>NW_026056777.1:0-1200000 GCF_023758085.1 Alternaria hordeiaustralica | reverse complement strand
GGGCGGCGACATCACGCGACAGATTTACAGGTGGAGCGAGCAGCAGGCGGCGGAAGAGCAGGGCAAGTTGCAGCGCAGCAAGAGCTTCCACGGTTCGCGACGTCGTCCTGAAGACGAAGCACTCGACATCGACTCCATTCGCCAGCCTGGTGGCTTCAGACGAAACTACTTGCGCAGAGCCGCTGGGAGTCCCTCACCCGGCCCAGGCCCGTCTGGCTATGGAACAGTCCGACAGGCGCGCCCACCGCCGCAGGTCTTTACCAGCAACTTCTTGGAGTTCCTCACGTTATATGGCCACTTCGCCGGTGAATCTCTCGAAGAAGACGACGAGGTGTTGGGACCGGACGAATACTTCTCCTCTGATGCTCTGGATTCCGGCGCGCAGAGCGAAGACGAAGACCGTGAGTACGGCGAGTCGAGCGCACTGCTCACCCCTGGCAAGCGAAGAAAGCGCAAAGCGAAGAAGACCGGCACCGGCAGCCCCACAGGTGCAGCCATGCTGCTCCTCAAGTCGTTTGTTGGCACTGGTGTCTTGTTCCTGCCCCGAGCCTTCCTTAACGGCGGCATGCTCTTTTCCAATGTGGTACTCCTTGGTGTCGCGGGTCTCTCGTATGCCTGCTTTGTCTTGCTTGTTTCCACCCGGCTCGTGGTAGAGCACTCGTTCGGTGACATGGGCTTTCATCTCTACGGAAACTGGATGCGCAACATGATCAACTCTTCGCTTGTCATATCCCAGATCGGCTTCTCATCTGCCTACATCGTCTTTGTGTCTGAGAACCTGCAAGCCTTTGTTCTTGCAGTATCCAACTGCAAGACCTTCATCGACATCAAGTACATGATCATGATGCAGATGGTCATCTTCTTGCCGTTGTCGCTCTACCGCAACATCAACAACATTCAGAAGCTCGCACTGGTGGCAGATCTCTTCATCCTCATGGGTCTCGTATACCTGTACTACTACGATCTCTTCACCATCGTTGACCAGGGCGGTATCTCCGACATCGTCAACTTCAACGCCAAAGACTGGACGCTGTTCATCGGTACCGCCATCTTCACATTCGAAGGCATCGGTCTCATCATCCCTATCCAGACCGGCATGAAAGACCCGAAGAAGTTTCCCAAGGTCCTGGGAGGTGTCATGATCATCATCACTGTCATCTTCCTCAGCGCCGGAGCCCTTTCGTACGCAGCGTTTGGATCCAAGACGAAGACTGTGGTACTTCTCAACATGCCCCAGGATAACAGATTCGTCAACGGCGTTCAGTTTATCTACTCGCTCGCTATCTTGCTATCTACGCCACTACAGATCTACCCGGCAATCGAGATTACCAGCCAGCAGTTGTTCAGTAGGACAGGCAAGTACAACCCGTACGTCAAGTGGAAGAAGAACTTCTTCCGATTCTTCATGGTCTTGGTGTGCGCTTGCCTTGCTTGGGCTGGTGCGGGTGACTTGGACAAGTTTGTCAGTCTGGTAGGAAGCTTTGCCTGCATCCCGCTGGTCTTCATCTATCCTGTAAGCACACATCTTCCTGTGACTTGCTCATTGCTAACAATACGTAGCCCTTGCTCCATTACCGGGCTGTCGCGCGCACAACCACTGCACGTGTATTGGACGTACTGCTTTGCATCATCGGGGCGGTTGGCATGGTATATACCACAACTCTCACTGTCCAGAGCTGGATCCACGGAGGTGCTCCCAAGGCTCCCGGCTACTGTGACAGCAGGTAGTCGACGGTTCCCAATCGCAAATTACCTTATTTCTCGTTTTGCATTGCATGTAGCATTTCAGCGATGTACATCAGCACTCATCTTTGGTTATCTCTCATCATAGAAGTTACGCTAGGCAGGTTTGGGTTCGGGCGCACTTTTTCGCGGTCTAGTCCACGTGCACGTTCGATGAGTAGAAGCGGCTAGGCTCGAGCTCTCACATAGTTGAATCATTGTAGAACTTGACTAGTCTCTCTTTTTGCTTTTCAATGTTAACTGCACTGTGACATAAGTGTGAAAACATTGCATATGTGCTTGGGCGTGTTCAATGCTGTGATGTGTCCTTAAACCGGCAAGCAGCATCTGAAACGGGGTGAGGCAAATGGTGTGTTTATTTCTCCGAAGATGCAGCGGGGATACCTAGCTGCTGACCAGGGCCGCGATACGAGACGATACAATACTGGTGCAACCTTTGGCGAGTAGGATACGAAGTACATGCAGGGCGCGGAAAGACCGGAATGAGGAGTCGGCACGAATGCAACGGCACGACTGTTGTCAAGGCGTGCATGTGCGGCTGATGTTCGTATACGCCACTTACGGTGGGGTTTCAGATGCCGTGTTTGTGGTATGGATGGCAATTTAGAGGCGGTCAAGACAATCGAACTGCTAAGGCATCCAGACGTTCCCAACGGACGCAGGCCAAAGGTTCTTGTCGGCACGCTTTCCTATAGTCGAGCTCACACCTGCAGAAAGGTAGACTAAGCTTTTCGCCATAGCGGAACAAGCGCGCAGTAGCTACAAGGTGCTCACCGTTGTTCGACTTCAGATGCAGTTGAGCAGACGTACACGCCCCGAAGTCTCAGCTCTATCTTCCACGTTTGTGGTTCCAGTGCGTGATTCGTTGGCAGCATCGGCCACAACGGGTTGAAGACATTCTCTGGCTCCTGTGAGGTGTGCGTTGTTGGCGCTCATGCGTGAAATGCAGACCTGCAGGGCCAGACGATATTGCTTCTCACCGTCTGATTCAGACAATACTGCACACGGTGGGGAGCACATTGCGGGTAAACCTGCGCCGTTAGTGGGAAGGTTGGTGCAGCTAGCGACTGGGTTCCACCCATCTGCCATGATTTGTTTTCGCATATCGGTTTTCTCCAAGCTGTCGACCATATCAGCAGAAGATCACCAAACAGAGTTTACACGAGATGTCAAGTCGTGACGCACGGCGCTGGCTTCCCAATTCGGAGCCGTACCCGCGCTGACGTAGCGGATCCAAGATATTGGACGATGCAGCAGAATTAGAAACCTCTCCATAAGCACAGTCTTTGGGCGAGCTTGAGGCCTCGCATGCGGCGAATGCGGCGCCCGTCAGGACGCGAGTGGCATAGTGGCCGCGGTGTAGCATTGCGAAGAGAAGATTTCTGGCATCTTGACATGAAAATAGTCGAGGAACGGGCCTAGCGTTGCTATTTTGGAGGTGCTGCGCCTCTTGGTCCCTGAGAAACGATGGATAGCGGGCGATCAGGTCAGGAACAGCAGCGGGGGCTATTGGCTGGCAGCATCGCGGAAGCCGATAGACCAGGATGATTCCGCGAGACATGACGAAATAGGGGACAGTGAGGGAGGGCGTGGCAGAGGGTCGCAGGGCTGCGAGGGCGAGATTCAAGGGTGGTAGAGCGGCGTCACAGACGGGTGCGATACGCTGCATTGGCGAGGCTAGCCAGGCCGGGTGGAGAAGGGCGTCGCTGGGGCATGCTCAGTGCTTGGCCCTGGAAGATATAAGTCAAACACACCACCGCTCTTTCTCTGCTCACACACCTGTCTGCTTCCCCCCGCACCCTACTTTCTTGCACACGCCCAATTGACTCCGACTGCCTTACAATCGCTTCCATTCATATTCAGCACCCTACTTTCGTTTCGTCGCCATGTGGTAAGTCCCCGCCGCCCCACTACGTGAAGCTGTGGCAGCTACAGCGAGGCTCTGGACACGGGCTAACGACGGCGTCTGCAGCGGTATCTTCGGCTACATCAACTACCTGGTGGAGAAGGACAGGAAGTACATTCTCGACACACTCATCAATGGTAAGCAATCCCGCAGCCGCTCCCCCAGACGCGCGTTCCACGGAGTCGGAAGTGGTTTGGTGGGGCTGGAGGGCGATCACTAACACGCTGTCCCCTCAGGTCTGCAACGTCTAGAGTACCGTGGTTACGACTCGGCCGGTCTTGCCATTGACGGCGACAAGAAGAATGAGGTCTACGCCGTCAAGGAGGTCGGCAAGGTCGCCTCGCTGAAGAAGCTCGTCGAGGAGCAGAACTTCGACCTCAACAAGGTCTTCGACTCGCACGCCGGTATCGCCCACACCCGATGGGCCACCCACGGTCCCCCATCGCGTGTCAACTGCCATCCCCACAGGTATGTCACGTCCACGTTCTTTGGACCACCCAGAGCACGCACTAACCGCCCACCAGGTCCGACCCCAACTGGGAGTTCTCCGTCGTCCACAATGGTATCATCACAAACTACAAGGAGCTCAAGACGCTGCTCGAGAGCAAGGGCTTCAAGTTCGAGACGGAGACCGACACCGAGGCTATTGCCAAGCTCACAAAGTACATCTACACCGAGCACCCCGACCTGAGCTTCCCCTCGCTCGTCAAGGCCGTCATCAAGGAGCTTCAGGGTGCCTTTGGTCTTCTCCTCAAGTCCGTTCACTACCCCCACGAGGTCGTTGCGGCCCGAAAGGGTTCTCCCCTCGTCATCGGTGTACGAACACAGAAGAAGATGAAGGTCGACTTCGTCGATGTCGAGTACAACGACGAGGGTGCTGCTCTCCCCGCTGAGAGCGCCTCGCACAACGTTGCGCTGAAGAAGTCCAACAACTTGCTCGCTCCCCCCGACAAGTCGCTCCTCCACCGATCGCAATCGCGCGCTTTCCTGTCCGACGACGGCGTCCCGATGCCCACCGAGTTCTTCCTCTCGTCCGACCCCTCCTCCATCGTCGAGCACACCAAGAAGGTCCTGTACCTCGAGGACGACGACATTGCACACATCCACGAGGGTTCCCTCAACATTCACCGTCTGCACAAGGATGACGGCTCGTCCAACGTCCGCACCATCCAGACTCTTGAGATCCAGCTCCAGGAGATCATGAAGGGCCGTTTCGACCACTTCATGCAGAAGGAGATTTTCGAGCAGCCCGAGTCCGTCGTCAACGCCATGCGTGGTCGTCTCGATGCTGTCAACAAGACCGTCACTCTTGGTGGTCTCCGTCAATACCTCTCTACTATCAGGCGATGCAGGAGAATCATCTTCGTTGCCTGCGGTACTTCGTACCACTCGTGCATGGCTGTCCGTGGTATCTTTGAGGAGCTCACTGAAATCCCCATCGCCGTTGAGCTGGCCTCCGATTTCCTTGACCGTCAGGCACCCGTCTTCCGTGACGACACGTGCGTCTTTGTCTCCCAGTCTGGTGAGACTGCCGATTCCCTGGGTGCTCTCCGCTACTGCTTGGAGCGCGGTGCCCTGACTGTCGGTATCGTCAACACCGTCGGTTCCTCCATCTCTCTCCTCACCCACTGCGGTGTGCACATCAATGCTGGTCCCGAGATCGGTGTTGCCTCCACCAAGGCCTACACCTCGCAATTCGTCTGCATGGTCATGTTCGCGCTCTCTCTCAGTGAGGACCGTGCATCCAAGCAGAAGAGGCGGGAGGAGATCATCGAGGGTCTCACCAAGATCTCGGACCAGTTCAAGGAAGTGCTCAAGCTCGACCAACCCATCAAGAAGCTTTGCGAGAGGTTCAAGAACCAGAAGTCCCTGCTGCTTCTCGGCCGTGGCTCTCAGCACGCTACCGCGCTCGAGGGTGCTCTCAAGATTAAGGAGATCTCGTACCTTCACTGCGAGGCTGTCATGTCTGGTGAGCTCAAGCACGGTGTCTTGGCTCTGGTTGACGAGAACCTCCCTATCGTCATGATCCTTACCCGTGACGACATCTTCGCCAAGTCGCTCAACGCATACCAACAGGTCATTGCCCGTAGCGGACGGCCAATCATCATCTGCAACGAGAACGACCCCGAGTTCCCTACCGACAAGACAGACAAGATCGAGGTGCCCAAGAACGTCGACGTTCTCCAGGGTCTCATTAACGTCGTTCCCCTGCAACTCATGTCGTACTGGATGGCGGTTGCCGAGGGTGTCAACGTTGACATGCCCCGTAACCTGGCCAAGTCGGTTACCGTCGAGTAGATGTATTATGGATATGGCGTTCTCTAGGATAGAGAAGCTGGTGTGATTTGGATTTGATTTACGATTGAAAGCTCTTGGATGTAGCTTATGTGTATGGCATGGAAACTTTTACGATATCTAGAACACGGAGCGATGCGATGCTCTGATTGAATGAACAAAATTTCAAACACATCTGTCCCATTTCGTGACTGTCTTGACGGGTCAGGTCCAGAGTTCATTGCAATCAACGAGAGGCGTTTGGGGGAGGCTTACCCCTGCTCGCGATGACACCATTGCACGATGCGGGATCCCTGCCTTTCGGTTGCGGGGCGGCTCCCAATGTGGTGTGCTCAGCAGCTCGTTCCTGCATTCTTCAGCCCACCCCGTCGCCGTTCCCGCTCGACCTTCACTACAGCGACTCCACTGTTCCATCGCACCTTCCCAATCTACCTACAAACTTGCACACGCGCAACGGCAACATGGCAACCATCAAAGGCCCCGGCGCCCCCAAGACGTACGATGGTAAGTAGGCAAGCAAGCTCCGAGCAACCCCGCCCCCACCACCTCAACTGTGCGACTGACTGAAGCTGTGCAGGCTCCGCACTCCGCATTGGCATCATCCACGCACGCTGGAACACCAAGATCATCGATGCGCTGCTCGAGGGAACCAAGAGGAAGCTCAAGGAAGCGGGAGTCAGGGAGGAGAACATAGTCGTGCAGAGCGTGCCTGGGAGCTACGAGCTGCCATATGCCGTCAAGCAGTATGTCTCCTCATATGACCTTGTAATCCGGGCACAAAGCTAACAGGCACTTCCACAGACTATACTCGGCCTCACAAATCCAATCCTCGTCCACAGGCGTCGTAGGCGCAGCAGCGGACCTCCTCGGCTCCACCTCGGACCTCACAGCGCTCACTGGAGCGTCGCAGTCCAAGACGTCCAACTCGCCCTTTGACGCGATAATCGCGATTGGCGTGTTGATCAAGGGAGAGACGATGCACTTCGAGTACATCTCGGAGGCGGTGAGCCATGGGCTCATGCGCTTGCAGCTTGACAACAATGTGCCCGTCATCTTTGGCCTGTTGACGCTGTTGAGCGATGAGCAGGGACTCATGAGGGCGGGGATTGGTGGCGCGGATGGCAAGAGCGGACATAATCATGGCGAGGACTGGGGGAGTGCCGCGGTGGAGTTGGGTGTCAAGAGACGGGGGTGGGTTGAGGGCAAGTTTGTGGACTAGGACGTGGTGTGAGGATACGGGGACACAAAGATCCAAGTGACTGGGCCACTACTAGGCTCTGGTTTGCATATGCTCATAGAAGGCATGCGTGTCCAAAATGGAATCACGCAGCTATAACTTTGGGCATTACGCACCCTCTCCTCTTGATGAACCAGTGTTCGTAGCTTTGGTACTACAATACGTGCTCACGTGCTACATAGCCCTCTATCGTCCCACGTGCTTTTCAAACGCGTTTCCAGTATTGAATGGTGCTGTGCTGCGCTGGCCATGTCCTCGTGCGACTGCAGTGGGCTAGCGTAAGTGCATAGTGTACGCAAGGCGATCGCGATGACGCTTAGGCTGGAGGTATGCGGCTTGACAAGGTGGTGCGCGCGTGCGAGATTCAGTCCTGGGGCGGCAATTCCATGCAGGAGACGATGGCGGAATTATGCGACCATGGTGGCCAAGGCTGGTCGCTGCAATGCAACAAAATTGTTGAGTGCAGGAGGGATGGTTGGTGGACGAGAGAAGCACTCTCCTTTTCCCGCCAGGGCCTTGGAAGACGCTAGTCCAGGCGCAGTGCCTCGCCTTGGAACCTCAGATTCCCTGGACGACGGCTCTTACTCACCACCAGCCCCATCTGTGCGAGCAGAGCGCTGTCGACCCCATCGCCCGGCTCATCTTTCCTCCCTGTCTTTCTCCCTTGCCTCCGCCGCCTGTCCCCGGGCGCCCCGACACGTCCTCACCGCGTGGTGCGCGTAGTCGATATCCCGTTCCTGGCCTGCAGCTGCATCGAGTACAGCAGCGCGCGGCGCCCCTACCCACGCCTCTTCTATCACACCCGGCTACACAGTGATGGCGGTAGCATACACGTGCTAATACAAGGTCGATCGATAGTGTGGTGCGCTTTTGCAGCGCAGCCATCAACGACTGGGCTTCGACACCAAGTCCATGTCAGGCACGAGACGCGGCGAACGAGAAGACAGGTCTCTGCGGCGGGAAGCCTCTCGTCGCCCCGGCTCGTCTGCCCCCTCGCACGCAGCTTCGGCGGCCACAGCGACACCGGCAGCGGGTGAAACGCGCAGGAGCACGCGCAGGAACAAGTCGGATTCACCCAACAACGATGCGCAGCGCCCTAGCGAGCTGCTAGACGACGTTGACTCGGACGCCTCTGCTCCTACGCCCGCCTCGTCCACTTTCTCCGCGCCTTCCACCATGTCGCGTTCTGGTCAAAATATTTCTCTCCACGCCCTCACACCCTTGACCAGCTCAGACTCGTCTCCGCCGGGCAAGCTGCCCAGTCCACGCTCTTCCAAGCTCTCGCATGAGACGATGCACACAACCTCGTCCTCTACACACGCGGCGCCATCGAGCGCGCCCAACAATGTCGCCGATACCATCACCCCCATAAACACGCCGCCCGAGACGCGCATCTCCGTCTTCCCAGCCGACGGCGTGCTGGGACAACGCTCCACCTACGACGCACAGCTTGACCCTAAGCTCGATAAAAAGGCGCGAGGAAGGGGAACGGCCAAATACACCACAATACTGGACAAGGTACGTGAAGGTTGCAAATACATACATAGATGTGGTCGCCCTGTGACGCTAAGGCTAACTTAACTTGTGTTACAGGGCGACCCATCTCCTCCTCCCGATCCACGCCTGGCCATTGCCGGCTACACCACTGGCAACTATGTCATCAAGACATCCTTCACGGGCGCTCCCAAATCAAAGCTCCGAATAGCGCCATACGTCGCTAAGCCCTACTCTTTTGATCAACGCATATCATGCGGTCCAGGGCCTGCAACCCAAGTCGTTGTGACGGGCTTCGATCCCTTGACACCAGATGCGCAATTGCGTGGTTTCTTCTCCACTTACGGCCAAGTAGAGACTCTCCGCAATCAAGTACATCCCGATAACGGCAGCCCACTTGGGATATGTCTGGTCAAGTTTCGCGACACCCCACCAACGCGCGGAGTACCTGGCATCAAAGCAACCACCTCAGCAAAGCGAGCTGAGCGCGAAGGCACAAATCAGCGCATTGCGCAACACACGATCAGGGTGAAATCTGATCGCGAGGGCCGGAGATGCCAGAAACTCATGGATATGGCGGTGCAGCAGACCCGGAAAGAGGAGGAGAAGCAGCGTGCCAAGCTCGCAGCGAAGACTGCGAGCGTTGCGGCACCAGCTACACCGGGAACCTTTGATCTGCCGGCAAACGTTCCCAAAGGCCCATCTGGCAAGGGCGCGCGTCCGCCAATTCCGATCCCTCGAGAACCCTTGACAAGGAAAGCCGCACTCTCCTTTCTCATCGAACGCGAACCAGTCAAGCCTACGCTGAAACGAAAGCCTTATATTTTCATCGCACACGCATACGTACCCGTCCTCAGCACAACCGTCGAACATCTCAAGAAGCGGTTAAAGAACTTTCGGTGGGCTTCGGTGCGATGCGACCAGACGGGTTACTATGTGACTTTCGAAGAGTCGAAGCGTGGTGAAGACGAGGCCGTTCGATGTTACAAGGAATGTCACATGCAGGCTCTATTCACCTACGTTATGAACATGGAGTGCAACCAATACGGCGACCCGAACTATGAGCGGAGTCCCAGCCCAGAGCGCGTGGTAGCCGACAAGAAGCGGAAGGCCATCGAAGAGCGGATAGAACATGAAGAGGCGGAAGATCTCGAGTGGGAAAAGAAGCAGCGGGCAGACTCGCTGGATCCTGTACGAGCCGCTTTGGACGTGCTCAAGCAGGAGCTCCAAGAGAAGCTTCTTGGTGACATTAAGACGAAATTGGCCGCGCCCACTATACTGGAACTCCTGGAACCGGATCTTCATGTGGAAAAGCGTCGCAAGTTCAATGTTCCGGCTCCGCCTACGAAGGAAGAGGTTGTTCGACCACCCGCACTTCTCGCCCCAGGATTCGACGCCTTTGGAGCTGGTACACCAAAGGGCCGCAATGGTGGTTTCGGCGGCCGCAACGCACGCAGGTCGTTGGGTGTATTTGATCCTAGCACCAGGCGTGGTAAGAAACCTCCGAAGGTTGTCAATGCATTTGCGGACGAACGAAGGAAGGCATCTGCGCCTAAACCCCGTGTTGCCCGTGGGCTGCATCGCCAGATGATTGAGATGTTCGAACCGGAGGAGTCGGATGATGAGAGTCGCAGCCAGCTCACTCGCGGTACTGAGGAGCAAGAGAGCCGACCCATCAGCCGTGCTCCTTCCACCGACGTTGAAGAGGAGGTGGAAGAGTCATCGAGAGCTCACCGCGCTAAACGGCGCCGTATCGAAACGGGCTGGGGCGAAGACAGTGACGAGGAGATGGACGACTCGCATGCAAGGAGTTTGCTTGCCCATTGCATTCACAAGGATCCAGAGAACATGGCCGAGAAAGAGCTGGAACAAGTACTCGCAATTCTTCCTCGTTCGTCGCCTATTTGGAAGAAGGCAGACAAAGCACTCAAAGGGTTCAGGAGGTTACGGAAAATTGAGCAAGAGGCTGATGCAATCTTTGGGGTGGAAGCAAGCCCGATTGACAAACTTGAACCTGAAGTCGTCATCACCCATGATGACGAAGCACTCAAGCCCATCGAGACTACTGAACTGCCAGAGACGCTCACGACACTCAAGAAGAAAGCTGCCACCAAGCCCAAGAAGAAGACTAAGAAGCAGCTCGAAGAGGAGGCCAAGGCTGCCAAGATCGAGGTTACGGAAATCGAGACACCTGCGGAAGAGGAGATCGCCGAAGCGAAAGAAGTCAAGGAGGTCATCGAAGAGGTCGTGGTGGAGGAGTCGACGCCAGAAGACGACGAGCGGGCCTCTTCTGTATTCTGGGGCGTGTCCTCTGTGGAGCCTCGTAAGACTGTTGAGGATGACCTCAGTGTTGTAATGGACATTGACGGTTGGCAACATATGCTCAAAGACGACGAGGATCTCCGTCACCTCAAGGCTGCCATGGAGTCCATCAGTGCCGCCAAGATTGGCGATGCACAATCCTGGGCATGGAAACAAAAGTCTATCAAGCATCTCAATCGCAACGGCGAGGAGGGTGTCTCGCGTACGGAAACCAAGATCGAAGGGTACTACGTTCCCAACGCGACTGGCTCGGCTCGTACGGAGGGTGTCAAGAAGATTCGCGAGTCTGAAAAGTCGAAGTACCTCCCTCATCGTATCCGCGTCCAGAAGGAGCGCGAAGAGCGCCAGCGCCGCGCCAAGCAAGAAGAGCGAAGTGTCGTCTCTGTTGAAGGCTTCAAGTTCCAGACCAGTTCCAACAAGACATCCACCGCCAATTCGCGTGCCAACCGCGCCAACAACCGTCGCATGGTCAACGATATCAACATATCCAAGAACATGTCCGGTGCTGAAGGCGATGCCCTCCGTTTCAACCAGCTGAAGAAGCGCAAGAAGCTAGTCAAGTTCGACCGTTCCGCCATCCATAACTGGGGTCTTTACGCCCAAGAGCCCATCGCCGTCAACGACATGATTATCGAGTACGTGGGTGAAAAGGTTCGACAACGCGTTGCCGATCTCAGGGAAGCCAAGTACGACATGCAAGGTGTCGGATCGAGTTACCTATTCCGCATTGACGAAGACACGGTCATCGACGCAACCAAGATGGGAGGCATTGCAAGATTCATCAATCATTCTTGCACGCCCAACTGCACGGCCAAGATTATTCGCGTCGACAACACGAAGCGTATCGTCATCTACGCGCTGCGGGATATCAACTCTGGTAAGCACAATTCCTTTTTACGGACAATTTATGCCACGGAACATCTACTAACAATATTTCCAGATGAGGAACTCACGTACGACTACAAATTCGAGCGTGAAATGGACGCTACGGACCGTATCCCCTGTCTCTGTGGTTCTATCGGCTGCAAGGGCTTCCTCAACTAGTCAGCTTCGCATGGCTTCAGCTCTGCTTCGGCTCCCTTGGTACATTATCTTTGCGCCGGCTTTCCTTCAACATCACACTTTTGCAGCGCTACATCGCTGCTTCTTTTGTTTCAACACCTACACTTGGCAGGGAGCGAAAAAAGGCGGCTCCTCCCCATATGCACATGAAGCTAGGCTTCATCTTGGATTCGGGACTGGAAGAAGAGGGAAATCTTGCATTGCATGGCGTTTTTCAGTGGCTACATATTATCACCATCTTCCTGGCACCCCTTTCTTCCTTTGAGAGAAAGGGTGCGAATGTATCATTTTTCTTATCCGACTAAAAGAATGGGCAAAGGGTGGGTGGGCGGCACTTGCCCTTGACTTTATCGATGGGTTTTAGTCAGTCGGGTCACATCTTTGGCATTGTATCTGGTGTTTTGTCGCTTTATCTTTTTTCCACTACGCTCAAAATCACCATTTGTACTATTTTAACATCTCTACGAAGAAGAGGCGTCGATGGAAGAGTGGTAGAAAACTCATGGTATGTGTGTGTCTGTGTGTCGGCTTTTGTGCCGTATTATCGACACCGGTAGCTATAATCAGTTCGCAAGGGAACAGAATGAGAAGATTGATCATATATACACTGCCCATGTTAGACCTTGAGTGAGGTATATATAGTCTTTTCTCTTGATACCCTATTCGAACAGTCATCCCAGCTAGCTACCCAACGAAATGACGTGCGGAACGCAGCATCTCAAGGTTCCTCTAGGAGACTACTCCACGGCCCTGTTGCGAAACCGGCGGCTTGGTAGCACAGGCGCGGGTCCCGGGGTCCGAAGGTATGATGGGGGCTATGAGGTGGCAGGTCAGACATTCGTATCGCGGTGGTAGTGGGTATGCTCGCTATGATCATGGGAGTGGCAGGCAGACTTACAAGAAAGGCCTCTTTGCAGCATTGTCTGGGTGCCCATGCGCTTCATGTCTAAGTGGTGCATGTGTGTTAGCCTCTATCGTGTTACGATCCGACATGAAATCCCGGAGGTAAGCCAGTGATCAAAGGAGATGGCCTGGCAGCGCCCAGGGGTGGTTGAGACATGACGTGACGGCTATTGCACGTATCAGACCCTTGAGATGGGGGCAAGGAGACCGGGGAAGCTTACTCGGAAGATGCAGTGTCCATATCGTGACCGTGACTATATGCGGACTGCATCCAAATATCTTTGGGGGCGTTGGATAACTGACCGAAGACTCTATCCCTGGGGAAAGATTTAGTATTTGTGTATGGAAGGCTCTTTAACTCTGGGGTTTCCGTGTACGGTTGTAGTTTAGTTGAGAGAAACAGACGAGTAAATAGTATCGTAGTGGACACTACAATGAAGCTGGAACGAGCCTCGGGTGTGTTCGATGAATCTTTTCGCGATAAAGCCTTCAGCATGGGCCACGATTTTCCTGGAATTTTGCGTACAAGCTCTCTAAATCCGGTGTCTTCAGCATCTCCAAGATTAGGTCCTTACTTTCGCCCATGTCGGCAAATCCAAAGGCTCCGATATCACAGGCGTTCTTTTCAGTAAAAACGCCGTCTCGTGGATCTGAAAGACGCTCCTTCGGGGTGTTTAGCATGGCCTTCCATCGTCGTGAACCCCGACTAATATCTCTTGGGTATGCAGACCAGACCTTTTTGTGCAAACGCAGATGTTTGCTCTCGCAGTGTTGGGAACGAATGAATGAAATGCATACATACCATGGATCAATACGCTCCTCCCTCTTTTGCTTTCTCAAGATATTCAAAATGACGGCAGCCTCTTTGATAGCAAAGTGATCGGCAATGTGCTGCAGGTGCTTCAGACTCCAATCGACTGCAGTTTGTGGACAGCTTTTTGACCAAGCAACAACGTAGAGGCTGAAAATCAGTATGTAGACATCGAGGATATGCGGTATGCTGTGTGAATGTTGTTTGCCCGTGCTTCCACTAGGCAGCTTATCCTTTGCGACGAGGTCGCAGTCCGTCATCTGAGGAACCGATGCGACAATCTCTTGGACGAGAGCCAAGATGGCAGTATTTGCTCGATCACACTGAGCAGCAACTTCAGGATCACAGCTCTCGGAACAGGATTGGATGATCTCCTCGCAGAGAAGTATTCGTGCTATGCGAAGCACGTTCCACATCTGGGTGATCATGCGATCGGGGTAGACGTCATATACCCTTGGGAATCCTGCGGGTACAAGTCTTGCACCATCAGGGCCGGACAGACTTTTGCGTTCATACGTCCAAGCCGGGCTTGCTTCAAGTGCAACAATCTCGAGCTTTCGATCAAAGTAATCGCTCTTCGTTATCCTTTCTTCCGCCGTCATAAAGCCCTTGCGCATCTCTGCGGCTAGATCGGTTATGTCAAGCATCAATCCGCTGAGCTTCCACTTCGGATAGTCAGTATTGACGAATTGTGCTGCGTGTACTCGTATTTGTCGTATAGACGGGTCCACCACTCGCCCGGTGCTCAATGAGCATATCGTCGCGTTCAGGGAAAGTCCCATCAACGCCCGCATCTCAGTGCCTTCCTTGAACGACTCTACACCTCGCAGTTTAACCAATGTAAGAGCGCCCTCGATATGGGCGTGTCCTGATGTGTTGATCTCCAAGGCCGACTTCATGATCTTCTCAAAGAGATCCAGCAGCAGCGCGCCTTCGAAAGTGGATGCCGCTTTTGCTGTCGTGGGATCTTGTAGGGCGATGTTGATCTCCCGTAGTGCTTGACAGTACTTTCTGCGTCCTAGATCTCTTGCAGTCTCAGAAGAAACCTGATGGGACAAGAAAGCGAGACTGACCGCCTCGATGCTCAAAGCAAGATATTTGGGCGCGGATCTTGGGTCTAGATAGTTGTATAGGAAGTCCCATGTGCGACTGAAATCGGAGACGTAGTACGTGAAGAACATGTCTCTACCGAGGGTCAAAAGGTCTTGGGGTAGATGTCGAACCTTAAACTTGACGTTGGGTTCGCCAACACATCGTTGCTTCAGCGATGACCTTGTCTTTGCTAGGGCCTTCGTCCGTACAAAGTCGGTCTGGTCGCTGATCCGAATGTTGATCGTGTCGCGATAGCCGGTGCATGCTGCTCCCACTCGAATGCAAGAGTTGCAACTTGGCCGTTGCAGATCACACTGGATGTGTCAGTAAGAGATCCCAACTTTGGATTCGAGGCATACTCGTAGTCTTCTCTCTCTACATCTTTCGCAAAACTTGGATGGTTTGCCGCGGAACACCATCAGATTCTCTGCAGCGTGAATGAGTTGTCAATCTGTGGGCCTGTTGAGCCTCAATGGATACTAAAAGAAATAAAGTGTAGGTTCAATATCATTGACAAGTCTCATTTTACCAAGCAGATGAAAGGGGTTGTGTGGTGTATAGGGCTGCCGGCAGCATATAGATGACTAGAAGCTGACTGCCGTACTAGTCCCAAGAAGGAATGCATCTCGTGCTGCGTCCACTAGCGCGATGTAAGCATGAAGGACGACTGCCAGCCAGTCGCGTAGGGGGTAGATGTTGCATTCCGAGGTCTGGCCTATCATCTGATAATCTGAACTTATTGATGAGAAGCCTCAAAAGGTCAGCAACGTTCCACAGCCGCGTAACTCACAGGTGCCATCCAATGACAAAAGCGTAGATGCGTCGTATGCGCTGCTCCACCTGAGATCGTAAATCGCTTTGGCCGCTACCTACATCATCGTGCATTGGATTCCCAAAGAAGTGAGGTGGGTGGGAAGAAATCAGGGCACCCGATAAGACTTATGTCGCGCCTTCCACCTCCAAGCCAGGTCCTATCCTTATCCCCAGCTCGAGGACGAGCTGTACATGCATCGCAACACAGAGCACATATTGAGCGCATCGCGGGGATCCATAAAATTTATAAGGGAAGATAGAGGTGCATTCCATGCTTGCAGTCGATCTGCATCTTTGATGAAAAACGAAGCCTAATCGCTATCGTCGTATTTATTTCCAACCCCGACATCACCTAGTAATATGTCATCAGGCGCTGGGCCCCTGTGATTCCTCACCCACTCTGTCTCTACGCGGAAGAAGATCCATATCCATCTCCGCAACACCTCGAGAACTTCCATTGTAAAGATGCCCCCTTCCAAATCGTTGAAATGATCCAGATGCACACTGAGTTTCAGACTCCAAGTGCACCTCAGCATTGCGTCCACTGCAATCGCTGCATAGTAGAATTCTTTGGCATGGAACCAGCGATGCCGCCTTAGACCCCGTGGGTATTCTGGGCTATCCCGAGTACGGGCATTAGAGAAGAGAGTAAGATCCCAATCCTTGGCTACGTCCCAGTAGAAAGAGTAGCCAGAGTTTACCACCACTGCGACGAGCCACATACGGAACAACGTCGCTTCCGAAACACCAAAGCGTGAAGGATCAGGCGAGCGTTGCAGAGCACTCAGTATGATGACAGGAAATGCGGTCGAGTATTTCAGTGCGTTGGCCAGATGCTGGCCACCCCATCCTGTCGCTGGACTGATCTGCCCGGTTTGCTTGTTCGCCTTCTGAACACGATAGTATTCCGTGATACACTGCCGCAATCGAATCATCGAGGGTATGGCAATGATGAAGGGAACCCAAAACACGCCGCCGCAACTCCTGTTCGGGGGCCCTGTTGAGCTGTGCGACGACGAGAAGAACATGCACAGTGAGACAAATAGATCGCCCAGCACCTTCGCATAACTCGTCAACGCATCGGCGAGCAGAATGTCTCCAAACTTTCCGTCTTGTGCTTCTGCGATGCCGCCGATCGATATGCGCTTCAGCGTCGCCAGTGTACGAGTCCGTCCATTGCGACTAACGAATGGCAGCGGTATGACGAAGCCAATAACTAGTACCAAGAGGTATAGGTTTGGCAGAATTTCCCAAGCGGCAATGTCTGTAGGGCTGCCGTGCGTAAGGGTCCAGAATAGGAGCAGCGACAGGGCGAGCGGGATGGAGAGGAAGGTTGCGATGCGGTAGCAGGAGAGGTGGTGCGGGATATGGCGGGGTGAGGTACGGCCCGGGTAGCGGATCAGACTCGGGACGTCTATCTTTATGAGGGTGAGGTAGTGGAGGTTTAGACCCCAGGCCCAGATGCCTGTGCGGCAGTTAGTAAGGTGGTTGAGAGCAGATGGCGTGAGCGTTCGCATACCCAGGACTATTATAAGAGCGACGCGATACGGCAGGGGCAGGACGCGACTGAAGCCATCGATTTCTGGCTCGACGGCGGGATCACCGTCCATTTCTCGAATGCGCGCTCGGTTCCGTGGCGGTTGCTGTGTCCCAGCCTGTAGTCTGCCGTATGATCATGAAGCTCCTCGATGTAAAAGACACCCCCAATTTGGACCCTCTCTTCACAGCTATCTCCGGTCGTGTTGGCGCAAGGGGTTGCAGATGTCGCGATAGCGTGTCCACTTCCCCAAGGCGATGGCACCAAACACGCTAGCTAATTTACAAGCCACTCTTCAGCCGCCGTTGCGTTACGTCAGCATGGGCTTCAGCCTCACGCGCGCTAGCTGCATCGTGCCTGGCGGAGTGGATCTTTGGTTTGTGCGACGACCGCGGGAGCTTTGCCTAAAGCACAAGGCCATGACGCGATCATCGCGACGACAAAGTGACGCTTCTCCGCCGTATGCTATTGGGTACCTGACTTTGAAGGGAAAACAACGCCTAGATCTCTAAGCTCGCTGCACTACTTGCTTCTTCTCCACATACCAAGGTTTCCATTAACTGTCCTTACTTCGTGCGTCACACCACCCAGCACGACACACAGCACCTTCCACTTCATCTCTGTCGCTCTAAACCTCCTCCCTCACCTCCTCCCACTTCCACCTCGTCAATTGAAGGGAGACAGCAGGACCAACAGCAATCATGTCGCCTCTCTCTGTTCCTAAAATTTTCATGGCTGGCGGCGCCGTCGGCTTCGGCTACTACCTCTTCATGCGCCAATACTGGTTCCCCAACCCGTACAAGACACAGGGCGTCCAGAACATTGAGGATCGCTTCTCAGCTGGCGGAGGCCACCCTACGCACACACCTGCTGGAGGAACCCAGCGCGGTACGGGTATAATGAGCTCCCCAGACTTAAAACCCTGGAAGTACATAGAACGGAGTTTGCTGACATCAAGCTTGTAGGCTCTGCGTCCGCAAACGAAGGAAGGCACGACGGCCCGAGCAAGGGCCCAGACTCGGAGCACTTCAAGAAGAACATCAGCGACCAGCAGAGTGAGGTATGTGGCACACTGATTTCGATGCCCGAGGACTGTGCTAACGTGCGATAGCCTGTCTGGCCGAGCAAATTCAACGAGATACAATACAACAACCCCAAGGGCAAATAAGCGACTCCGGACCGATCGAGCAGACACAAAAAAGCATGGCAATATACAGCCAGGGGGCATTGGGCATCTGATGAATGGCATCATTGGCGTTTGGCAGAGAGCGATGCACGATAGCATCCTGTAGATTTTTGAAACCCTCACTGTTGCGGCCAGTCGAGCGCAATGAGGCCCCCAGATGATCGAGAAATAACAAAACCAATTTTCCAAGGAGCGCCCAATGCCGTGTCGCTGTCAGCATCTCTCGGTACCTACTGAAGTCCATGCTGTTCCGCGTAGCTGTGGAAGTGGAACTACACATGCCGGGATCATATTGACGAATAAGCAACGTCACACCGCAACAAAATGAACCGAGGTAATGCAGCGGAGGAATTCAGCAAGAAAGTGTTCACACGCGCTGGCTTTTTCGAAAAGTGCGACGTATAGAAATGCCGGTGACTATGTACGAAACAATCCAAGGCCTAGATCTTCGCATTGCCCGTTTTCCTTGCGGCTGTATTCCTGGCAGCATCCAACACAAATGCTACATGATGGCTCAAGGCCACCAGATCGCCATCAGCATCGTGCACCCACACTTCCAAGTCCATCCTACCGTTTGCCACCTTCTTCATACCTGCCCTAACCTGCAGCCACTTGACTCCCTGCGGCGGCAGCGCTTTCTTGATGTCCAGATTCAGGAGGAGGGTTGGATACCAAAAGGGCCCCTCTCCTTCGCCCTTGATTGACTCAACCATCAACGGGAACATGTCTGCGACAAAGCCGACCGAGGAATCCGTGAAGTTTGTCCCATCAGAGAAGCAGATCCACTCATCAGCGAGATGCTTTAGGCTTCGTCCTTCCCGAGGGAAATAAAACTTCACCCTCTTCGTCGCTTTTCGGAAGTTGGCGTGCGGCAATTCTGGTTGGAGCCTCCAGTTTGTATCTTCATCATTTTCCAGCTTTGTCAGGTCGACTGACGGTACGGGCGGTGAAAGCTTGTATCCGACATCTTGGGTGAAGCCCTTTTCCGTATCCATGTTGGAGTTTGTGACGTACGCGACGACTTCCTGTCGGCCGTCTTGCTCCATGGTCACATGTACGATAGACGTTTGGCGACCAAGTTTAACATCGTCGACTTTGTATGTTGCGGGCCCGGCTTGGGTACGTCTCAGGAACTCAATGTGGAGAGCTATGGTGTGTGGCTGGTTCTGCTTCGCCAAAGTTGTGCTGAAATGTGTTTTGACTACCTCCAGTATGCTAAGAAGTCGAGATGTGGTTAGTCAAGAGTGTGAAGCAAAACGCGATGGGTCTTACCATCCTGTAACGTAGCCACCATTAGGAACTGTTGCCGTTAGTAAAAGCGGATGATGTTATCTCTGCTGGGGTCTAAAATACCGCTTCCGATGCTCCAATCATCGTGTAGTGTACATGAGTACGTGTTGGAGGACAGTTTCTGTACTGCAGTAGCTTCTTCCCAACTCGGCATCTCGATAACCTAATAGTGCGAAACTTTCGTGTGTTTGGAGAACTAATAGGTCTATATGGCCAGGCTATCGATGTTCGAGGTTGTCGCAATGCCGTTGACCTCGGGAGGCCATGTGCAGCTATCGCGCCGCTAACGCCAAAAGCAGAAAGAACCTCGGTCATGGTTGCCCGGAGTTGTGGGGTTTACCCCGGTCGACTAATCATGGCCAGCCGTCTCAATGCGCTGCGTCTGCCCTCGGTATTCCCAGGTCCGTTAGAACGCGACGGGCTATGTCCGTCTTCTCGTTCTGGCATCCTTCTACTTTTACTCTACTCCCTCCATAAGATTCCTTGGCTCGGTACTGATCATCAACACGACACCGATCTTCAACCACTAAGATGCCGTCCGAAAGCCAGTATCCTAGCTTGCCGATCCCAGACGTTGATCTGGTAAGTTTGACATACGGAGATAAGCCCTCTTGTGGAACTAATGCTGACGTTTGTCCTTGATCGTAGTGGGCGTTTCTCTTCGAAAGGAATGACAGGCCGTACGCAGATGACAAAGGTATGTTCTCATGTTTTGTCAAACATAAGTAATCACTAAAACAGGAAATAGTAATCTACTTTGATCCCTACACTAAGCGGTCCTACACATACGCCCAGGTCAAAGATGCCGCTATCAACTTTGGCAAAGGGCTAAAGGCACTCTGGGACTGGCAAAAAGGCGATGTCCTAGCTTTGTACACACCTAACTGCATCGACACACCAGCGATAACATGGGGTTGCCACTGGGCAGGCGGTATCCTGTCGCCAGCCAACCCAAACTACACGGTCGATGAACTTGCGTTCCAACTCAAAGACTCCGGTGCAAAGGGCTTGGTGACACAGTTACCTTTCATCAAGAATGCGCAAGAAGCGGCAAAGAAGGTTGGCATTCCTCTTGACCGGGTGATCGTAATGGGCGACCAGAAGGATCCTTCTTACCAAGTCAAGCACTTCACCAGTATCATCAACACAGCCGGGTCTTCCAAGTGGCGGAGAACAAAGGCTAGCAATCCATCGGAGGACCTTGCATTCTTGGTCTACTCCAGTGGAACCACAGGTCACCCCAAGGGTGTCATGTTGACCCACCGCAACATTGTCGCCAACACGATGATGATCAAAGCCGCGGAGGCTGGTAAACTGCAACCCACAGGAGGACCAACTGGCGAAGGCGACAAACTGCTGGCTTTCCTGCCCTTCTTCCACATTTACGGTTAGTTCCTGCATGCGCTCATCTAGGTGGTTCTCAACTGACTTCGACTAGGTCTCACGTGTCTAATCCATCAAAGCTTGTACTCTGGTCTCCAACTTGTTGTAATGCCGAAGTTTGACCTGGAGGACTTCTGCAAGTTCATCCAAGAGCTCAAGATCACATTCGCGTATGTGGTCCCACCAATCGTTCTGCTCTTAAGCAAACACCCTCTTGTATCGAAGTACGACTTGAGCTCGATCCGGATGATGAACTCTGGCGCGGCGCCCTTAACAAGAGAGCTTGTAGAGGCAGTTCACAGCAGACTGCAGATTCCTGTCAAACAAGGATACGGCCTTTCGGAAACCAGCCCAACAACGCACACCCAGCCCTGGGAGGACTGGGACAAGACCATCGGATCGGTGGGCAAGCTTCTTCCCTACCAAACAGCGAAGTATATGTCTCCAGAGGAAAAGGAGATGGCAGTCGGTGAGGTTGGCGAACTATGGATCAAGGGCCCGAACGTCTTCAAGGGCTACCTTAACAACCCTGAGGGAACCGCGCATGCAAAGACAGCAGACGGGTACTTCAAGACAGGCGATGTTGGATACCAAGACAAGGACGGAAACTTCTTCATCACCGACCGCGTGAAGGAGCTCATCAAGTACAAGGGATTCCAGGTGCCACCTGCTGAACTAGAGGGTATCCTGGTCTCCCACCCGAAGATCAACGATGTAGCGGTGATTGGCGTCTACTCAAAAGACGATGCCTCGGAACTACCGCGCGCCTACGTCGTGCCCAAAGATGGACTGGGCAAGACGGACGAAGACGCGAAGGAGATCATAGACTGGCTGAGCGCCAAGGTCGCGCACCACAAGAGACTCCGCGGCGGAGTGAGATGGGTGGATGAAATTCCGAAGTCTGTAAGCGGAAAGATTCTTAGGCGGATGCTCAAGGTGAAGGCGCAGGAGGAGGAGGATAGCAAGGCGAAAGCGAAGTTGTAGACTACCTTTACCTCGAAATCGCAGATATGCATATCAATATGCACGTGTCTCTTACCAGCTGAACCCTTGAAACTTTCTTTAACTGTCGATCGCTCTCGCCCTCCATCAGCTTTCTTCTACCTCATCTCTTCTACTCACCTGAATAATCTGGAGGACTAATTCTCTTTTCACCAAGCCTTCTCTCGTCCAGAAACGTCAATACCGTCATATATCCTACGTGCAACCTTGCATGATCAGCAACATGCAGAGTGAGTCCGAAATTTGGAGGATATTGATGTGGCTCTTCCAAGCTAATGGCATACCAGCCCCCAAGCCCACGCCGACCCCCAGGGCTGCTCCGGCTCCCAAAGCCACTACCAAGCGCAGAGCAGAAGAAGACTACGTTGAAGTTGTTGGAGAAAGGATAATTAAAAGGCGCTTCGAACCAGTTGCCAAGATCTTAACTGAGAAGGAAGAACTGGACTCTCCGTATCAGATTTCCGTCAGAGTACATCCAGACCTCGAAAGATTCCCTGGCGCACTACGCAATGCCCTCCAAAAAGCTTGCCAGACAGCGTTCTACACGCACATATCAACACTTCAGGCTGGTAGTTTACCCGAGTATCGTCAGACTTATAGCATCATATATGGTACACGCGTCCGCTCTGAGTCGATCACCTTCAACAACGAAACCGAACATTCGAATATCCTGGATCTCAGCATAGCCAACATCACCCTATTGAAGTTCTTCGCCGAGCGCCACAGCACCATGCTAGAGAAACGGTCATTCCAAGAGCAGAAACACATGGGACTCACCAACCCAAAGTTCCTAGAGCTTTACAGCGTAAGAAGGGGCGATCTGGGTTGGGGTCTGGACGCAGATGGGTGCCTATCTATCTACGCATCTTCGCTAGTCGAAAAAAAGACGAAGGAGCATGTTTGGTACGTCCAGGCTGACGATTCTCTAGTGCTCAAGGGCGAGAACTGAGCTGTCCGGAAGAGCTTACAGAGAGCTGAGTACAGAAAAAGGGAGCTAGGTCAGGTATGAAAGGCATGACCTAGGTAGTGATGATATTCGAGGTTTCGGAGTTGGTCAGAGTGTTCCCGGGAATGGGCCGGCTGCTTGATGCTAGAATTTGGCGAGGTGGTTCTTGCTGTATTTTTTGCTTGGCTGATTGCAATGGCAAGTATCACCCTTTAGCATTGAGAACGTTCACCTGAATCCAGGATGCAAGGTGGTGGCTCCGTTTCCGTGCAAGCTCTGGAGTGAGGCTGCGCACATTCGAGCGATGGTGATCATCCACTTCCAATCATCACCGAAGATGGTCTGCGCACACAAGTCTTTCTGTAAGGAATGTAATTCAAGCCTTTAAAGTTGGTGTTTGTGGTTGCCGTCCAAGAGCATCAGTTGATCGGGGAGAGCACGTGCCTGCTTACAGCTAGCGCCATCTTGGCACCACCGCACAGCCGAGCCAAAATTACCCTCTCAGATTTGCGACTCTGAACCCATCTATCGACAACATCACGACCGTCACGATGCCGAAAGAAGTCAAGCAGAAGTCTGGCCTCATCGTTGGCCTTAACGCCGGCCACAGTACGTCTCCCCGCTCGCCGCTCTCGATACGCACCGATCGCTACAGATGAGAAAATTCGTGGATGGAGGCTAACACGGTCTACAGAGGTCACCCCCAGGACCCCCGCTCCCAGGATCTCGAGGAGGAAGGGTTTCCTGTCGAAGCGCACTGCCTTCGTCCGTGAGATCACCAAGGAGGTTGCCGGGTACGTTCCAATCCGATCTTTTCTGCAGAGGGACTGCGCAATTGTTCGCCGAACAGCCCGCTAACTTGACGTGTCTACAGTCTTGCCCCATACGAGAAGCGCATCATCGAATTGCTCCGAAACTCCAAGGACAAGCGTGCCCGCCGTCTAGCGAAGAAGAGGGTACGTCTCCCACCCTAGCACACCACGACCGACCTCCTACCCGCTCCGGCACATCCAAGTACGAACATCAACTAACACATCACAGCTCGGTACCTTCGGTCGCTCAAAGAGAAAGGTCGACGAGATGACCCGCGTCATCGCTGAGTCCAAGCGCGCTGGTCACTAAACGGTTCACGAAACGCGGTGGATGATGCAACACGGCGAACGAACGACCGACTTACTTTCCGATTTCTTCCTGGGTGTTCGGTCTCTTTTCACAACGGGCGGCTCGATACGATCTCGGAACGTCACAACATACCACAAAAAGTATGACACGATTCATCGGAGTATGGCAAATGGACAATGATGGTTCCTGAACGTACCTAGCATGTGTCACTCAAAATCATGAAATGTGACGATTGGTTCACGCCAAACCAACCTGTCCCAGTGCACCCATGCGCGTGAGGTGCTGATGCGTTGATGCCTACCTAGCATGGATGTCAAATTCCTACTCTATTGCCCTTATCAATGGCAGAGTAAGGGCCGAGAAATGCTTATATTGAAACGCGCCTTGCTCGGAGACGAGACTGCTCAGGCTTCACACTTCCTTGTGTGGGTGAGGCCTCGAGCAGAGGCGTGGACATTCCAACAACTTTTATGATGTCTTTTGTCACACTTCCAGACGACTTGCGATGCGATACAGCACATGCAACTCACTCTGATGTCTCGATCAGACAATGTTAGCAATGACTGAGTATTTCAGATCATTCGCGGGAATTGAACATCATGCATTAATCGTAATTCTGTCAAAACCAGTAAATGCTCCAAGATGACTCCATGTAACCCTAATGGCCACAACGATGACAGTGTAGCCGTTTAATCATCGTGACCAATCTTCTCCAGTTTGCCAATCTCGCGCTTCTCGCCAGTCTCGCCCACGAATCTGATACGGTCGATACGCGTCTTCTCGCTATCGCCCTCGGCGTCCGCGACAAACAGTACTAACGAGTAGACGTTCTGGAACTTGACGAAGCGCAGTTCAAGCTTGGCCGTTTGTGTCTGCTCATCCCAATCTGACGGCTTCAGCTCGATCGTCTGAGTCGCTGGGATGTCTTCGGCCTCTTCGAATCCCAGGTTATTTGCCCTGTTGGTCCAGACGTGAATGGTCTTTGGCCGCACTGGCGCTTCGTCGTCGTCTTCGTCGCCGGATACGCAAGACGTGATGTGGATAGTGTGAACCTTCAGGTTGGCCATGAAGGGTACGTACAGCATGAGCTGGTTGTCGACATCGCTTTCTACCCAGTCCTTCTTGCCTTCTGAGCCAGTTGCCGCACCCTTGCCCTTGTTGAGCGAGCTCGGTTGTGATGTCTCGAAAAGCGTCTTGACGGTGCCGAAATCGCTGTCCGCGTTGAGGAGATCGAGACCCCGTGGGTCCACGGAATCGGTCACATCGGTGTATCCGCGTGGTAGACTGGCGCCTATCCACGGGCCGCTTCCACTGCTGCTGCCCCCTGCACCAGAGGCGCCACTGTTTCCCTTTCCATCGTTCTCTGCCTCCGTGGCGAGGGTCTTGATCGCCTCAGAAAGCTGCTGTGGATTCGAGCCGGCGTACTTCTTTATCTGCTGGTTGTTCTTGTAGATAATGAACGTTGGGGTACTAACAAGCGTTAGAAAGCGCTCAAATATGTGGCCGTGCTTGAGGAATGTGCATACTTGGTGACGTTGTAGCTCTGTGCAATCTGCGCCTGCTGTACTGTGCTGACTTTGGCGAAGGCGATCTGTCCAGGCCGAGTGAGCTGACCGGCTAGTTGGTCGTATACGGGCGCAATCGCTTTGCTCGACGTGTTTTCTTCATTGTAGACTGCAAGTACCACACATTAGCATCCGGAGTTTGCCTCGTAGATGCCGGGTCGCTGCTTACAATTGATGACTACAATGCGCGAAGAGGAGAGCAGCTCGCTCAGCACTGCAGGCCTCGTGATTTCGATGACCCTGGACATGGCTGTGGGTGTGTTGGGGAGCTGGTGATGTTGGCTGTAGAAGAGGCGCGACTTGCACAGAAGGAAGCGCCCGACAATTAGTGGGGCGCCATCAGCGCGGGGTGGTGGCATTCCGTCACCGACGTGTGTACCTAGGCCGGGTCCCATCTGCAGGCACCGACACCTGCACACGCGGCAAGGCCACCCCGAAGCTTCCAGAAAGATAAAGCTGCAATCGCGAACAGCCGCCCAAGCACTTCCTCCCTCAACATCACTGGAGCCCAGGAAGACGACCACCCGCCGAGTCTATATCTATTCTATCGCCGTCGGAGCATCGTCCTCGCCATCGCCCGCCAACCACGTCCATCACCACCGACCGCGGTGACTGCGCTGTGAAGCCATACAGGCCTACGAAGGATTGGTAAGCGCCCCTACTGGCGTTGACCGTCCGCGACACTGTGAACATCCACCTAATCGCCTCTATGGCAGGCCCAAACAATCTCCTACTCAGCTTCGCCGAAGCAAAGCTTCTACACATCGCTAGCATTATCCTCCTGGTCGAACGGAGCGACGCCACCCGAAGAGCCCATAGCTGGAACTGCTGGTACTCCCGCGCCATATTGATAGCAAACGCGCCCGCTGCTTTCCTGCTCGCCCACGGCCTCTACCGACTCCTACGCGCATGATGTCGCACGTTGTAGTATTCAACTCGTACGCGAGGACTTTCAAGATCCCGACCACGCCCACCAAGTACTTGACAGAGGTGCGCGATGAGGCGTGCCAGAAGTTTGGTGTCAACAAGGACCAGTTCACGCTCAAGTACGCCCCAACATGACAATACGTTGATTCACTACTGACCAGTGTACAGATACAACAACAAACCCATATCCCTATCGCAACAAATACGGCTCGCAAACCTCCCCCAGGGCGCCCGACTGGAACTCGTCCAGGCCTCGCGATCACCCACCGTCATATCCGTAGCGCTCCAGCTCCCCGCGACCGAGAAGACCGTACGCCTCACAAGCAAGTTCGCGAGCAACACTTCGTTATGGGAGATCTTGCGACACTTTGAGAGTGGGCAGGGGGCCAACTACAACTTCACACAGCGCGGCATCCCCGAGATGAGCGGCGCATCCGGTGCTGGCAGGCTGCACTACGAGCAACCTGTCATCACTGTCATGCCAGGTCACAAGGAGCAGGCCAACTTTGTTGAGCTACAACAGACTCTCAGTCAGCTGGGATTTGATAGCGGCTCAGCATTGTTAAAGCTGTCCTACAGGAATAGCGGAACGCCGCTGGAAGAGGCCATGGCACAGATAACGCAATACTTCAAGTCCAGCGAGCCTGCGTCTGTCGGTGCCGAAGGCGCACACGCTTCGACAACTGATCAATTAGCCTCAATACCAGACCCTGCCCAGGCAGCTCCGGAGGCGACAGAAGTCGTAGCAGGCGAAACTGTTCGTAACGAAGAGCCCGATCCAGAACCGATGGAGGTCGACTCCAAACCGGCCGCTAAACCTACACAAGAGCCCGAGGTGTCTACCGAGAACAACGCGGCTGAGAGCATAGAGAATACTTCTCCAGCAGCAGCATTGGCTGCGGCAACGTCAACAGCGTCGTCCGCACCCCTAGAACCCGTTCAATCACCAGCACCGACCTCCCAACCATCATCACAGCCATCTGAACAATCTCGCAACGTCCAGATCTTCTCTGCGCCAACATCGTCCACTCCGCAAGCAGCGCGAAATGCCTTCAACGAGAACGACTACCTCCCTACCATTGAACACGCAAAAGCACATCAAAACGCGTTGTTGACCAAGACACGCAATACGCGTCTGTTGTCTGACAAAGAGTTGGAGGAGCAAGAAAAGGAGCGGCAGGCCAAGATTGACGCTGCAGCCGAGAAGGGCGGCGCGCTCCGCATTCGGATGCCGGATAATGCGCTCATTCAGATGAACTTCACAAAGACCGATACCGCCATCGGCCTATACGACTTCGTACGCGGCTTCCTGGAGAAGAAGAACGAGCCCTTCCAGCTCAAGAACACAGGTCCAACAGGTCGACTCGTCCTCATTCCCCAGGACAATAAGCGCTTAGTGCACGATCTACGTTTCTTCAACAATGAGCTCGTCACGTTCCTATGGGCAGACAACGCTAGCGCGGAAGCAAGGGCCAGCCGACATGTGCTCTCGCAGGAATCGCAAGCGAAGGCGCAGGCGCTCAAGGTCGAGGAACCGGTACGGGAAGAGAGGGCTCAGCCGCAGGCTTCTCAGGGCCAGACGGTTGCCGACGGCAAGCGCAAGGCTAACATGAGCAATGAGGAGAAGGAGAGCAAGCTAAAGAATCTGCTCGGGAAGGGCTTGTTCAAGAAGAAGTAGAGGTATTGCAGATGCGGATGGGATATTAGACATTCGCGTGTTTCCAGACGAGCATTTTCAGGGAGTTTGGCATCGGCGACGGAGCGCTTTCTTCTGCAGTGCAGTGTATCCTGCCACTTGGCAACTAGTTATTAGTAGCAATCCAGGATCATGATCAAGAAGATCACAAAACTTCGTTTCCACGATTTCACTCAGCATGGAGAGCTGCCAGTTGGTATCGAGGAGTCTAACGTCGCGTGTCGGGGTGGGTCAATGATGCACTTTTCCAGGTCGCTAATTAGCGGAAGACGCCTTCCCAAGCTAAACCTTGAGTGAACATATCTCCTTCCTTTCGACACCATCACAGTATCATCGTCATCTGCACAATTTGCTCTGGCAAGAAATTCATTATGAAACGCCCTCGTCGATTCGATAGATTCGTCATTGACAGTGATTATGGCTGGCAGCCTGTGTTCTCGTTCACCGCGCGTCGCAATCGGCACCAAGCGGGCTAGATTGCCTTTGCCCCCAGTAAACACATATGAATCGGGCGACGCATAAGAGCATGGAAGCTGTGGCAGATATGATATGATGACCTCGATATGTCCTTGAAAGGCCTTCATTGTTAACTGAACTCGCAAGGGCACCAGGCCGTAGCATCCGCTAAAGTTTCGTCTTCACCTTCGATCATGTTTACATAACTGGATACAGCGTGTATGCTTGACGTTACAAGGCAACAACTCTCTCCTTCACCGTGCACCACAATAGCCAAATTCGGTCGTCCTGCCGCCCGAGCTAGCAGCAAGTCACCCTCACCTTCACCGCGTGTGCGGCAGTCTCGACAGATAGTCACTGTTTCCAGCTCAAAGCTCCGTTGCCTAAACACGACAACCCAACAGGTCCGCAGACACGGTAAGTACTGGGCGCCGAACCTGCCCAGCAGATACTGGCACTAAAACAAGCAGATGCAACCAGAAATCACCATCCTAAGCTCTGATTCGAGCAGCTCGGGCGACGACGACGATATCATCTTCGTCCGATCGGTCGAGAAGCCACGCGCCCCGAAAGGCAACGGTCGTCCAACCAAGAAGCGCGCAAACCCCAACAACGTCTCAGCTCAGACGGTTTCCCCAAGCCCGGCGGCCAAGAAGCGGAACGTCGGACCTCAGGATACAAAGTGCACGAAAATCAACAACGTATCGGCTCAGGCTGTCACTCCTACCTCTGCGACCAGAAAGCGAAGCGAGGGTGATCAAGCTAAACCACGCGTCAACTCCAACAACATCTTCGCTCAAGCTCTCTCACCAAGCCCTGCGGCCAGAAAACCAGTCAGTATTGGTCAAGGTCCAATGCATACGGGACCCTCTGACTTCTCGACCTGGGCAGTCTCCTCCAGCTCTGCGGCTAGTGCGCAGATCGGCGATAGAAATGCCTTGACTATTGCTGCTGAGATCAACACCACGGCGCGTGGCCCAGGACAGAAATCTACATTTATGCTCGCGACACGCAAAGTTCTGGAAGCCGCACTGGGCAAGGAGGCCTCGGAAAGCCAAGAGAAATCCCTCCTTGAAGAGCAAGAGCGTACTGATCAGTACATCGCGCAGCTGGAAGAAGCAGTCAAGCAGAAGGGAGGAGTAAATGTTTCGCACAATCTCATTGCCCAGAATCATATAGCCATGTTGAAGGCGAGGTATGAGGCAAAGGAGAAGACCGCCTCGACAGAGATCAAGATACTTCGCGAGAGTAACAAGAAGCTCACAGAGGACAAGACAAAGCTCACACGCAGGGTCAAGCTAAATCGAGACGGACGTGGCGCAGTGGAGGGCATGGCTCAAGACGACGCTAGCGCGGAGATTCAGATACTTCGTGAGACCAACGAGAAGCTCTCTGATGAGAAGAGTCAACTGTTGCGCACCATCAGTCTCCTGCAAGATGAGACTCGTATGTGGAAGACCAAGGCAAAAAAGAAAGAAGCTGCCGGAGAAGATCTGGAGACACTGCGCGAACGCAACGCAAAGCTCACAGGAGAGAATGCTGAACTTGTACGCAATGTCAAGCAACTCAAAGACGAGCACGAAGAAGATCTGAAGACGCTACGTGAACGCAACGAGAAGCTCACAGGAGAGAACACCGACCTCACAAACAATGTCGAGCAACTCAAAGACGAGCACAGTACTCTGAGGGCCAATGTCTCCGCCTTGACACAGGACCTCTGTGAGCAGAAGAAGCTCTTTGCGTCCAAGAAGATGCGACGATCCAATGGAGACGTCAAGGCCGCCATAGCTGAGACTAAGAAACTCAAGAATGAGATCAAGCGCTTCAAGGCAAGGAACAAAGGGTTGGCTGCACAAAACACCGACATGTCCGGCAAACTCGCGGAGCTGGGCACTGAGCGCCGTACCGCTATCGACAACCAGAGAGCCGCGAAGCAGTCAGCAGAAGAAGCTTCAGTCGCACGCGAGCACATCGAGAAACTGCAACGACAACTCGCTAAGCTGGATGGAGACTTCCGCGAGCGAGGTGAACAGCTTGCCGAGCTCAGCCGAGACTCCGAGTCGAAGCACGAGATGAGGATGCAGAAGAAGGCCGCCATCAAAGACAAGGGCCTGCTACAGACGCGTATGGTCGGTATGTTCACGCACTATCGGAACCTCTTCAAGAAGAACAAGGCTCTGCTAGAGAAGCTGAAGTCGACGGCTGAGGCTGGGGCAGATGGACAGGGAGGAAAGGCGTACCGTAAGGAGCTGAAGCTGTTGAAGGGTCAGCCGCTTGAGAAGCTCAGCGAGTTCAAGAATCAGGACTAATCAACTTTATCGGCGGCCGTGCACGGCGAGGAGGGTGTTGGAATCTTACGAGAGACTTTCGTCGCGGTGCTACAAGCGGGCGTCTACTTGGTGGATTGGTATTATGAAGGGATACTTGATGTACATCGTCGATCATGTTGATGTACGAGGAGAGGAGCTTGTCGGCCGTATCATCACCGCAGCCTTTCATGTCTTTCGGACTGGAACATCGGCTGTCAAGAGTATGAGCATGGCGATCTCGCTGAGTAACTAGTCAAGCTCTGATTTCTCCTAAATATCCTACAGTTCCCTAACACATAGTCGCTGTGACGTGAAATAACAAGTAGACGCTGAGAGGCATCGCGGTAGGGAACAAGTGTGAGACGGGGAGTGACGAAATGAATACTTGCGACTCACAGGTAGAGTTGAGTAGGTGACTGCGATCCGTGATAAGAATACTGCGTTAGAGATCACAAGATAGCATGTGTATTTGCGATCTAGCCCACGCGCAGCACTCATTGAGCGCAACTCATTTAGTTTCCAAATTTGTATAAGACAACCCATCTCTCGCCATCCAGTACCGTTCTCACATCAAACCATCACGTCATGTCCCCTTCCCAACAAACCAAACAAAAAGCCATGGAAACCAATCTCCAGCGCCTCCAAAACGAGTTGAACACCATGAAGAACGACACAAAAGATCTCCCCAGCGGAATCAACGACCTGCGAAACAAGAACGCAGATCTCGAGAGCAAAATGGCTCTCGTCACCGCAACTGTCGCCTTCACCAACACTGTCAATGCTCTCACCGCCGAAAGCACAGCCAAGATCCGCAATGACGTAGAAGAAGGCAGGAAGACCATCACGGATAAGATCAAAGAATTCCAATCCCTGTTGGAAACCTGCGTGGAGGAAACCGTGAGGGGGGAAATGGTTCCAAACATGGTTTCATGTCTGGTAATGGATGAGATGAAGACGGAGGCAGTGCAGGAGATGCAGAAAGAATACGCGAGGAAGGCTGTGACTGTTGCGGGGCCGGAATGGATCTACGAGAAGTTGGAGTGGATGGTAGGGAACGCGTTCGAGAAGGTTATGAAGAGGATTGACGGGCTTGAAAAGTAGCTGATAGTCAAGAGGGAAGGGCCGAGAAGGGAGGTGGTTAGCTGAGATGTAGGACAGATGGTTGCTGTCTTTAGATCGGTGGATGCATCGCCTCCATGTGTCTACCACCGATCTTGTAGTATTTGTTATCATAAGCGTGACGCATCACCTTGATTGCATAGTTGTGAATATAGAAGGCTAAATCGTTGTTAAGACGTGCAATCACCTCGTTACTAGGAGACTCTTGACGATCGAGGACGGCTATCGAGCTCATAGCATGCGTACCACGAATTAGAAAACCGCTGATTTGCCATGTAGTCATGCGATCCAGTCATTCGATTTGTGACAAACCCACAAGGGATGTAATGTAGTAGCACTATAAGACATCCGCTTCCTCACTTCTTCCTATCCTGTTCATCTTAACTCTCTTCTTCGCAACGACAGCAAATACAGGCTCAATGGACCACACAACCCCTCAGAAGAACGACATCAAACCGGCCACCCAACCCACCAAAGATGCTAGCCAACTTCTCTTGGAGGACATCAGTGCAATCAGAACTGACATACAAAGTCTTGCCCAACGATTCGATCGCATGGAACGTAACATCAAGACCGCCAACAAATCAGGACTAAATGAGAGACTCACTTCGTTCACCAAGGCGGTCGCTGCCAGGAACAGTGATGGAAAGTGGGTTGGAGCTGAGGCTGCGGAGAAATTGACTAAAGAGTTGAGGGAGGAGGAGGAGAAGATGGAAGATTCGGCATACTATTGGTTCAAAGACTTGAGAGAATGGCTGAAGAAGGGCTTGGCAAATGTGGAGGACACTGAGAAGAGGTCCCGTGAGCACCTAGAGGGGGTGTCGAAGAGGATGGATGCGTTGATGGATGAGCAAGAGTGATTGGGGGCATAGGCGTTGGAGTAGACGAACTTCGCCTGGCATAATGGCGAAGAGCAGTTAGTGGTATGAAGACATGGAACATGGGCATGGACAGGCCTAGAGCTCAGTGTATGTCTCCGTGGTCAAGACATGAAGTCATGGCTTGAGCACATACTGTAGCATCGATCTCACTCCTCACGCATAAGGCAGTTTGTCATGTCGCCCATACTGAAGCACAAGAACATTCTAACATCACTCTCCGGCCAACTTGCATATTCCATTGGCATCCGTCCATACAAACAGACAAACCAGGCCTTACCATACATGTAGACCACTGGAAGAGCTAATAAAAAAACAATAAGATCACGAAATGTCACTTCCCATGCAACCAATTCCTTTCCGTGAGGAGATCAAAACCCTGATTGAGCGCATCGCAGCTCTACAGAAGGAACTCAAGGAAAAGACAGATAGACTCCACTTCCTCTATGGCTTCGAACTGAGGTCTTCTGCTGCGCCGGTAGGCAATGACAACGACAATGAAGGAGCCGAGCACGACAAAGATGATGAACAAAGTGAGGATGAGCAAGAAGTCGAAGCAAAGAAGACAGGCATCAAGAAAACAGCTGCCAAGACAAAGATCAATAAAATAGCCATCAAGAAGACAAGCGTTAAGAAGGGCGAAAGCAAGAATAAGGAGCCAAGATTATGCAAAAAGTGTGAGGAGAACTACCTGGAAGACAACGCCCGTTCCAACTGGGTGAACTGTAAGGAATGTAGAGATAAGAACACAGAGGTGTGGAATGAGGGACGGGCAAACAGGGAGCGAAAGCAGAAGGAGCAGAACGCAAAGCAAAAAAAGCAACAGGGAGATGAAGTCGAAGGAGACGAAGTAGGGGACGAAGTAGAAGAGGCTGAGGAAGGAGATGAAGAGGATCTAGAAGAGGACTCGGAAGAGGAACAGGAAGCAAGGAAGGACCAGCGCAAGCAACCTAAGAACAAGTCTGGAAAAACTGCTTCAGAACAGACTTAGCTTGTCACCCTTGTGTAGTTCCAAGTATAGCACCATCAAAAATCTCATATTCATCACCCCACATGCGAATAACCTAAGATAATATCCCCTTTCTTCCCCATCGTTCATGTTTATGCCTGCCCAGGACCCAATCGCTCATGCCATGGTATAGTACCCGAATGAATGACGCCAGTAAATGCTTCGACAAAGCTCGCTGAACCCATTTTGATGCCGCTAAAAACAGACGTAAAAACAAACAGACGCTCGCCATGCTCTTAGTCCTAAAAGATAAGAATAGTCCAAGACCAAAGGAGTGTGATGCCCAAAACACCAAAGCAACAAAGCGATAAAATAAAAGAAATATATCTTATGACATGATATCGTGTTAGATAAGAGGGCCCGCCATCATAGGACTTCCCCGCGTGTTGTTCGTCAAAGTGGGTTCATATGCTCCGGGTGAGCCCGAAGAACCTGGTCGTGGTCGGTAGTAGCTGTTTGCATACTGTGCGGGAGGAGCAGCATAAGCACCTTGTTGCGGTGGGAGAACACCGGGTGGCGTAGAGTTTAGCATGTTGCGGTTGCTACGGCGTCGACCAAGCACTGGTGATGCAGGAGCACCTTGAACCGTCCCAGTGGAGTTGCTGGACTCGTTTGAGTTGCTCCTCACGTGTTGTGCTGTAGCTGGCTGCTGCATCTGAGGAGAGCCAGTTGGATTCGCCGGACGCTGGAAGCCTTGTGTGAAAGGATTGGTACGAGCGGGCACACTCGTGTCTCGCTGACCAAGTGCTTGTCTTCTGGTCTCGATAAGTTCCCGAGCCCGAAGATTGCGTTCGTCCGGAGTCAGCCCGACGGAACGAGCAGCAGGTTGCGCAGGGGCTTGTACGTTCTGTGTAGGTGATGGGGGTGGTCTCCCATTATCAGCCGTGCGCAAGGCTCGTGTAGATGGCTGGGGAGCGAGTTGGCGCCGCGATGGCTGAGGTCGTAGATTGAGACGTGATGGCTGAGGCCTCACGCCTTGCGGAGGGTTGCCAGCCTCCCTAATATTGACGCGAGAGCTTGCTGGGCGCAAGGTAGCTACCGAAGACTGATCACGAAGAACTTGACGTGAGTTACGATTGCGCACACCACGTGCCTGCACAAATGCAGCCCAAGGGTTACCGCGCGCAGCAAAAGGAGGAAGAGCCGCACCCTGGACATGCAAGCCCATGGCAGCATGAGGAAACGCGTTCGCTGCGGCAAAGTTGCCAGAGTTCCTCCTGCTATTTGCCGAAGATGGGCGAGCACCGACTCGACTTATAGGACGATCTATCATGTCCATGGCTGCAGCTGCCTGTGTCTGTGCTATCGTATCGATGGAGTGTTGCGAAGAGGCTGAGGAACTTCCAGGGGTCAAGACGGCAGAACTATTGCTGTTGGAACCAACAGAAGGCGCACGATCAAAGCGGCTCATGTTGCCGGCATTGCCCATCGCTGGTAAGCCAGGCGACATGGCGCTTCGTCGAGGTGGCGATATTGGGAGTCGCGGATCCATGATATAGTTCGTGCCATTGTCCATAAGCGGCGTTCGAATGCGCGCAGGAGGTAGAAAGGGGGAGTAGGCTTGCGCGGGACTGGGCCGATTTCTGTTCCTTGTTCGAGGGCGAGACAGCGGTGTCATGGTGCGTGGTTCAACGTCTATCAAGGCGCCCGCCATCTGGTGTTGTTGGAGAGCTTGTTGATGGGCAGCGAACATCCAGCTGATACGCGGATCGTATTCCCGGCGTTGCACACGAGGAGCCCCTCGCCTGTGCCCCTGGGAATTATCCGAGTTATCATCAGTGTCCGCCTCGTTGGTTCCATCCGCAGCAGCAGGCCCCTGGTTGTAAGCGCGAGCTGCAGGGTTTCGCAGATGGGCTTGTGAGCGGCGCGTCCGCAGGGTGTTCAGGGCTAGATCGACGTCGCCATCTTGGTCAGAGTCATCGTCGTCCGCTTCCCCGTCTTCGTAGTGGGCTGTCGCGCTCGACAGGACAGAGGATCTTCGGCGGAGACCACGCGAGGTATTCAAGACGCGGACATTGGCGGTTCTGGAAGGCGGGCGTATCGGGGCACTAGGCCGAGGACGATCTGCAGTAGGTGTTAGAGAACCGCCCATTCGGCTTCTGTCATTTGAGTTCGCAAGCGGTTCCCACCCAACGGTCGTCCTTCCTCCATCGCTGTCATCTTCATCCTCTTCTGCCATCTCGTCGTCGTAGTCGCGTTGTAGCTCCCATCCCTCCTCTCGCAACAGTGCTTGTGTATCTTCGTCGAGCTCCTCAGTGGAGACGTCGGTGGAGGTTGTTGACGCTGTCTCACGGGAGGATCTCGACCCGTTTGCCCGATGTAAGACACGGGTCTGAGCAGGATTCCTCATGCCCCTACGAACGGGCCCCTCGTCTTCCTCGTCTTCGTCTTCCTCCTCGACGGTGCTTGAGCGGTTTGATGATGACTCAGATTCGACAATGCGACGTGCTCGGGCACGCGCTCTGTTACCCGCAGGCTGGGCAGCAGGGCCAGGAGTAGACGATGCGGCGCTGGGTGAACTCGATGCAGGTACGGCCTCGTCATCGATAAAGTCGTTCATCGAAGAGTCCTCGTCCAAACCATCTTCGTCTTCCTCCTCGACCGTATCCATCTCGTCGCCGTACATGTCTGAGACTATGCTCTGTGAGTAGGAGCGTCGGCTGCCGGCTTCGCTGTGCGTGATCGGTCGTCGTCTTGCGAATGCCGCTGCATTGGGTGCCATGCCAGCGTCCAAGAAGCGTCGCATCATGAACGAGCCTTGATCTGGGGGGTATGCGCCCCAGTCTTCCATGCCGTCTCCGTAGCCGTCGTAGTCGGGGTCCTCCATGTCCATTTCGGCGTCGAGGTCGTCTTGATCGTGCTCTGACATCTCGTCCATGTCACTGAAGCCGGTGAAGCTGTTGCCCCATGAGACTTCGCCTGTCTCGTCGAATATCAGTCCGCAATGGGTGCATCCGCCGTCTTCCAGCTCCCAGGTACACAGCGGACATCGGTCAACTCCATCTTCTTGATCGCGCACGATTTGCAGTGACAGGCGATTTTGGTGAGGCGGAAGCCTGAAGCAGCCCTTGAAGAGACCGCCAGCGCGGGGGTCCGCGTTATCCTTGTCCAGCTGTACAGCATCTGCCTCGTCTTTCTGCCACTTTTTGTGGTCTTCTATGCTCTCGCCCGTAGGTAGTAGTTCGGCTCGCGCGATGAAGACGCTCGTCATGTCTCGTATCTGCCCAACTATGTTAGACGTCGTCGCTGAAGGACATGCAGGCTGACTTACCACATAGGCGGGGGCGGGCAGGTCCTTTACGACGATGCGGCAGTCGGGGCATGTCTTGCGGGCCTTGTTGGCGACGAACCACGTGCAGAGACACTAGGCATGTTAGAGGGTGGCATGTGCGGTGGGAGGGTGCGCGTCTTACTGTATAGCAGTAGGTGTGCCCGCAGGATATGGTGTACGGTTGGTAGAGTAAGCGGTCACAGATCTTGCATGTGAGATGCGTGCGAAGGCTGTCAAACTCCGACTTGAGCGCCTTGAGCTGCTGCGGGCGGTTAGTCGATGCATGTGCCATGCAAGAAAGAGTCTCATACTTCATCTGCGCGGCCCAGCTGTGGCGGCTCGTCCTTCTTGGTCAGCATCTTCTGTTTGAGGCTGTCTTTGCTTGCTGCCCGCGTCGGCTTGTCCTGGTCGATGAGTTTGGAGGCAGACCGGCTGGCCGTCGGCGTGCTCCCGCGCCCGGTCCGTGAATTTGAAGGCATGCCGGCAGACTGTTGCGAGGCAGGCGCGGCATGTGACGTTGTGTTGGACGATGATGCGATGGACGAGGCGGAATTCCTGGGGCGAGCGGTGGGCGGGGTTGGCGACGCTCGATTGTCCATGGCGGGCGGTGACTATCTTTTCTCACGGCGAGGTGCAGCTGGGGGTTGGGAGACGGAGCATCTGCTCACATGGGACTTGCCCTTGTAGAGAAGAAAGACTATCGTTGGCAGTGGTTATGCATGCAGCAGCGGGTCTACTAGCCTAGGCATGTTGGCGCTCGGTCGCTGTTGCCCTTGCCCTCCGGCCATTTGCCGCAGCAGCCGTTCACTATCGACCTTCACTCCATCCTTAGCGCCTGCCGTGGAAAATCACCACCCTCCAGCGCCAACCATCGCCAACCATTTCCATGGCTATCTCTGCTCTCATACCTGGTCATTTCTCATTGGGTCCAGTGCTTCTATTGCAAGCTTGACACGCCAATGACGTGGGCCACGCGACTCGTCACGTTTTCTGTCACATTCCATTTTCGCCCATGCCATCATTCAACGTTTTTGCTTCACGTTTCTTTTGATCCTTTTTCCATTGAGCCGCGGTCCCAAACAACCACAGTTCAAAGACGCCAATACCTGGTATTCCCGGCGCACGAAAGAGGGCCTCTTTCCCCACAGGCTTCCTAGCTTTCGGCGCGGCACCACCACATGCAGACGCGGTCGAATTGACCTTCGATGTTGCGCTCACAGCTCATACCCGTCTCCGCTCCGCTTCATTCAGAGTGCTGATCATCACTGCGGTTGGAGTATTCATGCTCGACACTTATCAGGTCCATGCATAGCGTCCCCGAGAAGAGGTGCCTGTGATTGTAGGCGGGACCTTGTCGGCTCCTCTAATGCGAAGCATGACAAGCATCCTGGCCGCACTGTTCAAGTGCGTAAGACGGGATGTTTCTTCGATATCGTCCTCAAGCTGCGCACCACCCCGATCAAGTCATAAACCTGTACGGTGCACAAGACCGCCTAGCCGGACGAAGAGAGGTGGTTTTCTGCAATTGTAGTCCTGGCCAAATACGTTACCAAGGTACATGGTCGCTTGTCAATCACATGCATGAAGCATACAACTCATGACTAGGGTGCTAGCACTATCTCGTAAGTAGAATCGTAAGTTGTGGATGGCACGACAGCCGTCTTGATACACGCGACATGCTGTTTATGTGGGCTGGTCGTCCTAGCGCCCGCAGTCCTCCCGCCCCCACACTGGATGAAGCGTTGATTGAACTAGACGGGTCGTCACGTACCTAGGCATGTATACGCTGGCTATTCTCTGTGGCTCCACGCGTGGGTATCAATGTAGGTAGTGAAGAAGCAAGCAGCCAAGTTAGGTCTTCTTGAGTGCAAGGGAAGTAGCTCAAATCATTCATAATTAGCAGCTGTTGTGGAGCCTAGCAGTCGCAAAATCTGTAATTGAAGGGCTGTCATTATCAGATACTAAGATCTAGTGCCTGTATCGCGGACCTTATACGCAGGGCAATTAGTGATATCGGGAAAGTGCGTGAGTGCCTCTCGACATGTATGTTCTTATCGATAACGCACCTCCGCGGCGCATCATCCACTCTCGTCGCAACTGCTCCCGGCCATCTTCAGGCTGTCTGACAATTACACGCCAGTACGTGCCCTGTACACACTCTTTAGACGTCCCTTTCCTCGCTCTTCATTATGTCCGACAAACCGACCCCCTCGAAAGCCGACGAATGGAAGGGTTCCAAAGCCAGCAAATTCGACAAGTACGCCACCGCAACGATCGCGTCGCAAATATATGCTACACACAACAGGCGCTAATAGATTGGTATAGCAAAGCGTATAGCGAATACTTTGATCCATGCCAAGAGGCGGCAGACAAGAGTATAAAGTGTTTGAAGAGGAATGGTGGTGAGAGAGCTATGTGCTCGGATTTCTTCCAGTAAGTGCATTACATCGGAGGTCCAAGACTCAGCATTGCATGAGGAGGCCTTCCGCTAATACGTGTTCAACCAGGGCATACCGAGAATGCAAAGAGCAGTGGGTACGTGTTGTCCACCCTCGATCCAATCGACCGCGACTATCCCTCCATACCGTACAACGCGTCGCGAAACCGTCACGGAAGAGATGCTAATACCTATACAGCAAGAAGCAAGGAGAGAAGCGAGAAGGAACAAGTCATGGTTTGGTTGAGCAATGCGGGCAAGATTTGGGACGCGCAAATGTACAACATCTCCTCTCTTCATGGGCACGGCGTTTGACAAAGGTTCACGTTTACTGTAACATACCTGGATCCACTGGAGGTACTGGTATATTGGACATGGAGATCAATTGACTATTAGATAGTCTGTGGAAGGATGCAAGCAACCTCAGTGCGCTTGCTACTATGTGACAAGCAGAACTTCAACGCCATCGCCGAAGCATCTTCGTCCCAGCCACACACATGCATCTAGAGCTATAGCTTGTACTCTCCTACCGCGGCAAGCGCGAACTCCAGTTCCAATGCCCTGACGTAGATGCGATCACGCAATTTCCCCAGACAAGCCGTCAACCCACCCTCAAGTACTGACGTGCTCGATTCATTGGTCATGCTCGTCGTACTTGCCCTGATTACCTTGCCCTTGCAGCGTGCATGAGGCTGTGTGCTGACGATCTGCACCCCACCACCCCACTAAAGCTACCCCTCCAAGGCATTCCAGGTTCCTTCTTTCCGCCCACAGCAACCTTCCATCCTCCACTCATCTCCCTCTCACCCTCCAACTTCATGAGAAGCCTCCTTAACCCTTCCTCTTTCCACCGCGCAACAACTCGAGCTTTCACCACGACCGCACGCATCATGGGTGTCCAGAAGACCATCATCCAAGAGGGCAACGGCCCATCCCCACAGAAGGGTGACAAGGTCACCATGGAGTACACTGGCTGGCTCAAGACCCAGTCCGGCGATAAGGGCAAGCAGTTCGACAGCACCACTGGCCGTGGTCCCTTCCAGACCCCCATCGGTGTTGGTCGCGTCATCAAGGGCTGGGATGAGGGTGTTGTTCAGATGAAGCTCGGCGAGAAGGCGAAGCTGGACATCAGCAGCGACTTCGCTTACGGGGACCAGTAAGCCTCCATGATGTTTTCTGATTAAGACCTAGTACTGACTTCATGATAGGGAGTTCCCTGGCTTGATCCCCCCTCACTCTGACCTCATCTTGTAAGTTCGCGTCACATGGGGACTCAACGAAAATGCTAACTCCGCGATAGCGAGGTCGAGCTCAAGAAGATCAACTAGGTCTACGAAGCGTCCAACGACGGGAATACACGATGATCGCTATCAGTGAATGGGAATAGTCAGAGGACAAACATAACATTCAATATACTCGGTCATGAAACTCGTTCACCAGTCCACGTTGTCTAATGTGCAGTTACATACTTTCTCATATTTTCAGATCATCATCGTCAAGCTTTCCATTTACGTGCTAAACTAAGTCGTATGTCGCAGCATCGCCCGCGAACTACTGAATCTAGCCATAGGAGCATGCTAGATGAGTCCAAAAACACCTAAGCCCACGCAAACTGCAAGACCCACGATGCTGATGGAGAAACGACTGGCCGAACTCTCTGTATGAGTAGCCACCGAGGCGTCTGTGAGCCCATTTACCCACAGGCACATGAGCTGTGTGTCGGGAACACTCAGCGCATTGTCGACGCCTTTGTCTGGCGACCAGAATGTGGTGATGATGATATCAGTAAAGGACCCCACGCCGGTCTCATTATGGCTAAAGGCCAAACTGAGATCGTTGGACTTGGGGAGAGTCGGATGACAGTTAGAGCTCGCATTGGCAGAAGAGTTTGGCGGCGTAGGCGCTCCCTTGCCAGTGAGTGCTAGAAGAAGTTAGCACAGGGCTATCTCTTTGAATGAAATGGGGACACGAACGTATGGCTGAAATTGCATTCCAGGAAGTCATGTTTGTCTTCTCTGTACATTCCATTGGGAAAGTCTCCATTCCTCTCTGTACGCGCATGCAGCTCTCTTCCGTTGTCTCTGTTGCATTGGACGGAGAGAGTGCCAGCAGTGTGTTGGCTTGGGTTACCAGCGACGAAATACAGCTCGCTCCAATTGCCTCTGCGCAATCCCATGAGTAGTTGCGTCCAAAGGTGGTATTATATATGAACACAGCGCAACCCCGGTACGGGAGGTCGTCGCGATCGAGTTCAAGAGACGGAGGGGTGCCGAGATAGAAGTCTTTCTCCGTGATTTGGTCGTCTATGGGAACGTCTGTGTCGAGATGGGCGGCGAGTGTCCACGTCAAATTGTTGTTGTCATCAAGGATGGCGGTGGAGAAGGATCTGAACCCGATCCTCTCGTAGGTTCTGTTGGTGACATTGCATTCTGCTTTAATGGCATTGCTTCCACCGAGAGGAACCTCAGGGCAGTGTACGTCGGCGCACGAACCGACGGGACTGTCGAGGGCGTATTGTGCAGACGCGGAAACCAGGAACGTGGTAAGTAAGAACGAAGTTGGGAGCAACATCTTAAAAGCGATTTGACTTGGCTCAGCTCCACGACAGTACAACAGACGAGTAGGAGGTATAGACTTATAGAGGCTTCTACAATCTTGGAAGACGCATGCAAACCATGGTCTAGCACATTATATGTCTTGAGCGCCCCACACCGCTGAGCTTCACTGTGCCACCTTCACATCAGGCCCTCTGCCACGAAAAGCTTCTTTACTTCTTTACTGCGAGACTGGCTAATTACAAGGTATAAGTGAGCTGTTGTACATGAGGCACAGCATACGTGACATGCGCCAAGTGCCGTCCTTGCCGTATAACCACCTGGGCATACTGCGTTGTTCAGGCAGCCAATTTCCATGTGTGATGGGATGGGATTTGATATCTCTGAAGTAAGGCGTCCCATACTCAGTACTTTATTATTGCTCCGACAGCAGCTGTACCGAAAAGATGCCGTGGTCATCTGGAACCCGGGAGACACGACCTGCGAGGCTGACTTGCGTTGATGACTGGGGATGATGCTGGGAAATAGTCAGGTGATCATGAGGAGAAGCGTTTGCGAAGCATAGTCAAAGGGAACTTCTCCATCGGAGAATAGGGTCTTGAGGACCATTGGGGTCGCTTCTGATAGTGCACGAATCGGGTGTCTAAAGCGGTTGATGCCCTCATACAGCCTTGCATCTGAGCGCGACATAGCCCGAGTCATGCTGCCGTCCGTCGTAGCAAGCTTTTCTCTATCATCTGGTACGTATACCAGGAACCTCGAACCCCGGTCTTGATGGAGTTGTAGAGCCTGCTCGGTTGCTATCTCTTTGCAGGCTGCCGTGGGTGACACAATCGGGGTGGACGGATTGGCTGTCATGTGGCAGGCAGTTCAAGGTGTTTCTCCACCATAAAGACAGTTATTAAGTACATTTCATCGTTTAATTTATAAGCTCGTATACTTCTCGTGTTACCATGTGCAACATCAGAGTGCGTAGGATCAGGTAGGCGTCCAAGTGGATGCCAATGTATAACAGTAGGTAGATCATGACGTCGGCCATTCATTCGATGATTTCCATAGCTGAGCATGGAAGACGGATTCATATCAAGAAAGTAATGTCAGATATTGCCTGTAGTTGCACGAGGCATGATTTGGGGCGTGTACAAGATGGAAGACACGCTTGGTGCTTGGTGGGGATGGCAGATCTTAGCGCGAACAGCTGATCGCGGTCGCGCGAGAAGAACGCGCCAGGCTGATCTTCTACTTCCAGCACACACACCATGCAGCATACCTTCCTATTCGATCCACCAAATGTTGTAATATAATTGAATCGTCTGATTTCTCGTCCATGTGGTCTCTTCCAGAGCTCACAACGTGTGTGTGGACCCACTCTCGACTATGGAGTTGCAAGCAGTGACATCACGACTGCAGGAGCGACTGCAGTATGCGTCTAGAGCTACCTAGAGGAGGTTTGATGGCGACTCCATTTCTCTCAACAACTTGGTATGCTCCTACCTTCTCAATTCCTCCGCTCATCGCACTCTGCTCTTCGGCACATCAGTACTCGTCCGTTGCTGACAAGTTCACTCAAGTATTCTCCATTCATCGCTACCCCGCTATCCACCATGTCGGCGAACTCTCTGAACATCAATTCGACTCTGAGTCTTCCGAACTCGCAGTACAAGATTCCACAAATCGGCTTCGGAGTCTACCTGTCTCCAAAGGACGTCTGCGTTGCCTCATGCAAGAAGGCCTTCGAGGCAGGATACCGTCATATCGACACAGCCCAGTACTACGCGAACGAAGAGCAAGTTGGTCAAGCGCTGAAGGAAAGCGGGCTCCCTCGGAAAGATGTGTACATCACGTCCAAGATCTTAAGCGCTGGAGAAGACGTCGAGTCTACATACAAGAAGGTCGCCGAGAGCGTTGAGAAGCTTGCCGGAAAGGATGGCTACGCAGACCTGTTCCTCATCCACAGCCCCAACGGAGGCAAGGAGGCCAGGAAGTTGATGTGGCTTGCGCTGGAGCAAGCGCAGGAGAAGGGCATCGTGCGCGACATTGGTGTCAGCAACTACGGCATCCAGCACATCGACGAGCTTGCCTCCATTGATAGCAAGGCCAACCTACCTGCTGTCAACCAGATTGAGGTTTGTTACATTTCCCACCTGATCGCATCGCCAAACTGACAGAAACGACCAGCTCCACCCCTGGTGTCAACAGCGCGAGGTCGTCGAGTACTGCCAGTCCAAGAACATCGTCGTCGAAGCCTACTGCCCGATCGTCCGCAACGAGAAAGCCAACGACGAGACGCTTGCCAGCATCGCCAAGAAGCACAACAAGGAGCCAAACCAGGTTCTCATCCGATGGAGTCTGCAAAAGGGCTACGTTCCTCTTCCCAAGAGCGACACGCCATCTCGCATTATTGGCAACGCCGACATCTACGGTTTCGAACTTGACAAGGACGACATGGCTAAGCTGGACGGTCTGGATCAAGGAGCCAAGGGCGCTATTGTGCAGGCCGTAACCAATGCTTAATTCGCGTCTGTTACCTCGCACATCATTAACAGGCGTGCAGGTGAATAACCGGTCAGGGGACATGGCGAATGCATCCACGCCTTGGATCAGATCTATGCGCGCAATGTTGGAGGAAACCTACAGGAACCGGGCGCCCACGTACTTCACGCCTGGTCCTCGGTTCAGTGTACAGTTTTCAGACTGGATTGACCGACGAGCATAGCTTTTCGCTCATAGTTGCTTTACTTGGATCCTGTGTCGTGTAGCTAGCTCACGTACCCACGTATGGCCCGAATGCAGATTCCGTCAATCAAAATTGATTATCTGCTCACACGTGTAGGACACCTCTTCAGGGGGCTAGACTTGAAGGATAAATACAGTCGTAGCTACGTTGCGTGGAAGCGTAACTATGGATGCTGTGGAAAGCAGTTGTATCTCCCTCATGGCAGGGCGTGATCGTGTTCCATGTTGTCAACACGACGCTGCGGAGATGGGACGATAAAGGTAGTCATAGTCGCCAACCAAAGCCAAGCTGATTCGTTCCGTTCACGCGTACGCGTTCGCGTTCCATGGTTTCAAAACCTGGAATACCCCACCATCTGGATCAGAAACCCCGCCACCCCACCTCATGCGACCGAAAAGTTTTGCACTCTCGCTCCTTCTTCCGCACACAATCGTCTGCTGGTTTGCCCCAGACGCACTTACTTTATAATCTATGCCAAGCTCAAACTTCCATCGGTTTTGTAGTGTACGTTGTTCAACATCCACTTCTCGCTTGCCCCCGCTAATTACCATATAGGTAGCGGTTATCACTCCGGATTCTGATCTCAAAATCAGTGTCTTCCGGCAACCCCGGTTCGATTCCGGGCAAGACCTTTCTTTTTGTTTTGACTATGTCCTTTTGCCAGTGAAGGGTCTCGAATGCTCGATAGACTGTATGGAGGTGTTTTGGAGAGTTGTGGTGGTGGTGGGATTTTTTTAGACGTCTCATTAGCGTCCGGTGTGTGGAAGTCGTGATATGAAAAAGTACGAGCCGACGTTTCATGCTTGCTCAACCTGGAACCCAATGTGCGCTGTCTTTCTTTACACTCCGAGCTAGGCAATGGCATGCCTGGTCGTACACGATATTAGGTAGTGTTAAGCTTCTCTTCTATTCTTGCATTCCTACAGATGCGTGCAGACACTATGCTGCGTCTATTAATACTAACCAGCAGTAAACATACAGGAAGAAAGAGAATACAAGTCGCAAGGCTGCGCAATGCTATATAGCATGCCGCCTGGTATCACAAAGGAGCACCGCGAAAAGAAGAACATGTAGCGCCATCGCTAAAAAACAGGACAAAAGAGAAAGCTGCCGTGGAGCGTCTATCAACAGAAGAACTTGTATACCTTCTTCCACCTTGGCCACTTCCTCTTCTCCTCGCGCTCCTCTTCTATCAGTGCCTGGATGTTGAGCTCGCGGATGCCAGTGACGAGATCCATGTTGTGCGAACGCACGACCGAGGTGCGGAACCAGAACTTGTAGGGAAAGTAAAAGGCAAGGGTGACTGGTAGCGCTAGGTAGACGCTGAAGAAACGCTGGAGACGTTGTGATGTTGTAAGCTTGTCCATGTCGATTGGAGCAACGGACACGTAGAATTGTGCAATGAGAACGAGGATGTTGAGAATGAGGCCAACGTAGGATCCAATGAGGCCAGGTTGAGAGCGGAAGGCGAGCTCATCCAAGCTGTGTCCTTGCACTTTCCAACCTTGACGGAAGCGAATATGTGCTAGGCAGATAGACAGCCAGGTGAAGACCGCTGAGAGAGCAGACAGCGCAAGCAGCCAGTTGAAGGCGGCGTCCTGTAGCCTACGGTCCGCGCCGGCAAGGAAAGCGAGGAGACCAAGGGAGGAAGCAAAAGCAATGGAAACGAGAGGGCGACCCTGGCGGTCAATGTATGCGAAGATCCTGGGAGCTTGGTGTTGCTCAGCGAGTGCAGCGAGCGTGCGCGAGGAACCGTAGATGGAGGAGTTGCCAACTGAGAGAACCGCAATCATGATGACGGCGTTGAAAACAGAGGGCAGGCCTTGGATTCCGGCGTTTTGGATAGCGATGACGAAGGGCGAGGCGACAGCATCGGCAGAGTTCTTGTCTTGAAGCAAACGCGGATCGTTGTAAGGAACCAGCAACCCGACGATAGTCAGGGAGACGATGTAGAAAAGCGAGATACGCCAAAAGACCTGCTTGACAGCGGTAGGTAGGGACTTGCGTGGATTGGCTGTCTCCGCTGCGGCAAGACCGACGAGCTCAGTTCCAGAAAAGGCAAACGCGGCGTTGACAAAGACGCTGCAGAGACCCTTGAAGCCGTTGTTGAATGGACCTGGATCGCGCCAATACATGCCGCCGATGTAGCCCCCATCTGGGCCTCCGCCTATGTTGATGATGATACCGAGGATAATGAAACCAATAACTGCTGTGATCTTGATAATAGCAAAGACGAACTCGGCTTCACCATACCCTTTGATACCGAAAAGATTGATGACGACGATCAGGACCAGGAAGACGGCCACCCAGGCGTTGTTGTTGACCTTGTCGCCGTTCCAGTATTCTATTGTAAAGGTCGCAGCGACGATTTCCAGTGGTAGTACGACAAGCCATTGGAGAGCATAGTTCCAACCCATGGCAAAGCCCCATGCGGGATCCAAGAAGCGTGTCGAGTATGCCGAGAAGGAACCAGCGACAGGAAAGAGTACTGCCATCTCGCCCAATGCGTGGACGGTGGTGTACAACATGATACCTACAAGGCAGTAGCAAATGACGAGCGATGCTGGACCACCATTTGCTAGCGCTTGCCCTGAGCCGACGAATAGACCGGTACCTGGTAAAGTCAGTTTGTGGATCGTCGCTTGGTTGACGCATGCCAAACCATACCTATGGAACCTCCGATTGCTATCATTTGCAGATGGCGACCTTTTAATCGCCGCGCAAGTGGTGAGTTTGCCGTGTTCGCCGCCGCGGCTTCTGGATCGAAGACGTTCCCGTCGGCCCCCATGCTTCCCTTTGGCGTCATAGTCATGGCAAAATTCGGGTCCCGCTTGAAGCTCTCGATGACCCTCCTCCCCAAACCGTCCTGGTACCGTGATGATTCGCCATAGTAGTCGGACCCTTGCGAGGCTCTTCCAAAACTCTTCTCGGTGCCGTACATGTCGTCGTCTATCGTCATGGTGGATAAGCGCAACGGCGCGATGACAAGCGACGATAAAGAGTGTAGAGTGCAGCGGTCCTGCACGTCGGTCGGAGTCGCTGCAGTGCAGCCGTTGGAGGAATCTGCTTTTTCTTGTGCGATGGGCGCAGGGGCGGGATATGAGTGCGGTGCTGACGACCAGACTGGCAGGGCTTAGGCCTATTCTTGAGGCGCGAGCGCATCCACGGAACTGAGGCGCCCAGGGTCAGTGTCCTTTCCAGAGTGCCGGGTTGGGACTATCGACTAGGATGTGCAGTAGCCGGGGTGCAGCTAGATTTGGCTTAGGTGTGGGAGATGTTATCGCAGCGTGGCGCATCTATGGAATCAATAGACGCAGAGCTTGTCCAAGGGCAGAGCTGTGCAATAGTGATGTGATTGTTAGTGAAATGCCGACTAGCAATTACCTTTACCGTTTGCAAGGAGGCTGTAAGGAGCATGGTGAGGGGGGACCGGCGTCCTCATGGACCGGAGAAATGTTGCACATTCGCTCCTTCTTCGCTGAGTTCGCTCCTTCCGCCTCCATCCTTGGCCGCGGCAGACACCGATGACTCCAAACGTCCCAAAAACCCGCAAAGCTGCAGGCGGTAATGTCACTCTCGGTCACTTGACTCTATTCTACAGTTCTCCAGATTTGCGTCTCGCGTGTCGGACTCAGTAACGTCTTTAGGCGCTGGCTGCCGGCGCTATCAAACGACGGCGACCTCACGGTGTCGAGTCCTAGTGGCGCTTGCGTGCCTTCCCCAAGTCCAACGCTGCACGGGCCGCCCTTATCTCCAAGCCACCAGCACACTTGCGGCATGTGCGCGCAAGACATGCCACTCACCCCACGTTACGGTCAAACGTCTCCAACCACCCTTCCAATAATCGCTATCGTAGCTTTTAGATGCTCCTTGCTGAGTTGCCTCACGCCTCGAGCTTTTGGGATCGTGACTACAACCGGCGCGACCTCGGGCTCGACCTCTCACAACACCCGTTGACCCGTCCCGCTGCCGCAGCATTGGCGCATGGCCGACGTGCTGCTTTAGGCCTTCCAAGGTTGCCCCTTCATGCTCTATCATGAGCTCGCCTATGGCCTGGAACATTCACGAAACTAATGACCCGGCAAGTTCTAGCTTCTACCGTCAGAACGGTCAGAACGGCGACGCCATGGCTCGACATGGATGTTTGGCCACCCTGCGTCTAACAAATCAGCCCGGCACATAGCTTCCTGTCGCTATTATGTGTACCCATTACGCGCAGCCGTGTTGATACTTGCTCGATGGATGCGTCGGTAAAGACGGGTAAATCATATCACGTCTTCCCGATCCATATCGCTTGACGACCCTCCATCAACGCATCCTGCCACATGCAGGGGCTACCAAGCATCCTCATGCTTCTCAATTTAACTTCATCTTCATCCGATGCAGGTACAGATGTCGCCTATTCATCGCTTGGTGCTCGGCCATCGATATCTTGAGAGAACTGGGTTTTGTACCAACACCGCGCCGCAATCTCCTTTGAATTGTGTGCAGTATGTTTGTCGACTAGCTCGGCTTGCAGCGAACGTACACGAGCAGTACGCCCCGCATCCTCTCGTCATGTAAGAACACACGCTGGCCCATTGCGAATCAATATACATGTGTGCGACCTGGACCCTTGTACCATTTCCCGTATCAGTCAAGTAGCTCTGCCCATTCGCCTGCAAAGTCGAGCATCTCACCTCATCGACGATTAGCCATCCCTTCTTTCACCGGCAGGCTCTTCGTAAACTTCACATGTGCAATCTCATTTGCCAAGAGTCCCTGGCCACGACGCAGTGTCGTTACGGCTGCCGTTTATTACTGGTGGGGTCAGAAAACGCCCAAACCCACATGGTAAGCCACCACCAGCACCTATCACATTGTCGCAACACCTAGAGTCTCTACCAACTGTTGCATGTTTCACCGACTCTGCCTCGGTTGAAGGTTTCTCACTATCGCTACACACGCATGTAAGCCGTGATCGCAGTTCCCAGGCAAAATCGCGGCAGATTGGTTTCGCTTGAGATTCCTCCAGTCTTCTACGGTGCAGCGATGGCGCTCGCCGTTTATGCACTGATGCACAGACTGATCTTCCCGGCTGACCTTGCATCTTCCGAGGAAGCAGCTCACCAAGGTGGCGTATCAGTCACCCCATTCTCCCTGACATCTTTGGTGAGTATTGTTTAGTTGAAGGCATACCACATTCGTTTCCAGGACACGATATCACAGCAATCCCTTACCTCTCCCTCAACCTGGACACCCCTCTCGGATGTCCGTACTAAGATAATGCACCAAACTCGGACTTGCTCCCTTATGGTCCTTGCGGCGTTTGACGTAACACAGCGTTGCCGCATCGTTACCTCCCTCTGCACCACCTCCCACATCTCGGCTGTTGGACTTGTGCCTCGTGCGCATCACATGGCAAACCTCACGCACTGGGCGCAATGTCACTGAGAATAGTACGCATGACTGTCTCAGTAGACTAGAATCGACTGGGAAGCTCTCACAGACAAGGACATGTCACTGAGCAGCTCCACTAGACGATTCTAGCGCTTCCGACATGTTAGTCGCGTTGTTGCCAACACAAGTTTCAGCCGCAACACCGTTACTTTTCCGCACCAAAGATCACCACCGGAACTTTGTCAAGGCCAGATTTCGTACAAGGTCACACCAACCGTCCCGATCCAACCTCGCCTCCGACGCCGCATGTCCACCACACCGCCTCTTCGAAGCCAATGTGCAACGAGAAGGCTTATGTTGAGCGCAAGTATATCCCTACTGATTCAGCTGTTGTACCTGGATACGTATATGCATACACGTGTCTTTGTGCAATGTTGTTCTGCGTCATCGATTCTCGTTGCTTCGGGTGCTTTGAGGGCGTATCGTGGGGCATATATCGACATCATGACGCTGGACTGAGTGATGTATTCGCTGATCGCGACCAGGGACCGGGTTAGTCGGGAATGCTTGTGTTCCCAAGATTGCGTCTACGCTGATCGATATGCAGTACTGACGTTGAACCGTTGACTTCGTATCCTGACGATATTGCCGTTCTCTTTGAGTCCACACCGCTGGAGGAAAGTCGGCTCCCAAGACAAAGGATGCCGACTGCCTGATGTGGCAATCGTTCATAAACTTTGAGATGAGCAGAATATCATCTAGGGATTCAATAAACCCCAAACGTGTAGTGGAAATACAGGCGCAAGTGACAGACGCCATGAGTTGCAAATGATGCATAGTGTATACGTGTCGATAAAATTAGAATGAACGAAAGGAAAACGCATGTGTATGTAGGTATCCGATGAAATGGACAAACGCCGCGAATGTATGCCGTTAAAGCGCGAGAGCATGAAGATGAAGGCAAGAAGCGAAAGGAAGTGAACAAGTACCACGCAGCAAGAAGAACAACGACCACAGTCCAAAAATGGCCATAACAAGCGGCCAACCCCCACATTCTCACCAAAATAACCTCAAACCTCCTCTTCAATCTCGCGCCAATTTTCCAAATCATCAAGCCTTCTCTTTGAACTTCTCCTTGGGCGGGGTCAATGGCCCAGGCGCTTCCTCCTCAATGAACTCGCCCTCACCTAACTTCCCGCCAAACGTATCCACCTCTTCAACCTCCTCATCTTCCTCCTCATCTTCCTCTGTGATACCTAAAATCTCTCCACTCCTGCGACCCTGTACACTCGTTCCCCGACTCCCCATACCACCTTCCCCACTTCTACTCCTCCAGCCGCCACTGCCATTTGTCGAGCTGCCATTCAGACCTCCGGTATTAACATTAAGCATGGGACCTTTGAAAGGGCTCTTCCTCCTCTTTGCGAAGACAAGACCGGGAGACTGCGGGGGAATGCTGTTTCCATTTCCGAAAGCGGCGCTGGATTCGTTGAGACCGGGTGGGAAGCCAGAACGTACAAGGCGGATGTTGGAAGGAAAGCTTGAGGAGGTGGGGGTGGCGGGGAGGACCTTGATGCTGTTGTGGGGGGATTTGGAGGGTTTGTGTGAATGGCCGCTTGTGGAAACGGCGGGAGAAGCGAGAGAGGCGGAGGATGTGGATGAGGCTTTTGAGTGCGAGTGGTGGTGGTGTGGCATGCTGCGGATCGAGGATACAGATGACGAAGTGGACTTTCGACCGCGGAGACCACCAGACGAGCGACGGTATGAGGATCGTGGTGTTAGTGGAGCGGGTGATGCTGAGAGCCTTCTCATGGAGCCTGAGCCGTGTGTTGAGCCTCGGGGTCTCGGGCCAGGCATTTGTGGTGTGGGCGGAGACCTGGGGTTCGTGTGTACAGACGACCGATTCGCCGTGCTTTGTCTTCGTGTTGAATCCGAAGACTTGCTTGGAGGTATCTTTGGCGACTGTCCACTGCTGGCTTTCGAACCCGGAGATCGCGCTCGTTTCGACGTCTCTTTTATCCAATTTCGAAGTGTCAAAAGGTGGTTGATGAAGGGCTGTTTCCGGCGTCGCTTAGGCACGAAGCCGTTGGGAGAAAGAAGATCTGGATTGGTAGATACGACCTGTAGCATGCTGCTGCGTGAACGCCGCCTGTCGAGATCCTTCGCTGGTGGTGGCGGACGTGAGGATGAATGGGATTTCCGACCCCGACGGGTATCGATTGGGGGGAGCGGCTTGTCGTCGACTGTGAGATTGGGTGAGGTGATCAGCTCTGGCAGCTTTGGCAGTTCGGGAGCACCTGTCTCAAGTTAGAAGCGTTTCCTGACGTCCGCCGTGATACTCACCATGTAGGCTGCTTCGATTTGTGGTCCTGCCGCGACTCTTAGGCGTAGAGGGAGAGTGAATGCCTTCTTCGTCAGACTCTCTTATGGTAGGCGCAAGTTTGTCAAGTCGACTACTTGCAGCGCTCAGTCGCCGGAGGCTCTTAGCCTCTGCTTCTTTCTCTTTGCGCTTGCGTTCTCGCCTCTTTGCCTTGCGTTCCTCTTTCTCGAGCAGCAGTGCCCACCAACCAGCTAACGAGTCGCATCTTTGGGCTAGCACGTTCTCAATCACCATGTCAATGTCCACCCCGGCGGCGCGCATGCGTTGCAAGACCTCCTTCTCCAGCTCGGTCGAGAAAGGCGCCGGCTGTTGGAGTTTCAAGATCTCCTGCTGGCGGGGCGCATGTTCCGATAACCAAGGGTTCTGTAGTATGTCCGCCAGAGTAGGTCGCAAGATCGGCCGTTTGGATAGTAGTGACTGACATAGCTCCTTCGCTTGCTGAGGAAAGTGCTCCGGGTATTTGGGGTCCTCCTTCAGTATCTTGTTCTTCGTGACCATTTCGTCGTCGTCGTCAAAAGGCAGCTCGCCCACTAGAAGCGCGTAAAGAATGATGCCCAAACTCCAAACGTCCACCTTTTCGCCTGCGTACTTTTCGCCCTTGAGCATCTCCGGCGCGCTGTAGCAGATTGTCCCGCACCATGTCTGCAGGTAGTTGGACTTGCCCTCGTACTCGCGCGTGAAACCAAAGTCGACCAACTTGACGTCTCCGTGCTTGTCCAGCAGTATGTTCTCGAGCTTGAGGTCGCGATGGACGCACGACTTGTTGTGGACGTAGGTGACGGCGCCGACGAGCTGGGTGAAGATGCGCTGGACTCTGGCGGGCTCGAGGGCGCCCTTGGCCAGTAGGTAGTTGTAGAGTTCATCGCCCTGGCAGTACTCGAGTACCAGCCAGACTAGGTTCTCGGTGACTATGACCTCGTACAGGCGGGCTATGTGTGGGTGCGTGAATTGGCGGTGGTGATGGATCTCGCGCGCGAGGTTGGCGTCGTCCTTCTTCGCGCTCTTGAGCACGACCTGCTTGCGATCAGCGTGGTTCCTCGTAACGTCCTGCCGGTGGTACCTTTGAGCCATTGCTGAGTTTGTGCGACGCCAAGTAAACCTTGCCAAAACTGCCCTTGCCTATAAGTTTCCCCAGTGTATAGTTGCCGACCGTCTTGAGATCAGTCGCGGCGAACTCACTGGCCCTGCGTCAGCAAATTGGAGCCGGTGAAACACGCAGCCGGCGCGCAAAAGCAAAGAAGAGACTTACTCGAGCAACTGTTTGTACGAATTCGCGAGCTGCTATAATTTGCGTCTCAGCATGCGTGTTGCAAACATGCGCCTGGGGGAATTGCTTGTTGCGGCGCACGAGCGTCGTTGGACGGCAGCGGGACGGGGCCTACCTTCTTCCTCTGGGCCTGAATCTCAGCCTGGGCTCTGAGATTTGACTGCATGGAATGATGCGCCGCTGCTCCGTGGTGTCGCCTGCGCAACCAGCGTCATCTATGGGTTGCAGGAGTTCGGACTGGCGAGCGAGCGCCGCGGAAGAGAGAGACGGCTCCGTATATGCCCTGGTGGCAGCGAAAGTGGAGAAGGCCGCAAACGCCAGGGGCCTAGGGCGTTCGAGATGTGCGAGGATAATAATACTAGCTTTGCGCCGACCGCGAGTGCGAAGAAGTGTATATTAATTGTGAATACTCCCAGGCGGACGGGGACTGGGCGTGCCGTCAGATCTCTCCTGAGCTTGCGGTGCTGCCATGGATTCGGGGAGCGCGATCCTGGTCGCAGATCATCCACCGCTGCTCTGGGAAGGCGCAGGCACCACCACCACAATGCGACGCGACGTGGTTTGGACATCCTTCTCGTTTCGAGTGTACAAGTCAATAACGTTTGTGCAATGTGTTCTTCGACCGAGAGTCGGATGCATGTATGCGCTTCTTCTGACGCTGTGTTACACGACAACCCAGGGACCGAGATGCGATGGACTACTGTCAAGACACAAGAAATTTACAATTATTATCTACAATTTACTGCTCGGCCCTCCAATGTACGTCTGACCTAGCTTCAGCATGTCGATCGCCTCTTGCACCATCTCGTCGACAATCTCCTTTGCGGGCTTGATATCGCCGATAACCCCCGCAACCTGGCCCATCAGGAACGGGATATCCACATCCTTCCCATCGTCCATGTCCTTCGCCAGCGGCACAACTCCCGCCTCCGTGAGCTTCTTGATCTCGTCCTCGCGCTCGTGCCACTCTTTGATGTAGTCGTTGTACCTGACGCGCAACGGTCGGCCACTGACAACCAGCGTCCGGCCTGTATCTGTGAAGTCGGCTGTGACCACGTTCTCCTTGTGCATTTGCGAGCAGCCCGCTTCAGTTGATGCCACGAATCGCGTGCCAACCCATACGCCCTGTGCGCCTTGCATCAAGCTGCTTGCCAGGCTGCGGCCGTTGTAGATGCCTCCCGCCGCCACTACAATAGCTGGCTGTCCGGTAAGAGGGCTCTTGTATTTGCGCGCGACGTCCACGACGGAGGGTATCAGGATGCTGTTCGCGATATCGCCGGTATGTCCTCCGCCTTCTCCACCCTGGGCGCATACGATATCCACACCTGCATCTAGTGCCTTTTTCGCATGTTTGGGGTGTCCGACCATGTTCATGATCAAAATGCCTGCTTCGTGAAGCCTCTTGATCGTCCGCTCGGGCGGTACACCAACAGCGCTCACAAACAGCTTTGCGCCATTCTTGATTGTGACTTCGATGAGGTCATCGAGCTGTCCATGGGTGTAGTCATGGTTCGTCTTGCGTGCGCTGCCGCCGACTTGTGGGAGTGCGAGATCGACACCGAAGGGCAGGTTCTTGTCTCGGAGGTTTGACTTGAGGTCATCGATGATCGATTGGAGCTGTTCCGGTGTGTATCCGAGACCGCCAATTACACCTAGGCCACCAGCGTTCGACACGGCAGCTGCGAGGGGGCCACCAGAGGTGCGCGCCATGCCGGCGAGGATAATCGGATACTGGATGCCCAGCAGCTTCGAAAGCGGCGTCTGCAGTGCCGGCGGTGACATGACGGCGTAGGCTGTGGTCGCGGGTGGTTGATGATTGAAAGTAGATGGAGTAGGTCACGTCGGATAACGCGAATAAAGGTCTGAAGAGCGTGCTTCTGGCAGCAATGAAGCTATCTGTAACCGCATGGTGAGTATGGGAATGTGCATGCTAAATAGCGGCCGTGCCTACTGGCATCCTCGACTGCCAGGGGTTTTGCGGGGAAAACGTGGGTGCACGAGCCGAGGCATCTTAGCTCGACTCGATACATCGTTGCCATTGCCGAGATTCGCCCGTCGTGGACGGGATGAACATGCATATTTGGTAGTCACAATAGGCATAGTATGGGAAATTTTCTGCTGGAGAGCACGATGATATGCATGTTGGAAATCATAATCCATACTATCGATGTTGTTATCAATAATCGGCTTCTCGCACTATACTCACGTATGCCAATTGCGGAGCACAAAGACGCTTCAATCAACATCTAAATCTGGCTCTTCTGGCTCCTCCGACTTCGCCGCATCGTTTGACAGAAGACGAGCAGTCTTGTCAGCCATTGCTTCCATTTCCGCATCGAACTGCGCAGTCACATCATCCCAATTCATCTGCTCCATGAGCTCGTCGAATGCTTGGTCAGTCATATCGAAGTCCGCAATAGACGGTAGGTCTACATCATCCCAACTCCACTGCTTCACGATATCTCCGAGCGATTTCGAAGCCGGAGGCGGGGCATCATTTGCAAATTGAGAAGACGTAGATGGGCCGAAGAGTGAGTCTCTATGATATTGCTATTAGCGTTTGACTCCATTCATTTGCCCATTAGCTTGTGCATGCCCGTTGACTTTTCCCTGCGCAGGTGTTGGCTGCGGCGGAGGCGGAGGGACAGGCCCGAATGGTCGATGCACAAGCGCCGGTTCAACACCGTCTTCTTCAGTGTCGTCGTCGTACTCTGCGCTATCTTCGTCCTCGTATTCGTACTCGCTCTCCGTGACTTCTTCATCCTCCTCGTCGTGCTCCTCCTGATCCAGCTCATGCATCGGAACCTGGCCTCGACCTTGTGCCTGCATTCCACGACACAGTGTTTCCAGGCGAGCGATCTTCTTCCGCTGGTCCTCAGCTTCCTTGGTCCGCCTGGCAAGCTCCTCTTGCATCTTTTGGCGCTCTTCCACCATCTCGCCAATATTACGGTTCGTAATGTCCTTGTGGCGTTGCAGCGTCTGGTTCTCCTTTTCAAGGCGCTTGGTTTTCTTTGACATCTCCTCCATCTCCTTGCGGAACGTGAGGAAGAGATCGTTCGAGTTGTTGAGCGTTTCCTCGACCTGCATCTGGTCAGTATTAACCATGATGATACAGACCAACGAGGGGTTAACGGGTTGCATACCTGTTTGAACTTCTCCACGTATATGTTGAGCTGCGTGCGTAATTCCGTCTCGGTCTGCGAAAAGGTCGACACTTGGCGGGTCAACTGGTGCGACTTGGAAGATTCGGCTTCTTGTTGTTTGCGCTGCTGCTCTAGTCGGGCAGCGTGATACTGTATTTCGAGCTCTTTGAGTCGCAGCATCGAGTGGTATTGTAATTCGCGCAACTCGTACTGGTCAATGAACGACTTGAACTTCTGACGAAATCTGCTTTGTTAGTTCATACTCCCGAATTTGGTTGTGCCACACTTACATTTCGTCCAGTTCTTGCTCGGCTTGATTCTGTGGTTCAGGCCCGTTCGCAGCTGCTATGCAATCGTCCACGTCATTCACCAGGTGTTCGAGACGCTCGTGTAGTTCTTGCCTGGCGGTGGATTCGCTAGATTCGAGCTTGTGTAGTTCGTCCTTGAGTTTCTTGTTTTCCTTTGCAAAGTCACGCGACAATTTGTCCAATTTGTCCTTCATTGTCGTAACCTTGTTCAACTCCGACCTTTGCGCGTCCTTTTCCTTCTGCAGCTGGTCCCCGCGCTTCTTCGCCTTTTGGTGTTCGCGTTCCGTGCGCTTCATATCGGAGAGGAGTTCGGTATATCGTTTCTGCACGACTTCGAGCCGGGACAGCGGGCCGTCCATGTTGGAGAGGAGCGAGGAGAGTTCGCGGTTTGCTTTCTTAACTTCGCGTTCTGTCCATGCCATACGTCAGCCAGCGATTCATTTGATAGGGCCCCAGTCTCGTGCTGTGCAGACATGGGCTGCGCCACCCAGAGTATCCCCTCCTCCACAGCTCCGTCGCAAGAGGTAGACGCACCGATTTCGAGTTCCTGCTCCTTGTCCCCTGCCTGGTCCAGTTCGAGCTGAGCAATCTTGGCCTGGATCTGCTTCTGCTGCTCCGAGGGGTCGGTCGCCTTCTTGCCTTTGCCCTTCTTAGCGGGCGCAGGCGCAGGCGCTGGGTTGTGCTGTGCGGGTGCCATGTTTGCAGGAGAGGCAGATGCACTGCGGCTGGCTTCGTGGTGAGGGCGGGACTGGGCAGACGTCGGCTGGCGCTGTTGGGCGACGGTTGCCATGAAGTCGTGACTCTTCCGTGTAGCGCCTCAGCTTGTGGATCCCCCGTGTTGCCTCCGACGGTTCCTCCGCCTATGCACTCAGTCTCACGTGTCCCCAATGCAGGTCTCTAAGCAGTCCAGTGGCGCATCCGTCTGGCAGCAGCCGCCTGTCTACAATGCGCGTGGTGAGGATGCACGTCTTCCGCCGGCGTCTCGGGGCTGCTTCGGGTGAAAACAGGTGTGGAGCGCAGTGCAGGGGGCGTCAACGGGCGTGGTGTAGCAATATGTACAGTGTCGGGTCATGCAGTCGTCGGGGTCGGGTCGGGCAATGTCTCGTGGCGGGTGTTGAAGAGGAAGGAGGGGACGACGTCGGTGGTCTGGTCGATCGCGAAAGGCACAAGACACCTGGTAGTCTCCACAACGCCCACGAGCTTCAATATCGGACCCGACAGATGAGATCACTGGCAGGCTAGCCAATCCGACATGTCTCCAGCCGTATAACGCATCAACAGCCTGTCCAGGCGCACTCTTTCGTCTTAGTAATTTTGCGGGCTAATCTCTTTTGGTATGGGGTCCCTCGGCCAATCGGCGCGACAGGCGTCATCGATGGGGTGCCTCTGACATTTCTGAGGCTGCGCGGCACTCTGTCATCCACCCTCTATTCCAAACATGCTACGTTCCGTTGGTCGGCAGGTCCAAAGCCCTCGAAATGCCACGATAACTCCGCACCGACTATCGACCTTGCCTCGACGTGGATATGCCGCTATTACCGATGTCTCCAACTTTCCCAATGTCGGCGAGCAGCTGCACGGCTTCACCCTCAAGCGCGTCAAGCAGGTGCCGGAGCTCGAGTTGACCGCTTTACATCTCCAGCATGACAAGACTGGCGCCGAATATCTGCACATTGCCCGCGAGGATGCGAACAATGTCTTTTCGATTGGCTTCAAGACCAACCCACCAGATGCCACCGGAGTGCCACACATCCTCGAGCACACCACACTGTGTGGTAGTGAGAAGTATGTCGCCTTGCTATTGCAATCAACGTATCTCTGACAGTCCAGGTACCCCATCCGCGACCCCTTCTTCAAGATGCTCCCCCGTTCCCTGTCTAACTTCATGAACGCCTGGACCTTTCCCGACCACACTGGCTACCCGTTCGCCACGACAAACGCGCAAGATTTCAAAAACCTCATGTCCGTATACCTCGATGCGACGCTACACCCGTTACTGAAGGAGAATGACTTTACCCAAGAGGGGTGGCGGTTGGGTCCTGAGAACCCGCTGGCAAAAGAGTCGGAGGACCCCAACGCGAAGCGCATCGTTTTCAAGGGCGTGGTATACAATGAAATGAAGGGCCAGATGTCGGATGCAAGCTACTTGTTCTACACCAAATTCCAAGACCACCTATACCCAGCCATCAACAACTCCGGTGGCGACCCACAGAAGATTACCGACCTGACTTGGGAACAGCTACGGAAATTTCACGCCGACCACTATCATCCAAGCAATGCCAAGATTCTCACATACGGAGACATGCCTTTGGTGGAGCATCTGAAGGAGGTGGACAGTCGCTTGAACGGTTTTGACAAGATAGCCGTGGACCAGGAAGTGAAGGCTCCAATAACTCTGGACGGCCCCAAGGAAGTCACGGTTGCGGGACCTCTCGACCCACTGGTACCTCAGGACAGGCAGTACAAGACTTCGGTTACATGGTTGATGGGCGACACTGCAGACGCCGTAGAGAACTTTGCGCTGGGAGTACTGAGCAGTCTGCTTATGAGCGGCTACGGCTCGCCTCTCTACCGCAATCTTGTAGAATCTGGACTTGGTGCTGATTTCAGTGCGAATACTGGCTACGACAGCGCTGGACGACGAGGTGTCTTGTCTATCGGGTTGGACGCCGTCAAAGCGGATGATGTGAACAAGGTCCGCGAGACCATTGCCGAGACTTTGCTCGAGGTGCGCAAGAACGGCTTCGACAAGATCAAGGTCGATGGTATCCTACATCAGCTGGAGCTCTCGCTCAAGCACAAGACTGCCAACTTTGGCATGGGCATCCTCCAGAGACTGAAGCCGGGCTGGTTCAATGGTATCGACCCAATGGAGGCCCTCGCGTGGCAAGAAACCGTCAATGCTTTCCAGAAGAAGTACGCTGAAGGCAACTATTTGGAAAGCCTGATTGAAAAGTATCTACTAACCGACAAAACCCTGACCTTCACCATGCAGCCATCGGAGACGTTCAGCCAGGAACTCGTAGACGAAGAAAGCCAACGATTAGCGGCAAAGATTGCAGAAACCACGAAGCAGTTCCGAAGCGAGCAGGAGGCACAGAAGTACCTGGAAGAGCGTGAGCTTCAGCTATTGGAAGTCCAAGAGAAAGCCAGAAACGAAGATTTGAGCTGTTTGCCCACTGTTCATGTCAAGGATATTCCTCGAGAAAAGGAGAGGAAGCCACTGCGACATACTGAGCTGGATGGCGTGAAGGTCCAGTGGCGCGAGGCACCCACCAACGGTTTGACTTACTTCCGCGCTGTGCACAGATTACAGGATCTCCCAGACGAGTTACGAGAGATGATCCCGCTGTTCACCAGCGCAATCATGCGCCTTGGTACCAAAGACAAGACGATGGAACAACTTGAGGAACTGATCAAGCTGAAGACTGGAGGCATCTCTGTGGGCTACCACTCTTCACAGTCACCCTTGTCGCTCGACGCGTACGAAGAAGGCATGGCATTTTCCGGCTACGCTTTCGACCGTAACATACCCGACATGTACGAACTCCTACGGACTATCATACAAGAGACGGACTTTGATGGGCCTGAAGCGGGCAAGAAGATCCGAGAGCTCCTGCAGAGTGCGGCAAGTGGTGCCATCAACTCGATCGCAGAGTCTGGTCATTCTTATGCCATGAAGTTTGCTGAAGCTGGAATCAGCCCTGTGAGCCGATTAGCAGAAGAAACCGGAGGTCTCACCCAAGTCAAGGTTATGACAGCTCTCGCATCGCAAGAGTCGCTAGACGATGTCATCAAGAAACTCAAAGCAATACAGTCTTTCACTATCGCGAACAGCAACCAGCTCCGCGTAGCGATCAACTGCGGTAGCGAGAGCTCAACGCCAAACCAGGAGGCACTGCATCGCTTCTTGAACACATTACCCAAGGACGTCTCTGTGCCCTCGACGTCACAGCAAAAGCAGTACCCTCGGAACGCCAAGTCATTCTTCCCTCTGCCTTACCAAGTCTACTACTCCGCCCGCGCTGTCCCGACAGTGGCCTACACCGACGCCTCCAGCGCACCTCTCGAGATCCTCGCGAAGCTCCTTACCTTCAAGCAACTTCATCCAGAGATTCGCGAGAAGGGTGGCGCATACGGCGGTGGTGCATATGCACGTAGCATCGGCGGTCTCTTCGGCATGTACTCATACCGCGACCCCAACCCGCAGAACAGTATGAAGATCATGGCCGAAGCAGGGCAATGGGCGCGCGACCGCGCATGGACACCTCAGGATCTCGAAGAAGCCAAGCTGAGTGCATTCCAAGGATACGATGCGCCGCAAAGTGTCAGTCGCGAGGGAATGAGGCTGTTCCTGTCTGGCGTCACAGATGATATGCTGCAGACGCGTCGCGAACGCCTCCTCGACGTCACAGCTGAGCAGGTACAAGCCGTAGCCGACCAGTTCCTCGTCAAGGGCGCCGATAGCAGTGTAGCTATCCTGGGCGAGCGGAAAGACTGGGTCAAGGAGAACGATGGCTGGCAGTTCAGGGACCTGGGTATGTCGGAAACTGCAAAGGCCGCTGAGGAAGCTGAGGGTATTGCGCAAAAGGAGGACGACGTGCCGGCTATCGCAAGCTGAGAATTTCGATCGACGGTTTAATGATTGTATAAGTAAATGTATGATATGAGGTATGAGACGCTAGCATCATCGGCGTTGGTAAGTTGAATGCATAGCGCGGTGTCATCGCTCCTTCCTCCTTTGCCATCTCATCTCACTTCTGGCTGCTGTCTATCTTATCGTCGCCGGTCATACCTTCCGCCGCTCCGTGCGCCGGCCAAAGCATCTCTCTACGCGTTACTCTCAGTCTCTTTCACCAGCGCAACGAACAGAACCCAGAGGGACCACGCATTCTCTTCCATTGCTGGTTCGCTCTGTCCCCTCAAATATGAGGGATTATGCGCCAGAATAATCTCTGTGCCATCTACCCAGTTCGCTCTTTGACTGTAAAACGTCGAGGGGTGGAGCTTGGGAAGGGGCATTGAGCACCTGCTTTCAGACCTACCTGTATTGAGCGAGACTCTTCTCCTGGTAGACTAAATGTGGGGGTACATCAAACTGGCTATAACTGTTGCAGAAGGATAGACTCGTCGCGTTTGGGTATCTAGCTATCTACAATTTACATCCTAATCTTCACCCGAGTTCATAACTCTAGTTGCTCCCCGACCTGCATCTGCCGCTCCTTCTCCCTTACCTCTGTCGCCTTGAGAATAAGGCGACGGTAGTCTAGAACAGCCTGTTCCAACTCCTGCCTCTTCAGCGCCTCGTGGTCTGAATGCGCGACGAAGATGGAGCCGGGACCGTACAGGTACCTCTTGTGGTCACCAGAGAGGTGCGGCACATCCGTGCCGTAATTGACAGTCAATGTCTCGAAGCCCTCAATATCACAGTTTATGTTCACCACGCCGTATGCCTCGCCGCCCCATTGTACGTCCAGATCGCCACCTTCCTTCTGCGCAAAGGCTCTGACGTCTTTGAGCGCGTCGAGGATTTGTCCGCGTATGACATCGGGGGTGCCGGCTGCGATGCGCGTGGCGATGTTTGCGGTTGCGGTCTCGGCGACGACGTTGGCTGCGACGCCGCCTTGGATGCGCCCGAAGTTCATAGTTGTGTTACCGTACTTCGTGCTCCATGGGAGGTGCTCTCTCAGCTTGAGAAGCTCGCCCAGTGCTTGTACCATGATGTCGTTTGCGCTCACGCCCAACCACGGGTATCCTGAATGCGCCGCTTTGCCTGTTGCCTTGACCTCGAAGCCTAGCATGCCCTTATGTCCACAGACTAGTTTCGCCTCGGTGGGTTCGCCGAAGATGACGATTTCGTGGGAGGATGGGCGCTTGTCCCAGTTGCTGAATGCGCGCATGCCGTCCCCGCCTGTTTCTTCGCCGACAACGAAGAGCAAGGATATGTCATCCTGTAGGTGTTCTTTTATGCCTTGCGCTGCGATTATCATGGGTGCGACGCTGCCCTTCGCGTCCACGCTGCCTCTGCCGCCGATTACGTCGGTCGTCTCGTTATAGTAGTACGGCCAATAAGGTGGCACGACATCGATGTGCGAGGATAGGAGGATGGTTGTTTCGCGCTTGCTGCCGTAGGCTAGTAGGTTGTACCGATCTTTGGAAGCTTCTTGCCTCTCGACGGTCCAATTGTGTGCGCGTAGGTACTCGGTGAGCCAGTCTCCGACATTCTTCTCGTTTCCGGATATGGATTCAATTTCTACGAGTTTGCGATGGAGATGCAGAAGGTCTTTTGATGTGGAGGGGTCTAGGATGGTGGGCTCGAGAGTTGTTTGGAATGGCGGAACGGCAGCCAGTGCGCCAATGGCAAGGGAGAGAATCGGGAGGGTTCGGCACAGCATTATCGTCGTTGTGGGTGGAAAATGATTGCTCAGTTGAGCGTCGACGTGAGGGGTGAGGGTGGCTAGATAGCTTGGTGCTGGGTGCTGAAGCTTCGAGCTTCAAGCTTCAAGCTTCGCTACCCGCCTATGACGACGATCACCAACACCGTCTAGCCACCAGCTTCCGCTGTTTGAGTATTGGGTAGAGCGGATTACTGCGGCAGTGCTATCATATTTCAGTCCATATTTTCCTGTCCAAACAATGAAATCGAAATACACCGTTTCTGTCATCCTGCCTCACAGTATCACCCTCCGGATAACAGTTGCTGTACCCTCCTCCAAATATTCCTTCCTTTGAGTATCGTACCTAACATATTCGCCTACTCATACACATTACTCGACCTACCTAACTCACTTTCCGACCGGGGCTATCGATCCTGTCTAGATAATTGACGGCGGATGTATCGCGTTAAAACCCGCAGAAATTGCGGTGATGGAAACGGGTACTCACAGCACCCCGAAACATGTAGCATTCCCGATCGAACGAACAACGCAGCAACAAGCGGACTTCGCTAACCTATATCTTACGCCTGTTGATCACACGCTGAACACAAGTAAAGCACAACAGTGAGTTACCTAGGTACCTAGCTATGCTGTACCCTGGCTAGATATTTGGTTCAATCTTCGAGTCACCTCACACCGTCGAAACGCCCTCAGGATCGAGATGGCCAGCTAGGTATTATCCTGGATTCGTTTCTAGCAATTAGTCAAAGATCGATCTTTCTATAGAGATGTTTGACATGGTCCATGTTTGTAGTTGTCTTGCGGAGTCACAGCTATGGACATGGCTGTTCACAGGGCTACGCTCTTCTAATCATCATAGACCGTGAACCACCAATAGAGCCCAGTAAATACAGTTACATCATCGGCTCCTATGTTATGAGGACTGTCTTCAAAAGCGACAGGAGCTCAGGTATTGTAGTGAACTACCTCTAATGATCTAAGCAACGGCTAGTATTATTATCATTACTACTTACGAAAGATAGGAACGGAAGCTTTTTGCCTACTCTGTTCCGAATCTTCGTTTTGTACCAATTTGCCGGGCTACAGCTGATCATATTCTATCATACGTTGTCGACCGCTGTACAACTACCTAGGTACATCTCGTACTCCATTCTGGCGGATGACCAAACAGGAAGACGGCATCTGGGACGTTGTTATACTGTACAGGTTGTCGACTTGAACTGCCTCTGATAAAACATAACAATGGCCGCGGATAGCTCCCGCTTGACGTATCTGTATCACATTTCCTCTCCAATTTTCTAGTGGGGTACGTTAGCCTTACGCCCTGCTACTTCCCGCGCCATTAATCGGCAAGCAGGTTCGACATATCTGCACTTTGACACGTATCTATTGCAATGCGAAAGTGCTATTAGATTGGATACAGGCTTATCCATGGGAAGGCTGGCATGCGAGCACCCTGACTACGCAAGCTAACGGAACATTGGTGACGGTGACCCTGTGACAAGAACGGGGGGCTACATATGAGTATCATGTTGTAAAACCATGGCGATCGTCGCGCAGGAAAGACCTCGGGAGAGCCGTGAACAGCGGGTCTAGAGGTGCGGGTTCGGCAATCTGCGGTCGCGTAAGCATGAACACTACGAAGTAGACAGAGGTCCAAGATCAAGCACACTACTCATCAGCATCAGCCAACCTACCTAGGTATATACGTGCCTGTCTGACTGGATGGTCGTGTTTGCCCTGACATTGGTACATATACACTTCATTGACGTTCACGTAACCACCTGGCCACGCTAGAGACAGCCGGACGATCAGCTGCACCTCGATGTTTTCCACAACCCGTCCTCGGGCTACAAGGGCAATCCTTGAACGTCAGTAACCCAACTTCATACAACACCGATGCTTCATTCAGCTAAGCAGGCCCATCTGTGACAACCTTGAAACCTTGGAACGATGGAAGCTTCCCAGGGTTCTGTTGACTACAATCGACCAATGCCCATCCATCACTTCCAAGGTTGGAAGTGTTACGGCAGCCGAAGTGATTAGTTCCTGCCAGCATGGTCGATCATCCCGTACTTTGAACGAAGACAATTCATTTGCACAGAGGTTTAGCGGTGTACCTATTTACGGTACAGACAAACAATCACTGCATTCGTGTCGACGTTTTGCTGGATGCTAGAAACATGGGCGGAACAAAATCCTGAGAAGCCGGAGGGGACTTACGATATTTAAGACGTAAGGCATCAACGTAGTCATAAGCTGCTACATTAAAGTGCTTCCAGATCTTATCACCCTTCTGTAGTTCAGGGGGCTTCTGTTGCGGGGCAATCCAGGGTCCACAAGTTCCAGGGTAGGCATTCAGCAACGCTGATCGAACAGGTAGGGCTCAACTCTTTCGCTGCTTCCACCAGCCTTGAATCCATTATCATGATACTCTCGACTCTGGATCATATGACCCATCTCTTCAGCGCTTTTAAGTGCTTATCTATGCTTCGCAATATCTCTCAAGAGGCCTGGATTTTCACCTGCGCACAATGTCCTCAAGTGGCTTCACTGATGTCTGCATCAGCGTCGGACAGAGGTAGCGCGACAACAGCTTTGACGGAGCGCTGGTAGCTGAAGAGCCTCAGCTAATCGATGCGTAGATAAGACACACTTTCCATCGTTTGCGACGCGCTCGTACACACCTGCCCAATGACCCCGACGGTTCGCGCGCACCCGAGTTCGGCCTCGCGCCATGAAGCGTATCTCGAAACGTCTAATTCCGTCGCAATATCGCAAAGACACAAAGTGAGCGACAATCAGGACAAGCGTCAAGAGAGTAGAGATCAGACGCATCGTCGGGGACTGGCTCTGCACGACAATTGTCTTGTAGGTGCTTCTGGTCCACCAACGTGTCTTCATCACAGCAACCCCACTCTTAACATCGGTGCTGGTTCGAAGGATGGGAATGGCCGGCGCCCTAGAGGCGTTATACAGGGTGAGATTTCCTTGCCCATACGCCCGTCTTGGGCCTTCGATGATGGCTTTGAGTTGACCGGTCGCGTTGAGGTACCTACCGTGAGTGACTAATGTGGACCGTCCTGAACGCTGGGATCATACTTACAACGCCAGGCAAGGAGAAGACATACCTATGTATGGCAGTGCTGCTATTGTGGGTGCTCCTTCATACCATACAGCAGTGTTTCATGTACGTCATGTGGGTACGGTCGTTGTGGGAATTGTCACGTTACCAAAGTCCAGATAAGATGACAGAGTTCTGTATCGCTTTCAGCATTGTGATATGAGTTTGTACCTGCATACCTCAGGGCGTTCATTAGGATACTTTTCGAGGCTGCGCTCCCTCGGTTACGATCCCCTTTGACAGCTCCATACAAGCTGCAATAGACCTATACATTTGCCTACTTCCCAATTCCTGATGTTGCAAAGAGACCACCTGGGCACAGTCCAATGTGTAGCCTGAGTGCTGTTGTCAGTGTTCTAGCTCTGCTGCCTACTGGACAAAGGGCGCTCATACGGCAACCGCAAGAGGTTAAATTTGTAAAAGATTGATGTCGGATTTGTCCAACGTCGATCACGTCATCAACAACCTGCAATGTATCAGAAAGGCAACGTTAAGGGACCTCTGATCGTCTTCACCTCATGATGGTGCATTAATGTCTTATATTTCGTAAATAGCTATGATAATATGCTGCTATCAGCGGTACTCTTTGTTGGCACGAATATCGTCGTATGTCGATCTGTGTTGAATGCAGCCTTCTCTGGCGAAACAACAGTGAAACTCCTGAGCATGTCAATTTGGCAATGCCCACTCATACGTAAGGCAATTTCCTCAAATGAGAAGTATCGCAACTCCAAGAACCTCGAAGAGCAGCGTCAAGAAGTGGCGAAGAAGCAGCCCCTGAGATGGTAGACTTGAAGTGCATCTTGTACTGTAAGATGTGCAAAGAGCCATTTTGGTAAGATCGAAATCCGGTTTACTGTCGGGTATGCAGCACGGAGAACGGCTTTGCTCACCGACTAAGGCCTCATACCTCATTGCGTTATCTCTACCTATTCTGCGCAGCCATCCGGTGAGCGGACATGGGCGCCTCCCCTGCTGTACTACACAACCGACTCCGCATCGGTCCTTGTAATAGCGCCACATAACTTGTCGAATTCTTGATAGTTCGATTATAATCACGAGTAACTTTGTGCTTGATGAGCGTGAGGGACAGACTACTGGTCTTCTGGGTTTAACTGTGTGTTTGAAGATTTGCTTGATCACAATACTTGGGTAGGTATACTGCTCCGCACGTGTGCTAATTCCACCTAATTACAAACTTATAATAGACCGAGGCACGGGATGAAAACAGGATAGCAGCATACTCGTAAGAGTAAAAGCTTAGGACTCTGAATAAAAAAAAATGAAATAATAGACCGAGAGCATGCAGAACGATTCTATTTCGGGGTGTGCTAGCTATCTGCCATAAGCGCGGGCTTCCGTTCTGTGTATACGGGTACCTAAGCATAAGAAATTGCAGGAGGTAGTGTAGTCTACTCTTATTGTGAGCAACCTACTATGATGTTAAATATATGTTTCGTCCTTAATACTATTCAGCTGCTACGAAGTCTCTCGAGCACCTTTATGTGGTATTGCCTATTTGATACTGTTTCGTTTTAGATCTAGGTCTACGGCTTGTTACAGGTTAAACGTTCGACACAAACTTAGCCTTGCAATTACAACAATATTCGTTCGGCCTAAACTTCAAATTTTCGAGTTTCTATCTCTTTAGTTAAAAGACTACGTAGAAGAGTGGATTACAATATCTGCAACTGATATCAACGCAAAGCATGTTAGTCGCTAGTTCTTGTACGTATACACTGCAATGTTTTATTTTAACGAATCTCTAATGCCTCTTGAAACATCACTAGACTTGACATTTTGCGCACTTAGCGACTATCTAGGTAGATCAGAAAGGCGACTACTGGTGAAGACTAAGCCACTGCTTAAGCTATGAGCACAGAACAACTAAGGAAGAGTCTGAGGTCTTACAATAGCAGGGCCCCTGTTAGAATGGTCGTTACTCTATCGAAACCTTGTCTGACAAAGTAGTACGTCCCACAGCTGGGACTGGACTGCTGCTCATGTGCAGGCTATGTGATCACGCTCAGCCGCATCTACCCTTTATTTGAACACACTCAAATCTAAAAGGCATCCTGTGACCGGCACTATTTTGATAGCGTTATCACATCTCAGAGTGACCATTTAGGCTTCGTGTTACTGTGTTCAAAGAGATCAATGGTGACCTATCTAGGGATGGTGAGATCAGAGGCTGACCGGCAAGATTCTGCGTCATGGCGAATCTCGGCAGGACAGCCCAGCACAGTTGGCCACAGATAATACATTGTTGGGGCCCCTTTCCCACTTGGAGTTCCAGTTGGTAGCTCTGTCGCCACTCTACCCTACGCTCGGCGAAGAGCCTTCTCCCACATCGGGCATGAATTGAGTCGAATAGGGAGTGCGGTGTACAGATTTGCCAACACACAAATACCCACGCATGGGTATTGGCTTGTTTTTCCATCAGAAGACCTCATGTTGGCGTCCCATCAACAGGGCATGCTAACAGTGTGGTGGCATCTTTCCATGCACAGGATGTGTACATCGGACTGCTAGCTCGAGTGAAGACCGGCAAGCTCAAAAATCACCGGCTGTGACGGGGGACAGTGGCTTCGGACCGCTTGACTCAATCTGCCCTCATTACACGACGTTACGAATCTGGTCGTTTTGTGACAGCTGTGACGCTTGCAGGTTCAGCAAGATGGTCGCTGCTTTCCAGTCAATGGACAGCAAACCAAGGTAGCGACTCCTGGAGCTTCTGAACTAAGCTGATCGTACGATCTTCCGAGAAGTTTGTGGTACGGGATGAGTACCCAGGTAGTGATGCACACCGTGACTGCCTTTTGTCTATTGTTGTCTCGTCAAATGAGCAGCAGCTCTGTGAAGGTTTCATCTACTCCAGAATGATGGTTGTGCAGCTTGCCACAGCATACGGCACTCACTGTGGAGAGCTACTGTGTCGATGCAGGCGTCCGCTAAACAGCCCAATCAGCCCGTGGGACGCAGCCCTGGATAAGACACAGGTATTTTCGGTGTGCGTCGAAATGTATAATTACTCGCCCAATGGTACATATATCGCGAAGTTGCTGTTCATCTTTCTCGAGGCTCATTCTCGTAACACCATCGTGTACCAAGGTGAGTGCAAATGCCGTGTTGTGTGTTCGCGCACGGCCTCTGATCCACGGGCCTTTCCAAGGTTCTAACGTTTTTCGCGTCTTTTGATGCGGCGTTATATGAATCTACCGAGCCCCGCTTCGATGTTCCTTCTGCTCCAATGTCTCGACTCGAATGACTTCGACAGCGCCGCTTTACCTTCCAGCTTTTCTTGTAGTCATGACAGCCACGGAGGGAGCGAGAGACGCTGACTAGCACAGGACGCCCACGTCCGTTCCAAGGGTGTGTCCATGACAAGCACGAGAAAGCGCACCGAATCGCGACCCGGAAGCTACCGCTTTCTTACGGCTAGCCTCATACTACTGAGCCGAAGCTGCGATGTCGACTGTTGGCATACGATCTGTAGCCAACCGAGACTCGAATGAAGCTTCAGGCTGGCTGCGCACTGCCTTTACCAAACAGCGACATTGCACCACTCGTGCTGCGCAGGGCTATCGAGACCTTTTACACCACGCTCAACACCGATACCGAACCAGTGGAAGAGGAGGCGACAAAATATGCCTCGAGGAGCATGTATTCGATGCGGTATTCCCGGTGCCAACGGGATGGACGACGCGAAACCGACTCGAGCGCACACCTATACACACACTCGTAAGCGGCAAGAGAGGCCTCTCATAGAAGTGGACAGTAGTCTCACTGACTTACGTTGCCAGGCCAAGAAGAGATATACGTATGTTTGGCAATGCTGTTATTGCGGTCGGCCAAACATACCATATCAAAACCAAGCTTGTTCTGGGTGTGGATATGGACGATGTGGCAATTGTTGCACCACAAAGATACAGCTGAGATGATCGTGTACCTAGCTCGCACGACGAGGCCCTGGTGGGAACCTGTAAGGTATTCTACATATGGTACAGAGTCTCTGCCTTGGTACATGCCTGGGTCGATAGGCGAGCGGTCAGACCAGTTCCCTCTAACGACAAGACTCTTCCATGCTTTTCTCGCGCTGTTTGGCGACCACCGAATGTTGGAGCATCGGGAACAACTCAGAACAAGCCGTCGTCTTAATACTGAGCTTATCAATCACCGCACAATGTTTTCTGTACTCGATCGGATCGTGTGTAGACGTGAGGTGTCTATTGTGGATCGAAGGTTGGGAAGTCTACGATGGAGTTATGAGCACTTCGTGATGGTAACAAATGACAACGTCAAGCTCGCGAAAAAGTGCTCGTCTTCTTTACTCTTACTTTCGGTCAAGTCCGCCTTGGGTTCCTATCCATCGGGATTTACTTCTTTGTAGATATTTCCAAGACAACTAGCGTGTGTTCGGTAGGGATTGCGCCCTCCACGTTCACCGATCAAGCATCATCCGATCCCATGACCGATTTCGTTCTCTAGGTCCTCCTACATTATTTTTGTCCATACACTTTCGGTCCAGCGGACAGCCATCGTATCGCAGATGCTTATCAGTCGCCTCACAAACTGATTCCGGTGAAGAGCAGCCGGGACATTTTCGTTAGGCACCTGGAATGAATGAAGAAACTGTTTGACGTGGCCATCAAGAAATGGGCGGCGCCGCAACATTCTACGCAATGCTGACGTTGTGCAACCAACGTGAGGCTCATCAGCAAGGCAATCTCGTAGCCGAGATCGCGGACAAGCCCCCGCCCCGGGTTCTTCCAGTATCTCGTAATGCATCCCGATCGAACAACGATAAAGTTCTTCGGGAACATCAAACCTCAGGTTGACCCGGCCATTATCCACTTCCTATCAATTTCACAGAGACCTTTTACATCGATGGTCGTACCCAGGTTAGTCACATGTGGCGCTTTTAATGCGCTGGCACCTCTCTATGCATGGAGGCCCGATGAAGGCAGACATCTGCCTGCTGTTGAATATCTCTCTGTTTTCGACTATATCGAAAGCTATGAGGAGTTAATCTTTTCGCAGCCGATTGACCGAATAGACGAGTTGACACTGACACACAGTGTGCAGTCATCTATGACCGAGCCAACCGCCTGCCCGATAGGGCAGGTCCAACATAGCCTCATTTATGCAAGGCATGTACGATACAACGCCCTCAATCGCCTTTATGACCTCTTGTATGACGATTCAGAGGTGAAAACGTGTCGCGCAAAGGCCATTTGACTAGTCTCACGAATAGTAGACAGTGTATGATAGACGAAGCTGTCGATCGGATGGCGCTACGTTGGGCTGCACAAGACGTAGGAGCCTGGTTATAGGGGCTTGAGAGAACCTGTGTATTGTGTGGTGACTGCTTCTTACCTCCTCCTCCTCTTCGCCATTTGACCTTACCAATTGTTCACCAAAGTTTACTCGCATTGGTTGAAGTGCGGGTGGCATCGTCTGAACATATTTTGAAGACAGAGTAGAACACTCTACCCTCCCATTCATCTATTTGAGTAGGGTTGTCGGGAGCATGACCCGACCTTTCTCCGAGCCTGGCCAATCAACATCCCCTGCTTCGGTTCCCATCGCCCTCTAGGCTATACTAACTTTCTACAACACGTGAAGGACTAGATGAAAGGGCTAAGAGGTTTCACAAACAGAAGGAGAATTCATACATCACCATGGAATCCTATGTTCTCGACGCACCGGCCACTGGTAGATCTCCCTCTGGTCTCAAGCATAACAAACGTACCAGGATTTGAGCGAGAGACACTCGATTACTTTCTCCAGGATGTTGAAAGTGCTATCCCATCGTGGAAAGAAGCAACCCTTCGAAGATTCATGGATTCGGGCAGTCCGAGCAACCTACAGCCGGCGCGAGCGAGATTGGACGACCGCGAATATCGTACCGGAAGTCGTCGCGACTACGAGCAAGAATGGCTGACACCAGAGACGTTGAGGGAATCATTACTTGCAGACGTGGGTTTCATTTCAAGCCCATTCTGGCCTGGCTGACAAAAACAGCGGTTTGTTCACTCCACCAGCGATGGTGACAGTCTGCCTGATGCAGACCGGCGATTAATGTACGTTAATGTTGGTCCACTTCTCGTTTCCGAACCATGATATATCTCAGCGGCCGATCTGAAACAGTACTTACGCAAACGTTGGCTTTTTAATATCACTGTTCGATCATGCCCCGAGGTCTGAAGTAAAGTTAACTAGGCGATGAGCGAAAGACAGCATTACATGTCTCAAATTCTGGATTGATGATTGGAAATGTGATCGAGGCTGATAAAATACCAGCTACATCAATCAGTTGAGCCCGGAATACATCAGTGCACTCGTGGATACGGTACATCAGCATCAGATAGACCCTCTGCGCGATGCCATCGCCAAACACGTCGAATTCGAGACGTCACTGCGTGTGCATATGTCGGTAAGTACTTACAATAACAATTGGGACTTCACTAATGACAATTTATATACGCATAGCCTCCACACGTTTTCAATTTGGAGTTTCACCTCCCCTTTCTAACGTTGCGTGAGAGGGTCGCAACACCGAGCACCACTGATTCGTTGCATACCGTCGAAAGTTTGGAAAACCTGATAGACGTTTCCTATCTCCAGCATCAGCGCCCTTATGATCGTGTCCAGCATGAGACCCGACAATACGTCATCCGTAAAGCACATACCTCGATCGTAATCTGTGGCTGGGATAAGTCCAAATGGGTAGGCTGGGCCTTCGTCAATGCGTCTCTAAACCCAAAGCTTAGAGAAGATGAAGAAGACGATGGCGAAGGACAGGAAGACGAACCTGAAGACGTAGAAGAGGATTACTTTGCTGTCGATGGAGACGGCCGAACGTGTTCGATCCGGGATGCGAACGTGCCCATCTGGAATCCGCGACGGTATTGGCTGCGCATAATTGAGCTTCGTGTTCTCCGAATTCTGGAAGAGTGGGTATTGCTCGTTCGATTTGTTGAGAAGGGCGTTGAGGCTTGGGTGGGTATACCAGAAAGTAAAAGGGTTGATCACAGCTGAGGCAATCTAGAAAGACAAGCGGGTTCGTGAACTCCTCGCCAACCACAAGTCGAGCGACCAGCCTATCATTGAACAGCTGTTCGAGGAGACGGCAACGACCATACAGATTCTAGGTAAGTTGCATAGAACCATTCAAAAGACCCTGCGCGTTTGGACGACATTTACTGCTGCAAGCGGAGATTATCGCTACTTCTCGGACCTAAGCGATCCCGCTTCCCTCTCGGCCTTTCGCAACTTGAAAGCAGCTTTCAGGCTACTAGACGATCTGCAGCACAAATTGAAGCTGCTTGATAAAATCTGCCAAGAGTCACAAGTGATAGTACGTCTTCTTTTATACTAGGTGTTTGTCGTCTGACATGGAACTTAGTTATCAATGTATCAGAAGCGCATGAACAACCGCCTAAGTTGGCAAACCCAACTTCGTGCCGACCATGCGCATGAGCTCAATCGCCAGACCAACGAGATCAGTCATAAGATACACATACTCAACCGAAGGAGTACGGAAGCTGCCAGCGAGACAAGCCGAGGCACACGCGTGAATGTTCTGGTAGGTAGACGATTGAAGTCTCACGAAAAAGGTTGTTTCTTGCTAACGTAGCAAGCTCTTCGGCATTACGACACCTCTCGTCCTTGTTCTGCAATACTTTGGAGCTGACCGAGATATCTTCCACTTCGACCGTACGCCTAGAACCTTTGCCATCTCGTTGACAGTAATGTGTCTTGCGCTTTCGATCTTAACCTATCTGCTAAGCAATCTGGATCGTTTACGCCGCGCTGTGTTGAGACTTGGAAAGAGGCGCAGAGAAGATGGTCATAATGGTTATGGTGATACAGGTTAGTAACGCGGAATGACTTAATTGAAGCGAGTGCAAAATAACACTGCTAGATGATGTTGAGTTAGTGCCACCAGCTGTCTAACACGCTCAACCTCGTTCGAGACTACAGCGTGTGATGTAGGACGTAAAGACTCGGTTCCTTCTTTCTATCCTGATGAGATGACGCACGGTGAGATCTGATGCCCAGTACCTTGCAGGAAGGACATTGGCAGGCAGACCTCTGTGGCAAGGGTTCAGCTTGGCCCAATATGAATACCAGTATCGCAGCACGTCTGGCTCAAATGGATAGATGCTGTGAGATGTGTTAGGCGGCAAGAACTAACTTTGTATCAAGAAAGTATGAGAAGACAGCCCTACCTGCGATCAATGTTACCACTCCAAGGTTCTGGCACCACAAATGACGTCGTGCCGCAGCCTTGATAGCCTTGTCCGCTCATCGTCTTATTTTGAATCTGGTTCAAATTAGCGCAATCTGTAGACCAGAATTGCAATATGACTCCGTAGATGAGGTTCAGGGAAGGAATCGTTATGAATTGAAGCTGCGAGACCGGCAGAGCATGCGGATCGTGAAAACACACGGGCTTTTGAAAGCTACCTAGGTACATCCAGCGCGCAGTCAGCAAGCGTCATTTATGATTACCATAATACCTATCAAAGTGCGGGGAGTCAGTTTTTTGCCTACGGCCGGCATAGATCTGGAGTTCTCATTGATCGCCATAAGCGCGCCTGCAGGAGCTGTAGGCCAATTGCGACGAACCACGACAACACTGCCTCGTCACTAAGACTGCCGTCTCCATGCGACGAGGCTACCAAGAATGCATATATACACTCGATTGCTATAGCGGATTTGGACACTCCTCAAAGGCCGTGAGGATATCGCGGATTCAACACTCGTCTTGATACACACCTGGAAAGACTGTGCCCATTGGACGGCTGCTGGGTCGCGAACTAGGAGCGAGAAACACTCACAGCCTTGCGACACGGCGTGCAAGCAAGAATTGTGCCAGCTAAAAATACCAAAGGAAAAATCATGGAGGCGCTCGAGGGGTGCGTGGCTTCTTTAAGCCTGGACAGTCCCCTGCCAGAAGTGCCAGCGGCGAGAGCAGAAGCCAACCCGCTGGACTTGTGTCGCGTACATCTGGCAGCAATCTTAGTGGGTATTTTGGGCTGCGACATTGAGCATACATTCAAATGTATACTGTGGCCGAACGACATTTCCAGCGGGGATCTGGCCGTGGTCCTTCCGAAGCTGCGACCAGGGATGAAGGCTGGTGAAGTGGCTGCTGAGCTGATGCAAAAGGTACGTTATGTCATGCCCTTAGACTGCGGAACGTAGACGAGACCAATTTGCTAAAGATCGTAGTTTCCAAAAGACGACCCACTCTTTATCCTACCCTTTGTGGATGGCGTTCACTTTCGTGTCTTTCTCAAGGTCACGTCCGTGCCACGTCTTCTTTTGCCATATACCTCGACTCGAAAGAGGTCCTATGGCTCTATCACACTTCCCGCCGTCCCAAATGACGCGACCAAGAAGCTCGTCGTCGAGCTCTCCTCCCCGAACATCACCAGCGAGTTCCAAGGAAAGCACCTGCGAAGCACAATCATCGGCGCATGCATCGGACGACTATACGAGGCGATGGGATGGGAAGTGACGCGTATCAACTACCTCGGCGACTGGGGCAAGCCTATTGCCTTGTTGTATGTTGGGTGGTCAAGGTACGGCTCGGAGGAGGCGTATGAGGCGGATCCGGTCGGACACCTCCTGGAGGTCTACCACAAGATTGAAGAAGACTTCAAACCGGAACAGGCGGCGAGCAAGGCGGCGCGCGACGAAGTAGCGAAGGAAGGCGAAGATAAAGGCGAAGCGCAGGCCGAGATCGAAAGCCAGGGCATCTTCGCAGAACGCAACGAAGCTTTCAAGAAGCTGGAAGAGGGTGATGAGGAGCTTGTGGCCTTTTGGAAGCGCGTGCGAGATGCCAATATCGACAACTACACCAAGTTCTACGAGCGCCTTGGTGTTCGCTTTGATGAGTATTCTGGCGAGTCGCAGATCAAGCCTGAGACTATGGTGGAAGTAGAGCAAATGCTGAAGGAGAAGGGTATTTCGGAAGAGAGTGGAGGATCTCAGATTATCCACATGCAGAACATTGGTGCGAAGGCTGGTACGGCCATTATTCGCGACCGCTCTGGTAGCAGCACGTACCTTCTCCGAGACCTCGCCGCGGTGTTGGAGCGTTCGAGGAAGTACCCCTTCGACAAGATGGTGTATGTGGTTGCCAGCGACAATAGCGTCCACTTCACTCAGCTCATCAAGGTCTTGGAAGCGATGGACATGAAGGAGCTCGCCGACAAGCTTCACCACGTCAAATTTAGCGAGGTGTCGAAGATGGCGGCGACGCTTGGTAAAGGGTACAAGCCGCAGGGTATATTGGACGCATGCGAGGAAGGGATGACTGCGTTGTCGGAAGCCGATGCCGAGAAGCTTGAAGTGGTAGGTGGGTTGGACAACGTCAAGGAAGGACTGGCAACATCGTCACTTCTCGTGCAAGAGCTCTCGACTCGTTTGACCACAACACATGCCTTCGATACTGGTGCGATGGCCTCCTTCAAGCTTGGATCGGGTCCGGATCTGCAGTACTGGCTGGCTAAGCTCCGCCAATGGCTCAAAGGTGCTGACGCAGCTGAACTCTCGGATGGAGATTACGAAGTGTTAGCTGAAGAAGACCCGGCCAATCTTCTGCGCATTCTGGCTCAGTACCCGGAGGTTGTGACAGCGACGTACCACTCGCTCGAGCCGGCTGGTGTTGTTACTTATCTCGCTAGTGTGACTGAGCAGCTTGTTGAATGTCTTCCAGAGGGTGCTGAGGGTGAGAAGGTCACCCCCGGTCTGGCTGCGCTTTATGAAGCGACTGCAGTCGTGCTGGAGAATGGCATGAAGCTGCTAGGACTGGCGCCGATCGTGCAGTCATCGCCGGAGAGAGCGGATACGCCGGTGATGAGATGATTGGATGTTTCTTTCGTGTTCAAATTGTCGATGTGTTGGTTTGGATTGCTATGGGATTGTCGTCGACGCTGTTGACCTTCAGCCTACTTCCTTGGGCGTTTTTGGGCTGTCCACTGCGCTGCTGCTTCATAACGACGTAATGAATGATGACCAGTTTTTCTCTAGCCCATACGATAATGACTCAACGATGGATGACTTGCTGTCTAGCTCGTGTCGGTCTGCAAACTTTTCGTGTCCGGCAAACTTCAACCCCCTCAATTTTCGTCGGAAAAGCTTTGCTAAAGATATATATGGCTAATTGTCTCCTCATTCCATCAATTTCCGATATGGTCTAGTGGCTAGGATTTGCCGCTCTCATCGCAGAGTAAGCTCGCTGTTGCAGCGCAGTGCCGGCAAGGCCCGGGTTCGATTCCCGGTGTCGGAATGTTTCTTTTTGCCATTTGCAATATATCTTTCTTTTTGCCCAACGATGCAGACACCCCTCACGGGCGTGGGCTTTATTTTTCCAACTGTTGTGACACGAGTGCGGCTTGTCAGAGTCGGTTGTTGATGCGTCACAACCCCAACCTCGCACCCTTCATCACCACACTCTTTTGCTCCCACCGCCTCATGCCAAAAAGAAACCAATAGGTTACCCGAGACTCTACGCTGGCTGGAAAAAGAAGGCAACAACATTTTAGACCGATGTAGACACCTCTAGGGCTGGGTCTGGTCTTTCCTTGGATAGAGTGCTACTATGCTACCGTAACATCTTTGTCATTATGAGTCGGTCACAGTTCAGCCACGCGCGCCCCTGGGCTTAGGAAGCAACAATCCAAGTAGCGCGTCTCGCCGCCTCTCGTATTTGCTGATGCATCATCACCAACGCCAGGCACACCGCGGCCGCGATTCGTCGCCTAACATTGATTGCAAGGCATGGTGGCGTTGGTAACACCACGAAGTATTGATTTCGACAGGTAGAGAATGTATAACTTCAGGCCCAGTCCACCGTGACAGCGGTGCATCTGCATCAGCCGTCGCCAGTCACCCAACATGCGTCCCTCCAGCTACATCCCGCTCCTCGCCGGCGCTGCCATTGCGCAAGAGTCCGCGACGATCCTCAACTTCTTCCAATTCGACAGCACCCTCACCGTGCTCGGTTCAGATGCGAGCGCAACAACCTACGAGAACAGCTGTCCTTCAGATGGAGTCGGCGTGTCAGTCGTGCCGTCTGATCTTCGTACGTCATGCACCTGTTGCGAGAGATTGCACTAACACGGCCAGTATCGATTACAGACGACCCCTCCGAGACTCCCTTACCTACACCCGCGCCTCGCATGCGTCGCCAGGACGATGATTCCAACGAGGACTACTCCTTCTGCGAGCCGTATACCATTCTACAAGGCCCCGAGACGTACGAGATGCACCTCACGGACCCGACTCCAGGCGCGTGGACAATGGATATGGCCTGCAGCTGGCAGGGCGCAATGTCAACGGCAGACTTGACCTGCGACGTCACCCAGAGCGGATACGTCCCGGACCAGGCCGACCAGATCGCGTCCACGAGCGTCTTGTCGCAGAGCGAGATACAGGAGATGGAGGCGTACCAGATGGTTGTATTAGTCACCGCAACTGGTGCGTCTTCTCCAGGATCAGCCTCAGCGACTGGAGGGCCATCACCTACTGGCTCGGCATCAGGAACAGGAGCGACATCGCCTTCGAGGTCTCAATCTGGTGCCGCTTCAACGCCGAGTACTGGCTTGGCACCTGCTGGATCTATCCCGACTGCGATGGCGATGATGGGTGCTGTGGGCATTTTTGCGGCAGCAGTAGCTCTGTGAGATGTCGCATCAGAGCGCCTGGTAAGTAACAGCATCTTCGTCATCGTGTCTTCTATGATTCGTGTAATTTGAATTGCATCCTATTTCCAACTACGTCCTCATACATTCATCGGGTGATCTTTCCATTTTCATTTGCGCGTCCGTAGCTTCGTACTGTACATGCCCGAGGCGGATGCGGAAGCAGCGGGCAATCCGGTCGCGCTCGCACGTGGACACGCGTCGTACAACACGCGACTCGCAGCGACAGTCACCCATGGTTGAACCCCACATTCAAACAGCACACTCGTTTGCTGGCTGTACATATTAACGTCCACACCTGAGACCATCTCTTTGTCTCACTTTCTTTGTAGTACCACCATTATATGCAACCCTCGTCACATCCCCTTGGTACCCGAACACCAGCAGCTACAACGCCAAAAATGCCAGCCGCTGTATCTGAAGCGCATATCGTCACCGCAAACCCAAAGTCGCGACTCTTCAGATCGTTTACGCGACATGCCTCCGCACCCACGAGCCCATTGACACTCGAATTTCGCCTACCCAGTGAGGGAACCTTCACCACCAGCTACCAACACTCCCTCCCATCGCCAAAGTCGCCACAGACAACCTCGAGATCGAAGCAAGGTCTACTAAGTGAACTATCATGGGCGCAATCACTTACAGCTCGCCTCCGTCGTGACCGGGACAACTGGCGCTCGCTCGCTCTGGAGCAGGAACAGGACCTCAAGGCCGCCCATCAGGACCTTGAGCACCAAACTTGCGTTATCTCTGAGATCGAGCAGGAAAACGCCAATCTCCGATTCCGCCATGAAGAGGATAGGACAGCTGGCGGGCAACTCTACTCGCGCTTCCAGGTCCTCGTCTCCGCGCACGACAAGCTTGTCGATCAGCTTAACGATGCCATGCGTACCATCGCCCGTCTTAAGAAGAGCGACCGTACCAAGGACAAGGTGCAGCAGCGCAATCTGAGCTTGAAGGCCACGCTGCATAGGTACACATCTCAGGGCACCTCGGCCACTACACAAGCCGCCGCAGACACCGAGTCTACGCTGAGAGAAGCACTGGCGTTGGCTAATGAGCGTATTGAAGAGCTTGAGACCAAGGGCGAGGCCATGCTTGACGCATTAGACAAGCGCAACGATAGCTGTGGCAGTGACGAGGAAGAAGAGATGGGAGATAGAAACGTTGAAGCAGACCTGCTGGAGGCCGAGGTTGCATTCCGCGGTGTTATCGAGGATGAGTCTATCAAAGAGCAGAAAGTGCTTTGGCTGGACTTGTTGGATGATTGAGGAAATGTGAAGGTAAGAGCATGAGCACATGTATTCAATGACTGGTACACGGCAACGCAGATCCAGTCGCTTTGGATTGTCAACCTAGTACAGAAGACGGCTATGGTATCCTTGGCCCTCAGGGTTGTTCGCCTGCGGGGGACTGGATGCATACATCGCATCACCACCAGAGGTGTACCATCAGGCCAAGGTTGACGCTTTTGTCGAACGGCCTCACGCGTATCCCACCCAGACGATCATCACGCACGTCGTAAGAAAGCGCAGTCTGTACGGTAAATGAGATAGGAAGCAGCGCACGTGGGATGATGAGAAGCGGCGATTCTTTTACGTAGTATCACGTAGACGAGGTCATTCGCTACGTATCAAGTGCAATAACCAAGTCATGTCTTGACCTGCTGACAATTCACTTCTTCCAAGCCACACGCTGAGTGTGCGCCTCTCGCTTGGCCACGGTCATCCCGACTCGTATCTCGCATTCACAGCCGGGTTGGAGGGCCGAACATCCTCAGCCTCGCGACTTTCGTCACCGAGAAAATTGATATGTATCGCTGTCATATCAACTCAAGTTGTAGGTGTCTGACATTAGTTGAATCATCCCTTTTCTGTCGACCAACTCCACTTCAGTACTATCTCGCTATGACATCGCCCCTTCCTACTGCAAGCTCTGGTATGAGGAGTTCATCCTGCCCTATGATACAACCACTACACAACTGACTTTTAAGAAGCACAATCCGAAGGCACAACCTTAACACCTCGTCGTGCCGTGCTCACGTCGCAAGAAGCAGGCGTAGACACGGACGCCGATGCAGCCACACTTGTCAACAAGCCTAGGAGCACGCCAGGAACATCGGATCGGGCAAAGTTTGTTGAATCGCTGTTGCTCAGTCTGTGTTTGATCATGTAGACTAGCTGTAGGGCAAATAAGGAGTAGACATGGTGCTTGCGTTGGACTTGGATATGAAGCCTGTATGATAGAAAGGAGTGGTGAGGAGGACTTTGACATGGCTACTACATGATACTATGGGTGAACAGATGGTTCATGATAAAGCGGCGAGATATGCGACGGTGTTGATCCACGTCTGAGACTGTTCAATTCTGCGGGGATTTGACAATGACATGCCTTTTCCTTGCAGCAGCTGAACAGTATCATAATCCGCGTATTCATCATATACCCTTACTCAGATCGAGAGGACTTGTTCAGAATCCCACGTCGCGGGAAGCTCCCATTGGTATCTCATGCGTCTTCTATTTTTTCAACGTAGAAATGTTTACTCTTGATCTTGATTTCCAGATAGGCCGACATCAAGACGTATACATGATAATTTTGGTACAGATCATTGTACTCTAATACACCCGTTTGCAAGCTTTCCATACACTCCAACGCCCTGAAAACACCTAGATGATATCCAGAAATCATGACCAACGCCGGATGTTGTTTGTGATGTCTCTTAGATTATCATCGTAACGATAAACGTGTGCATACAATGCTCACACTAGTACCGCGGCTCACTCGGCGTATATTGCTGATGTTCAGCATAACGTGGCTCCTCCATCTCATGCATGGAACGCTCTTCCCGCTCACGTGTACGATCTTCGGAGCGATGAGAGCGGTGTTGACGCTCCTTTCGGGGGGATCGCGGAGTACGCTGAGTCTCCCATAGTGACTCGCCGTGATGCCTAGAGTGGCTGCGTTGAGAGTGTCGTCGCTCAGACTGGAAATATGCTTGTTCGGCGGCTTGAACTGGCGCTTCTTTCGGGCGCTCGACTCTGCTTTGAACGACTTCCTCTTCGTCGAATGCGGGGCGACGGGTATGCTGCTGCGTCGTTGACTTTGGCTTTCCTGCACTTTTCCACTGGCGGAATTCTTTGATGCAGATTCCTGCGACGATGATCTCAGAATTGCTGTCATTTGTTAGTCTACGAGTCAATGAGAGGAGCTACCCAACTCACACGATGACGATGGCGATGATGACTACGACCCAACTCAGACCGCATGTTGGCCCTTTGCAATAGCTGAGATTGGTTTGAAACATCAACCCCGCAACGACACTCCAGAACACAACCTCAATACAGCTGATTATGGCATGCGCTTTGTAACTGTGCCAACGTTGGAAACGTGGACTATGCTCCGAAAGTATGAGGTATATGAGTAGGATGAGGGATTTGGCACCCTAGGTACAAGGATTAGTAACCAGATCGATACTCAGTGGTATAGCCAGATCAGGAAGTTTCCACATACCATGCCCAATGCATATGTGCTTGCTCGTGTGCGCGGAATATTGGTAATGAACAAACGAGGAAGCGTAAGGGCGATGGCGAGAATAACGAGAACGACTTGAGCGATATGAATAGGGAACTTGAAGCGACTGCTAAAGACGGGCTTATCAAGGAGATTGAAAACTCCCATGTTGAAGTTGTGAAGAAGATGGTGTTGATTTCGTCAATGTCTCGTACAAGTCGTATCGTAGTTCGGTCGTGGTTTTGATCGTAGTGGTCGGCGTCAAGACTTAATCTTCGTTGTTGTGAGACGGTACAATGAAGTACGTCAAGCATAATATACATTTTCTGCTTGTTAGTACCTGCATCAACGCGTACGTCTGTATGCTCCGCCGTCTCGTACGCGTTGTTACATTTCTTCTTGGCAATGTCAAAGTCCGAGTACGGTGCGATACGAGTGCGAGTGCGGGTACGAGCAAGAGATGTGATTGGTGCGGACCTGCCAAGCCACGTGCTTTCAGCCCTACCAGTCCTAAACTCACTCTTCGACTGACCAGGTTAGACTTGCGAGTAGTTGCGGACGAAACAAGAAGCAGCTTCTATCGTTCTCAACTCATGGTAGACCCTGTGGTTGTAATCTTGGTTGAGATACGGAAGAGTAAACATTCGAAGCCAGTTATCACATTGGTCAGGATATCCAGTCATGTTTAGTTGAACTCGCTCTCGCATTTGGGGTATATTCTCAAGATTACATCGTCCTCGTCGGCGGCGATTAATTCGGCCCCGTCGGTTGCGGCCCATGCACATGAGGGTTTCCAGGCATATTCGGAACGCCCTCAGGACCGATCATCGTCCCAATATCCGCCCAATTCCACTCATGGATGTTGTTGATGGTAAAGTCCATAAACTGCATCTGCGTCGTTCTATCAAACCGGGCATTAGGATGCATTGAGGGCGCCATGTAGGCCTGGTCTGGGTATATACGACCTGGCATAGGATCCGCATACATATATGTGCCCACGCCCGGTGGTGACTGATGGTACATGTGCGGTACTGCGTCTGGCTGCGACAGTTGTTGCGCTGGGATCGAGCTTTGCGGTCCGGTGTCATGGGTCTCCATTTCCGGTTCCGCAAATCTGACGGGCGAAGCTAGGGAGTCGGCCATGGAATGCAACTCTGGGACGAGGGAAGCGAACTTCTCAATAGTACCAGGCATGAATGGATTTCGCCTATGTCGCTGTGCCAGATCTGCGAGCTGAGACAACAAAATCCTGGACTCGGACATGTCCGTACCACCCAGCTTATTCAAGCATACCAGATCAAGGACCAGTACCGAGCTCGATGCAAGCGTGTACCAAATGTCACACGAGTAGACGGCATCGAACTTGCCTAAAGATTCGAGTCTCAGTAATATGTTAGCCAGAGATCGGCCAGACTCTGAGCAAGCTTCTGCCATGGCTGTGAGAGCAGAGTTTGTGGAGTCTTGGCCAGTTTTGGTCAGGGTAGAAGCGCGGGCAAGCAGGGCTGAGCGGCACAGGACAATGATGGTATAATGGTATACACAGTGCATCAGCATCAGGGCTCGTTGCATGGGCGAGGCTTCTATGGCTTCGTATTGGAGATGCCGGGGCAACTGCTCCTTCCATCGGACTAGATCCCGGAGCACGCCGGCGGCGGGTGATAAAGGGCCAACGTAGGATTCATCGCTGGCGTTGGACTTGACAGTCTTGGGCGCGCGACATGTCAGGCCCAGCAGTATGAACAGGCGCGTTGAGCATGCGAAGAACTCTGGAGGGCCGCCGATAATCTTCTCGTTAGGGGCGCTCGTCTTTGCGCCAGGATTCTCAATGGCACTCGGCCGGTCGTAGGAGGATACCTGCATTGTCTCGAAAGCGTACAGCGTCCACCACAGTATCTTGCGCGACTCCCTGGCCAGCGGTGTTTGGCCGGCGTTCACTTTGTCCTGGTGCAGTCCGATGGCGTGCGCTATGCGAACGGCAGCACCAGTCAGGTTCCAGCAGGCGTCCCGGTGGTTCGTGTTGTGGAGGTGTATCGCAGCCAGTAGCAGGGCCTGTATGGCTGTGATGCTCGAGGTAAAGATGACAACAGGAAGGAGCGTCTGCGTCCTCTGCCACCACAGCCGCTCCTGGTCTTCTGGAAAGGGAATGCGCGCCACCCGTCGACCGAGCAGCAGCACACACGTAAAGGTGCACAGCCATGCCGGGTCTGCACTCCTGGGGTTGGCCAGCCACGCGTCGTAGGCCTCGCGGAACGAGGGCTCATGCAGGACGGGGAAGTCCGGGTGTATGTGTTCGAAGAAGGCGCGTATCAGCAGTTCGAGATTCGGGCGCTCGCTGGGGTTCAGGTGGCGGCCGTGGACCGCGACGGAGTTGTGGGCGGTCGGGGCGGCGGTCGGGCCTGGCAGGCTGCGCTGGTCGTCGCTGCCGGTGGGCGACGATGCCTGGGCTGCGTTCTTGCCAAAACTAGAGGTGGAGCAGTCAGTCGATGTCGCCAGAGGCTTCATGCAGGGGCGTTACTGACAGTACAAACTCGCGTAGGGCGCCGCGTCCCACGAGCGTGCGCAGCTTGATGTGGAACGACAGCGAGCTGCCCGGCCCAATGTACTGCACCTGGCCCTGCTGGTCGGGCAGCAGCGACACCGTGTCGTCGCCTTCACCCTCGCCGCTGTCGTCCTGGTCGCCCTGCGCGTCGTGGGCCGCCGCGTCTGGCAGCGGGATGCCGTGCGACGTCGCGAGCTGGCGCAGAGCCTCGGTACTCGAGACGTCGGCTTCCGGCAGCAGCCCCTTCACCAGCGCCTCGAGCAGCGCCAGACGGGTGCCCAGCCCCTCGACGCTGCCATACAGGCGCTTCTTGCGCGGCTGCGTCGTCAGGCACTCGATGTTGTGCACGATGCAGTAGCGACACGCCTCCTGGCCGGGCTCCTTGCGGCACTTCTGCTTGCGCGACTTGCACTTGTCGCAGCTCGTCTCGGTGCGCTTCCGCTTGTCCAGCGGCACGCGGCGCGAGCTGCTTGCACTTGCATGGCTGCTACTCGTGGGTGCGGGTGTGGAGGCCGACATGGGCGTGGACGGGTAGGTGCGGCGGATTTCAGGGCGCAGGGAGAAGAAGCATGGCGCACATGTCGCGAGAGCGCTGCGAACGCATTGAGACGCTCTTGTGCCGGTGGAAGATGCGACTGCAACTTTACGATGATGATGCAGGGGACTCCGATCTTGCCTGCGCTATCGCGGTCTCCGGTCCATCGGTAATTGAGGCTGCCGTCTCCTCTCTGGTGGGCCTAACCGGCGAGCTGCCTTGACCATTTCTTCAACCGGACACCACAGGCACGTCCTCTTCCAAATCATCGAATCCGTCCGTCGTCGCCCCACCGCAATCGATGGCTGAATACCCATCGAGCGGGAACCATTTCAAGCTGAATGCTGGTCCTGGTCATGGCACCCCCTCATCGGTGCCTGTACCAGGTACGCTTGATGCGGCTAACAGACGGACAGCAGCCGCCGAATACAACCAAGCATATCTCGGCCGTGCTAGAGTACCCCTCGAGATATGGCTAAAGACTCCCATCCTCCCTGAACAAGATTGACCAGAGCAGGGCTGCTTGATCTGGTAGGCACGAAGTCGAAAGAAAGACTGAGCCGGTCACTGTCCGGTTGTGATTGGTTCAAGCGTGCGGCAGCTGGCTCACCTTCCCTCATGGGGTTGTGCAGGCACTTCCGATTACTCCACAAGCATGACTCGGCAGCGTGACCCGGTGCGGCCAAATGCCATAGCCACTGAATCGAGTTAGCAAAGATCCAGCGTTCCAGACATCGCGAGACCCACATGGCACCCATGCCGAAGATGACTAGAACGACCGCATTTTGTCGCAATCCTGTGCTCCACTGCCCTATCGCCTGTGCCGGTACCACAAACGCTTCCACCTCACCAACACCGCGCAGGAACCACGGCCATGTTCAGCATATTGGGATCCACCCCCTTCACCACCGTGTCTCCACTTTCTCTTCTGTAGAAATGCATACCACAAGCACGGCTGTGTACATCATCGCCGTTAGCGATCAAGGATCCAACGGCGACGCAGATAACAGCACCGCGGAGCGTCATCGTGAAGTCTTCTTGACCTCTAGAGAAGTAACCCTCCTGGCTAGTCCGCTAGTCGCCGGATAGCAGACAGGCCTTATATCACCGATCCAGATGGTATCTACCAACACTGCAAGAGAGTAATTCCGCATGTCGTGGCAGTAGGCGAGTTACGAAAAAGGTCCCCACGCTGGCACAGACTTCCCCGTACGCGTTAGCATAGGCGCGAATGAGCACGAAAGGTAAGACGAAGGATTGTTGTCGTGGTGCCTGCGATCGTGGTGGCAATGACGTCAGACCCCAAAGAAGCCACTGCCGAACCTGGTGGTTGTACGCGAACAACAGGCAGGTTAAAAGATATCAGGCCTCGAAGGATATATAACGGGTATTTGGCTGACATGTGCAGTATAGACATCCTTCTTATATCTCTACGTCATCGCTATAGCACCGCCTCTTCCAGTCTTGCACACTGACCTCACTGGACTCCCTGCCAGGCGATGTGTCGTCGCGTACGGATGTCCCTTTCGCGGATCATCCATCAAACCATGGTGCAGCCTCTTCCCAGCTTGCATCCTGCAGACTCAAACTCCTAGCGCTTTGACATACTCTGGAAAGTCGTGAGCGATCACAATGCCGATGAATGTACCGTCAAACCCTCACACAGCCTGCAAGCTGAATTCCACGGCGTTGACGCGAGAAGGGTGTGGCGCTGCTGAATGGGAATATTTGTGTTCGAGCTTCCATGGGCTGAAGTTGATCTCGTTTGCTCGACAAGCGAGTCTACCACGCCTCAATCGTGCATTGGCGCCATCACTGGTTATGCACGATGGATTGCGCTCATTGCGGGCCGAGGCGCGCTCTTGGCTCGATCTCTAATTCCGATCTCAGGAGCCCTATACAATTAAGATGCTATAGCGGCGACGATTCGTAACGAGATCTAGAGCGCATTTTGGTCCTTTGGAACTGGACAGCCAGACCGCAACAGCACGACCTGGTCAGTTGCGCCGCAGAGTTCGTCGTCCTCGTCACTCTCCGTGGTCTGAGCAACTAGAATCCGTCGACTGTGGGCATGCTGAATACGGTGCACGGCATGGCAGGTGGTCTACAAGTAGCCAGCGCCAAAGATATGTATCTAGATGCCCGTCACGTCCTTTCTCAGCCGCCTGGTGGTAATGACACAATAATCACAGTATCGACGCGACGCATCTCTGCCAATTCTTTAGCCGATGCTCTTTGTAGTCTCTGCCAACAGCTTGTCAGAACACTCAAACACAACATAATCACACTTTCAAGTCTTCAGTGTACCTCCTAACCTTGTCGCTCCCCGTATCCCGAAAAGTATTACTTCGAGGTATCGCCAGACCTGAAGATGGCAAAATCAAGCCCTTCAGCGAACACAGAACGAGATATGGTCGGACGCTGAGACTTTCAAATCCAAACTACACGTCGTTTTCTCAACACCGTCGCGTACATGCACGCTCATGCATGTCCATCGGCAGCTGCACATCTTGTACGACCATCCCACGCACACCCTCGTCAAACAACCCATTCCTCCAGCAAATTCACATGGGCGTTTTGCATCGAGAATGAAAGCAGCAGTAGTTCAATGCTGTCTAAAGAATCATGAATTGGATATATAAACGCAATAATCGTCGACAAACTTCGACCCAGCCGGTGCCGTTATTCTGCTTAGCTCAATCAACCATCCCCGACCCCTCGATGCTTCCGATCATCTTCTCTCGGTCGGACGTTCGAATCGCGCCATCTCTACACCTACGAAAATCAAGGGGAAAATTCGACATCGAGAGCAATAGCTAAGCACACGAACCTGCTGCGCGCCCTTATACCAATCAACCCCTGCATCCGGAAGACAGCCACAAAGGATTCGTGGATGGCCAGATGAAAGTTGTGCCTCAGGCAGAAGCCGCAAGCTCGTCAACCGGACAATTCAGGCCGGTCGGGAGTCGACTGCCTCACCGATAAAAGATACCCAACGGCTCAACAGAGGAGACCAGCCCCCAACCCTGAGGCCGTACTTGGATCCCAACACCCATGTCAACGAGATGAACATCAAAGCCAGGATCAAGGCTTGATGTGCACTCAATAGCATAACAACAAGACGCTGCAACACTGTGTTGCAAGCTTTGCGACGAGCACCACATCCCTCAAAGTAACCAAGTCATCAAGAGTTTGCGGAAGAGATCAAATTTGGGCAGACAGTGTGGCAATGGATGGATTCTCGCTCATTATCGTATGAACCGGACTATTATAGCGCCGCTATCCAACCCACCATCCATATGTCCATCTCCGAGATAACTCAAGCATCCCGACAGGTTAGCTACTACATACACGACGCCGATACATGCGGTTGCTCTTGGGAAAGTCCTACGACGATGCTTCAATTGCTTCTTCGATTCAAGAGCTATGAGCCTTCGCACCCGTTCGTGTCGGCTCTACCATCTCTGCTGAATCCAAAGGAGCGATCGTAAGGGCGGTAACACTGTTGATCAAGCGGATGACGACAACCCGGGAATAGCACGCTCACCTCTGCGCCTAGTCTGAGGTACGCGGAGAGGGTCACTGTGGAGGCCTCGACTGTCTTGCACTTCGTCCAGGATAGCACCACTCGGTATCCACTGTTTGACGTATCTTTTTGGTATATCCTCCTATATGTTCGCTCCTACGCCGCTTTCTTCGCTATGGCGGTCGACTTTCACTCAATGAACCCTTTGACTATTGTCGTGATTGTTCTCGAGTTCACACGTTTCTTTGCGGCGCGCTCTATCACGAAGAAGTCTTGACAGCTGGCAAAGAGCACATGAATCGGCGAAAGTAGGTCAGGGTCAGTGACTGCCCGACATCTATTACATTTCTTTCATAGCATACTTCTCCAGCCATCACTCATAGAGCTAGACCTACAACTGCGTAGGGTAGTCCAGAGTCTCAATCTTCTCCGGGTACACAAGCCCACCCTGCTTCCGCACCTCATCCATAACCTCCATAATCAACACACTCTCGTCAAGGCCAAGGAAGCGACCCTCTTTCCTGCCGTTGATAATAGCATCTGCCGCCTCGTCGGCTTCCCAGAACATGCCTTGGCCCTCGCCTTCTGATTGCAGTGAGCCACCGAAGCCATTGTACCAACCGCTTCCCTTACCTGGGCCCGGAATGGGGAATTCTTTCGACTCAACCTTGCCATCTGAATCGATGATCTTGGTGGAAAGGGGACGGAAAGAGTGCCCGAAGACTTGGATCTCGCCCTTGGGGCCTTGGATGCGGACGAAGGGTTGGTCCATGTTGCCTCCGGGCGCTGTGGCGACGCGAAGCGAGGTTGTCGCTACGGCGTGAACCTCGCCGCCTTGCTCTTTTGAACGGGGGAATTGCAGGATCACGGTGCTGTGCTCGTCGGCCTTGCCAGTTGGCTCGTAGTTCTTGACAAAAGCCTGGAGCTTGGGTGCCTGGCGCGAGTTCTCGGGCTGGGTGTGGTAGATGGTCTGGAAGACCCAGGTAAGGGCATAGATACCGAGATCAAGTAGGGCGCCACCGGCCAGGTCCGGGTTGACCATGCGGTGCTTGCCATCTGGGAAATTGTTCTCGGGGTCGAGCGCCATGCTGTTGTCCGAGATAACGCGTGTGATGGGTCCGATGCGACCAGAAGTGATTTGCTCGCGGACGTAGATGGAGATCGGGAAGTAGCGCGTCCATACAGCCTCCATCAAGAAGAGGTTCTTGGACCTTGCGACCTCGGCCAGCTTGCGCGCCTGGGCGGCATTGACAGTAAACGCCTTCTCGCATAGCACGTTCTTGCCGGCCTCCAAGCAGAGCATAGCATTCTGGTAGTGGTGCGAGTGTGGTGTGGCAATGTATACGACGTCGATGTCCGGGTTCTTTACGAACTCCTCGTAGGAGCCATATGCCTTCGCGTCGGAGGGTGCGCCGACCTCCTTCAAGAAGTCTTTGGCACGCGATTCGGAGGACGAGGAGGCGGCTGCGACGACCGTGTGCTTTAGGTGCTTGACGCCACGTGTAGTAGGGTCGCAGAGGAGATCCTTGGTACTGTCTGTCTATTAGTAAACAGCTTCCGCGGGGTGTAGCGCGGGGTAGTTACAAGGTGACGGCGATGCCTCCAGTCGCGAGGATGCCCCAGCGGACGGTCTTTGGTGACGACATGGTGTAGATAGACGTTGTCGTAGTCTCTTGGTAAGTTGAGGGTGAGATTTTGGGTTCAACGACGAGAAGCACTTGGCAGCATCAGGCGATTGACTTTGTAGCTGGAGCTGCAGAGCTCCAACGTCATGACGCCCACCGAACTTCGGGCAAAGCGCCGCATCTCAACCCCACTCTTGCCCCTCCATCGTCTTGCCGGTGCCTAAAGGAGCAGACGGCCCGCGTCGCGACATGTGGCGGACTTAAGATGCGATTGCCGTGTGTTGGGGAGTTGATGAGTAAAGAGTGGGCGTGAATGCTGGTGGACGCGTCTCGCCAGAGCCGATGCCAAGCCTCCCAACCTCCACCAGCACAACGATCAAAGCAATAATCATAGACGCAGAGACGATACCCGTGTCGAAAAGCATGTCGTGGCTGCAATCCAGCTATATTCCACGATCGCATTCAGTAGACATGCGATTAGCGCGTGTGCACAAAACCATACCGTGGGATGCTTTAATTGTATCTGAAGACGAGCTTATAGGTCTTGATGTCCATAGCAAAGCCACAGGCTGGTCGATCCATGCTGACAATTACAGCTTCGCCTTGCTACTGTTCTTCACGCTTTCATGATATCGGTCCCGCATCTCTCTTCTCAGCATCTTACCCGAGGGGGTTCTGGGAATCTGGAAAAGTCGTTAGCACCAGCAGCTCACGTTGGGTGAGTACTCACCGAATCCACAACCTCAATGCCACCAGTCAGCCACTTGTGTCGGCTCAGATGTCCCTCGATCCACTGATGCAGCTTCTTTGAGACAGTCTCTTCTCCTTGCTTCTGGCCCTCAGTGGTCAACACAATCCACGCCCGGACGAACAGAGAGCCATCGCCGCGGCCGTTATCAACACCCGCTACGCAGGCATCGCGTACCAGACCTTCTGGGTGATCGAGCAGCGTATCTTCAACCTCCGTGGCAGCGACCTGGAGACCTTTGACTTTGATCATCTCCTTCAGGCGATCGAGATAGTGGATACGGTCACGCTCGTCGCGCATCACGAGATCGCCAGTGCGTAGCCAACCAGGCTCAGTGAAAATGTCCGCAGTAGCTTTCGGGTCCCTGAAGTATCCAGGGGTGACGACTGCTCCGCGCGCCCAGAGCTCGCCCTTCTCGCCTTTGGGCACATTGTTGAGTGTCTCAGGGTCTACAACCCGAGCCTGCATACCCGGTAGCAGATAACCGATCATACCGGGTAGTGCAGGCTCCAATCCAAATATACCATGTGCAGCCGGGCTCGCGATACTGGCTGCTTCGCTCAGACCATAGCCACTTGGCACTGGCATCCCCGCACCTTGAGGCAGCTTTTTGGCCAGTTGGTATGCGACATCTGGTGGCAGATATGCAGCACCGCTCGATGCGCCGATCACAGAGCTCAGGTCGTACTTCTCAGTCAATGGGCTCTGGGCAAGTTGGCGAACTAGAGGTGGTACCAGTGGAAGATGTGTGATCTTGTACTTTTGTATGCTTTTCAAAGCGAGCTCAAGATTCCATTTCGGCAGCATGATACTCGTCTGCTTGATCATATTGACGCGAAGGATCCAGATGATCATACCGTATGAGTGGTACATTGGTATGACGCCGAGCATAGTAACGGGTGTCAACGGTTCGTCTCCTGCAAAGCGCGCGGCCTGGGTAGCAGTAATAAGCGTCTGTATTCCAGAGTGATAACCATTACTGTGTGTGATCATCATTGCCTTTGGTAGGCCCGAGGTACCTGAAGACTGGAATAAATATGCCATTCGGTTCCCCCCGAGCAGCTTCCGCGGCTGCTCCGGCAGCTTTGAACCCTCCCTTACGAGCGACTCAATCGTACGATATCCCGACACGGTATCTAGTTGAGAATTGTCGCTAAGCACGATGACTTTGTTGGGATTCAACTTGAGCTTGAGTGGTAGATTGTCGCTGTCACCAGTCCCTAGCTTGAGCGCTTCCTTCAAAACGGGGAGTAGTGTCTCATGACACATGATACTGGTAATTTGCATCTTTCTGAGCACCCACCATAGCTCATAGGGTGTACTCGCTGGACTGATGCCCCCAAATACCAGCTCCGATCGAAAGCATGCGTGCGCAACCATTGGATAATGCAGGTGATTCCGCGAGAACAGCGCTAGGATCTCGCCATCTTCCTTGTCGTCTATGGGGCCCTTGTCTAAGCCTAACGGATTTGGTCCGTCATATCGGAAGACACGCGCCAATGCACATACTCGAGCATAGAAGCTGTGGAGTGTGACGACCTCTTCTGTTACAGCATTGATGAATAAAGGGTAGTCTTCGGGCAATGGATTGTTCGGCGGAAAGCAGAGTTCGTGAATGTTGAGATTATCGGGTGTCGGTGGAAATGGTCCATATGGCGACGAAAACACAGCCTCGTCGTGGGGTCGATAGGTGTCTTTGGCAGGATCTGGAGCGTCAGGGCCTAGGTATCTGGACCAGTGAGGTTTGAAGATGCCGTATGTCATGTCGAGATTTAAACGAAAAAATTTCGCAGATTATTAATGATCTCCTGCAAGATATCGAGAGATGGGCGCGACTACACAAGAGTGTCCCGCCAACGTTGCGTTTCTGTGGCCCTTATGGGCTTCCGAGGTGTACTGCGCGCCCCGCGTTCTCTCCACATTTGATCCTGACGTCGCGTACGCGAGTAAGCCCAGAAACGCCCCATTATGGCCTTTCACGTGGGGCAATGCCGTGTGATGAACTGAAAGGGATGCTCTGATGTAGGGTGTTGGTTTCTTGAGGAATGAAATGACCGGAGACCGAAATGGCAGGCGGCGCTGCTGCGGTGGAACCACTCCCGTGGAGTCATTCCCTCTTCAACTTTCGTGACAGCAGCAGTCAACATCACAACCCTAGGCGCATACCACACAGTCCAACGATATTCCGACAACGCAGTAGCCTGTCGCGTAATGCAGTCATCTCTGGAAAGGTCCAATGTGAGCTGGCATTGGACGCGTGACTTGCTTAGCCCTGTTGCTGTCTGCAGCTGTCGGACCCAACTTCACGTCTAGCCCAAATTGGATATTGCACGTTTCAGCTGACGGCGCGCCAAATCCGAGGATTCAGCCAACGCGATATCCCTACGACTTCTTGACGCGTCTTGATCTACTCGATCAAGACTGCAGAGAGATTATGGACCGCCTGGCATATCTGTTAGCTCTCCACACCCGCATACAGGCGCGCGGGTGTACATAGCTGGAAACCTCGCGTATGTACGAGCCCCCTGATGCAACTAGAGATCGTCGCGCTTGAGTCTCAGCCTTCTCAGCCCTCAGCCCCCAACATCGCCTTGCAGCCTGCCCATCTATAAATCCATCTCGCCACCTGCTCTGGCATGGTTGCGCGTTGTCTGTGCTCATAGCGATCATGTCTACTTACTCCGACAACAGCAATGGCAAACCCTCCAAGAGAGGCACGATACCCGCACTTTGGTCTGCGAAACATATTCCGCACAGTGCAGACTTCCCTGACCCATATGAATTGATTGGAGATGCATACGAGAGGATACCAGTCGCAGACGAGTGGGAATTACCGGACCCGTAAGTTCACAGCATCGACATAGTCTTCCAGGTCAAGACTCACGTAATGCAGCAATAGCAAGAGCCGGCCGTATTTGGCGCACATCAAATCGCTGTCGACTTCGTGGAGGACTTTACGACATCTAGCGGACTGGATGCAGGTCAGCACTACCCCACTACGTTGGAATGAGATCAAAGAGCACCCGGAGGAACGCGAAACCCGTGCGAATAAGACAAACGTCACCTTCGTCGAGTATAGTCCTGCCACTGCGCCAAAAGCTGCAGCGATAAAATCACCTGCTTTGCTTCAAGAAACTCTTCAAGCTTTGTCGCATGAGCATACGAAAGAACCTCCCCTGCGCCTCTTTATAGTAGAAGACCTGTCTCGACAAGTCATTGAGCTGCTGGGAGCGCGTTTCGATATAGATCCATTGTTCTTTCGAGAGCAGATCGATGACTACGTGTGGCACAACACACGTGACCCCTGGGCGTCACCACCCAGCCTAGTCTCAAGCATGAGGCATCGGCCCTGGTTCAAGATGCGCAATATGAGGTTACGATACCACAAAACAGAAGAGGACTACTTCAACTCGAGGCTGGAAGCAAACTCTTGGAACGTACTCAGACGGCCTGATAACGATGAGAACCATTGGCATTACCAAGATGGAAAGGGAGCAGTCGTGTCCATTATGCGCACGCGTACATCCATGTGGATCGGCAAGGACAAGAAGTGTGGTAATGGAACCGTCGGAATCGTCTTGCTAGATCCAACTGTTAGCCAAGGCCGGCCACTCTGTAAGTACCAACAACATGACAGTAGCTGAGGTACTGAATTGCCTTACTGACACTGCAAAGGGTATGATCGTAGTAATTGGTTGCCAACACCCAAGATGGACACCAAAGTTTACCCCTCAATCAAGTCTTCAGTATCCTGGTTCGAAGACATTGTCCAAATGACGACTGCCTTCCCGTGGTTTGAGCGGAAAGAGGGAAATGAGATAAACGCGCAAGTTCTCGCCAAACCAACTATATACACCATCTGCGCAGAGTGGCTCATAGTGTGCGACTATGTCAGAGCTCGTCTCAGCCAGATAGAGTGGGAACTCGAGATGCCACGCCTCTTCCGCTCGAAAGGTGATGCCATTGACACTTCGCTCAAGCGTCTTCATACCTGGCGTCGGCAGATCCCAGTGTTTCGGGAGATGATAACGGAGACGTTGGAACATGCGCTTCCGGCTGCAGCGCGGCTTACTACCCCGTCTACTCAGTCCTCCGCTGCGCCCACATCACCTCTCTCCGTACGCTCGCTCTTTTCCGACAACCTGACTATAAATTACGACAATGTAGAAGGGTTCGAGGACATAGTACCTGACTTCAAACGCGTCCTTGCCGCTGTCAATGAACTGCAGGAGCGAGTCGACCGCCTGACTAGTATTGTTACATCGGAGATCTCCATCGAAGATTCGCGTCGCGGGCTCGAGGAGAACCATAACATGGCGAGGATAACATGGCTGGCGACCATCTTCATCCCGTTGACGTTTATATCTGGGCTGTATAGCATGAATGAGAGTGTTTCAGCGTTGAAGACGACGTATGGTTGGTACTTCCTAACGGCCGTGCCATTCACGTTGATCGTCATGGCAATCGGCTGGGTGGCTGGAGGCGGCAGTCTGACACCATGGAAGAAAAACACTACGAAGCAAAAGGGCATGATTGGGGGGAGAGACAACAAGAAAGCCAGGTGACTCAGGGGTAGCGCACTCTGCTCTGTCCCAATGTCTTAGGCGGCAGACTTCTCTACGTTTGTCTGTCAGACGACGTACTAATGTAGTATTCCCAACAGCTCCGACCCGGGACCACCACCAAGGCTTCTTTGGCTACCATTTCCTCTCGGCTACAACGTGAATCTGAAACTAGGGTGCTGATGGCCAAGTCTATCCGCATCCGCTCGTAGCAGTCTATCATCCCGTTCACCTCTCTCTCTCTCTCTGTTCTCCCAGCCTAGGTACCAGCACTGTATGGCGGCGAGTACGATCGTTACTACCAATGCACCAAGGCTTACAGAATGGCCTAGAACATATTTCGGCGCATCGCGCTGAAGATAGATAAACGTGCCTATGAAGGCGGAGCAATTGGCAATGGAAATTACCATACCAATTCCGACTGCGCGGACATAGTGAGGCGCAAGATTGTTGGATGCCCATCCCTGATGACGGATGAGTAAAGTAATCATTTCGTATCGCAAGCGAAGCTTACCATGAGCATGGGCGAACCCTGAAAGACACCAATCGCGACCAGGAACGTCCCGGCGTACCGCACGGCATTCGTCGTCGCCACTATCAACATAACGTAACCGCATATCCCTATCACGCAACCTCCTATGATGAAATAACCACGATTCTTCAACTTGTCGGAGGCGTACGCCGTACCAATTACCGTGATGAAAGCAGCCATGTTAGGTGGTACCGTAAAGAGCTGCGCGGTGGTGCTTTGATAGCCCATGCCGGCAATGATACTAGGAAGGAACAGCGAAAAGCTCTATTAAGCTTTAGCATAGTCTCCGGCATTTGAGACCCGGAAAAATCTTACATAGAGCGGAACCAACAAGAAGAACCAGATGAAAGCAGAAAGGTACGTCTGCGGGGCTTTGAGTGCCATCTTGACCCAATACCAACTGAACTTCTCATCGTCGACATCAACTTCGGTGGATCCTCCTGCATCAAGCCTCATGCGTCGCAATGCCCACTCCTTCTCTTCATCACTCAAGAATCCTGCTGCGGCAGGGGTATCCGGCATGAAGAAGAAGCATACGATGCCGAACACAACAGTGATTGCGCCCTCAACTGAGATCATGTCAGCGCAACACCTCCACAACGTGAAACATTAGCGAGAACTTACTAAAGAAGATCCAGGGCCATCTTCGATACCCCCCAACCTCAATGGTTGCCAGTCCCGAAGCGAGCAGTCCACCAAAAGCCCCAGATAGAGGCGCGGCGCAATAAAAGAGACCGCTTCTCAGCAGCATCTCGCCTCGCCTGTAGAACATGGCAAGGTATATGATCACGCCACCGAGAATGCCTCCTTCACATAATCCCAGCAACAGTCTACATGCCACCAGCCCAGCAAATGACTGCACGAAGCCCATGAACGTACACACTAGACCCCATGCCGTGATCAGAGCTGGTAGGTATATCCCGGCGCGCAAACGCTTGACGAGTAGGTTAGACGGTACGTCGACCAGGATGTACGGGATGTAGAAGACGAGGAGGGCGATGTTAAACCGTGTACCGGTTGTGATGGAAAGTTCATCGGACAGGCCGGCTATCCTTGCGTTGCCGATGTTGCTGCGGTCTATGAACGAGAAGAGCCTAGATCTCTCACTCAGCATGGGCTTTAGAATAGTGTGGGATGGCAAAATACCATATCCCGAACAACCAAGGCAGGATACGAATGTCAAATTTGCGATTCAGACGCTTGTCCAGGGCTGTGTCGATCGTCTCGTCCAGTGTGATCGCCTTTTCGATGCGTTCAGTGTCAGTTTCCTTAGGCTTATCCATTGTGGCTGGTCGGTAGACTTGTCACGGTACCTAGTAGGAAGGCGCTTTCACAGCAGCAACAGGAGAAGAATGCGGACAGAAAATGGAATACAGATTAACAACACCGAAGGATCTAGCTAGTGTAACGCCCACATCCAAGCAACTGTGCATCTTCCCGAACTAATGTTCATAGGCTAAAGTCTCTCCACATTGCGGGGAAGTTTCGAAGGATCACCAATGCTGCGGGGATATCTCCAAAGAGCATGCCGAGCTATGGAGAAAGGCTTGTCGACCAGTGAGCTTCTCGCCAAATGTCTTGTGCAAGGGCGATGTGGCGGATAATGTTTCCCCGAGCAGTGCGAATGAGGAGAGAAGCTGCGCGGCTGGTAAGCGAGATGTCAAGAAATGTGGCTGACGATGGCCCGACACACGTGCCGGTAGCGCGCCGTTGCCGCCACCTATTTCGTCATGAACGCCCAAAATCCTCTAGCCAGAATAATGCTCGGCAAATCAACAACACGGTAGAAAATCTCTCCAACTATAGCGACCAGCGGTGCGCAGACCAAGAAGCAGACAAAAGTGCTCAGAGAACCGTTCATGCCGGCGTCGGCCATGTGCGTGTATAACTTGATACCGGCGGTGTAGATGAGTATGGATTGGACGAGGAAGTAGCCTGGGATGTGTAAGTAATTGTTCCATGACTTTGTCGAAGAGTTGCGACTTACTAAAGCTCCTCTTGCCTAGCGAAACGAAGAAGCCTCCGCGAAGGATACCCCGGGGCAGTTCGAACGTCTCAATCAGAAGCATCGACCCAAGAATGATGAGGTAGTTGTCGACCCTCGCCATCGGCTGGTCTAGATCTACGTTCTCGTTCAAGAATCCGTCATCGTAAAGCGCGGTGTGGCCCCATAGCTCATTGTCGCGCATGTCTGGTTTTCCGGAGATGAAGGCGAACTGCAGCACAACACCGGTAAGGACCATCGCAGCGTAAAGTGGCCAGACTGGGATACCGAAGTTGCCGATCTTGAATCCCCGTTGGGACCGGGCCTTGAAGTCCATGTTGAGGACCGCATCAGCAATGATTAGGCCGGTGACGCTGTACCAGGCCCAGCTCTGTACCCAGAACGCTGCTACGATGAAAGCTAGCATAGCCTTTACTCGCCATGAGGTGCGTGTATTCGGAACAATGACCATGGTGATGTAGACGGTATAACTTTGCTGGAAGAGCACGGACACTATCCAAAGCGTACCAGATGGGAAGACATCGTTGGCGGCCTGACTAGCGTAACGCTTGTTGACCCAGAAGATCTCAAAAAGGGAGTTGAAGTAAATCAAGAAGTTCTGGATCCGCGTCGGTGCGATGGTGGAGATGTTGCCAGTAGAGGCCAAGAAGTCGGAGATGTAGTCGGTCGAGGTTGTGCTGAATGCCGCTGCTGCAAAAGAGTAGGCGATGAAAGTCGGAATCCATAGTCTGATGCCACGACGGAAGACACTCGATGCGCCGACCTCACGCGTCTTGTTGGCGAGGTAAGGTAAGCAGATAGTTCGTGCGGAGAGGAAGATGATCCATGAGTAGATCAATGCCTCGTTGGCGAAGATTACTGAAAATGACTTTCGAAGTGCGACCTGGTACGCCGGGCCATCAACATTCTTCGAGTCTGGAAGGGCGGCTGGAAGAAAGGTCTGGAAGAACACGTAGAGGAATGATTGGAATACAAACAGGCCACGAAGCCCAATGAGGTAGTTCTGGTCAGCCGACAGGGTTGTCGTTCCTTGCTCGGCCGACGATGAGGGGAATATAGCCTTGAGTTTGGATGAAAGGGTAGGCTCCATTGTTGCAGACATCTTGTTCGATACCGCGGTAAAGATGAGGATCTCGGTGATAAAGAGGAAGAGCAGCTTACAAACAAGGCAATTTACCCTCGACTTCTGATTCCACACAGACAACAAAACCAGCACGACCCTTGGCGACTACTCGCGGCAGTAGCACCACGTCCCGTACCAAAGACCCCCCGTGGGAGACCCGAGATCAGCACCTTGGCCACCAGAACGACCACGTACCTGAAGGCGACTTTTCTTTCCGTGACTAGCACAGCATCTGCCTACCGAGCACGGGAAGCGTTGAGCTTAGTTGCAACGCAAGCTTCCGAGCACAATTCAGGCGCATGCATGCCAAGGGTCAGCTATGCTTTTTGTGGCGTTCTCTACGTCCCGCTGAGCAGTTGTTCGATAAGCGTTGACCCTAGTTGAGGCTGGCAGCGGGTAACTTTGGCGGCATACAATAGTTCGCATTTCTGGCATCCGGACCACTTACACGAAGCGGGCGGCTGTTGATCGTTATCTTGATCTCGGATGTTGAAATGTCGGCCTGCCGACTTGTAACGTTGCCGTCTTCAACATACACATCCCAGACGCACGTCGTGACGTGCTCGATGAAAAGCACCCTGATCTCTCAACACCCAGGTACCGCCGGACAACGGCCTTCCTCAGAACCTTCCACGTGTGGCGCATGGGGCAGCCCTACTTGGGCATCTACACCTGTCAGTGACCGCCATGTCAACTGCGGCCGTCCGTGCACATTGATTTTCATACCGAACATCCGTGCGATAGGCCACGAAGGGTCGTGAAATCCGCACGTTTTCCAAAATCCGAGGGGCTGACTCGTGTGCTCACACCAAAAAAGGAAGGTCCGCGTTCCGGAGAGCAAAAGCCCGCTGAAACAGATCTTACTCACCGAAGATAACGCCGTGTCGAATTTTTCTAGCAAGTTTGCGGATGGTTCCGCCGGCCTACGATGCTGTGCTACCCGCCAGGTGTAGTGTGGTAGGTAGCATCCCACGCGGCCTAGGGAACGCACACTTGCGAAGTGGATCTACGCGCTAGCGAGCGCGTGTCGATCGCCCGCATAGTCGACTTGTAATGTCCCGGCCACCCCTGGTGCTGTTGATTATTTCCTTTTTCATGTCGCTAGGCCGATGCTTTCTGGCAACGCATCAGGGTGCAGGGTCCGTTTCAGTAAGGCGCTGCCCTTCGGCCCTGCTTCATGCTAGGATTTTACTTATCTCTGAGTTTACCTTCCGTGATAGACTGTGCGTGACAGATCGGAAATCGTATCGCCGACGTGAGTCGCCCGGGATAAGGCTGATGCTCTGCATTCCGCTGTGATGCCGCGCGTTATCTCATAGATCGAGTTTCACATGTTGACCACTCAGGAGCCAGGACAACAGAGTCAATCGATGGACAATGATCATTGGTAAATGAGAAGAGCGCGTCATTTCTCGAAGAACCTTATTTGCAACAACGGTCATCATGTCAAGATGTGCAGAAATAATGTGTAGTAATAGTGATTATGATGTAATTAATCGGGTATTATGTACTGATGCATGATTCATGAAAGCCTCAGCCGCCGCTAATGGCTTGCGAGCTTCATCCCGAACTAAACGAGTGCATCCAAAGCCTTGTGCCCCTTCCCTATGATATTGACAATAAAGAAAATTAAGAAGATAATATGTTATGGCCCTACTTCCTAGCAGTTGGGTTCCAGGAGCTGTACTTGACAAGCTGGCGAGCGTGGCCGTAAAGACCGATTGTGGCGTTGAGAACCAGGTAAAACGGGTACAGAACCGAGAAGAGGATGATCATCCTTCTGGAGATGTACTCGGATTTGACCTGGTTGGTGATCCAAAGAGTAGCAATCAAGCAGACAATACTGTGACACGACACCGTTAGCAAGGTACAAGATTACGTCGAGGGCTGTACGAACCTGATAATGAAAAGCCACTGTGACACGGGGTACTGGAAATAGACCAGCTTCCAGAGCTCCTCCCCGGACGTCGGGAACTTGACGATAACGAATGATGCGACTAAACACGTGTACTGTGTGACGAGATAGTACGAGGACTCGCGGATGAGTAATAGCGACAAAACACCGAAGCGGGCAGTGAAGCTGCGCTTGGCGTGCTCTTCGTGCAACGGATCCTTGACACCATTCCAAACCATCTTCATGTGTCGCATACTCGCTTGAGCCCAGCCCTGAGCCCACCGGAGACGTTGCTTCCAGAATGCGCTGAAGGTTGTGGGGGCCAGCTCGTAGGAAGTCACGTTGAGATCATGAACGGTCTTGGCACCTTTGGAGAATGCGCGAAGTGCAGAGTCGATGTCTTCAGTAAGCATTGTGTCGTCCATCTTCAGATTGCGAAGAAGCGACGTGCGCCAGTAGCCGTTGGATCCACAGAAGAGACCGAATCCCCACATAGTAGAACGGCCGGGATGAGAGACAGCGTAAATCTTGTCGAACTCGACTGCGATCATGTTGGTCATGAAGCTGTCGTCGGAGTTGAAGATGATGCAGCGGCCTTGGACGATGTCGACATCCTTCTCGGCAACGAATCGTTCAGCGGCCCATCGGGGTGAGTTGGGGTGAGGGTAGTGGTCGCAATCGTAGATGGCGATGATGTCAGATCCAGTGTCCAGCGTGAAGTAGTAGTTGAGGTTGTCTGCCTTGGAAGTCGAGTTGGGTACCTTGATGACTCTTGCATGGGGGAAGCGCAGAGGAAGTTGGTGCAGCTCAGTCTCCAATGGCTCAATTGGCTTGGGGGTGTTGTAGAGGACGACGATGCGGATCTTGTCAGAAGGGTAGTCGAGCTGTTCAAGCGCATAAAGAGCGCGGTCCATGATGATGTCCTGCTCATTGGGTAGGTAGGCGACGATGAGAAGATCCAGGATGGGTAGCTTGTGGTGTGGCGTAGGGAACAGCCACTGCTTCTCCTGCGCTTGCGTGACGATTGCTCTTGCCTCGCGGCAGGGCGTGATACTGAAGAAGGCCTCCAAGACAGTTGTGCCGGCAATGTAGAAGTTGGTGCACATGTATATGAACCAGAAGATGGCGATCAGCCCGTTGCTGCAGTACATGTAGAGGCATACCGAGAAGACGTAGTAGGAGGCGACCAGACCGAAGGGCGTCCACTCAGAGATCCAGGAAGATGTCCGTCCGATCGTCTCAGTAGCGATGGAAGGAGTTTTGGTGACCGACTTCTCGTTGGCCGTAGGAGAAGTGACCTCCCCGACCTCAATTACGCAGTCCTTCGTGGTGTCAGACATCTTGAAACGAGTGTGTGATGTGACAGTTAACGATGGAAGAGGCAGTCAAAGCGAATGGTGACTATGATGGAGGGGGTGAGACTACTGACAAGGAGCGGATACAGAACATATATTCGGCCCTTGATTGCACAATTGCTTAGTGCGTATGGTAAACACCGTAGCCGGCACGCAGCGACTGTAGAAGGGGCAAAACCGCCGAAGGGTTCATGTCGAAACCGTGATTACCGCCCGTGGGAGCTGGTCTCCATGCAAGCTTCGTGCTCAACTGAGATCAGCATTACCTAGCATCAACAGCGCCAAGTTGTGATAATGAGATTGGAGTGGGTCGGTCCTGCACGTTGGCCATGTCGACCCCGGTACCGCTCTACAGGTCGGGAATGGTGAATATGCCAAGTCACATGTCAAACCCACGTCCACAAGTCTGGCGGGCCAACCAGGTGCTTTTTACCAGTTGACCGCAGTTTGGTCAACGTCAACGAACATGCAGAATCGGGCGGGTTGGGGAAGGAACATCGGAGGGCCACATGCCAGCCGCTATCTTGCGGTGCATTTTCCTGGCATCCGGTGTCCACGGTGCCACTCAGGCTGCAGAAGCTGAGAGACGAGACACTGCACTGGGTATTGACACGACAATGGCATCCCGCAGCGGCGTGCTGAGCGCATGAAGCACGGCTGGGACTGGCAGTGCGATGCGGACCCTTGTCGCCTTCCGGAAACGGCTGATATCGGTCGATGCTGGCACGAAGATCAATGATCGAAACTGGGATGGTGATGAAGTTTCGTCGGGTTTGTTGAGGCAGAACGAGCGCGGGATGCATTGGGAGGAAACGTCTGTGCTAGCGTCGATGCACGGGCAGGAGTGCGGCGCACGTTTCCGACCCACCGACAGCGCGGGCACGGCATCTTCCTCAACCTTCTCGTCTGCACGTCCTACGGCGGCTAGTTAGCCCCATGCCACGACGTCCATTCTGCTTGCTATCAAGTACGGGCCTGCCAAGGAAAGCTTGCATACCTTTTTTGGCCTTGTTGCAGGGCCGCGCGCTCCCCGCTGAGGCAACGCTCCGATCATGACCCTCATGAAGCAGGCTAAGACTTTGTCCAAGATAGGGGACTTTGCAACGCCGTCGACCTGATGCCAATGCTGATCGGAGAAGCAAGGCGGCTCCTCCCCGTCCGGAGAGCAGTGTTGCAAGCTTAGGCCGGGGTCTTTACACAGGCCTTGCACAGCTAGCTGCATGCATATGTCGCAGACAAATACTGCCTTTCTGACTTGAGCAGCGGATCTGTCCCTGTTTCTGTTCAGTCACTCTCTCTCATCAGCATGTTTTCCTCTCATTTGCTCAGTCTTGCCCTGGTGCATATCTTGCCTGCGCTTGCGGATGTCACGCGTGGGCAGGACAATTGTACCTGCGGTTTCTACGACACCCAGACATCAGAGCTCTTTACTGACTCCATCATCGTCTACTTCAACGAGACTACCCAATTACCGATCGACTTCATCGCCGAAGACTTTGCTCAGAAGTATGCAAAGGATTGGGTCCGTCTGCCGTGAATGTGCCTCCAAGTCCATAGCTAATGCTTCCCAGAATGCTGTCTATCGCGAAGGCGCCTCTCCCGACAATCTCAGATTCAACAACGACTCTCTTCAGCTTGTTGTGGAACCTTCGACTGCCGAGCATCTCGTTCGAGGTGCTAGTCTGCGGACAAAGCGGCGCGACATCCAGCATGGCTCTTTCCGCACTCTACTCAAGTCTGCAGACATGGATTCTGCGGGCACGGCGGCATCCATGATGTGGAAGTACAATGAGACCGAGATCACCGAGCTCAGTGTCATGAACATGAACAACCGCCGAGACCCTTGGGTGGGAACCTTTGTCAACAACGAATTCACTACGCGCAACCTCGGAATGAACTACAGTCAGCTTCTCAACAGCACAGCTGCGAACCGTAACTATACTACCCTTGGTGGTGGCCTCAGCAATGGCAGCATCAACCCATGGGAGTTTACCGAGTACAGGATCGATTGGACTGCGGACTACATCAACTTCTACATCGGTGGCAACCTCACTAGGCAGGTCCTACAGAAGAACAACGGTGGCATGCCTTCTGTTCCCTCAGCCATGTTCTTCAAGCATTGGTCAACCGGTAACCGTTACTCCATGCGTGGTCCGCCTGAACGCACAGAGTCTGTTGCCGAGGTTGGCTGGATCCGCATGTTCTTCAACTCTTCTACAATGAGCGTAGATGCTCGCGAGGATTTCGTCGCCAGGTGCCCGTTGACTGATGCGTGCTCGATGGACGACATTGAACTCCGTGGTTCCACACCGTATGGTGATGACGCAACAGAAAAATGGGAGCAGTACAAGGGCAAAGACATCAGGCGCATGCCGGCACTCTGGCTCTCCGTGTCATGCATCATATTCTCGACCGTTCTTATCATCCACGCCCTCATCCGACGTCTCGCTCCCAAGCTCAAGAGTGAAGCCCCGAAACCTACCCCAGCTTCCTCCACAGAGCCAAAAGAGTCCGAGGACGAAAAGAAGAATCCATTCAGCGACAGTACTTTCACAGTGGCTTCGCACGAGATCTTCTCTCGTGGGGGTGCCGACCAGAAAACTCCCTCCGCTTCCGAAAAGCGCAACTCAGACGACGACGACATGGCGATCGAGAGGCTACCCGGTACCTCGACTCTCGGTGGCTCTACACCCAAGGATGGTCTCTCCAGACCGAACTCGGTATTCTTCGATAGCCGTGGGCCAACTCCTTTCAACAGCAACTTCAACACTACGCGCGAGGATCTCTACATACCTATGCCACCGATGCCTGGAACGGCAGTGTCAAGAGGAGGCGACTCTATGTTGACTATGGTCGATCCTCACGCATCGATGATGACCCCAGGCACTCCAGGCACAGCCATCTCAAGAGATCGCAACTCCATGCTCACCTTGATGGACCCGCGCGCCACCATGACCCCATCCGTTCCCATGATCGCTCCCCACGACAAGATTACAATGGAGACCGTCACCGAGTCCGCCCTACCAGCTCCTCGTATGCGCCCTCAGCCTCTGCCTCAGCGACAACGTATCGACCATCTTGCTGGTTTGACGGCGCTCTGCTCTCTCGTGGTCACCCTGATGCATTTTGGTCTTACCTTCGTCCCTGCCATCGTCACACCTGGTGCAGATGCACACAACGCATCTGAGCCATGGGCCCAGAGAATCATCGGTCCGTTCTTGCTCAACCAGATGTGGCTTGGTGTCTTCTTCACAACCTCCGTCCGTTTCTTGACCGCACCTTACTTGCGCAAGGGCAAGATGGATGAGATCGCCAAGGCAGCCGTACGCCGAACACCCCGTCTTATGATTCCTGTCGCTTCGATGGCCCTGCTGGAATACTTCTTCATTGACGTTGGCGCGACCAAGTTCTTGCAATACATTCCTTCGCTGACCTGGTCGACCTGGCCCTACGTGAGCCGCTACAACAACTTCGGCCAGTACATCTCTGAAGTTCTCGAACTCATGTTCCTCGTCCCCAACGCCGTCCCGCAAATCACTCTGCACTACTGCACCGGTGTCCTCTGGACCATCGCCGTGCAACTCCAAGGCTCCTGGCTCGTCCTTCTAGGCGCTGTCGTCGTCTACGAGATCAAGACACCATGGAAGCGCATGTGCTACTACGCCTTCTGCCTCATCAACCACTGGTACGCTCAGTCCTGGGGCACATACCTCTGGCTCGGTCTGCTCCTCACCGACCTCGACGTGACCTACAAGTGGAAAGCGTTCCTGGCCACACGACCAGGAGCATACTACGCCACCATCACCTTCTTCTGGGCCTGCGTCGGCGCCAGTTTCGCCGTCAACGTCATTCCTAACTGGGTCGACACGGACTTTAACTTCTCGACTGCGGAGCGCGGCATCCACCCCGACCCTGTAACCGGCGTAGCCATTCAGGACACAGACCAGGCAGGCTACCCGCCATACTACACGCCGCGTCTCAACGGTGTGCTCTTCGCAGGCGGCATGCAAGCCATCGTCGAGCTTTCCGCCGCGGTACAATGGGTCCTGTCCACGCCTCCTTTCCTCGTCCTCTTCCCCCACGTCTTCACCATCTACCTGCTCCACGGTCTTGTTTTCTGGACCTACGGATCCTGGCTCATGGTCGCACTAGCCGAGCGTGGATTCAGCTACGGTATCAACGTGACCATTGTCGGCATAACATCCTACGGTGTGCTCTTCGCCTGTCTCCCCATCGTCACGCCCATCATCGAGGCGCTGGGTAAAGATATGACGGCATTGGTATGGATGACAGCCACGAAGAAGTCGCCACCGAGACGTCGCACGCTGTTCCCCTTCCCGGAGGACCTCTTTACTGGCCGCGCTGTCAACGCCACTGCGGACGACAAGAAGGACGGCGGTGATGCGGAGAACGGCCTAGGTAACCGTGCCTCCGATGGTAGCACCCTCAATGGAAGCACCCCGAGTAGCGGCCGCCCCAGCAACGACAAGGGCAAAGGTGTTTCCACGACGGTTATGGAGTACAAGTTGAAGGCGTTCTCTACCGATGAGGATAGGAAGGACACGCATCCTTCGGCACGCATGAGCCACTTCTCAACAGACTGATGACTGAAGCTCTGTTGGTTGACTGGGACATGCAATACCCAGAAAATGTTTAATGCTGGGTGGCGTTTATTTTGTGTTTTTTACCGTACACAGTTGTGCTTTTCCTTTGCGGTCTTTTTCGTTGTAGTTATTACTCTGGAATATCGATTTAGAAGTTCAAGAAACGTTCATGTCTCAACCTGATCAACTTGCATAGTGACATTGTCTAAGACTTCATATGAGGCGAGTTGCGTTTGTCATGATACCATGCCAAGGATCAATGGGAATGATGATGATCTATCATTGCTATTCAAAGGGTTATGACTGCTATTTCGTATCTGCGCTTTTCAGGCTCTACCCAATTACGATCCAATACACAATACAACATAGAAGGGAAAGAACAGCATCGTGACAGCCATTACAAGGAAAGCAGCTCAGCGATGCTTACTCGACGATCTCCAGCTCGCCCGTCCTGTGCTTGGCAAAAGTGTCCTTGTGTTCGTGCCAGATGCGCATCAGCTCGTCGACGTATTTCTGATGTATCTCGTTGATGTAATCGTTGTCTGGGTGCGTGTCCTGCATCACCCTGATCGGGCGACCGACAACGATGTTGATGGGTCTCCGGTACGGCATCATGCCTACGTCGTAGTTGAAGACACCCCTCGCGTGGAAGATGGGTACCGTAAAGCCCATGAACTTCTTGACGAGCATCTGGAACTTGTGTATGTAGGGATGCGAATCGGTATCGAGTTGGTCGTAGACGTCGTTTTCGCCGAAGGCGAGGACAGGGACGAGGTCGGCGCCGGTGCGTATGGCCATCTTGACAAAGCCCTTGCGGCGGTTGAGGACGAGCTTTATGGAGCCGGGGCGCGCATCGAGGGATTCCCGTGCGCCGCCTACGACGATGGTGATGGCGCGGCCCATGCCTTCGTTGTTATAACCGCCTTTGGACAGGATGTTTTCGCAGGACTCGCGAGATACGGAGGCCATGCCGAGACGAAGGGCGTATTCGCGATAGATGGGGTAGCGGAAGTTGGAATCGAGGGTCAGCAGGGCGTTGGTGATGCCAGGGAAGAGCTGCGAAAAGCCAAGCGCTTCCGTTGCAAAGGCAGCGAAGGCGCCATGGGAGATGATGCCATGTGGGTGGTAGCCGAAGATGTACTTCCTAGTAGGCTCCAGCTCCTGGGAGCGATGTAGGCGGGCGGGGTAGTATGAAGCGAAGAGCGACCAGACGGGCAGACGGCGGAACCAGTCGCTGCGGAACGACAGTTCGCCCGACGTGCCCGCGTTGGAGAAGAGGACGTAGATGGTATACGGCAGGAGGATGGGCCAGAGCAGGGGTATGCTGCATAGGAAGAAGAAGATGGCAAGGCCGCCGACGATGCTGAGCGTGTGCATGAGGACGGCGAGGGTCTGGAGGCGGCGCTGGAGGGGAACGTTCATGGGCGCAAAGCGTATTCTGCGACGGTCAGCATGGCACGCCTTGAACGGAGTGCACGCAAACTTACTTGCTCTGGGACCATCCCGCGCCAGCCTGACGTCCTGTGGTGAGCTCCGAGTTCCTGCGCTTGAGGTCGGTTCTGCGGTCTGCTTTGGCGACCTGGAACTCCTGCTGCGGCTTCACACTCGTCAGCACGTCGCCATTGCCCTTGCCATTTCCATTCGTGTGTGCTCCGTTCATGTCCTTCTGCGCCTGCTCGCCCTGTTTGCGGCCGAGCGACCCGTGAGAGCCGCGCGATGAGACGCGACGATGGCCCTTCACTGTTGGACTCCGGGGCTCCTGACCCACGCCTTCGAGCGATGTCTTGTCTTCTTCAGAGGGGACTTTGATGCCATTGGTCTTTACCTCGTTGGCCTTGCCCAGTATCTTCTTCCCGTGGTGTTCGGCGGTGCCGTCGGTGCCGTTGGCATGTGATTGTGGCTGCTGGGGCTCCAGGGCCTCTTCGGCGGCGTCGGCGTACGACTTGGGCGGCAGATGGTGCTCAGCCCGCTCTTCAGGCGCCGAGGGCTCGGGATTCAGCGACATGGCTAGCGATGGGCTGGGACGGGAGCAGTTGGGGGGGGGGGATGCTTCGTAGGGTGGGTGCAATGGGCATGTTTGGGGTTTTGTTGGCGCGCATAGCGTGCGTTGGACCTTCCTGACATTCCGCGCGTGGAAATGACGTACCTCGGTGGCTGCGTGGTTCCTTCCACGGCCCGGCATCGCCAGGAAGCCGACAAGCAGGAACATCAACAGCCACCTCTCAACATTTTGATCCATCAATTACAAAGTACACGCCTCTAATAATTCGTCGCTTTCATTCATGCTGCTCGACGTAGGCAAATTACGCGATTCTCTATGACCCCGTCGTTCCTTCTCCATGCCAGCTGCTCGCTCCTACCTAGCCAGCAAGCGAGGGTGTGGCGCATGCTCCACCGCGGCCTCAAAGCCTTCGACACCGCGTCTCACATGTTTGCCACTTCCTGATTCGTCAATATCAAGACATGCTCTTACTGCGCTGCCATGATGCTCTTTCCTTATCTGCAACTCAAGCGCAAAGAGCATATCTCTCCTGACTGACAGTTCGTGTTACTTGTTCCTATTGGAGAACGAAACCTGAAACATGCCCTTCCAAGCTACAGCAGCACACTCGTCTCGCATCACCAAGCCAAGAAGAAAAAGTGCCGTCGCAGCACTGGGTCTCAAACGAACAACTTCATCACCCTCAGCAGCGAGTTCAAAGAGGCGGTCGCTACCGAACGACACTACCACTCCCTTTGATGATGACGAGGAACTAGATGATACCGGTGTGATAGCCTCTCTTTCCGATGACCTAAACTTTCGCGATGTCCCACAGTACATGGAGTACATCCGCAATAGGATGTTTAGCGACATGCCAGAGAAGGCTGGCATGAACTCGACAAGGATAGCAGAGGGTTTGAATTTTCGGAGAAGATTGCCACCGTTTGTCACGGTAGCGCATATCGACGCACTCAGCACCTCGTCAACGCGAATTGAGCGAGAAGTCGCTGAGCTAGCGAGAGCAGGTATCCTGAGAAAGGTGACGATACCGAATCGGGGGGTTGGTGCTGCTGCAGTGGGCGATGGTATTGCTTCGGTGAGAGAGTGGCGGAACCTCGTGCAATCTCATGCTGAGCTACCTGAAGATCTGAAAGGTAATTAAATTCACCGACCACTATATCACCTGTCATTAACGTAGAATCAGAAAAATACATCACAGCCATGAACGCCAACCCGACATCTACATCCATCCCTGGCACAACCTTCACCTCTCCCCAGCTATCCGCCCTAGTAACCTTTGGCTTCCTCACCTCAGCCTCAAGCTACCCTTCCAACACCTCGCTTTTCGCCTCTACAGGCGCCAGCTCACTCCTCGCCGTCTCCACATCCGGATCCCGCCACGCAGCCGGTTCTCTAGACGCCGTCGGCGGCACGCAAGCAACCCAGCACATCCACGGCGGCACTTCATTATCCGGATCTCGCCCGTCCGTAGCAGCACAGTACAACTTCTCTCTGCCTAATATGGGCACACACATTAAGCTGCTGGTTGATGCACGGAACCACCTACTCACTCTGCTGAAGAAGACAAAGCATAGAGAGATGCCACTAGATGTTCTGCGCGAGAGATGGGACGGTAATGTCGCGGCGTATGATATCAAAGCGGAGAGGAAGAAGTTGAGGGGCGAGTTTGCAGGCGTACTACCTGGGCGAACGAAGAAATGGAAGACATTCTATGGAATGAGATTTGAGTGGGTCTTGGAGGAATGTCTAGGTGCTGGCTTAGTTGAACTCTTTGAGACCGGTAGCGTTGGTAGAGCTGTGCGAGCGATATCTTGACTTGCACTCGCTTTCTCATGTTGTTTCGCAGCCAGACCTGCTGCACGTCCAATCGTTATCAGCTCAGGTGGACTCAAGGATCGACATCCCACATTCCTCCACGCGTACGACCCAACGTCGATCAGTATACTTGAAACATAAAGTGGGACTGATGACGCATACCAACACACCGTTAAGCGCAAGGAATGCCAGCATCAGTTTGGTCAATTATTCATTTCTTTGTACGATGCTGCACTAAACTGCTCTGCTATCTGCAATTTGTCTTGGTACATGTTTGATACCAAAGGTGCCGACCTCCATCCTGCGTGATATGCTTCATAAACTCCTAACCCCTGCTGCACTGATGTAGCCTCATCGCGTGAGCATGACAATCTGGTTTCGTTCATTCATCGTGACCGGACGCCTGAACTGATGGAACATGAGATACGAGTTCGATATAATCAGGTGAAGACGCCATAAAGTCCACGTCGTGGAATGCAATCTGCCCAAGTTGGCAGAGAAAGACGTTGGTAGAACGATCGTAGTGCATGCTTCCAGTAGTGATAGTTGCACATGACGATGCTTTCCGAGTTATGATGGTGCCAGATGCAGTAATCGCCGTTACGTGCCTGGTTTCCACGAAAGCTGTCTTTATAATCCTTCGATCGCTCATGGCCATGAGCGATACGAAGGCCTGGTATAAGGTTGTTCTGGAGTATGAAAGGTTCCGTTTCGTAGGCGGTAGAGTACTGATACACGATTGTGAAGGAGTCTGACGTCTCATCTATGAGGTAGATATCCTATAGATCGCGGAGATTAGCCACTACAAAGCAAGAATGTGAACGGTATCACCTACCGGAGATCGAAATGTCAAGTCACGTAGAGAAGCTAGTCCATGTAGAAATCGCCCTTGAGGATCCGCTCCTGCATGGCATCAGGCACCCTAGGCTTGGGCATCTCACGAACGGGTGGCTCCATGATCGTAACGCTCTTAGCACGCTGGTGCGTCGGACCGGAAGGGCTCAGCATGGGAGGGGGCCCGGAGATGGAGCCTCGCTCGGCTCGCGATCGGAGGTTCTCAGCGAAATTGTAACCTTCGCCTGTTGAAGACGACGTTAGCGAGTAGTTTCCAAGTATGTTCTCGGACTGCTCTGCAATGGTGGGGGGCCAGATGTGTGATATGGAAGTAGATCGCCGCGAGTGTGCATGGGTAAAGGGACGAAGCAGGGTAGCGGAAGAGGGCAATGACTGTGACAATGAAGACAGACCTCGACCTCGACCAGTCGGGGGAGAGGAAGCTTTATGGATGGGTGGTCTACCATTTGGGTTCCCAACGCCTCCGTTGCTCTGCCTGACATCCCGCATTGCACGAGCTCCGAAGCTCAGCCGTCGAGCAAAGGGTGTGGCTGGGTTGCTGCTGCTAGCAGATGTGGAAGGGGCGTAGTCATCTTCGAAGGGGCTCTCGTCGACCGAGCCAGAGTTGGCGCTGGAGATGCTCTCGGTTCGGGTTCGCGGGGTCTGGAGGAATGGGGACGTCTGGCCAGGTGAAGCACCCAGACCGATGGTGGTGAGCGAAAGCCGCCGTCTCTGAGCGTTGGCAGCAGCTGTCGTGATGGGGCCCGTGGCAGCCTGTCCTCCGGATTGCTGGCCTACATAGCCGCTTGACCGGCCGAACAGGTCCTGGAACGTCTGGCTGGTCACTGAAGCACGTCGGCGAGGGTCCGGCGAGGCGAGCGGGGGAGAGTTCCGGCCGTTGGAGGACATGATGGGCGTGGCAACGAGGTTTGAGGGAGGTTCAGGGTCTGTGTGAAGTGCTCAATTGAGTTGAGGGGTCATGCGCGTAGAGCAAATCAAGATGGGGTGCGTAGAGAAACAAAACAAGGGGTGGGATGGTTGATAAGTCGCTAGGCGCACGGACGGGGTGTAGTACGTCAGTCAGCGGGGGTTGATGGCGTGATAAGCGATTTACGTTGGCCGCAGGGAAACCGCGTAGTATAGGATAGACTAGCAGAACACGTGTCCGATGTTGCAACAAGACAAGAGAAGAAGGTCGAAAAGAAGAGGAGCAGGAATGATAGACAGGAGAGTAATATGGAAGCAACACTGGGTGGCTTGGCTGCGCTTGCCAAAGGATGCCCATCTGCGCTAGGGCCGCGGGCGGCTTAGCGTCAATCCCTTCCCCGCAGAACGTGGATGCACGATGCGTGGCCCTTTCATCTGACATCCAACCACATTCGAGGGCAACTCGAGCCTAGCCGCTGCACTCCCCGCAGTCGAGCCCTTTGACCCACCCTCAGTGCCCACAACGACTATCGCGATCAGCACCGACACGGTAAGTTCCTAGCTAGCATGAGCTTGGTATGAGCTATCTCGCCACCTGGGTGCTTCACATGTTTGAGTCTATGTGTACATAGTCATGGCACTTGCTCTGCACAGATCGAACCGACGGCGCCTACATCATGTCCGCATCTGTTCGGAATCTTCCCGGAGCGGGTGTCTGCTACATGCAACCGCCTTCTGTGGGGTGCCGGGTCCTGGATGCAGGTCCAGGTTGTGCGGAGCCTGCGGAACTTCTGACAAAAGCAGCCTCCATAAGACGTCGCATACTGCGGGGAATATACAGTAAGCGTCATATGCGCCATTCCAGTGAGCGCGAGCAGAAGGGGAAGGTTTGTCGCTAGTTTGTGGATTTCTTGATTCCCACACCGGAGCAACACCCACTATCTCGAAGCCCAAATGCACGCAACATGAACGACACCCACTTGGGCCACATCGTGTGTAGGCCAGATGGGTTCCACGAACTTAGCGTTTGGATAAGCGGCCAGTTACACGTATAGATGACAGGGTCGTTGTACGACATGTAACTGGGCCATGCATGATTGGCTGCTGTGGACCTCCGGTGCCGACCTGTTGTCTTGTATGCGACAAGATGCAGACTCCCGACATCCCCACCGAGATGAAGCTTGGTCTAGCACTTAGTATTATAGATACATGTATCTCATGGTGCATGGGGACAGTCTGTCTCCTGCGCTTGACGAAGCGCGAGAGCCTACAGCATGCGAAGCTCAGCTACGAACTGCGCCAGATCCACTTCGTTCGGTCCGGTCTCGTCTTGAGTCAGTCAGCCGTCGGCCACGCTCCCAATTCCGCGGAATCTTTCTACATATCGGAGCTTGGCACTGTATGCATGCGGAGCCGGTATCAGCTGGGGCCTGCAGTCTAGGGGGCGCACTCCACCGCTTTTGTGTTTACTATGCTAAAACCAATCACGCATTGACCTTTCGATTTCAGTGAGCTCGTTCTACTTCGCACTATGCGGACGATGATGGATTTGCAGCGTACGGCGCCAACGATGGACCGCTGTATAAATGTGTTTGTGTAAATTATGGATACAAGGAGTGTAGAGAAGAGAAAGTGGTACACCAATTGTACCCGGCTAAAAGTACGGCAACATCAAAAGCTCCGCAAGCAACCGGTCAAAGAAAAGGCAACGGAAAGAATCGGAGATATATATAATCATTCGGTTACCCAAAAACCGAAATCGGGTGGCCTGAAGGAAAGACAGAAAACAACATAACAAAGGCCAGCGAATACAGACCGAAGTCCGGCGACCTTGAGTATCCAAATGAAGAATTCAACTAGCGTGCGGACAGCCGTAACGTCGTAAGGAAAGACATGAAGGTATTAAAAGGTGCAAAAAGTCACAGAGAAAGGAATGGAAAAAGTGCAAAAAGCCGCCAACGCCAGACCAAAGGGAAAAGTGGGACGACTACATACCAACTCAACTGTTGTGTCGAGCACGAGGTAGTCCGATTGCAGAACGACATTACTGCATTGCTCGCTTCGATTCTCGTTCGTGTACCTCCGAACCCGACCTCTTACGATTCTCGTAGACGACATTGCGGAAGAGAGCCATGTAATGAGTGGGCGCATGAGAATCTGTTAGCTTGCGTTCGATGTCTTGTAGCATTGCCCAGTGGTTACGGTATACGTCTTCTTGGGGCAAGAACCCGAGTGCAGCGAGAACAAATGGCGGGTCGTCATCTGATGCTGCTCCAATCAGCGCAACGTATAGGTTGCTTTGAACAGGGTCTGATAGGGCCTCCATCACACTCCACTTGACGCCTTCATATGCATTTTTATCGCGGTCCGTAACACGGTCGAGAATCGTAACAAGAGCCGCCGCTGCTCGGACGGCCACGTCCTCAACGTCAGCATGGCGATGATAGAAGTCATCAATGGCTTTGACTAGTGATGTCAACTTCTGTGCACAACTGGAGACGTCGAACCGAGGGGGGCCTTGAGAGAGGTTGTATGGTCCCTTGGCTATGTATTCATCCAAAGCGTCGAAGGTGGAAGTAATGCGCTTGTCGATCTTTTCGAAGAAGACACGGCTTTCGAAGTCCGGGTCGATGATCTTGCGCATTTGGAGATATAGGCTGGGATACCAGTTTGCGTACTGCGTAAAGAGCTCTGTCAACTCCTGGTACTTCTTGGATCGTTCGGAAGTAAGAGGCGACTCGGGATGTCGAAACTCTCCAGGAAGTGCATCTTGTGGCTCGTAGCACGAAAACATGTCAATGACTGTCTTCTTCAAGTCGTCGTCTTCAGGCAGATTGTCATCCCGATAAACCCACTTCAGGTCGTTGGCGATATTGGCTAAGCCTTTGGTGTCCAGTAGTTCCGCAGGCTTGACGTCTTCGATCTTCGAGCCATCGGGAGAAAGATGAAGAGGCGTCTTGACCATATCGTCTGGAGAAGTTGAGATGATCTGGTCTCCGACCCAATAGATATGCTGGGGCTACTTTTAGTGATGCGTCAATGGTTGTGTATGCGAGAGCGTACCTTGCACGCGAGACCTTTTTCGTTTGCGCCACACGTACACTCAGGTCTTCGTAACTTCCCACCCATCGCCACAATGATGTCGTCGTCAAGATGGAAGAACTTCTTTGGGCTGCCATTCGGGCTATAATCATCTTCCGAGACTGCGCAGTACTTGAGCCTGATATCGCTACCTTCCAGTCCTCTTTTGGCCCGCCTTCGTAGGTCGGTGTCGAAGGCCGAGACATTGTAATGAAGGTTCTTCGTTGATATAACCAGGGAAGGCGTAGGGGAAACGGTGGACTCGACGGATGGTATGGGCTGATCTTCCTCAGAATGCCCCGATGATTGTGTACTAGCTCTTGCGGCCCTTGCGGCCCCGGCACGAGTGGTAACCATATCCTCTCCGAGAGAGAGCTTTGAGAATTGCTCTGCTGACATGGAGAATCTTCGTTATGGGGTACTTTCATACTAAAAGTCCAGTAAGGAGCTATATATCAAACCAACTCCCCCAGCTCCACGCCACCATCTTAGTTGATCCATCGTGTAGGCAGAGCATGTCCTCCATCTCACGACGGCGCTTAACGAGTAGGCCTTCCGTGCCGTAAGGCATTCGTACGTGTGAAGCGGATGTGGCTTGCTCGGGGAGAACCGAAAGTAGGGCAGGAAATCTGTCAACGCCGCAGTACTGCCTGGCTTACTAGAGCGAGTGCGGTAGGGTGACCACGGACATTTGCCGCGATTCCGTGCACGTTGGTGTCTTTATCGCGTCAATCATCTGCTTTTGGCCAGCATAACTGTCATAATACCCACTTGTTCACGAGCATTCCTCGTTGTGCACCAATGACATTGCATCGGTAGACCGAATGCCCAGTCTGCTTGAGGCGAAGCGATGAAAGCTTTAACCCGACGCGGTTAAATTAGGGGCGGCCGACGATCAAGGAATTGCCTTCTCCAGAGAATTATCTCGTTTTGCCGCCGGACCTTAATCTCAGAAATGCCGCTAAATGGTCAAGCTCAGCTATCGCAGGCTGAGTCGCAGTGATAATGCAAGGCACGGCGTTGGCGCACCGCAGCGGAGGCGAGGCTCGTGATCCAGCTTGCAGCAGGAATGCTACTTCCCATGCAAACCCGAATCCGTGCCGACACGCTGTACACGAGAAGCTTCGCTGCCAGGGATAATTAACGTAATAGCAAGCCTGGTGAACTTGCTCAAGTCGTAGGCAGCATCGGTCCGTAGTGGTGGAGTAGCGAGAACTGACGTTACTCAGCCATGATGTACGGCGCGCGCGAACCCTGTAACTACCAGTCAATATCTGGACCTCGAACCGTTATAAGGCTGACTGGAATGAAAGGAGTAATACGCTTCGAGTTAAGCTTCTGACCGCATAAACATCTATTTCATGCGTGGCACATTCTGATGATGTCCACTTTGTTGAGGATGCCTTGGGCCGCGCATCAACGACCTAGGTAGCCAGGTAGCGCTCGAGACTGTGTTACACCGACGTAATTCACTAGCAGTAGCGACGGCTTTGGGGGCTGTGGAAATGCCTAGGTGTCGAGCGCGTGCCATCGCTGGTGGATGCATCGTGTGCATCCATCATGGTTCCGAGGGTTGAGGGTCAGGTCGCGTCGCGAAGCCCGCCTGGCACCCACAGCCTCACCGTTCGCGCAGCGGGCTATGACGAGGGCGTGAACTCTGCCATGCGATCACAAGCTCCATGTCTTCAGGATGGCTTTCGGGAATATTTTTAATCGATGGGGCGCCGCTTGCATGAGCCATGGACGCGTCCATTCAGCAGTTTCGACTAACCGCCGTGCGAGTGCAAGAGACGGAACGGCCCCGGACGAGCAACAACGAAGGTCTAACAGGTACGAGGTGTTGTCACAGATTGAGACAAGCCCCCAAATTCGAGCGGCGCAGTGTGTTCATGCTTGGAGTGGGTGAATGTTTGCGAGGCGTGGATATCTGCAACGGCTTCCAGCTGTTGTGTTAGGTCATGGCGTGACGGCGTGGATCCCAGGCACAACACTCGGGATCCGCGCTAGCAGCCTGGGGATCCACCACACGGGACCGGCTCCGATCAGAACTTGTTGGAAGCATCGATTGTTGCTGCCTCGCCCAAATTAACGCGATGTATCATGCAGATGGGGCCATCTCCGTGCGATGGAGAACATCTAGGTAGCAGGCAGGCACGGACGGCAGGCTGCGATACTGTGGTAGTCGACCTCACGCGTCACCACAACAGAAGATCGAAGCTGAAGGATTTAAGGTGCAGCAGGCCTGCAGCACGGGTTTGTTGGTATATGAGTCTAGTCACAAGCGACCTAGTCTTCTGTGCCATCAATGCAGCACAGAAGCAGCTAGACCCACTCACGCGGGGTCCAAAGCTGACATCTGCTCAAGCACCGAGGACACGCATCACATACCATCCACACCATCACGCATATTGTCGTTACTCAATACACTGTTCGCATCTCTTCGTCGAATTAGAGCTATTCATTGCAACCGAGCGGCAATTATGTCTCAGCCCACGGCACCCTCTATACCTGCATTCTATCGCATATTCTTTACATACCTCGACCCCATCATCTGCGCTTGGGGCGCAACCATGGACTTCTTCATGCCCACTGTCGTCCTCTCTTCACACATCCCCTCCCCCAACCCAGACATCGGCCACGCCATGATCCTCAAGCAACGTGGCGGGGGCATGCTAAATTTCGGAATCATATCTGCTGTCCTGCTACGATACACAAACGACATGAACGTCTGGCGTATTGTCCAGTTGTCGTGCTTCGTTGTCGATCTGGCGTACTATTGGGCAGTCTGGGAGGTGTTGGCAAAGCAGGGCAGACTAAGCGTAGGCACCTGGCGGGCGGAGGATTGGGGAAGTATAGGCATTACGGCGTTTGCAGGGCTGGTCAGACTAGCATTCATGGCAGGGGTGGGATTTGGCGAAGCCTCAAGGAATGACAAGAAAGACTTGTAGGCCTTGAAGAAAAAGTCCTACTATAAGTCTCACTACGAGCGTATGAGCGCAAAAGAGTTGTTCGGTGCGAGATCACATTTTGTTCCGCTTGTCTGCTCATCATTGCCAGTCGCGATCCGTGGTGTTGAGATCATTGCTGGGCTGTGCTCTGCGTTTACAGCTATATCACCCCAGGACCCAGCGCGAGCCACTCGGCTATGTCTTGCCAGCCGTGTGCTACACTCGGTACTGACTCTTGAAGCCTTTGCAGCTCAGCTGCGAGCATGACTGCCTGTCTTGATCCGATCCTCAATGCAACAAAATGGAGAATGCCAATGACCCATTGCCGCATTTGATGCGAAATAAGCAGACACGTACCCACTGCATACAGTGGCTGGACGAGCTGCATTAGTCTCGGTGAGATGACTGAATCGATAAATGTCCCCGGTTCTCTCATGATAGGTCCATCTTTTGTTTCATCTTCGGGGGCCAATCCAGCAGCAGAGAACACCGGGGATGGCACCATGCCGATGGTCTGGGGTACTGCGGCAATGATTGCAGCAACGTTAGCTCGTAGCACATTCTCCTCATGCTGTATGCATGCTTTCAAACTGGCAGCGTCGTAGAGCGGGGAAGTTTGTTCCTCACGAACCCTCATCAGGTTTGCTCTGATGACATCGTGCACTTGAATTCCAATAAACCGGGTGTAATTCCACAACTGCGCCATGACGGGAAAGAGGCAGATGCTGAATGTGTTTCCACAGTAATGAACTGAAGGTACATCAAGATGAACCCTTGTTGGATGCCAGGCTGCAGGTAAAAGAGCCTTGATATCCTCTAGCTCTTGACTGAGATTTCTCGCGCGGTTGATTGTTTCCACGGGATCTCGGCTCTTGTCTTGACCAAGTTTGACGACTTCGTCCATGACGTGCAGAATGCCGATCATGAATTTCTTTACAAGCTCGTTGAATCCTGATTCCAGGGGGATGCTGTCGTACAGCTCTTGCAAATGTTCTAGATATTGGTGTGCGATGTCAGTTCGTGTATTACATGCAGTCCGCACAGGGTTGTGACTAACTTGGAATACCCGTCCCTAGTTCAAGCGTGAAGAATAGAGCGACGCCGTATGACTGCTGGAATATTCGCCGTCCGAGTTCTGTCTCGAACTGCGACTTGCCGCGTAACATGAAGAGGGTGTAAGCACCGCTGACGTGTTTTGACCACCTATCGATGGAGCTCTTATCCGTGTATACCGTGCCCTCGTACATGCCAAGTAGGATGACCGAAACCAAAGTGCTATCTTTGACCGCGGCTTCGTGCGACATGAGCGCTCTGTTTGTTTCCTCTAATGCAGAACCGTATGCGACACGCGCTTTTCGCATGACGGCAGGGGACTTCGCTGCATTGGCGAAGATTGCTAGACTTAGGGCGCGGAAGCTCTCACGAAGCGTACCCTCGATATTCGGCCGTGACAGCAGCTGGGGAATCCATTCGAATTGGCCTCCTTGAGGGAAATCGGCGGCGCCTGCATAGTTGGTGAGGAAGAAGCCTTGCGCTTGGGCGTCGATATTCGGCGTGGGTTGCAAGGCCATGATCTCAGCCTTGGGCGGACTCTGCACCGGATAGATCCGCTGCACGCTTCTGATCCTGTTGGGTTCTCCACGTCCCAAAGGCGTTCTTGGTTCTTTTGATTTGGCAAGCTCTTCGTAACGTTGCTCCGCCTTCTTTGCCACGACGCGACTCTCATTCTTGAACATTAGGGAAGCCACGTCGCGGTATCCATGGCATTCTTTGCCGGCACGGAGACATTGCGAGCAGGAAGGCCGCTTCTGGTCACACTGGAACAGCGGATTAGTGGACCAAGTATCTACTCACGCGTGCATTACATACTTTGATCCTGCGGTCCCTACATGTCTTGCAACCTGGAGAAGGTCTGCCAACATTGGGCATTTCGAGAAATGATGACTAATTGCCCGGTGGTGATACGACGCAGTCCGGACCCGCACTGCTAAGTTCTCACCTACATCGATGATGGGAAGAAGGGAACGCCACGTTTGTGTTTGGGGAAAGTAAGCGAGCAGCAAGGAATGCAAGAACCGCTCCCGGGCCTATGTACCCCACTATTGAATCGTGACTAGGCCGGACCGCAAATGGGCAATTGTGGCGAGCCCCCCTTGCTTTAATTTCACAGTAGACTCAACAATCGCACGTCGCTTGCTGCCGCACCAAAGCTTGAGGCCGCGTAAGATCACAGCACACTAGCATCTGCAGAAACATATTCTATTACGATGAAAGATGCATCCTCTATTTACGACAAGTCGATAATTCGTCACACATAATATTTACAAATCATAAAGCCTCCGTGGCGGATCTCACAGCTCAAATAGCATCCCTAGAGTTGACCTGCTCAAGATGGGCCGAGACACCCTTTTTCTCGGTATAATCGCTCTCGGTATCACTGGAATGGAAGCTGTCAACGACCGTGCTGCTAAACTTCCTAGCCGGGACACGCTTCTCGAAGAGGATATCGAGCTCTCCGTAAGTCCTGCCCTTTGGCTCAGGAAGACGGAAGAACGCCCAGATAAAGCAGCAAAAGCACGTTCCGGCGTAGAACAGACCACTCTTTGCGCCCCAATTCCAAGCACCGGGGTTGAGCATACGTGGAGTAATAACATTGCCGATGATAGAACCGATGTTGTAGAAGTTCCTGGCCAAGACGACAGTCTTTTGGCGAAGACGAGTGGATGGAATCTCTGCGACGATGGAGTAACAGACAGGTCCGACCGTGCAGTTGTATGCGGCTGCAAAAAGTAGGAGCATGGCGCCGATACCCCACTGCGCGCCAACGTTGCCGGCTGGAATGAAACCGAGACCTCCGATGATACACAACAACATAACCATGACGAGATCGCCATACACGTACAATGTGCGACGTCCTACACGTTGAATGAGGATCCAGGCCATGAAGACACCTACGCCACCAATTGCGTATTGTCCTAGACTCATGGAGAACGCATCCGCGTCGCTAAGGCCTGCTTGCTGGAAAAAGTATGTCGAATAACCGATAAGACCTGCTCCGCAGAAGGCCTGCGTAAACCATGCCATGGCGGCGATTTCAGTTCGGCGGAGATCTGTACCCTTGAAACAGTCCAAGTACGAAGTACCTTCAGAGACCGCCATCTCCATGGCGTTGGTGTGGCGCATCATAGCAATGGTCTCATCGGCATTGAAGTCGGGCAGCTTTTCGGGTGATGTGAGGCGCATCAACATCTTCTTTGCTTCTTCGCATCGGTCTTTCCGTACAAGCCACCAGGGAGATTCAGGTGCGAACGAGATGCCGATCATCAACGGGAGAGGCCAGAGCCACTGCAGGGCGTATGGGATGCGGTATGCCCATTGGTCGGGGCGCTCGGCTACACCCTTCAAAACGCCAGAGGCGAGGAATTGACCGATGACCCAGCAGAGGTTGACGTATGTTGTAAGAATTGGTCGAAGTGGCACCGGTACGACTTCGGCGGCATAGGTGCAAGTCAGGGTCTGGAATACACCCCATGGGATACCGCACAGGATGAGACCGCATAGAAGCATGGTGATGTTCTGCGCGAAGAAGACGATGAAGATGAAGAAATTCACCGCGAAGAGCGCGCCGATCATTGTCTTCTTGTAGCCGAAACGATCCGCGATGAGACCGTTCAGGAGCAGACCTGTGAACTCTCCAACGTATGCACCGTTTGTGAGGCCCGCTTGCCACGCAGCGGTGAGTTCGAAGGTGCCATCTGCAAGTTGTTCGCCGAACTTTTGCTTGAAGGCAGGAACCGCCATCAGGTTGGCGATCAAGACCTTGTCGAAGCCTTCCATGATGATGGCTGCGGAGAGCAGGACGGACCAGGCGATGGCCTTTGGGTATAACTTGATACCCTGGCGCAGGGTCATCTGCTGCTCCGATCGAGTCGCGTTGCCGGCATCGTGGGCGACTTGTTTGATGTCCGTGACGGCGAGTGAAAGGCGGCGAGCCTGTTCGGCGTCGATAGCGACGACACTGCTGTTGCGGCGAGACATGATGGTCGTGTCCGAGGATGAGACGATGTCCAGGTGGCTTGACAAATGTGGGTATGCCCAAAGGATGAAGTAGGATGATGTGGGTCAGACCCAGACCTCTCCTGAACGTGGAGCTGGTGGGACTCGAAGCTGGATGGTGATCTCTCCTGGTGGATACCGTCGTTCTACTTATACAACTTCACGACCCCAGACACGCGATACCCATGCATAGACAGAGCTCGTGCCAAGTCAGAAACCGGGGATGGTGGAGGCAGTCAAGGGATGCGGGGAGGACGCCACTCTTGCAGCTGTGAGGCCATCTTCATCGCGCAGCACTATGGCTTGAAAGGCTAGGCTGTTGCTGGTGAGGCCCGCCGACACGGGTGTGCCATCGAAAACTCGGAGCAGGAGTGAAGGTCGTGATTCGACAAGATGCCGGACCGAGATTTCAAGGTTGCGTGCACGAGCCCCGAAAGCCGAAGCGACCATCACGTGTGGCACGGAAATGCGACTGAGCGTTCCCACTAACGCGGTTTGCCTTTTATCTCGGACCGAGAGCATGAATCGATAGCCTGTCGCGCCCACCATCTCCCCGCATACATCCTCGCTTAAATCCCGCAATATCGGACACGCGGGAAAGAACGTTGAAACACCATGCGATGGAAGACATCTGTGGGGAAGACTGTTGCTGGGTTGTGTGGGGATCGCCATGTGTAGACACGATCCGGCTTTGAGCCAATCGTTATTGTACCGAGAAACTTTCCGGTGGGGGGAACCTCCACGTGCGGTCCAAACACAGTGACCAGATCTCAACGACTACCCTCCATCTGATAAGATCCTATTGCAAGACGCTTATAAGAAAGCCACTGGTGCCATTGCAAGCCACCAAAGAAACGCTTGCCCTCATTGACGCTGCGTACCATCTCTACCCACCATACCTAGGTAATCAAAATTACCCCAAAGAGCACGGGGATCCAGCAGCAACACAATGACCATTCCTCAAAGACCCTGGTGGAAAGATGGTGTTGTATACCAGATCTACCCCGCTTCTTTCAAAGACTCCAACGGCGACGGCATTGGTGACCTCAATGGCATCATTTCAGAGCTGGACTACATCCGCTCCATTGGTGTTGACGTCATCTGGATCTGTCCCATGTACGATTCACCCCAAGTAGACAGTAAGCATTACCTCTATACGAATTACGCGTGGGATGTATATTGACCCCTTACTCCAACAGTGGGATACGACATCCGTGACTATGAGGATGTGTACAGGCCGTATGGTACTGTCCAAGACATGGAGAAGCTGATCGCCGAGACACATTCGCGAGGCATGAAGATTATACTGGATTTGGTAGTCAACCATACATCTGACCAGGTAAGTCTTGAAGGTGCAGCTCGGCACAACCCTGCAAAACTGACTTCTCAAAGCACAAATGGTTCTTAGAATCACGATCATCGAAAGACAACCCCAAGAGAGACTGGTACATCTGGAGACCAGCTCGTTATGTTGACGGCGAGCGCAAAGCTCCCAACAACTGGGTCGGCAACTTTACAGGTAGTGTGTGGGAGTGGGATGAGCATACCCAGGAATACTATCTGCATCTCTTTTGCCCCGAGCAACCTGACCTCAACTGGGAAAACCCCGAAACGCGACAAGCCATCTACAAATCCGCCATGGAGTTTTGGCTACAGCGCGGAGTCGATGGATTCCGCGTTGATACCGTCAACATGTACAGCAAAGGTGAAATGCTTGACGCACCGATCACCGATCCTGGTTCGGAATGGCAGTTTGCTGGATACCAGTACTGCAACGGCCCAAGGATGGCCGAATTCCTGAACGAGATGAACCAAATCTTGGAGAAGTACGATGCTATGACCGTCGGCGAGTGCCCCCACACACCAGACATGAAGAGAGTGTTGGAATATGTTAGTGCTAAAGAGAAGCAACTGAACATGGTCTTCCAATTCGTGAGCAAGCCCGAAAAAGCGCAAAAACAAGAGATCGGCAGTACTAACTAAAAGCACAGGATGTCGTCGACGTTGGCCAAGGCCCCTACAAATTCCAAACTACACCGAAGAACTGGACACTCCCACAGTTCAAACGTGCCATGGCCCGCACGCAAGACCTCATTCGCGCCCCCTCAGATGGCTGGACTACCGTCTTCCTCGAGAACCACGACCAAAGTCGATCAATCACACGCTTTACTTCCGATGCGCCCGAGCACCGCGTCGCAGGCGGTAAGATGCTCGCGTTGATGATGGCAGCACTCAGCGGCACATTGTTCATCTACCAGGGCCAAGAAATTGGCATGACGAACTTCCCTCTGACCTGGGATATGAGCGAGTACAAGGACGTGGACTCGACAAACTACTACAAGATGGTAGCTGCGCGGACAAAAGACGACCCCAAGGCTCTTGAAGATGCGCATAAGTCGCTTCAGCATCTCGCTAGAGACCATGCTCGTGTGCCGATGAGCTGGTCGACCGCAACGCACAACGGCTTCTCGCCGCCTGACGCTACCGCGGAACCGTGGATGCGACCTCTTGAGGACGCAAAGGTCTGCAATGTTGCGCAACAAAAAGGCGATAAAGATTCCGTGCTCGCTTTCTGGAAGCGCATGCTGCAAGTACGCAAGCAACACAACGATCTCCTTGTGCATGGCCAGTACGACGATCTAGATGTGGAGAGCCCAGACTTCTTTGTCTTCAGCAAGACATGGAATGAGAAGAGGGCTGTGTGCATTTGCAACTTCACGGACCAGAAGAAGGATCTGGCCTTCCCAGAAAGTGTGAAGAGCGAGAAGATGGAACTGCTTGTAAGCAGCGTGGATAACTGTGAGGAGAAGAAACTGGCTGCTTTTGAAGGCAGGATCTATTTACTTGCGTAGATAGTGTCGCATGAACAAAATCATTGCTTGAAGCTAGATTTTACTGAGCTACATGAGCGACCTGCATCGACAAGCGTTGTGAAATATTGTTCCATGTGGCCAAATGTCCACTTCTCGCCTCTGATCTTGGAATTTCTTGGGCTTGAACCTGCACCAATCCGTCCGCCATATCCTCTAGCCCTGCAGCTGTCTTTGATTGCGTGACTTGATACCAAGGGTCGTTCACCCCACCAGGACTATTCACATCGTGTGGTAGGTTCGGCGAACTGGCATTGCTGAGTGCCTCAGGGAACATCGTTTGGAGGCGCTCTAGCTTCTCGAGCAGTATGCTTCGACGCGTCTGATCAAGGTGCGGAATCAGCAGGACAAAGTCTAGGATGAAGAGGAAATCGTCAATCCTTAGGGCCGTCTCATCGATAGTCGCGGCGGGAACGTGGATAAGAACATCGGCAATCGTGTCTGTGATCTCGAAAAGTTTCTGAGTGATGCTGCTTCCGTGTACTTCGATGTCGTGGCGCGACATACTGGATAATTGTTGCCGTAATGTCTGTGACAGCCTTACCGGGAATAAGAGCGACAGGCAATCTTTCGAAGATCGAGATGACAGGAGGGTTTGGCTCATGGCTAAGCGCCAGACCAGAGTGCGCAGCCATTCACGCGTGATGCACAGGTCAGCTCGTTGCATCATGGACAACATGGCCAACTCCCGTGCGTCAGCCTCAGGGTCGCCTTCAAGCTCGCGCGACTTGGCCTCGACCCACGTGCTGGTGACGTTGCCTCCTTGCGTATCAAGCCAGCTATCAAGAAACTCCGTATCAAGCATGCGGAAAAGCTTGATGATCTGATTGAAGCCCTCGTGGACCTGTATCGGAAGTGTAGGGTCGTCTTCCGGCAATGTGTAGAGTGGAGGGAGAATGGCACGCCGATAATCCAGGATAGCTATGAATCGCTCGTGTATGTACGCTTGCCAGTAGAGCCGCTGTCTTCGGGATCGTTCGGGAGGAGACAGCTGCGCCACGTTCTCCGGCTTGTCGATCTGCAGGAGCTGGATGATCGTAATGGCGTCTCGCATGTAGTAGAATGCGCTGTCGCTACCTTGCAGACTCATGAGGCAATTGTGTATGAACATTGACTGCACGGCTCGCATGACCGAGAAATGGCAATGCTTGTGGGTTCGCCTCATGGTATCGATTGAGTAGTCCATGAGGCTTTCGATGGTTTGGACGATTTCTTCAGTCCGGCGGTCACCATACCGGGTCAAGTTCAGCGTGCAGCCTCCGAATGCGTAGATGAATGAGCGGACATCTGGGTCGCTGTCCATGACCTCGATGTACTGTCGGAGCTCATGTTCGGCAATGACCGGATGAACAGGATATACCCCAGCAACATAATCCGGGATGAGGTCGAGAAAGAAAGCCTTGGGGTACTGTGATGTGAAAGATGACGAAGGAGATGCTGCCCGGAGTCAGCAGTAGCACCCCAAATTTGAGTAGAGATTGCCAGGGTGACATACTTGGTGTGCCTCCATTACGGTCAAGTATCGGCGAGATGGGACTGTACGGCGTCTGAAAGCTAGCTGCTGCTGAATGAGCAGGCAGTATGGGCGGCGATATTGCTGGCAAATTGGATGTTTGGCTTCTGAACTCGGAGATGATATGGCCTCGCTTGCCCTGAGACCTTTGCTTGCCGGAGGGTGAGTAGATGCACCGCAAGCCGAGATGCGCGCACTGTTGACACCGTGCTTGGCCGTTACAACGCACTTTCCTCCTCTTACACGCGTCGCATGCTTTCGATACTCGTTTCTGGGATGGCTGTTCCATGTTCATAATGGGTCCTGCTGTGTGCATAATGTTTTTGTAGAGCCTCGGTGTCGGGATGATCAGGCGATCTGGGGAAGGACTGCGGAGACGCGCTAGCGGAGCGTAGTTCCTAATTGGTCCACCTGCAGACTGGGTTTGATCGAACGGCGAAACAGGCAGGTGCGAGTGGCGTAGAAGGCGCGCCGAAAGGTCTAGGAATGACATTGCATAGTCTAGAAATGCGTACCTGAGTCGGACGGAACAATTGTGGGGTCGACTGCATGTCAGCTTACATATCCTAGCATGCCCAGGTGTGAAGGCCGACCTACATACGATGCAGTACATGTGTCTAACAGCATTGCCAAAACAAAGGATTGCGCTGCCTGTGGATCCTTCAACTACTGTGTAGGTTTGCTAAGGGTGATAAACATGGGAAGAGCTGGAGGTACACTATGCACGACTGGGATTTGAAGAGCTGCTGGTACGACCTCTTTGCCTACTACATTACTTTTTTAACCTTCACAGCTACGGGGAATGACTCCATGTATACAGCAAAGATATCCATGTTCCCGCCACTTACCGCGGGCAAAAAAGCGGGCAAAAAAGAGAGCGCAGAGTCGTCACAATACAGTTTCGACCCTAGGGCAAAAAGAGATGACCACCTCCGTTATACTTTGGAAACATCTTGAAACCCTGTTATTGCTTCTTGTGGCGGGTTTATCACGACTGGCTATGTTGTATATCTTTTTTTCTTGGACAGTGTCCTCTTTTGGTTCCAGCCGCCATCCCGGTTTTGAGGTAGAATGGTTTGATGGAGTATTGTAGAATTAACCGATATATATACACATATAAAGCGGATATAGAAGTGGGGCAGGCAGATAGAGATTGTGGTGGAGTAAACAAACAAACGTGAGCTCGAGAGCTCAATCCGCTCTCACCTTCACTTTCACTGCGAGGTTACACAAGAAAGACGCGTCACCGCGAGCCCAGAGATGAAGAATTTGCGCTCTCACCGTCACTGCTGTATGCGGCAAACGGTTTATGCGGGCTCATATGGTCGTTGCCTTGACTATCTTTGCGGCCTACAACGCGACACCCACCCTACAACCACCACACAACAGACACCTCTGGAGCCTACAACATAACAATCCCCTTACCAAAACACAATACAAAAGCCTACATATTCCTCAACATGGCTCAGTGCACCGCGACGCCCATCCAGCAGGCTCTACGTAGTATCCTGCTGGCCGATATGGCAATGAGCAAGGCGAAGGGAGCAGATGAGTGGATGGAGGCAGTATGTCTACAATCATGAATGAAAGCGATAATATCTAACATAAATGTAGTATACCGATTGGCATGAGGCTAATCAGTGGAGGGAGGAAATTGCCTCTGGAAAGAAGGCGGAGAAGAAGCTTTGGGAGCGGAAGCGAATGCGCGCAGAAGATTTCTTTCACCTCGACACCTACGAATCGGAGCCGAAACCGCGAAGTGAGCGATTTGCGCTTCAGCAGGAAAAGAAGGAGGTTATAAAGACACTCCAAGAACATGTTGCGGCGCGAACTTCTGCCGGCGACATCGACATCGGCCCCCTCCCACGAGCGCCGCCCGGTACGGGCAATAGTACCGATAGGTCACTCCGAATGCGATTGGCCATGAAAGAAGAACGTCTGGTCAGGGAGAAGAAGAAGGAAAAGTCCTGAATTCTGAAGTTGGCTTCCACCATTCACGTATGTATTGTACTATAGAAAGGCCGCCGAAGCCACCGCAAATATGCATGAAATCCTCCAATCACATCAGCCAGAACTACTTAATCGAACCTGTGAGGCATCTCCGGAGTACCGTTTCCACCATACATAGCTTCCTGCTCAGCCTGCTCCTTGGCCTGGAGGTACTGCCACCTTACACGAGCAGCCTTGAGCTCCGCCTCGGCAACTTCCAACTCCGCCTGCATCTTTTGGACAGCAAGAGGCTGACCAGATGTATCCACGGTATCTACAGTCTCGACAGGGTACATGCGCGCATCTTGGGGACCTGGAGATACAGAGAAGGCGGGAGTCCGATGGGCAAGGAGGGACTGGGTACCGGGAGAGCTAGTATAGTCTTCGTCGTCTTCGGTGACGATGGTCCTGGAGCGGCGAGTAGCGATTCCGCGACCACTGGGAGTGGTGCTAGTGCGGACAGAGCGCTCACGCTTCTTGGCCCGCTTGTCGTGACGCTCGAAGCCACCATCCTCGGCACGGCGGAGACGATTAGGAGCACCTACTCAATGTCAATGACATGATTCGACGTTCGAAGTTTCAAGGTAGTCGCTGATGTATCTGTTGAACGACTTTCGGTATGACAGAGGGGTTGACTTACGTTTGCGGCGCTTCTCTGCAACGCGTGCTTCGTAGATCTCGTGGTTACCACGACGCCTCTTAGCGCCCTTGGGTTGATCTGGCTCGACAAGCTCTTCGAAGTAGGAGTCATCGGAAGATTCCTCAGAGGACTCCGGGATGACGACCTGGTTCTTGCGCTCTGGGTGCTCGTACTCATCCTTGATGTCTCTGATATCGGCCAGACGAGCCCAGGGATGCTTGGGCTCATGAAGAGCGACCTTGGCACGCAGATCAGCTTGGAACCGAGCCAGGTCTCCATTCGTGAGACGAGAAATAGACATCAGATCTTTGAGGAACTGTACACCCCAGTTGCGAGGGTCGTTCTCGGTCTCGTCCTTGATATGGTCGCGGCGCTCGCAATCCCAGGCGCGCATACGAATGTCCTCGGGGATGATGTCCAGGCTGTCGGCGAGACCGAAGGAAGCTGCCAGGGCGGGCAGAAGACAGTTCACAAGGTCCTTGGTGTCATCGTTGAGTGTTTCGAATCGGCCCATGGTGATAGCTGGTCCGTTTGGACAGTGGACTTGAAGAGCTTGAGCTTGATGAACAAACTGCTGTCGGAGCGTTGAGGCAGTTATCTGAGCCGCAGATATTAGCAAGAGGTTTTGCGTCAAGTCTAGATTGGAAGGCTGGAGCAAGAGGATCGCCTCAGTAGATCAAAGTCGCGTCGCACTGAAGGACGAGGTGTCTGCGCCGAACAAATCGCACGAACTTACCTTGAGTCGGCGCGAGGAATCGCTTTGATCGCGCCAAATACTACTGAAGTTGTAGCGGCGAGTAGGTGGTAGAGGATCAGTGTTGGAAATCAGATATCGCTACCTATATATTATCGCATGCGCTAGCAGAACGGCCCGTTGCCTGCTGCGAATCTTGAGTCTTAGCAAGATCGTCCAATGACAAGTAAGTGGGGTATATATCCCGAGATGTGGTCTCGTGCGCCTGATGTGACGTGTTCGTAGAACTGAGAAGTGAAAGATTTGAGACACCACTGGGTACCCTCAGTGCTGTCGATAAGGAAGGTAGACAGCCGAGTTGTTGTTTTTTGGAAAGTGATCATATAAGGATAAGAGAGAGTAAAGCTATATATACGAAGAGAACGGTGGTGATGAGTTATATACCTGAGCAACAATTGGTTCAAGAAACGTAGTGAGAGAAATGACAGCCTTGACCGTATCGGAAGTTCTTGCATGATCGCCTGGGTAATACCGATACGTCCTCAGAAACAAATTTCATGTATTTGCTTGATGAGATGTCTTGTCTGGACAGGAGGGATGCGCATCGTATTTTTCAAGAAGAGTACGTGCACAAACGACGCAGGAATTGTTCATGATCTTGGAAGAGAATGTTGTAAACAAATGACGAGTTTCAGCGGTGGTGATTAGAACTACTAGATCTAAAATGAATGATAGTGGACGCAAAATTGATGGAATCTTGATGCTCAAAGATGATGTTTCGTGGAAGCAGCGCTGACAAGCTTCGCGACATCCTTTGGCATCCGCGCTAAAGTCGCGCTTCCGCATGCGCCTTCCCTGCACGTTACCAACCTCCCGTCCCTTCTCCAACTTGGACCACAAAACATCCAGTGCAACAAGCGCATGAAAAGAGATGGCCATGAAAAGGGAGCGCTCACCATCTCCGAAACCCACAACAGAAATATATCTCTCGTCAGCAATACAAGAGCAGACATCAACATTCAAAGCCGCGTTCTCTCCTAACCTATCCGCCAAAGCCTTACAAACACTCCCCGAATTCCGGACTGCCACCCACAAAATCGCAGCATGGAGGAAACCATCACGGCAAAAGTCTTTGATGCCAGAATCCCGCACTTTGTATGATCTTGGCCACGATGATGACGGCGAAAAGTGGGCCGGAGGACGACTCAGCAATGTACTACGAGACACGCAGACCGAGGGCGTTGTAGTAGTTGCGCGCTGGTACGGCGGGCAAAATATCGGTCCCATACGTTTCACGCATATTGAAAACAGCGCCAAAGAAGCGATTTGGAAGTGGAAAGTCGCCGATACGGAGATCAAGAAAGAGCAGGCTACCAAGAAGCAAAGAGTCGATGAAGAAGCTAAGCGGGAAGAGCTGGTGAAGAACCTACAGGAAAGGGATTACAACATCTTTGCGCTGAGGAAGTTGTTGAGTCAAAAGAAGGCACAGTTGCAGGATGAGGAGCCTGCGCCACCGACGCCGCAGAAGATGCAGGATTATGGGAAGATGACTATGGATGCGCTGACGAGGGTGGACAAAGCAAGGGATGCTACGATTGCGTTCATTTTGAAGCAAATCGACAAAATCGATGAGGAGCTTAAGCTTGTGGAAGCGTTGGAGGACGGCACGCAGGGGGCGGAAGAGGAGGGCAAGGCTGGAGAGGAAAAGCCTTCGACGCCAAAGTGATGCGATGGCCATTATGGTCATCGGATACCACAGAGCTCTCCATATGATTATCGGTTGGACGTCGGCTTATGTAACCCCCTATCAGTGCCAGTGTGGAAGAAGCATTCGGGTTTACCAGGAGAGTTCCATGCTGCTCTTCAGACATCGTCTCTGGAACCGACAACACCTTTCAACGCGGTATCTACTAGGATGGATCTCTAGTCCTCTTCCCAACGCCATCAAAACTATGTGTAGAACCTAACCGCAATGCGGGTTTCGTCTCTACTAGAGAGGGTATTCAGGAACTGGCTTCAGGACCTACGTTTGTGGGCTGGTTGATGCGGTTATACCCAAAGAGACTGGAGCAGGAGGAATACCAGTCAAATAGAGACTCCGCGTAAGTATTTACTACTCCAGAAGATGCATGTTTCCCTGTCTTATATAGTACATGTCTCTACATGCACATTACGCATACTGTACATTCAATATACACAAGCGCCCTTGTCTATTCCCATCTCCCAGCCAGAAACCTCCGAATCCAACACATGCTTGCCCGTTGAATAGGCAGACATCACTGCTGCTCTAATGACTGATGTTCCACCTCCCCTTCTTTAACCTCCGCATAATCATCTTCCGCCCCTTCTTCGTCCTAATCCTGCTCAAAAACCCATGTCTCCTCTTGCGCACCAGATGGCTCGGGTTGTACGTATCACGCGGACCGCACCGAATCTGCATGCTGCCCAGACCGGGATGTGAGGAGATTTTGGAGGCGAGGTCCAGCGTCTCGGAGCTTGAGGGGACCAGAGAGGTGGTGCCCGCGGGCGGGAGGGCGTTTGTGCGGGGCAGCATGGGGCGTCGGGGGGTGAGGAGCGATATTTGGCGGGTGGACGAGGGTGTGGATAGTCTGGAGGATGGGTTAGAGGGGTGGAGAAGGGGCTTGGAGGGAAGGTAGGTACGAGTGTGGTGGTGCTATGCGTGGTCGGAGGAGTGTGGATGCGCTGGTTGAAGGGCGCGCGACGACCCGTAGGCACCGGAAGGCGTTCATGATGTGTATGTCGACCGCAATTGCCTCCTCTTCGCTCGTAGTATCGTCTCCGTGGCGGCGTGGTCCCGATTTGTCGATGCGAGCGTGCAGTCTGGCATGCCCGTCGCGAAGTCCGCAGAGCTAACACATTCCTTGTCGTCCGTGCGCAAAAAGTTGGCCGTCGTCCCAAAATCCTAGCCAACAACTCCACCATTTCCACGATAGCAACTACCCACCCAACCCTCTATTTCGCGCCCAAATACTGCCAAAAATGATGCTCGAAGCGCCTCCTCCCCGCCGCCACATCTCCAGCGCGCCCATCTCTCTCGACGCTGCGTCGGCCATCCTCGAAAAGTACCTCTCGAACTCGGAAACGTACCCGCATCTCCATCCCGATGCGACTATCACACCAGAAGGCGTCGCATTCAATGCGCAAGGCGGCGCTATGGGCAACCCAATCATGCACCACTTGCGCCGTGTAGCAGCGGGTATGCGCGGCGAGTACCAAGAACCAGAACGAGCGCTAGACGAGGAAGACGACCAACGAAACGCAACCACGGATGTCACTGTCACTACTGGTCGCAAGGGCGGCCTCAAGAAGTCCAGCCAGTTTGCAGCGGTCGCCGAGGGAGAATGGCAGGACCTGGCTGAGTACCAGGCCGAGCAGGGAGATATTGAAATTGGAGAGATTGGCGACAGGACGAATGTTGTGCAGGAGGGTGGTGAAGAGCCTCAGGTACAGTCTACCAAGGGCAAAGACAAGAAGCGGACGAATGCGCAGGTGGAGGAGCAGGAGCCCGCGGATGGCGCCATAGACAAGGAAGCCAGGAAAAGGGCGAAGAAAGAACGAGACCAGCAGAGGAAGAAGGAAAAGGCTGCGAAGGGCAAGTCAAAAGAGTAAAGGTGTCAGATCTCACGATTTGCAAAAGATACATGGTGGGAACGACTTTGACGGACGCCTCGGCCATTGCATTTGGGCTGTATTCTACGAACTTTTCGTCGCACTTGCGACCCTGCGCGGTCAAGTTCCCATGACCTTTTATACCCGATATTGTACAAAATCCGATCGAGATGCACGCCTAGAGTTCCCGATCCGCTGCCTTGATAGGCTTCTCCTCGTCCGCCGCCTTGTCTTCCGAGACCTTCTTGTCGCCAGTCCAGTTCATAGCCTTGAGGCGCTCCGTCAGGATGGGGTGGGAGTGGTGGAAGCTGGAATAGAACCAGTCGGCATCCATGCTTGACAGGTTCTGGATCTGGAGCTTGATCAATGAGGCACCGAGTTCGCGCGCATATCCGAGCTTGACGGCGAAGGCATCTGGGTGTTGTTAGCATTGGCTGAGACATGGATTGGGACCAGGATACATACCGGCTTCGTACTCCATGCTGCGAGTCCAGATGTTGAGGAGGAGCTTGATGATGGAGTCCGTGGGCGACAGGATCTCGTTGAAGAGCATGAAGCCAACAATTGTCGGCTGCTCCCTGTGGAAACCAAAGTCGGCGTAGAGCGAGCGGTTGTCAATGAAGACGGAGAACAGGGCGAACATGTAGAACAGATGCGCCTGGCTAATGAAAAGAAGTCGCGAAGTGTGGTTCATCTTCCAGTGTCCCAGTTCGTGTGCCAGGACAGCCTCCACTTCCTTCTCCGTGCTCTTCTCCAGCAGTGTGTCGTAGATGACAATCTTCTTCTTGCCGATCCAGGGTAGTCCAGTGAAGTATGCGTTGCTGTGGGCGCTGCGCTTGCTGCCGTCGATGACCTGTAGTTCCGAGAGCGGGAAGTTGAGCTTAGACGCAAGCGCCTCGACAGACTCCTTGAGCTTGCCGGGCTTGAGCGGCTCCAGCTTGTTGAACATGGGCACAATGAGGATCGGGTAGATGGTCATGCCAGTGATCTGGATAACCAGCATGAACATCCACAGGTAGTAGAAGAAACCCTGGCCTGTCTTCTTGATGATGGCCAAGAAGGCGCTTCCAATGGGAATGCCGAAGGCAATAGCGAGAGCCTGGCCCTTGATCATGTCCGTGAGCCAGAGCTTGACCGTCATCTTGTTGAAGCCAAACTTCTCCTCGAGCACGAAGCTGTGGTAGTAGGAGAAGCCGAGGCCGGTGATCAGATCGATCCACCCCAACATGTACATGAACAAGAGCGACTGGGGAATTTCACCAGAGAAGCGGACGGGCGCATAGCGAGCGACGACGGTGCCGGCGGCGGCCCAGACGAGCGGGTATACGTTGAAGTAGAGGACGGCGAGGGATTTGACCTGGTTGAAGAGAGCGGAGAAGAAGCTGAACTTGGCTTTGGCGCGGCCATATTCCTGTCTTCAAGTCAGCGCTGGTAAGCAAGGCGGGGTTGCTGCAATTGTGCGCGTACCTGAGATTTATCGAACGTCTCCCGTTCAATTTCCTTATCGAGAGCCTTGGGGACGGTGGTGCGTTGGAGGACACGGTACTGGCGGAAGAGAAGCCAGTTCTCCAGGGCGAACTCTGCGAGCGAGAAGCCGACAACGAGGCGCTTCCATGGAAAGAGCGGCCGGTCGAGCCAGCGGCCCAGGCGCTGCATCATGTTAGTCATGGAAGCCTCAGATTATTTGCGTGCGCACTAACCTGAAGGATTGCCTGGATCATGGCGGTGGTGGTGAATGTTGGTTGCAGGCAGACGCGCGAGGACAGATCAATGTTCAATGTTCCGCGTCAGCACTCCAGGGCTAGCGCCAGGCAGGGTTCAGCCACAGTACGTCACAGGGCTAGGTATTGTTCTTCTCTTTCATCCCGTCTTTCTCTGCGCGCCCTCTCCCAGAACAAATCTATACCCCTTCTAGTCTTTCTTTTCATGATTCCGTGCCACGACGACACGCTATATCACTTGGCGACAGTCACGGATGGATCCCAGGATGATGCGCCTTCACGCGCGCGCGTTTGCTCGACACGTTACTCTACAAGATAATGCCACCTTAGCTCTGGCCTTGCTGTTTACGCCAGCAGGACCAAATAACATGTATGAATTACGCTCGATCAACGGGTCTGGACAGAGGAATGGATTCTACATCTATGACTTCAGCCATTCATCACTGTCAGTGAGACTGCAGAAGTAGACGTTCGAGGTGAGCCCCAACGCGCTTGCCTTCGCAGCTGCGCGGTGAGAGGAAGGCGCAAGGCGTGACTGAACGTAATTTTGTTACACTCTGAGCGAGCACCCAAACAAGCAACTGAACATCTAGACCTTCACTGCAACCAATTCCAGTCTCGTCCCCGCAGCGACACTAACCCCACGCGCGACTACCACGGTTCCGAACACAGCTCGGTATGAAGCGTCAGAGCAGCATCTTCCGCGCCAAGCGATTGTCGAAAGCCTTTACATCGACACTGACCAGCGTCTTTGAAAAGGCCGATTCGAGAAAAGGCACCACAACAACAGCGCATCATCTCTTCTCGCCGATAGCCGAACGACACTCGAAGGACAGCTCTAGGTCAGGAAGCGTACAGGAAGATTTCGACTCCGCGATCCCTGCGGAAGCGCCTACCGAGTATTATATAATACAGGAGAACAAGTATCCTGCTCTGCGGGCCTTGCGGAGCGATGCAGAGATCGGGGACGGAATATGGAGATGCTGTCACTGTCGTCATGAGAACGTCGTTACGCACTACAAAGGCGCATTTCCTTTCAAACATCTGGTATGCAGTCGCTGCAACGAGATACTGTGTTCTCAGTGTCACTCATCCGAGATTCTATCACCTCTACCGTACGGCATGATTCAAGCACCACGGCCACGCCTCGATCGCGAAGTTCGTTATTTCCACATCTGCACTACCTGCGGACTGAGTCATCGCGCCGAGATGGAAGGTACGACCCTAGACTTTTACGGTGTCAAGTGTGCGGCTTGCGGAAGCACTTCATACGGTGACTGGCCACGCTACCATATCGGTAACAACGAGCCGTATAGGAGGGATCCGGATGCGAGCTTTGTCAAACTCATCGATGCAAGAGCTGATGATGCGACGAGACTTACTTTTCGGTGGATCATTGCGAACGAGGATGGGCCATCATCGGGACTGAGCTGCAGAAATCCAGGATGATGTTCACGACTGGCTGAATATCGTTGGAGGAGGCGAGAATCCCATCACGTCAAGAGCTGCCTTCGTAAGCTTCGATCTGAACCATCGCCATACGGATAAGACAGCAATACGTTGAGAGACATGCAAGTGGTGTTTACTCTATCTACTGATACTGTCTCAAGTAAGTCGTCTTATTGTTCATATCTCATACCTCATTGTGCATTTATAGAGTGTACTGATCCATCACATTTCCCGGTACTTCGTTATATATGTCATATCCATCGTCTATATACTTACAGTGATGCGCAGCCGACCATAGTGATGATAGAGTGCAGCAGCAGCACAACTATTTCTTTGTTGCATTGTTTCTTCCATGGCCAGGCATGCAGCCTACCAACAACCCGAAAATTTACGCACTTTCACAACAGCCCAAGATACAATGAGAACAGCCCATTTCACAACGATTGCTACGCGGAGACTCTCGTTAGAGAGAGTCGCAAAGGCTGTCAAAGCCATCAACCCTTTCAGGCTCTCGAAGCGAGGCCCATGTAGACATCTCGACAAAGATGTCCACTTCCAATACGACCGTACCGCAGATGGTGTCTGGGCCCCTAGCTGTGGCCACGACATGAAACTATACCATTTTGCAGGACCACATCCCTTCCAGTATATCAAATGTCATTGCGAACGCATACTGTGTCCTGATGATCGTACCTCCGAGATCTTGACTCCGATACCTTCACTGGAGTTGGAGGTTTACGAGGAACGTTTCGAAGGCCAGAGGAGGTTAAAAGAGAGCAGATACTGCCAACTGTGTCGAGCATGCGGTCTCACACATCGCGGTAAGATCAGCAAAGGTCGCATTGAGTTTTCAACAATGCCATGCGTCTGCGGCCAGATCTCTAGCGAAGAGCCAATGTACTTCTATATTGGCGATAACGCTACGTATCAGAACGATGCCGATGCCGTCACGGTAGATGTCCGCCTCACGCAAAGACTGGATGCATCGCAACGGTGTAAGAGCAACAGGGTTTCTCTCGCCGATTGGGTTCCTTCCTCCCCTGGTGAGATTGAGAAGTTTCGTCTAGCACTCGATAAGAAGTTTCGTCTAGCACTCGATAAGGAAGGACCAACTCACGCCCCAGACGTTTCAAAGCCGGAGACCAAGCGTAATAAACGCCCCAAGCGACGAGCAGGTGAATCAGCAATTTATGTGTTGAAGTCAGATTCAGGTTGGGATGTCCGCGCCGATGTCTCGTGGTTTCCAGATTGAGCGGACGGAGCGCGTGATGCTCGACTCGTGCATCCGTATTCTCGTCCACAGTCATCCTGCTATCGAGCCGCGTCTACTAATATACCTGTCGCTCACATCTTCTCAATGTTCCATGTTTGCAAGAAATAAGACGGAATCCATAGCTCTACGCTGCGCGCCGGCCAGCAAATCTAATATTGATATATACACAGCTCCCTTATACATCGGCAACATTGACCTCAGAGTCAGCAGAGACCCAATGCATGACTACATCCCAAAAAGGTCACTAGACACTGTGAAACACATGGCAAACAACGTCTATTGAAGGCTCGACCGAATCTATATAACCTCATCCACCGCTCCCATCAGGGCCTCACAAGAGAATACAAAACCATCACGGGCTGGAAACAGACAGAAGAAAGATGACGAACCGCGAGCGATCCAAATCGTTGGGTGGAGGCGCATTCAAGATAGTGCGCAAACAACAAGGTTGGACAGGCAGTATCTACCATGACATTGTCCCGAAGTCGCCTGATAAACCTTATGAGCCTGTAGCTGGCTGGCGGAGACACAAGGAAGATGGCGTGTGGCTATGTTGTAAGGGCCACGCTGATAACGAAAACCTTGTAACACATCGTCAAGGCGCGTTCCCGTTCAACCGTCTGGAATGCACACAGTGCGATCACATCTTTTGCCCGGATTGTTCCAGCTCGGCGGTCCTTACACGAGTTCAATCATCACATCTGGATGCGTTTCAGGAGCCCTCTTCAGCGACCGCTGGATTGTTCCCCTACTGTCGACTATGCCGCGCGTGCGGGAGGACGCAGCGGGGTGTCGTGAAGAAGGGTCGTCTCGAATTTGCTATTTCTTGTCCGTGCGGTAAGGCTACCGTATACGACGACGAACGCATAGACTTCTTCATCGGCTCGAATGAGAAGTACCAAGAGGATAAGGAAGGTGTCACCGTACAATTGAGAATCGATCATCGCCTTGGCGCTCACCAGCGTGTGAAAAGGGAACGGCGCGTAGAATTTGATGACCAGACTTCGCGGGGCCCTGTCCAGCCGCCAAAAGGCGCCGTCTCTAAAGAGACACACAAAGCACCGGATCAAGCGATGGACGCAGGCCTGCGTCAATCCACCAGAAAGGATGTACCAAAAAGGTCTCGTGGGGGACCTCAACTGACGGTGAATACCAAAGAGTGGCACAAACATCAGCCATGGCCTGAAAACACAAGATTCAAAACACTGCCGGACGGCGGATTCATTATGCACTCAGATGTTGAGGACTCTGGTCTGTCGCCATCAAGTATTGCCTGTAATTCGGAGACGTCTCTACTGCGGTAAGATGACTGATATACTCTGCGCCCTGGTTCTCATATGTCCCCATCACTGTCAAGCATTCGCTGCAGTTCGGATCACTCAGTAGAGCGTTACAATGGCTTGTACATCTGGCGCCCTGGTTCGGCAGCCTAGTGTCTCTTTCGGCGGACTGCTTACTATTCGGGCTTGAGACAGTACTTATGTCAGACCTGTCTCTCATCCTCATAAAATCTAGTGCAAATGATCTGATCTTACTAAACCTCCGAGTGCTCGTTGTGAACTCGTAGTTCGTTTGTTGTGCTATCTGATAATGAAGTGTCAACATATTTCTCGTTGTTTGTAGTCAGAGATTTCCGTCGCCATGGTGAAGGCAGAGGCAACAACAAGAGCAAAGTCGCGCCGTAACCACTACCTCAGCTAACACTCCCAACCGCACAGAAACCAATTACCATGTCCAAGATACCGCGACAATTGTTACTGCCCGGAGGCAAGCGGGTGATCGATGAACGATATGCTGAACATCGACACCGCTTGATCGGTATGCTGAGAGACTACCTGGCCGTTTTGAGAGCGAGCCCGGTAACCTCACCCGGGTTTAGTATCCATCGAGCCTCCCGCATGCTCCAGCAGATCTTCTACGCCTACCGCGAAGTTACATGGAGCCGGTTCTGCGCCAAAATCTCCCTTCCAACATTCTATGACGGCCTCACCATCATCACAGACGACCCAAAGAAGCTCGGACGGAAAAACGGCTGGTTTGCAGACTTCCCTCAGCAGTACTTCGTTGGCAATCCTGAGGCCAAGAGCAAGGTGCTGGTGATTTCGCCGTGTCACGACATTGGCGTTCTGAAGAAGCTCATTGAGCAGCTGTTCGCAGGTAAGACCCATGGATCGTTTAGACCAGACGGCGAATGTTAACCAGTAGACAACCAGGCCTCGATGTAGATATCGACGAAGTCAAAGTCCGCCTCAAGACGCCCAAAGAAAAATCCATCACAGCTACGGACGAACCTTTCGATTTCGAAAACCCAAACCCTACTGTGTACATCCACTGGTGCATGCGCGTCACTCACCGACCCACAGGAAAACAGACGTCGCTCGATATCTCCGGCGTGCAGTACGGAATGATTCAGGGCGACATGCCATGGCAGCCACACACCGAGATCTTCGTCGACGAGGTCCAGGCCATCAAACCGCTGGGTACACTTGCGAAGTACGCAGATGAAGTGTCACAAACCAAGGGTACGGAGGGATTGCGGTTCGAAGTTGCGGCGAGTGCAATGAAGGCGTGGCACGAGACTGTCGATGCGGCGATGGAGCGCAAAGGGTTGACATGGGCGGATGTACTAGGCAAGGAAGAAGAAGCCTTCCAGCGACATACGAAGAAGATCTTGAGTGTGGGCACAAAGGCTATGCAGAAGTATGCTGCGGAGACGAAGCTGACGAAGAAGAGGCTTAAGGCGGAGAGGTATGAGCAGAGGCATGAAGATTGGTTGATGGGAGAGCTCAAGGAGTTGGAGAAGCTGTATTTGGAATAGAGTAGGGAGTGCGCTTCTGAGCTCTGTGGGTTGACGTGACCTCGGGAGAAGATAAGTTGGGGTTGCACGAGCCCGGGGATCACATCGCAGCATGCCACTAGATGGTGGCAATGCGACTGATAGCTCGACCAGAGTTCATGACTACTGCGGTTAGCAAACAAATACTACCCCCTTATAATGTCTGTGTTGAAAGCGTTCCACGTCGAGAGGAAGGGAAACTGTGTTCAGACGCACAATCACATGTTGTGCATGACTCGGGCGTGTGACGTACGGTTCCGGACCGGCTGCGCCACACTCCGGGTGGCAAACCACCCTCCCCTTAAGACATACCTCCCGTCTCCACACTCTCCACCTCCAGCACTCAAACTATACACCTACATATACATACACATACACATACACCCTCAGACCGCAATCATGGACGAAGACCTCATCGCATTCGGCATCGTAATGCTGCTCTTTCTCTCCTTTCCCTTCCTCACGGTCCTCAGCATCACCGGCTGCGTCGCCTACTCGCGCACCAAGACCTGGGACAAGGCGCGCAACCAGCGTGCAGTCAGCCTCGAGTCCTCCAACGGAGAAACCAACCGCTTAGTCTCTGAAGAGGCCGACGAAGAATCCGACTTCTACGACACCGACGACGAGGAGGAGCACACCAAGGCCAAGGCGGAAGAGGAGGCCGACAAGTACCTTACCTTCAACCAGAAGTTCCGCAAGGAGTTCAAGAAGGTCTGGTCGGGCAAGGGCAAGGGCGATATTCTGAAGCAGAAGGAGCGCGAGGAGCGCAGGAAGCTGGCCAAGGCGGTGGCAAGGGAGATGGACCGCAGGGAGAGGAGGAAGGCGAGGGCTGCTGCCAAGGCACAGTCTGAAGACTTGCCGGCATACACCAAGGCGTAGTAGGACTACGTCAGTCCGATCTTCTCACGGAGCAGCAACAAGTGCTGTGATGCGATGATGAAGACGGACACCTTTCTCTTTTGGCCCTTAAATTGATACCCCAAATTAAACATGTTACCTCAGCATTTCTTCCACGACAGATTGAGTATCTGGCCGAACCCAGCATCCACCGAGCTCCCCTGCACGTAACCGTTCTTGTTCGACGTACCCGAATCTACCGTCGCAGAGAGACTAATTTGAATCCTCGCATCCTTCTTCTGGCACACCGACGCCTCCGTATCTGATATCTCACCGTCCTTGTGCAACAGGAAGTCTTCCTCGAATGGCCCTGTTACAATCTTATGGATGTTGCCCTATCCTTCAAGTCAGTACCTCTAACAACACTTTCAGCCACTACAACCACACACCTTGCCCTTCATATCCACGCCATTCACATCGATCCACTTCCACCGGCTAACCAAACTAGCCTCAACACCCTTCTCAATATACACATAGCCTCGGAAATCGGCCGAGCTAACATCGAACGCCCACCCCGGCGAGTTCATGCCTATGTTCACTCTGCAGAAGGCGCGTGTCTTTGCAGTCCCTGCTTTTGGTCCGTCGGAAGCGGCGAAGTTGTCGAAGATGATGGTTAAAGCGGAGTTGTCGGAGGCGAGCATGACGCTGGCGTCGCCGGGCCTGCAGCCACTTCCATCGAGGTCGATGTCCAGGCTTGTCAGGGAGACGGCGCCTTTTGGTGGGAGGGCGGCTGCGGTGAGTGTGATGAAGAGAGCGAGTAAGAATGAGAGCATGAGTGACGGCATGGTGTGTTGAGACTACAAAGAGGAAGACATTAGGCTAGAAACTTGCACGTCTTATGCTCTTCTTCAACCATCCTTTTCCTGCCTAGTAGACTAAATACCGCCTTTTCTTGCCGTGATCGTGGCACTTCGACATCAATTCTTCGGTTGCGGCTGAAGGAGCCGTCAGGTCAGATCCCAATATGTAGTACCATGCTGCAATCGGCATTACACTTGCCTACATATAGGAGCTATATCTAACGAGCTGCTGGGATCGCTGTCAAAACGGGTTAGGTCAGGGCTCAGCCTGGGTTTCAACGACCCGACAGACTGTTCGAAAGTAAGGCAGGATTTAGCCTATGTGACACGCGCTTCCCACGATATAAGTCAACGCGCATCGTATATTGCTTACGTTGCACGAACCGAAACGACAATTGCTGATCTCATAGACTGCTTTGAAAATCGATAGACTGGGCTGTATAGTTGTGTTGGGGACGGAGCGCGAGAGGAATTTGTGCTTCACTCATTACGTACAGAAAATGACTTGAACGTCTGCCGTAGACGTACAACGCTTTGAATACATGGATATCACTAGAATACTTCTTACAATTAAACAGCCTCAGTCCGCTGCACAGGCGCCTTCTCGTGGTGCTCACTCTCGTAATCGGCGTTCTTCCCATCTGCCTGCACAATGAACTCTTCGCGCTTCTCAAAACCAAACAACTGATCCATCTGATCCATGCGCAGTCCTTTGGTGTCGTGGATGAAGAAGAAGGCGTAGATACTAGCGCAAATAAGCGCGGTGGCGAAGAAGACGTATACGCCCCATTCCATCGAGGTGTACATTTGCGGCAAGGCCTAAAACTAGATTAGTATATCTATTACGTGCGACTGATAGGTGCTTACCTTGGTGACTACCAGAGTCCATATCCATACGGATGCTGCTGCCCATGGTCCCGATATAGAGCGCATAGATGCGGGGAAGATTTCGCTAGAGATGATCCACGGAAGGCCGTTCGCACCGAATGACCAGGCAGCACCAAAGATCATGATCATAGCGGTTGCAGCTTTGCCACCAGCGACTGTAGACTCGGACATGGGCTCGCCCACTGTCGGCTTTCCTAGTGCGATGTAGACGGCGAGGTAGTACTGGCAGAAAGCACAGATCAAGGAAGAGATGATCCAAGGCCACTTGCGTCCAAACATGTCGATGAACCAGGTGAAGAAGATGATGGAACCTCCAGCTTTGATGATTCCGTAGATACCGGTCCAGAGAGTTACGTCGGACAATCCGATGGATGTAAAGATGGTTGGAGAGTAGTAGTTGATTGCCGCGGCACCACTCCAAGCTTGCCACATGAACATGAGGAATACCAAGAGGAATCTATTCCGCATTCCTGGCATGGCTCCTTCGCGTGCTGCAGCCTTGATCGTTGTGAGGAAGCTAGCATGCGCCTCGCCATGTAGAAGTGCGGCACGCTCTTTCGCAATCTCATTTCGCACGTATTGAACATCCTGGGCAATGTATGGGTGGTCCTCGGGTAGGTTACGGAAGTAGCTCCACGACTTCAAGGCCTCAGCCTCGCGACCGCGTTTCAGCAACCAGGTAGGAGACTCTTTCAAAACCGGTATCATGAGAGCTAGCAGTCCGGCAGGGATGAGCTGAACAGCCATAGGCACTCTCCAAGCGATGGACTTTGATCGGTCCATATTGTGTACAATGCCGTAGTTGATCCAGAATCCGATAACGGCACCCGTTTGGTAGAAAGATTCGAAGAACCCAGTGAGGCGTCCACGAATAGCAGGAGGCGAGATCTCGGCGATGTAGATGGGCGACACAGCGGCTATTCCTCCTACACCCATGCCAGTGAAGAACCGCCCGGCGAGGACGAGACTTAATTGGTTCTTGGGGACTGAGAGACACGGTTAGTACTGGCACAGATATCATATCGATAAAGATTGCTTACCAGTGCACATGATCGCGCCAACGATGAAGATGGCATCGGAGATGATGACTGTCGCACGGCGACCAAGGAGCTCAAGGAATGGGTACATAAGCAGCGCTCCTACGAGTCCTCCAGCCGAATATATGGAGGTGATGTTGCTGGTGATCTCGTTCTTGTTCGATGCATTGATGCCAAAGTCTCGTTGGAAGGACTCCTGGGCAATGGTAGTGCCGATAAAGGCAGAGTCGTAACCATAAGCCAAAACGCCCATCGAGATCACGAGCGCGGCCATGTAGACCCTCCAATTGTACTATAGACTACATTAGCACCTTATCATCTCACCATCGCTCAGCACAAGAACTTACAACTTCCGGAGGCGTTGGCCTGTCTTCGGGGGCGCGAGCAAAACCACCCATGATGACTATTCACCAGAACAAACAATGTTCAGGTTACCGGACGGATGTTGAAGCTGCAGAGTTCTGCAGTAGTCTTGATGCCGATCCCAAACCTGGGGCTCCCACGTTCTTTTGAACCAAACGCGCTTCCCCACAAAACACCCAGGCCATTCCGGGACGGAGAACCAGGTTGCCACATCCGACCACGACCTTCCCCAGTGGAGTCTCCAGAGATGGCGCACTCTCGTCGCGTGGGTTCGGTGGCGTGGTGTGGGAGCTCGTGGGCCTAGTGCATCCGACACGCGAAGCTGGCGATGCGAGCGTCGGCAGCCCAACGTCACCGTTGCGGTCGTAGCCGACGGCGAATCGCGCGCCTTGAGAGCCGATGGAACATCCACACGTCTCCACGCCGAAGCGCGTCTTCTCGCATACTCCATCGTACTACCGGAACGCGTCGCGCAGTCGTGGATGCCAAAATGCGGCGGTTTCGCTCTGCTGCAGAGATGTCCTCCATATTCAGTTCCCCTCTGTATCTGCTCATCTCTTGACATCCTCACAAAATGCCTTCCGCAAACGGCACCAACGGCACAACAACATACTCCTTCCCACCAGGAATCCATGTCCCCTCATTGACTTGGTTCAAGAATGACACCAAGCAAGAGATCGACTGGGATGTCCAAGAAAAGCATTTCGAGTTCTTGATTTCCAACGGTCTGCACGGCATCGTCATCGCAGGAACAAATGGCGAAGCAGCAACATTATCCTCAGCCGAGAAGACACAACTCGTCCAAACCGCTCGCAAGACGGCACAGCGCCTCGGTCGCGGAGACCTACCCATCACAATTGGAGGCGTAGCAGGCTGCACACGCGATGCGATACAGCAAACCGCCGAAGCAAAAGAAGCAGGCGCATCATACTACCTCGCACTGGTGCCCTCCTACTTCCACTTCTCCATGAACCAGGATGCCATCGTAGCCTACTTCCAGGAACTAGCCGACGCATCCCCCGTCCCCATCGTCCTGTACAACTTCCCCAACGTCGTAGCCGGCCTCGACATCAACTCCGAGATGCTGGATATCCTCGGCAAGCACAAGAACATTGTAGCCGTCAAGCTCACGTGCGGAGGCATCGCAAAAGTTGCGAGGATTAGTGCTGCGTTCGACAAGTCGGAGTTTGTGGCGCTGGCCGGTCAGAGCGACTGGCTTGTACCCGCGCTGAGTGTGGGTGGAATCGGCACCATTACTGGTGTCGCGAACTTGTACCCCAAGGTATGTACTATCGCCAACGTTTTGCGTGTTTTGGAAGCTAACAAATCAGTCCTGCATACACCTGTTCAACCTCTACCAATCAGGCAAGCACGACGAAGCATCAGCCCTCCAGATCAAGCTCTCGGTCACAGAATGGGGGTTCGGAAAGGGTGGCATCAACGGCACCAAGTACGTCGTTGCGCATAAGAGGGGATACCCAGAGAGCAGTGCGGACTGCCGTAGACCTTACCCACGATACACGGATGAGGAGAAGAGGAAATGGGTTGTGAACCAGGTGTCAGGTCTTGATGAGCTGGAAGCATCGCTATAGAATGCTGCTTCGCAATGAAGAATTGAAATATCAAAGTGCTCCCCTTCGGACATCTGAAGTGTCCAGACAAAGCCCTCCTCTCAGTTGTTGTGTTGTCACCTCAAAACGCCCATTGCTCTCTAAGATCCCTCAAGACGCCATCCGTCCTCCACCCTATCAGTCTCTGCAGCTGTTCCAGATACTCCACACAAGCCTGCTGCTCCCGCGGATCGATGATATAAGCTCCACATGCACTCAGAATGTGACTACCCTGGAACATAGCATTACCACAATGACTGTTACTAACGCCATACCCTATCGTTATCCTCATGTGCTTGCGAACAGCCGCGTCGGTAGATTTCCTAGCCCGAACACCTGCCAACCCGACTAATGACGCATTAGGCGAGTATATCGTGAGCAGTATCTTGCAAAGGTGGTAATACTGCAGCCCGACTGCCACGATCCCCTGCGGACAGAGCAGTTCAGGCCAGCTTGCCTCAAACTTGTCACCCGCATCGGGTTCGACGTGGAAAGCCGAGAACGTCCAAGGCTTCGTGCGCTCCCATTCCTCGACTTCATCGTTCAATTCTTTCCATGTTTCGCGGCTGATGTTTTCGCTGCCATTGTTTGTGCCTCCGAAGACAGTTTGCAGGACGACGGCGAACAGGAATATGATGCGATTCGCCCAGCTTTCGTCGTCGAATTCGCTGAAGACAGCGGAGTGGCGGTAGTTGTCAAGGCTTAGGTTGAGTGGCTTTTGGGTCGTGAGAGAGACGTAGATGTGTTGGCGGAGAGAGACCCAGGATGCTGATTCGCGGAGGCCACCGTCTGCGGCGAAGGAGGAGATACTGTTTAGTATACGAGCGGTACCCTGAGATCACCATGTGGTCAGGAAAGATATATAGTCAAGCTCAAGGGCGAGAGAACGTACGAGGTGGTGGCAGTGTTCGTCGGCATCGCCCATCTCTTCGTGAAGCCGAAGCAGGATAACGGCTATGAGGAAGTTCTCATCCCAATGTGCCAGCGGGTCCTCAAGTGCTACGATTAGCGCCTGTAAGCACTGATCTACATAAGGTTGCGACACGTCTTCTACGGCCTTGCCCATCAGCCAGGAGTGTCTTGCAGCAACACCCAGTATGCCATTGAGAATGACGGGGAAGTGGGCTGCGCGTTTTGGTACCTCAGTAGCAAAGTGCCGCCGTGAGTCACACACATCGATCCACGAGGTGCAAAAGAAGAGGTAATGATGGAGGAGACGGGCTTCGTGTGCGTTGTTCACGGGCCACCTGAGTGTTGGCGCTGAGGAAGGACTGAATGCTGTGGAGTTATAAGGAGAGTGATTATTGTTGATCGATCCGAAAGGACTCTTCTTCGATAGACTCGGGGACTGTGACAGACGTTGAAGTGATCCGGGGCTTGCCTGCCAGTTTGTGTTTACTATTTGACTTATCGAAGACACGGCGCGAATGCTGTGCGGCGCACTGTTACTGGTACCGCTCGTGACACCAATTAGAGACGGTGGGACCTGAGTGTTGAGGACTTCGTGGATGGAAGGTAACTCGCTAGTGTCGTTGAACTCCGAAGTTGGAAGGTCCACGAACGTGGTAAGGTCACCGTACGTCGTCGCCAGTTGGCTTTCGCTAGACACTCTGTTCAAATTTGAGTTTTGCCGCCGGGCTTTTGATGCAACGTTGAGAGTGTTGGGCGTGCTTTCGGGATTCGCTTCGCTTTCCGGCCCAGCTTCGTACTCTTCTTCGTCACCACTGTCCTTGTTCGGCTCAACAAAGTGCACTACACCACTTTTCATCAGCGATTATCGCTATTCACGAAATTTTTTCTACGCACATGAGCTTGGAATATCAACCCACTGCTGTCCCACCTGGAACTCGAGGGACTGTTCAGCGGATCCTATGTCTTCGCCGGCGTTGAACTTGACCGCCGTAACAGGTCGGAAGCGAAAAGCATTGCCGCGAATGCATGGCTTTTTGCGCTCGGTGCAGTATTTGCATTTTTCCGAGTCACGCAGCTTCACGCCTGTAAATTCCTACATTAAGCGTTTGGATGGCATTGGATTGTAAGAGCCCGTACATTTGATGTGACGCTCACGACAAGCTTTGCTGTTGAGCAATCAGCAAAATTCTATATGCGGGCAATCCCGCGGCTTTGACTAACCATCCGCTTCTCTGTCTCATCGTGAGGTCGGAGGCCCGAGGACTGTGAACGATGGAGTTGCTACGTTGAGCCGGGAAATCGATCCCATCTTGTCGGTTTTCCTTTCGGGTCACTTACCCCGCCCGCTTCGTATGCAACGTCCTAAGTCTGGAAGCTTGCGGGGCATCTTCCGATGGAGGAAAGCTTGGAACGTAATGCGCAGTTTGATTGGTAAAGGTCTGAGCCGGAAATGACAAGTATACGCGCATTGACCTGTAAATGGCAAGGCTTCCCGTATTCTCTTACGCCGAAATTGTCGCTCGATACCTGCAAAAAACCAACAGAATTGCGACTGACATTCGGCCGCGTGTTTCTGGTGAGCTTCAATGTGTGTGTTGGAGCTGGACTGAACACTACACGATTGCGAAATGGTTTGATGATGCGAAATACTCCTGGCTGACCAAACGCACGTCGACTCTTCGCTTGCCTTCATCCTGCCGTCTTTGCACTTCTTCCAACAGGTCTGCGGTAGCTTTTGCGTTGGTAGCGATGCTCTCGAGACTGCGGATGGCTTCAATGATCCATCTTCGTTCCTCCAAGTCGTCTTCTTCGCACCCCCACATCATCAGTGGCCACAAGACATTGACCGGCAGCGACTCGTCTGCCTGCGCCATCAGATGTGTCAGACGCTTTATATTCATTATGGCATTAATAACATCCTTGGTTTTTGGGTACTGCACGTATGCAACGCGATGTAAGTGTATGAACGATGCGTAGTAGTTTGCGAGATAGGTCCGGAAACTCCGTGTGAGTGCGCCTGCTAAGTTTTTGGCTATGTGTTTTTCGGTGAGGTTTCCAGCAACCGCATGATCCATCAATGCTGGTCGCTGGCCGTAAAGTGCATGTAGATCCTTGGAGATTTGCGCTGCGATGGCCATCACTTCAGTCTCATCCTGAACCGTGCCGCGTGTACGACGCCACGGGTCAATGCGTGTGATGCGACCGGCGAAGGACTGCACCTTCTGATAGAACATGATACCGGGATGATATAACACGTCAAACAGAATTTCCTCGATTTCGGTGTCCGACGTGTCCGGATCTGACCCGGGATTGGCCGCAGGCGACGCATCAAAAATGGTCTCGTCTGTGTCAGCCAAGAAGAGACCTTCTCCACCTGCTGTTGACACAGCGCGCGCGTCAAGTAGGCGCATCCATGAGATGAGTCGACGTTCCGGTGCCGAGAAGGTGGTCTTGCTGACACTTTTTATAAGTGTATAGGCCTCGCGTAAGTTCGTGTGGGCTCGTGGCAGCATCTCCGTAAGAAGATCGGTATAAGTAAGCAAAAAAAGAGCAGCGAGCATGTGTCTGAGGTCACTGTCCTCGACTACTCGCGTCTTTGCTAGGCAATTCGCTACCTGTCTGGATGCGGTATCATACAAAGGCCTCCAGTCTGCCTTGGCCATGTCGTTGCCCAGCCCACTGCGCTGCATCTGCATCGCGGCGAAAGCCATGATGGCACTCTTGACGATGGGTGACTCTGCAGCCAAAGTGGCAAAGAATGCCCGAGTAGATGCCCATTTGGGACCAATTTCCACCGGCGTCAGGATGGGTGGCATGAGCATCTGGAGGAATGTGTGCAAGAGGTAATCTTCGTTCGGTCCATTCGACGCGCCCTCGGTAGAGAACGGCGAGGTCGAAGCTGGATCAGGCTGGTGAAGTCTACGCTCTGGCAGCTCATGCACTTCATTACTCGCGGAAGACGTTACTCCCAGGGTCTGACTTGAAGATCTATGAGTCGGCCGGGACTGGTGGATGGACTGCGAAACCGGGTCTGAATGTGTTGCTACGCTCGCAAAAGACCCTGTGTCAGTTGGCCATGAGCTGGGACTCAACAGCATGGCTTCGTCCCAGGTACCCAAGCTCAATGGCCCAGATAGGTCAAAACCAAACCCGTACCCTTCCAAGGGTAGTGGACCAGAAAAGAAGGGCTGGTGCTGGCCAGTGCTGAATGAATGGGATGGATTGGTAGTGCTACGAGCCGGCGTGCGGTTCCAAGTGCAATCGAGATTCAGTCTTTCGCAGTGTCCACATCTGGGCCTCTGCTCATTACATCGCACTTTCCGCCTCCTATGTCGATGAGCGTTGGTGGGGAGTAACGAAGAGTTTCCGCGTACCTGCACGCATTGCAGCCGTTTTTTGAACGCGCAGGGCGAGGTTGGGCTGGCGAGGGTTCAGACACGGGCGCCGAAGGCACCAAGGGTGCCTGATTTGGTACAGGCGGCTGCGACATAGGCGATGATGGATTCTCGATTCGAGATGGAGATGAATCTGATTGCGATGACTAGTAGGACCGTTTATGTATGCTGCACAGCGGAGTAATAGTATGTGTGTGGGGGCCAATCAGCTCAGGCGCTATCTCGGTGTTTATGCGCAGGTGGAGCAAAGGAACGGTCGCGGCGCACGCCTGATCGAGATTTGCGCATCGTCACTGTGACACCTGGGCACTAAATACACTCAGTAATATGGGCTTCTCCGTTGCGATAACCCGTTACATTTGACGATTTCTGCAGATCTATGAAGCTCCAAACACCTCTACTCTTACCTGGCCGATGTCCGCTTCCGTCGCCAAATTTTCACAGGCATCTCCCCTAGAATCCAATTCATCGTCTCTAGCCGCTGAAGCTCCCAATTCGGACTACTCAGCGCAAAATCATACCGCCTCAACACACTCGCCAAAACCACCGTCTGCTCTAGGTACGAGATGTTGCGTCCGATGCAGCCTCTTGCACCCGCCGAGAAGGCCAGGAAGTAGGGCTGTAAAGCCTTGCCCTCTTCACCCAACCAGCGCTCCGGTATGAACTTGCCGGCGTGCGGGAACACGGATTCCTGCCGATGCGCAACATATGCAGACATGGCAACGGAGACCCCGCCCGGAATGTAGTCACCCAGGATGTTGACGCCCTCGGCTGGCGTCTGTCGCGGGAGTCCATGGGGCGTTGGTGGGAAGAGCCGGAGCGATTCGTCGAGGCATGCACGGAGGTATGGTAGGTGTTTTACCCTGTCGTAAGCGACCACCCCATCGCCTTCCTCTTCATCGTCTTCCAGTGCCGAATCGATCTCTTGCACTAACTTCATCTTGATATCCGGGTGCTTGATCAATTGGTACATGACGTTGGCCATCGCAATCGCTGTCGTAGCTGATCCGGCGTTCATCATGATACTCACTTCCGCGATGATCTCGCCCCATTCTAGATTGTTCGGATGGCCATTCTTGTCTTCCATCAGCGTTTGGAAGAAGTCGTCGAGCTTCTCCCCTGCCCTGTACCGCTCCAGGCGCTTGTGGGCGAGTTGAACTGGTAAGCCCTCCCATTCGTTCGCATAGTCGCTCATGCGCTTGTAGAAGGGTATGACGTTCGAGAGTTTGTTGATGAGCGGATACCAGTCGTATGGCCAGATCAACAACGACTGTTTCCGAGCTGTGTTGTAAAGTGCTGGTCTGAAATCACATTCATATGTTGAGCCGTCTGTCCTCCGTCCAGTGACCCTGTCGTGGCCCCGATCGAGGAATCCAAGCTTGTCGGAAAGTCCAATATCGGCGATAGCGTCTAGTGTGAAGAAGTTTGTCCACTTCCGATAGTCGAGGTTCACGTCCTCAGGCTTCGGTAGCTGTCCAGGAGGCAATGGTGAGGTGCAGCACTCGTCAAAGTGCTTTAGTAGCTTCTGCGTCTTGTCGGCTACCTTGTGCTCCCAGCCCTCCAGATTCTTGATTGCATACGCAGAGCTCATCAACTTCCTCTTCCGCGCATGATCATGCTTGTCGATGGCATCCGCAAGATGGTAATGCGAGCCTGCAGTGACAACGTACGATCCATCCTTGGTACAGGGAGTGTTATGACCGTAGATATCTTTTACAGCTCGAAGGTCGCCATACGAGAGGAAGTTGGGGCCCACACGAATTACTGGATGCTTTCGATGTAGTTTCTCAAGGTAGGTGGACCGCGCTCCGCCGTGCGCAAGCACCATGAACGGGATCGAAGATATGCCCGAGAGCGGGTGCATGTTTGGGTAACGCCGAAGACCTGAGATGTCAGTCGATGTTATTGTTGTACTTGATGGCTGACATACCATTCACATCGCGGAAGTAAACGACTACAGGATAAATAACAAAGTAGAAAAGAGCGCACGCGCCTAGCGCAGCAGCATACGGAATGGAAATGACCGCTGGAGACATCTTGAGTCGCGATCAATACAACAGCGACGTTGAAATTAATCTCATCAGCAGCTTTGCGTAGTGATAGTATACATTGTGCGATTGGAAGTTTACTTAAGTGCTCGTCGCGGTATCTCACTGCCCGTTGACGCAGCCGCAAAAGTGGATGACCGCATCCCAAGTTTACCAAGAAGGGTATGCTTCGGAGAATGACGGCCTATTGCGGAATGCATTGCTACGACCGGTATATGCGGGCTTGCAAAGTTAAACCGGGAACTACGCGTGGACACCAACTGACAGCTAAAGTGTGGGGTAACGCGGGGATGCCATAGTTTACTCGCGTCATGATCAGCACTGCCACGAGCGTTCAAGCATCACAACGGACTACCGAAAGCGTCGTGCCCATAAATGTTTGGTTGTTATCGAAAAATCAGGTCTGGCAGTCATGCCCGAGAACGATGGGTTGGTGCAAGTACTTGTGCGGCTGTCATCAGTGGCCCACGTGCTCTTGACTAGTTGAAGGATACCATTTGCTTCTCCCTGGCTATATCGTCGCCTCAGCCTGTCAAACCTTTGGAGGCTATTTTGCTTCCTTCTGTTATCATGGATTCACTTGCTTTACCACTTGACATGTCAGAGTTGAGGTCACAACTCAATCCTCTTCTGCAAGCACTCAGCACAACACCGGTGTTCAGCAGTTTGAAGCCCTCGACTGCAGCAGACGGACTAGCTGCATTTCTATTTCTTCTTACATCGCTCGGGTACATCACTCGTGGTCGCATTTGGGACAAGCCAGACCCGAACTACCATGTAAGGAGAATATCTCCACGCGACTTTGCATCCTTGATGTCACAGCATTACTGACCATGCTGTTATTATAGGTGTATTTTGAGAGACCACAGGTCGAAGAGGGCTTCTCAGACGGGAAGACCGATTCTACGCGCGACGTTTGCCAACGCCTCGACGAGGGCGGCTACCATTGCGTCATCTTTTGGGGCTCACAGTCTGGTACATCAGAGCGCCTCGCCGAGAGCCTGGGCCGAGAGTGCGGCGCGCGCTATGGAGTGAATGCCTTGGTTGCGGACCTATCCGATTACGATGCCGAAAGTATTGCGAGGATCCAGAACAAGTATTTCGCCATCTTCATCCTGAGCACATATGGCGAAGGCGATCCGAGCGACAACACTACCGGCCTTTGGGAGTGGATCAAGCGGCTAGGCGACGACAACATTCGGCTTGAGAGCTTGCGATACCTGGCATTCGGTCTCGGTAATAGCAACTACAAATACTACAACAGGGTCCTCGATGTTGTCGCCGATGCCTTAGATACTGCAGGCGCTACTGCGCTGATGCCACGGCAGAGAGCCGACGATGCCAATGGTGGCACAGAGGAGGACTATCAAGCATGGAAAGATGATGTCTTCACTCTGCTTGCTCAGATGGGGTTCGAAGAGAAGGCTGTCACTTACGAGCCGACGATGAGGGTTGATCTCGCCGCCGTGAGCCCTGGTCCCGAAGCAAATTCCGTCACCTCGGTGCACCACCAACGATCTGCCTTGAACTCAGCCATAGTTCCTTTGACCATCAAACACTCCCGCGAGTTGTTCGTGTCGGGGGATCGCAACTGCGTGCACTTGGAAGTGGATCTGGGCAATACGGACATCGTGTACAAGACTGGGGATCATATCGGCATCTGGCCCGTCAACCCTGAGGAGGAAGTCAACCGACTGCTCGACATCCTGGGCTTGCAAGGCCGTAGGCACGACTGCCTCACCGTAGCACCGAAGAGCGGTTCCGACAAGCCAAAGATACCGTCGCCGTGCACGCTCGAGACAGCTTTCCGCAATCATCTAGAGGTTTGCGCGCCTGTGGCTCGGAAGGCTGTGCTCGACGTTGCTCAGTTTGCGCCCACCCCTCAAGCCAAATCGAAGCTCCTCGGCATTGCGCAGGACCGTGGGCGTTACGAGCGGTTCACGTCTTCTGCACACGTCACGTTCGCTCGGCTGCTCGAGCTTGCCAGCCCTGATGCTGCGTGGACCTCGATACCGCTCGCTTTCGTTATCGATAACTTGCTGCCGCTTCAGCCGAGATACTACTCCATCTCTTCGAGCTCCGTAACGTCTCCCCGGCGCATCGCAATCACCGCACTAGTAGTCAGTAAGACGATCACGACTGAAGACCAGTCAACAACCAATATTCCTGGCCTGACGTCCAATTACCTCTTATCGGCATCCAATCTTCGCCCGGCCGGAAATACGCCAATTCCCACCTATCACCGCTCAGTCGGAAGTGGAGATGTCCAGGGCCAAACAGTTCTCGCGCACGTGAGGAAGTCGAAGTTCAAGCTGCCCATCACATCTTCGACGCAATTGATCATGGTCAGCGCTGGTACCGGCTTTGCTCCTTTCCGTGCGTTTCTCCAGGAGCGCACCAAATTGCATGCGATTGGTAGGCCGATTGGCAAGATGTTGCTGTTCTTCGGATGTCGGAACCAGGAGGACTACATCTACCGTGACGAGCTGGCAAAGATGCAGGAACAGTTATCTTATAAATCATACGCTCCTCCGAGATTCTGTGCGTTCAACCCTTGCGCTAGCGCCGCGCTAACGCGCTAGCGCAGCGCTAAAAACTCCTTAAAGCTGCTAAGCTAATTATAGCCTAGGAAATAAAGGTATTAAATACTATAAAACTTCTAGACTAATAAGTAGGCTTAAACGCAAATCTCTGTAGAGCGTCTAAGAGAAAATAGCACTAATATTAGTAATATAAATTTTAGCGTTATAATAATACACTATTATTACTTTAACTCTATACTTTACCTATACTATAATATTACTTTATTACATTAGATATACTATTTAATAGCGCTTGTTGCGCTCTTTTAACTATATCTAAAATGTCTATTATTGCTGCGCTTAGTTTGCCTACTTACGTGTTACTTTCTCTATTAATACTTATATTATTACTACTATTCTTTCTCTAGTCTCTAAGCTTATAATACCTTAGTTAAATATATACGCCTACGCTATATCTAAGGTATAGGCAGAATAAAGCCTATAACAAGCGCAGTAATAATAAGTTAATAAATACTACTAAAGAGACTATAATAGAAGATAATACTAGTAAATAGACTTATTATACTTAGCGCCTATATATATAGTAAGTATCTACGCAGCGTAAGTTAACTTAAGTAGTTAAAGTTTTTTAATAATATAGATAGTTATTCTAGAACTTTATCTACGCGTAAGTAATAGAGCAGCACATAATAGATAGTATAAGAGCTAGTAGTTATAAGAGATAATAATAGACGCTGCTTAAGGTAGTGCGCACTTTATAGTTAGATTACAGCATCTATAGTAAGAATATACTATTAGCTTATAGGTATAAGTTATTATAACTTATAGAAGAGAAGGCGTTTAGCATATTTAAAGCTAGTATAAGTATTAACGTAGTTAATTACTATACTGCTGTGCAAGCTATTAAGAAACGCGTACCTACCTAGTACGCGTTTATTCTTTACTATTTAGAAAACAAGAGGTAAGAGAAGGCCTTAAAAAACTATAAGGCGCTATAGCAGTAACTCTACTTTATTACTAGTGTAGTATGCTTCTTACGCGCAAAAAAGAGGTTAAACACGCTACCTACCTATATTAGTCTCTATTTATAGAGATCTAGCGTACACTAACACGTTATTAAGATTCTTGCTAGCTTTAGTATGTACTATACATACTATTATATTAATAGTAGAATAGGCAAGATTAGTTAACTTACGTAAGTAAGGCACTCTTTTTATATAACTTCTTCTAGTATATAAACTTCTATAATATTATTAAAACTTCTATAATCTTCTAGAACCTTCTATTTATATATTATTTATTAACTCTAGTAGTAGAGTTAATTATAAGCGCAGGTACACAATCTCTATGTAGTTATTATATATAATAACATTAACTTTATAGATTACAAATAATATAAGAACACTAGTTATATAGCAAGCTATTAAGCTTTTACTAATACAGCCTTTATTATATGTAATAAGTTACCTGCTAATAAACTTACCTAAGACATATATAATCTGTCTATACCTTTTTCTCTCTATAATATTGTAACTAGTCTAGCGTTAACTAGAGGTAATAATATTAGGCGTTATGTATCTAGCTTACTTATTACTAATATAGTCTAACGCTTATATCTAGAGAGCGTAAAGGTAGTATTTAATTGCAATAGTAACTCTTTCTATCTAGCTTTCTCTGTTATTAAATAGTTACTACCTTACGTTACTTAGTACTAGTAATTTGCTAGCATTCTATAAAATAAGAGCACTATTAAGAGCACGTATGCTATATATAAAGATATATTCTTACGTTAGTTAGGCTTAAAGGCTGCTAATAAGCCTAGCAAAGTTAATAACTTTACTTATTACCTTATATTATATTATAGAAACTAGCTTACTACTAACTATATATAGTCTACTTTACAGAAGCAGCGTCGCGCAGAGCTACTATATAATAGATAGTAGTAGATTTAACTACTTTTTACCTAGTTCTACGTCTAGATAAACTTATTAGCTACTATTATCTATACCTATTAGGTAGCTAATTCTAGTTTTTATACTGTACACTCTCTTATTACTAACATAACGTATTAAAACTATTTATATAGTACTAGAGACAACGTAAAGTACTACTTAATAGAGCTAGTTATTACCTAGAGATTTACTTTATAAGTTAGAGTACTCTTTTACGCAGCTATAAGAGACTATAGACTACTACTAGTTAATACTAAGTAGAATCTCTAGCGCGAGGTAGTTAGAAATGCTATATTCTGCCTATTAGCGCTGTAATTTATAGAGCTTGTTAAAGACGTCTAATCTACTACCTTTATCTTGTTAGCTTAGACGTCTTCTAGTCTAGACGTTAACTTCTATACTATATATTAGCTTTTATAGAAGGTTAAGCTATTCTTAACACTACGCTATATAGTTAAGTATAGTAATATTAGTATGCTACAGCGCTTAGTAGATTCTCTTATTATTATGTTCTTAGAGGTAAAGTAGTATAACTATAGCAGAGAGATACTATATTATTAATAGTGTCTATTCTCTGCAAATACGCCTATTCTCTAGTAGTTAATATTATTATTAGGTCTTATAAACTAGTATAGGCAGCAGTCTACCTTTAAGGCTATTAATCTACATCTTAAGCACCTTAACTATAGTTGCAAGCTTAACCTCTACAACTAAAAGAACTCTACGCATAACTTTAATATTATATTCTAGTAGTAAGCTCTTTATAACGTATATCTAGGTAAACTCTACACTAAACTTAAGCGTTAGTATAGAGAATCTATGTTAGGCAAGTACACAAGCGATAGAGCTATTTATAATATATTCTTTCTTAGTTAGAACCTATTCTTAGATAGGTATGCTAGCTATCGCGCTTCTATTAACGCTAGCAGTAGAATATATAATTCTGCAGACATCTAATAGAATAGTATAGACAGTCTTAAGGCTAACGTTAATGCTTTTAACGCTTAGTATATTTATACTCTAACGTCTCTACCTTATAGTACATTAGTAGTAACGCCTAGTAATAGTTATAATAGGTTTGTTAACATTAGCAAGTACGCTAACCTTGCTTATAGCAGCTACAACAGCTAAGTAGATACTACTACTAATAAATATCTATTAACTAGCATTAATTAGCTTAATCTTATATAGGCCTTTAGTTAGCGTAGCTATATATAATATACTCTATAAGTTTATAGAAGTTTATAGAAGTATATAGTAGTATATATAAGTTTATAGTGTTAATAAAGTTGCTATCTACTTACTACGTAGTTAAAACTACGTTAAGGTAGAATTAATATTAAGGCTAGTAGAGGCTACGTGTAGGTCTTACTAGCGTAATTAGCTTAGAACTTTCTACAAGATTACTAGTGTTGTACTTACTAGAAAGAATTAGCTTAGAAGTTTCTATAAGATTGCTAGCGTTACTAATTATTCTAGGTGCGTAAGAGAATAGAGAGTTATACTTAATTTATCTTAACTTATTTAGTCTACGTAAACGTTATTAGCTACTAAACAACTATCTATTAGTAGAAGCCTATTACGTTAGCTGCTAAAGAAACCTCTATTACGTAGAAGCCTATTATATTAGCTACTAAAGAAACTCTATTAAGTAGAAGCCTACTATATTAGCTACTAAATATACCTCTCTTTTAGTTAAACTAGAACTATTCTGCAACGTTACTAGAAGAGTAGACAACGTTGCTAGAAGCACAGCGCACACGTCTCTGTTCTCGCTATTACCTACTATTTCTTTTCTACCTCTTTCTTCTAGTAGCCTACTACCTTAGGCTAGTGCGCTGTCTTCTTCTACTTCGCGCTATTAGAGTAAAGATATTACCTATAAAGCTAGAGAGGCTAGAGAACTGCATATTACTATTATAGCTAACTAACTGCCTAAGCAACTAGAGCACTAAGATAAAGCTATAGCTAACTAACTACCTAAGTAACTAGAGCACTAAGATAAGGCTATGTCTAACTAACTAGACACTTTATTATTAAGTATATATAGCGCTACCTTTTTTAGCTCTAGCTTTATAGACGCCTCGCTAACACGCTATTATAGCTAACTAACTACCTAAGCAACTAGAGCACTAAGATAAGGCTATATCTAACTAACTAGACACTTTATTATTAAGTATATATAGCGCTATCTTCTTTAGCTCTAGCTTTATAGGCGCCTTACTAATACGCTAATTACTAAATTAGTGTAGTAGTTACTACTAAAAGCGCAAATCTCTTGTCTACAACCTCTATAAGAACTTACTAGGCAATTAGCCTATAAGTCTTAAGAAGTTTATAGAATATTACTAGTTAGCTCTAGCTTTATAGACGCCTTGCTAACACGCTAATTACTAAATTAATATAGTAGTTACTACTAAAAGCGCAAATCTCTTGTCTACAACCTCTATAAGAACTACTAGGCAATTAGCTTATAAGTCTTAAGAAGTTTACAGAATATTGCTAGTTAGCCTATAAGTCTTAAGAAGTTTACAGAACGTTGCTAGTTAGCCTATAAGTCTTAAGAAGTTTATAGAATATTGCTAGTTAGCCTATAAGTCTTAAGAAGTTTATAGAACGTTGCTAGTTAGCCTATAAGTTTTAAGAAGTTTTGCGTTCTAGCTATAGAATAAAAAAAATAGAAAAAAATAGACAAACTACAACTTAAACCTAGATCTTTCTCTATAGAAATACTCTCTATTTTCTGCTAGCAGGCTTAGTAGGCGCTACACTAGCTAGCTAGTAGGTCTCTTCTCTACTATAGCTAGGTACTTCTACGTAAGAGGCTTTAACTATTAAGCTACTTACTCTAAGTATATTTAATAAAGTGTAGCTACGCAACTTAATATATAAACAGAGACTATATAGCTATACTAGTTGCTTCTCTATTTACTAGGCGTCTACTTAATAACGTTACTTAGCGCAAGATATAATAGTAGTACTAGCAATACCTCTAACTAGGTCTAAATATAGCTAATTACGCAGCGCCTATTACTACTAATAATAATAACTTTAAGGCTAATTCTAAGTTTACTTAGTACGTCTCTAGCTAGTTTAAGCTTCTTACTAACTCTCTTACGCTAAGCAGAAGAAGACACTTAAAGAGTACATTAACTTTAAAGAGAAGAATAACCTCTATAGATACAGCATAGCTATATAATATATATAGTATATTTTTAAGCTATATAGAAAAGCTTATCTATATTATAAGACCTAGCGCAAGTAAGTTACAACGTCTAATAACCTTACTAACCTATAGCGCTAGCGCAACAACACTAGTGTCTAGCTCTCTACTATAGATATTATCTCTAACCTTAGTTCTCTAGAGAAGCGCAGTAAGAACGCGCCTTTTATAGGTAATCTAACTACTATAGTTAGAAATAAGCCTAATAAGCTAGAGCACTCTAGCTCTCTAGAAGAGCGCAGTAAGAACGCGCCTCTATAGGTAACCTAACTACTATAGTTAGAGATAAGCCTAATAAGCTAGAGTACTCTAGCTCTCTAGAAGAGCGCAGCAAGAACGCGCCTCTATAGACAACCTAACTATTATAGTTAGAGATAAGCCTAACAAGCTAGAGTGTGCTAGTAATAGTATTAAGGTCTTTACTCTTCTTAATATCTAGGCCTCTCTTTATAGGCTGTAATTAAGTTACTAGTTATAACGCTTCTTACTATTTTCTTAACGCTAGCGCTGCTAAAGCTATTATTAACTACCTTCTCTTTATTACTAACTCTCTTATAGTTATTATTATTAATAACACTAGCTATAAGCCTTTAGGCCTCTTAAGCCTATACGCTGCGCTGCTAAAGCTATTATTAACTATCTTCTCTTTATTACTAACCTCTTTATAATTATTAACCTTACTATATATATCTACTATAAGTAGTGTTCTAAGAATAACTACAGACTATGTAAGGCTATTATTAAGTACGCTAGTTATAAGCCTTTAGGCGTCTTTTAAGCCTATAGCTACCTAAGAAGACGCCTCTAGTAGGTATAGTAATTAGGTTGTATAGGCTAACTATTTAGTTAGAGGTAAAACGCTGTAACACTTGCAGCAAGAGAGGTAGAGGGTAGTAGTAGTTTTAGGTGTAGAAGGTAGCTCTAGCTCTAAGTTTGTATCTAACTACCTTTTTAATAACTATACTCTAACTCTAACTAACTCTCTAGCGCTAGAATGCCTACTAGATTAGGCACCTTATTATTAAGCATGTATACAACCTCTTTCTACTATTTATTAAGAACTATGTTCTAGAGAAGAAACTTATTATTGCTAGAGTTCTTCTCTAGAGCTATAACCTTTCTTTACTATTTATTAAGAACTCTAGCAATAATGTTACTCTTAACTTTAACTACAGCTTTAACGCTAGAGAAGAAGCTTATTATTACTAGAGTTCTTCTCTAGAGTAACAACGTTGCTCTTAACTTTAACTATAGCTTTAACGCTAGAGAAGAAGCTTATTATTACTAGAGTTCTTCTCTAGAGCAACAACGTTGCTCTTAACTTTAACTATAGCTTTAACGCTAGAGAAGAAGCTTATTATTACTAGAGTTCTTCTCTAGAGTAACAACGTTACTCTTAACTTTAACTATAGCTTTAACGCTAGAGAAGAAGCTTATTATTACTAGAATTCTTCTCTAAAGTAACAACGTTGCTCTTAGCTTTAACTATAGCTTTAACGCTAGAGAAGAAGCTTATTATTACTAAAGTTCTTCTCTAGAACTATAATCTTTCTCTGCTATCTATTAAGAACTCTAGTAATAACGTTACTCTTAACTTTAACTACAGCTCTAACGCTAGAGACGTTACTAATAATATTACTCTTAACGTTAACTACAGCTTTAACGCTAGAGAGTTTGCTAGCAATATATTATTTAGACTTTCTAGTAGTAACCTTCTAAGTTACGCTAGGTATCTACAGAGTACTAAGTTAGTGTTCTCTACTCTCTCTAAGGCTATTAAGACTCTTCTAGCCTTAACTTTGCCTACTACTCTAGAGCCTATTAAGGCGACGTAGGCGCTACTTATAAACCTAACTCTACTTATACTCTCTTTAATACTACTATAGACTTTCTAGCTATAGAAATATTATTTAGCCTCTAATCTACTTATAGCTTCTACTTTCTAGGTAATTTTGCTAGTGTCTATTAGTCTTCTTATTTAGCCTCTAATCTACTTATAGCTTCTACTTTCTAGGTAATTTTACTAGTGTCTATTAGTCTTCTTATTTAGCCTCTAATCTACTTATAGCTTCTACTTTCTAGGTAATTTTACTAGTGTCTATTTATCTCTAACTATGCGCTAGTAATTAGTAACAGGCTTCTACTCTTTATTATTACTAATTAGATTAATAATCTTATGCTTTTTCTTAGCTAGCTATAAGCTTCTCTTTCTTTTTATTATTACTATAGAGGTTAATTATCTTGTGCTCTTTCTTAACTAGCTACAAGTTTCTTTTTTTCTTTCTTACCTTTACTCTTTAACCTAGTAAGCTATTAGCTAGGCTAGAACTCTATAAAGTAGTCTTATACATAGATATAGATAACCTTATAGCTATATCTTATCTTAACTCTTAATATACTCTTTCTTTGCATAATCTAAATAAGCTACAACTAGTCTAGATAACCTCTTACCTATAATGTACTCTTGCTAGCCTTCTCTACTTGCAAACCTACTTCTTATACTTTTATTATAAGTAATATAACTATGTTATATAAAGCGTTAACGCTATAAGAGATAGATTTTAGTGTAGATATACTGCTTACAGCGTAAGTCTACTAGTAAGAAGATATAAACTACTAGAACTAGTGTTACTATCTATATAAGTATATAGCAATATACACAGAGAGAAGTATATAGTAATAACTTTAATTCTAACTAACTAAACTCTACTCTCTTACTATAGCTAGCATTTAAACTCTAACCTACAACGCTTACTCTAACCTAATACCTAGGTTGTTTTCTTTAGCAGTACTCTAAACAGCTAGAATAGAATATAGAAGCTAACGCTCTAAGGCTAGCAAATATCTATACATTATAGTAGCAGCACTATAAAGGCACTGCTTACTTATACCTTATAGAGAAGAGAAGAGAGCAAGCTATTCTATGTCTATTATTACCTACTTACTATACTCTTACTACTACTGCGTAACGTTACGTATAAGAGTAACTAAGATCTCTACCTAGCTTAGCGCAATATCTATCTTCTTATTATTATTATTATTATTATTATACGCTAAAGGCGTAGAAGAAGTAGAAGTAAGAATAATAAGCGTAGGCGCAGGCGTAGGCGCAATTATTAATAGTAGTATAGCTGCTAGACGCTAAGTGCGCTAAGTATAGTCTTAAGGCAGGCTATATTACTATTAGTATATAGTTACTAACTCTATAGTAGTGCTATACTTATCTACGCTCTCTAACTATGCTAGACCTTAATTTACTCTAGTAAAGCTTATTCTACTACTAGTGCTGCTATTACTACTACGCAATAAACTATAGTAGTAGCACTAAAAGTATAGCGCGTAAAGCGCTAAATAAGAGGCTAAACAGAAGAGAGTTAGAAGTAGATATTTTAAGGTAGTTGCTGCTATTATTATTAATGTAGAGAGTGTTATATAGTATAGAATTACTATAGACTAAAGTCTTAATAGCTATAAGTAAGATTACAGTCTTAAAAAATAGTATATTTATTACTTATTACTTATTACTCTTTACTTCTTACTCTTTATTAATTATCTACCTCTTATACCTATATACTATATTGCTATGCTAGTAAAGCTAGCGTCGCAGCTATTAATACAGTGTCTCTACTTATTACAACTCTATGTTTCTACTAGCTTCTTATACTTACGTACTATATAGAACCTTAAATCTAGGTATTCTCTATTAATAATAGCCTAATATAGTACTACTATTTAGTATATTAGTTCTTTGCTAGTCTAGTAATCTCTAGCTCTTAACTAAGATACCTAGCTTAACTGCTAGGTAGGTAATTTCTTGTATACAAAGTTGCTATTTTTTTTACTTTAGGTTTAAATTATACCTATTACTATTAGCTTTTTTTAGCTTATAAGTCTTCTATAAACTTCTAGAGACTTATAGACTAACTAGTAACGTTCTATAAACTTCTAGAGACTTATAGACTAACTAGTAATATTCTACAAATACTTAGAGACGTATAGACTACCTCTTTCTTCTCTACTATATATAGACTACACTACTAAGTGTAGTAATATAAACTTCTATAAACTTCTATACACTTATATTAGGTTGTTAGCTAATTGTATATTGCTACTATTTAAGAAAAGGCGCTTAAGTATAGTATTGTAACGTAGCTCTTTATAGCGAAGGCAATAGTTAGTTATATTTAGATTTTGTTATACAACACAATACTATAAGAATAATATATAAATAGATAAGTAAGAGATTACTAGATCTATTAAACTATCTAACTCTTACGTGCTATACTATTATTAATACTAAGTAACCTACGCAGACAGCCTCTATTAGACACTAGCTCTCTTTACCTATATAGGTATATTAAACTAGCTAGAGCTAACAGCAAACTGCGTACGTAAGGCCTAAGAACTAACTTATTAGGCTATCTTAAACACTAGAGCTATTACTACTATTATTATAACTAAAGAGAGGCTTTTTCTACTAGTCTTAATAACTACGTATACTTGCACTAAGCCTCTCTGCTAACCTAAGCTAGGTACATAGATAACTAGAGTTAATTAGAACTACCTAAGGCGAGCACTACCTTATAGTATCTTAGGCGGTAAAGCTACTAGCACTAGCTCTACTAGAACTAAACTTAGGTAGACTCTTTAGTAGAAGAGACCTAGGCTAGTAACTATAAGGTAGATTATCTCTCTTAGGTAACATGCTACTACTCTTCTTTTAGAGAGAAAGAAAGTAGCTACCTAGACTAGGTGTAAACTAGTAATAAGTATATATAGGCAGAGTATACTTAATATATATCTCTGCTCTCTTAGAGTAGACCTAACACTTATAGTTATTTCTATAGTATTACTTATAGTAGTTCTTACTAAGGCGCTGCTTCTCTATATCTATCTCTATAATAGTACTAATATAGCCTATTATTACCTTCTTAGACTAGGTCTATAACGCGTAACTATTATAACTATCTCTATACTATAAGTCTAGGCGCTAAAGCTTCTAGCTAGCGGCTTTTCTTCTATAGAAAGAAAGAAAGTAAGTATAATATTAACTCTCTATTAACGCTAGCTTAGTCTACGCACGTGTTATTGCTAATACACTACTAGAAGATTAGATAAGAGAACTAGAGAGTAGTATTCTAGTGTTTAACGCAAGAGCGCTAACTAACTTCTCCTCTTTCTTCTCTTTCTCCTCTACCTCTACTACTACTACGTTCTTCTCTTCCTTTACTATAGACTTCTAGTCTGCCTTATCTTTCTACTTAACTTTCTTATTCTTTTTACTAATAGACTTCTACGCTACTTTATTCTCTTTCTCTCTACCTATACTATTATTATTATTATTGTTACTAAGAATAGGCAAACTACTTTTATTATTATTGTTGTTAATAATAGGCAGAGCATTATCTATCTTAATATTCTTATTCTTATTCTTAGCTAATGCTATAAGAGTAATAACTATAAGTAGAGGTAGAGGCGCAATAGTAGAACAACGCTAGAAAGGCTGCAGACAAAGGTTATAGTTATAACGTTAGTAGAGAACCTACACTAACTAACCTTACGCGTTAGGTACTATACTATATACTAGTTAGTATAGATATTATATTAATGCTATTAAAAAACCTACTAGTACCTATAAAGAGTGCTCTACAGCAAACTAGCTGTAGTAGTAAAGTATTAAGCTTTATTAGTTACTACTATATAGTAGCGTATAAAGCGCGCAGGTACTTACGTTATAATAAGTATTATAAGTATTTATTAAAGGTTTAAAAAGGCTAAAAAGATTTGCTATATTCTAGCGCCTACGTCTATTTACTACTAAGGCTAATTTTATAGTAAATCGCTAGACGCTGTCTACATACAAATACCTACTACCTTCTACTAACTACTATAAACTACTAGGCTAATAAAATAGCAGCCTCTAGACTCTAAACTAGAAAAAATGTGTTACTTAGCTATTTAGGCCGCGTTAGCAGAGTAAGAGTAAAAAAGTAATAGGTATTCTATTAGCAAGTAGAAGTATATTTAATAGTTCTATAGTCTTATGTAAACTTATAGAAACTTATAGACTAATAGAATAATAGACTTTAGACTCTCTACTAAAAGGCAAGGTAATATAGCTATCTACACTATAATAGAAAGGTAAAAGAGAAGGTACGTATTGTATAATAATAATAACTAACTATATATTTAGATCTTCTATAATCTTATGTAAACTTCTAGAAACCTCTAAGTAAATAAAAATAATAGCAGCTAATTAATATATAGAGTCTATCTACCTAACTATAATACTAGCTTACTTTACTACTCTAATATCTTCTATACGCTCTTACTCTTATCTATTAGTTTTTACTTGCGTCTACTCTATAACGTCGCTAACATCTTAATAGCGCAACTAGAAGTTACTATTACTATCTCTACTACTTTATTTAGACTAGTAGCCTATCTCTTGCGTAACGCTAGTTATAGTATACGCACTATGTTATAGCTATCTTAACTTCTTAATCTAGGCGTGCAACGCCTTACTACTATATAAAAACTTAGAGTACTAGCTACGCTAGCAAGAGATAAAAGAGACACTAAACTAGTAGTAGGCGTAGTCTAACTTGCGTCTTTGCAAATTTAAGACACTATTAGCAAAAGTATTAAATTAGATTTACAATAGATACGCGCTAAACAGTCTACTATAACCTAGAGACTAGCGTTTTATAGAACTAGAGCTACAACACTACTATTTAGACTATTAATAAACACTTTAACTTAGACCTGCGTATTTATTCTTATAACACTAGTAGCTATATTATTATCTATACACTAGTCTAGTAGAGGTAGATATATAGATAACTAAGATCTTAATAGTATACTCTAAGTTCTTGTTATTCTTAACTATCTTCTATTATCTAGAAGTGCACTATACTCTACTTAAGAAGCATTTAGTATATTACGTAGTTAATATAGTAATAGTACTACCTTGCTATCTACGTCGCAATACTACTATATACATAGAGATAGTATCTAGTTAATACTATCTAGAAAAGCTAAGTCTTTGTTAGCTCTAGTATCTATATCTACTAATATATTACTAACTTAGATACGCGTAACCTAGTCTATATATATACCTAGTAGTATAGAAAATTATTAATTCTCTCTATATAAGAGTACTATTGCCTGCTATACTACAAATACTCTAACCTAAGTATATATTAGGTTAGTAAGCGTACCTCTACAAGGCTCTACAGAGCTAACAGAGATATTAGAGGCTTTTTTAATCTACTACTTTAGTTACTAAGTGCACTTAGAATAGTAGGTCTCTAGTGCTATATAAAGTTGCTAGTCTACAGGTATAGTATATTTACCTAGCTACTTAAGAAACCTATAATAGTAATAGCTATTACTTACAACCTTTAGCTAAGATAGTAGTATATTTACCTACCTTTGTCTATTAGTTTTAGACTAGAACTTATAACTATTCTTAGACAACCTTACCTAAGACACTACCTTATTATCTATAGACTAAGACGCAGATAGGCTAATAGATATATTAACGTTACTAGGCGTTACTATCTATAAGAGTCTACTAGCTACGCGCAAAGATAGAAGCTAATAATAAGACTATTATACTTAAGCTAGAAGCTTTAGCTTTAGAACTACTACAACGTCTAGTTAATTAACTCTATTATAGTTAAAGAGCTAGTATAAAAGAAAGATAAATACTTAGCTAGTATACCTAGCGCCTCTCTCTCTACAACTAATTTACTACTATAGGTCTATAATACTCTTAGTAATTAGTATATTCTACGTTATAACTCTTATAATATCTAGTAGATTTATATCTATTCTAAGAGACGTTATTACAAAGATAATATAGATATAAAAAGTAGAATACTTAAACTTATTATACGTTGCGTCTTTATTATGCTACGTAATATAAACAGTATACGTCTTAACTATATTAAATACACACTAATCTCTAGCTAATAGGTTAGTACTATAGTGTTAATTATCTAGGAAGTTCTTTGTTATATACACAAGCATTATTATAGCCTATTCTATAGTATTCTAGAGTTAGGTTCTTCTATTAATAAAGATAATTATCTTAGGCTACGTTATAGGTATAGCAGCCTCTCTAGTTATAGATAGTAGTAGTAAGAAGAAAAGAAGATTCTATAATATAGACTTACTAGGTAGTATCTCTATAATAGTTATAGACGCGTTAGGCCTATTAATAGTTATTTAAATTAACTTAGTCTTATAAGTATTACGCTCTAGACAGTAGAAACTAGTAGTGTCTAACACCTACTTAGTAGAGTTAAGATCTAACGTAGCTAAATAACTAAACTAATTAACATTTTGCGTAAGAATACTATAGAGTTTACCTAGCTACGTAAAAGTAGAACAGAATGCTTCTTACTAGATAATAAGATAGTACTTATTAATTATAATAATTCTAATCTGTAACTAGAAGGTTATGTCTCTTAACGTAGTCTAGAAAATATAACTAGATACCTACTTAGGCTCTATTAATATATAAGTATACTTACTATAGATAATCTTATTAATAAGCTTATAAGACTAAGTATAAGTTCTTGCGTTAACTAAGTAAGGTCTTACGCTATTAAGATAACGTATATTACTAAGCTACTTATTCTCTAGCTTAGAGAGTAGTATTAACTATAGTATAATCTTTCTAGTTAATACTAAATACGCGTAGAAGATAAGGCTTTTACTAAAGCTAGTTATAGTAATTAATAACACGTTACTTCTTATATAGATAAGACGCTAAAGAGCGCGTATCTACTTATTACGTAGTTTAAGTGCCTTACTACTATAACTATAGAATAGCACACGCCTTAGATAATACTAAATAACCTACTCTTATAATGCTACATATTATTCTTATCTTATATTCTCTACTAGTAGAGGAAGTTTCTCTAATTCTATATCTAGAATTATAGTAATACGTTAATTAATTAGAAGCGTAGCTTGCCTAATTACTACACGCTTAGGCGTAGTAATAGCGTAACTCTAGTACTATCTACTACATTTATCTACTTTTTACTTTGTCTTACGCTTTACTATAGCTACTCTATAAGAATAACTAGCTATAAGAAGTTACTAGTAGTCTAAAGAACTTTATAGAAGTTTATAGAAGTTACTAGTAGTCTAAAGAACTTTATAGAAGTTTATAGAAGTCTAAGAAAGTTACTACTATATAGCTAGTAGCTAATCTACTTACTATAAGCCTTAGTAGCTAGCTATTAGCTTAGTAGTTTACAAGAGTCTATAGTATTCTATAATACTATAACATCTTTATTAGAGTACTACAGCACTACTATATGCAACACTATAATACTATAATACTATAACGTAACGCGTATAGTAGACGTAACTATAACTAGTATAGAAGTTTATAAAGAGTTATAGAGCTTTATAAGACTTTATAAAGCTTTATAAAAGTTTTAGTGTAGGTATAAAGTAAATAGAATATAGTAAGTAGGTTAGTAAGACGTAATTACGCTAAAGAGCTAAAATATTATCTTTTATAACGCTGTACTTCTCTATTAATACTACGCGTAAATTAGACCTAATAAATATAATAGTATTAAGAAGAACTTGCGCTTTCTATTATATCTAACACTATAATAAGACAAGATAGTAGCGTTATAGTACTAATAGGTAAACTTTACTAAAGTTGTAATTTAAAATGCCTATTTACTAAAAGTCTTGCTATTTTTTCTTAAACGCTCTATAAAAGCCTTACTATAAGTATTATATAATTAGCTCTTATTAGCTAAGAAGTTTAGTTTATGCGCTAGCTCTATAATTAGCTAAGAAGTTTTTAGAAGCTGCAAGGACTTGTAAGCGAGGTTTTTTGCGGGGCGTCTGATTCATGAGATAAAGGAACAGCTCGGGGAGAAGCTAGAGATCGTGACTGCATTCTCGCGAACGCAAGGGCAGCGCAGAGTGTATGTGCAGGACCGGGTGGCCGAGCACGCGGGCAAGGTGCTGGGCATGCTGGAAGGAGGGGCCAACATGTACATCTGCGGCAAGGCAAGCATGGCCCGGGAGGTGGATATGAGGCTTGGAGACGCCGTCCAGGGTGCGCAGGGTAAGACCGAGGCCGAAGTCAGAGCGTGGGCTGACGGGCTGAAGAAGAGGGGCAAATGGAAGGCGGATGTTTGGGGGTGATTTCGGTTGAGATGCTGTTTACCATAGCGCGTTCGTACGAAGGGAGGGCCTCCCCACTTTTACCAATTTACCCCTGCCAAGCCAAGCAACACGGGCAGAGCCCATCCGCGCCCCAACGGCAGCTTGTGCGCCAGTTATTCCGCCACCTTTTGCTCACACCTCAAATTTTCATACCTCTCTTTGCATAGCAGTCAACAATGGATGTCGCTCTGGAACTCCTGGATCCTCTTGTCCTGGACAAAGCCTACGCATGGGCTCTCCCCTCGCCCGGCTTCAGCGTAGGGAACTCTTCGTTTTCAGACTTTTCGGCCGCTAGCACAGCGCCTGCGTCCCAATGGCCACGCGACAACATTTACCGTCAAATTCTATCGATTCTCGTCATTACTCAGCTCGGCGCGACTTCTCTCTACCTCTTTTTCAGCTCTCTATCCTACTACCTTGTCTTTGATCGCCGGCTCGAGTACCATCCACGCTTCTTGAAGAACCAAGTCTCCCAAGAGATCATATCATCGCTCTTCGCCATCCCCTTCATCAACCTTTGTACCCTGCCAATTTTCCTCGCTGAAGTGCGCGGCCACAGCTTGATCTATACCAACACGAGCGAATATGGCTGGCCCTGGCTGGTGGCTTCGGCCGCTCTGTACATGGCTTTCAATGATTTTGCCATTTACTGGATTCATCGCCTAGAACACCACCCTAGCGTATACAAGTACATCCACAAGCCACACCACAAATGGATTGGTAAGTGTCCCCGCTCTCTTTCAAATGTCTTGCATTTTTGTCGGTCTCAATACCAATGCTAATTTCAACAGTTCCTACACCATGGGCTGCGCTAGCTTTCCACCCGCTTGATGGGTTCGTCCAATCCTTGCCATACCAGTGAGTATTTTCTAGGCCATTTCCTCAAAACCTCATTGCTAAATCTCAAAAGCATCTTCGTGTTCATCTGCCCAATGCAGAGGCATCTGTACATGGTCCTCTTTGTTGCTGTCCAAATTTGGACCATCTTCATTCACGATGGCGACATGATTACCGGCCATTGGACAGAAAAGTGGCTCAACAGCCCCGCCCATCACACACTGCATCACATGTACTTCACAGTCAACTACGGACAGTACTTCACCTGGGCCGACACCTACTTCGGCTCTCACAGGGCGCCGCAGCCAGAGCTGGACCCTATTCACGATGCGCTCAAGGTCATGCGTGCGAAGGGCTTAGTGGACGAGCAGGGCAACCTCATCAAGCACGCCAAGAAAGAGTAGACGAGTCACGATATCACTTCCTGGGGGAGTTCATGAGTTTTATAGATTTCTTTGAGGAGACAAGACGAGATATGGCAGATCATTGGTTAAAGACAGCCAACTAGCTTCTCAGGCCCTCACTTTTCGGACCTGCGGGTCATTTTGGTATGATAGATCTCCTCGTTACAGCGAGAACCTTATAGCAATATCTAATGTTAATGTAATACCAAGAAGCGCTCGCTCATACCAACACTGTCATTGATGAACGATTATGCCGATCTGATGGTGTTTGAGTAGCATTATCAATCAACGATTGCATGAGCACGAATGACACTCCAACGCCCTAAATCACACATAGTTACACACGTGGAGAAGCTTTGGCTCCAATTGAGAAAGTTGTTGCTTCCGCTACCCCGACTTTTTTCGTCACGTCACATCGCAAGATTCGCGAAACCAACAAGTTCGCCAAAAGCCGCCTGGACTTCGGTAACCTTCTATCGGCTTTGTGGTATTCCCATAGGACGGGTCGGGCGATATCCATCCGATCGCAATGTTGAAAATGGCAGGCCCGCAGGACACGGCCTTTTGACTCCGAGCCTTGGCGCCCAACGTAGAAGTCTATGCCGCAAACTTCCTATCCCCGACAATCCTCAGCCGCACGCGCGACCAGCGTTCTCGATCCGCCATGCCCGCGTCAACCAATGTGCAGCATCCGATTGAGCTGTCAAGCGGTTCCAACACGCCGGTCTACCCTGTTCTCTAGGCTCCTCCCCCGCATTTCCCCATGCACCCCAGCATTGCGAAGCGAAGAATGACGCATACCCGATAGGTTTGCGGAGACATGCGAGTAGAAACCTGGGGAAGGTGTTGCCAGTATGGTGCGACGGATCCCAACGTGGCAATCCAGGTCAGCCTGCGAGAGCATTTCGCATCGAGCTTGGTTGCGCGTCGTGCCGGCCATTGTCGGAGCGCGACCTTGAGGCTACACGAGTAGCATAAGTAGCACGCGATATCTCCTGGAGTATGGCTTGAAGTATCGCAAGCTCTCGAGCCTCGTCTGTCATCATCACATTGTTGACTCTGATCATCACATCTGGAACATTGTCCAAACTCCTCACCACTGCCAATTACAGGTCAATATGGCTCAAGACTTGAAGAAGGCTGATGTTTTCAACGAACGGTCGTCCAGCATCGACAAAATTGAAGATATCACGACTGCACGCGAACATGCGGATCAGATCGCAAATCTCTCTGGCATCGAAGCTACAGCTGCTTCAAAGGCTGCTTGGCTAATTTCCATGACTGTTTCTCTCGGTGGCCTCCTTTTCGGTGCGTAACTCTATTCCTAAGTTGGATTCTGAGATCCGACCTTGCTGACTTTGTCGAGGTTACGATACTGGCTACATCTCTTCGGTGCTCGTGACTATTGGCTCATCTCTCGGCCACGAACTCACGTCCTCCGAGCAGGAGCTCGTCACATCACTCACCTCTGGAGGTGCCCTCGTGGGAGCCGTCATTGCTGGTATGATTGCCGACAAATATGGTCGCAAGCTGCCAATATTTCTGGCATGCGGCGTCTTCGTTATCGGCACCATACTCCAGACGGCTGCGTATCACCTCCCACAGTTCGCGGTAGGCCGCTTCGTCGTAGGCCTGGGTGTTGGCTCGGCGGCTATGATAGTTCCTCTCTACATATCCGAACTGGCGCCAGCCAAGTATCGCGGCCGGATGATCGCCTTCAACAACATGAGCGTCACCTTTGGCCAGTTTCTTGCGTCATCCATCGGTGCCGGCTTCGCACAAGTCGGAGGCGCCAACTCGCAAGCCTGGAGAGCAACAGTTGGCATCGGTGCGGCACCCGCCGTCCTCCTTGCCGGTCTTCTGACTCTCTGCCCCGAGTCTCCCCGCCAACTAGTCGCACACGGGAACGTGGACCAAGCCAGTATTGTCCTCACGCGCATCTACCCAACATCGACCGAAGAGCAGCGACGCGCGAAGATCATGAGCATTGAGATGAGCATCAACGAAGCCACACAGACTATGGTGGATGATTCGGTGTTCAAGACTTTGGCCCGTATCTTCACCACAGCGTCCACTTTCCGCGCCGTTTTTACAGCATGCACGATCATGGCCATTTCGCAACTGTCGGGCTTCAACACACTCATGTATTACTCAGCGACGCTCTTCAAGATTGTCGGCTTCAACAACGCGACCGCTGTCGCCATTACCGTTTCCGCTACGAACTTCATCTTCTCGCTCGTCAACCTTGTCATTGTCGACAAGTTCGGCCGCCGTCGCATTCTCTTAGTAACGATCCTGGGGATGAGCGTCTGCCTTGTCATTGCTGCCGTCAGCTTCTCTTACATCCCGATTGATCTCCGCACATTGGCTGTTCAGAGCGAAGAGATTGGCTGGCCGGGTTATGTCCTCATTGCCACGATCATCATCTTTGTTGGCTTCTACTGTAAGTACGCTCACTATGCTGAAGTCGTTTTTGTCTTCTCTTCCGCTATCACTAGACCAGTGCTAACTTCAATCAGCTAGTGGTGTGGCTACCGTGGCATGGATCGGGACCGAGCTGATTCCTATGGAGGTCAGAGCTGTTGGAACGATGTTGAATACGGTCACATGCTGGAGTACCAACATCATCATCGCCTCGACTTTCCTTTCCATGATGAAAGGCATCACCCCATCAGGGGCCTTCGGCTTCTACGCAGGCATCTGCTTCGTCGGCTGGCTATTCGTTATCTTCTGCTTCCCTGAAGTCAAGGGAATGCCACTCGAGGCCATCCGCGAAGTGTTCGAAAACGGATTTGGCGTCAGATATGCGAGGAAGTGGCAGAAGGAGAACAGGGAGTTTGCCAAGATCAATGCAGGCAATTCACAAGCCTTTGGTCACTAATCAGAAGTTTTCATGTATGGATGACATGAGGCTGGTGAGTGGGTTCTTTTCATGTGGATATTTTAGTTGTGCTTGGTATGTCGCTTCGCGCGACGCGACGAATACATCGATGTGCTTCATCTTGCACAGGTCCTAAGCACACATGTAGCATGCATGCGGTGAAGTGATGAGATAATATCTCGGTGTTGGTGTCAAGTCCCCTAACCAAGTACCACGGTTCCAACACCGGATCCCCCAGCCCGTACCCCTACCAACCGGTCCCCTTACCAAGCCAACATATCAACAACACATGCAAAACACTCCTCTTTCCAACCCTTCCAGTCATCTCCGCCTAAACGCACAAGCAAAGTCATCAAGATGCGCAAAACAAGCCTCATCGCCATCCTCGCAACCGCCATCACCAGTGTAACAGCCATCGACAAAATCGGCCGCTCATCTCCCAGCTGCATCGCCTACGCCGTCACCGATGAAGCCTGGACAGAAAACAACATGAGAAGACGGCGGGTCGTATACGATACCACGAAGAGCATTCTGCATTACGATCAGACCATGTATAGCATTGGGTGGATGTGGTCGAACGAGAAAGAAGGTGTGTATTCCACCATGTCCTATCGTTTGGAGATCGGCTACTGACTGTTGGCATCATAGCATGCAAAGCTCGTACGGTAGATACCGTCGTGTATTACAACGGCATCGTCGTCCCGGCAGGCGCGTACGTTATCGACAGCAGCGAGACACTGAGTGAAGATGGTGATCGCGCGCATCAGTGTCTTTTGGATGTGTTCCGGACTACTTTGGGAAACAATCTGAACTGTACGGTATGATTTGGGTGTGGACTTCAGGTAGTAAGGGGAGAAGGGCTCGGCATTGAATTTAGGGGGTTGGGGACTTGGAATTGCATTTGCAGACTATTGAACGCAGAGGTACATTTTGAATCGAATTGGCTGCGCTTCAAAACGAAGAATAAGCTTCTTCCTACGCTTCCCACCTCTTCGTGTTATCTCCACTCTTCACTTGCAAGTAGTTTCCAGCAATCGGGGCTTTGAGCCCAGCATCCACAATGAACTTTGGCCAGTCAATGCCGAACCGGCTGCTAACAGCCTGTTGATGCGCAGCCGGGACCGCAAAGTTTGCCGGCTGCTCATGCAGCAAGAATACGTAACGATGAGTGGGAGGCGCGCCAGCGGGTGGTGCAGGACCAAAGTACGACGAAGGTGTTGTGGCTGTCGTAGTGAGGACTGATGTGCCGTTCTGCTTGGTGCCGGACGGCGTGTAATCCTGCAGAAGGGCATGCAGGACGGTTGATGCACGGCCGTTTTGGGTAACGTCGATGTCTGAGCAGTGTCAGTGTGGTGCGTTTTTGATGGTGAAAAGGGAGAATACCGATCATTGCAAGCAGGTACTTTCCGCTAAGTGTTGTGTTGGTGAGACCAATGACAGGGGCCTTTGCCGTTGCTGTTTCACATCAGTATGGCACATCTTTCTTCGCACATCGAGTTTGTACTTGATTTCTTAACAACGAGACCGGGACTGATGTACTGGGTCCCATAGTAGACATCCAGCGTTGCATTGGTGGCAGGAGTGAAACCCGAGGGCGTCGTCTGCGCGGTGGCCGATGCAGCGAGGACCAACGAAGATACAATTGTTGTGAACTTCATTATGACACGATTTTAGTAGGAGTGATAGATATCAGGGTCTCAGATGGTGATTTTCTGAGAGCAGTCGACGAACAACATCATAAAGGCCCCACTGTGACATGATGTGGTCTGGCACCTCCACTACAGCCATGCTATCGAGATGCGGGTGCTCTGCAACACGTTGAGTACAGGCCAAGAGAAATTTAGAAAGGCAGAATGTTTATAGATGAGGCTTGAATCTAAGCGAAGCTGATATGTTGCAGGCTGAAGGGGCCTTCATTCCGACCCCTGTCGCCCCCGCAAACTATACATACGTGTTATCGGCACTTGACTTGAGTGTCTTTCTATCCGTCGCAAGCAATTTTCCAGTGCTGAATCTTGGGATGAAGTCCTTCGTCGCTCTTGCTATAGGCTTGTCTGACATGGCTTTGGCGTGCTCACATGATAGACGAGCCCAACTTGATGTCCCAGCTCCGGGTACCCAATTATATCAGCTGCGGTCCTCATCGTACGTCTAGTCCTTTGAAATCTTCTATACTGGGTCGCTGATTATCAGACACAGCGACGATCCGTCCCTGGACAGCCAATGGGTATCTCTGCCAGTCAGTTCTTTGGACATACGCACCTACGTGCTCGGCGACAGCCAGGATGCAGCTAGCAAGTTCTATCTCGTGAAGTACAATGCAACGAACACGTGGGAGCTTCATGTGGCCGAGGATGGGGATCGGCAGGTGGTGTTGCATAGTCGGAATCAGTCTAGCGAACTCCTATACATGAGCGATGTACTGCGTCCGGGTTCGACCGACGTGCTTGAGGGAGAATTGGCAGAGTGGGGGGTCTTCATCTTGGATAACAACGTCCTTGATGTTAGAGATGGAAGTGCGCTAACGGAAAGGTCTTTCGTAGCTGTGCACCCGGAAGCTGAAGGTGGTGTGTATGAGATTGCGTTGTATGATGGTAAGTGCTTTCCTTCGAGCGGTCGGGCTTTGATGATGACACGGTTCAGGACAAGGCACTGCTTCCTTGAGGACGCTGACCGATATCGAACTGAACTTTGTGAGGCTTCCAAGAACTTGAAATTGTACACGGTAAACTCAAGTAAGGTGACATCGTCAAGGTAGCAAGTGGTTCTGGCTGTTGGTGTTGTTTGTCTGTGCGGCTATCGATAGCGACTTCCCAAAAATCCAACTCCAATCTTGGCATCCCACCAACGCCGCTCCCATTGTCGACAATCCACCAGCCCCGCCCCTGCGCCCGCCGCCTACACACTGCCCCGATACCAGTCTCTGCTATTCTCACCATGCCGGGCGCCAAGACCACGCTGCTCATCGAGGGCACCTTTGAGGAGCTTACCGACGAGTTCGCACAATACATCGACAGCCTCAAAAAATCCCAGGGCGATGAGAGCGCCAACCTCCAGGGCGAGAGCGCGGACCTGCTCAAGGAGAACAAGAAGGATGATGTGCTCAAGAAGCTCGTCGTCGGCAGCCAGGCGCTGAACCAGGCGCCCGAGAAGGGTACGGCTCCAGCAATGACTCGAGGGGTCCTTCTGATGGAGAAAACACCGGGCTAACAATGAGTGCGCAGAGTTTATTGCGGCCTACAACCTGCTCATCCACCTCGTAAACCAGTCGCCAAATGTCTCCATCTTCATCCCCAAGATGTGCCAGAACCTGAGCACACCCATCTCCTCGTCGCCTCTGAACGGTGGTGGTCTTGCGCTCTCCATCCTCAGCACCATCTTCAACACCACCCAGCCAGACAGCGAGACGCGCTACCACGTGCTCCTTGCCATTCTCCGTGTCATTCGCGCCACATCAAACTTCGAGACACTGCGACCACAACTCAAGCAGCTCGACAGCTGGATAGCCGCATGGAAGACCGGGGAGGAGGATTCGCGCAAGCTCTACCTTGCTGTGAGCGACGTCGCATCGGACGCAGGCGAGGAGGAGCAGGCATACACATATCTGCTACGCGCACTCAGGACATTCCCTTCAGAGCAGGCTTCGTCCCCAGAGGCTCGCGAGCTCTCTCTTCGCGCCCTCAAGTCGGCCCTCACACACCCGACCCACTTCGATTTCCAAGATCTCACCGATCTCGACTCGATCCAGGCCCTCCGTAACTCCGACCCCATATACTTCCAGCTCCTTGAGATCTTCAACTCCGATCTCCTGGATGACTACAACGACTTCAAGGACGAACACGATGGCTGGGTTGAGGAGTCTGGCCTTGACGCCGGTGCCTTGAACCGCAAGATGCGCCTCCTCACCCTTGCGTCCATGGCTGCTTCAGCGGGTCAAGCCAGATCGCTACCTTACGAGAGGATCGCAAAGGCACTACAAGTACCATCCGAAGACGTCGAGATGTGGGTCATTGACGTGATCCGCGCTGGTCTCGTCGAGGGCAAGCTCAGCCAGCTCAACCAGACCTTCCTGATCCACCGCTCAACATACCGTGTCTTTGGCGACAACCAGTGGAGAGAGGTAGCTTCAAGGTTAGATTTGTGGCGAAACAGTCTGCAGGGTGTTCTGCAGGTCATCCAGCAGGAGAAGCAGAGGTTCGCGCAGGAGAAGGAGGAGGAAGCAAACAAGGCCGACCAGAAGGCCGATATGGCGTCGCGGTTCGGCGGAAGGGGCGGACAGAGGAAGCAGCAGAGGGCCATTGATGACGATATGGACTAAGTGGTTACGTCGTCTTGGTGCACGTTTCTTTCTTTCAAAAGGGGTCGGCTTGGGACGGATGCATTATGAGGCTTTTCAGGTTCATGAATAGCAGCCCTCGAGCTGCATGATAGACAATGCAATTCAGATATATTGATTCTTGGGCGTCTCCCCATAGACTATGAAGCCTGTGTCTGCACAAAGGTGATGTTGATGGGCTTGACGCCACGCTCCTTGAGCTTCTCCACAACGTCCCGGTAGACCTGGTCAGGCTCCTGCTCTGCGTTGATCTTGACAACCCTATCCTGCGATTCAAATTCATTGACCACGGGCATGCTTGTCTCCACGAATGTCCTGAAGCGCTTCTTAATACTCTCGAGGTTGTCGTCAGCGCGTCCCGATGTCTCGCCGCGGACGAGGAGTCGCTTCTCCATGACAGCTTCGGAGCACTCGAAGAAGATGGTGAACTTGGAAGGGCAGACGGAGCGCTCGAAAGCGTGGGCCTGGTCGAGTTTGCGCGGGAAGCCTATCATATTAGACCATGGACTGGAAAGTAGCTGCATGGGTCAACATACCGTCAATCAGGAACAGTTTTCCGTGGTTCTCTCCGCTCTCCATGCTGGCCTCCATTGCGTTCTCCAACAGCTGAACGGTAACCTCCATGGGCACAATAGTGCCTTCCTTGATGTACGTCTTGATCATCTCGCCGAACTCGCTGCCCTCGCGGTTCTGCTCTTCGCGCAGCAGATCACCAGCAGAGAGATGCTTGAAGCCATAGTCACTGACGAGCTTCGTACATTGCGTACCCTTTCCGGCACCGGGGCCACCAAGGACGAAAAGGACGGTCACTTCGTCGCTGGACCAGCGTGGAGACTCGCGCGAGCCCGCGGCAGTCTTTTCAATGGCAGGCATCTTTCTAGTGGGGATGTGAAGGCTTCACTTGTCCTTTGCCGCTGGGTGAATGGCCTTGAATAGGTCCTTTGGGCTGGTATCCCTCGCCTTTTCGCTGATCAATTATCGCGTTGAACAGGTATGTGCCTAGTCCCAATATCGCGAGGATGGGCCAGACTTTGAGTGGGGATTTCGAGGGAGGTGTTCGGATGTGTGTCGGAGGCTGCAGAGGTTGAGATAAGAGGTCAGTGTATGCGTCGCATGTATTTTGTATCATCTCTACTCACTTCGTTCGGGCCGGTTGGTTCGCCGGGTTGACGGAGGCGAGATGCGTTTATCCTGGAGGAGGAGAAGGCGCGAGCTGCAAGAAATTGAGGCTGGCGAAGGAGGATACGTTGGCGCGAGATTAGCGAAGACATGATGGTTAACATGGCGGTATGCAGCAGGGGCGACTGTCGTGGCTGCCCGCAGTTGCTCTGATCACTAGCCCAAACGCGACTAGCGTCCACGTACGATATCAGGGCCCAGGCACCCAGGCTCCACCTCCAATGTTCCATGGTTCCAATACAGACACAGACTTTCACCAGCTCGGTGGCATCTTGATACTTGCTAACAAATATTTCCGGCTAATTCACTAGCACAGCAACACATTGTCTTACAAGCTTTCAAGCTTGTCAGCCCGGCGGTCATGACTGGTACCAGTCTCTTCTCCCGCGCTCACAAGCCGAGAGGGTCTCCGCCCAAGAAGATGCGCGGCTTCCTCGCCTTACCCGGTGAGATCAGAAACCAAATATACGGTTACTACTTCGACTCGGAGCGTCGCTGTGAGATCGCCAGCAAAGGATCCAAATTCACGCAGCGGAAGCCACAGACTGTCAAGTTGTCATCAAATGTAATCGCTACAAATAGCACGACTCCTGCGCCTGATCCTGAGATGAACGCGACTCCTCCTGTTGTGATTCGCTTCTCGAGATCACTTGGCAAATACAAAGCTGTTCAGGGCCTGCGAACGAACTGGCCAGGCTCGCTATGTGCGCTAAGTCTTGTTTGCAAGCAAGTCTACGCAGAGACAGTGAAGTTGCTCTACCAAAACACGACTTTCGTCTTCGATGCGCCAAAGCGGATGACAAACTTCTTCAAATATGCCTCGTCCATTCACTTGGGAAGCATCACCAGGTTGCATCTACACTACAGCACTTATGGAAATCCAAACAAGACCGTGGACGTGGTTTGGCAAGAGAAACATCATCAAAGTTGGTGAGTATGGTTGCGATAGTGACGGACTTTGACGTTGTCCGGTATGCTACACGCAGAAATAACTAACGCCATGTTCACTTTCAGGCAGCGAGCTTGCGAAGCCGCCTCGAAACAGCTTACTGGCTTACGCGAACTTGAGGTCTGTGTAGAGCTTCACCATGGCCCTCGAAAGATCAGCCTGCGAGAGAAATGGATGACACCTCTGCTTCATTTTCGTCGGCTAGCGTCTCCAAAGAAAGCCGCGCGCGGGACCGTGGAGCCACCACCGCTTGATCAGCGACAGCCAGGTCTTCTGATCGTCAGGGTCAAATTTCGGCATCTTTACGCCAATTATGCGTCGTATCCTGCTCTCCGCGGACTGGACCAGGCAAAAAGGGAGTTGTACCTACTCTTCGGGCAGGCTATCAGTCTGGCGATCACAGGGTCGACAGAAGAAGCGGCCCTGTCTGGGTTCAGAGGAGCGTATGAGGGGAGGCATGCACAGTACCGACCCTATCTCCCATCCTCTTGGGCGGGTCCATAAGTTTCCCGAAAATATGGCCTTACCGGGTGTTGAGAAGGTCGGTCAAAGAAAAGTTAGGTGGATTAAACAGATATTCCGAGGGACCTGATGTGGGCACTCCATGTGCCACTTGGTATTGTATTAGAGCATCATGCTCATGCATATGGAGGGATCAAATATGCTCAGACTATATTACTGGATATAGATTGATAGTCTTCATTGACATTCACTAAATTCTATGGTCTACGCAATGTCTATCCTCTAAGTGATCGCAAATTTCCACTGCCATATAGTCCAGCAAAACACGACTCTCAGATCTAAATACAAATCACCCAGCTCAGGCACTCGGGTTCTGCTTAGTAGCCTCATCATCAACTTGCGCCTTATTCGTAGCAATCTCCTCCTCAACTTCAGGCGGGAAGTCACCAGGTACGATACCAAAGACACCAACGTCACTACGACCCATACCGCCACCCTTCTTCTCCGTCTCCTCGCTCTCCTTCAACACAAAGAAACCAGCGTTCTTCTTCATCTCCTCGTCGTCGAACTCAAAAACACGCCAGTCGGCGTTGAAGAACATGCGGTTGCATACACCTGTGCGCAGGAAACCCGAATGCGAGACAACAGCAATGACTTTCTCGGGGCGGGAATAGAGGTCCTTGAGACACCTCTGTCCACGTGCTAGGATAGCCTTTTCGGTGAAAGCGTACGGGTTCTTGGATCCGCCAGTTGTCTTGTCTGGGAACGAAGGGTCTACGACGGAGAAGTCGTACTGAGGGAATTCCTTGGAGATTTCGTCGATAGGTGTTCCAGTATCACACGGCTTGTCTGCGTTTTCTTGCCAGTTCGCGTCAGGGATCACTGCAGTGCATATCAGTATTAGTAACATATACATAACTTGTCTTGCTCGGTGACATTGATCTTACCCTTGGTGCCTTTCTTGATAAGCCAGTCCAGCCCGATAGTGGCAGTCTGGAGCGTCCGCCTTTGAGCGCTGACAACGATGAGTTCAACTTCATTGCCGATCTTGCTCTCTTTCAGACTCTCATGTAGCTCGCGACATTGCTGCTCGCCCAGCTCAGTAAGTGGAGGGTCCCTGATAGACCAGTCGCTGGTGGCATTGTGTTGTGCCTGAGCGTGGCGAATGAGTATGAGAGTTGGCGGCATGATGATATATTACAATTGGATAAGAAGAGTGTATTTGGATGGTGGGATAGACGCGTGACGTAAGATACTTATGGATGGAATTGTTGAATGGTTTTCAAAATCGGATTGCAGGGTGACGCGCTAGTGGGGCGGATGTACCTGCATGGCGAATCTGGAATCGTCGATGACGCAGTCAACTGTCAATCCAGAATTGGCAGGAGCGACGAAGCAAGCTTGAGAAGCGGGCCGAACAAGAAGATGATAGTGCTAGTGCTTGACTTTCGTAAATGTTGTTCATTGATCGTGAAAGGCAGTGAGAGCCGCTCGTTATGCATGTAGACCGTCTACGCGGTGTTATGCAGTCGTCGTCTACTCTTCCATTTTCTCCTCCTCCTCGTCATCATCGTCGTCTCCTTCCAGCGCCTTCTTTGCCAGCTTCTCAGCTTCTTCCCGGATGTCCTTGGGCACTTCCTCGTGCCTGCCCTTGGTAGGACCGTCGAGACTGCTGATCCATGTCATCTCAAGCTCAAACTCCTTGTCTTTGTTGTCATCGTGTGCGACGTAGATGATGCGTGCTGCCTCCTTGACACCCTCCTCTAGTGATAGATTTCCCTCGGAGAGGTTGAGTTTCTCGAGCTCTGACTTGGCGACCTGGCGGCCCTTGCCTGTAGCGGCACCGTAGTAGCCCTGTGCACGTTAGTTGTTGGACAAGTTTAGGTCACCAAGGTCTCCATACCCAGTATAGACCGCTGGGCTCAATCATGTAAAGCGATGGCCCACCATGCTTTGCGCCTTCTTTCTTGCCTCCCGAGCCAACAGTAGGCCCTGAACCAACTTGACCATCTACTGGTAGCTCGGCCTCGGAGTCCCACCCTGCAAGGATTGCAGTTATACCGAAAGGACGGACACTCGAGTAGAGGGTATACGCTTGGGCATAGCTTCCCATACGGTCGGCGAGAGACGAGGAGGGGATGGGTGCCTTGTAAAGCTGCCGCCATTGGGCTGCCTCGTCGCGGGCGCGGGAGACGAAGTGGCGACCATCGGGGAGGAGACCGGAAGACACAATGCCCATGTTGCGGTCCACAGTTGCTATCCGCTTGTTCGCGCCGGGCTTGAGCAACTTGCTGCTGACGAGCTTCTCCAGAGCGAGTACGACGCCATCCTTGCACTTGATGCCGACCGCTGTGCCACCATTCTCTACTGCCTTAACCGCGTATTCGACCTGGAAGTTTCGACCGTCGGGCGAGAAGACCGAGTTGGACAGATCGTAACCTGTGCCTATTGACGTCTACGCCATGGTTAGATCGACTGGGGTGCTTCAGCTGTTACGGTGGGGTGTTTACCATGGTGGGCGGTGTGGAGACTGAGAAGGGCGCTTTGTTTGTTCCGAGCGATCAAATGGACCGCAGATTCCCGGGAAGCGATTACGGGATTATCAAGGGTTGGCAGTCGTGTGTCTCGGTGTTGATGATTCTAGACAATGGTGTATCTGCGCAAGCTCCAGGTAGCTCACTAGCGCGCGTGCGTGCCAAGGCCGACACCTAGAGGCATCAACCCGCGTACGTGAGCAGCAACTCGCGAGCAGTGCAACTCTCGATCCTCCTTGCTTCGCCCAGGACTGTTGGTGCGATCCGACTCCTCGTTGCTGGCGCTCTACTGGTGTGTTCGCTGCCTGCTGTCCCGGCTTCTTCCGTCTGGGCCTCCAATTGCCCGCACCTCACATCCAAAAGTGCATACGCCCATACACATTTGATGAGTTGTCGTCCCAAATCGACCACTATTTGCAAGCTCTCAAGACACATCATTGGCTGCCAGCAGACTAGCCGGACAGGTTGGGTTTCAGCTTCGTCACTAATTGGATGTGGGCGACAAAATTATCAGAATCATCCCGCCTACACGCATGACCCCGACAGCACGCTATACTCAACGGTACATAAACAACCACCATCACGCTGCTGCTAATTTTCTTCTTGCCCCCTCTTCACTGCTGACTTGGTTCAAGTATATTTGAATACCTTTCCGTTTGTTCTTGACTCACAAAGGCACCCTTTGTCATCCCCCGCCGATTGTCGTCAGCGCCCAACGCAAGCGCGGACAAGTACGATTCCAAGTTTCCATATACTAGCCAACGGCGAATTCTGAGCTCGAGTCTACAAGGTCTTTCAACGATATAGTTCATCACTGTATGCGCCTTTGTCGACTCCCCGCCTAATACAATACTTGAACCTCCGTTTTCCAGAACTTGCCCCTCATACGCTTGCTGTTGAGACCCTAAAGGACATGCAGCCCATGCTCCTGCACCACTGCGACTGCACTCACGACACGCCCATCTCATTCAGTCCTTACGCCTTTTCTCAGAACATTTCTTGCGCAAATGTAAGCTCGTTCGTCTTCGGCGCTGGTAAACACTAACGTTACGTCATAGTGCGGCACAATATCTACGGGCATCAACGTTCAGGGGAAAGCAGCAGAAGACGCAAACATGCAGCAAGATGAACTTACTCGGCTGTTCTCAGCCAACATGAACTTGTCTCAAGGCAACCCGCAGCCCATGCAACCACAGATGCAACAGGAACAACCAGTGCAACAACAGCAACAGCAGGAAGAGGCTCCCAAGCAGATCGTCTACGCTTCTCAACACTACACTCATTCATATCATGTACCTACCCGCAGTACCTCCGAGCCAGCCTTGAAGACACACATCGAATCTTCGGACCTCGCTGCCGTACTTTTGAGGAACAGTATTGATCCTTCTCTTCTGTTCCCTTCCCAGATCGATCTCTTCCAGAATGCAGACGACGATCAACGGCTACGTCTCCTCGAGCTCTGGCGCATATCACCTCCATCAGGTCGTCAAGGACACCCAGCGGGCGTAGACTACAACATGTCCCGACAGCTTTACGACTGGCCACCCACCAGTCTCGCACAGGAGGAAGCCATGGCTAAGCTGAGATACGAGAGACAACAAGAGGAGTCCGCCCAGCAAGAGGCTATCCAGCAGCACCAGCAGCAGTTGGATCAGAGCATGGCAGCAGCAAGCGCTGAACCATACATGGCATCAGGCTACGAGATGATGGCTAGACGCGAATACGAAGAGTCATGCAGAGGCGAAAATGCGATGAAGGAATCGACCAAGTACAACCAGGCCACCGACCCAGTCTACAACAACACTGGCAGCAACGGCCTCTGGCAGAAGAATGTGGGCAGCGTAGCTGACATGGAGAACACTTACGGAGCATACGCATATGCACGAGAGTATGGGCTGCAGGGTGGTTATGGCGACGAGGAGATGGTCATGTGAAGCGTCCTCTCGTTATGCCGGGCCTCGAGGATAGCTCAGGATGGATTGTTATGCGTGTGCATGCATATGTGCATATCGAATTTCCTATATTATACCCAGAACTAGTTGTACACACGAACAGTAACGTGGGAGGTCTGTCAAGGATGAGATAGTTCAGTCAGTAGGATACCCAGACATCACTACTTTGTGATACACCAATCGAGCCATGTCTTAACCTCGTTATGGATGAAGAGAACAGTGTCCACCATATTGTACATTTGAGCGGGATACTCTATTTCTTCGCCTTTCCACTGGGCCACTTCTTCCAACCTCTTCCGTGTCCCTTCTGCTTCCATTCCTGGATCAAAGCTGGCATGTTCAACATGGCCTGTCTCCTCATCTCCAAGCGACCCTTCAGTGTTCGCTCCCAAAGCTTTCCCTTGACCTTCTGTCCCTCGCCTGTGCCCTTGACTTGCAATCCTCTTTCTACCCTCCGCCTTTCCTTCTCGCCGGGCTTCTTCACAGTCCATGGCAGTAGGTCGACGACACCATGCTCCGAGGCAAGCTTAACAAGATCGGCTTGTTTCCGTAGACCATACGCGGGGGAGTGCCACCGTCCGGTTGCGAAGTTCTTGTGTGGGAGGAATGGATTTGGGTAGGGCAGGTCGTGTGCTTCTGGTGGTATGTTTGAATTTGAGGGCGCATTCGCGGGTCTTGCGATGGCCTCTGGCGCAGATGTCTCGGTCACGGAGGCATTGGGGTTGGTTGGTGGGGTTGTCGAGATTGTGCTTGCGGTTGCGTGTGAAGTCGGTGATGCGAGTTGAGATGAGAGACTGGGGAAGAGCGATGGCGGCGGATACTTTTGGAAGAAGCGCAGTAACCGCGGGGGCAGCGACTTTGCGATTTCGACAGACGTTTGGGCGCTCATGGTGGGTATCTTGTGGGTTGCGCTCGATGTGGGCGTGTCTGTTGGTGCATCTCAAAAGTTCGGTGCCAAGAAGGCGGTTTTGAGCTAGGTACGAGGTCCAGGGCGGCCCGGGGAGCTCGCGCCTCCGCGTAACACTGTGAGCTGCCTGCCCAGCTGAGTACATCACAAGCACCCACAACACCACCGTTTCCCACATACTCCGCAGAGCTCTACGTCCTCGTCTGTTACTGTAGTTGCCAATCGAGGGTCATTCCGCATCACACACACAGCCATGGTAAGCTGCCCGCAGTCAACTTGGAGTCCATAGCTAATCGCAACAGTCGTCACCATTCTCAATAAGTACGCCTCCACTGAGACCACCCCGCATGCTCATCTAATAACTTGAATAGACGGTGGCGCCTGCGTGGCCATGGTGGGCAAGGACTGCGTAGCCATCGCATGCGACCTGCGTCTCGGCATGCAAGCCCTCACCGTGTCCAACAACTTCCCCAAGATCTTCCAGTACGGCGACGTCTTCCTAGGTCTGACCGGCCTCGCCACCGACGTATCCACCGTATCAGACCTGTTCCGCTACAAGGTCAACATGTACCGCCTCCGCGAAGAGCGGAACATCAGCCCCCAGACCATGGCGAACCTCGTCAGCTCAAGTTTGTACGAGAAGCGCTTCGGACCCTACTTCATCAGCCCCGTAATCGCCGGTATCAACCAGACAAGCGGGAAACCCTTCATCTGCGGCTTCGACAGTATTGGGTGCATCGACTTTGCGAAGGATTTCATTGTTAGCGGAACAGCCAGCGATCAGCTGTTCGGTACATGTGAGGGACTGTGGGAGCCTGATCTAGTGGGTTGTATCAGTACGTGGTATCGGGCTAGGCTAACATCATAATAGGGCCCCGAGGACCTCTTCGAGACAATCTCACAGGCGCTGCTCAACGCTGTCGACCGAGACGCACTTTCAGGCTGGGGCGCACACGTATACATCATTGAGAAGGACAAGGTCACAAAGCGGTTACTCAAGGGCAGGCAGGACTGAGGTGGTGTATGGCACGTGGTGGCATACAACCATGTTTATGAGCTATGAGGAATGCTACAGAGTGCTGGGGGTCTGCCTCCAGGCTGTGACAGGATAATGGGAACGACCAAACTATCTTATGATACGTACGCGGAAGCATCCCAAATACGCCAATCTGAATAGTAGACGGCTAGACTTGGCCTCTAAATCAAAGTATGTCCAAGTCCACATATAATAATCCATGGTACAGCTCCTTCCTCGGGCTTGGAAGCCCGAAGGTAACAGTACCCAGCATCGGACTATCGGTTAGACTGGCTCTACCCCTGCGTATCAAGGTCTACCTATTGTGTGTGACACTATTCCAAGGTGGTTCCCTAGATGATACCTGGGAACCACATCATGCAGTGGGGCCAGGGTACTATCGATAGCAGCCACGCACGTGATCTGGTGTTGCCTTAGCGTACATGCACCTTATAGTTCGCGCGAATCCTCCTCCGCAAGTCCACGAACCGTGACCCCCGCGAAACGAAGATGACTGCCGCCGTTCCGCCCCCAGCTGCTCGCAAGCAGCCACCGAGTATCGACGACATCCTCAAGGCCAAGCGCGAGAAAGAAGCGGCTGCCGCAAAGCCAAAGTTCATACCGAAGGCCGAGAGAGAGCGCATCGCGCTTGAGAAGCGCCAGAAAGAAGTTGAAGAGGCGCAAAAGAGGCGAGAGGCTTCGAACGGAGACAGCGACGCATGGAGACATTCGCAAGACAACAATCGCACAAATGGCCACAACAGCCACAACGGCTCGTCCTCATTCGTACCCACGGGGCCGCGCTCGATGCGCGATGCGCCGACTGGACCATCGTCCATGCGAAACGATCGCAGAAATGGAGACATGGCGCCTCCTCCACCGCCGGACAAGAAGGGCAACAAGCGCCCTGCTGACGACACCGAGGCGGCCTTGATAAGGCAAAGATACATGGGCGCGGAACAAAATCAGTCGACGTTCTCGGCCAAGAAAAAGCGCAAGAGGACGACGGAAAAGAAGTTCAACTTCGAGTGGAACGAGGAGGAGGACACGAGCCACGATTACAATCCCATCTACCAGCAGAAAGCTGAAGCAAGCTTCTTTGGGCGCGGCCGACTAGGCGGCTTCTCTGAGGAAGTCACCAGCGCAGCGACAAAAAAGATGATCGATGCAATTATCGAGCGAGATCCAGAACATGGCAGAGAACGAGCTGAGCAGCTACTTGAAATGGAGCGACGGCGGAAAGACAGGGGCGGTCGCGCACAGTTGGACATGCACTGGAGCAAGAAGAAGCTGGAGAACATGCGAGAGCGCGACTGGCGCATCTTCAAGGAAGACTTCAGCATTGCTACCAAAGGAGGCGCAATACCGAACCCTATGCGCAACTGGGGTGAGTCAGGCCTTCCGGAGAAGCTCTTGCGCATCGTGGACGAGGTCGGCTACTTTGAGCCCTCACCTATTCAACGTGCGGCTATACCTATTGCTCTGCAGTGTCGCGACCTGATCGGAGTCGCTGCAACGGGTTCGGGTAAAACCGCCTCCTTCGTCCTGCCACTGCTTGCCTACATCTCACAACTACCTCCTCTCGACGCGTTCAACCGACACGATGGCCCGTATGCCCTCGTCCTCGCACCAACTCGTGAACTGGCTCAGCAAATCGAAGTGGAGACCCGCAAGTTCGCATTACCATTAGGTTTCAAGACCGCTGTCCTCATCGGTGGTCACTCCATCGAGGAACAGTCGTTCCAGATGCGTGACGGAGCCGAGATTATCATTGCCACGCCCGGTCGTCTGGTTGACTGCATTGAGCGTCGAGTCCTCGTTCTTAGCCAATGCACTTATGTCATCATGGACGAAGCTGACAGGATGATTGACATGGGTTTTGAAGAGCCCGTTAATAAGATTCTCGACGCTTTACCTGTCAACAACGAGAAGCCTGATAGCGAGATTGCTGAAGACCCCACTGCCATGAAAGCAGGAATGTACCGTCAAACCATGATGTACACAGCTACTATGCCGCCAGCTGTAGAGAGAATCGCGAAAAAGTATACACGTCGTCCTGCCATCGTTACAATCGGTAACCAGGGCGAGGCTTCCGACACTGTCGAGCAGCGTGTCGAGTTCGTCCAGGGAGAGGAGAAGCGGAAGAGGCGTCTCCAAGAAATCTTGAATACGCGCGAATTCGCCCCACCGATCATCGTCTTTGTCAACATCAAAAAGAATTGCGATGCGATCGCTCGCGACATCAAACATATGGGCTTCGCATCGGCTACAATCCACGGTGGAAAGACCCAGGATCAGCGTGAGGCTGCTCTTGCATCCCTCAAGAATGGGCAGATCCAGGTGCTCGTCGCCACAGACGTGCTCGGTCGTGGTATTGACATTCCAGATGTTTCCCTGGTTGTCAACTTCAACATGCCACCTAGTATCGAAACGTATACGCATCGCATTGGTCGTACTGGTCGTTTGGGAGCGGACTCTGACAAGCCCGGTGTTGCAATCACTTTCTGGGGTAATGAAGATGCGGATGTGCTATACGATCTCAAGCAGATTCTCATGAAGAGTGAGATAAGTAAGGTACCTGAAGACCTGAAGAAGCACGAGTCGGCGCAGCAAAAGGGCAAGAAGAGCATGGGCAAAAACATCACTTAATGAGTTGTAGGACCAGCATCCGTGAGGATGAAGATAGGGAAGTAGTTGATTACATAGCTCTCTGTTCTTACCACAGAGAAGCACGGTGCAAGCCGCAATAGGAAGCAATAAAGCACAGTCGTCATAATTTTCCGAGACATGGGCAAACTGCCAAGTTCCAACTGCCATGGCAGATGGCCTAATGCGCGACTCGGTAGTGCCGATCTACCCCGGACTGCCTGCACTCCTAAACTGCAACCCGTTAGCAAGTGGAGAAGGGCAGCGTCACTCGGACGCCCCGTCCTGTTGGTTTGCAATGCAAGCCGCGCGTGGTCAATTAGTGCACGCGCACCGTTGACGCTCGTACACGGAAAATCCCCGCCTCGATAGAAATAAGCCCTTACTCGATGTCGCTTCCTACCGGCCCGTTTCTCCTGTCATTTCTGTCGCCCTGCTGTGCGTTACGGTACCCGTCTCCTCTTCGAACTGATGGCGTCGCAATTCTGCCTCTTTGTGCCTGGTTCGTTGTTGCACGGAGGAGCTGCGTTTTGACCAGTTTGAGACGGAAGGCTCGGAATGGCGTCGCTCTCTGTCAACCTTGCTTCTAGCGTCACATCGTCTGTTTTCGCGGCGGAGTCGACACCGGCGCTGGGGACACTCGAGTCCGCCGGCGCTGGAATCACTGGAGGTAAGTTTCTAGCTGTGTCTGAGCAACGCGATTGTCCTGTACTGATGCCTTTGTAGGCTACACCGGTGATTCTCTTCCCCTTAAGATCATCATCGCGTTTCTGCTCGGTCTTTCGCTCTACAACGCTATCGAACTCATTGTTCTCGCTTTCGTCACTTTCCAGCGCTACCATGGCTTGTACTTCTGGTCGCTCGTCATCAGCGCATTCGGCATCATACCATACTCGCTGGGCTTCATCATCAAGTTCTTCCGCTTGTTGGACCCTGCGGCAAATGCTGGATATGTCGGCGTCGTCTTACTCACGCTTGGCTGGTATCCCATGATCACTGGTGAGTCCAGTCAACGCTGGAGACCCCGAGGATGTAGCTACTAACAACACCCAGGGCAATCAGTCGTTCTATGGTCACGTCTCCATCTCGTTACGAACTCGCGCCGAGTCCTTCGCTGGACCCTCTACATGATTATCGTCAATGGCGTACTGCTCCACTCAGTTACGACCGTCTTGACCTTCGGTTCCAATTCGAACTCGCTTTCCGATGCTACGCTGCGTCGCTTCGTCCGCGGATACTCGATAATGGAGAAAGTGCAGATGGTGTGCTTCTTCGTGCAAGAAACCATCCTGTCCATAGTATACATCAAGGAGACGGTACGACTACTGAAACTCTCAGAAACGGTACAAGACGACGTACGCAGCTTCGACGACAGCGCTGGAAACCAATCACACGGGCACCTTAAGAACACAAACGTTCGAAAGACAATGTACCAGCTCCTCACCATCAACGTACTAATCATTGCCATGGACATCGCCCTGCTCAGCGTCGAATTCGCCAATCTGTACCTCATCGAAACCACCCTGAAAGGCGTCGTATACTCCATCAAACTCAAGCTCGAATTCGCCGTCCTAGGCAAACTCATCCAACTCGTGCGCGTCCGAGCCGAATCCGATCAGAGCATGAACAACGCCTACGCACGCGGTAACAGCTTCGAACGCCGGAATACCCTGACACTGGAAAAGACACAGAGTGGTACAGCGAGTGTGGGAGCATCGGCGAGACTCAACGGCAGCCTGCTCACGCACGACTTTGGCGGATCGCAATATCCCGACTTTGTGGATCCCCGACGCATCAGCCCGAACGTTACGCATGCGGAACCGGCGAATGGCGAGACTGGGTGGGAGACGCGAGGGCAGCAGGAAGATCAGGATAAATGGAGGAGGCGGGTCAGAGTCAAGCGGGGGAGCTGGATCGATGAAGAGATGGACAAGCATAACATTGGGTGAAGTGGCAGTCTATACCTGACGGATTGACATGCGGATCCCGACTCGCGTACGAACAGTACTCTGCCCGTCTTATCACGGACCAAGTGAACTTCGCGCCGTTATGTCAAATGCCCAGACATGGGTAGGACAACACTACACGATTTCCACCGGTGCATCGATATCGGAGTGGAAGACTTGCAGCGTCCACACTACGAGATCATCGTCATGGATTCTCCGTCCTAAGTACGACGATCTCTCAACAGATCCGATACGTCTCGACGTCTCAACCAACAACCTTGATGCTATGTATCATCACCTATCCGTATCATTCTAAACGTCGGAAAACTGTCTCCAACATAGTTGCAGATAATGATACTGCAAACTCCGCTCAATGGCACCTGCATAACGGAATTACCGAAGGAAACGTCTTGATACATCAGCTGGACCCAAGGTGAGGCACTGGAAGCAGATCTCCACGACGTCTATTATCAGAGTCTGGAAAAGATGGCAGTTGGAATGGGAGTCTTGTGTGGGATCATCCAAATCTGTGTGTACACGCTCTATTCAGGACTGAACTTGAGTTTCAAGCGTCGTGCTTGGAAGACACACTACGTAAATTTAGCGTAATTCATGGGTACTCTTTAGTATATAGTATATAGTATCTAGTAGATAGAATCTCCACCGTATATACAAACAAGAAATAGCATGTTCTAATTACCTTGACAGTTACGCAGTTCCTCTTTAACGGTAGATGATAGCAACAACCTAAGACTAAGCATCTTCCTCGTAAGTTGAAAGTCTCGCGTGAGTGAAGTCTCTCCCGTATCCGAATGCTACCTGCTTTCCCTTTTTGAATATTACATCTTCTACTTTGTACCATGGGCCTTGTGTGCTAGAGAACCTAATGAGAGCTGAATATCTCAGGCCGTCTAGATGTATAGGCTGCAAACTACACCTTCTGACATTCTCGACACGAGCGTTCAAGGTCCCAGGTTGTGCGATAGTGTTAGAAGTTAAGGTTCCAAAAGGCTTCGAAGTCGGCGCTGGCTGTTCGTCAGAATGGTATCGCCGTACAGTTGAATACTGTGCTTGTTTACGAACAAGCTACTACGCCGCGACTACTGAAAGTTCACCGAGGAACATATTTTCGTGTGGAGTACGAAGTGGACATGACACATGACATATTAACACCATGGAAATGCTCAGTTATAGTAAAGGTTCCAAGCTGCTCGATATTCCATTATTCAGTCGCGTGGACGCCCAAATGCTTCCTGACATTCCCCTCGATTGAAAAGTTCCTTTGGTATCTTGTCAAGTAGAACCTAAGCCGTGGTATTCGTAAAGAAACTCTCCCCACTTGGCTTCTATATCTACCTACAGCAGACGATCGATGTAAATCACGTAGAAGTCTACATTGCGGGAAGATTTTGCAGCTGGTGCGTTGAACACCCACGTAGCCTACAGGGCACGTGTCTAGTTTGTGCATTGAATGAGATGCTTCAGCTTCAAGTGCGAAAGATGGCTAGGCAACAGTCCATCACAAAGTTGCTCAGCCTGCTTCGTACTGTGGTTGAGCGTGGTCGAATGTGGAGCCGAGCGAACAGTGCGGCCAAAATTAGGTGAAAATGGCACACACACCTGGTTGACTCAGATGGGGTTTGAGTGTAACACGTGATTGGAAAATGGCAGAGTGTAGTTACGTGGTATGGTCACTATTGCCAATGGACAAGAGACTGATCATATCACAAATCGGGCGTTGCAAACATTCAGATCAGGTATGCGCTACGCGAGTGCGCGTCCCACATCACCTGGGCAACCTAATAAGAAAAGATATCCTGGAGCCTAGGTTCACGTTAGTCACCTACTTTGCAGGTTTCTGTCTTGATGTAGTCTGCAAACATACAGATTATGCACTACCCACACAAGTGCGCGTCCCACGTTTACCTGATAAAATACTGAACACCGCGCATTTTTATCTTGATGTAGTCCGCAAACCCAGTAAAAACTGAACACCCTGGATCCTACGTTGACGTTAGTCACCCACTTTGCAGGGTTTTGTCTTGATGTAGTCCGCAGACGTTTTCGTGTATGAGGTGTCCCATGGGTGAGGTAGCGCCGGAGACTAACGCCGATCATGGCTGAGACCCGCAGCTGTGGTCCCCCTCACCTGCGTGGCCCTATAGGAATATTCCCGTTTCAATCCTACTCGATGAGTCGATGAGCCTTTTTTCGCATCGAGTTATCATCAATGAAAGTGATTTGATGACCGTTTGCAAGGGTAATGTCTCGATACTGAACCATGGTTGTAGTGGTGAGTCTGTAGGTAGCGTTGGCCCGTGGCGCACTTCCGCATCGCCTAAATCTTGGGAGAGTATATAGCTTGTGCACGCCCGTCCGTTAATCTTACCCATAACATCTCTCACCCACATCCAATCAACACCAAGACATCAACATCACAACGCCAAAATGTCTTACAATAATTACACCAGGACTAGCACTGGCCGCCCAGAGCCAATTCAGCAACAGCAGACCATGGCGAAGCCCACCAGGAAATACGACTTGGTTGTTGAACAACAACCGATCCGAGCCCGCATGTGCGGCTTTGGTGACAAGGATCGAAGGCCGATCACACCCCCGCCCTGCGTCCGCTTGGTCGTCTACGACACCCACACGGGACAAGAGGTCCCCTTCAACGACATCGACAGCACGTACTTCGTGCTCATGGTCGACCTCTACGACGCGCAGGGAGTCAATGCCGTCAACCTGGTGAGACACAGTAGCGCGGCGCCGACCGTGTCGATATCAAGTAGCACTACCACCTCTTACCCTCCGCCGCCCGAGCGAACACACCACATGTTCACAGCCCAAGTTCAGTACGACTCCCGCGGTGGCATGCCGCAGCAGCACATGGTCCAGTACGGCGGAAACCCCGTTCCAGGGCCCCAGGGATACTGGCAGGCCCAACCACCGGGCTACCCCATGCCGCAAAACATGTACGGGCAGCCCCCCGTGCAGATGACAAACACAATGATTCCTGCAACACCCATGGGCTCGAATCACACCCGCAATCTCATTGGCATGAACGCTGTAAATGCATGCCGCCTCCAAGATCTCGACCAAAAACCTGGCTTTTGGTTCGTACTACAGGATCTGAGTGTGCGCACCGAGGGTACATTCCGGCTGAAGCTCAGCCTTTTCGACATTGGCTCCAACGACGGCACCAACGGCACGATTCACATGAACGACGGCAGCAAAGGTAAAGGCCCATGCCTTGTCTCCAACTTCACCGAGCCCTTCACTGTCTACTCCGCCAAGAAGTTCCCCGGTGTCATTGAAAGCACCAAGCTCAGCAAGTGCTTTGCGCAGCAGGGTATCAAGATCCCCATTCGCAAAGATGGCCCCAAGGTGCCTAACCAGGCTGAGTTTGATGAGGATGCGTGAGAGCTGGTCAGAGGTATACGAGTTGACGGTATGGTCGTTGGCAGGTTACGGATTATGGATGCATGTTCTGGGTTGGCGTTTTGGAATTTTGGCGTTGTTGGGGTTTTCTAACAATACGTTGTAAGCGGTTTTCTGTAGGTATCGCAAATGGACTAATCACTAGTTTATACGTTCTCGTTACTACTGCTGATATGGGTGTTCTGTCAAATGAAGTGACGCATAATGCACCCTGAAGGTAGACACGATGTTCTCGGATGACGATACACAGCCTACAGCACACTGATACCTTCAAGCTATGTTATCAGTGAGCCTACTTTATGCAAGGTAGAAAGTCGGCAGGTGCGCTGGGTGTGAATGTTCTTTCAGATGAAGCGATGTATAATGCACCCTGAAGGTGTACACAATGTTCTCAGATGACGATACACAGCCTACAACACACTGATATCTTCAAGCCATGTTATCAGTGAACCCACCATGCAAGGAAGAAAGTCTACAGGTGCATTGAAGTCTACATCACATCAACAACGGACAAGGACGATGAACCGAGGCAATGTAGACATCTGGATGATTTATTCATAACAGGAGTTCAACATTACGCCCACTAACCCCACTGGAAGAGTGTCTGTTTCTTGCCCTTGTTGCCCTTCTTCTTCCCTGCCGCTCCTGCATCCTCCAAAGCCGGTGTTGATGTACCGCTGTTCGTGCCGGATGGGCCAGCCCAAGGGTTACTAACTGGAGTGTTGCGTCCGCTGTTGTCGCGTCGTAGACCGTGGCCAGTGTAGCCGGGACTGAAGATTGTGCTGGTGGGTTTCGCTGCTGCGGGGAGAGCTGGGAAGGCGTCTGCGGCAGCAGGCTTCTTGTTCACGTTCGTTGATGATGCGACTCGTGATGGCATGGGCGAGGGGCGCGCGCTCGTTGCGGCAGATGAGGCCCAAGGCGTTTGTCCGGGCTTCGCACCGACACGACCCGAAGGTGCTGGCAAGGCTGGGAATGGGTTGCTCGACGATGCGTTCGACCAACTGGCTTGCTGGTTGGCTGTGGATCGAGACGATTGCGCTGTTGAGCTCTTCAGCTTCAGTACCCGCGAACCTCCTCGCGCAGTCGATCCGCCGTTCAAGCCTGTCGCAGAGCCAGGTAATGATGGATAGTCCTCGTTGATAGCCTTCCAATCATTCCAAGCCTTCAATAGAGCTTCCCGCTTTCCTGGCATCTCAAAGATGTCCGCCAATTCTTTGATCAGCTTCCCCATCTCTTTCGAGTTGGCGTCGAATAGCGCAAAGAACCCGTCGATGAGCTGTGCCGCGGATACCTTGGAGTTGCGATAGGCCGATACTGCGGCTCTGAACTCTTGCAGCTTGATCTCGCTACCCCGAAGCATGTTTGTGGCCCGTTCCGTAACTGCGTTGTGACGCAACAGTCTAGCCTGGTCCTGGGGTGTCTGTGGAACTGGGTTGGGTGGTTGTGTGTCCATGCTTAGTTGAGCGACGCCATTTGTGATATTGTTGGCAGCCGCTGGGGTTGGGCGCGACGCAGTAACGGTAGGAGGCTCTGAGGCACTTGGAGGAGGTCTAGCAGCGAACGCCTCGCCTGGAGTTGGTGCAGAGAGCTGGCCCCCAAAAGTTCTTCCAGTCACCGAGTGAGTGTTCTGAGTCTCCCTCTGCCGCTGGTAAGCAAGCTCTGCTCTGCTCAAGGGCTGCGCAGATGACGCAGGCACTGGCTCAGCGTTCGGATCCCGTCCGCGCCCACGGCCTCTGCCGCCCTCGCGTCTGCGCTCGTCTCGCCTGTTGTTACCCTGACCTTGCTCGTGAGGCGCCCTAATTTGGAAGCCAGACATGTCGACTCTCCGGGCATCCCGTAAAGCGTCCTTGGAAAGACCGTTGGGATGCACCTCCAACTGGTGCGCCTTGAGGTCCATCTCAGAATCGAATACGACGAACTTTTTCTCTAGACACTCTCGGTCTGGGCAGAGGAAATGATCTTTTCGAAAGTGCACCTCGAGCGAGTCGTAGTTTACGTAGTATTGCTGTTTCCTGCTTCCTCCTTCCCGGCGGTCGCAAATGTGGCAGCGCTCGTGCTTGTCTCTGCAATGGGTGTATAGTTCGTCGTCGCCGTAGAAACGCTGGTTGCAGAAACCGCACTCCGGGTGCCCTTTGAATCCGCTTTGATCTATCGCTCCAGGGTTATCGTCGCCAAACTTCTGGTGCCGTCGTAGCTCGGCCATCGTGAATAGGACGTGCTCGTGGGTAAAGACCTTTTTATTCCGCGTACAGAGGTCACTTTACAATGTTAGCCAGTGTCATTTGTTCAGAACTGCAGAATACACACCACATGACCTTTCCATGCGCCGTCTTGACATGACGATGCAGGTCCGGCCAACCTAGACAGGCTACATCGCACTCGCCGTCGGGGCAGTTGTACTGTAACAGCAATCGCGCATCTTCAAACACGCCAGAGTTCTCAAAGTGTATGCCCAGGGTATCGTCGGATTTGAAAAACTCAGCGGTGGAGAAGTCCTCGTAGTTCTTCTCGGCGTCATCTGTGAGGATAACGTGGTCCGACTCGGTTCGACAATGTGCACAAGCCTTTGTCTTATACAAGGCCCGCATTCGGATGGAGCAGATGTGACATGTGCGGTGGTTGCAAGGAGCGACGGCTGTGTGCTGAACGGGCGAGGCGCAAATGAAGCAGACTTCGGCATCGTCGTCTTCGTTGTCCGATTGCTGGAGGTTGGGCTTGACGAGAGTCGGTGGAGCGTGTCCGCTTTCTTCTGTGTCTATGGCAGGCGCCTTGCCCTTCTCTGGCGCATGTCCACCGCGAGTGCCCGCGCCGTCTCTGTTGCCGCGACCTCGCCCGCGGCTCTGGAAGCCGCCCCGTCCACGGCCTCGCCCTCCAAAGTTCTCATGGCCATCTTCTCCACCGTGTGCACCTCTGCCGCGCCCACGCCCTCTTCCCCCTCTCCGTTGCGGGCTTGCAGGAACTTGCGGGGTTTCTGGGGCGCCTGTCGAGGCCATCGCGGGGTATTGTTGCGGGTCTAAGGGGTCAGTATAGAGGATTGTCGGTATGGACGGTTCCAGACAGTTATGCGAAAGTGAATGATCAGGCAGAGGCAGGCGGGCGAGGCCTCTTTGTACGGTAGGCCTTTGTTGGTAGTTTGGCGAAAGCTACTTGCGATGACGCCCTTCACAAGCGAAAGCTGTTAGCCCTGGAGATGGCCCATGCTCAAACATGACTCAAGCACTGCCAGACCGAACATGGCGCAGCAGTCGCTCGAATGAGTCGAAATGATTGTACACTATATTGTCTGTATGGCCGTAGTCATGCCTTACCGCTACGCGTGCACAGACACGTTGTAACCTACTCTATGGCTACTCTGAGAATACATTTCACAGACTTCCCCAGTTTCACAATTCACGTAAGCCCAGTTCCTCCTCATCAAACTCATCCTGATAGAAGGACCTCAGTATCTCCAGGTATTCGTGCCCTCCACTGCCACCACACATAGTCTGCTTAACCCAGCCCTGCATGGCGTAAATCTGGTCGGTAAACTTATCAGCGTCAAGATGAGCCTGCTGAGTTTCGGTGGCTTTCTTCTCCATTTCGACGGGGTCTTGCTCGCTGTACGCGGCTAGCTCAGTCCTGAGCTTCTCGAGGTCTCTGGTGAGGTCGGCATGCTTCGTAATCAGTGTCTTGCGGTCGCCACCTGCGAGTGATGAGCATGAGTGCAAAGCATGGTAGATTAGTAATTACCTGTCTCCATGAGCATCTCCTCGTCATCAGCGCGAGCTGCACCTGCATCATCCACTTTCGCCTGAAGTTCGGCTACAGTAGCGGTGGCCTTGTCAAACTCCTCTTGGGCCTTCTTGAGAGCAGCATCTTTGGCTTTCTTTTCGTCGGCTGGGAAGCTCCAGTACCAGTTGCCGCTACCAATCTTCTCGACACGAATCTTGTTGTCGTCTGAGAGTGCTTGGAGGTAGTCCTTGACCTGCATGCCGTTGATAGAGGAGACTTGTGGCAGCGTCTTTTCGAGGTCCTTGATGCTATGAGCCTGCGCCGTCTTATGGAACCAGGCAAGAATGGATGCCGCCTTCTGCGGGTTGGGCTGAGTCTTGGGTGCCTGCTAGTGTTAGTGAGTGCTCGAGCGGGAATCATGTCTGAACTGACCATTTTCGCTCGACTAAGAGGACGAATGCTCTTGCAGCGGAAGTGAAGTAGCGAGGAAAGAATGAGAAGCGATGACCGCGACGATCGTGTGTAAGACTAAGGTCGCGAGGCACGAGCGCGCTTCTGATCGCGTCTTCCCGCTTGAAGGAAGGCACGCTAGGTCCCCGGTTGTGGTAGGAGCCAGGCACGACCTCAACCCAGCTAGGACCCCGATCGCATCAACACTATTGTCACTAATCTATGACACCCGACAGTCTCCTTTCTGCAGTAGAACTTGAACATTACGGCGTGAAGATCAGAGGTGTGCGTTCAAACGGGCCTACAAGGCGGTGGTACACATATGGCATCATCTTTGGCCCATCAAGTCCTCCTTGCGAATCTTTTGGCTCCGGGTCGGATGTAGACTTTTCCCTCTTGAACTTCGCCATTCCACGTAATGTGATACTCAATCCAGATCCTCTTCAAGGTCGTCCGACTCTTCTGAGTCATCGAACGACGACGTCGACGACGACTCATCGGACGAAACCCACGTCACATGCTTCCCTGTCTTCTTTTCAACCGGCAGCTTCTCTTTATCAACACTTGGCTGCTCCTTCTTTTTCTCAGTACCTTGTTTCTGCGCACCACTCTTCGTCGCCCTCTTCGCCTTCTTCAGACTCGTGAGAATTTCATGTTCATGTTCCTCAGCTGCTTCGGTAAAGGCCAAATCTCCTGTCTCACCCAGTGCATCGCGCGCCGTTTCTTCCATCAGGATGCACAGAGCAATGAGCGCGGTTTCGTTCAGGCCTCTCCACGTCCTTCGCATGAGCTTGCGCGAGAAGCGGCGGCGTCGTCCAGTTTTGAGCCACAGCCTCTCGACATAGGCTTTCATTGCGGTGGCCAGATCTCCACTGGGCAGCTTTTGGTCTGGAGGTAACTTGTTGTGAGCGGGATAATAGTCATCTTCCTCGTATCGGATGGGCGCATTCTTTCGCTTGAAGAGTACCTCGTCTGGCCGAAGTGGTTTCCTGGATGCCTTGGGATCAGAGATGTTGTGAATCAGACCAGTTCGGGCGACTCTGCCTAGATATCTTTAGATCAACTGTCTTCATGATGAACTTGGGCGTCTCTTACGTTTGACGGCATCGTAGACGGTGGATCGGCGCTTGCGAAATTTCGTGCGTTTGATCTTGAGCTTTTTCTTGACAGCAGCCATGCAAGATAGCTCCGGGATGTTTGTCGTTGTTTCTGTGCTAAGGTAAGGCGGAGTGCAAAGGTACGCGGCTCGCTTGCAAGGATTGAGCGCCCGTTGGTGAATGTGTTGCGACTGCAGATCCCTGTCGCGTGTGGACGCCAGGCTACAACGTCATAACCTTGGAACCCTCTGCGCCTTCCAAGGTTCTTCTTTCCCTCGCTCCAACACACACGAAGCATGTAGTCGCATATGAACGCCCAACACGTGCTCGACCGCGCGTACGGCTTCATTCCCAACCATGTCCTCAAGCGCGCCTATGCCTCCCGTCTTATCTACGCGCTGCAACCGTCTCCCGCCGTGACCTTCAGTCAGCACCTGCCTGCTCCCGACAACCCACGCGAGCGCATACCGGCGCATATATCCGGAGTAAACGCGCTGACAATCGACAAGTTCGAAGGACGGTATCTGCTTTCTGGAGGTGCCGACAGCTCCATCGCGGTATGGGATCTCGAGGCGCAGACCACGGCAACCGAGGCGGGAGAGACATATCTGCCTCTGACGGCGGTGAACAAGACGAGCGAAGAGCACAAGCTGGGCATTACGCAGATACAATTCTATCCCTTCGATTCTCTGGCCTTCCTCACGTCCTCGTACGATCACACCGTCAAGCTCTACTCCAGCGAAACACTTGCGACGTCAGCGTCTTTCGATCTCGACTCGGTCGTGTACAACATCGCCCTGTCGCCTATCGCATCGCACCTTCTCGTCGCATGCGCCACCCAACACCCCAACGTCCGTCTCGTCGATCTGCGTTCCGGCGCAACCACACACAGTCTAGCGGGCCACTCTGGCGCAATCCTCTCCACAGCATGGAGCCCTGTGCGCGAACACATTCTCGCGAGCGGAGCTACAGACGGCAGTGTACGCTTCTGGGATGTACGCCGCAGCGTCGGTGAGCTGGGCGTACTGGATCTCGAGGACTCAGTCGGCATACTAGGGAAGCCCGCGTCGTTTACACGCAACGCTACCAACGCACAAGCGCACAGAGACGCCGTGAACGGGCTCGTCTGGACAGAAGACGGCAAACACCTAGTCTCCTGCGGCCACGATGCGCGAATACGCGTCTGGGACACGGATACCGGCGCCAATACCCTCGCAAACTTCGGCCCCATGGTCAAGAACTCTGGGCTTGCGCCGCGTATCCCCGTACTTGCACCCACGCAGAACCTCCAGCCAGGTGCCGATCTCATGTTCTACCCCAACGAGCATGAGATACTTAGCTACGAGCTCTTTGACGGCAAGCTGATCCGCCGTCTGCGCCGCTCACAGCAGCCCCAGACGAACAATCCACCTAGTACGTCTGGTGCAACAGCAAAGGGACAACGCAATATCAAGGATAGAATCACAAGTCTAGCGTGGCGGCCACATCATGTAGAGATGTATTCTGCGCATGCCGATGGCAGTATAGCGGCATGGACGCCGCGAACAGAAGAAGACGCTGAAGCAGACGAGGATGAGCAATTGGAGCGGGAAGAGAAGGAAGTGGATAAGAAAAGGAAGAGAGGCGTGCTAGATGAGATATACCAAGGGTTGACCAAGAAGCAGATTACATTTGGCAACATGGGCTTTTAGCCAACCGATAGTAATATTGACAAGATGAATTGAATCGAATCGCTCAGACTGTTATATTACAACACATGCTACCCGCTGCGTCTCTTCATATGCCCATTACATGTCCTCATAACAGTGCAATAAATGCCTTCATACAGCAATCACCGTCTATCTCTTCATCTATTCCAGTGTCTATCCAGATCCAAAATGCGGTAACCTAGCCGGAACAAATGGCTCTTGACCAAGTCCCCCTCTTTCGTCTTCCTCTCTCACCTCGTCTTTAATAGACAATGGTCGATTGGGCGTAACAGCCTTACTCGAGTAATCGCTCTCATCCACATAGAACGCACTACTATCAGGCATCGTCTGCGTATCTACGAAACTCGGGAAAGGAATCGCATCGCTTTGATCTATCGACGGCGCAGTCTCGCCAACGGGCGTGCGTACAAGCGGAGATACAGTCGAGTCTACAGTTGTCATAAATCGCGCTGGCGACGCAGAACGAGGCGTACTCGATTTGGTGGAGAGAGGTTGATCGGGCGCTAGACCGCGCTTGACGGCGAGTTGTTGCGCTTCCTGGCGTTTGCGACTGACTTCCCTCTCCTCTTGTAAACGAAGACGTTCCTCTTCTTTCGAGAGTTCGTCGAGCGTCGGGGGAACTTGTTCGATTGTTTCCGAGACGGAGCGCGCGGAGAGAGGCGGTTTATCCGAGTTGCTTGTGTTGCGGGAGGAGAGTGTGCGCGTGGATACGCGGGATGCAGAGGGGCGCTTGCTCTTACTTGAGCGGGCCTTGTTGCTGCTGGGCGTGTCTTCGTTCCATTGCCCTGTTGTGCGGCGCTCGAGGGCGATGGTGAATTCGTCGTCGAGGGGCACGGCGTCTTCCAGCTCGTCTTCGCTGGGGAAGATGTCGCCTCGCGAGCTGAGGGAGTCGGTTGTGTGGCCCGATGTGTGCGTGTTGCTTCGCTGTCGGCGGTGGCCTTTGTTTTCGGGCCCGTCGAGCGCATCCTCGTCGCTGTCCTCTATCAGTGGCTCTTCCTCCTCACGGTTTCTTCGTGTTGCGCCTGGGTGCTCTATGAGATCTGCGGCCGAGGGCTTGTACCGCAGTCCTCTGCCGCCAATCTTGAAAGGCAACCGTCCCAAGAAGCCAAAGTACGAGGAACTCGGGATGAGAGTCGGGTCCTGGGCGCCATCTCGTGGCAGCGTCGTGCTTTTCCGGCGCGGTGTATTATATCTCGGGTCGCGATTTCGCTGTCCATAACTCATGCCGCTCTGTCGACCAGGCTGCGTAGTTGCGCCATAATTGGAGGCGCCGCCGAGGAAGCGGTCGAGGTTGTCGCTGCCCCAGCCCAGCAGGCCGTCGTTCTCATCGTCCTCCCAGTCGTCGTAGAAGTCGAAGCTGACTTCTGCCCGGCCTCGTGACCGCCCGCGATTGCGCCGGCGGTCGTTGTGCGCTGGGAAGCATGGCGCCGTGCACGCGTTGACGCATTGGGTTATCGACGAGAAGCACGGATTAACATAGCGCTGCGTGAAGCCGTAGATGTTCTCCTGCGCCGATTCGTTTGCGTGCTCGAGGTTCTCTGTGATCTGATGGAGCGTGCGATTCCACCGCGGGTCGCTGCGACGGTACATGGTGACGATGACGACGACGGTGACTAGCACTCAGTGGAAGCGGGTGGGTATGGCGTGGAGCAGCAGAGTGCTGCGATGCGACAGCGCATTGGCTTCAACAGGACAGCAGGCGCATTCACGCTGACACACTGAGGTATGACGACGTGGTCGATGAGATGCGGCTCGGTTGGCGCTCTAGGTTCAGATTCCCCAGCCCTGCGCCAGCCGTCCCAGCACCCCACATCAATCCAGCCTTTCACCCCCACAGTCTTGCTGCTTTCGGCACGCCCCTTCCGACCAATCCTACAATGAACCATGCGATACGTCCGCTTCCTCAAAAGTCCCCGCGTAGTCGCTGAAAAGGGCACGTCGAGAAAGCAAGTCCACTGTCTGATTACCATTACTTCAGACCTTGGAGATTCTTTTCTCCCTTACGACATCCAGCTAGCAGCAGAGTTGTCAGCAACTGCAGATGGGTCAGAAGAAAGCGTGATAGTATGGTCGACCGTTCAATGGACAGCCGGCATGCGCAGTCTGCCCATCACTTTCCCGCTCCCTAAATCTCAAGCTTCTCACTCCAGTTTGCGAGTAAGAGTGGGTGGGGAGCCGAAACGAACACACGATGACTTCGCTGCGATAGCAGAAAAAGGTGCTCGAGGTGTTGTATCTGCCTGGAGCCCGCCTTTCGCGTCAGACCAAGATGCTCTGAAATTAGTCGAAAGACGGTTCAAGCTGCCAGATGGACCCATCACTACTATCTGGGAGGAGACGGGAGAAAGCATAGCGAGGCACCTATGGTATGCATTTCCAGTTCTAATACAAACCATTTCAGGTGCTGATCATATATCAGGGACGCTGGTATCACACTCTCATGTCAAATGACGGCTCTGGACAATTCAAAATCCAGCTTAGCAGAAGCTTTACTACCATATGGTATTGCATCTGAACCCCATCTGAATGTCCTCGAACTTGGCACTGGCTGCGGAATGGTCGGCATTGCAATCGCTCAAACTGTCTCCAACTCCAAAGTTCTCTTGACCGACCTTCCAGAGGCTAGAGAGATCGTTGAGCGAAACATCGACTCGGTGGTCAAAGCACCAGGAGCATCACTCTCATTCATGGAACTAGACTGGGATGCAGATCTACCTGGTGAACTACAGTCTAGCTCAGAGCCTCTCGATCTTATTCTCGCTGCTGATTGCACCTACAACCCAGACAGCAGGTATGCCTCCTCTCACCCACATCACATGCCTGGAATACTGCTGACTTGCAACTACAGCCCCGCATTAGTCAAAACGCTTGCACGACTCTCCAGAGCAAACCCTAAAGTCAGGGTTGCCATCGCAATGAAAATGCGCCACTCGAGTGAAGAAGGATTCTTCAAACTAATGTCCGATGCAGGATTCCTAGAGACAGACAAGATGGAGTTTCCATTGCCAGGAGATGTTCAAGTTGGCGAGGAGACTGTGTACTTGCACGTCTACTATAGGGCATTCTTTGCTCCTACTTAGCCAGAAGGTCATCTGCCTTGCGTACCGCTAGATTCTTTTCCCAATTTCATGAGCAACTCACTCATTCATTTACCATCACTTGAAACATATAGCAAAAGAGGTGCATACAAGCTATTATAATCAGGACGTTCTGCACGCTTACAAGGCTGCTGCAAGGTAGCTAGCCTGCCCGTATCGTACGACACCAACCCCAGAACAAGGCACGCCAAGTCTGTGGAAGCCAGACAAAACCTACCATTCTCCAGCGTCTACAGCAATCAGGCAAAAACCAAGTATTAAACGAATCATCATGCATCCCATCCCACATCTCCAAGACAACCCCCCTCGCATCGATCATCCTACACCCTCAAACCCACACCCTCAGCCTCGCCCATCCCAAACCCAACACACATTCCTCCCGCCCCCACACCTTTTCCATCATACCCTCCACCCCCCATCCCAGGCCATTCCCACTCCCCACAAGCTGACCACCCCAAAACCTACCCTAAGTAGCAAGTCCGGCGTGGGGTCCGTCGAACCCAGCACTAACAGCCACTAACGCTCATGCTGGTAAGCACTTCGAGCGCTAGCGCTTTCCGCAAGGACTACGCCGCTACGCCGCAGTAAACTAGTTAGTCCGCTAGCCAGATAGATGGATGGAACGAGCGGCTTTTTTGAAGGTGCTGATTGTGGCGTGATGGTGCTTCGATTACTACACCTAGTCATCATGCGCGGCTTTGGTGTCGTCTTGCTACGCGCCTTACGGATTAGTTGGTAGACGCGTGAGGTTAGTGGTGTTGGAGGTCAAAGGTTCACAACTCATTTTTGTATGATTATTTTAACGATGTCCATCTTGTATATACAGTCTTGTCATGCTATGTACAATTGATTATCAAGTCCTGCAACGATTATAGTACGAGGTTGCGCTGGTGACCCGTTCAAGCATGTGTTGATTTCCACCTCTTCGTTACTACATACAGTCTTCAGGGCGATATTTTGTATGTCAGGCGTCGCGATTTGGTTATGAAGGAGTTGATGGCTTCGGTGAGGGCGTTGGAGGGTTTTGTGCTTGCCTGAAGAACGCCGTTAGCGTCATTGTGTTGGGTTTGGGGTTGGAGTGTGCTTACGTCTGGTTCTCCGTCTGGCGTAGCGGCGCGGTTTACAATGGCTTTTTCGGGCTCGGTTAGGACGTTTTTGATTGAGCTGTTGGCGGATACGCGGGTCGTGTTTCCGTAGCCATCATATTCTTCGATGTCTTTGATGGGGCTTCCGGCGGCTTGTTGTCGGGCTGCTTGTGCGCGCCTTCTGTTCGATCGCATTATCAGGGTTACACCGATGGCGAGGAGAATCGTGACGAAGCCTGTGTTCACGTTAGATTCGTCGTGCAAGACTCTGGTGCGGTACTCACCCAGCACTCCAAAAAGGATGAACAGTGTCCTTGCAAGGGGTGTCAAGCCGTGCTGCGGCTCGACACTGACGGCGGTGGCCAGACTGGAAGGTATGACTGATCCGGAAGCTAGGGACAATGTCCGAAGCCCTGAGGATACGGACTGTCGTGTGGTGACAGCTTGTGGCGCCATGATAGTTTGAGTGGATGGCTGTATGTCTTCTTTGGCTTCTGCTGTTCGCGTGACGGTGACAAAGGTGAGAACTGGAGGTAGCGATGAAGGCTTTGTCGTTGTCGAGGACACTGTCAGGGATGAAGTCGAGATGACCAATGTTGGCGGCTGGGAGAAAGAACTCGCAGAGGATTCAGTGGCTATGCTCACTGTCGAAGAAGACGATATAGTTGACATAGCCGTTGAGCGGGAGTCGCTCAGAATCATGAATGACACTGCAGAAACATCCATCGTAGGCTTCGGTTGATTCTTCCCAGGCATAGGCTTTCCCACTGTCATCGCCGAAGTTGCAGACGGTACAGTCGAACTCTCAGGGGTTGCGAGAGGTGTCACTACAGGTGTAGTCAACAGTACAGGAGTTTCTAAAGAGATGAAAGTCAACACTCCGTGCACGTCCCCAAGGCGTGTTCTTCATCAGGAGCTTACCTTGGTTCCTTCCAGGTACTGTTCCCAATGAAGGGTCGTCTTGGTTGACACCGGGAAGGGCTGCAATTTCATCCTGTGCGAAAGAGTCCGCTAGAAGGCCTAGGACTGCAGTTGAAGCAGGTTGGATGGTCATGGCCTCGTTCATCGCGATAGCATCTGCTTGCACAGTAAGGGTTGGCCGGATGGTAGATGCTACAAAGTTAAGAGAGAAAGTCGAGGTGGCATTCATCGATAACGAAGGTGCGGCGAAAGCCTGACGTGTTGATCCCTGGCCATCGGTAGGCGTTGGTACGGCCAGTGTTGAGAGCTGTTCGGACTGCGATGGGAGTACACCCTGTGTACCCATAAGAGAGTCCAGTGACCGTGACGATGGCATTGGTGGTGCACCTTCCGGAGTTTCGTTCTTGCTCGTATCCGATTGTTGGGATCTCGTCCCGCCTGTCCCCAAGTCCATGTTCATATTCTCCTCATTCTTGCCCTCGACTACGATGGGCGTAGCTGCCATCCTTGGATTATTACGGCGTACCAGCACCGGTGGGGTATCATATGGTCTGCTCGGTGCAGCCATTGCGAGGTAAGATTCCCATAGAGGCGAGGAAGATTCACAGCACGCGAGATTATTGAAATGGCAGTAACGCGGGTGCCATACCCCAGCCGGCTATTAGTGGTTCCATACAAAAAGTACCAGATGCCAAAAACGTGCTGAAGCGGGTGAACGTTTCGGTGTGGGCTGCTGCCACGAGATGCGGTTGGTCAAGGGAACGCCCACCGCGACTTTTCAGTACCAAACATGACCAGCACGATCCCTGTACCAGGGAGATCTGTCGCCTATTTGAGACCGTGTGGTGCACCAGCTATGGTTTTCGGGGGATTGTATCCGCTTCATGGGGTTCCTCCAAACGTGCACTTGTTTCGCAGAGGACGCCAAAGTTTGTGTCGACACTCGAAACGTAGCGCATGCGGCGGGAACTTCGAGACCGGTCTGAACAACGATACCACTGCGATGGCCGCGTGGTACGTATCTAGTTGATGGAGGCCGTCCGGTTGATGATACAAGAAAAGGAACGGTAGCCCTGCCGACAGCTCATGTAGGTCAGATCTACAGATAACGTGTACTCTGGATAAAACAGCAGCGCATTGTTCATTCTTGCCATGGAGAGTGTTCTGAAATATTTCGTCTTTTGCTCGCGACCAGAAACAGTAATGATGGCCTTGTTCATTATGGAATTGTCGCGACATTTTCGACGGTGCCAATGTGAGGCATGCTCAGCTCGGACTCGGCAGACTCATGCAACCAGCGTGGCTGTGCCTGGCTTCGGCACTCGTATCCGGCCTGACAAAACGAGGTGTAATTCAGCGGTATTGTAGCATCCGGGATGGGGTTGTAGAGCAAGAGGACCACTGGGTGTTTAGCTCGCGGGTGCATCGGAACCAGCCTTTCGAGGCCTCGGGCGCGGCGAAGTGGATCAATCCAGCAGCCGTCCGAGTCGATGATGCTTGCCGTGCGCCACCTCAGTCTAGGTCGATATTCCCTTGTCGCATACTTATTGTTCGTATTCTGGCAATTCTGCAACATGATAATCGCGAGTACATAGCCGCTGTCGTCGTTCTTTTCGCACGTGTACCCCCGAATGGCCGCACGCGACACGCCCGAGCGCGCGGTGCCGGAAACCATGGACCTCGAGCATGGGACCAAACGCGACCCTTCCCGCGACCGCGTCGCACCGAATGGTCAGAACTTAGAAGTCACCCCGCAATGGAGGAAAAGGTTCAGCGCGCGCACGCCGGCGCCCGTCTCTCGCTGGAGCCGCAAGGTTGTCGACTGGGTCAAAGGGCCGAAGCCTCCGAGCAGATACACGATCACGCCTTTTCTTGAGCGCTGGCAGACACTGCCTGTGCGTCTGCTCGCGCGGCTGCCAGAATGGCTGCGCATTTGTGTGTATGCGGCGGCGTGCATCGTGTGGATTGTTGTCTTCGCGGTAGTCATCAGTGACGGCGGGCTTCCGTCTGACATTGGAGGGCTCGGGGCGCCTGTCAAGCTGTCGTGTATCAACAACCTGTGGTATGGCCTCTCCTCTTGTACTCGCAGCTGTGATGACTGTACTGATCGTCGCCAGGCCTTCTACAGAGAGCTGCGGACCCGACGGCCGCAACTGCCTCCCCTTCTCCAACGCCTCGTTCGCCTTCGTCTGCCCCGCCGGTTGCTCGAGCGCCCAAGTCCTGAACCCTCGCGCAATCGGTCCGCAGGTTATAAACTATCGATCCCTGGTGGTTGGCGGCACGCCGGATTCCCAGGGCGATGGGCTTGTGTATCGCGGGGACTCGTTCATATGCTCGGCGGCCATCCACGCTGGGGTAATCAGCGATGGCAGCGGCGGTTGCGGTGTTCTCTCCTTGGTAGGAGAGCGCGACAGCTTCGGCGCTGTGGCACGACATGGCATCAGCAGCATTGGCTTCGACTCGTACTTTCCAATGTCCTTTACCTTTGGTGAGGCTTCGGCCAAATGCGAAGACCCGCGCTGGAATCTGCTGATCCTCTCGACCATCTTCACTGCTCTGTTCGGCATCTTTACCACGAGCCCTGCGACGTTCTTTGCGCCCGTCTTTACGATTCTGTTCTTCCAGACCGGCATGGCATCAGATCCGCCCTCGTACTCAAACTACGCCTCCTTGGCCTCTACAACACTTGGCCGCTTCTTGCCTGCGGCATTGGCTGCTGCCCTCTTCTATCAGTTCAGTGTTCGCAAGTCTCTGCGTAATTGCAGGGCGCAAATCGAAAAGACCATACTCTGGATAGGCGGTGCCTGGGTTGGCGCACTGGGTAAATATACATTTGAACGTATACCCATACAGCGCCTTACAGGAAACGACATCCGACAACAGCCTGGTGCTATCACAGCATTAGTAATCATCGTGCTGATTTTGTTTGCCGTCGTTTTGTACCAAGCATGGTGTTTCCGTAAGGAAGGGCGACTGCCACGCTATCTTGCACTATACGCTACATTGGGCCTTGGGCTGGGTATCCTTGCAGCTATGCCGAAGCTTACACTTAGGATACACCACTACATAATCGCCCTCCTACTCCTTCCAGGTACTGCGATGCAGACACGTGTGAGCTTGCTGTGTCAAGGCCTGCTCGTTGGACTCTTCGTCAATGGTATTGCACGATGGGATTTTGACTCTATACTACAGACGGCCGCAGCGCTGAGAGGGGATGGCCAGCTCGGATCTGGTATTCCAGCTATTCTGGAGCTTGTCGTGAATGATTCGGGCATTACATTCGCATGGGAGACTCTACTCAGCGGATACCAAGGCGTCAGCGTGGTGGTCAACGATGTGGAACGGTATCGGGGCATTGGTGGAAGCGACACAGGAAACTTCACCTGGAGTCGTTCGGAGGATGCGAAGGATGAGTACTTCCGGTTTGCGTTCATCAATTATAAACTGTTTGGCAACGTAGAATATAGCGACTTTACGAGTGCGGGTACGTGGTTCTCGAATGGGACCTGGTCTGGAATCCCGCCAGGCCGTACATGATAGAACCCGAATGAAATCATCCTCGGGAGGTAGAGACCTGTTTAATCCCTTCATTGCAAACCTCGTTCCTGCAGATGTAACCAATGAGCCACTAGCGCGTTTACGTCACCGTTCGATACATGGAAACCTGGGCTTCAGGACAGGCGATCGACAGGTGGAAGCGGTGATCCAACGGTTATACAGACACGTCTTGGCCAACCGCGGCAGCCATCATGCCCTCTCCTGCGACAAATCAGGTCTGGCTCAGATTGTTCCTTCTGCTTTGGGTGCGGGGGTAGTCCGAACACGGCAGTGGACATGACGTCACACCAACAGAGCCGAGTTGCTCCAGGGCTTGAATGACCGCGCCTGCACTAGGTCATTTTCCACAAACACGATGCCTTCTCTCCCTCGGAACCTCCACTCCCTTTGACCTTACCCCTCTACCCTCTGGAGCCTCAAAGGCATGGATTCACCCCCGAGACGTGAAGCGCCGGCTGCTTCCAAGCGAAAACCTGTCCCCTCGCCGACCGCACCTGGGCCTTCGCTTGAGCCAGAGCGCAAACGCGAGCTTACCAGTAGACTAATACCGGATGCCTTTCTCACTGCCACTCTCTTGGCAGCCTTTACCCTCTCCTGGCCGTTACGATGGGTTATCTCTGGAGCGCCCATACTTGTCTACGCCATCCTCCTAGGCGAGGCTTATGGCCATCGTATCTTACCCTTCGTTCCCGTCTGGACCATCTTTGCAACTGTCAACTTCATTTACGCAGTATGCGCGACATCATGGCTTCTGTACTGGGTATTCTGGTCCCTCTGTTGGCCTGTTCTCTTCATCACCTGCCTCTTCCAATTCGAAGCACCGGCTGCTTTGGCACGCCGCACGCTACGAAAGACTTTCCTACGAGACCTGCACTTTATCAACGATCAGATAGCCTTCTTCGACCTACCTGCTCTTGAGATTGACACCGAAGTCAAGGGACTTTTCGTCGTTCGGGGAGTCACGCTCTCACTCTCCACAATGACACTTGTTGCTCATGGAGTTGAAGCCGGGATAAAGCTCGCTGACGACATTGAACTCGGCATTCAAGTCGACAAAGTCGTCGTGCCCCTCTTCCGCGAGATAACTGTCGACGATGTGTATGCGAATGTGAAGGGTGGGGATTGGGAAGTCACTTTTGGAGACGTACAGTACGGTGTTCCAGAACCAGATGACGACGAATCTGTAGTCGTCACCAACACTGCCATCCTCAGAGCGGCAACGATGAAAGGCAACGCCAACGGCCGCCCGGCTGATATGGTCAGAAACCTTACGGCGGGGAAAATACCGACTGAGGCTGAAGACACCAAATCCGCATTCTCATCTGTCAAGAAGATCTCACCAGATGAGGAGCGCGCCCACACAAAGTACAAAGAGCTGGTACGCTATATCAACGACACAAGCGCCATTACAAAAGCAAAGGAGGGGCTGGTAGAGGCATCGAAGGCACGAGCGGAGGCTGGCTTGACCGACGACGAAAAGGACACAAAAAACACGAAGAAGTCAAAAGAAGAACCGGGAGTGCGCTTGGATATTGAAAACCTCGATGATTTCCGGGCAGCGATTTGTACCCAGATCCACGGGCAACCCTCGATACCTCACCCACCGACCAAATCGATCAGAGTCTCCACTCTTCGCAAAACATCGTACCCAAATGTAAAGAAATTCTTACATCGGCTACCCTTCCTCTATCGCTTGATGCTCAGCCCCATCTGCTACTTCCATCCTGTCAAGTTCAAGTCCGTCACGGCAGCTGGCTCAGGGAAATGGTTCACTGTCTTGATGCAAAAATACTTTTTCAAGCATTACTCAGCCCAAGATGCCGAGATTCGTAGATTGGAAGCGCGGATATCAGCCTGGTGCGCAGATGCCAATTTTGCTGTGGAGCTGGGCCCGATTGCTAGCGAAGCCCACTTCCCCATCAACACTAATTACAACATCACGACCCACTTCAAGATCTCCGATGTCATGGCTTACAGGATTCTTCCGGATGCCGTCGAACTTAAGCAAGTTGTACGATTAGGAGGTGCGGATGCTGTCCTCACGATTCCCACATTCCTGTTTCCCCACCATGAGCACATCTTCCCGGAGAAGAAGAGCGACTTCGACCTGCTTGAGATGGAATCTGCCATAAAAGAAGCCGAGGCTACTCCGAAGCAGATCCGGGATCTTAAAGAGCTCGGAAAGCTAAAGAGAGACGAGGCTTCTATGCATGTCAACGCACATGCCCATCTCCCGGCACAGTTCCACCAAGACCTTCTTAACTTTGTCGCCGCAATTGTTAAAGCCACCAAAGTCATCGAGTCGGATAAGGACTTCGAGGAGGCCAAGGTTCTTCGCGAGCTGAGGCGTGTCACCACGTCTGATAGCGAAGCTAGTAGTCTTGCATCAGTCAACACCAACAGCAGCGAAGTTTCAGGGACAACACTGAACGCCAATGACGACAACGGCTTCAAGGCATTCCTAAAGAAGGTGGACTCTGGCTTCAAGGATGCGTCGAACAAGACCATGGTGGGCATGCGCAAAGCTGGCCAGAACACTGTACACGCCATGGCCAACGATCGTTGGATCGCTCGGCTTGTCGGCAAAGTGACTAGGAAGTTGGAGAAGGCACAGGGCGAGCTAGGGTACAGTGGAGAGGTTCCGATCGCGCTGGCTAAGTACCGCGAGCGACATGAGTTCGAGCAAAAGCTTTTGCCTTGAGCTAGAGGGATTTGGTGTTGGGGAGACAGTTGATGAGTTGCATGATACCCCGTTGAACTCCACGTGTTTGAGTAGTTTACTTTAGTACTGGATTACGAATTAATGTCTGCCTAAGATCTGAGGACCATGACTAATAGTGGTATGATTGTTTCAAAGTATTTTATCGTTGTAGCTAGACTAAGTGAGAGCCCTCGGGATTGTTTGCACTATGAGCGAGGAAGCACATGCTCATACTTTCGACCATTTCAACAAGACTGCCGCCAACACTACCGGCAGTACACTGACCAGCTCTCCCAAACCAGCAAACTCCGGCGGTATCCTCGCATGCACGAAAGCGCCCGCGCCCAACAAAACAGCGAAAGTATTGTAAACGAAGCTCCATCCAAAGTTGAATGCAACCCTGTGTATGGCCTTTCTACTCACATTGATGATAGTCAGCACACCCGAAAGGCTAGGACGGACGAGCACAACATCGGCAGCGGATTGCGCGATATCAGTACCGCTTGAGACGTGGACGCCGATCGTAGCTTGAGCAAGAGCAACGGCATCGTTCGTCCCGTCGCCTACGAACATGACAATCGGCTTCCGCGATCTGCCACTTGATGGCGTTGTAGAGGGTGCTGCGAGCAGATCCTTGATGTACGTCTGCTTGTCCGCCGGCGAGCAACGAGAGCGGACGGTGTGTTCCGAGACGTTGAGCTGCGCGGCAATGGCTTTGACGGCGCCGTCGTCATCGCCAGATAGAATGTGGACACTGATACCGCTGCGTCGGAGATGATCAATAGTAGAGGCTGCATCAGGTCGTAGCGTGTCTTGCAGACCGAAAACGGCTATGAGCGCGTTCTCGACGGTGAAGCAAACCGTGGTGAGGCCTTCGGATAGCATGTTACGGACGCGCGGATCGTCGGACAGCTCGAGCCATCTCGAATTGCCGGCGCGCAGCTTCTGGCCATCAATCGTTCCTTCGACACCTTTGCCAGTCACGACTTTAGCATCCGGTACCGTTAAAGCAGACGATCCCTGCGACGTGAGATGTGTGGCGATGGCTGCCGAGACGGGATGTTTAATGTTCTGCAGCAGACCCAGCAAGAGACGCTTCGCTTCCCCGCCCACCTCCGCATACTCCTCCCGCACCACTGCCAGCTTCCCTGCCGTCAACGTACCAGTCTTGTCGAACACTACATCCGTGGTTTTGTATGCGACTTCGATGCTGCCCGCTGTCTTGAAGACTACACCACGTTTGGCCGCGACGCCGGATGCGACGACGATGACCATGGGGACTGCGAGGCCGATGGCGCAGGGGCATGAGACGATCAAGACGGTGATGGCATATGTGATGGCTTCGATGGTCGCTTCGGAGCCTGATTGATGCCGTACAGCGACGCCGATGGCGACCCAGATGACGAACGTGATGATTGTCAGGGCGACTACGACGGGAACGAAGTAGCTGGCTACGGTATCGGCAATCTCTTGGATCTTGGGCTTGGAAAGCTTTGCTTCGTCAACCATGCCTGCGATAGTCGTGATGGTGTTGTCGCCAGGTAATCGGGTGAGGCGCACGGTGAGCGTTCCGCTTCCGTTGATTGTACCAGCGATGACAGGGGACCTGGCGTGCTTCTCTACGGGTTGGGCTTCTCCTGTCAACATAGACTCGTCGATCTCTGAAGAGCCGGAGATGACGGTACCGTCTGTGGGGATGCGTGAGTCTGGTGCAACCTTGAAAGTATCTCCGTATTGCAGCAGCCTGGCGTCGATCTCTCGCTCTTCTGCGTCCTCGACTAGTAAGGCAGTAGGAGTTTGCAGGGAACGGATGCTGATGGACTCTGCTGCCTTTTGGCGTGCTAACGACGCCACCCAACGACCGACCATGATAAGAGTGACCAGCAGTGTACTCGTCTCGAAGAACTCGCCCGTCGATAGAGGTTTTCCACTGACCAAAAAGCCAAAGGAAACAACCGAGAAGATGTACGCGGCGCTTGTACTCAGGACGATGAGCAGATCCATCTCAATGACCTTCGAGAAGACCAAAGCCTTGAGAGCCTTCGGATAGAAAGGTCCGGCGATTACAACTTGAACGATGGTTGCAAGTGCAAGCGACGCGGAGCCATACGCGATCTCGCGCTCGGGAAGAGGAGCCCATGCCATGACCAACACGGGAATGGTCAAGATGGCCGAAAGCAATGTCAACAACCCCATGTTGCGGACGTGTCTGCTACCAGCTTCCAAGGAAGAATCGGGACACGGTGGTGCAAGTTGTAGCGATTGGCTCCACTCGTCGCTCATCAAGTCCCTCGCTCCTACTATCTTCGCATCGTAGTCCACGCGTATAGTTTGTTTGCCCAGGCGACGCACATCCAGTACTCCCTCCGGCCACTGTCCATTGACCAAAGCTGAAGGGTTGCCCGAGCAGACGAGATCCAGACTACAGCCTTGATTCGACACGATCTCGCATTTGAATTCGGTTGTGCGGTGCAGGTGTTTGACGACATCGTCAGCGGTCGCAAGGTTGGTGTTGATGTCTAGCTCGACGCGCGCGAGGACGAGGCTGGTCTGCAGTTTGCTGACGTAGTTCAGACTGCCGAGGGTTCGCTGGAGTTTTGTCTCGCATCCTGTGCAGGTCATGCCTGAGACGCTGATGGCGATGTGTTCGCGTGCGACGCCGCCTTTTTCGATGTCGGTGTTGTCGTCTGCTATCTCGATGGTGTTCACTTCAGCCGCTTTCTTGTTGCTGCAACATTTCGACGCGTCTTTCGGGGGACAGCAAGATGTTGGTTGAGGGTTTGAACACTCCTTGGGTGCCGATGTACAGCAGGAGGACTTTGATGGGGATATGACAGTCTTCACACCGTCAGTGTTCTCGGTTGCGCAGCAGTCATCTTTGGTCTTGCCAATGCAGGGAGTTGGTGCAACCGTTTTGTTCGAGCTGCTGCTGCCACACCCTCTCGTCTCGGATTTCACCGGCGTAGACGATGTACAGCATGAGGTCGTCGGCTTCGGCTTCGCGGGTGCCGACAATGAGCAACATGAGCCCTTCGGCTTCGAGGCTACAATTTCCGATGGTGAACCGCAGGAGTCTGTCGGCTTTTGCTCTTCGGGTGCTAATGAAGAGCAGCAAGACTTGGATGCTTTCGAACCTTGAAGAGCTGATGGTTCACAGCATGAGCTGGATGGCGTTGTGTTCTCAGGTGCCGATGTTGAGCAGCACGACATGCTCGGTTCGGCCTCTTCCGCTGGCTGTGTCGAAGTACAAGGTGCTTTCGCTTCTTTTGATTGCGGAGTTGTTGATGATGAGCAGCATGAACTCTTTGGCTTTGTTGTCGCATCCTCGAGGTTGTTGACGCTAGCGCGAGAGGCAGTAGACTCAGAACTAGAAGAAGCGAGTGTTGCATTCACTCCGGGCTGGCTATTCACCATCGCGCTGCTCGATGTCTCTGTTGACTGCTCAACGTTGGCTGCAGAAGCGACATCTGATTTCGCGGTAGATATCGCTGCCGCATTCTTAGGGCCACAGCAACCTCCTCCGCACGCCATGGTGAAGTCGTTGGTTGTTAAGGTGAGTTATCGAAGAGGTTTCGCAGTGGAAATTACGATCTGGAGAGTCGGAAGGCACAATGCTTACCTTAATAAATGAACTAGTCCGAGATAGTGAATTCGATAGGTCACCGCTTTACTGTCGATAGGTCACCGCTTCGGCCTACGTCGGCAACCTCAAAGCAACGAAACTTAGCAGGAGGGAGGTAAGGTATACGACTTTTATTCTTTTTACAAGCTTCTGAAGCGATTTCATCTCCGCCGATGAAGACTCAAACTAGCTCGCATTCGATCAAGCTCTCTTGCGAGTGCTTAACGGTCCAGACACGAACGATCTTCAATCCAAGTTCCGGCGACTCCAACAGCTGGCTCCATTGCGAGTACGTACGCTCTTTCGAAGAGAAAAGGGTGATCATCATCATATCCAAAGCAGTGGCTTGCCAGTCAGCGCCCTTGTCCGGAATGACGTTTTCGTTGATAAGCAGTTTGCTGTAGCCTTTCTTCATGGCGCCAGCAACTTGCTTTAAGATGCTCTTGCACACGTCGTCGGGCCAGTCGTGCAACACGGAGTGCATGTAGTATGCTTTCGCCGCTGGGAGTCGATTAGCGTCTGACGGGTAGCTCTGCAGCTGCCAGACGTACCTTTCAATGGTTGCTCAGTGTGAAAGTCATACTCCATACGTTCGATGCTGGGATCCAGTCGCTCAATTCCATCGATGACGGAAGGCCGATCCTGCAACACAAGCCGGCCGGGTACTTGAGGATACTTCGATCTGAATGTGTCGTTAGCATGCGAATCTGGACTAGGCCTTGTGGCAGCATACCTGAATTCTTGGATGTCCTGACCGTAACCGCCGCCAATGTCTATCAACAGGACGGCGTCTTTAGAGTTGTCCATACCGTCTATCAGCTGCTCCTGCACAGGGTAGAAGTTCGAGTCCATCCAACTTGGTCGACCCTGACGATAGCCACCCATGTGGTTGTTGAATTGCTGACCCAGGGGCGGGTGTGTATCCAGATACCGGAACATGTCAAGCTCAGTATTGAAAGCATACTGATACGGCCCATTGGTTATGTCTGAGGTGAGCTGGTAGTCATTCTTCTGCAAGTACTCCGAGAACTTGCTGCAAGACTGGTGGGCTCCACCGCCACTGATTTGATCAGCACAGGACCCAGTTTAGCAACGTCTCAAGCACCGAGAACACTTACAGGGCTGGATAGCCATCTCCAATGATAGGGATAGTCAAGGCCTTCGAGAAGTTTGTCGCCATGTATTCATCACTGTCGGTCTCCGTGATGTAACCCATGGCTGCAATGTGCCTCATCAAGCGAGCTACCAGTGTAAGCGAGGTCGCGGAACGATTCGCTAGTATGCAAGCTTACCCAACAGTTCGCGAGGCTTTCCAAGCTTGTTCGCAATGTCGTCCACCTTCAGTGGTTTGTCTCCAAGTACACCAAACACACCTGCATTATAGCAGGTGGTGATGGCGGTATGGCAGCCGGGCTAGTGACATCGCTTAGACATAGGAACCTCTACACAGATCTTGCACATACCTGGGCCCAGTTCTGCTCGATCATGGTCTCACGGGGAGTCTGCAGCGCTCTGACGAGCGCTTTAGCCTGCGAAAGCATTGCCATGCGAGTGTCATTGTGATCAACAGAGGGTTTGCCCCCGAATTCCGACAGCTTCTCCAGTAGGCATGGAACGGCGCTTGGGTCGTTCGCACGCACTGCAATGCCGAGATCGACCAGCATGTTTGCAAAGTTTTGACACGTTCAAAAGTAACGAGCAAGGGGTAAGTGGAAAGTAATTGGGCGGTAAAACGGGTTGAAGGTGAAAGGATTCACGGCACTGCTGGATGTACAGCTGACACGTTTCTCTCTTATAACTGCAGGTCAATTCCTTCGGTCCAATTCACGAGTCTCCACAGAGATGGACAGCAGCATTGCCGGTGTGGTCAGCGGCTTGCGACTCATGGCGGCGTGTTATCAGACGGGAAGGATGTTTTGGCAACAGTAGGCGAGAAGAATACCCTGAGGCGGAAAACGGCGCAGCATGACAAGTTTCAACTGAAGGACGATGAATCCGCGGAGCATTCACACCCAAGTCAGTGGGCCTGACTTCCTTTCCAATACCATCGTCCGTCTTGGCACTCGAATGATGGCCTGCTGGAGAACAGCCCCCACTTGAAGGACCTCTGATCAGTTATAACCAACATTTGTCAAGGTAATCCTCTGTAAATAGAGCAGGCTTGCAGTTGCGATCTAGTATCCCATCACTCCACTTATTCATTAGAACGTTCTGATCATTCCATGAGCTCCAAATTGGAATGAGACGAACACCAATAGAATGTCGCGATCCCTTGGAAAGGGGAACTGTTGTCGCGAGTGGTGTGAGTGTGGGGAATGGGGCTCGAAAAGAGTCAGTGGCAGGCCGAAACCCCCACACGGCCCGTGGCTTTGGGCCCGAAAGAGCGGCTGAGCGGCAAGCCGGCTAAACAGCCACATTAGTGCGGCATCGGCAACGCAGCCGTCGCTAAGTGGAGACCAATCAGCTCATCCAGGCACCACAAATAGTCACTCCATCGATGATCTTACAGCTCCTGTGAGACACACCCTGTAGAAGGATGTGAAGGATGTATGTGGGAAGATGCGGCGTAGTCTTCATGAGTATAGAATGAAAAGATTGGAATGCCCAAGGTAACACAGATTTCCATATTAGTTCCTTCTCTTGTCGCTTCCCAAGATCATGTTATCGACTCCCGCAGACGGGACGCCCGTTGATCAATCGATGAGCCGAGCGGGCTGCCTGACAACGTCCTTCACCCCTGTCATTGGCAGGACATCTGCTTACCGCTGGCTGAGCAAGTTGGCGACAGGAGCAGATACCTTGTCCACCGGAAGTCAGATAAACCCATGCGCGAATGCATATCTGAACTGCTTTCGTAGACCTTACTTCAAGGCTTTGTGCAGTCTATTAGAAGACATATCTGACCGGAATGGCTCTGATTGGGTTGGGCCACCCGTTCAGTCGATTCTTTTGACGGGCCTATGCATCCGATGTACGTGCGAGCACGTGTGGGGCTGGCGTCGCCCGCGCTGCATGGGAATGATTACTCTCGCGCTTCCCAGTTCAGAAGATAGTCCGTAGACTGACACACGATCGTCATCTTTCTGAAAAAAGTACAGTCGTTCCGGAAACCATGTCCGGCACCAGGGGCGGTGCGAACTTCTGAAAGCTCCCAGGTCTAAGCCGCATTGCTACATGACGAAACTGCGCACGAACTCTTGAGACCCCTGGTGTTGGTGGTCAGAGGGCGATAATGCTTTTGCAGGCATGCGCAGGGGATACGCAGAGAGTCTGATGTCCAGTCGAGCTTATATCAAACTGAACCTAGGCTCCAGCACTGTAGCTTCTTCCTCATCATCTGGTTCCCCACCTAGCCTTGTTGCAACATGGCAGTATCGCAAGATCTTTCCGAAGGCTTTGCCCAACAAACTAAGGGTCCAACGGTTTTGGCAGTATGCATCTCGTTGACGACGGTAGCGACTGTTTTCGTTGCGGCCAGACTCTATGTTAGAGTCAAAATTCTATCAAGACTAGGCCTCGACGACTGGCTGATCATATTGTCGATGGTGCGTACTTTCTTCATAATGTTCTCACTGGCCCAGCATGCTGATGCGTCGTGTAGATATGTGGCTACATCATGCTTGGCCTCACGATAGCAGCCGTACAAGCTGGAAACGGACGACATTTCTCCGTGCTCAGCGACGAGCAAAAATCTGGTGCTATATTGTACACCCTTGCGGGCTTCCCTCCCGGTATATTCTCGTTCGGAATCCCTAAGCTGGCCGTTGTCGCTCTCCTGACGAGAATCACCAACCCTAGCCGGAAACATAGGATGTTCCTGTGGGCTATGACCGGTGGTTGTTTGTTGATTCTGTTTGGCTGTGTCATCATCATCTTCGCACAGTGTACGCCGTCTCGGTCGCAGTGGGACTTCTCCGTCCAGGGTACTTGCTGGAGCCCATGGATCCTGATCTACTACGCCATCGTCGCTGGAAGTAAGTTCACAGCCAGTAAATCTAGTACTCGACTGACCGTCGCGAAGCCATCTCCGCCGTCGTGGACCTCTACCTCGCGATATATCCCGCCGTTGTTCTGTATGGACTTCAGATCAACCTCAAGAAGAAGATAGCCTTGAGTGCCGCGCTGGGACTGGGTTCCATGTAAGCTTGCATATGCTTGTCTTGGAACTTCCGCTCACACTTGGAACAGTGCAGCAGCCGTAGCTGTGTACAAGTCGACTCGACTTCCAGCGCTTGCGAGCCCTGACTTCAGCTGTGAGTAGACCCGCATGTGGTGTTGAATCAGCCATGCTAACAACGCAATACAGACGATACGGCCGACATCACTATCTGGACCAGTATTGAGGGAAACTCCATCATCATCGGCGCCTGCATACCGACTTTGCAGCCATTATTCGACCGCATCTTTGGCCGGGGAATCTTTGGTAGCTCACGCGGTGAGCAAGGTCCAAGTGGATACAGATCGCGTAGTCGGTCGGGCGTGAAGCTCGCTACAATCGGGAGCAAGACTCTTCGGTCAGCCAAGCAGCATGGGAAGTCGGGCGTATCTGAAACAACCCTGGGCCACGATAGCCAGGACAGTATCTTGAGCCCGGGCTTTCGGAATGGTAGCGAGGAGAGTAAAGTGGAGACAAACTCCGGCATTACGCGAACGCAACACTTGACAGTCGAGTACGAGGATGTCACCGAGCAGACGAGGCCGAGTTATAGTCCTTGTGACACACGAAGATAGAAGTAATATGGGGCCTTGGCAGTAATCTGATGATTCGTCCCGTCGGGACTGGGACCTTGCAAAGACAAGCCGGGTGAACACTTGGAAGGATTCGCATGCTTGAACAAAGTGCAGGCACAGCGAAGCATGAGGCTCCACGTTGAGGCGCGGCAGGGGGATAAGGTGGTCATTGCAACACGGGTGAACTTGGTTGCGGCAATGGGAATGGAACGGCATGTTTGGCCGGCATGATTGCCGATGCCGCGTCGGGTTCCCGGCTACCATTGTGGGTCGTCCCGAATTGCCTTATGTAATGGATGCATTAGAAGTGCATTGCGGCATCGCGTGCAAGTCATGAACATCTGCAACTTAATAGGTAACAGTCCCGGGGATAGCGGTTGGCGGCGTTGATCTGAGACCGAGGCTTTCGACATGAAGAACAAAGTGGTGCGCGACACTGCACGTCAATGAGTGGAACCAATGTCTTCGGCCTGAGCTGGCAACTCCACAACCTCCCGCCGCTCTAGTAATCGTTTCCAAACCAGCTTGCTCTCGGCTACAGTCTCCGCTGCTCCTACACCTGTCAACGTGTTTGTGTGCCCCATCTACAATTGAAACATATGCTCATCGCAAATCAGCCTGTAGTTGACCTTGGTTGGTAGCATTTTGTATTTTGGTGAATGTAGGCCTTGTGAGTGAGGGAAAGCGAAGACTACAACGCTGGTGTCGACTTGAACTTCGCTTGCTCTTTCAATCTTTTTTTGGTACGTATATCGCAACGCTCAGACGTTCATCCACTGTCAAGATGATGAGTTTCTTGTGGAAGATTTACAAGGCCTGAGAGAAGGTAGGCAAAGATTCTTGCCTACGGTCGGTGGACGATCTGAAGACCGGTTTCCAGTGCAGGTGCGGCTGATCTAGGGAAAAAAAGTTTCACCTCAGGCGTGACGAGTTCCGGCTGGAGAAGCCCGTTCCGTACCAAACTCGGCGCAGTTGCAGACGGTGGAAGACAGCTAAGAAACCATACTTGCTGCTCATCGCTCAAAGCACTGAAATCGAGATGGTGACGGTATTCGAGGATGTCTTCACCGCTATGCTTACACCAACGCAGTAGAAGATGCAGTAATTCAAATTCAGACATCGCCATCTTGTCTCGTGCGAGGAAGAGCTCCATCACGTCGACTTCATCGCAGTCGTTGGGTCGTGTGTTGTCAGCCTGAAGAATGAGCTGGGTGCAAGCATCATGCAGAACATCCAAGATGAAGGGAGCGACGGTATATTTAGGTTCAGACGGATCCTCTAACTTCGTGAATTCCTTGAGGTCGTCAGGAATCCGGATGTGGTTTCCATCAACGCATTGAGAAAACAACCGATTGAGTTGTTGACATTGCGGGCTCATGGCATGACCGAGGCGCGCCCATCTCATGTAGAGATTTTTGACTTTCCCCAGGGACGCACTGGTGTATCGGGCAAAGTACTCCGCTCGGGCGTCACCGGTCACTTCGCCGAAAGTTACAAGTTCTTTGCCTCCTGGGTACTGGGCGGGCTGTGCCATCGTTCGTGGAATGATATCTGGATCCCAAGTCACAAAGACTAAAAAGATATTAGCGAGTTCGAGACAGATGCATACGAGAGGTTTACATTTGTACCCATCGAGATCACCGCCTGACATGAGATCAGCGCTTGGCCTACTCCCTTCAGTTGAGAACACGATGCAGTCGACTAGATGAGCAAACTCCGGGATATCTACTGCCTTGAATTTCTGGAGATCGCCTGGATGCAGGCATGGATTTCTCGTTACCATCACCTCGGTGTTAATGATGGTATGCGCTCACCCGTCAACATCAGTTATCCGTACAAAGCATTCACCTTCTCTGAGCTTTCCCGGGTGACCATTCTTGCTACTTGGGTCGCAAATACCGAAGAGAAGCCGTGAACGGCGGATCAGAATCCGACATCGTTGTTCGTTTCGTTTGTTCAGCATCTTGGTGTACTCTTCTCGGATCATCCTTCCTAGGAGCGTGTGGACAGATCCAATGCCTTCTAATAGCAGTCTCTCTGCTAGATCGAGTCTGCCACTGTATGAGAGATACTGGAAGGCTGCCCCAGGATTACCTTGGCTAACGTTATTGAGGAAGTGCAGATGCTGCTGCTGCTTGTCGAGAAGGATATCCGCCGAAATACCCAGCGTATGCAAGAGCACCACCACCTCATCGTTTAGGCTACCATAGACGTAAGGCTAAGTCCAGTCAGCTCAATAGACCAAGAGACGATTTGGAAATCTAACCTTGGAATAGTCTACGACCGCGAAACTGTGATCAGACGCATCCTTGAACTTCCTCATAGATTCTCGAAACTGTACCTGTTCCTTACCCTGAAGGGTAGGGTCCAAGGTCAATACGCCCTTGTATCCACGATATCGAATTTGGAATACGGACGGTGGGTAGCGCTGATTGCGAAATATTATGTTGCGTCTCTGGGCCAGTTGTCGAGCAAGTTGAAGAGATATCAGACCACATCCGTCGGTGAAAACGTAATCATCGCGTTTGACGTCGTCGATGTCTCTGCAGCGTTCCGGGGAGAGATCAAGCGCGGCCTCTGCGCTAGAGAAAAGCAACCCAATTCGTTTTGCTTTCTTGCCTACGGACTTGAGTTTCAAGAGATCACCCATAGCTTCGATCTTGGCAGAGATGTCTTCTTTCGATGCGCCATACATGAAGCAAGATCTGGACTTCGTTTGGCTGTTTGAATGGCCAAAGAAGTGGTAGTGAATCCCATTGAGTACAACGCCAGTGGTGAGTAGTCTTGTGACGTAATCGCCGTTCTCTCTGCCAGTGGCTACGCGTGGTGGGTCATCTGGCGACTTTGAAGGCCAACGCAAGCGGAAGTCCGCCAGCGAAAGGAGGAGGAGTCTGTCCAAAGGCTCTTTGCGTGTAACACGGTTGGAGGGCGCGCTTTCAAACCGCAGGACGATCTCCTGCACCGTTCCCGAAGAAACAAGGGAAAGGCACTTGACAAATCCAGCCGCGTTTGTCTGCCTGGCCTGCGGGAGGCTGGCAACTGTGTAATTCCATGGTGTGATCTCTGGATCGAAATCACGCGAGAGCACGACGCGAAAAGTTCGCAAGCTGCTCATTGTTGTGATGGAGAGGAGTGCGCCGCAATGTTGCAGAAAGAGAGTGGCTTGATGCGGGGTCTACACAGACGAAAGTCTTCGTGATTCGTGAAGGATTGCGTTTGCTTGTGCGACGTTACACCGAACTACCCAAAGCGGCAAAACAAGACTTACCGTAAGAGCAGCGTCTGTCTTGACTTCTGACTCTTCCCCAGCACTCACCACAAACATAATGGCGAATGAGGCAGCCCTCAGTCGCTGTCTTTACATTATCGGCGCCCAATGTACCGGCAAGACGACGCTTGTGAACGCACTCGAACACGCGTTTCGTCAACGTGACACAGCCCTTCCAGTTACAGAGGTAGCCTCGAGGCCGGTGATCATCCGAGAGGTCGCGCGCAAAGTGTTACACGACAAGCATTTCAGCCGCGAGGACATCACTGCATCGCCGTCCCGATCCTTGCAACTGCAGAAGCACATCCTCGACGCGCAATTCGAAGCCGAACAGGCTGTCATCGGTCTTGACACGCCGCCGACCACATGGTATATCTCCGATCGCTCCGGTCTCGATCCTATCATATACGCGCAACTGTTCGTGGGCGAAGGAGCGGCAGGCGAGATGCTCGCATCGGCAAAGTGGAAGGAACTCGAGCGGCGCATGAAGGCGGGCGTTGTGGTGCTATGCGAAGCTGGCTGTAGTTGGCTTGCCGACGACGGGACGCGATTGATGCCAGACGGGACGGAGGCGTGGATGCGCATCGACGACGCGTTCCGAAAGCAGCTTGCCGGTCGGGGCATCCATTACACGCTAGTACCCAATCACGTGGTCAGTCTCCAGGCTCGCGTGCAATTGGTACAGGAGTGTTTGAGAAGCTCATAGCAGTCCCAAAGGCTTGTGAGCGATATCTGTACATGTAACTACGCTGTCGTGCAGTTATCTCTTTCGCTCTCACGTGCATCCTCTCATGTGGCTTCCAAGGTTCCATGGTTAGCGTGGTTTCCCTTAAGGGGGCGGACGCTTCCTCCAACAACAATCAACCAGCAACACACGATACTGATACCTCAAGCTGAGCCCAGCCGCTATACTCGTAAACGCCACTGACGCATCTCGGTCACCTTCGTCCACATGCCAGTTGCGATGATCTCACGTACAAGGCCCGCCTGGCTCGCGAAGCCGTGTGCCCATTCGCTCCGCAGTTGCGCGCGCAACGATGGCGACGAGTTCAATTGAAGGTTTTGATCAAAGGAACTATTTTACACGGTGACAGCGATGGTGGTATCCGACTTGTTCGAAGGTCCGCACCAAGTTGTAGGTTTCCGTCTAGGAAGCGACGTCTGTCTTGGGTAAATCAGCTACGATAGCAGGAAGTAGCGACCAAGACTGAACAGCATGCCAGAACTGTCCAGGATATTAGCCTCATGCGTCTCTGGGAGGTACCACAGTCGCGCAAACAGCAACACCGCAGCAAGTACGACGCCACGGATTGTGAGATCTGTGTAGAGATCCGTCGCTAACTCCCCTCTGCAAGCGCTCCACGCACTACCGGTTTCTCTCAGGAATACATGCTGCTGGGCCGATTCAGCTAAACATTAGCCCTAGGTGTCATTCAGATCGCTGCTCATCAGGAACACAAGAATCCCTCCCACACCCGCATCATAAGTCGGCCGACCTGCGATGAGCGATCCTGCATGAGGAGGTCTTCCTGCACTACCGCCCCCGAGCGCGAAGAGAGAGGAAGCGACCAGGGAGATTAGCTGGCGTCTGAATACTCTCGCGATCTACCCGAACGGGAGTTTGGGACATACGAGTTGACGACGAACAAATCAGTGCCCGAGACATACTTTTGGCCCTGCGCAAGTATGCCGTTGTCCTGGGAAGAGCCGTTATGACGATCTCGACATCAATATCGAACACGAAGCGCAAACCAGTGTGTTCGCCCGGCAAGCGTCTGTAGCAAAGGCTCGAATCAATACAGCGACGGCTGTCGGATTAACACCGGATGAGGATTAACAGAGGATATCTTAATTCTATCTACACACTTGACGGCCTGCGTCGCACCCGGATCTTCCCACCATGCAACGGAAGTTTTAGCCACACAGTATCCAAAGGTTTCGGCCTAACCGCCATGTGTTCAACGTCATAGTTCAACAGCATGTGCGCAATGAAGACCTTCATCTCATTCAAGGCAAAGAATCGCCCGGGGCAGGCGTGTCGGCCGAACCCGAACCCGAGGAAAGCATCGTCAAGCGTAGCAGTCGACTTGCCCTTCCGCTCGTTCGTGTCCGCTTTAGCAGCCTCAAGGTCGTCTTTGGTTGCAAAGTTGTCGACGATGCTAGTCACATTGTTCGGGTCTGCAAACCGGAACGCGTTGAAGCTGCGTGCTTGGGGATAGATACTCTCGTCATAATGGATTGGCTCCATTGGAACCGCGATCATGGTACCTTGAGGCACATGAACGTTGGAAACTGGGAGACGAATGCCTTCGGGGTGAACGACCTGCACTTCGTTAATACCAGTCCTTTAATACTTGTTGGCATACATACTGTTCGCGGAAGTCCGACAATGGCGAACGGATTAAGCCTCATTGATTCACGGATCATTGAGTCGATGAGCTTCAAATCCCGCACCGCATCGCGCGTCCATACACCACCAGACTTGGCGAGCACGGATGCAGCTTCGTCTCGCAGCGCATCAACATACCCCATTGCCGGATCCGAGCTGAAGAGGTCCAGGATGACGTTCTGCACAGTGAAGCTGGTCGAATGAAGAGATATATCATTGACCAACAAGAGCCGATGCGCCACTCGCTTCGGCTCCAACTGCCCTGCATCTCCCTTTGCGGCTGCGGCGTAGCACTCATCGATAAGCCATTGGAGACCATCTTTCTGGGACCGGGTAAGTATGTTGATGCGCAGCTCGTTAATGCAAGGGGCGGAATCCTACCGGTGGTGTCCACCCGCACTTCGGGTCAGCCTTGAAACGGGCAGTAGCGTTCAATCTCTCGGTCACGAAAGGCAAGCAGCCCTTCATTGCTTTTCTACGCAAGTACCAGCAAGTCGATCCTACAAGAAAGCCAGTCACTGGCTTGAGCGGCTTGGGGGATGCGTTGATAAGCATAGCGCCGGCAAAGATGCTCATTGCGTGATCCCTAAGATCGTTCAAAAACTGTTCATCACGGCCTGCGACATTATCAGCGCTTGCGCATCTTCCAACCAGGCACCCCGAGCGACTTACATAGCGGCGCGCCGCAAAAGGCGCCGTTACTTGCACCAGCGATCAACTTCAAGCAAGCATCCCATACTGCGACTTCCTTCCACTCTGTGTCGCCTTTCCCTCCCCACCAACGCTCAAAGCCTCTGTCAAGTTCGTCGGCCATCAGCGGCGTCAAATGCTCGAGATTTCGCGTAATCTGATGACGCACGACGTTGATCTGGAAGTCATTATCGGCTACTTCTTTGTCCCAGACTGTCCATTTCGTTTGGATAGTCTCACTCTGCGTCGCGTGGATATCGAGCGTAGACTCTGGCAGTGAGTAGACCTTCTTGATCAGACGAGGCGGAAGGATTATCATCGCTCCTCTGTCGATGCTAGGTAAGATGAAAGGGCTGTTTACGCTGGCAAACTAGAAGATTAAGGATGAGTAGATTTCTACTGATATCGAAGACTATCATACCTTGCGATACCCTTCAAACGCCCAGTCCTGGGTCTTCCGGATAGACTTCAAGGTCGCCCACACCCATTCAAACCATCCTCTCTGGAGGCCCACGACTGGCAGCTCCTCCCAATGCTTGGACTCTGGCTTTCCGAAAAACAATGCCCGAATTGCGTGGTAGACTAAGAACAGAACCGACAAAGGCACGAGGGCCTGTGTGGGCGTGATGATGAGCTCCATGCTTAAGCTAATCAGATCATAGGAACAACGAAGAGCACTCGACACTCCAAACACTTAAAGTATGCTGATGCCAATGGACTGCCAGTGACAGGAAACGTCCCGCCGCTCAGCTCTCCTCGGAAGCCCTCTGCATTAGACTGTACATCTATTGGGCTGTTTGCACGAGCAAGGATTTGATGCAGCAGGTAGGTAACAGCCGGATCCTCCCAACAAGCTAGCACTGTGCTCTGCATGCATCGATGTCGATGTTGCAAACGCGGCTACCGACCTGTACATTCTGCCGAATATACTGTTAATTGCGGCGTTCACCGAGACGGCCGAGCCAATGATCGCAAAGCAGCAAGCTCGAATTTGCAATCGATAGGCCTCCCGCGACACTTGTTGCTAGCGCGACTGAGCGGGTCATCGAACGGCATGATTTTCAGGGTAGTACCTAGGGAGTTGCTCCGGTCTTGCAGCATGCAATGCACCCACCGCGTACTACTCACATTGCAGTAGCTGCCATCTTTTGAGGAAGGTTGTACGACAGTGCGTCAACCGCGCGGCTCCACACACGGCTCGGGTCGGCAGACTTCCGCATCAGGAATAGGCGTGGTGTCTCTCAAAGCGATATCACAAATGTCTCGTCTTTCAGTGGCTTGGTTTGGTTTTGCATGTGACCGGAGAATCAACGTCGAATTATGACTTCAACTAAAAGATATTGCGTGGAAACAAAAGCAGAACCATTGGCTATAAGATCATGCAAGAGTACAGCAGATTTGCGACTTTAGTCGCAGCACACCACTACAACTGCGATTGCTCGCTCGAGCAACCTCGACCAGGAAGAGATGCGTCATGTGGCGCGATTTGTACAGATGTTCGACTGGATCTCGAATTCTGGTGGAGAAAGACATTGGTTGCCAGTCGCCATCTTCCCCCGCGTACACGTATGCGGATGCTATGTGCGCGCTAGTCGGTCGCTTCTCGAGCGGTGCCCGGATACAAAGTCGGTCTGAGCTCGTTTGCACATGGAAAAAATACCTCGACTACTCGCTATCATCCGGTCGACATCCGGTAAATCTACTTGAAGTCGATCGTATACGCCAAGACGTACCATGGCAGCGCTGGCTCTAGCTACGATATGTCCGGACGAAGGATTTTTCTCGCCAGCTCGTCCTGATGGGGTACTAGGACATGCAAGCCTCTTCGTATATCTCCAGTTAAAACGCAAACGTACTCCGGATGTGTAATTGGAACCGATGGCCTGCTTCAATCCTTAACCGCACGTGCGTAGGCATTGCTACCAGGATCCAAGCCGGGCCAGTGGGTGTGTCCGCGTCATCCGTATCCAGACACGTGGGAAGAGGTGTGCATGATCAAAAAGAAAGGAACCCATGGAGAAGCGGGCCTTGGACCTCATTGCCTGCAGGCAATGCTACCCGCGATGTTACCTTTGTCTCCCGCTATCGATATCTCTGTATGCACGCAATGACGATTAAACCTTGTACCGCTTCGAGAGACCCTGGAAGATATGAAGGCGTGTTAGGTCACCTGGCGGCTTGCACAAGGACGGCCGAGGTAGGTCCTTTTGCTGGTCTGGGAATACAGCGGTAAGTAGGCTCTGTCCTTGAAGTCGCTTCCTTAGGTGCAGCGAGGTACAGATGCGATACAAGACCGACGTCGGATTTGACTCCACCAGAGCTTTTGTCCTCCAATCAGACGTGAGCGGTCGGTCCTACCTCTTGGTAGTGGTGCCATGTGGGGCAAAACCCGCCTAAGCGCGCCTTTGCAACTGTCACTTTTCGACATCGATAGCTTGCCGTGCACTCACCTATTCGCCATCTTGGTCGGCGGCAGTCCATCAAGGGTCGCGGCTTGACCTAGCCGTATCGATAGTCAGGGGTCCTGAAGGGCCTCTTCCGTCATCTAGCGCACGGAACATTTCCTCATCTAGCTGTGATTCGCCCACGCGTTCGTGCGTTTGCGCACAAGCCTCGAATTAGAGCCGCAGCCTCGGACTCGTCCAGACGTTCACCGTTTTCCCCGATTCCCACACTACACCCTTATGGATCGGACCGTTGGTCCTTCCAGCATGACGGACGAGGCGCTTCGTGTTCTGCGTGGTAGTTGCATCGGGTCTACTTACTTTCTAGGACAGCAAACGTTGTGATAGCGCTAGAGAAGGGTGGGTTGCTCGTCTTTTCATCGACCGCGGAACACACGATAGGTGAGAGCGTCCATCAAGCGACGCAGCTTGTGTAGCATGCAGATGGCCTGACATTAATCCGATCGTGCTGCAATGCAGTGGCACAGTTCAGCTAGCCAACAATGACTTTAGTTCACTTGCATAGACGCTTAGACGTAATGTAACGGGTCGTTCCAACCGGCTCGTCCGCGCAGCAGAACCTGTAGCTAGAGCAACGTCGATATGGTAACTTTCTATATGTACCAATGCTTGACACCCCGCGCCTATTAGCCCAATCTAAGGTCTCACTTTGTAACCAAACTTTACTGCCATCATGGACTTTTTAGAGATGCAGAGCGTACATCTGCCAGCGCTCAGCCCATTGGCGGTCAATGCTGCGAGCAGCATCTTCGGTTTGATATCGATTTTCTTTTGTTACAAGGCTTTGGTTGCGAAGAAGCTGGTACGTACCGGATGCACATCCTCCGTATGCATTATGAGTGCACACTGACCTGTTCACCAGGCTTCTTCTCCATCAAGGATCTTGAAGACCATCTTCAAGCCTATCACCAAGCGGTACCAGGCATGGGCATATCTCTTCTGGGGCCCTGAGATCATCCAGAAAGCGTTTGATGAGGCGAAAGGGAAGCCATTCGAGCTCTTCGCCCCGGATAACCGCTATGTCTTTGTCTCCGACCCTCAGCAGATCAAGGAGCTAGACAATGCGCCAGATACGGTGCTGTCACTTCAGGCAGCGTCAAAACAGGTGAGTTCTTGGGCAGCTTTGGTTCTTGGCGATTATTGACAAATTGTAGATGCTACAGCCCCTCTACACTATGTAGGACGACCCTCGCGCTTCTCGAAGTCATTCTTTGTGCATTCGGTCTACTAACGAATCGCAGGCACGGCTTCAACTGGTTTGACCGGCGTGGTACTGAGGGTGTCGGTTTCATCCGCGCTCTTCGCACACTTCTGACCAACAACTTGCCTAAGATCCTTCCTGACCTTACTTGCATCATCCGCACCAGGTTCCAGGAGCTACATGCTGGACACCCAGTGATCAACGGTAATACAACGCTAAGCTGCGACCTATGTAACTCTATTGACAATGATCAATAGGAAAGAAGCAGTCGGATGTGTACCACATGACTGTGAAGTTGGTGGTCTTGTCGAATGCAGTATCTTTCTTTGGAAAGGATCTGGGTAAGTCTCGTGCCATGCACTTCGCTCATTGCTTCGTGCATGACTGACCGAAGGCAGCAAAGGATGAGCAGTTCATGGTCTCCGCCCTCGCCTACATCGAAGAGACTCTAATCTGCGCTGAGATCGTTCGCCTGCTACCCGGGTTCATGACCCCGTAAGTGCTATTGCCGAGTCACATCAGACCTCCTTACTAATTTGTACAGCATCGTCGGCGGCATCATCGCTCGCACACTCAAGTCACACGCTGTCATCTTTAACAGGCTTCTGCCCATCGCCGAAGAACGATGCATCGAACGAGACGCAGCCAAGCTAGGCCAAAAAGTGCCCCAACACGCCGACTGCATCCAATGGATCATGGAGACATCACCCAAGAACGCGCCCTGGACACCTCAGCGTGTCGTTCACGAGCTGATGGCCATCTGGTTCGGCTCCGTGCACGCCGTCTCCACAACCGTAACTTTCGCCATCCACGACCTCTGCCTCCACCCTGAGTACGTAGAACCCCTACGAAGGGAGTGCGAGTCCCAATACGCCGCGTTTGAGCAAAGCGGTGTTGGACTTCCGCTTCTCGACAGCTTTATCAAGGAGTCTGCGCGCTTGACACCCGTTGAGTCGCAAAGCACACGTCGCTCAGCGCTCCAACCTTTCTCTCTCAAAGACGGCACTCACGTCAACATTGGAGATTGGTTCTGCACACCCGTCCGCGCCATAATGACGAACCCCGTCGATTACCCCGAAGCAACGACATTCAGCGGTTTCCGCTTTGCTGACCCGCAACTTGTTAAGAGCCTGGAGAATGCTGATGGCGCTTTCGACATTATGCAGAAGAAGCCAACGAAACTGACTGACTTCGACATGACATTCCACGTCTGGGGAACGGGCAGAATGGCCTGGTAAGTCTCTTGCTGTACCTCGGTTGTTGTTACCGAAGACACTGCTAACGATTCGTTATAGTCCCGGAAGGTTCTACGCCTCAGCTGTCATGAAGGTCATCCTCGGACAAGTCATCTTGAACTACGACTGTGAGCTTGTCAACCCGACTGCGAAGCGCCTCTTCACTTGGCGGTCGACCATCTTACCCAAGCCTAGTGCTAAGGTCGTCTTCACTCCAATCAGGGAAGCGAACTAAAGAAGGAGGTATATGGGATGATTCAACGCTGATGCTCGCTGCTGGATATGCAGAGCCATGACGCAACGGACGATGCGGGAATGGCGTTATTTTCCTTTCTTTTCTTCTGACTGCACGAATTTCCTAGACGAGTACATGATACAACGACTGCTACACATGAATACACGCCACCTTATCATCATGACGCCTACTGCTACATTGAGCTGCTCGCTAGCCAGGGCGATGCTCGCAGTCAATTCACTCATAACATCACATTGCATATCATGACACACCAACTTCTGATATGTATACATTGAACGCAGGGTATCTCCCAGAAAGAAAGCAAAAAAAGACACGACCTAGCCGCTGAACGCCACCCATCCCAATACCGCGACCGTTTTCAGCGACAACTCGCCTACTAGCGCCCCGGGCAGCCCTGATAAAAGAAAAGCACCTCCTAGCACTGCCGGTCCTCGGCCCGATTAAAGACGCGCCTAGTATGCGCCGCCGGTAGCTAAGAGCAATCCAATTCGGACCACGTCACACGCTGGATGTGGAGCAAAGCTGCACCTAGCCATGCCGACACGGCAATGCTGCAGACGCAATTCGCGCGGACAATAGTCGCGCTCCAATGCTGCAGACGCAAGACCAGAAAAAGGGAAGAAAAGAACCAGTCTAGATTTCAGTCGTTAGCTTTTAGTTGCTGCGCTGGAGGATGCGGTACGTACTTTTATTATACAAGTCATTGAGGAATTGATCCAGTTCCAGATTGCGTCACTGGGTGGACGTATCCAAGTGTTCAGTCGGTTTTAGCGATGTCTTGACTGCTCAGTCACTACCAGCCCGGTCCCTGGCCAAACGGATACCGGTGGCCGGCATCTTCTAGGAAAGCATGACCAGTCTGGCTCTTGGTCAGGTGGCCGTTTGCCCGTGCCATCTTCGCTCCGGTCTGAGGATGCAGCAACTGGGTGTCCGACTGCGACCGTGTAAAAGGCATGGCGTCTGCAGTAATATTCAACTTGTTCCACTCCGCCCAGTTGGTATCGTCGCGAGCTAGCAGACTGCTGTAATGATCAATGTCGCGGCGTGGTGGAGATGGGGCTGAAGCAGGCCGGTTTGCTACGACGAAGCCGCGCTGTACGTTGTTCGTGGGGGATACGTCTTCATGGGTCGCGACCTTGCCGACAGAGTCATGTTGAGGCGCGGGATGAATGTTGGAATGATAGTTCAGTCTCATCCGCTTGTCAAAGGTCGCAGGGATGAGATATCTCAATTCAAGGTGGGGTTGGGAAGGCAATGGAAGCGCTGTGTCAGAGTCGCGATCCTCTCTAGTCCAGGATATGATCGAGACGGGCGGTGGTGTATTGCTGACATTGTCATTCTTAGGCGAGACTGGTTTGCGCCCGGCAAAAAGGTCGACGACCCATCTGTGCCATACTCCAAGAGAGGGCTTTGTTGAGCTTACCGATGATACCTGAGCCAAAGTTGATGCAGTGACGGCTACCGCTGGAGTACAATCTGTTGCAGTAACGGCTACAACTGGAGTCAAAATTGCTGGAGCAACTGTCGACACTAAAGATGGGTCTGCCGTAGTGGTTGTTGCCGCTGATGCTGGGTTTGCTGTAACTACTGTTGATGCTACTGCGACCGTCGTATCTGGCCTTGTCGACGGTGAGTTTGGTGCAGCAACTGCCGCTCCCGATGATCCATCTGCTGTAGTCTCCTCTGAAACTTGGGAAGGGTCCGCTGTAGCATGTTCGGCGACAGGAGAGTCATCTAATGTAGTTTCCGTTGCCGCTGGCAGAGTGTCTGGCCAAGACCAGTCTGACTGAGGATACCAAAGTGGCGCCAGGTTCAAAAGAGAGGCGGGCGGGTCGTCATCCTCGTCTGTGAAATCCCCTGGCGCGCCGGAACTGCATGGGACAGCAGAGGCACCATCATCTTCTGATTCATTTCGATATTCGCTCTCGCAGGTACCGCTCGTCTTGTGATCGTGCTCATCCGCAGCGCCATCGGTTGCTTCTGAACTGTCCGTGGTAACAGGGGCTCTGTCACGTATTAGTACGGTTCGAAGACCGCTTTTGAAGGCGCCGGCAGACTCTTGATCGTCAGTAGTTAGTACATGGCGCCTGGCGAAGGACGATCCGTTATCGTCAACAGGGTTGCTATTGTCGTCATACATCGGGTCGTTGGATCCAGCAGAAGACGTATACACTGAACCAGTCAGCGGATTCATCTGGTTGATATACCGTTTGAAGTAACGATGTCTACCTTTTGGTGCTTTTGTAGGGCTCTGCGCATCGTTGTTTGTTTGTTTGGCTTTCGGCTTCTCGACGTGGTGCTTCTTGTTGGTTCGACGCTGCTTCGCCTGGCTACGGAGCTGCACGCGAGACTTGACTTTCGGGACAGTCATCGCAATACGTGCAGCTGGGTTGAATGAGATTAGAAGGTTAGTGCCTGCCAATCATAGCACGAGCGATGCGGGTGCGGCAATGCGTGAGACCTGTAAAGAACAATTCAAAATCGGACGTAGAGGCGCGGCTTGTTGTTGTGTATGCTAACAGTAGCTGCGCGTAGAAAAGTCCACAATGTTTGCAGGGTCCAACAGCGCAGTGCGCGTCGCGACAGCTCAAAGTCTAGGTGAACCAGTCGTTGGACAGGGATTGCAAATTTAGGAGACAGTGACGACATGGTGAAGGAGAGCGGGAATGAGAGGAATACGTATATAGTCTTCACTGTTGACCATGTTGGGGTGGAGGTGACGGTGAGTTGATACAGAGGACGGCGCTCAGTTACTTAAGGGCAGTTCAGAAGTTTGCGTGACTGTCACTTGCACCACCCGACAATCAGCTTTGATATTGAATCATTCGTGGAAGCGTCAGGTGTATACCTCATGACAGTCGTCCAAGCTCCTATTGGCGCTGAGTATGCGTAAGATACGGGTCATCGATCATCACGTGTGGCTTGTCGCCGCGTCCACCCTGCTTCTAGGCTGGAAAGCTGCGGTCCCTCATGCCTTGTCTGCGCAGATGTATGTGACTGCACGTCCGTTAGTACGAAGTGAAGTGAAAAGCCAAGTGGTGTGCTGGATACCATTGTTACCCCGGACGAAAGCATCTCCCCAATTCCGGGTGACGCGTCCCTCAGACACCTCCTTGCATCGCTCCAGTGCAATGTTCATGTAGCCATCTACTGACTGAAGGTCGCCTACATGGAGATTAGTAATTGATGTGCATCATAGGCACGTCAAGGGCTACCTTTGTAGATGATACCAGAGTTCAGCTTGACGGTGACGGGAGCTCCGATAATTTCACTGAGGAAGCCGCTAGGATCTCTAGAGTCACCGGCGGCTTCGGGTGCTGGGCTTTCACCGTTGGTGGACATGGTGATGAGGGTGGTGGTGATGCCGAATTTTCTAGCAAACAATCAGCAACTTATTACGACGCGTCTAGATAGATCTTACGTTGATGCTTAAGTAGGCGTAAGCAGATATTTCTTGAAGTCGGTCGCCGATGATGCGGACGTGAGAGATGGCGATGCTGGGTCGTGTGGAAAGGCAGAGTGCACGGGCCAAGTCTCTTCCTCATCGCGAGAAGCGTGACTGCGCGCGTTGAGGCCCCACTTGCACCAACCCGCGCCTGCCCCAACAGCGGCCTTCCAAGGTTGCCCTTTCCTACACACTACCCTGGGGTAGCACGACACCTCCTCCGCCCACTCAGACCGCCCATGGCACCGCCCGAACCATGACCGACACACCCGCAAGCGTCGCACCACCCAAGAAACGCAGCCTGTTCAAGCGGGCGGCATGGCAGGATGCGCCCAAGAAAGATGGCGAGGACATGTTCAGCCACTCCAACGAGTTCAATGACATAGTCGCCGAGCAAGCGAGGATCCGCGCAGAAGAGAAGAAGCAGGCCGAGGCCGCCAGGAAGCGCAAACACTCTGAGCCGCGCGACCAGAAGCGCCGTCGCATATCAGACGACACCGAAGAGCCCGTGCCGACCAAAAGTAGCTCGGCCAGCAGAGAACGGGCGAGTAGGACCGCCAGCAAAGTGTACGCATCAGGCCCTACATGGCAATATTAGTACTAACAATAGCTCAGGCGCAGCAAAGTATCCCCCTCTCCCGCGCCCTCGCATCCGCCGCCGGACTCGCTCACGGCCCGGTACGACTCCCTCACCAAATCTGCCTCCTCGAGTGTTTCATTGCCACAACAGACGTCTTCCGTCATTGACCTAGGCGATTCAGACCTGGACGACGACTCGGGCTATGTTTCCAAGCCGCACAACGACAAGTCTGAGTTGGACTACAAACCACCGAGCTCCAACGACAAACAGCCCATAGCCGTCCGACCATCGAAGCCACCTCCTATAGAGATCAAGGATGACGACGACGACGACGAGGAAGATGAGGAAGGCCTGGATCCTACAATAGCTGCATTGCAGGCCAGGGCACGAGCGCGCGTTGCAGCGGCCAAGGCGCAAGCCGCAGCAGCATCAAACGGCGACGCTCCGAAAGCACCCATAACGCAGCTCTTCATCGACCCACAAATACCCGGCGCAAATCCGTTGATGGTCAAGGTCAGGATAGACAGCACCATCGAGAAGCCACGGCTGGCATGGTGTCAGAAAGAAAAGTTCTCGCCTGAAACAACACGCAACGTCTTCTTCACATGGAAGGGCGCACGCCTCTTCGATAGCACATCGATAAAGCGCTTAGGAATAAAGGTGGAAAACGGCAACTTATCCGTCGAAGGAGACTCCAATATTTACGACGACGTCAACCTCCCCAAGATTCATGTCGAAGCGTGGACAGAGGACATCTACAGGCAGTGGAAGAGGGATGAGGCTGCGGCAGCTGAGGCGAGAAAGATCGCCGCCGCAACACCTGCCGTGGCAAAAGAAAAGACTCCAACACCAGAGCCCGAGCCTGAACCCGCTTCCAACCGGGTCAGGTTGATCCTCAAGGCGAAGGGTAAACCCGAGTTCAGGTTGACAGTCAAACAGGTATGTGTCAACTGTCCCTTTGGGGTATGCACAAAAGTGCGACGCCAAACCTCATCAGCCTTGTCCAAATGCTAACTAGTCATTAGGAGACCACCGTCGCCCACATCGCAAGTGCCTACAAGAACAGCCAAAAGATCGATAAAAGTCAGCCAATCACGCTCATGTTTGATGGTGAGCGGCTAATGCCCATGGATACTGTGGAAGAGTGCGATCTTGATGACAAGTGTATGGTTGAAGTTCTCTTCAAGTGATTAGGTTTCCAGTTGGGATACAACAGATCACCCTTGCTTTCTTGTTTCCTCTCCTAGGGTTGCTTCTTGCTTATTTTGGCGTTGATTTTATGACACGACCGCGAGCATGGCGTTGGTGGAGTACCAGACAGGATACAAGCATTTGCTGCACATGCATAGCGACGAGTTGGCTTCGCTCATCTATTTGTTGATCCTACAGACTTCTCAGATATTGGGGTTCTTTCTCCGGTTCGCACCACCATCCAGAATCAACTCCTGTCCACTCAAGAAACCCGCACCCATGACGTACTCGACCATCTCAGCGAGATCTTCTCCTCTGCCCACTCTGCCGGCTGGATGTTGCTTGTGGTAAAGCTCGTCCAGGTCGTCCGCCCAGGCCTTCATCCTCAGCTTCATCGCTTCCTCCTCATGAGGTGCAGTCTCTTTGTACGATCCGTTTTGCGTCTCTTTGATCTGCATATCATAAGCTTTGCACTCGTGCTGCACGCTGACCCAGCCCGGCGAGATCGCCATAACACGGATTCCCCAGCGTTGGCACGAGACAGACATGGCCTGTGTAAGAGCCAGTACACCGCCCTTGCTCGCAGCATAGCCTTCGCAATCCGGGTCCGACTGATGAGCGCGGAAAGAAGCAACATTGATGATGCAGCCTCCTTCGTCGAATTTGTCGTCGCCATGGAGATTCAGCGGCAACTGATTGAACTCGTCCGTACGCTTCAAATCTTTCGTCCGATCAACGCCCGGCGCACCATCTTTCTGCGTGTTCTTGCTCTTCATGAAGGGAATGACGGCTTGGCTCATATAGAAGGGTGCGCTGAGATTAGTAGCAATGTACTGTTCCCATTGCTCTCCCGTAGCGACATCTTCCATGGTCCCATTTCCTGCATTGAAGAAGCCTCGCGCTACACCTGCATTGTTGACAAGGACATCTATGCGACCGCCGAAGAATTCCGCGGCTTTGGCAACTGCGCTGCGGATCTCCTCTGGATTGCGGAGGTTGGTTATCGAAGAGCTGACGCGTGGTGCGTACGAGGCCAGATGTGTGTTTACAGCGTAATCCAGTTCGTCTTTGTCGAAATCGATGATGAAAACGCGATGCGATGCCGGTAATGAAAGCAAATGTCGTGCTGTGCAGCGGCCGATGCCTCTCGCACCGCCGGTGATGATGATGTTCTTGCTCTTAGTAGACGGCATGATGTAAACCTGAACTTTTCTGAAAGCGCAAACGCAGGGTCTGGACTGTATCGTACAGACAGGCCGCTTCTTATATCTATCCTATCCGCGTTGGTGGCGCCTCACGCGCGGCAGCAATATCAAGCACCTAACAGCGGGGAGCACACACCCTTTCAGCCTATTCAGCCCACCTTGGCTTATCCAGAACAGTAGTTCAAGGCCGCTTGTCCGCGAAAGCCCTATCTAGAATAGAAAGGCAGCTTCATAAACGTGCGTGCTGTTGAGAAAGCTTGGTGGGTCTGCGTGTGGTGGTGGGATACGTATCCCGTGGATTGGAAGCAGGCCCGCGGTTCCGTCGTCTTGCGGCCTAGCTTGCTCCGACGGAACGTTGGGTTTGGACATTTGATGACTGCATAGCGCTGTATACGTTGCCTCGGGCTGCTCGTCGTCTAAGACATGCTAAGCGATGTGTATTGGGCGTGCCTGCAGAGCCGTTGGAGGAGATACGGATTCCGGGAAGACGGATCGGCTTGCGGGCCGTGGAATGTGCTGTTAGCCAAAGGGATCCAACCAACACCGATGATGGCCCAACGCTGGTTCTCCTGCCCTTGGTTTCTGTCTCGCGCAATATTGTCTTCCGTTTTTGACATTACCGCGCGAGGTTCTCACTTCACGCGGTGGTTGAGAGATCCACTCTTGCCGTGTTGTCGATTTTGCCGAGGTTAAAATGCGTGGCCTAATTACTATCACGACTGCTCATCTCGGACGTTGCTATCATCTCGATTTCTCCATGTGCTCTCACAGAGTGCTGTGCTACGATCATAATTGAGCAGCTTGAGCAACACGATCCTTCTGATGGAGGGATACGTTCACGATGCCCATAGAGTCATCAGACCTCCACCGCCTGGAGGCCGCCAAACGGGTGTCCAAGCGGATAGCCTCCTAACCGATACCCCAAAAGCAGGACACACCGCTAGGCTACTCTATCGAATCAACCTGCTAATAATATGATGAGGCTTGCTCCTATGTATTATCCTCGTCCCTCACAGGGAGTACTCAATATTTTTCCTACCAAATCTGAATCCCTCGCGTTGATCTCTCGTATCTTTCCATTCTAGACTGGCAATCAATCGTATGTAAGACATCCAATCCAATCTTCGGATACGTCAGGAGGAGTATACAAAGACAGTCTCTTTGACATATGTTTTACACTATGCAGCTGCGTAGACCACTACCTACAGCCCTTCGAACAGAAACAAAGGAACTGTGTGTCTCGAACACGAGATCGCTGCAGTGAAACTACCCACACATGACGCTTCTCAGAAAAATGGCCTCGTTGGTACATCTGATAGACGACTATATGTAATCACCTCCGTTCACCAAGTTTGGCTCACCAGCACGAAACAAAATGCGCATCGTTATCCTCACCGTTCTTTTCCCAGCAATACATGGCGCGATTGTCCCGGCTCCTCTCTTCTTTGGGAATCCGGAAGATAGTCAAGTCGCATCACTAATCGGGTTTCTGGAAACATACGTAGATCACATGCCTTCCACGGCGGATTCTACATTGACTTCTGATATTAGTCAAGCTACTCCAGCTGAATCAACAACGGTTTCATGTCCATCTACCGTCACAAAAGATCCGTCCCTCAACACTGGAAGTACACTCACCTCATCATGGGTGGTAGATGGCCCTGGTGCACCCAAATCGGCTCTTTCTCCAGTGACGCTTACCTCCACGGTATTGGTTGTAATCTCAGGAAGCGCATACCAGTCGCCGACTCCTTCCACTTCTGTCGCAACACCAACTAGCTCAAACACCGTGAGTCTCGTTGTCAGCATGACGACGAGCGCGGCACCCTCTACATCCGACTCTGTGGCTCTCACACCACCGTATACGCGCCAGGGCATACCACCAAGCCCCGAAGGCATACCACCGGACTTCCACAGCACATTGATACTTCTCTCGACATGGACATCACTCAAATGGAAACCACTGCCCTTGCCCATGAACCCGACATCCCTAAAGCCAACATCTACATCAACAAAGATAGTTACTATAACTATAGAACAGTCAGCCTCCACAACAAAGCCATCATCTACGTCCAAAAAGCTAGTCTCTACATCAACAAAGATAGTCACTATAACACAGCCAGCCTCCACAACAAAGCCAGCATCTACGTCCAAAATGCCAGTCTCTACATCAACAAAGCCGGCCTCTACCTCCAAAAATCCAGCATCTACGTCGATGCCAGATCCGGGCCCTACTGTCATCACGAGCGTGATAAAACCGGATACGCGCTGCCCGTATCCTTATCCGCACATCTATTGTGGTAAAACGAAGACGACGTTGATAACGATGACGAGCAAGGCGAGTTAAAGAGTGAAGTCGAAGATGCGCGGTGCCGGTTTTCTCATCTTAGGAAATAGATCTTGTGTTGAGGGGTCGATGGCTTTGTCGATGGGTAGCTTCAGTAGTGACTGTTCTAGACTAGGTTCTTGAGGAGATGCGACAATCAAATACGTGTGAGGCTGCGTACATTTGGTACATTTCTCCCCTTCCTATCAGCCCCTTGATGCCATAGTACTTTCCCTGCCTTAATTTACTGTTACAACAGGAGATTGTTTCTTCTTCATACTAGTCACTGCGTAGCAGACAACAAATGTGGCATCGTCGCAGTGATCGCTTCAGCAACTACCTATCTTGTCGCCATTTCTTCCGAGACTTTGCGCCCAGCACACTCCTGCATCATCCTGTCTTGCACGTTCTTCGCAGCGTGTGCATAAGATACGATGTCTACATCTGTGGCCTTGCCATCTGCGCCTCCGTCAAAGACCTCGTAACTGAACCAGCCCCTGAAGCCTGTCTCGAGCACTGCCTTTGCAACATCAACTACCGGTAGATATCCTCCATTGTAAGGAAGAGGTCTAAAATCGTGACTCCACCGTCCACGAGGTAACAAGCCGGCATCGTCACGCTCAGCATTGAACGGCTGAGGGGCTTTGTACGCATCGCTGATCTGCAGTAGGTAGATCTTATCCTTGGGAACAGTAGCACTCAGCTCCTCCAAGCTCTTCTGAAATCGTTTCTCCAACTCCTCCTTCGACACATCTTCCCGCAGGCCAGATGCCGTTCTAGGATCGCCCCACTCTCCACCTGCAGTCTGGAAAGTATCCAGACAAAGACCGATATTGGGACGGTCTACCCGCTGCACAATGTTCCATACGTCTTTCCAATCCGGAGCATGCGTCGACCAACACCAGTTTTCATAAGCCAGTCGGAAGTTGTGTTCCTTGAGCATATCGCATAGCACCTGGAGATCAGAAACCATCTTGCTCCTATCCAGTTTCTCAAGCGGTGAATCTGTTGATCCGACTTGCAGCATATCCGTCCCACAGGCCTGCATGATGCGGATCCAGCCGCGAGCGCGCTCCAGGGCGTCTCTGCGGCCGTCGGAACCTTCGGGCCAGCCTTCATAGTTGGCAAAAGGCTGCAACATCATGATTCCGAGGTTTCGCTTGTCGCATTCCTTTTTGATCTCGGCGGCTACTTTGCATAGTTCGTCGTAGTTGTATGGTTCGACTTCATGGCCGAGGAGAGTTTGGCCGTAGGACAGGATGTCTGGGAAGGAAAGCTCGACTGCGCTGAAACCTGCGGCGGATATGGCGTGGAGGCGATCGAGGAGTGGCGGAGGGTTTGAGGGCGACCCGAGCGAGCATGTCGCGTAGCTGATGGGGATGGATTGAAGGGTGGTGTAGTCGAGCGCGCCCATGATGATTATGATTCGGAAAGTTTGGATACGTTAGTATTAATATATTGATGCAGGGCGGAAGTTGCGATCTTGTGTATGGGTGAAGTAGCTATATGCTGGCGCGCAACGGCTCTTTCGGTATGGCATGGCTGTGACGTAGATGTGGTGGGTAGCGATGACGGCACACTTGTCAAAGTCTAGTCGGCAGCTCGTACAAGCTCTGTTTGGCTGTCGGAGCAAATTAGAGAGGCTTGAAGATAGCCGAATGTCTGTTAGTATCTAAAGATCTATCGCTAGATCTAGTGAGAAAGTGATAGTAATGTCCGCCTTGACGGGAGCTTCAACGAGCCCCGCGGTCATCATATTCGTGGAAGAGGCATCTACATTCGCTATTGAACATGTGGGGAGAGGTGATAGTGGGAACCAGTCCAGAGCTTTGTATTTCACTGCACGTAGCCGTAAATATACCAAGGTAAGGCCCGAACGGCCCTTTTTACACGCTCGGTGTGCGGGCGTGCCTGGACCGGCGATGATGATTGAAGCTCGACCCCGCGCCACCTGAAAATCGGCGCGAATGCACCAATGAGGATCCCGCCGACTGCCGTCATACCAGAAAACATTCGACTCATAGGGTCCGGTATCGTCTGCAAGGAGAAGAAGAGCAGATAAAACCACTCTCGCCGTCCTGTTCAGCGCTCCCACTCTTCCCTCTTCCGTATACCCGACAATTGTCTAGCAGATCCTACGTCATCTCTAGAGACATGTCTGTACGTACACCTGGGTACTACCATCACCACCGCCCCCAGTCGCTCTAACACGTCGTCGCAGTTCCACATCCAGAACCCAGCCGTGGGCGACCCACACAACTCGGAAGACTGGCGCATCAAGGGCTACAACCCCCTCACCCCGCCCGACCTCCTCCAGAGCGAAATCCCCCAGACACCCAAGTCAAGAGACACGGTCCTCAAGGCGCGCGACGAAGCCGTCGAGATTGTCCAGGGCAAGGATGCACAGAAGCGGTTACTCGTCGTCATCGGCCCGTGCTCCATCCACGATCCCCCCGCCGCCCTCGAATACTGCGACCGATTGATGAAGCTCAAGGAGAAGTACCAGGATGATCTCCTCATCGTCATGCGCTCCTACTTGGAGAAGCCGCGTACGACTGTGGGCTGGAAAGGTCTCATCAATGACCCGGATATCGACAACAGCTTCAAGATCAACAAGGGCCTGCGCATCTCAAGACAGCTCTTCGTTGATCTGACAGAGAAGGGCATGCCCCTGGCCAGCGAGATGCTGGATACCATTTCTCCCCAGTTCTTGGCCGATATGTTCAGCGTGGGCGCAATCGGCGCCAGGACCACGGAGTCGCAACTTCACCGTGAGCTTGCGTCGGGCTTGTCCTTCCCAGTGGGCTTCAAGAACGGCACAGACGGTACGCTCGATGTCGCTATTGACGCTATCGGCTCCGCGAAGCACCCCCACCACTTCCTCTCCGTCACCAAGCCCGGTGTTGTCGCCATTGTCGGCACCATTGGCAATGACGACTGCTTCATCATCATGCGCGGCGGAAAGAAGGGCACAAACTACGATGCGAAGAGCGTCAAGGAGGCGCGCGAGAAGCTAGAGTCCAAGGGCATGAACTCGCGCCTGATGATTGACTGCAGCCACGGCAACTCGGAGAAGAACCACATGAACCAGCCCAAGGTTGCGCATGCGATTGCTGAGCAGATCGAGGCGGGTGAGACCGCTATCATGGGTGTCATGATTGAGAGTAACATCAAGGCTGGTACTCAGAAAGTGCCCAAGGAAGGCAAGGCTGGCCTCGAGTACGGCATGTCCATCACCGACGCGTGTATCGACTGGGAAACAACCGAGACGGTGCTCGCCGAGCTTGCTGAATCGGTTTCGAAGAGGAGGACTCTACTCGGCCAGAACGGCACCCACTAAAAGGCCATTCTCTTTTCGCGCACTATGGTCTGCAGGCACGGCGTAAGGATGGGGTCGGCGTTGTCAAACGTCTCAATTCAAAAGCATGTACATGGGTCTTGGGTACGGATTACGATTCAAAACATTACAGGCAAACGCTATACTATTCACTACAACTCCATGATCTCTGGTGTATCGTCGTCACCGTCATCTGTGCTGTGTCTGGGGTACTTATCGTACCAGTCTCGCGGATTGCCGCCTGGCAGACACAGTCCCAGTCGCCAGAAGTAATCGCGATGGGCAAAGAACAGCTGCCAGAACTTGAAGCGGGTGGGCACGCCCCAGGCAGGCTTATCCTCATCACTCCCGGCAATGCAGTGCGTATCCTCGTCGCCATCGCAGTAGTGAATGTCGGCAACCGAGAAGGGTAGGCTTGACTCGGATATGAATATCTCCTCGCTGTGCATGCTGAAGCCCCATTCCGATAGCGGCAGCAAAGGTACCGGGTCGCCAACATGAGTGACACGGTGGAGTTTGTTATGGTCGTGGTCCGTGGTGATGCCAAAGCGCTCATCTACGTACTTGTTGAAGTGCTTGTTGCCTAGTCGTGGTTCGCCAAAGGTGGTCACATGGGGTTCCCATCCACGAGCCTTGAAGTCTAGCCCGGCGAGAGTTGCTATAGCACCGCCCAAAGAGTGTCCCACCAAGACCAGCTTGTAGTCGGGATACTTCTCCATAGCCTTGGACACATGTGGCAGGACCACCTTGCGTGTGTTGAGCCAGGAGGAATAGAAGCCCGTGTGGACAGTACAGTTATCGCACTTTGGCGGCTCCGCGGGTGGCGCATCGTCATCTACGTCTAGCACAGGCGCGATGAAGTCTGAAGTATCGTCGTCATCGTCGCCAGGGTATGGAACGTATTCTTGCGGGATAGTGGAAAGGTCCGCGATGGTGTTGGCGACAGAGTAGGTGCCTCGGAAGGCGAGGATCAGGCGCGGGTTGGTACGAGAATGCGAGAGCGCGATATAACCGCAGGAGTCAGACAGGAAAGGACCAGTATTCCATGCCTGTATATATCAGCACCTCATGCGACACATTGCTGGATGCAGCGACGTACCGTGACCAACTCGAACGTCTCAAAGTCGCGGTCTCCACAGCGGCTGGCGCATTTGAACGGCTTCTGGATGCCCAAGCCCGCTGTGCCTACACAGTAGGATATGTCGACAATGCGCGCGAGTTCTTCGAGTTCCCAGAAGAGGGCCTGCGAGATCAGCGTGGTGTCATTGCCGCGGAGTAGGGGCTGCTGCGTCGCATCGCCTCTACCGCTGGCGACGAAGGATGCGCAGAGCACAAAAGAAGACAGGAACAGGCCGCGTAAGATGCCCATCAGTAATGTCGGTTCACATATCCACAGGCTGGGCGGTATTGGAGGATGGGCTTGGTGGTGAGGTCAGAGGGACGGATGTGAACTAGTCGCGTGAATCGGCGTGTGAAGCGTCCCGAGGTCACCAGGGGATAACAAGGTTTGTGCCGTATGCCACCTGCACACAAGCTGTGATGCTATGAATAACACTCGACGTAGATAACTATCCCATGTGGCTTGCTATCGAATTGTTAAAGCACAATGCAGTGCAGCCCTCGGGTGAACACGAATTCCGGTATGCCCAGTGGCGTCAGCGCCGAGGGTCCCAAGCCAGCGCCAAGAACGGAAGGCACTCTGTTCGCGCTTTCCCGAACCTTGGAAGCTAGTGACATCATAGGGTGAAACGAAAGCAACAAATGGGTGGTTCATATTTGCAGGCTACGGGCTGCACGCTGCTGACACGATACCACCCTTTCCCTCCCCCCAAGCTACGCCGACGCGTACAAGACACACGCTCACCCGTTGGCATCCGGACAAGACGCGACCGACTTCTCTTGTCTCCGCCGCATCCGCACTTTTCTCCTGGGCACCCCATCGTGCCACCGCTGCCACACAATGGCCACCGAGCAATCATCAACAGAGCCCTTGAGGCCCGTGACGCCTGCCGCCGATGCATCACGACCGACGACGGCGGGCCAGGCCGACACGCTGCCCGTACCCGGCGTACAGGTCGACGGTGTGAGCGACGATGAACGAGAGCCGCGCAGCACGACGGCCGCCAGCAACGACGCCAACCTCACCCCAAGCGCACAACCAAGCCGCGCCCCGTCGCCCAATCCCCACGCCCAGTTTCCCCACACGCAGGTCACGTACGAAGACCCGGACTTCACCCGCCCGCCGCCGCTCAACTACACGCTGCGCACGCGCAAGAAGTCCATCTTCTGGTTCTGGACCCTCATCATCCTCGACTGCGTCTTCATGCCCATCGGCCTCTACTTTGGCATGTGGTATGGCCTGACGCGCGACCAATTGTCCGCCAATGCCGTCTTCAGTATCAGCACCGCCTTGCTCGGAACCGTGTCGATTGTCGAGTACTTCATCCGCTTCCACAGGCTGTGGAAGAAGGGCTCCAGTTGTAGGGTCATTGGTGCGCAGAGATGGTACCTCGACTGGTTCCACTGGAACTTGTCGGTTGGTTGGTTCTTTGTCATGATTGAACTCATTGCGTAGGTCCTCTTTCCATCTCGAGTGTGCCCAGCTAACAGCTCGCAGTGGCACATGTCCTCATGACCCGCCCATCCGTGTCCTCGCCATGCCAGCCCCGACCATGATGTTTGCCATCGGTTGCGAACTCCTCCTCGTGGACATTCTGCGCATCATGAAAGTACCCGCACCGTGCCGTATCTCCTCGCTACCCCAGGGCGCGCCTCTCCGTCCGGGTATCTACGCGTACATTGAAGACATTTGCGCTGTCGACGGATCCGGTGGTACCGAGTTCCGCCAGCGATTGAACCTCCGTTACCAGGCCAGCAAGGGCTTCCGCACGATGCTTCACCGCTTGACACTGTTCTGGGCCATTGGCGCCATCGTCACAGCCGTAGTTTGCACAGCTATCATCTTCACCATCCAGCGAGACGCTGCCTACGTTGTACGTATTCCCCTTCTCCGCACGGTCCCTTCAATACTAACACCGTTCAGGTCGGCTGGGTTCTCCCCTTCCTCTGGGCCGGTATCTGGACCGCCCTCACCATCCCCTGGGTCCAACGTGAACTCAAGAAAGAGTACGAAGAGTGGACCACGGCCAACTTCAAGGCCTAGATGGCTTAGATTCCCTTTTTCTTATCATGTACAATACACATATATCACTAGGATGCAAACCGAGACAGGAGTTCTGCTACATTGGCGATGGCGTTCGCGGGTTCACATTGGATTTGGGCCGTGTTGATACATTAGATACCACTTTTTTCGCGCAAAATACCAGTATCGCATTTTCCACTTCGTAATTTTCCATCCATCTTGTGTATCTTCGCATATGTGGTATGTACAACATACCTCATCGCATCCACTTACCCACTCTACTCCACCCACACACTTCCAACTATCCAACCCACAGCTGCAGCGTACGTACATGTTACATCAACAAAGGCTATGCAAACCGTTGACATCACGACATTCCATCAATGGAATCACCCCTTGTTTCGAATGTGGTTGATCAATCGTACGAGTAGTGCGTTTTGGGTGAGATAACTCGTACAATCCGGCTGATAACATGAGCTAAGCTTTTGCCTGATGACATCGACCAAGGTTTTATGATGCATGGATCCACTTCCCGCGTCTTTCTTGATGCGGATTAGGGTGCTTGGTAGTTGACGTGGGAGTTATTTCCGGTATGTGACGGACATGGTATTGGACATGATAGGTTTCTTAGGTTTACGTTGGGTGCACGATGTTGTGTAGATACCTGCCATCGCGATGGTTAATCGTCGTTGTATACGCAATGTCGCGTCGTGTCACCATGTTCAACGATGGTCTCCAGCAAATCGGGTATCAATTGTACGGCCGTCCGCCTTACTCTTCCATCACATCCTCTCCGTTCGTCTTGATCTGCTGCTTCATACTTTTATCCCCCTTGACACCCAGTCTAACGACTTCCACATCCCAGCTCTCCATATCTACCAGTACGATCTTGCCCGATGTTCTGAACTTGGGTACGCTAACAAGCAATACCTTTTCTCCAGCGGGACCCTCAATGACTCTCTTCTCAAACTTTTTCTGGCATCCGGCAAAGTACATGTGCGGGCACTCTTTCAGCATCAAAGGATCCTCGTCTTGGAACGGGTAGCACCATAGTGTATCCGGGGCGGTAGGGGCTACGCAGCGCCAGCGCAGCATCATCTCCATAGCCTCTGTCGATTTTACGCGCTTAACGTATTTGAGCAGGTCTTGGACTGTTTGGCCTCCTGTGCCTAATATGCGGTATCCGTCGATGTCGCCTAACCAAGGGTTTGTGACTGCGTCGAAGCCGTTGAGGGTTGTGTTCGTCTCTATTGGGGGTTCGGCGTAGAGGCGTGTCTTGGGAAAGAGTGCGGGGTGCAGAGGTTGTTGCGGTAGGGCGACGTTGGAAGGATCTGAGGCTCCTGGGAGCATGGTGATGGGGAGCGAGGGAAGGATTTCGCAGAGGAACTCATCGAGGCGCGTGGTAGGTGCTGCGTTGTAGGATGAGGCATCGTATCCGTAGTGTCTTGCTGCGCTCTTCTTCGCGGCAAAGTCTTCTCGTGAGAGGATTGGGGAACCTTTTGCGAGTGAACCACCTGCTATGACGAGTCGTGTTATCTTTGCGGCCTCGGCCTGCGTAGCTGGATCTGCAGCTTCACCAGTCAGGTATTCCACCAGTAGATCCAGCGACACCTCATCGTCGTCTGCGCCAGTCAGTTCCAGACCAGAGACCAGGGCTATCTTTCCGGCCCTTTCCCGTTTTGGCGCCTTCTGTTTCTGCTTCGACAGCGCAACATCGTCACGCTCCCACCGCGGTGGTTGTCTCGGTAGATCTGCGCATTGGGTTGCAATGACCATGAATGTGCCGTCTGCTTCCTCCGTACCCAGTGCCGCTAATATGCATCCCGTTACAAAATGTTGGTGAAGAGGCTCGCCTGTAACTCTGAGACGACCGGACTCGTCTTCCAGCATCATCTCGTCGGCGCCGGAGGAGGATACGTAGGTTTCGCGATGAGGGGGGTCCGCTATCCAGTGCTGTCGATTATCAGAAACGATCTTTGGTGTGTTCGCGAAGGGGAGCGTACATCTTTCTCAATGTCGTTCAACACGTTGGGCTTCTCGGCCATCTCCATGTATACTGTCCCTACCACCCAACAAAGCTCGCCTTGCCTCACATCCAACACTCGTTCGACGAAGGTCGCTTTTTGCCCACCTAGCTTTTGTGATGTTAGCATTCCTTTATACCGTGAAGTGTGTATCCCCACTCCCACAGCTTGTGATTGCATACCTCGAAGTCGTTCCACGCATCCTCAGCTCTCTGCTTCACCGTCTTCTTCAATTGCATTAACCGCAAGAAGTACATATCGGCGAATTGTTGCGAATAGTGGCGCTCGGTACCCGGTGGTAGTACGAATTCGTGTAGTGGGTTGTACGCCGAATGGCTTCGAGACGGTGCGGGCGGCGCATCCTCACTGTTGCGGTCAGGATTGGGCTTCAAGGTGAATGCAGGCAACATACAAAGGCTCGCCTTTGAGCAGTACATCATTTGATTCGGCCATTGTAGTGGTGAAGTAGCTGTGCCGGGGACGCGGGCGTGCTTGTAAAGTTCCAAAGTTGCAGATCGCGGAAGTCGCGTCGCGCGTCATTCACGCCATCCGGAACGGGAAGTTTAAGAGCCCCACTCTACTTACACCTTTCACCGCGCAACACTACATCTTGTGAAGTCTTTGACACCTGGCGTAAGGAAGAATAGAAAAATACTGTCTTCCACAGAATCTGAAGGTAATGTATACTTTTTCATCATTGATTTATGTTATCATCTGTAGGTAGTGCAGATGGCTATCCTATCAGTGTGTATCTGCCTCGTCTCTTCGTAGACTGTTAGCCGTCGACCATTTCCAGGCCTCGATCATTGCTATACACAAGTCTAGTCTATACATCTGACCGCATCCGTCTATACCATTTGTATGTTGCGCCGAAAATGCTAATGATCTCGTCCCGAGACCCTTGGTGCCGCAGTAACGCCGTAACCATATGCGCCAATGTTGAACCCGAATCGATTAAGGGTGGTTGAAAGAAGGAGTAAAGTCGAGCAAGCGTGCTGTCAACATCTATAGCATCTGGTATCTCGTTAGAATATGGTTCTGGTATACGTTTAAAGGTGTATGGTACTTACAAGAGCAACACCGCCAGCGACGATGAGTCCAAGGGCTGAGCCGCCGAGGTTTGAGGCTCCACCAGTGAAGGGGAGAGTTGAGGTTGGGCTGGCTCCAGTAGGTTGAGCAGCGCCGGTGCCGGTAGGGTAGTAAGCGGAAGCTGTGGCAGTTCCGTTCATGGGAACGTATGTGGCAGTGGTGGTGGCGGCGAGTGCAGCGACAATGGAGATGATGGAGAACTGCATCTTGATTATGGTTGTGTGAAGGGTTGCTGTTGTAATGGGTATGATTGAAAGGTTGGATAGCGATGATAGACTTTGATAGTAGACTGGATGAGACAGTTGTTGGATGATAGTTTGGTAGAGCGTACCACAGCCGTGTTTATATCATCCACGCCTCTGTCCATAATTACACCAGCTGCCAGCGCCTTCTAGCCATCTCCACAAGCCTACGTACACCGGCCGCAAACAAATCCACATCCCAGCCCTCCGTCACCCAGCCTTACAAAGCCCCTTGGATCCATCGTAACGGGCGATGAGCCAGTAGCACGAGCCTGGACGCAGGGTCACCCAGCCGACGGAGAAGGCGTTAGCTGTCAAAAGGCTGGGTGTTGCGCAATCCGGCGGGTCCGCGTGGCATAAAAGCAGGCTGGAGCGCTATTTTTGGCTGCGCCCCAGCCACACCCATCTCAGATCGCGGCTCTGCGGGTTTCGCCTCATCACTTCTCACTCTTCTCATTCGTCGCCGTTTGACACTGGCCGACAATGTGTCGATGAGAATTCTCTTCTTCGTGGGCGAAATCTGTTGGCGTCATTACTACCTAGGCAGCAATTGAAAGTGCGTCGAGTTGCGAGGTTGCGGCGCCGCCGTTGCGTAGCACCCAGGTAGCCGCCCCGTTCCGAACGCAACGGTGACTCTGGGACCACTTCACCAAGATCTCTATCGAGGTGCCAACGCCGGTACGTTTCGCAAGAGAGTTTGCTAAGCACGATTGCGCAAACTGATGGTTCTGCTTAATTGGATTACCTACGTGCACCACCTGGGCCGCGTCCACTGCTCATGTCCGCTCCCTGCAACGCCGGCTGGACCAAAAGGTCGAGAATCCTTGAATGCTCGAAATACTTCCGAAGAGCTATATCATTGGCAAATATGAGCCTCGCGCTGGTTTACATTGCGTACGCAAAGGTAAATTGGGCCCCACATGAAAAGGAGAAGGTGCAGATTGAGGCAATTTCAAACCACTCTTTCCGCCCCAATCTACCGGAGATGATGCAGACTGGCGATATCTTGTTTACTGCTGTAAATCTACGGTGAAGCATGTATCTGCTTTGTTTATCTCAATTTGGCCAGCTCCTCGATGCTCTGGTCGTACCGGTGTTGCAGCGCAATATCCCATACAGTATCCCAATCTACACACTGATGAGATGTACCCCAGCCGTTGAATCCGAACTCGTCGGGAACAACAGAGTGCTCCAAAGACAAATCTCCTGCGCACATGATAGCCTCGAGGAGCAGTGTTAGCAATCGCATCCCTCCCTGGAACATGATGATGCAGATAGTCTCACCTGGCGAAGATAGTCGAAGCAATGGTTTACATGCGACTCTGGCGAGAAGGTCGCCCTCTTACGTATTCCAGTAGCAGTCTCATTCATAAAACCTTCCAGTATGCCGAGTCGCACTCGAACGGAGTCCTACGATGGTCAGCTAACAGTCGTGGCAGTAGCTGCGGAAGACTGACCAGGCAATGTAGCTGATGGAACATCGACATGGAATAGACTTCCGAGCCAGAGACGTTTCGGTTCTTGTAGCTCGACGGTAGCTGGTACCTCGACGGATCAGCTACAGAGATGATGCCATCGTCAACTGTGGGATATCGGTCAGTCCTTGCTGTCGGATCTCACACCGGGGCAATAGTACTGGGCATGAGAGCCGCCCATGCGGGCTCTCCCGCATCTTTGGCCGTATAGTGGAACTTTGAATCCACATCAAAAGTGACGATGCGGGATGGCACTGGATACCTTTGTCAGAATAGCTTCTCATCAAACCTTTGTTTGCTGCGACACATACCTGGCGGAAATGGTAATAAGTTCACCGCATGATTACCGTAGATCGAGTGCCTCTGCCCCAGAAACCAAGCCAGGCTACCGAAAGTCGCCATCCAGAGAACGAGGGAAGCACAGAAGAGGTTCCTGTACGAGAAGTACTGAGCGAGAGTGCGCGGCGGCAAACGAGATAACTCTGTCTTGTCGTATGGACTCTCAAGGGAAACATCGTCAGACAGACGAGCGTAAGCCATCACTGTCTTTCCTGTTAACTTCCCAACTCCAATCTCAATTACCCAGTCTCACAAAGTTCAAAGTGTTAATCCAGTTGTTCTGATGCGCTGTGCGCCTTTTCGCTACCACAATCTCGCAACTAGACCCCTCTTCAGCTTTTTGGCTCCCGCGGTTCACCAATACATCATAACTCTGATCATGTCAAAATGCCTACTGCGCACACATACTAGTGGTGGTCGGGTGTAAGCTGACACACACCTGACGGCTTCTTTCTCCGCCACCCGCCGCAAGCTAACGCATCTTTGTACAGCAACCTTCCTAATCAGCATAACCTTCTTCCTGGGATATGGTAAACGTGCAGTAGAATGCCATCAGCAATGGTCACGAGCGGTTGTACCCGCCAACCCCAGCTTGTGAGCGGCCCGTACCTTCTACTTTGCGCGGATTTTAGGCTATATTGGTGCTGACTACGGGTGTGATACGTCGTGCTACTGCTTGAAACAGTAAAGTTGGGATGGTGGGGGAGGGTGTCAGTTATCAACTTTTGCTCGTGGCGTTGGCTAGGTTCAATCGAGGTGGTGATAATTAATGAAGGGCGCAGGCGCCGCTTTTAGTTGTTGACATCTTTAGCTCCAAGAGTTGTACTTTCTTGGAGATGCCAGACATCTCCTGGGCTTTGTTGCGTGTGGTCGTGGCTTGTAGCTGGATATGTGGGCGAATTTCGCGGCACAGAATTTACCGAGTCACCAAGAGAGCAAAGACTGGAAAGTAGTAGCGATAAGATGGATGCTAGTTGGCCACTGATACACGCCTTAGTTTGGTAGTCCCCCGGAGAAGGAAACCGAGCACTAGTCAGTATCACATTTCGCTACTAAGATGCAACGCGTCCAAGTCGACATTGTGAGAAGGCAATCGCGTATAAGCTAAGCTTGGAAAGCTTGGTTGATTCAAGTCTGACGCTCACTTGCATATCCACACTCTTAGCTGCGTAAATCCGGTGTTGGCTTACGGCCGAGACTACGACTTCATTCGACGATCCGTGTCGACGAGCGAAAGGCCGAGTGCTTTTTCTGCAAGCTTTACTGCGATGAGCTTCTCGTAAAGGCAGCCACAGCAAGCTAAAGAGAGGGGGTTGACGCGTTGCATGGAGATGGTGGGTAGGCAGTGGACTCTACCAGCAGTGTGTGCGCTTCTCTACCTCTATTCGGGAAATGCTACTCTACTCAAGTCTGAGATCGACTCACCGACGACCCGAAAGCTCTTCGTGTGTATGCAGAGAGACCACAAGTCTGTATGCAGCGTCAGCAGATGAACACTTCGTCGGCATCGCGGTCCGTTTTGGAGGAGCTGCACACTCAGTACAACGACTACGTAGATTTCGATCAGCTTCAGCATCTATATAAGCAGTAGGTGATGGCATCTAGCTCGTTAACAAGCTCGCAGATTCACTCACAAACTTACCAACTTCCCATCGTCTTCCTCAAAACACATACATCAACACTATGCAGTTCACCACTCTCGCTCTTCCCCTCATCGCCCTCCTGTCTTTCGGAAGCGCTGCTCCCAGTGAGCTTCGCGACCGCAGTCCCGCTCCAGTCTCGAATCTCATCCAGTACCCCGCTGACCACAGCATCGATATGGTCAAGCGCGCCCATCTCGAGGCTCGATGCGACGTTAGTTGCCCTTGCAGCTGGTGCGGCATGACTATCTGCTGCGAGTGTACCTGCTAGACGTCGATGGATTAAGGACCTGGGTAAGTACTCTGTCAGTTATTGAGTATCCAAGTTGGACTAAGGTTTCGTTCGTTCATAGGTGGTATGACTGCTCAAGTCCTGCCCCTAACGACATTGGATAAAGATCATTGCAGGAATACGAGAGGCCGGTCACTCGTTTACATAAATTTGGCAATTCAGTGGTTCAAGACCTCATGTGTACTCTTTACATGATCCATGCGTGTGCTTGCAAGGCTCGTCTCTCCCTGTCTGGCAAAGCGAATGCGAAATCTTTGGATGTCACCTGGATGCTCCTTCAGAGACGTATAGCCACGTCAGATGCCAGATGCCAGGGACTATGAGTATGGTTCAGCGGATGTGCCCTCAAGACCTGTGCTTGTTCGATCATGCATGCAGCCCACTGTAACGGGATGACAGCAAATCCCCGAGCTATGTGATGACAGGTATCGGCACATACCTCAACGAGAGCCTGGCAATGCGACACTTGATCTTGCCCGCTGAGACAGGCAGGTGCATGAACACATCAGCCTTGGCTTGTCGAGGCGCTCTGGCAGGGTCCCGCTGGCAGAAATTTTCCGCGTCGACGCCTCATCCATTCTATCTGCAGCAGCACGTGACACCTGCCTTCACCGATCAAGCAGGAATGGAGAAGACGCGATTAAGCTCAGAATCCAAACGTCTAGCGTCCGTCTATGCGCAGCCGATGACGTCGGTTGTGGTATTACACGTGGTGTGGTGCGGCGCAGAAGCCGGGAGAAGTCGTGCGGTCCCACGTCTCTGCAGGAATCGCGCATGAGGAACTGAGTCGACAGCTACATGTCCGACTTGCATATCCTTGTAAGGCGCGTATTGTGGGCCTCCCGAGGATTCTCCAAGGTTTGCATTGCTGTATGCACGTGCATTGTGGCGTCGATTGGGCTAGCGCAATATAATCTGTACGACACGTCACTCTGACAGTCATCAACAGCCACCACTTCCAGCAGTTCGGAAGCGTTCCATGAACAACACAACGACTGCCAGCGCAGAGCAGATGAAGATTGAGGGTGTGCTAACCCCGCCTTGAGCCTCGTGTTGTAGATCAACTCAGCTGCGCCTTCCGCTTCAAGCGCGCAGAAGCGAATACCGAACAAGTGCCGTGTTGAAGAGTTGGCTAGCGTTCAGCGTGTCGGAGGGTTTGCGAGTACACCAAACCCATGGCCATAGCACGAACATCCAGGAACCGGACAGCCTGCAGAAGTGTGATGTGATATGGGCTGCATTCGATGCACGAACCTGGTGATCCTAGGGCTGAGCGGTTCACGCCAGGAACACATTCATTGATATTGACACGCCGTTCTAGGCAATCGCATATGCCACCTCACCTCACTCATGTGGGTCCAGTTGGAGCCATGAGCTACCCTAATCCCACGTTCTTTCGCTTAACGTTGCATTGCTGCGTATGCGACCTTTGCAGCTTCAGCACGCGGAGCATGCTGTCTAAGATGACGCGCTTTGAGATGGCATCTACAGATACGGTACGGAATCGGCACGGCCCTTTATTCATCTAACCGTAAGCGGGCCGAACGCCGATGGAACTATGGGCCAATCTGCGAGACACATCTGGCATTGCATCGGGGCCTTGAGAAACTAGCATGGCAGCATCTCTCGTCGTCCTCCAGCTGCCAGCACATCGCTTGAACCAAGCTTAACAAGGTAGACATACTCACCACCAAAATTTATCCGTACCAGCTCATTGGTCTCTACATCCCAAACTTGTGGTGCCGAAAACACGCAGCAATCCGTCGTAGTGTCTGTACCGGGTTCTGGCGGTTGGAGTTTCTGCCTTGCCGCGTTCTCTTCTCGCTACCCCCGCAGTTGCTCGCTGAATGATGTTTCTGCCGGCCAATTATGGCGGAAATAGGCCTGCCAACGCAGCATAGTATCAGCTTCATGCTTTGTTCCCAAGCACATATGTGGTGCGGCGGCTGCAGGCTGAATCTTTTTGAGATGGCCGTGTGGCAAAAGCGCTGGCCGGCCCTTACAGGATACCGAAAGTGAGGCTCTAATGTTTATGCCGGACTATAAACAGACGAGGAGATATGCTAGAGCGAGTGTTCTTTCCAGCCTTCGCACACGCAGTTGATCCTCCAGATCCCCACTCACGAGTCACTACCCCACACCAAATCCCTCGACAGCATCGCATTTTCATCCTTTCCCCCAAACCCATCTCGCACAATGGCGGCACCAGAGAGTTACGTTCAGAAGCTTCAGCGTGCGCAGACCACTGTCCCTGTGAGGGCCCAGCTAAACTTCCCAGACTACTGCGCCACGAACCAGATCGCCCAACCTCAGTTCCAAGATTACAGCGACCCACGAGGTATGCAGCCGTCCGCTCTACATGTTGCCCCACCATTCTCGACTCTGACTGACTCTCCCATCAGGTATACGAACAGCCTGGTCCAGCAGTGTCTTCGTACACGGTCGCGAATACCGAGCCCACCTCTGGCGAGACTACCGCTACCTCGAACAGTCCCGAGAAGAAGCGGCCGAAGTCGCCTGGAAAGCACTCAACTCCGCTCCTCCTCCTACGAGCACCGTGGTCCAGCCGCAATACACCCGTGCCTACACGACATCTCGATAACTCTTCGGTTGCTTTCGCATAATACAACAACAAGACTCAGGGGTAAAGGGCACTTCGGACTGCGCTCTCGTCAGGAGGCCACCCCCTAAAGGCTCTGTTGCTCAGACGCACTGTCACTATGTGCCTACCACACATGTTGTCTCTCGACCGACTTTTGCTGCGACCTATCTTCTTCTGATAGCTGGTTCTATACCCTTTTCCCTTTTGCGCTAGGTCTCTACCCTTCTTTAGCACCACCAACCCGTCGCGGTGTGTACTTTATTGTACCACACTGTGTACGGTATGGTTCCCGACCGCCCCGTTCCTTGTTCGGTCTTATACTGTATCTTATTTCGTTGGAGGTTTTTTGTCATTTTAGTAAGCGATCAATCGGGGCTTGGGCTATCTGGTTGTTGAGCACCGCCACCAAACTGCCAGTCTCACAACCTCCTTTCCCCTGTTTTAGGAACGGATGTAACTACGCACTATCATTCAGCAGCCGTATTCCACTAAATCCACACTAAATCACAAAAAGAGCTCACGCGTGTCTGCTTGTTGCTAACTGGAGAACGTGCCTCGAGTAACTTCAGGCACACACATTGGTACCCTCACTGCCTACTTCGGAGGCGATACGAACAAGTTGTATGTACTTTAAAAAGACCGATAGGTGCCATGAGTCATTCTCTTTGCTTTCTGCTGTAAAATTTCCGCTTGAGCAGTATATCAGAGCAATCTCTGTGCTACGACACCAGCTCTGAACAAGCTAAATATTGCTCGAACACTTGAAGCAGACACGATGCAGGCTGCATGCACTGAGTACCGAAACATATCACGCCAACAGTTCTAACAACTCCCCAGCCCCTGAAAACTACACATCTATCGAAAATGCTCAGACTATTATAGCCTCTTTGAGCTATAGCCATCGCCATACGAGTATATGTCAACCTCATTATAAAGTCACATAGATATCGGTCAATACCGCGTGGAAGCTATCACTTGACTTTCAAGAAAATACTACACAGTAAGTCAATACTATTGATGCCTCATTCTCAATAAGATTACCGCATGTCCTCATCAAGTACGTTGCCATCTTATCACTAAACGTACATAGGATGGTATAATCTGCGTTGTCATGTATACGCCACTTTTACTAACGCCTTTCGAACTCCTCGTCCGAGATTGGCCCAGCCAGGACACAGCTCACACGTACGAGAGTATGAAGGGCTATAGTGAAGGTTCTCCTACGCTGCGTAGCGATCGCTGCAGCGAAAAGCACGCGATAAGCACCAAAGAGCAAAAGGAGATACGAATGAGACAAGCGTGAACCTGACAGAAAGCAGCTCTTGAATAATCGCTCACGCTTGAAATATCGCAACACCAGCTTGAACAAAACTTGGTCCAGCCAGCACATCCCGCGACTTATACATCTTTTGAAGACCCTAATTGCCGTCAAGATATCAAAAAGGCGACAGATATCTCAATGCCAAGTACACTATGCTCAGCAATACCCCCAGCCTTAAGCGTAGGGATATCCACGGAACCGCGACATTCCAAGCGCCAGGCCACACAATGCGACACATGCTCAGTCTGATCCCCCTCCGCCGCCTTCATGCCAACCATTACCCATCTTGGCATACCCCAGAAACCCCATTGGTCGACACCGCCATCTTCTAACGGACCGGAAACCTCAGATGTGTTAAGGCATTTCGAGGCAAGAACATTGCGTAGTGGCTGAGCAGTGGGGTGGGGTGAGGCTGAAGTGCGCTAATAGGTTCGCTTACGACGCTTTCCTCCTTCTCCTTACAACTTTTCTCCACATGTATCACGGAACGGGAGAACGCATAATGTTCGCTGTGTTTTGCGTTTCTAAACTACGTGCGTGGTGATCGTCTGCACCGCGCCATTTGTAGGCTAAAAGTAGATGCGAAACGTGCGTGTTGGTAACATGGCTTTTACGCGAGGTGGAAGGAATGCTATGCTGCCTCGTCGCCATACGGACGTGATTGCCTGTTGGGGCATTGGTGAGGGGGGCAGTGGCATCTGCGAGTTTCGAGTTGGCGCCCGTACTTGCTCATGTGAAGGGTAGGGTCAGCTTTTGCGGTGTTGAGGTGGACATATATATATGGAGCGTCTCCTGGATACTGACTATTAGCATCGATACTGAGGCAATTGGCATCTCTATCTCACAAACAACACATAATCATACTTCCCGGCGAAGATTCTAATACATCAATATAATAAAACATCCCATCCACCAATACATCAACACCAAGATCAACCAAACATGGCGCCCATCTTCAAGCTCCTTGCTCTTCTAAACCGTGAGTTCATCCCTCGAAATCAACCTCCCCCCACACTAACCTCCCCAACAGTCTCCCTATACGCAGCAGCCCAAGGCACCCAATTCATCACGGGCGAATGTGCATCAGATGCTGAGTGCGCCTCCGCGTGCTGCGGCTTCACATCCGGGAAATGCGCCGCACCCTTCGTAGCCAACGAACGAGGTGAAGGCTGCGGCTTCGGCGACGCACAGCCAAATAACAATGCTCTGAACGGCGCAGGTGGAAATGCCAGTGCGGATGCGCAACCAGACGCTGCTGCTCCTGCTCCTGCCGCCCCTCCTGCGGAGAGTAACACTGGAGCTGCGGCCCCGGCGGCAGCAGGCACGCAGTTTATCACTGGAGCGTGCACATCCGATGCTGATTGTGCGTCGGCTTGCTGTGGGTTCAAGAGCGGGACATGTGCCGGTCCAGTCGTGGCGCAGGAAAGAGATGGAGGATGTGGGTTTGGGGACGCGCAACCAAATGATAATGCGGCGAAGGCGTTGCAGGGACGGAGGCTGGGGAGGAGAGGCGCGAAGTACATGTAAGATGCTTGAGAGATGAGGTGTAGTAATGTGATGACGGAGACGAACATGGTATCGTTTTGGATGTAATCAATCACTGGTCATGTTCAATTCTCGTTCTTTTTTGAACATCGTAATAAAAAATCATTCCATCTACTCTTGTCCGATGAGCACTTGAAATAACCGCCTCTTTCTTTGTAGCAAATGACAAGCTGCATAGCCAACGCGCACCAGACTACACATGTACGTCTGATGAAAACGTTTCCCATGTGTATGGTAAACATGCCGGGACTAAATCTGAGTAATCTGCCCGAATACCCCGGGTGTTACGCGTCTTGAAGAGAGCCAGGAGTGTACGGTGATGTACGAGGCCAACCGTTGACCTGGTTTTGCATCTCGGTGAGCTGGGCTGCGGGGACCCTTTGCCCTTCCTAAGATAGCCTCGCAATCCAGATGCCAGGTTTGATCAGTCTTTCAACGTTTGTTCTCTGAAGCGTGTAAGACCAAAACTCCCGGTCGATCCGTGGACTTGTAGCACCAAGGGATATGCTTGCATGCATCCCTGTGACTACCGGAGCAAACCCCGCCTAAGTTTGTGAAAGTTTCAGTAATGTCAGCATGTCGTCGCAACAATTCCAATGCTCAATCACAGATGCGTGGGTCGAGAAGGGTGTAACGTGTAAAAGCAGCCTCACAACAGAGGCTAGCTCGATTCTCTTCTCATATTGCATACCCAGCCAGGTGTACGCCACTAACATGTCTAACGCCCATTTATACTCCGGCGCTCCAATGCATGTAGAGAATGCAACCCAGTAGGAGAGAGCCCCATGTGTACGCCAAAACACCCCCTCGAGTAATGTAGAAAAGACTCGATGCCGTGCAACACAGAAAAGGTGGCAGAGTGGTTTGCACATTCCCGACAAAAGGGAAAACAATATAACAGATGAAAAGGGATATCGAGAAAGGATGTTTCGAAGCGAAGTATGCCGAAGTCGTGAGTATGGGTCGAAGAGACGTGGTGTGCTTCTGATGGGATGTTAGTATTGATGTGGGATGGAATGGGAGTCGGTAGGAGTGACGCACGGGTGCATTTCTGCAGCGCTGCCACATCTCAAGATGTTGTGTGGCCATTTGGGATCTCCTTGGAGCGGCCGTCGCCAGCCCAGACACCGCCGCCGACAGCCCTTGAGATGCCGACACCGAGGCCAACGGCAGCGGCGACGACGAGAAGAGCGATGACGATCTTAGCCCACAGTCTCTGTTTGCTGGTCATGTTCCGGAAGAAGGCACAGCCACGCTTGCGCTTGTACGACTTCCGCTTGTCCAGCACAGCCTGCCTCGTGGGCCACATGGTGCACTCCTTGACGCGGCCATCGACCGAGTGCTTGGAGGGCTGCTGTGTGGAGGCGACGGAGAGGGGTACGCCGCCCTCGAGGTCGTGTTCGTGGACGGCGACGCCGAGGTGTGTCTTGCTCTGGAGGGCCGTGTCGTTGAGGGAGTGACGCGTCTCGCGGAGGGCCTCCGGGTGCTTGTAAAAGGCCGAGTAGGGGTTGGAGGGGTCGGCCGCCCACTCCTTCTTGGCGAGGTCAGCGTCGGCGGTGGCAGACGACATATTTGAATCGTGCGAGGGCGGCGAGCGTAGCGGCTGCGAAGGCGGAGGCAGGCTGCTTAATGGGCTGGGGGAGCGCTGGACCGTGGCGCCGAAGGTGACGGGCTCGTGCTTCTCGTTTGCTGCCATTGTGACGTAGGCAAGGAGGGTTTCACGCTGGCAGTGCTGGGGCGTTTGGTGTCTAAGACGTGAAGCGTGGGCTCGTCAGGAGGACCCTTTCAGCGGCAGGCGGGCGACAGCAGCTGCAGTGGCCGGGCCGGGCGGTGGTGCGACAATGGGCAGCGGGGGGTTCGCTTCACGACAGGCGCAGCATGGGGGAGAGGGCAGCGGTGGGTGAGGGTGAAGGCGTCGTTATCGCTTGCCGTGTGGTATCTGGTATCGTGGGAGATATGGCTGCAACGGGAAGGGGGGATCGCCGTCGACGAGGAAGGAGCGGACAGTGCACCAGGGGAGGGAAGCAGCGGGTCGACCAGCGTGCGTCGGTGCGTTCACTCGGAATACGGCAGGCAGACAGGAAAGCTAAGCAGCGTCGCGGTGGGAGGAGCAGAGATATGAAGAGTTGTGAAGGCACGCCAGGCCCATGCCGCCTGGTGGACACGGTCTGTGTGAAAGCTGAGAGTTCGGAGCTAGGGTCAATCGTCGGGCCCGCTAGGCCGTTCGCAGCCATGTCCCTGCAACTGCCCACCGGCTCGTCGCTCTGAGTCGAGCGTAGCTGTAAGACGTCCCTGATCTTCATCGCGTTCACTCGCCCATTCGCTTCCAGCAGCTCACGTCCATCATCATTGTTACAGCGCCATGCTATGACCTTATTGCTGAGCCTTCGCTTCTATTCCTCACGCCTCCCTTCTTGACCTTCACCTGTATGAGTACACGCTGTACACCCCCCCTTGACGCCGCTGAAGGCCCGCTAGATTGATTGCCGCGTGCCTGGCAGGTCGTCGAGTTACCTCGCAACGGGTTAGCAGCCTCGCAGGTCTAGAGCCGTGCGGCGCGACTGGAGTTTGGCTCATCTTGGCTGTTGACGCGCTAAGCCCCCTCGGGCTAAAGCGCGCATAAAACATACGCTGCATCCAATCTTTGAGCCGCCAGATGCACGCGGAGCACCTGGCCGAGAGCCTTGGTCGCAGCTTGTCTGTCATGCACCAACGCGCGACTTGCTGTTCTCGGTGCCACCTTCAACAGCGAAGCATTGGAGAAGGCGACCTTTTTTTTCTTGTTTTGTGCCCGCGCTTGAGCAACCCCGGCCTTGCGCGTCGTTGAGCCCGTTCTATTGAAACGCATGGCCTACCGCAGAGGCAAACGTCGCGACTGTGCCTCTCGATCGAGCGCGCAAATCGTCGATATAGCAGCGCTGTTACTCTGTAGGCGTCCCGAATGCCCACTGTTATCCTGATAAACTAGCGGCGTGTGAAACCGCTATAGCACCCACCCGAGCGGCGCAGCAAACACAGAGGCGAAATCTATGCACTCCTCCGGAACACATACGAAAGCAGATACGCCTATACGCCGACGCGACGAACATACGATCTGGAGACGGGAGGCAGGCTGAGATTAGATAACGCACGAATGATGCGTACCGCAAAAAAGGGTTCTGAAGCCCGCGCACGTGCGTTCCGCCCCAGCCAACATCGCGCTAATGCAGACTGCGGGCAAGCATCGCCTGTCCTACACAGCTCCTGTTCCTAGGGACCTATGGAACTATGATGCTGTCAAATGCGCGATGCGCGCCATAGTACCAACGCCCCAGACCGGCCCAGTCGTGTCACATGGTCGCCCACCGTCCGCGCTTGTAATGGCCATCTGGACCCAGCCTGGCGTTTGTATAGACTCGTCGATAGACTCTCCGATAGTTTTGGAGCAAGCCTCCAACACTTTGTGTACAAGGTTATTTGTATTGAGCTGAAAAGCAGCCAGCCCTGTGCATTACTACTTTTTGCTTATCGCACCCGTCTCTAATGCTGCCCGATCAGAAATGCCGCGCCAACGCCATGCCATGCCATGCGCAACCATCAGTCTGCGCGTTTGCTTGCTTCCTTAGCAAGAGCAGCCGCATCACTAGCCTACGTTCTGGGCCGTGTACCCGCCCGCGCCCAATCAAAACTCCTGTTCCCAAGCTTCTAGTTTGCGCCAGCGATTTCTTCTCTCTTGATACCGGATCTGTCGCACATGCCCTTGAAGATTCCGCCTTGGTCGTACAGATTTAGCGGCGAGTCGAGCTCTGCAATCAGCCCGGCGTCCATGACGCAAATCCTATCGTAGTTGATAACTGCCGGATGTCAGTACAAAGTCGGCGCGCGGCAGGCAGCGATGCACTTACTGGTCTTTAGTCGATGGGCGATGCACAGAAGCGTCTTGCCCTTGAAGCCATCCACGATCTGTTGGTAAATATTAGCTCATGTATTCAACAACACTGCTTGATGACGCAAAGCTTACCGTTTGTTGGATCTTCGCGTCTGTCTCAAAGTCGACCGAGCTGGTAGCTTCGTCACAGACGATAATCTGAGATCCGCGGACGAGCGCGCGAGCCAAAGCCATCAACTGCCTCTGGCCCAGAGAGAAATTGAGACCCTCTTCCTCAACCACACTGTCGAGATGTATGCGTGCAGAGTGATCTTCCATAGTCTGGTCATTTGAAACAAGATCAGCTTGTCGGAGGGCAGACCAGAGCTCCAGGTCGGAATGTTCGTGGAAAGGATCCAAATTGGACCGAATCGTTCCCTTGAAGAGCGTGGGGTCTTGCGGGATAATGGCCAGCTTGGAGCGTAGATCGTGAAGACCAATCTTGCCAATGTCTACACCATCAATGACAATCGAGCCACCTGACAGCTCTTGCAGTCGGAACAACGCCGACATGATGGACGATTTACCCGCTCCAGTGCGACCAACGACACCAATGCGCTCACCAGCACGGACATGCATGCTCAATCCCTTGAGCACCAAAGGAAGCCCATCGCGGTACCGCATCTCCACATTGTCGAAGACGATCTCGCCATGCTCAGGCCAGGTTGGTCGTACCTCGCCCATGTGCAGAGGCGCTTCTTCTTCGAGTTGGCTTCCGTAGTGGTGAATGCGCTCCGTTGAGTTCATGTTGTTTTCGACCTCAGCAAGTTGACGAACCGTAAACTGAATCATCTGCACAATAGTGAGAATGTACGAAAGGACCAGACCAGCAATGCTAGGATCGACGGAGAAACGGCTCGTAACGACGAGGATACCCGTTGTGAAGACGAGTAGAATACCGACAATGTCCAGACGAACACTCAGCCAGCGTTGATTGGCAAAGGTGAGGTAGTAGGCGCTGTTCATATCGTCGACAGCATCGCGAACCGACTTCGAGAACTGATTTTGGAGACCGTAGGCGCGAATAGTCGGGGTACCCATGACAGCCTCGCCGAAGCGCGAGAACACCGTGCTACGAAGAACAGCTTCGTGACGTTTGACCTCGCGTGCAGAAGACCGGTAGAACGCCGCCGAGAACATGAACATGATGAACAGCGGACCCAACGCGATGGCGTAATAGTAGTAATACGAGATGATGAGGATGAAAACACTGTTTATACACGTTAGCTCAAACGCTTCAACAACACATCCCGAGTAACTTACGAAATGATCATAGCAAGCGTCAAAAAGTACATGCGCATCGCATCCGTAATGGTGTTATCCATGACATCGATATCCTTGCTAAAACGATTCGTAATGCGTCCCAGCGGCGTAGTATCGAAGAAGGACATGGGCGCGCGCAGCACACGGGTAATAGCGCGGTGCAGCATGACTTTACCAGCTCGGGTACCGAAGATGGAGACCGAGAAGGAGAAGAAGAACATGAAGAGGGCTTGGCTGAAGCCAAAGGCTGCGTATGCACCAATGTATGCGCCCTCGGAGTAGCCGAATTTGTCGGAGGTCCAGTACGATAGCCAGAGAGAGGTGACGATGTTGGCGCCTTGGGAGAGGACGAGGAGGATGAAGACGAGGGGACCGACCCAGATTCCGCCTCCGGCTTTGATGTATTCGATCCAGACTTCCCAGCTGACGCTCTTGGTTGCGCGTTCTTCCGTCTGCATGAGGGCGGCCTGTTTCTTCTGCTTCCGTTGCTTCTTTGTGCTCTTGACTTCTGCTTCGACTTCGTCCTCGTTGACTTCGTCTTGCTCTTCCTTCTCCTCTTCCTTGGCGGTTGAGCTCATGACTTGCACGAAGTCGGCGTTCTGGGCCATGAGGTTGTCAAACGTGTCGACGGCTTTGACTTCTCCTTGGTCCACCCAGATAATCCTGTCGCAGCGGCTGAGGACGTGGAGCTGATGGGTAGCTAGAATGCGGCATTTGTCTTTGAGCAGACCGCAGATGGCGTTGTCCATGATGTGGCGACCAACGTGGGCGTCGACAGCGCTCAAAGGGTCGTCCATGAGGATGATATCCGCGTTGAAGTAGATGGCTCGAGCAATGTTCATGCGCTGCTTCTGACCACCAGAAACGGTGATACCGCGCTCTCCAATCTCGGTCGCGTCGTTGTGCGGTAACATGTCCAGGTCAGGACGGAGGGCGCAGGCATCCACGACTTGGTCATACCATTTCTTGTTGAACTCTTTGCCGAAGATGATGTTCTCTCGTACCGTCGCGTTCTGGATCCAGGCGTATTGCGGGCAGAAAGCACGCGAGGCACCAAAGACAACTTCACCACTAGTCTTGCGCATGTCTCCTGCGAGAGCCGCAAGCAGCGAACTCTTTCCAGACCCAACACCTCCGATGATAGCCACAAGCTCGTTTCGTCCAATGTTGAGGTCCAGTCCCTTGATCTCGAAGGGCTTCTCCTCTTCCACAGCCGTCGCATCGGAAAGTGGTCTCTCTCCACCGTTCGCTGCGAGCTTAGCGTTGGCCTTGCTCTCCCTCTTCTCTTTTCTGGTTTCCGGCTTCTTTCCTGGTGGCCCAGCGGCACCGTCTTCTGCGTCCTGAGTGGGGTGACGCTCCCAGGTGAAGTTTGCGCCCTTCAGTGTGACCGCATCCTTGGCGTCATAATCCCACTTCCCGCTCTCTTCAGCCTCTTCAGCTAGCAAGAACTCTTGGATACGTTTGACGGAAGCGTTCGCGTCGATGACCTGACCGATAACGAGCGGCAAGAAGTTGAGCGGGATACGCATAGAGTTGAACAAAGCGAGCGAGGAGAAAATTGGCGCGGGATCGAGATTGCTGTTGACCTGGGAGTAGGTGATGAACGAAATCATCGAAGCGAAAACGGGCATGGACATTCCGACGGAGAGAACAGCGTTTCGAATCGTGAGCAAAATCTGGATACCGTGAATCTCCTTCTTTCTGATCGCCTGGATGCGCTCCAAGAAACTCGTCTCCCATCCGAAGTATTTGACGAAGCGAACACCTTGTAGAATTTCCTGGGTCAAGCTCACACGCTGATCGGTAATCTTGTTGATGGCAACTCTGCGACGGAACAGCGTTTTGACGGCGCGACCAAGTAGGGGCATAGCGATAAGAATGAGACCAAGACCGGGAAGAGCACTGTATGTCAAGTTGACAAGAAGCAGTGCAGTTGTAATCAGAATACCAACGGGAGCAGTCCAGATCATATGGAAGAAACCACTGGCTTGGTCGATACGATAGGTATCCGTAGACATCAGGTTGACGATTCGTCCATTGCCCCAGCCCTCACCGTCGCCTGCCACACCTGCCGCAGTCTTTGGTGATTGTTTCTTCTCTTTCTTCTTCAGCATCTTCTTGTACCATTTCACTTGGGCTTCGCTTCCTGGCTTAATATCGGGTGGTGGTGCTTCGAGAACAGCCTCGCCACCTGCTTTGGCTCTCCCTGATAGCTTCATTGCCTTGTTGAAGATGAGAGCAATCAGGACACCCCTGGCCTCTCCACCAATCATCATACCGCGGTACATGAAGTGGTTAGTGGCCAAACTCTGCAAGAACTGCATCGCGGTGATTCCAATGACCAGGCCGATACCCTCGCCAATGTCTGGCGCCGGGGCTCCAGTTCGTTGCGCAAGGTAAGCGCGAGCAGCAAATTTGATGAGATAACGTAAGACGAACGGTGCGACCGCTTGGATGACGGATGCTGACAGCTGACATGTGCCTCCGATGATGAACTCCCACTTGAATGTGTCGAACATGGCACCCAACAGGGGTCTCTCCTTGCCTTCTGCTCTCCGCCTCTTGAAAGCCTCTTCCAGCCTTGTTGCCAAAACCTCTGCACTCCTGTCAGGATTGACCTTCCAGATGTCGTTCTTCTCCAACGGCCGCTTGTAGCCCACTCTCATCAAGGGTTGCATCCATTGCCATGAGAGTCGGCTGAAGAAGCTTGCTGTGTATTCGGGGCACACATCGCGCTCCTTTGGGATTGGCGGTGGATTATTCTTCAGGAAATTCAGGCGTTTGTAGAATGGCTTCCTTTTTCGTATCGATCTTGTCGCATTAGATTCACTGTCGCTGGCTTCCGAGTATGCGCTTGTACTGGACTGCAATCGCGCTAGTCTGCCTCTTGCACTGTGTCCATCTCCAGTTTTTTCCACATCCTTCTCCGTTGGTTCGGTACGTATTGGCTCGTACTCCGTCGGATTCTCTGCTGCGGCCTGCGGATCCACGAGTCCAAAGTCCTTCTCTTTCTCGTTCTCATCCAACGATGACGTTGATGGCGACTTCGCCATGGCGGTGGTTCAGCGGCTGGATGCCGAACGCCGAAGAAGGGTCGCGGTGATCGTTGTGTAGGGCCGAAACAAAGTTTGGCAGCCGATTTCGAACGTCACCGTGAAGTCGCAGGGCTGGGGAGGATATTAGATGTTGGTGAAAAGAACGACTAACGCCAGGACTCACGCGGCGACATGTTTGCGAGTGGCAGGCAACGACTAGTCTATATGGCCTCGGAGCAGTCATGAAATCAGTGCATGCACCCGCTCAACATTTAGCGCGTGGTCTTTACCGGAGATAAAATTTCGCCAATGAACGGCTTCCGCGAACCGATGCATGTATAATCCGGGGGCTGTTAGCATCAGGAATGTTCGAGTCCCTCGGTACATAATTCGCCCCGATGACCCGATAGGCTTGATGTTACTCTTCAGCTGCTCCACGATGCTGCATGTTGGCGACGCGAGTGCGCCATCAGCAACAGGCGTCCATCATCCACGCGCAACAAACGTGTCTCGGCTTTGACAGTTCCTTGACAGCTGCTTAGAAATTAACTTCCGCGGATTCGATGTCGTAAAGAGCGTGTGGACACGCAGCCATGATCGGGCAACAGTGGGGCCATCGCTGCATGAAACGATGGCAAAAAGCTTTGGCCCAGACCCGACATGCCGACCTGTGGATTAGTCGCGCCCGTCACCTGTTTGCACAGACAAAGTTTCCCTCCAGCTGGGCGCACTGCGGCCGTAACTACAGTATTGGTTGAGAAGCGGCATTCGGGCATGTGTAAAGGTTGGCCCGTTGTTGTTGACTACCCATCTTGTCGGATGCCCACCTACCGGATCGACAACTAAGCGACTTCCAGATTGGCAGCATGCATCCGCCATATAGCAATATGATGTGTGTAACCCACAACGCATCTAGATGAGACCTATCTTGCGACTGTCAGAGTGCATGCAGCGCACGATGTCTGACTGCACTGAGCATGCATATCGGATTACGTGCACTTCGGGCTACGCACGTGTGCGTCCATTGGCCAAACATCTCCGACGTAGTCATGAAGCCCGAAGTGTCGCGTCCGATGTGGAAACCTCCTCTTGCTGGAAACGGCCCGTAAGCAACGTCGGGAGTTATTAAGGTCCGAACATGTGTAAGCACACAAATATGTAAGCTGTGTCATGGCTATCGGTTACGTCGCGTATCAATCTTGGGACAGACTAGGGAGGAACATCGCTTTACATCGAGCAAAGCGCCAGCAATATCGCAACAGTTCTTCGTTGCAAGCGTCATGCCTCGCCCATACAATCGAAGTCTCACTGCCACACCCTGGGGAAGGTTATTCTTGTGCCTCACTCGACAGCAAGGCGTCGCACGCCGCAATCAGCACTAACCACGAACACGAGGGTCGATACTGTTGAAGAGGGGTTGTACAATCAACAGTCACGATGGTCACATTGGGAGATACGTAGCCAATTCAAAAGCGAAAAAGCGACCGATGAACGGCAAGATTGTGCCATTGTTATTGAGAGGTGCGGTGCGCCGGATGCTTCAGAACCTTCTGAACGCCGGGCCTCGTCCTCAAAGCCATACATACGATGACGGGGCAGCGAAGGATGACCTATTTACAAGTCTACAACAGTCATAGCTTCAAGTCAGTCGTACGGGGTATCGCAAGGAACTGACAATGTTCCTAGTTATCCACTCCTATGTGGACGTTCTTTTCCAGTCCAACCGCGGAAGTGAGCACTTCCTTCTCCTTCTCGCCCTTGAGGTTTGGCAGCTCTTCCATAGCCTCCTTGAGAATCGACAGAGCCGATTCAATCTCCTGCTCCGTGATAACAAGCGGCGGCGCAAGGCGAATAATGTTTTGGTGTGTGGGTTTCGCCTGTCCATCAGAGTCAGCACCATCAACCTCTTTCACATGCATAATCTTGAGGGCTCTTCCTACCAGTAATCCCTTCTCTTTGCAGAGCATGCAGAGATCCCACGCGCTGTGTCCGTTTGTCTTGCTTTCGTCGATGACAATTGCGTTCAAGAGGCCCTTTCCACGAATGATCTTGATCATGGGGTTGTTGATATTCTTGAGGCCTTCTCGGAACTTGTTGCCTAGTGTCTCAGCGCGCTCAACCATGTTCTCCTCTTCGATGAGCTCAAGAGCCCGGATCGCGACGGCAGAGCCGAGAGGGTTGCCGCCGTACGTTGAACCGTGAGTACCAGGTTCAATAGTGAGCATGACTTCTTTCGAGCCGAGAACGCACGAGACAGGGTACATGCCACCTGAGATGGCCTTGCCCAGCAGGACCAAATCAGGCTTGATGCCACTCCACTCATGGCAGAGCATCTTGCCTGTCCGCGCAATACCCGTTTGAATCTCGTCGCAGATGAGCAGGACGTTGTGCTTATCGCAGAGTGCCCTCACTTCCCGCAGGTAGCTGTCATCTGGCACCACGATACCCGCTTCACCCTGAATGGGCTCGACCAGGAAAGCAGCTAGGTTCTTTCCATGCTTCTCGAAGGCTTCCCGCACATCGTCGACATTGTTGTAACGGAGTGGTTTGCCAGTGGCGGGGCACGCGCTTCCAATACCAGGGAGGTACGGGCCGTAGTTGTCGCGAGATTCGGGGTCAGTGGACATGGTAATCGCGGCAAACTACCAGCATGTTAGCTGGTTTGGAAGAATGGGGCAGGCATGCATACTGTCCGTCCGTGGAAGTTCTCCTCTACCGAGAAGACCAGCGCCTCGTTCTGCGGGATACCCTTGACTTTGTATCCCCATTTGCGCGCGACCTTGACGGCTGTCTCAACCGCCTCGGCGCCAGTGTTCATGGGAAGGATCATGTCGAAGCCGAACAGCTTGGTGGCATACTCTGCAAAGCGCGGGAACACATCGTTGTAGAAAGCGCGACTGCTCAGAGTCAACCGCGAGGCTTGCTCAGTGAGGGCCTTGACAAGCTCGGGGTGGCAGTGACCCTGGTTGACGGCGCTGTAGGCGGAGAGGAAGTCGAGGTAGTGCTTGCCCTCGGGGTCCCAGACGCTGCAACCACTTGCTCTTGAAAAGACTAGCCTGGGTTAGTCATGCATTCCAGCCGTAACTCCATGGTTGCATACCAATGGGCAGTGGGTGGTAGTTGTGCGCAGCGAAGTCAGCCTCTGTCTTGATGGCATCTTGCGACGACGCCGAGTGGTACTTGGAGGGATCTGGGGTGCCTGTGGGGTGGAAGGAGCGGGCAGTGGGCTTCAGCGTGGTGCTGTTGCCATTTGCCGCCGCCGTGTCGTTCTGAATTGCGCCAGGAGCCATGGTGGTGGACGGTGGTGATGCTAACGTGGGGTAGTGGGGAAGGGGATGGTTGCTGCGCTGGGGCGTGAGTTGAGGATGCAAGAGACGGAAGCAGCGGCGGCGGGCTTCTTATTTTGTTCCTTGGTTGAGGGTTGTGCCGTGGATCGCCTCCAACTGTACTTAGGAGACAGTCTTCGTAAGAGCAACTGGTGTTATCGCCTCAAGATGCCTTTAGAGGAACGCGACCAACGAGCGCCCTCGGCTGACTGCGGGTTATGCATATAGCGCCGCTGCCATTGGCTCGTGACGGCGGGACGGGCATGGCGCGCTGGATTGCTGCGAACACGCCAGCTGGCATGCGAGGGAGTCGTGGGAATGCGCAAACTGCAAGAGGCTGTGTTTGGTGATGAGGTTTGGCGATGATGATAGGCATGGCGCGTGTTGCCGGTAAAAGTTACCTGTTCGTCTTCGTGTCTCGACGCGTTGCGCCATTTTCCCGCCTGTTCGAGCAATCACAGCATGGCAAGCTCCGACACCACCATCACGACATCGGCTGCGATAGCCTCTGTTTCTTTCGTAGTGCAATAGCCTTGACAGTTCGTACGTGTCTGCGCCGACCGCCCAAGGGTTCTGACTTCACTCATGTATGCATCGCGCACTCGTCGCAGGTGCTGGGTGCAGCAGTGGGGACTGACTGCCCAAGGCGAGACTGGCGTCATAGCTAAAGCCTAGATTGCTGTACGGCAACGATAGCCACCACAAAAGTCAGCCTTGCGAATACAAAGATTGCGCCGTATGTCTTCACATATGGTCAGTCGCACACTAGCCCTGTTTGCTACATTCCAACCATTACGAAATACGAGTCCATCCAGCTTCGCACGATACACCACCATGTCTACCAAACCACCACTCAACAAGTCTTCCCCAATTTACTGGATCCTCGACTGGGATGGCACCATCACCAAGAAAGATACACTAGATGCCCTCGTCAACATATCCGCCGCCACAAAACCAAACTTCCCTACCCATGACCACTGGAACAGTGTATCGAAGGCATACATGGACGACTACACGGCTACCCTGGCCCAACTCGCTCCTAATGGTACACTACCCAGCACAGTCTCAGCAGAGAAACAACTCCTCGGCCGAATGAGAGCTGTGGAACAACGCAGTCTTGATCGTGTATCTTTTTCTGGTATTTTCGCTGGCTTGACAAGAGATGCGATCGGCGCCGGCGCAAAGCAAGCTATACATTCACGTGCTGTAGAGCTACGAACTGGGTTCGAGGGTTTCTTCAGGCATATCCAGCACGACCGCAAGAGGGATGGGTTCATGCTTCTCAGTGTCAACTGGTCTCGCACATTCATCCAGTCTTGCCTGGGTGCAGCAGATATCGTTGATGTACCTACCTGTTCCATCATGGCGAACGAACTGGACAACATTGAGGTTGGAGAGCCATCCACCGGTATAATCATCTCGACTATCTATGATGACGCACGTATCATCATGTCGAGCGGCGATAAGCTGGAGAAGATGAAGCACACCCAACTCAAAGGCCAAACCGTGTACGTGGGCGATAGCTGGACAGACATCGAATGCTTGCTCGCAGCCGACCTGGGGATTTGCATCCGAGACGAGCCCGTGGGCAGTTCACAGAATAAACTCGCGGAATCGTTGACGAGGCTGGGGGTATCATGTCCGCGTTTGAGCGACTACAAAGAGGCTGATGAGTGGGGGGTTGTATGGGCGAGAGACTTTGCGGAGATTCAAGATTGGATTGCTAGCAAGTCAACGTAGACTTGCAGTTTAGACGAACACTACCAGTGTAATATATCCCATGTTTCAACTCCAGACGCGCACGCTATGTTATAATTTCGCTCAAGCCTCCGTCTCAACACCCGCTCCATCCCTCTCATGATGATGGAACATGTGTCCAACCTTCTTCTTTCCACGATCGCCGACATGCTTCATCCATGCCAAAGTCCTCGGGCCCTTCCATTGCATCATGCCCCTATTTTTCCGATGTAGAGCGTGTGCACTCTCCCTGTAGTCTTTTATCTTACTGATAGGACCGCTGGTGCCATCTGTACTCAGCTTAGAGTCGATCCTTTTACCGCCATCCTGAAGGAAGTCTGGGACAAATTTCTTCTTATCGGGATCGTCGCCGTCGTCCTCAGAATCCGAGCTATCGGAGGATGAGCTGTCGTTGTCAGTCTCTTTGTTGTCGTTGATGCCGGGCTTGTCGGAGCCTGACGAATCGTCCCAGTCGGTCCACTCATGGTCGTTGGTAACTTCGAGAACTTCCATAACGTTGGAGATGTGCTTGTCGCCCTTTGCAAGCTTTTCGTGGTATCCTGATAGGCCGGACCAGAACGTCAATGTTACTTCGATCTCGCCAACCTTCTCACCATATGTTTCGAGCACATTGTTTTCTGCGCGCTTCAAGTCGCCACTCCAGACAGGGATGCGTACTGTCTGTTCCTCGTTATCGGGAACATCCTTAAGCCAAAGGATACCAAAACCTGGTGTGTGGTCTCGGAATGTGGCATCTTGTCGGAATTCGAATACCAATGGCGCACAGTAGCGCGCCCGCACAGGTAAGCGAATGCTTTTATCCTTCTTCGTAGTCCAGATAGTCGAGCCATCCTCCGAGTGAACTTTGCCATTACGCCCCCGCGAATGTAATTTTGCACGTTCTAGTGGAGTACGAACCTTGAGTCGAAGAGGCTGCAGATGTTCTGGAACGTCAATAGCCTTTATGCGGGGATTGATGTCCACGGTCCCGTAATCCCAACCAAGCATGCTTCGTGGTAGTTCGACTTGCACGCTTCGGAAGACCATGGAGATTCTGACCCGACCATATCCAACACCTCCAGCGAGTGGAAACATGTGATTGATCTGACTGCGCTTTTGGAATACCCTTTCTAGAGGGAGGTAGACGATTCCAAGCAAGGCGTCGTCTTCGTGTATGCGAGCATCCCGAACGGCAACATGTATTTCAGTGTTGCGAACATCCCGGATGAAGCGCTCGCAACCAGCGTTGAAGAATGGTTTCGAGTTCTTTGGCTTGGTACGTGTCTTGAAAATCTTCTTGTGGTTGAGGATGATGGTGCAGTATGAAGAAGGTAAGCCGTCGCCTTCTTCCTCTTCGTCGGTTGCCTCCGCATTTGCAGAGTCTTTCTGCTTGTTTAACGTTTCCAATTCCAAGCCCGTGATTTGGTGGATCTGGATACTGAGTATACCAGACGGGTAGTCTTCGGAAGGCGGGGACGCAATGATGAGCTGGTCTTGCCGAGCTTTGAACTCTTCAGACTTTTGCTGTTCCACTTCATCTCGATGGTCCTCACTTGCTTCTCGAAGTTTGCTCTCTGCCTCCTTGTACATCTTCTTCTTCAGCTGGTCTATGTTCTTGACATCGGGGTCCTCATCTTGCATAGCAAGCTGGTCATCAGTTATCCGGGTTTTCGAGAAGTAACCCAGGCTCCAGCTCAGCTTTCCCGGCATCTCATCTCCGCGTTTGAGGGCTCTGAAACCGTCCTCGCGATCGTGCATCTTGCCGTTGGTATCGTCGCTCTTCATCAATTCTTTGAGGTCTACCTCGATACGTCCCAGGTCGTCATCAGCAGTTGAACGGTCAGAGTCCCACAACTGTAGCCTCAGTTTCTCGTCTACATTCAACTGGTCAAAGGTGACACAGACGAAGCAGTGCTCATCCCAGTGCGGATTCATGTTATCCTGGAGAACACGCGTCGACCACAACGGCTTTCCGAATTTGGCCCATCCCACACTCACGTAGGGATCTGCAGAGCCTCCAAAAGGACCGATCTTGGTATCGCCATGTTTGAAGTCAAATGCATACTTGATGCGCACCATGATAACTCCCTGCGTAATGGTATCTTTTTTGAAGTCGTCGCCCATCATCATGTCCTTGAGGTCTAGAGTCAACGATTTGGGCGCGACATACTCAGCCAGTGCTGCATCCATGGACGACTGCACGAAGCTGGAGATCAAAGGTACATCCATGAGGTTCGGGCCCTTCTTTATAAGCGGCACACACGAGAGAGTGACCTTGGGTTGCCCCATGAAGGACATGGTGCAAATTGAGAAGAACGGAGGATCAGGGCACAGCTGCAGACGGAAGCGCATAACACCAACTATGCCCGCGAGGTCGACCCAAACAGCTAAAACACGTAAGCAGTTGAGGGCTTAATGAGAAGGTCCGACTTACGTATTTTGAAGTTACCTGGCATGTAGAACGCCAACAGTATATGGGCATGTTTGGCGCGCGATTTGATACCCTTTCCTGTGGATGGCCTGTATGCGAATGCAAGTTCGACGTTGACGAAGTCTCCGTCTTCTGCTTGCATGTCGTCTTGTTGTTCGTCATCTTGGCCGTCGCCATCGTCATCACTTGTTTCGACAGTCCGGTCACCTTTTTCCTCATCCGGAGACTTTAGGTTTCCATCGGAGCCCACTGATCTGGCAGCCCCGCCTGTTGGAAGCCATCGAACGCCGAGGATGCGGAGGGCCTCACTACCTTGGCCAAGATCTTCGACAGCCACCATGCGAACCATACTCGGAAGAGAGGCTTGCATGACATCCTACAAAAGTTAGTGTTTATACTTGATCTACTGTCGATTACGTACCTCAAGTGTGTCTGAAATGCTGGCAAATAGATCCGGATTGATCAAGGGCCATATTGAAGCCATCAACGAATTGAGCCATTGTGTACTTTCCGCAGTTTGGGTCTTGGCCAGTCTCTGGCCCTTTTGTCGCTCCGCCTGCCAAACTTCGACATCCCAGACATTCTTAATCTTGTTTTCGGACCACTGTCGCATGAAGAGTATGATAACTGTGGATACGAGTGCCATGACACTGAGTTCAGCGGCCTTCCATGCCTGTCTCCCCCAGCCCGTCGCATGACGCGTCGGCCAAAACAATGTGTTTACCAGCATCAAACTAACGGCAGCTGCTCCCACGCCAACAGTCACAGCCTGCATGTAGACAGTTGTAATTTCGCCTCGGGTCCTGTCAAACGACGGAGGTGGAAACAAGACTTGCATACCCGTATGAGCGTCCTGCGATTCTTGTTCTTCGTATTCGAGATGTTCGTCGCTCTTGTTGATGGCGTCTTTACCGGTCATTGTACGTGGGTCGGACCCTGCAGCGCTCGGGTTCTTCGCGGTGCTCTTCAGCTCGCGATCGGTATAGTCGTGAATCTTGATGGGTAGATGGGTGATGGGATCTGTGACTTCGCGATCTGCACCGTCGGCTTTGAACTTCTTCATATCCTTCCGGGCCTGCTTGGGATCTGACGATGTTAATCCGTCCTCTGTCGTATCCTCGAGTCCATCTTCGTCGCCTTGGTCTTTGGCCAGATTCTGGTCCTTCTGTTCGGGTGTGTTCTTTCCGGCGTGGTCGTCTGCAAGTGGCTCGTCCTGCTCGATGTTCTTGTTCCTGACTGGGTATGGCCCATTGCCGTCGTTGTCCAACTCCACATCTTTTCCATGTCTGAAGACGTTGACGGCGTCCCCTAGCCGGTCGCGTGTGCTCGGTTCGTTACTGCCGTCTGGATGACCGTACTCGTCTTGTCTCCTTTGCTTCTCCTCCCTGTATTTCTGGACCGTAGGTATCGGGTTATGGGCGTTGTGTGGCCGCCGGTAGTTCTTACGCCGGGCCTCTACGTCCTCGACACCGGACATGATGAAGCAGCGCGGACTGGGTTGTGTCGGTAGTGGTAAAGGTGATTCGATGAGCAGCGAGTGGCGGACCCGGCCAATTAGTGGTTGGGGGTAGTGTACAGTCGTGAATTCATTAGTCGTGTGAGATCGTGAGTCGTGGGAAAGCTTGCGAAACCTGTCGCATTGGCAGTGGAAACAGGAAAAGCGCTAAGACAGGGAATGTTCTGCTCTGATCGCAATTGACGTAGGTACAAGCAAGGGACATGGGAAAAGCCCGTCTTGCATGATCCACTTGGCGCGCTGGCCTTGAAGCGCCTGCACTTGCAGCGCCGAGGATCCGGGATGAAGACTGGCCCCGCATGATGCCCGTGCATGCCCAGGTGATGGTCTGCTGGTGGTGCTTTCTGGCGGTGACGTCACAGCTGCCCGCACTTACGCGTTCGTCAGGCCACTGCCACCAGCCACCACCGCCGCAATCGGCAACATTGTTTTGCGGGGGTGCCGAGAGCCGGGCGATCCTGGCGGTTTACCGCACGATTCTACCTTAGCCTCCGTTCAAGCCTCACTTGCAGCTTCTAGCATGCTTCAAATGTGTACAGATTCCTATTTCCAAGGCTTCTAGACGTCCAAGCTTACGCTTAGTCCCTAGCCAACGCACTTCAAGTCGTCAGTGTAACCACGGCAGACCACCAAGGAGATACAAGTGGCATACTCGCACCAAGGGTATCATTTTAACTTCTACTATGCTACTGTGACCACATCTCGATCAATTGCTCCATATCCGCACTTGCTTGTCGGCGCCGCCACTTCCTACCCTTTCACCATCCGGACTCCAATCCAGCGCAAATACCTGGTCCTTGTGCCCTGGCAGGTCCTCCTTTAGTTTACCAGTCCTCATGTCCCACACCTTCAGAGTCGTGTCTTTGCTGCAACTCGCCAACAATCGGCTGTCGGCGGAGAAGCAGGTCATGTATACCGGCCCAACGTGCGCTCTCAATGTGTTGAGGAACTTTCCATCTCGTGCCGACCATAGCTTGACGTGGTTGTCCCATGCTGCAGACGCCAGGAGGGCACCGTCTGGGGAGAAAGTGACCTGGTTGATCTGCTTTTGATGGCCTGTCATTCTGGTGACTGGCTTCGTACTGGTCAAAGGCGTCCATAGGATGATGGTGCAATCTTCCGAAGCAGTCGCTAAGCGTTCTACTACTTCGCCGTTGATGGTAGCGGCCTTCTCAAAGCGCGCTTTGGCTTTCGCGAGCTTCTCCTCCGGGCTAGACGGTACCTTCCGTGTGTGGTCGTGATACGAGGTGCGCAGGACAAAGTCGGTAGAAAGAGCGAGGTGGTTGACCCAATGCGCATGGCCAGATAGCGTGTTCACGAGTGTACCTGTCGCCGCGTCCCAGACCTTTATGGACTTGTCATGAGAGGCGGTATATATCCGTCCAGTACCACCCCACTTCACGCACGTCACATTGCTCTTGTGACCAGACAAGGCGTAGTCGATTCTGCCGCCAACCGCATCCCAGACTCTTACTGTACCGTCCTTTGATGACGACGCAACTCGCGGCCGACCAGGCTCTTGCAGATGGTAGGGCTCCCAAGAGAGTGACGTGATGAAACTAGTGTGACCTTTGAGAGCACTCCCGATCTGTTTCCCAGTGTTCGGGTCCCATATCCGCACTTCGTTGTCGTAGCCACCGGAAGCAAGTAGAGAGCCATCAGGTGAATAGCTGACTGCAAGAACCCATCTTGAGTGCCCCTTCATAGTATGCACTGGCGTTCCTGTGTCGCAGTCCCATATCCTCACTGTCTTGTCTCCGCTACCACTTGCCATCCTGCTGGAGCTGACTGGCGAAAAGTTCACTGACAGAATGTTATCTCCGTGACCCGAAACCGCGGCTGAGCAACGCGAGACTGCCTTGACGCGGAAGACTGCCTGCGGCGCATACTGGAGCACGATCTCGTTTTCTGCCGACGCTTTGCCAGGCTTGACCAAGGCATTGTATAGGTCGTCCTTGTCGGCAAGCGCTTCGGTCGCGCCGTCTGGGAAGAAGCGGTACGGTATCTGATCGTCGGCTTGGTCTTTGAGGTTGTTGAGCAAGAGTTCGAGGTTCTTGGTGGATGCTTGCGATAGCGGTACGGTGAGTACTGGGATACTCCCACTTTCGCCAGTGGCTTGGTCGACGAAGCGCACCCGTACAGTGCCATCAGGTATAGTAGTGTCGATGTCTTGTTGCTCGCGCGCAAATTCGGCTTGCGCGCGCTTCTGGCGCTTTGAAGGCGGCGGATACTGGGTCGCCATAGTTCATATATCCTGCAGTACGGTTTTCGAGTTAGTTACCAGCGTGGCAGAGCTGTTTCTTACTTGCGAAGGCCCCGCTGCTACCGTAAGAAGGGAAAATAATTTCTGGGCGTTATCGATAACAGACGCGCTAGCAGCCAGGAAATAGTGGGGCGGCGCGCCAAGCCGTTCCCTCGACGCGTCTTCTTCCTTCCATCTCGTCATTCACTCACGCGCCTTCAACCCGCTCCAGAGCTGGAGTTGGTGACGTCCCCAATTGCTCAACGGCTAATCTCGCAGCGCTAATCATCATGTTCCAACGATCCAGGCCTTCAACCTCGCAGAGCAATTCCGGGTCCACATCGTATGGGTACTACGGATACGGTGACTACAACACGACTACTACGTCCCGACCAGGCACTCGCAGGAACACAGGCAGACCCTCAACTGCGCGACCGAGGACTGGGGCCTCTACTATCGCTAGGGTCGAGGCTCAGAACGTTGTCTGTGCCATTGCCGAGTCTCGTGGTATCTCACCCACTGTTGGCTTGGCTTTCGTGAATCTCGACACTGCAGAAGCAGTACTCTGTCAAATCTGCGATAGTCAAACCTTCGTTCGAACAGTTCACAAACTAAAGGTCTACGGTCCATCCGAGATTCTGATCGTGTCTACTGCGGCGAGCCCTAGATCAAAGCTCTTCTCGATCGTTGAAGAAAACCTCGAAGACATTGGAAGTAAGCTGACCCTGCTTGATCGCCGCTACTGGGCTGAGTCGACCGGATATGAGTACATTCAGTCTTTAGCGTTCAGAGAGGACGTCGAAGCAATCAAGATTTCCGTCACTGGCAACTACTATGCGGTGTGCTGCATCGCAGCAGTGAGTCCTTTGTTTGACTTCTGAGTGCTATTCATAACCCAATTTATAGGCACTCAAGTACATTGATCTGGGCTTAGGTATGGTCTTCTCCGCTCACTCCCTTCGTATGAGATATGAGCCATCTGAAGGATCGATGATGATCGATGTGTCTACCATTTACTCGCTTGAACTGGTTCAGAATCTCCGCGATCCGAAGTCAAGAGATTGCCTATTTGGTCTTCTCAACGAGACATTGACGCCCATGGGAGCACGCCTTCTTCGGAGCAATGTCTTACAGCCACTCACGGAGCCAGAGGTACTCAACACACGGTATGCTGCAGTCGACGATATGACCAAAAAGGAAGAGTTGTTCTTCGCAACCCGGGCAGCGCTGAAGGACTTCCTCGATGCCGACCGCATACTGACTGCACTGATTGTCGCTCCAAGCAAGACCACTCTGCAGACAACGGAGCAATCCATCAATCACGTCATTATGCTCAAGCAATTCGTCAACTCCGTAAGCCCGGTCTTCGAAGCCCTTACTGGAACTGCATCTGTCATGTTGAACAACATCCGCGAGATATGTGCCCCAGAGAACGTCGCACCTGTCCAGGAACTTATCGACCGTGTCATCAACGAGGACACCACTTATGCAAGGCAGCCTTTGGAACTCAGGAACCAGCGCACTTACGCCGTGAAATCTGGTGTGAATGGGCTGCTTGATGTTGCGCGTACAACTTACAAAGAAGCTACTGAAGATGCGTACCAGCATTCAACAGAGCTCAGTCGTGAGATACAATTCATCGTTTTCAGTAAACCTACTCACTAACTTCGTGAAGAGGAGTGCGATATTCGGCTAGACCTCAAATACGATACGGCACGCCAGTTCTACATGAAGATCGCAACAACCGAGCTGGAAGGCAAAGCACTACCGCCGATATTCACCAACATCATTCGCCGCAAGAATAACATCGAATGCCAGACTTTAGAATTAATGAAGCGTAATCAGAAGGCATGTGGCTACATGCAGTGATTCGGGCTTTGCTGACCACTATCAGATCGCCATGTCGCACCAAGAAGTCATCCTCATGAGTACAGTCAAACTTTAAACGACGATGCTCCTGCTTACTAACCATCATCAGGCGATGAAGCGGTCGAGGCTCTCATCGATGAGGTCCGCAGTCATGTGTCTATCTTGTTCAAGATCTGTGAAGCAGTCGCGATGCTAGACATGGTGACTATGCTTCGACTGTTTGTCATGTTGATGAGGCTGACCGAGAGTAGATTGCGGCCTTCGCTCATCTGGTCACAGTGAATAACTACAGTGAGTAGCATCCGTTCCATGGCGCTCAACGTAAGCCAGGCTGATATCTCCTCAGCTCAGCCGCAGCTCACCGATACGCTTGCAATCGAGGCCGGAAGACACCCGATCAAGGAGAAAATCATGAAGAGCAAATTTGTCCCCAACGATGTCTATGCTACACAACAGACGCGGTTCCAGATCATCACTGGTTGCAACATGAGTGGCAAGAGCACTTATATCCGATCCGTAGCTTTGATGACAATCATGGCTCAGATCGGCTGCTAGTACGTTTGATTGGATTACAAACTCTGAATCTCTGTGTACTAACTGCTTGCAGCGTTCCTGCTAACTATGCCTCATTTCCTATTCTGCATCAGCTGTTCGCTAGACTGGGCATGGATGACAACATTGAAACTAATGTTTCTACCTTTGCCGCGGAAATGAAAGAGATTGCCTTCATCCTACGCAATGTTGATCGACGTAGCTTGTAGGAGACCGATCCATGAGTGGGTACCTTATCATTGCTGACAGAAAATAGAGTCCTAATCGATGAGCTAGGTCGAGGCACCAGTACTAGAGATGGTCTAGCCATTGCGTTAGCTATCGCGGAAGCCCTCGTTTCGAGTCGCGTATGTGAATATACCCCATTGCTGCCGCCTTCTAACGTATTACAAGGCTCTTGTTTGGTTCGCAACCCACTTCAAAGATCTTGCGACTATCATGAGTGACCGCGCTGGAGTTCAGAACCTACACCTGGCAGTTGAGGTGAGGGCGTTTCCATTCTTCCCACATCAAACCACTCACATTCTTAGATGGAAGACGCGCACAGCATGACGATGCTCTACAAGACCGCCCAGGGAGTCGTCCAAGAGATCCACTATGGCCTAACGCTTGCGCGTGTGGTTCCTTTCCCACCCGGGGTTGTGGAGCATGCTACCTTGGTTGCACAACAGGTCGAGCGTCATATGCTGCGAAAGAAAAAAGCATCCGAAACTGTGCTCAAGGAGAAGCGACGCAAGCTCGTCCTCAATCTCAAGGAGCATCTCGTTCAAGCACACACTGGTGTGTTAGAGGGGGAGGTTCTCACTGCATGGCTTAAGGAATTACAAAAGGAGTTTGTGAATCGTATGACTGCTCTGGAAGCTGAAGCTGCAAACGCAGGTCAAGAGAGTGAGGACGAAGAAATGATAGACAGGAGCGAGCTGAGTGAAGAAGAGCGACCTAGCACGTCCGCCAGTCCGTCGGTCATATCAATTGACTCGCATACTAGCTCCACGGATTCTGATTCTACCATTCGAGCAATGTCAGAAGCATCTACTCTGAGAGCAGTCTCCAGTAACGAGCGCTAGCAGTAACGACCATATGCTCCTATGGCTGCTAGTAGCATGGGGAAGGACTGATATACGTGTAGGCAAGAGATTGCCGTATGAAGGCCTTCAAAGCCCAGTGTGATCAAAATCAGAACTCAATAGGATAGTGATTGCTGATATACATCTGTACATAACCAGAGTTACTCGTGAAATGACCCCAAGTTCAAGCGCGAAGCCCACAAGACTAGTATCATGGTCACAAAAGTTGATCCGGTGTCGATCTTGCCGAACTTGTGTCTGGCCCACTTAGCGCGTGAAGCATCGGATTCCAGGGTCATGATTGGAGGCGCTGCAAAGTGCGGGGGTCCTTATCGCTCCTTCTCCGATTAAATCCCTACTTCGGACGGAACAACTCCAGGGCTGCTGTCGGACCTTGCAACCTTATATAAGCGATCGTATACAGACCCTCATCGCGGCAACCGTCCTGTCGCTCGTTAGAGCGCGCTAGGTGAACGCATGCAGTGCAACCAACCCAGCACCTTAGTACCCGGCACCCCGGTGCACTGCTGCTCGTCGCCCAAAGGCTACCCCAGCCTGCCGAGTCGGCCCCGTATGGCATGGTCTTAGCGTGGCGTTCACCAGCCGCGCGAGCATCAGCTTCAGTCATCATTCGCACTATCTTTGCTTTCCCTGTCAATCTAAAGCGCCATGCCTCGACCGAAGAAACCCGGGGTAGAACCTAAAAGAAGATCGCGAAATGGCTGCTGGTATTATCCTAGATCAATGGAGTCTGTTCATTCTTACTCACCAAACACAGGCCGTGTAAAGCTCGAAAGGTCAAATGGTAAAGCAGTTCTAATCGTGGTCTTATCAGAGAGTACTAATAGCATCTCACAGTGGAGAAGAGAAGCCAAGCTGTACCAACTGCGAGCGCCAAGGGGAAACATGCGACTACAGCATAAGACTCAACTGGGGAGGCCGTTCAAAGAAAGATAAGACAAGTACAGCCTCTGATGCTTCGAGTGCAGCGTCTGGCAGTCCGTACCAGTCCTCCTTCCCATTTGAAGAGAACGTTTTCTCGTCTGCCCCCGAACACCCCGTGCAATCACAACATGCACGATCAACATCAAGAACATCCCCACCTAGATCTACGCATTCCATTGATCCAGCTTTGATGCAAAAGCCGCATGATGCCATCCGTACTGAAGCGTCGGGTGCGGACATGTACCTTCAAAACCAAACATTCACGTCCGTTCCCTACAACCATACACAGTATCAGAGTACTGTTGACGCTCGGTCGCATGTCACGTATGATTCGGCTGCCCCCAACTCCCGTAACGCTGGGTTCACATATGCCAATCCTACGATGCCGCCGCCACTGCCGGTTTCAGTGGATTCGATGGCCAAACGCCAGCAGTATGGCTTCTCTACAGACTCGAACACACCAACGTTCCCAGACACAGATTCGCCAAACACACTTTCACCAACGCCATACAGTCCCTACTCGGCTATGCCGCTAACACCGATGTCAATTGGATCTGAAGGAAACATTATGCAAACGTCATCAACACCGCAAAATTCAGCACAATCACCGCCAGATCTCCGTCGTGTGTCTGTCCAGTCTCTCATCAATGATCTTCCAAGGAAGAGATCACGGCCGGCCGGTGACGAGGTCGGACGTGGCCGACAATACCCAATTGCTGATTCTGCTTTCACCACCTACGGATACGACTTGGGTCTCCCTGATATCGATACTCCGAGAAATGACGACTTTTCTGCTATTGCCATCTTCAGCCCTCAAAGCAACACCATGGGATTTAACGAGGACACACCGTATGGTAGCGCTGATCCCCACGGCAAAGACATGGCCTTCGAAAGCGGGGGTTATTATGCAAAACCAGTTCCGATCAGGATTTCGAAGTCTTTAGAACCACTGCCTTCACTGCTCGTAGAGAACCAGATGAATCTCCTGTACTTCCATCACTTCATCAATCACACAGCGCGGGTTCTTGTCAACCATGACTGCGAGCGGAATCCGTTTCGTGAGATTTTACCAGAGAGTAGGTCAACGTTAATCTTCATGGATCTTTGTTAACTGTGGAAGTGGCTGTACAAGACGAGAACATAATGAATCTTCTTCTCGCATATAGCGCGGCACACCGAGCACGCATGCTCAATCACCCCGAGCCCTCGAATCGCATCGCCGTCTGGGTGCAAGACGTGTTCCCCAAGCTACGTGAAGCACTCAACGATGATCCCAACACTGTATCCGACAGTACTTTAGCAGCAGTGATAATGATGGCGAGTCTGGAGGTTATATCTTCTGGGACATTCGAGGTCCCCGTATCCTGGCAAAGCCATCTAACCATGGCACGCCAGATGATCATCCAGCGTGGCGGACCAAAGGGCATGGGGCGGCATGATCGTGTAGCCTACTTCCTGTCGCGTTGGTTCGCATACCTCGACGTCCTCGGCTCACTGAGTGGCAACAAGAACGACACACCTCTTGGCTCCTTCTACTGGTCTAGCGAAAACGCTTCCGCGGACGAAGATTTTGAGATTGACTGTCTAATGGGCTTTACAACAAGATGTGTAGGATCTTTGGCTCGCGTTTCTGAACTAGCGAAGCGCTGTGAACCGCAGCGCATCGACGAAGAAGGCAATGTGAGGGAGGGCTGGACCCCTAGCCCTGAGATTGTAGAGGAAGCCGTTGAGCTTCGTCATGCACTGGAGGAAGGCTTACTGGGCCGCAACATCAGGAAAGGATGCAACCACCGCTCGAGTACTTCCTCTGAGTCTGAAGGTGCATGGGATGCAACCGAGATCTACGCGACCAACGAATTATTCCACTGGGCGGGTCTAATTCACTTGTATCGTCGCGTTCTCGGAAAACCCGCCATGGACCACGAAGTTCAGCAAGCCGTGCGAGAGATTGTGGGCCTACTGTACAAGATCCGGAGAGGAAGTACAGCAGAAGCATGTTTGATCTTTCCCATGTTTGCTGCTGGCTGCGATGCGCAAGACGAAGGACAGAGGGAGAAGATCATCGAGCGGCTGAGGAGTGTGGAGGGCTTCGGACTGAACCATGTAAGCTCCTGCCATCAGAAAGTAAAGACTGACTTGCTTACTCCGTATCAGGTACCCAAGATCAGTACGCTCATGAAGAGCGTCTGGGATACCGGTAAGCCGTGGGAGTCGCTCGTCTCTGGCGAGTTCTTCGGTTGAGGATGCCTTTGTGAAGAGATATTGCACTGCCAAGGTCCACGAATCGATGCGATGACTATAACGAGTCACCACAGAGTGCTATTGATACTGCAGTCATGTCAATCTTATAAAAGAACTCGACAGCATGGCCATTCGGTGGATTGATGGAAATGACTTCTGCGCAATGAGGCTTGGACTGCCCATATCGAGTCAGCGCAAAGATGGCGTCCGTCGACTGCACGCCCTCGACGCCGAGCATGAGAGATGCGATAGACGGGCCAATCTAAGGATCTGAAAGACGAGAGTTTGATGGGTGTGAGGCTTGAAAGAAAGTTGGCGCGAACATCAGACTGATACGATATTACGAAGGAAGATAGCGTAGCACATGGGCATGAGCAGAGAGGCAAATCGACCGGCGACTACCAACCGAGTATAGGAATACAGTATTTCTGAGGGGTATCATCCATCCATCTGATATACATATCATCATATTATACAAATGCCCTCCATGAAGCCTCGAACCCTCTGACCCACCACATCAGCATCCACGCACCAAAATTCCCACCCTCACCAAGGCCACCAACCCCCTCTAGCAACTCTCCCCACAGCCCTCGTTCCCTTCCCCACCTCATCAGCCCCCTCCCTTACCTCCTCCACAACCGCATCAACCGCCTGTCCAAACTCCTCCCTCTCCCTCTCCATCGCCTCAGTAGCCTGCCCCCACTTCTGCTGCGCCATCCACCGCTGTTTCTCAATCGCCTGCCGCAGCTCCTCTTGCAAATCGCGTATCTCGGCTTTTGTGTCGTGTTTCTCTTCGATGGTTTCGAGTTTGTACCACAGGTAGTAGGTGAGTTGGTATGTGAAGAGGGCGCCGAGGAAGCATTTTAGGAGGGGCGAGCCGAAGGTACCGTAGTATGCGCCCTGTGAGGGATTTTGTTAGTATGGAGGGTAGAGGGAGGGTGTTTGTTGGGGTATGACGTACTACCCGCGATGGCTCTTTTGGCGGCGGTGCGGAGTTTGGGTTTGGCGGCGAGCTGGGGGGATGCGGTGCTGGTGCTTCGGCTGCGTATGTTCTTCGTGATGTCTGGCCTATGCGCTTGGGTATCGCGCTTCTACTCCATATCGACCGTGTTGCTCTGATGTGATTCATGGTGTCGTAAAGCTGCCAACTTTTGTCCCCGCTTCTGAGCTCGTTCGGTCGCCGCTGCGTGGTCGCCAGGTACTGCGCGAGGGGGGGTGTCCAAGAACGAAAACTATGACGTTGGTTTGTTTGCGAATATGCGACACAGACTATTGCGCCGACGGTGGTGGAGCTCTCCACGTGCAAAGAAGTGCAGATGCGACAAAAGTCTCCCGACAGAAAACGGTATAAACCTCCGTCCACTATCTCCGCGAATCCAGCTAATGCCGGTACCCTAGCGCCGTCGCACAGACCCACGCGATGCACTTTCCAAAGGGAACACGTTCACCATACATCTTGAACCCTCATTTCCGCTTCTCTTCTCCCCTCTTACCAGACACTAGACGCTCGCTTCCTTTTTCCCGAAACCTTCCTGGACCGCGCGATTTGCAGCCATCTACTCGTTCCACGTACACAAACACACATCATAATGGTACGATACCACCCCCTTCGCGGCGCAATGGAGCGGCTCTCCCTGTTGTCGCATACACACAACAGATGGAATAGGTAGCTAACCACCGTCACCAATGTACAGGCGCAAACACCACAACAACGCCAGGCAAACATGCGTTTCGCCAAGGCGCAGGAGAAGAAGATGGGCAAGCCCGAGTCAACGGAGCCCGTGGTCAAGAAGAGGGCGCCTCAGAAGAGCCCCATTAGCAGGTTCTGGATCAGTACGTTCTTTTCGCCCCGTGGTCTATATTGTTAGATCTTGTGAGGATGTGTACTGACTAGTATTCCCACAGTTGTCCTTGCTTTCATACTAGTTGGGGGTCTGCTCTTCGAGGTCCTTAAGCTCTTCTTCTAGAAAGCTGGGGTGATGCGACGCGATGCGATCGATTACCGGACGAATACGACTTGAACTTGATTTCGATCTTCCATACGTGGAGAAACAACACAAAGCTCACATACATGCTGGGAGAGCGTATAAAAGAGAGAAGTTGGGGGTCATCTTGGAGGAGCAACTTGGCTTTGAGGCCACTTTCTTGCGTCAACTATATAGGGCATACGGCGTTATAGAGGCATCATTGCGGCATCAAGGGGACTTGGTATAGCCGATTTTGTGGTAGCAAAATACCATTGAGCATTTGATATCACATATGTCTCAGACCAAGACAACCATCTGCAGCGTGCCTAGGCTACTATTCCTCAGGTGCATCTGCACCCTCATCCATGACCACAGTCCGCCTCTTCTTTTTCTTCTTCTTGACTTTGCCTTCTTCCTCGCCCTCAGCTGCGCCTTCGGCTGCGTTCTCGTCTTGGCCCTCAGGCTTGACCTTCTTCTTTTTCTTCTTCTTGATAGGCGCTGCTTTTTCCTCTTCACCAACTTCCGCTTCCGGTGGAGGCGTTTCGGCTGGCTCGTCTCCTTCCACAGCAACCTTTCTGACCTTTCTCTTCTTTTTCTTGACGGCAACTTCTTCTTTGACGTGTAATCTCTCGCTCGCTCGCTGCATCTCAAGCCGTAGTCGCTCGACTTCCTGGAGCGCCTTCTTCATCTCCGCGTCTTCCTGGGCCTTCCTCTCGACTTCGAGTTGAGTGAGCTTGCGATTTGATATGCCTTCGTCATCCAAGCTCAATGACCCAAGACCGGAGCTGTCCACCTGCAACAGCGATTTTTTTGTCTTCCCTGGACGTGGTTGCACGATGTCATCTCTCGAAGCGTCTGGTGCAGCAGGTCCAAGTGTCTCATCGCCCATGATGTCGACTTTGCGCACAGGCTTGCGCGGACTCCGCGATCGCGGTAGATGTTCAGACGATGACCCTTTGCTGTCTAGGTTGAGCTCCATAATTGGAATCGAATCGATGTCGAGCTCGTTATTCTCCCTATTGCCATCTCGCACTATCCTACTCAGTGGTGTGACTGCGCCGCTGCCCTTATCGGCTTCGGGGTCGATGTAGAACGGATCATCTTTGTAGCGTTCTTTTCTTTCAGCTTTCCGACGCGCAATGATATCAGCGTCCAGATATTCATCCTCCGCTGCGTTTTGGTATGATGTAGGTTCTTTATGCGGGGCATCCAGGCGATCCGCAGCCGGTGTAGCAACAGCAGGAGGCTCTGAGTACGCGGCTGCAGGCTCCGAATAAGCCGCATATACATCATCTTCCTCTGTCTCAAAGCCTTCTGCATCAGCTGTGTAGAGCAAATGCTGTAGGTTGGGGTTGATTGGTGTATCCAGATCCAGATCTTCAGGTAAAGGAACCTTGCGTTGAGCACCAGGAGCGACCGGGTTAAGCTCAGCGCCAGAAAAGAGGGCAGGTATAGCTTGGGTAAGCAGTAAAGGTGGATCGGTGAATGCGTCCTGGTCCGCGCTAGCAGCAGTGCCTGATGCAGCTTCTGCCGCGAGACGCATGAGTTCAAGGTACTCAACTGCCCGTTCTTGAACTTCCAGACTAGGGTGTGTGGAGAGCGGCTCCAAAAAGTGGATAATACGAGCCATGAGAAGGGACATTAGCGTCTTGCGCTCCGGAGTCCATGAGACTTGATCGTTTCCAGCCATGCTAGAGAAGACCTTCGGTATCGCTTGGAGATACACGGCGAGCGTTCTCGAAGATAATTGAAGAGATGATGGGTGTAGTAGGGAGGTCATGACTGGCTCCGGGCGAGTGAGGTAGTTGGCGTACTCTCCAACCAGCCAGCCAGCGTATTCCAGTACACCTTGGCCGCCGTTTCCGGATGCTGGGAACATCTGGTCTCTCCGATCAACGAGCACGAGCGATTGTGCGGCATCTATAGCTTCCGATCGAACACTCTTCACCCGAATGGCAACGTTCTGTAGTTCGTGTCCGATGCCACCACCAATGTCGTCTGAATGTTCTATTTCTTCCTCCTCTTCCATAACCGAGGTTGCTTTTGTTGCCGGTGATACCCTGACTAGCTGAGTAAGTACATCAATGTACCATTCGAAGTCGGCAATGTTGCTGTAAGTATCGCGTGAGCACATCTCCAGAATCCTCCGAATGACGCTTATCCTGTAGTCGTCTGGCAGTGGCGGCGGCTGGTCGGATTTCTGTTCGTGCTGAGGCAGATTATCTTCTGCGTCGGAGTCGGAGTCACCATAAGGTGATATGCCAGTCAGCCTACCTCGGTCATTGTTGGGATCGCTCGCCGCTGAGGCAATTGGTGCATTTCGTAGCTGTCGCATCAGCCGTCCAACAATCGCTGTGAGGTTGTCTGCATTAACCATGCCAACCACCAGATCCAAAGCACGCATTCGTATTGAGATATCGGGGTCGTCTATGCATTCGAGGATGACGTCTTGCTGCTGGGAAACCAAGTATGGATGTGAGGTGACGATCTTCTCGAACGCGAGTAGTGCGACATATTTTACTGCAGATTGATGAGAAGCCAAGCGTTGAATAACAGTGTATATTAGCTTACAGTTTGCATCTCCCTCTATGATCATCATGCCGCGTAGTTTGCCAACACATAGCTTCGCTACCTCCTCACCTTCAGCAGTGCCCTCTACGGCTTCTAGGATACCACCCTGGATGATACCACTGATACATTCGTAAAGTAACGACATGGCAGACGTCTCCCGTATAATCTTGGTCAACGGAGGTAGCAGTTTCTTGATGAGTCGGGGTTCTAATGGGGTTAATGTTGCAAACTAAGGCAGGTCAGTTCAAGTTCTGGTTTTATGTCCTCTGGGCTCAGTGCTTACAAGTTTGATGAGTTTAATGGCCATCCAGTTGTTGCCTCCCTCTACTAAGAGATCAAATAGTCTCGGTGCAAGCGGTAGGAAGTCCTGTGGTCTCCTCCATCCCAGCTCGCACACGACGTTGACGATTGCCGCTGTGACGCTCGCATCCTCATTGTCATCTAGCAAGCGCTCCTTGATCTTAGGCCATGCGGGCCGCAGTGTCTCTGGATACACAAGAGCCAGCCGGTATAGTGTTACGACGGTCTTCTTCCGGACCATTGCGTGCGAATGCGTCAGGCGCGGTATTAGGTCGGAGAGGACCGAGTTGGCCATGCTCGGGTTTATGACGTGTGGTATGGCGCCTAGCGGGAGAGCGATGTACTGGGGACTCGAGCTCATGATGTCCTTCTTGAGCTGGTTCTCGGCGAGCACGAGGACTTCGGTATCCCGGCGAAAGCTCTGTACTGCGGCCAGGTAACCCGTGCGCTTCTGCTTGAACTTGGAGCTTGACATGACCTCGAGGACGTTGAAGCTGGCCCAAGACATGTCGTGGCCGAACATCTCGAGGTACGTGAGCTTCATGAGGGCCGTGGCCTTGAGGTCCATGTCGTTGGTGCGTATTTCCTTGCGACATTCTTTTATGCTCTCGGCGATGTACTCGCGCTCGCTGCCTTTGTGGTTTCGGAGGCCCCGAATGAGGTCGAAGAGAGATTTCTCGAACCTAGGGAACTGTTAGTCACGACACTTGTATGGAGATTTGGCGGGCACTACATTTTGGCGTGGCTCAGGCAGCGTCACGCAGTCGTGTGTCGAGGTGTGCAAGCGCGCGAGGAGGGGTAGGTGTGCAGCGTGAGGGTGAAGGTGGTGGGCGACTAGGCATCATCATTGGGAGGCGGTCGTCATGGCGGGCGTGTTTGGCGACATGAAAGCGGGCTCTAGTCGGTCGTCTGCAGGGAAAGCGAGTGCTTGTCGGGTCGAGGCTGTTGACGTGCACCTGGAGTCCAGAGGCTCCACTACCGAACGCCCGCTAGTTTCGCCGGCGGAAGCTTGGGACAGGCATCCCCATCAGCTTACCTAACTCGACATGCTTCTCCAGACACTCTGTCGCCATTGACACGCACCCGACACCCCAAGTCGACGCCCGCAGCCGCCAGCATGACACAAGCCAACCTCCTCTCTCCACCCGCGCAAATACCACCGCCCACCGCCCTCGCCCTGTCCCAAAAAGCCCCCCTCGTCCTCTCCACAACACCAACGTCGACGCTCCCGTGGCCCCTCTCGCTGCTCTTCTCCCGCGAGACACCCGAAACATGGACCATCCACGAGAACCTCTTCCTGTCGACACTCCGCACCGGCGACGAGAATGCCGCCCTGTCAATTCTGCAGCGCCTCGAGGCCCGATTCGGCGACCACAACGAGCGCATCATCACATTGCGCGGCATCTACAACGAAGCAACGGCCCGGTCAGACGCCGAGCTGGAGAAAGTGTTCGAGGCGTATGAGAAGATACTCCGCGACGACCCCACCAACATGAGCATCCGGAAGCGGAGGGTTGCCGTGCTCAAGGCGCTGGGCAGGACCGCCGATGCCATCACCGCCGTGGCCGTGCTCCTGAAGAACAGCCCCACCGACTCCGAGGCATGGGCCGAGGCGAGCGAGCTGTATGCGAGCCAGGCAGCGTGGGGACAGGCGATATACTGCGCAGAGGAGGTTCTGCTCATCACGCCGAATGCATGGAGTGTGAGTACCACAGTGCCCCGACGATGCCATACGTGTACTAACCCGCGCTCAGGCTCACGCACACATTGCGACCCTACACTACCTCTCCACAGCCTCCAACAACCCACCCAGCCTCAGCTCCCTCGCCCTCTCACTAAAGCACTTCTGCCGCTCCGTCGAGCTCAACGACGCCTACCTCCGCGGCTACTACGGCCTCAAGCTCCTCACCACAAAGCTCAATGCCATACTCTCCGACTCCGACTCAGCAGCCAAGCGCAACACACAAGAAGACGATGACGTCCCCGTCCCCAACGCCCAAACCGTCAAGAAGCTCGAGGAAATCGCTACAAACAAGCTCGCAGAAATCATAAGGCAATACAAGTCAGGAAACAAGGCCTGGCAAGGCTACGACGAGGCCGAGATCATCGCGGCGCGGGAGCTGTTAGACAGAGACGGCAGGACAGAGCGGTGAGGGACTGCATCCGCAGCAAGTGACTGAAATGGTCATGAAACGGGGCGTTTTGGGCGTCTTTGGTGTAGACACGTGGAATACGTTCCTGGACAAAGTGTTTCCAGCACAGTTGCTAGATACCATTCCAAGTGACTTATTAATCAATCATCAACAAATCATAATGCAAACACCGAGAACATTCACGAGTGCACATGTGTAGCCAGAGATGGAGTGAAGATTGTGCATACAAAGACGCTTCGCAAAGGGTATATATCCATAATTATTATTACGAGAAGAAGCCCGTCAGCTCCCTCTCAAGTTCAATTCCCTCGTATGCCCTTTCCCGCCATCTTCGTCCCTGACCAGGTTCGACGCTCCGAAAAAACAACACCAGACCCTTTCATGCAGATCAGAAGAACAAAGATAGATGGATCGTTTCCCAATTTACCCCACACCACAAATGCCCTAATGTGGATATATCTGCCGTCGATGCCAGATGCTAGATAAGACAGCCTAGCGGAGCCGAAACGAAGAAGAAGTAAGAAAAGAATAAGAAGAAAAAGGTAAAACAACGCCTAGAGTTGTTGCAACATGTATGTTTTCCTTCGGTTCAACAGAAACAACAAAAACGCCACCTGTAAATGCCGGTAGATGAAAAAGAGAAATACAAGAATCTCGGCCATGGGCCCTTTTAAATCGCTTCCATATATCTTCAAGAAAGTGGTGGTGGAATGGGAGGAGGAGGAAAGAACAATTAACGGGACTCGTTTCTTCTTGTTGTGTTTCTTTCCCTGGAACCATGATATCCGTTGTACGCGGGCGTTTCTAATGTAATGCGTTTGTAGGTGCGATGAGAAAAAGGTTCGTGTATGCGTCGCGAATGTGCGTAACAACACCTAGATGTTGAGACCGCGAGTGAGATCTTCAAGGCCGGAGCTGTTGTTCTCCTTGCCCTTGGAATGCTTGTTCTTGCGTGCAGCCATCTTGCCCCAGTCTTCGTCTGCGTCGTCCGTCTCAGCGGGGGCCATCATTTGCGGGCCGGGGCTGCCCTTCTTCAGGATGCCCTTGATGGTGCTGGTCCTAGCCTGGTTTGCGCCGCCGCCCGAGGCTTGGAGTGTCATCGAGGTGCCGTTGGAGACGGCGTCGGAGTGGTTGACGACAGGTCGGTACCTAGCAGACAGACCAATGTTAGAACGCTCGGATGGGGCGATGGAGGGAGTGTACCCTGGATTCGGGCCCATGAACGACATGGCGCGCTGCTGCGGTTGGTTTCCGTTGCCTGACATGAAAGACATCGGTCGGTTTTGTCCGTTCGGTACATTGAGGAAACCCCCGCCTCCCATTGTACTGCCCATCGTGCTACCAGCGTAGCCGGGGTTGGGCATGGCCATCGACATCCGGGGATCTTGTTGTTGGGGCTGCTGCTGCATCATCTGTAGCTGCATTTGCTGCATGGCGATCATCTGCTGCATTTGTTGCATCTGCTGCATCTGCTGCATGTAGTCGTTCCCTTGCTGCATAGGGTATCCCATCTGTCCCATACCCATTCCCTGCATTTGCCCACCCATCATGGGGTTCATCATGGGGTTCATGCCGTTCATCATGGGCATGTGTGACATCCGCATCGGGTTCTGAGGTTGGCCGTTCGTGTTCATTTGCTGTCCGAGAACACCAGTGAAAGGCCCTCCCTGGGGCTTTTTCGCCGAGGCACCTCCCATGTACTTTTGCTTGGTCATATCCCTCATCTGGATCTGGTCCACGAGCGAAGGCTGCGACATACCAGCATCTTGATACATCATGTTAGGGCCCATGCCCATGTCTCCAGCAATCGAGCCGCCTGCGACTGATCCAGGACCACGCGCAAAGCCATTGAAGCCCATAGACTCTCGGTTGGTCGGCCGTACCAAGCCTCCTCCAATGAAAGAGGAGTTGTAAGGATCCTGGGGCAAATGTCTCGCGAACGCAGGCAGATTCCCTTGGCCCATGCCGCGTTGACTCATGGCACCTGCTGAGGCCGGGCGATCGGGTATGTAGGAAGGCATCGAGTTCGTCGGTTGGCTGGGGAATCTGTTGCGAGCTTGACTGGGGAAGCCGTGTTGGGCGAGAATGCCGAGCGGTACATCCTCGTCTTCCCATTCTTCGGCCTTCATGGAAGTTTCCGACGGGAAGCCCATGTGATCTGCTCCCGGCTCTGCAAGACCCCCAGGAGCTGTGGTAGACCGTCGCATAGCCTCGCGGGCAAAGTGCATCTGCTGATTCTTGCGTCTCATGAGCTCTTCTTCCTCTCTTCTTTTGATGGCATCCTCCTCGTCCTCGTAGTCTTCGTCGTCGGAGCTTTCCTCAGGTGGTGGCTTGTTCATTTGCTTCTTTTGGTATTCCCTGAATTCGGCCTGCGACATTACTCTCCTACCAGCCGCTGTACCAGGGACGGATGCAGTGTTGCTGTCTGAGGCTACTGCGGCAGGTTTCTTTGCTGTCGTGATTTGTTGCTTGGGAGCAGGCTTCGACGGCGCGAACAAGTCTTCGTCCTCAGCGTCATTGTATGGAGAGGCCGTCCGAGCGAGGGAAGCTTTGGGGGTTGTGTTTGTGGTCGTGCTCGAAACAGTGGCTGATCGAGATGAATAGGGGGTCTGGTAGGAATTGGCAGACGACGTTGAGGTGGAGTTGAGCTGTTGTTCCGGAGAGCTTTCACGATATGACTTCCTATCGGTATATGATTTGCGTACGAACTGTGCATCTGCATCTTCGAAAGTAGGTGCTGGTTGGAAGGTTGGGCTTTCTGAGGCGACTGGCGCATACGATGAGTATTTGTGGGGAGGCGGCGGCGGCGGCGGCGAGTCGTTGTCTGAATTTGGAGAAGCCATGAGGTTGTCGGTAGAGTTGCGACTGTCCCAGCTCTTCATTGGCGGTTCAATGCCAGTGGGCGGTAGAATCTTGATGGGTTCTGCTTGGAACGTGCGCTTCTCCGAAAGCAGTGAGCGTCCTGCGGTCTCTCGTTGAATTTCGGGAGATTCCTTGCGGCTTAAATGGCCAAACATGTCGTCCTCAAAGCCGCCGAAGTTCAGATCCCCCTCGAGCTTGGGCGGGACTGCAGTGCTCGCGTAGCTGGATGTGGTCATGGCGCGATTTCTGCCACTCCACCCTGTCCCTGACAGATCCTTGTATGAGGAGACGCCGGAGCTTGACTTGGGCAATGAGGGAAGATTCTTGCGGAAAGCGCTCACCGACGACGGAGCCGGAGAGCTGTTGTGTTGTGAGACGGCCGGTCGAGGGATATTAGTAAAGAGGTTGTCGTCGGAGCTGGTGTCGGTGGAAGAAGGAAGTGTAGAGGTGGAGCCATGTTGGCCATTGGCGTAGGGTCTCGAATTGGAAAATTGAGTCCCACTGCTTGACTTGCTGTCGCTAATTAAAGGGTCAGTCCGGCCGACGCTATGACTAGTGGATACGAAGCTTACCGTTTTGACGATCCTGGAGACTCATCGTCAACGGACTGGTTGCGATTTTTGCTGCCAGGATGGCTGAAGCCGCTGAAGCGAGGAAACTTTGATGATCTCTCTTTTTCCTGTGTCTTGCGCTGCTCTTTTGCCTTTTCTACTTCCGTCTTGCTCAGCACCCGGAAGGCACCAGAATCAGCGGGTGCAGTTGTGGTGACTGGGCTCGTTGCGATGTCGACTTCGTCGAACACATTGCCCTGAGACTTCCGACGGGCGGTGAATATCCCTAGGCCTGGCTTGCCCATGTTGATGAGTTGTGGTTTCCAAGTACGAGAAGCGACCAATGCCTCGGGCGGCCTATTCTGATGTGAGATGCGCTATCATATACTCCAAGACGGGCGATGCGTGGCGGTTGTGGTCGAGGAAGGAGCGACGGGTGCGGTCAGGAAGGAGCCAAACGTGGGGATGGGCAGGTAACGAATGGACGACTTGATCTAAACGTCTGGTATTAGCTCTGATTTGCGTGCCACTGGCGATGCAGGGTGCTGGCGCAGTGTCGAGAGATGAGGTGAGCGGGCGCGGCGGGTGTTGCTGTGAGAGCTGAGTCGGGAGCGTCGTTGAGGGCAACTTCGTATTACCGCGTTTCAACGTCAGGGCCGTGTCGATCTAGCCGCGTATTGATAATATTATGCGCCTCGAGGGATTCGCTTGCAGTACGCGGGGGCAGGAAAGCTCGTCGTGGCAAGATGTGCCTCTGCCACTTTCCAGCGCATCGCCTGGGCCGCTTGTTGGTTTCGAGTGCGGCGTTGCTCAATCCTTCCGGGGCCCGGGAGTTGGGTGGGTTGGGTGTGCGACTTACCAGACACGAGGCGGGTAGCAGCAGCAGCACCTGTTCAACGAGTGACAATGTCTGATTGCAGACGGCGGAGACGCGATGATGTAGTCGGAGGGCACGCGCGGAGAAAACGGCGGGATCATGAACGAGTATAAGGGCGCGCACGGATGGCACAAAGCGTAGTCAGGAGTGCGCCGTCCCATCATCTTCACTCGACTGCCCACTGCCCTCTCGCTCGGCCGGGCCTGCATCTGCCTAGGTACCGAACCAATGGCATCCGCCCGCAGTAGGCATAGCGCCAAATCGAGCGGCCATGAACTGCCATGTTGGGTTTTGCCATGTACAATTGCGTCTTGACGGCCCTTGAAGTTTGCCCACGGCGCGCCAAACGCTGGTACGATTCATGCTGTCTTGCACGTAGCTGCGAGGCTGCCGTGCAGCTTCACACATAAGCCCTACTACCTGTTGAGTCGACGGCTGCAAACTGCTGGTCGAGGGTGCTGGTACAGTAGTGTAGCCTCCTAGTCCGACCACCATCCATGTCCGGGACCCTCATGCCAAAATTAGATGGCTAGGCCAAGAGGACTCATCAACCATGGTCTTTCCAGGGCCGCACGCTCGTTGCTCGCTACCTGATAACAACGCCTGATCGACAGTATCGACGCGCAGTCCGGTCGACGTCATCAACACTTGCCATGTGCAAATTCTCACTGCGCCTGGTGTTTCGGCCCTGGACACAAGACCCTTCGTATTACACTGCTCCACAGCATAACGGACCCTCTCGGACCATGCCCGCGGTCGGCGCGATACCGTCGAGCCAAAATTACAACCAGCCCACATCTGTCTAGCGGCCCTGTTCCATAGGCACCGTGGAAGCTTGAATGGCTGTGAGTCGAGCCACAAGCCAGGGCTGTCGTTGCTTGTGATTACTGCACGCCAGGATATGTGATGCTCCATTCAGCCTGCAGACTCCGAGATGACACTTCTGCGAGACGAGACGCTTCGCCGCCCGGGCACTTCTCTTGCTCGTGCCTAACATGCAGCTGCCTGCAGGCTCGCTACCCGGTGCGAAAACATCGCCCAAGCCCGCGCGCTTGCTCTAAACCCTGCTGGATTCCCGTCTTAACGATATCTAGCTAAGAGAAGAAAGCCTGTTTACACTTCACATTCACTGCGCGCATTTGTTGTTGGGCGCACAAATTGCTTTGGATGATTTCCCTCCCAGATCGATCTCAGGAGGCTGCTGGTGGCTTGCCAATGTTGCCATGATGAGAGCACAGACGCTGCCGGGCAGGCCGCTACTGCATATTTCTCCTTATGGCTACACGCATGCAAGCCAATACCAACCTCGCTGATCTGGAGGGAAGCGTTCAGTTCATGAACTGCGACCACCTCTCTCCACCGCTCTGGCAGCACGTCATGACTACCATTATTTTGCGGCCCTTTTTTTAGGCAAAGCACTCCGAGCTGTTGCCGGGTCTGTAACGCGTCTCGTCGAGAGAGTTTTTCTTGTTCCAATCGTACGATTTGCTGCGCTTCTGCAGCTGCATGGGCTGAACGCGGCTCGCCAGCTTCCCGGGCGCTCGCTGTTGGCTTGCACCCTAGAGTCGTGTTCGACGAAGCGCTGCAGCATTACTGCGGGACATGACGCCGTCTCTTTTAGCTCTCCCGCCCCTCATTAATTCCAACCTCTCGTTTGCTTCAATTTCAACGTTCTGTTCACCCCGCCTGCGAACGCGTAATCGTGTACGGGTCATCTAAGAAAATCTGGGGGTCGGTCAGCTAGCCTCACCCTACTTGCGTCTCAACACGTTCGATCGATCTGCGCTCGGCTCTCACTGTCAGCTCGGCTCCTGGAGATCAGCCGACCCAAATTGGTTGGCATTCGCTCATATTGCATGTGTTCCCAGCTGGTGACAAAACCTTTTGTTAACTGTACAAAGTGTTCATTGTCGGTGCCTTGTTTCTGAACTCGTGCGGTAAGTAGCAAGCAGGACCTGCCGGCTTTTCAATTTCGCTTTATCCACATTGCTATCACGACTCCTTGTCTTAGCATCCTCAATGCCAAGACGTCGCAACAGGATTCCGGAAGGTCCAATGAAGGAATTTCGGCGAGACCGTTACATCCTCGATACTCTTCTGTTATGACCGCGTCAACTTTGCAGCGAGTCTCGGGCATTTTGCTTCTTTGCTGTCGGCTTCACCTAGTTTGCTTTGTTTTCCGTTTCTAGTCTGTTGCCATCCGCCCGGTACCGTGTGGAGACGGGACAGAACACTCATGCAAGAGACGTCTCTGCGTACGGTCATGAGACTCGATAGCGGCGTATGTCCGGGCTAGGACCATGGTCGCATCTGACAGGTCTGGTGAATGTAACGGCCGTGTATCGGAAGACGACAGCATTCTTCTGCTCGAATGGGCGCACACAAGGCGACTGTGTAGATGCCGTACTGATCACACCTGCGGTACTTTAGTTTTGACGCAGGGTAATGCTAAGAGCTCACGCGCCGTTACGTCGATCGAGATGAGCAGGTGAGATCAGGTTTTTACATATCCGAGAACATCTGTCGCTGAGAAAGATATGGGTCGCACTAGGAACTAGGAGAAAAGGTGCTGGAGAAGACAGGTAGCTTGAGTGTGCTCTAAGGGCAGGCGCGCTACGACTGAGTGCAGCTTCCCAAATATCTGCACCAAGGCTACCGCGGACTCACCGAAGCGCATGGACGCTCGAAAGGGTCCAATGACGCAACTGCGTAAACAGTGACAACGTTCACTCCAGCCCCAACACTGCAATTGCTTCTTCTCGTCTAGTAGTCCGACCCCCACACTTCACTGGCGCTACTCCACGACTTTCCTCTTACATCGGCGGCAACACCAGCAATCAGGCCTCAGCAGAACGCGGGAAAAACAAAGCCTGGTCAGCTTCCGCGCAACATGCCGACTAGGTTCCTCGATCTTCCGCCCGAGCTCCGCAACGAGGTGCACAATATTCTTTAGGAGGGTATCATACACCCACGTCAACCTAGGAAAAGACTGAACAGGTCTGCAGCCTACATTAACATAGAAACCTGCAAAGCAGGTGGCCTAACGCCGATGTAGGCTCTAAGCCTGTTCAGCTTTTTTCTTGTATAAGGGGCACCTGTTTTTTGAGAAGTACTGCGACGCCCGGAACTGTGTTGGTGCGACATCACACAGTCAATGGCTCATCCATACGCGGTACACCAACCGCCATCACATGGATACTGGAGGCAGTATTCAATCGTCTTGTTTCCCCACTTCATCCCATCACATTACAGAAGACCCGCAATGCATCCCCTCTCTCCGCAATTTGGAAGATGGACAGATATTGCGCCCATGCATGGGTCGCTAACTGCCGAACCTGGGCATATTAGCCTCATATACCGTTTCAACTGACCGGAGAGAAGGCCCCATCCATAGCCAGATAGGTCTGAACTTCAGCTGGCAGTCATAAAAAGAGTCAATCAACATGTTGAACCATTGAAGTAAAGTAGACTTGATATCAGCCGCACCTACTTGCAAGAATGCGCAGCCTCATCGCCACCGTGGTCATTGCCTTTGCAACACAGATCCTCGCAGCATGTACCCGCGAAGCCCTCAAATCAATCGCAGACGAATTCCTCGCCGCTCAAACTGCGGGACAAACAACTTTCCCTTCCCTTTCTAGCACTGTCGCATACACCGAAAACCGGAAGAGCGTCGACATAAAAAATGGCATTCTCTCCAAGCCCATGACAATCGACCATGCCCGAGCCCAGCACGACACAACTCAATGCGCCGCGTTCACTGAGTTTATTGTCACCAACACCGCCGCGCCGTATGTAATCGCAACGCAACTCCGTCTCGACAACAGCACAAAAGTCTCGCAAATCGACACCATCTGGACAAGTAAAGGAGACTGGCTCTTCAACGTCACAGGCACATACTACTGGGCCACGCGCGAGAAGTGGGATCCCATCCCTGCCGCTAACCGCGATACGCGTGCTGTCATCAAAGCAGCAGGAGATGCCTACTGTGACCTCTTCAACAACAAAAGCGTCACAGTGCCCTGGGGCTCGCCGTGCGCTCGCCTCGAAGGTGGTGCGTATACAGGCAAGGGTGAGGCGACGGACAGATGCGATGTCGGTGTTCCGAGCGGTGTACCTCTGGTAAACAGGCAATATATTATCGACGAAGAGTATGGGACCGTAGATATCATCATGGATTTTGGAGGTGTGGCAGGACAGGTTGGGGCGGATGGGTTGCCGGATAGTCATGAGTTTAGGGTTGAAGGGGGGAAGTTGAGGTACGTGCATACGCTCTCAAGTTGTGGCGGGAAGGCGTGCATGTAGGTTTTGGATGCATTGATGTGCGTGTGTGGGCATATGAGGATCAGGGGCTTGGGCAATGAGCAGGATGAGGTTGAATCTTCGATTTATGTGAGAACCATGTGACCAGAGCAAAATTAAATTCCAGCCGTATCACAGCTTAGTATTACTATTGCACTCCTGAAAGGTATCTGTTATGCTATAGGGGTTTTTAGGTCATAGGTTATGCTAGGAATAATCCCGAGCCCAACAGAGGGCTTACTCCTCAATCATCCTTACCACTACTCTCGCCATGTTCAACGTGTGCGCACAGTTTCCCCTTCGAAACTCCATCAGTCTTCAATCCCCATACCACATCACCACATCTCCATCAGCATCATACCAAGCCTCTGCACAACCTCTTACGTCCAGGTAATCCACCCACTCATCATTCTCCACGGCCAGTGCTTTCGGTACTCTCTTCAGAACACCAGATGCATTGCCATCGAATCCGCCAAGAAGTGACCTCTCTGCTTGAATTGTCTCCATCTCGTCTCGCACAACGTGGTGGTTGATGGATTCGCGGACATGTGGAGCTTGTGGCGCGTCTGTCATGACGACATCCCCGGACCCGTCGATGGAAGAGGCGCCGTGTATGATTCCGTTTCTGCAGACGAGTCTCTTTTCAACGAGAACAGGGTCAACGTAGTTGTGTAGACGCCAAGTTTTGCACTTGGAGGTATGTGTGAATGCCCAGATCAGTACTTCAGGTTGGGTCTGTATTGCAAGCTCACAGACGCCTGTCAACCTTGCAATCTCGGTACCACTGATAGCGAGTGGCCATATGGAGCTGCTATGCTCGCCGTCGCGTTGTCTTGGTTGATCAGAGGCAAATGGCTCATCCCACTAGTTTAGCCAATGGTTCCTCTTATGTCCCAGCGAGACTGCCGTAGAGGCATTATAGGCATCCCAGCTCTTAGCGCTTTGCTCCATCTGCGATAGACGAATGACGTCTGGAGGAAGGCTGTACAATAGCAGAGTGTCGCCGTAAGCCACGATAGCGCGGACTCCCTGCGACAAATCCGCAGCCGCACTATACAGCCTTGGTACAGCGTTCTGTTCTGGCGGAGTGAACGTGATCTTTCGAAGAAGCTTCGTAGGTCCGCCAAGAGGTGCGTCGCAGCCTAGTGTCAATAGGCCGTTGACAGGGTCGATAAACAGGACGTGATACCCGTCACTTAGCGGAAGCGCATGATAGTGATCACAACTAGGTGAACCTGGACGATGCGTCGCAGATTCAAACCCAAATGAACCCCAGAAAGACGTCATGGTGGGCCGGCCGAAGAACTTCCGGCTGATGGCAGGCCGATCTTCTGGATGTGCTGCACTGGAAATAAGACGGAGCTTCTTGGCAGATTCGAAGCCTGGTCGTGGCGAAAGAAAGTACAGGTGATCGCCTGCTGAATGTTAGGCGCATGGTAGACCCAAGAGACCTGTACTTACTCGGCGCTGTGAGCGGAAACTAACGACTCAAACTCTGTCCTGTGAGCGCATCAATCCAATGCAACTCAATTCCTGCTGAACATCCAAAGGCGACGCAGCGACGTTGCGGGCAGATAGAGACACTGCGTGGTGGATCGTCTTCGGCGCAGAGATGGCGGTATATCGTCGTGGTTCCTCTTTCGACAGGGACGGTGTGAACACATGACTCGAAGGTGCAAAGCCCATGGGCAGAAGGCCTTCGTGAGGGTCCGGAAATATTGAGGTTCCATGCGTGATTGACGAAGTGTTGATCGTGGGTTTGATGATCGTCCGTATTGTGGAGGTTGATGCGCTGGTTGTTCGACCGTACGCCAATCGTATCGAAGGTTGTGGGATCTCGCTCTTGGACGAATGGACGATGCATTCGAGCCGTGTTGCGTCCTTGAAGACTCATACCAGCCTCATAGTCATTGATACAGCTAGTCTGAATAGACGCAGATGTGGTGACACCCTTCTCCGGCCCATCAACATCAACATGTACATCGACGGAACCGTTGCCTCCGACTGTGCGTCCGTAGTGCAGCTCACAAACCAGGCCCATGCGTCCTTCGAGGAGCGCAGCGATAGCGTGTCGACCAGAGGAAACGTCCATGCTCATTTCAATGACCCTTCTTGGGCATACGACGCTGGTAATGGGCACCGGAAGTCCACTCTCGAGGTCGTAGATGTAGATTAGGGTTTCTCGTGCGACACATACGAACCGACCGCAGAGACTTGTGGAGAATACCAATCCGCTAGCATACCCATTGGCTAGCTCAGTGAAGTCAATGTCAGAGCGTTCCACGATAGCAGCTCTGTTATCCAGTCCGTTGCCGCTCCATCCAGATGACAAAGCACACTGCCGAGCAAGGTATCGACTCAGTGACCATTCTTCGCTATGCGAGGCAGCGGTCGCAATAGGATGGAAAGCGGCACTATGCGCTGTGGAAGTAGTATTTCCAGTGCTACTCAGCCAACCACCTCTGCTTAGCATTGCATTGAGCAGTTTCTTATCAAGACTTGCCCGCATCCAGTGTCGGCACGTATGGCGTACGGCATTGAAATCTTTTGGGCCGAGGTAATCGTATACGTGCTGAAGAATCTCAACTGGAAGGTGGTATGAGTTAGGAAAGGTCGGTGGTGCTGCCACGCTCAAAGCAAGATACCAAGCGCGATTTGTCAGCCTCAACGCCTTCCATGCAGCCGTATTCAAGTACGGTGAGAGCAGCATAGCAAAAGTACGAACCGGAGACGTAGGTGCGTGCCCAACAAGATTGGGATTACTGCACGTAGCATGACCTTGTGCAGGAGTAAAGAATGGAGAGCCGTCCTCAAGCGCGATGACAAAAGGGCTTTCATCTTCTTCCGACGGTGTGCGAACGCCGAGTAGAACATCAGTCACAGTTCGAGTGATGCCTTGATCGGTACCGGGCTCCAGGATTGCATCCTCAATGATGCTGGCACTGTCGAGCATTGAAAACGAGTCGGTCCGCGCTCGTCGTAGTAGTTGTACGTCGCTATTAGTTTCTGCGAGACTGGGAAGGCGAGACAACGAGTCGCTGTAAGACCCTACGGAGCGGAGGCTTGGTCCACTGAACATGAATGTGGCAGGCGAGACCATGTCTAGGCTGGGTACTGAGCCGTATAACGAGGACCCCGGTCTGGACCCAAAGCTGGATGCTCGCGATCTTGCTTCCGGACTGTCTGCTATCACATTACGATCTGCGGCGCTACCGAAGAGCGAAGTGATGTATCTGTGAAAGGCCACTCGCGGCCTAGATTGTAGACGGGATGCGAGAGCAGTATTGGAACGGTCAGCTTTGGCAACTCGAGGTAAGGTCTTGCGACTATGAGGGATACGGGTTCGTGAAGGTCGAGGAAAGACATGGCGAAGAACTTCGGAGCGTCTTGGGGCTGGCGATTGCGCTTTGCTTGTATTGCTTGGGGTGGCTTCGTCCAATGGATTCGTCTGCGATAGGGTTGCGTCAGCCAAGAGTGGGGTCGTCATTGCGTAGTCCATTGCGTGAGACATTTGTTCGCGGCGGGAACGGGGCGGAGTGAGAGACAGTATGCGCGTGGTTGGCAATTCCGAGAATGAGGCTACCCGAAGAGGTTCGAGTTGGATGATAGGAAGCGCTGATTCGGACTTGGTTTCCGCCACCCCACGCGAAAGGTATATCTGAGAAGACGTGATTGAAGCACCCCCGTGATGGAGGTGCACCGTTGGTTCAAGGTGAGTTGCTGATAATAATGACCAGGAAGGAGACCAGAGGAGTGTTAGCCAGTTCAGAGGATGTGACTCCTTTCGAATGACGAAAGAATGCGTGGCGTGGTATGGGTGTCGCGTCAGAAGTGCCTGCGGTGAGTGGGTGAAGAACGTGAGGTACAACGGGGTAAGAACATAACCAAATTCATTGCGGTAGTGGGTATCAACAAACACAAACCAGGAAAGAACGACGACTATACAAGGTGGTAAGGATGTCCGATGCATACAAGAAGGAACATCCCTAAACTTGTCGAGGAAAGTGCGCTTGGGCTATTCCCAGCTGCCATTAGCATCATCGGTCCCAGATCCATGAGATCCGTTCTGAGGCCTTCCATGTTTCTGTAGTAGCCATACATCATCCAAAGGCATGATGATACTAGGGTTCTGGAACCGCAGGCCACGTTCACGGGCTTCATCTAGTGTAAGTCTGCCTGCTTGCCCGTTGGCAACCGCTTCTTCTTGAACGTCGCGTCCAAGCTCCGATTGTTCCGGACTTCGCAGGCTCCGTAAAGCGATGAACTTCATCAGTGGCCGATAAGTGCGCGCAAACACAACAAGGAACCACAGTGTGCAGACTACGAGCGGCGCTACCATGACGGCCCGTTTGAACGCCTTCTTCAGAGCCAGTTGACCAGCCACAGTGATTTGGAACAGTACGACACCGACGAGAACGCGGTCACACATCATTGTCCAGCCTTTGCCAGTCGAGTGTTGTCTGTGCTCCATTGCATACAAGAGTTGATACTTGTGCACAAAGTGTCCGATCATGAAATAGGCCAAGCCAGTGAGCAGAACCATCCATGAGTCTTGCAACACACTGTAGACGATACAGATGATGAAGATCAAGATAGTTTGCGGCAAGAAAAACCCGTAACTGAAGACCGGTGGTTGTACCAGTTCGGCGTAATCTCTTGGAGTCTTGGCGCCAATCAGATAGACCGGGTACAGAGAAAGGGCTCCAAACTCCAAAAGTCGGAATGGGAACAATCCGAATCCTTGAAGGATGATGAAGTTGGTGTAAAAGCCGAGTAGATTAGAGAGCGATGTAGCCAAGGCGTATGCAATTTGCGTAGCGCTTGTAAGCTTCTCGGCGAAGCGTTCAAGCATCGCCAGGAAACCGGAAGCAGTTCCCAGTATGGTGAAGAGAATGAAGAAGTTGAAGAAGACGAAGAAGAAGTTCTTCGAAATTACTGAAAGCTCAACATCGCCCTGTGAGATCATCCCTTGCTTGTTGGCAAGCCCTAAAGAGTGTTAACATGGCAGACATTGACTGTTGACGGCTGGCACACTTACAATCGTACAAAAACGGTACAAGCACGTTGATCAGAGAGACTGCCAACGTAGGGAGTTGATTGTTGAAAAGAACCTCGAGGTTAGGGTGCTCGTGCAGCAGATTTGCCAGACCGGGCAGTACCTCTTGAATGGAGCACGTGTTCAAAGCACCGGCGATAGGTACGAACAGGACTGTCCAGAAGACGCTCAATACACCAATAGCGATCGTAATCGACCAAGATCGAAACATTCTTTGGCCGCGAGACAAATATGTGTTTGACCAAACTACGTCCTGTGGTGCCGGACTTGTGTGGGCCAAGAGCTGTAGTGGCGAAGGGTCGAGCACAGCCTGGATGGCCATTTGCGCACTTGCAACGCTGTCCATAGTCACAAACGCCAACGGAGTCGGCTCGAATTCTTTCTTGCGCAGCGCCCGAATATCGTCGTCGAGTCCGCGCAGTTTCTCTTCATAGTAGTCAATGGCATCTACCCTCTTATATGTCAGCTTGAAGCGGCCGTACCAGATCTTCGCTGTCGGGCGCTGCTGCGCATAAGGGCTGATGTGGCCAGGGTCTCGTTCTGCGTCGCTCAGGAAGTGGCTCGTCTCGCTCTCCTCGTTGCCGCTATCCTCAGTATGTTGTGGCGGATGTGGCTGGACCACCGGAAGAGTCTCCAAGCTTCGTTCCACGCTTCGGCTTCCAAGATGAACAGTCCAGGCCTCCTCCAATTTCCGCAAGACAGCTTGTCTCTCGACGACTTTGTCGTCAAGCTCTTTCCAGTTCCTGCAAAGTGTCACGCTCTCGACCTTGCCGATGCCGAGATCCATAATGAAGTCCTTGATCTTGTCCTCGGACCGTAGGTCGATAGGAATACCAGATAATCTGATGGTCCGGTCGGTGATGGTAGTCTGGCTTCCCAGATACTCTTGCCGGACATCGATTATCCTCCTCGTTTCCGAAACGATCAAGTACATTATGAGGGCGGTGAAGAGGTACACGAATACAAGATACATCCACAGATAGTCGGTGTATTGTTCGTAGCCGGAGGCAAATGTCGAAAGTGTGCTTCGTATTTCAATGCGCTCAAGACTGGGCTTCTTGTCAATCGAAGACTTCTTTCCCTCCTTGTCCTGATGTGTGTCGTGGACTGGTTTGATGACGGCTAACGCAAAGAACAGCGTGACCAGCAGGAACTTGATAGCCATCTTGAAGAAAGCGAGGTATACGTAGGCGTCGAGACCGGCTGAGGCGAGCACCTGCTCGTCGGTGATCCTCCATAACGGTATAACCCAGCCGAAGAAGCTATCGGGAAGGTCGGGCAGCGATGTCGCGAGGTTGTTCTGCTTCTTGCGCGCAGAGTAGAGGCCTTTCCATCGTGGGCGAAGGAACTAATATGACCAGTCAGCAGGTAGGTCGGAAGACAATACTGCGAGTACGCACGCAAAAGGCCAGGAAGGCCACTAGGCCAAGCGCGGCGGAGAGGGAGACTTGGAGGTGGAAAGCGCGCTGCGGCCGGCGCGTGCCGTAAGGGTCGTTGGGGTCGCTGGTGCCATTCCCGCAAGTACCGTTGCCTTTGATCATTGCCAAGTGCTCTCGTGAGTCGCCATAAACAAAATCGACGTTGAGGGTCGTGTTCAACAGGAGGACGGAGGGTGGTGTTGGCGATGTCATGATCCGCACGCTAGCCGCCCAAGCCACGCGACTCATACAAGCTTCACCCCGGTCCGTTACCCGCCTCGTTTTCTGAAGACTTCCTCACCGCATGTCACTCACCGCATGCATATAACAGCTGCTATTCGCTACTGCGGACACAATTTCGTCTCGTGATCATATGCTATGTACTGTGAATGAGTACAAAGAATTCGACGGCGGTACCGTCTAGGTACAGTTCATTGGACAGATGACGTGTCACAGAGCGGATACCTGCAAATACTTCCCATCCGGCAATGGGCAGGTTTGACTAGCAAAACAAAGGTCGTAGGAGCAATGACTGGTAGGACTACAGCTGTAGTTGCAAATTGCATGACTGCACCTGCTACAGCATCTTTTGAAGCCCAAACTGACTGCTGTATGCGATGACGCAGGCTGGCTGTTCTTTTCCATTTCCTTCCCAAGGAGATACTGTTCATTCGTGCACTTTGTACGAAGATCCTCGCCATGGTTATTGCTACCACAGCACTCGCTCAAAACGAAAGCAGACCTCAAGACCAGTCATTTGATGCAGCGAAGTGGTTCGCCACAACGGAGGCTGTCTAGAAGCACCCCGAGAAGTGTCATTTGGAGTCATTCGACTTGTAAATCGGTATGTGTGCTCAATGGTAGCGGAAGCAGTCTGACCAGGACTGCAAACCACGTTCCTTCCAAGGTTGGATATCTCAATGTGAGGAGTCTATTCCTCTTACGGTTGGACCTCGGGAGACGCGTGAACACGTGCCTTATCGATAAGCACCAACGGTGATCGCGAAACTTCGCTGTCGGTACTTTCTCCGGTTCCGCAGGCGTCACTGGTTCAGGTGGAGAGAGAAGGATTATCTGGACGCGCGCTCGCTACCATTTCTTTCGTACCCACCATCATTTCCTCTTTTTGCAAAAGTACTTTCACACTACACTACCAACTACATCTACCATGTCTTACCACGGTCGGGCACCGCAGAAGAGCCATACCCAGGGCTACCGCAGCTCGCCTTATGGCGCGTCACCAAGGAACAACGCCGGGCGGGGTAAAGGCCCCGGGTCTTTCGACGTACAACGCGAATACATCAACGAGCAATCTCCAGACGCGGAGTCCGCGCGCAGGAACCCTCTGCACAGTTACTTCATTCAAACCGGGAAGCACAGGGGGAACACACTAGCGCACATCAGTCGCTTCGACGAACAGTACCTTGGATGGATATCCAGCGATTGCTGCAGAAACCTACCACGCGATCACATCATCCGGAGAGCCATCGACCAGTGGAACGCAGAACGCAGAGCTAGTGGAGCGTTGCCTCCTGTTTCCAGTGCTCCATTGCGATTCAAGAGTGGCAAGTACCATCTCTACATGCAAGAGAAGTACCTCAGGAAGTGGTGGAAGGTCACGGCTCAGGAACTCGTCGACGCTGGTGTCGAATACAAGGTCAACGAGAACACAAAGACAAAGGCGAAGAAGTTCTCGCTGTACCAGGTCTACGAATATGTCAAGAAACATAATAAGCTTGACAGGGAAGAGCTCGAAGCTGTGGTTAAGGACGAGAAAGACCGCATAAACAGGGCAAGGACGACGTACACGAGTTACCAGAACGGTGATTTCGCCGGCGGCGGTATTGATTACGACGACTGCCCCTGGTGGTGAGATCATGTATTACAGGTAAGCGGTGTGCCCTCCACCAAACGGGAGCCAAACTGACTGCAATGCAGGAAACAACGTGTGGGAGATTGTTCTTGCCAAGATGGCTGATACCCGATGCAACAGGAGTTCTTCACTTTCATCAGATAAACTTTGTAACACCAGACAATTTGGAACCTGCTTCTCTGCCGGAAAAATGAAGAATCAATTCATTAGGTAGTAATAAAACGCCGTGTACCTCGGGTATCAAACTCCACAAACCGCTAAAAGTCGCTCAACAAAGATCCGGCTGGGGCACGCCGAACAACCACACCATGCCCCAAAGTCGTACGCTTCTCTCGTCCATCCGTGTCATAAGTGCATGGTCAGTGGCCCGCTTGACCGCCTCGCGCTCGGGGAACAGGCTCAGAAAAGCATGAGGTTGCGCAGGTACAGGGACTCTGTCATCCACCTTTGTCTCCGCTAAAGGGTGCTCGGAAAGGGAACGTTGACGAAGTTCATTGGCACTCATATGTGGTGTATCGGCAAGTGTCCACCAAAAGAGTCTGCTCAAGGGTGTCTGGCCTTTATACAAGGCTGCATTGAAGTCGTCTTCATCGGCAACAGAAGACTGGATAAACTTCAGGTATGTCTGCAAAGCCCGTAGCACATCGTTTGCGCGGCAATCCCCTAGCTGGTCGTTGTCTTTCCAGATACGCGACGAGTGGTAGGGGTGTGACACTTCTCGTATGTTGCCCAAGTCGCCGATTGCCCAGTGGGACTCGTCTTGAACAAAGATGTTCGCTGGCTTGATATCATCGTGACAGTAGCCTGCACGGTGTAAAGTACCCAGATTCTCAAGTAGTTGGTTGAAGGCTGGCCGATAGCGTCCATCAACCTGACTATAAGCCATAGGCGTTTCTTCCGACGACAGTTTGTTGGCAAGTGAACGAAGATTTCCGCCTTTGAGCAGAGGGGTGACGAGGTGCCACTCGGCCGGTTCGCCAGGCGTTGTAGAAGCCATGAAATGTGCTCTCACGGGAAGGAAGCCGTTCTTCGTCGCGTTCGCATCGTCGGCAGCGGAACCCCCAAATTGTAGTGATGCGGGTATTTCCGTTGGCCATTTGGACGCATCTGGCGCGCAATTTCGGAATGGACTCCGCCCTGGTGTGAACGTCTTGATAACCGAGTCTCCGTAGGCGAACACCTTGCCCTCCCAGCCCTCGCCAAGCACTTTCCAAGACGCCCGGTTTGCTATTAGCTCTTCTTCCAACTTCGAACTTTCGTCATCGGGTTGCCAAGATCGAGCCTGTAGGTCTCCTTCGTTGTGGGAGTTGAAGTTGGTCGCAGAGTACTTTTCCAAGAGTGCTTGTCGACTAGTGAGGTACAGATGTTGTTGCTGGAATAGGGCAAGTATGAAGAATACAACAGCGACCCGGTAACGCAGATAGTATAGAGTCCGCGCGCTGTGTGGAACTGAGTTTAGGAGAAGGCGACCCATGGGTGCTGGTATAAGTCTCCGACAGAGAGATGAGAAGGAGAAGGAGTATGGCGCTCACTAAGCTTCGGAACTCATACTAAGAGAGTGCGCCTGCCGTGACTCTTGTAGAGCCGCAAGTGGCATCCCTCCAAGATTCATGGAAAGTGCTACGCGCCAGCGCATTGGAACGGTGAGCGAGTGCACTGCAACGACTCAAGCTCCGAGTGGCTCTCGCGGAGCCAAACGGCATCTCGGAACCAGCTGCCAGGCGCAAAGCTCTATTCTTGTTCTCCCTACTGCGCCCCTATGACGTTCAACTCCAAAGTCTTGGCCTATGAATGGCCAAGATGTGGCTTTTGAAGCGAGGAAGCAGGAAGTCGGGTAATATCATTCGGATGTCGGCTAGCAAAGTTAATCTTGAAGTCCCCAAGGCTGTGGCGTCACAACGCAGTGACTTCCCGCATAGTCTTTATTGGCTAGCCGTAGTGGCAAGAACGGCTGTGTCCAGTAGTGTCCATGTGGGTCGGTAGGCACATAGCCTGTGCTTAACTCCGATATTGGATCTATGCAACGAGATGTTGTTCTCAGCACTACCATAGCCACGCCCCGGTCGTGCTCTAAGCCGCACAGCCGTAACCCTAAAACCCTACCGTATCTGGCTCACTATCGATGGGTGCGAAAGACCACAAGCTCGCGCGATTGGGCAGGCAAGTATCCCGAAGCAAGTTACTGGTGTTGTTGGTAAAAATGTGGGGTGACGTCAAGGATGCGCTGTCTCCAGCCAGGTAGCGTCAGGCACGAGGTTAGCGTGGCGCATGGATCAACAGATCTCTATCACCACTGAACCGGCTTCCAGGCTTTGCCGTGACATCCTGAATCCTTGCATCCTTCCGCACCTGCACCATGAGTTCCGAAACCCAGTTTGCTGAAAACAGGACCCGCTTGGTCTCCCACTTTGATGGCTACAGGTAAGGAGCGCCACGTGCCGCCACTTCCGTAGCCACAACTAACGGTTCCAGCACCCGGGATGCACAGAGCGACGGGTGGGCCAAACTGTGGGAACAGAAGGAACAGGATCTGTGGGATCGGGGCCAAGCTTCGCCTGCTCTGACTATGTTCCTTGAAGAACACCCTTATCGCGAGACGCTGTTCCGAGACCAGAGTCAACGGCAGTTGAAGGCATTTGTGCCTGTAGGTGTCTCGTAACGAGCGTACTTGACAAGAGGCTCATCGTGCATTAGGGCTGCGGTAAGGGGCATGATGTGGCGCTATTAGCACGTCATGGCTTCAGGACATGGGGTCTAGAAATTTCCCAAGGAGCAGTGGATACCGCCAACGAGAACGTCAAATCTCATCTAGATCCTTCAGCTGGCCATGTCGCTGACGTCGTGCTCGGCGATTTCTTCCAAAAGGGATTCGAGGCTCATTTCGGACCTGATTTCCAGGGTTTCGATCTAATCTACGACTATACAGTACGTTCGGCATGCAAAGAGTCCCGACCGACATGCTCCTAACGAGTGCTAATAACGTCGATCAAGTTTCTGTGTGCCCTGCTTCCTGAGATGCGAAGAGATTGGGCCGATCGCATGAAGAGCCTTTTGTCGCCAACTGGTGTTCTCGTGTGCCTCGAATTTCCAATGTGGAAGCCTCTGAAAGCTCAAGGTCCGCCATGGGGTCTGAACGGTGTACACTGGAACCTTCTAGCCGATGGTGCTGATGGCCTGTTCGACGACTCCGGCAATCTTCTCGGAACAGGAAAGGAGCAGGGCTCGTTCGAAAGGGTTGTGTATTGGAAGCCCCCAGTCTCTTTCAAACAAAGTCGCGGCGACGACATGATTAGCGTCTGGAAGTTGAAGCAATAGACGGCGAGGAAACTCAGACATGTATCGTTGCCCTATCCGCATGGTCTGCGGCAGGTTGGAAGACAACGGAGCACTTCAGTTGGTAAACGATGGTAGCACAATGATTGATCGGGGCTCGTTCGCATTGTATAAACGCTAAATTGTAACAGTATACTGGAAAACAACCACCTCACATCCCGTCAGTCAGCATAGCCTCAATCAACTGCACATGCCGGTTTGCATTCGTCTCGCTCCACTCAGTATCATAGTTCAGGCCTGAATTATCGACGTGGCAAGTCAGTCTATGTTTCACGTACAGTTGGAACATCGCGTTTTTGTCATACCGTATGGCCAGAAGTGTCCACCACCGCAAGTAATCTTCGCATTTGCTCCATCGAAGCTCCTGATCAGGGATAGTGCCGTGCGCCAGTCGCCTGCAGCACACTTTCTGTCAAAAGCCGCTGTCTGGCCGACTCCTAGCGTGTGGCTTATCTCATGCATCGCAGTCCTTTCCGTCATGTAAGCGCGGTTGGAGCCGAATCGTAGATCGCCGTTGTAGTTCGCCTCGGCAGTAGGGACACCCGGGGCGTAGGCCACACGAATCGTCTTGTTTGCGTCGGAGTACTTCTCATAGCGAGCGACGGCCTTTGTCATTGCAGCTTCGATCTTAATGTATGCGTCTCTTTGGTCGGCGGTGGGGTTGGACGCTTTTGCCAAGGACCAGGACAGGCGTGCGGAGGCGGTGCAGGCATACGCCGCGACGAGGAGAAGAGAGAACTGCATGATCGTGGGTGTAGTTTCTTGGGTTGGATCAAGAGCTGTGGTTGTCGGCGCTGTTCAGGGCTTACAGCGATGAGGGCTGCTGCGGCATACCCAATGATATACCACGTGGTCTTTCATGGTAAATCTCCACCGCTGATTACCACGCACACCTTTACTGCTGTAGTGGCTGCAATTAAGGGCGGTCGTTCGGCCTCATTAGGTAGGTGGGTTGATAAGCTGGGATATTGTCCCACGCGTAGGAGAGCATCGTTCAATCCTTTCCACTCGCGATGATTCGTATCCAGCCAGATATGCTACCTTCCTCTGGCGGCTGGGTCACGTTTAATGTACATTGTCTTGGTGTTGCGGCGTACAAGGGCTGAAACGTTCAAGCGTCGGAGAATTGATTGCATGTAGATAATGTCCCCGCACTCCGGAAGATTTCCACATCGGCAATGAGTGCGCCTCCCGCCTCTCATACAGCCGCCATTGAGTGCCGATCTCTAGTCGAATGTCTTCCTGCCGCTACCTTCTCTCTACTAGCGGCTGGAGTCGTATCATATATACCACACGTGTCAGCCTAGTACTACCTAGGTAATCTCAACGCACTACATCTGCCATACTGGCCATGTGAACTGCGTGCTAATGTGTGGAAGACAGTCTCATTCCGAACTGGTTGTGGCTTTAATTGCTCTTGGGTGTATTCATTGGCGAATAGAGGTGGTAATCGGAGAGACTGAACCTATCGCTTGATGGAAGAGACATGTAGAGCGGACACACATCTGGTGTTAGGCGTAACAAGCCCAGCCTTGCCCGAATTCGGCGAACGCCTTGTCCGACCCACACAGCTAATCAGGATGCATGGGAGTGGGACCAAACTCTGGAAAGTTGACCTTTTCTCCTATCCAGACGACCCAACTACTCGTCACTGTTTGAACAATTGCAATATATTCAATCAATTTGCCCAGCTTTCCATCAAGCAGCCAAGTTCTCTGGTCTCCGCCTCCGCATCGGTGGTTTAGTGGTAAAATTAGCCGTTGCCATCCTCCGCAGGACAGTTTCGGCTAGCCCCGGGTTCGATTCCCGGCCGATGCACCACACACACATCTTTCTTTTTGCCAATGTACACGTCCTGGCGGCGTTGTGGTGGAAAGAGTATGTTTTTGAGCTGGTGATGAGCACACGTGATTGAAACGTGGCCGTAAGCGAGGCTAGCGCCGGCCCTCCCGCACTAGCAGCGGGATGCGAAGCGTGGCAGACGAGATGACAAGAACTTGGAACCTGTGCAGCTGGAGGTAGTCTTTTTGCGCTTGCATCATTATCTTACTGCATTCGCCTTCCTGTATTATACATTAAGTCATTATCCGTTGATTATCAGATACTGCAATCCGGACGACTGCACAGACTCGCCCTTGCCTCGCACTCGTATTACCCACGACACTTCATCAGATCACACTCAATCCCTCGCATTGCCCGACATGGTAGCAGCGACCGCACCTCCAAAGACTGCAGCCAGCCCAATTCTCCTGTTCTCCCTCTGCCCACTAACCCGCCACCGATGACTAGCCTTGGGCACAACCACCCTCTCCGGCTCCGCAAGTCCCATCTGCCCCGGCGGCGCATTGCTGAGCTGCCCATACTGCACTCCCCTGTCTCCCAACATCTTCAAGCACCTGGTCGAAGTCGCCGTGGTATGCTTTCATCTTGTCGGGCGCGATGATGGGCGCACCGAATGCTTGTGAGATCTCTAGTGGACCTAGAGTGACTTTGCGACCGAGTTGCCAGAAACCCCAGTAGACGGGTAGGACGAGTATGACGGTGATGAAGGTTGCTGCGAGGGCGCCGAAGACGTAGGCGGAGGAGGTGAGGTATTCTTCTACGATGCCGGTGACGGATATGGTAATGTTTTGGCTGGCCATGCCGAGGGCTTTGCGTTCGTCTACATCGGTTGTGGGTGCGCCTTTGATGTACAGAGAGGTTACGAAACTCAAGGTATTGAGTTTGCGCAAGAGCTCGATGGTAGGGTCATCTCGACCAGGTTTCTTAATGTTGTACCAGCAGCGGTCCTCTGCTTCATCTGATTCAGCGTAGAAGATGGATTGAGCTGATGCGCCTCGCGCGACGATGTCCCAAGTGGAACCGTGGCTGATATTTGCGGAGGATTCGTAGAGGTTGTTCATGATGTAGGCCAATGCTCCGACAGTAGAGGTCTCGTTGAAGTACTCGTTGAGCTTGGCGGTATTCAGCACCTTCAAGTCGTCGATTTGGGTGATATCGTTCAGGTTAGTACCGGTACTCCAGAACCGGTCGTCATTGAAGAACTTGACATGTGTAACGATATTTCCGCCGTCTAGTTCTTCTTTACTTGGTACCATGACCGTAACGGGGTACCGAACAACTGCGGGCCTAATATCGCATGTGCGGATATTCATGGTCCCTGGACAGGAATGCTCGTCCTCCCCAGCGTGGCTGTCGACACACCGCATCTCAAGTTCGATACTGGCGTATGTCTTGGTTTCGCTTGCCCATGATGGTCTAAATTTGACATCCCACAACAAATGAGGTGTGCCGAAAGATTCAGATCTCTCCCACTGCCGTAGCCCATAGTCGACATCTTCGTATTCGGTGGTGCAATCGAACGCAAAGCCTAAGCCTTCGATAGAACCACTGCATTCCTGTCTATAGGGACAATCGAAGAAAGATGCCGTGTCATTGAGGGAATCGTGCACCTTGCTATTGGCGAGCTTGCCGTTGTATGCATCCAAGACGCTGGCCCATGCCGCATCCACCGTCTTGATATGACCATCTGCCCCCGGTATCCCGCCAAAATTCGCAGGCCAGTCTCTCTCAACCCATCCAGTCATGGTGGAATTGGCGTACTCCTTTTGCTGAGTTACGATTGTCCTGGTCGCTTTTTGGAAGAGAGTGCTATCGACGACAGCGAATTTGGTCATAAGCGCGGCAAGGGCGACCAGGTTGAAGTACCTGCCGGAGGTAACAATCGCGTAGAAGCTGTAAGAATATGCATGATTCTTATGTAACACGCGGAGAGAGCTACCGCGCAAGGCTGTTCTCCACCACGCGATCGCCAGTCCATGGCTGACCAGAGTGATCAACCCCAGATTCTGGATCTGGTTCGCGATATTCAGAAGGACGTTGGGCTGAGCCGGAAAACTGTTTCATTAGTTCCAAGCTGACTGAAACTGTGTCTGCTAGTCTTACCTCGTAAATGGCCAGTCCTTGACTCGCTTCTTGTGGGAAGAGACCAGAATGATGACAGCCGTAGCAGTTGCCACGAAGATGACCACGAGTCCCGCAAAGCCGATCCATGGAAACTGGTTTTTGAAGCCAGGTCTCCAGTCGATGCCGTCGATATCTGGATCATGTCCGGCATGGTCAAACTTTTCGTTGTAATCCCGCCTCGGTACGTATGGCTCTCTACTCGACTTCTCAACATCACTGGAATGTGTTCTGCATTCCTTAGTAACAGCGTCAATGTTGAATCTGAAGTCTTCTCTCGGTGAGCCTGGAGCGGTTTTCCAGCTATCTCGACCAGTCCCAGGAGAATTAGGAGCGAAAGTCGGGGACTGCCAGGCCGGTCGAATTTCATTGTCCATGATAGCAGTCTGGTGTGGGATTGAAAGATTTGAGATGGTGGAAGGGACAAGATGAAGTAATAGATGCATCTAGAAAGCACGGTAAGTAAGTAACAAGCAAACCTCGTGCAACAAAGGAAGCAGCAAACAAGTTCGCATCGCGTGTTCTCAAACCCGTTATACATATAGATCAAGGTGGCACAGCATGCGAAGCGAGCTGACCCGACTGCGATGGCCATAAGCCGAGAAAGGATTGGCTTCGTTGATTTCGACATGTCCATGGAACGAGTAACCACAACGCAATACTGTAAACGTTCAAAAAGCTGATGTGTCATTTGTCGCATTTTGTTTAAGCGATGTGATTCGAAGTTGTGGTATCTGTATAATCGGGTACAAGCATGGGAATTCCGCGCGTTAGTTGTACCAATAGCGGAAGTCCTCTTCAGTCCTGCATCTGTTCATCGTCTTGCTCCTGTTCCTCTTTGAGATTATCCTTTCCATCTTCTTCCTCCGGAGGCATGGAAACAGGGAACGAAAGATGTTTCCAATCCTCGATCTGCAAAGAATTAACATGTTAGGCGTAACGGAAAAAGGATAATGCCTACCTCTTCAGTGATGCTCTTTAGTCTGTCACGAATACTTTCCACGGCGTAGCTACCCAGAATCAATCGCAACGGAGGATAGCTGCAATGACCCAGTTGCCACACCAGCTCTGCGCTCTTCACTGCGCTCACCGGTTGTCTGTCGTTCAGCCACTGTACCATCCGTCGCGCGTGTTGCGCCGGGCTTGTCAGTCCCGCATAGGGCTCGCTTGGGTTCGGTTTCACGAAGAAATGACCGTAACGTTTCGGCTTCGGCGGACCTGTTCCTGGAACAGGCATTGAAGTATAGCTGGGTGGTAATATGTTGTCATCTGGCTCGTCCAATCGAACATGTCCAGGCTCGACCAGTGTTGCTTTGATGTTGAAGATATCGACTTCGTACAACATCGACTCTATGAGCCCTTCCACGGCGTACTTGGTCGCACAGTACGGGCCGAGGCCAGGCACGCCAAGGGCTCCAGCCGTGGATGAGAATATGAGGTATCGACCGGAGTTTTGTGAGCGAAAGTAGGGGAGGGAGAGTTGCAAGATGTGTAGGGTCCCGAGAAAGTTTGTGGTGAATTGATTGCGCAGGTCGTACTCGTCCTGGTCCTCGCATGCTGCTATGACGCCGTAGCCGGTGCTGTTCGCTATGACATCCACCTGGCCCCAGTACTCGATGCTCTTCCTGATGACCTGATCCACTGTCTCGCGCACTCTCACGTCGCATAGCAAACCCAAGCAATTTCTGTTCTTCCACTTATCCATCTGTTCAGGTGTGTTCTCTTCGGTCCATCCCACCGCGGTGCATTGGTCGCCGTGCGCTAGTATCGCTCGAACGAGGGATCGTCCCATGTGGCCGGTCGCTCCGAAGACCTGAGTAGATGTTAGCTATCGTGACCAAGGCAACATGCTTGATGACCTACTATCCATACTGCTCGCTTGGGCGGATTGTGCTCAGATGGTGGGTCGCAAGTTGCGGGAAGGATGAGATTGGGGTTGTGAGTTGCAGCGCCTGGCGAGAGGCTCTGACTTTGGGTATCGAAATCCATAAGGAGGTTGAAGACGCTACAATGGTATGCGATCTTGAACTGGTCCAGATGGTGGGGAGCTTGGCAACCAATCGGACTTGCAACTGCCGCTATCTCCGTCTGGTTCAGGTGAAGGGGCAACGAAGCCACGTCGCGCACTTGATATGTATACGCGAGTAATCCAGGGTATCTCTGTATCGCGTCGGAAGTGAGGCTTGGTAGGACTAGCACTCAAGGCATGATGAACCTCCTCTCGTCGATCAGAAAGCGGAGCCCCTCGATGACCAATTGGCTGGGAAAGGCCTGTTGGCGGTTCATGAAGTTGCTGACGAGAATGAAGAACATGATGAAGATGTCGAGGTGCATAGGCGACGTGAGGAAGAAGTGGTACGCGAGGAACAGGAAGGCCTGGGCGCGGTATCGGCTCTTGATGGATCGGATGACTCTGTTCGCCTTGATGGCAGCGGCGCGGTTGGTGGGGGTCCTGAAGGTGACGACCTTGGAGAGAAGGGGCATCCTAGGTAGAGTCGTGCCTCGTCGCGGGTCTGAGTCTGGGGAGACCTCGGGGCTGCGGAGATGGGCGTGGAGTGGTTAGGAGGCTTATCGATATGGCTAGGTCGGCATCCTTCCAAGATCCCGATGCACAATTACGTCTTCAGCCTCTGCTCGAAATCACCATCCACACCCAACATGCAATTATCAACGCGGTAGCAACTCTCCAGTCGCGACTATGGTCAAAGCAGTGCCCACGCCCGTGGCGCTGCCCGTTACACAGGGCGGCTCGTCATCGTACAGTTGCCCATCAAATGCAGAGACCCCGCTAACTTACTACAGACTCTCCTTCACACAAGGTTTCCTACTCGGCCAGCTCTCGATTGCGATTTTGATGTTCTGCTTCATAAAGTTCTTCATCTTCGGAGAGCCGCCGTCCGCCGACGACCGCGCATTGCATCTCAACTCGCTCCGCCGAGCTCGAACTTTAGCACACCAACAGTCGTATAAGCAACTTAGAACGCGCGCAAACTCGACGTCTCTCTCCTTACGGCATAAACCATCCAGAAGTATAATACGAAAGGGCGAGGAGAGCAGGGGAGGCCCAAGCATACAGACTATCCTCGCAAAGACGTATTACAACGTAAAGGGACACCAACCAGAGAGCTTAGATTGGTTCAATGTGCTCATTGCGCAAACAATCGCACAGCTGAGAGCCGATGCGCGACAGGACGATGCGATCCTTACCTCCCTCACCGACATCTTGAACACGGGCAGCAAGCCGGATTGGATAGGCGAGATCAGAGTGACGGAGATAGCATTGGGTGATGAGTTCCCCATATTCAGCAACTGCAGAGTCATGCCAGCAGAAGACGGATTCTGGTACGGGCCAGGCAATACGGATGAGAAGGAGAGACTGCAAGCGCGCATGGACGTTGATCTGAGCGATGTCATTACCATCGGCGTAGAGACGACACTGAACCTGAACTGGCCGAAACCCATGTCCGCAGTCTTGCCAGTCGCACTCGCTGTGAGCATTGTCCGATTCTCAGGAACCCTCGCCGTATCCTTCATACCCTCCTCCTCGCCTCCACCAACCACCGCGCCCATGCCATCGCCAACATCAAACACACACCGAGGTTCCTCGCCGAGCCGACCAGCATCCTCATCAGGTGCTCCACCACACCGTCCCACGACATTAGCCTTCACCTTCCTAGACGACTACCGTCTCGACCTCTCCGTGCGTTCCCTAGTCGGTTCGCGATCACGACTTCAAGACGTACCCAAAATCGCCCAGCTCATCGAATCCCGCGTCCACGCCTGGTTCGACGAACGAGCCGTAGAGCCCCGCTTCCAGCAAATCGTGCTCCCATCACTCTGGCCCCGCAAACACAACACACGCGGCGGCGCCACAGAGGATGCCGACGCAGCCGGCGAGAACGAAGAGGATGAGGACGACGAAATCGCCGTCATGGAAGGAAACGGCACAGCTCCTGGCTCAACATCCTTCATCCCCAGCCCCATCGCCGAAAACGCCACCCTAGAAGAGCGCATAGAAGCAGAAGGCCAGAAGATGCGAGAAGCGGAGATCAGAGCTGGGGTTAGGAAACCTAGTGCAACAGACTCTCGTAGCCAGAGTAGAAATACCCGGGAAGACGGCATGCGGTGGCGCGGCGAGCAGAGAGACCGGCCCAAGGGGTCGGGGAGACCGAAACTGCAGAGCCGGACTACGACGGGCATTGCGGGAGCCATACCAGGCGCTTTACCGAGGTGAAGTGGACAGATATTTGTACGATGACATGACTGAATGTATATAATACCAGTAGCGGCGGCGGCGTTGTGGAGCGAAAGCATACGTCTTGCTTTCGGCGCATCAGGTCCATATTTACTCGACGGAGTACGAACCCCAATGTACCTAGAGCAAGACGTATGCCCAGGTACATTGACAGTATCGTGAGCTTCGTATCTAGCGAAGCTCACGATACTGTCAATGTACCTGGTTCACAAGAAGCATCACAACACAATCGCACAGCTGCTCATAATGACAACACAAGTTGCATCCTTTGAACTTCTCCTCCCACACACCCCTCAGTGCAGACCGAGTATCTGTATCCCAGCCACCCAGGCTATCATCCCTTTGTGTAAAAGTGCCATTGTCTACCACTCATGAGCAACACCCGAGATAACTGTAGACATCCGATGCCCGTACGTATCCTAATACAACGCTAACCTAACGAGAGACAACACCTTAATCTCAGCTCCCATCTTCAGGTACAGGAGGTAAAGAAATGGAAAACGCCATGGGTATCTGTCTTTCTCTAGCTATGACAGGGACAGGACAGGAAAAGAAAAACGTTGGTAGAATTGAATCAAAGACTGCCGCACATGGGATTTGGGAGATGATGTGTAGCATGCATGAGAAAACGGCTTGATTAAGTGCGCAGGCAGATCTATTGCCAGCTGGCGGTAGGAGCAGGTGTGGGATGTTGCGGTGGTGGAGGTGCTTCATAAGAATTGGTGGGGACGTCGACGGGAGTCTGGTGTTTTGGTGCCTCTTCGGGGGCGCTGTACGGCGGCGTTGGGGCGGAGAAGAAGCCGTCGAGTTTTGGGAGTGCTTCTGGGTTGCCTGTAGGAAGCTGTTGGTTTGCGACGGGGATGACGGGTTGGGAGGATCCGTTCATTGTGGAACTGGGCTCGGATGTAGGGGCTGAGGTTTCTGGGGCAGGCGCAATCTCGGGCTGTTTTGGCGCGCCTGTGTCGCCTACTGTCGCAGCAGTAGCATCGTGGTCGACGCCATTTGCCATGGGTGCGTCTTGATCGGGAGCAGCAGAGCCATCCGTTGCGCCTTTCCGGTAACGCAGGGTGACCATGAGGCTGTGTGGTTCCTCCTCTTCATCTGACGAATCCTCCGCCGCATCGTCTTCATCATCGTCGAGCTCCATCTGATCTGGCTCTTCCTCCTCGTCATCTCCACCATCCCAAGATGTCGCATCCTCCTCATCTTCGGAATCTACTGTCCGGTTCAGTGAGCGGCCGTTGGTAGTGCCCCTGTTGGCGGCGCGGGTTGATCGGCCAGGGCCAGGCTCCTCCGACACATCAGACCGTACGTAATCGCCAGTTGCAGGCGATGGGTGATCGGTGACTTGTCCACTGAGTAGCGTCTCACCGTATAAACCTGTTGCTCGAGACCGGACCTGTCGACCGCTAGCGGTGACAGTAGGACCAGAAGGCGCAGCGGGTGTGTCGCGGCCTGATTGCCGCCCTGACCGACGTACAGATGTATTGTCCGAGTCGAAATCATCCTCTTCATCGAACGTATATCGTTGGCGCTTGCCACGGGTGCGGCCTTCGTATAGGGAGAAACCGAGTTCTGGGCGCGTGAAAGCGTCTTTGCGCTGACGGGTGTACTCTCGTCGCTTGCGTTTCTGCATGGTGATTAGCACGAGACTATGTATAGAAGGAACGAGGACATACGTTTTCTGAAGCCTCGAATCGTGGCACAGCATTAAGCATGCGCTCGCCGAGTGCCTTGGCCTCTTTGTGTCCGTCTACTTCCTCCAGCTTCGTCGCAAGCGCTCTTAGCTCATCGATTGAGCCAGCGACACTGATCCACTGTACATTCTTGAGCTTGGGATCGCTCTCGCGGTAGATGCGAAAGTGGGTGTCATTCTGCCCTTCGACCAGGTAGTACCGGCGCTTGTCACCATCGCGACCCCACGCTTGTACCGACAACGGGATGTTTGTATCTTGTTTGTCCTTGGTAGTGCGAGACTTGTACGCGGTATTGATCATGACCTTGACTTGCTCGTTCTGGTTGAGGCTCCAGAGGCAGAGGGAGTGGAGGAGGGTGATCTGGGCGATAGTTAGCATCTGGCGAGATCAGGATAGACGGCGACTTACCCGTTCTTCTGCTGTCATTGTGTTGAAGTTGCGACCGCCACTGAGGGGGTTGCCAGTCCATTTGGTGGGCCATTGTGATTTTTGGGTTTGGATGGCCTCTTCGAGGGCGCGACCGTAGTGACCCTTCCTGTAGAACACACAACTTGTCAGCGTGTGCACTATGCCATCCGCTCTGTAAGGCCTACGCGACCGGGAAATATGTATTTGTGAAGGGCAAAGGGGTCAGACTGACTCGACAGGTTTCTTGCGATTGAGGACGAGCCCGAGCAGGGCGCATAGTAAGCCTTCGACATCGGCGGACGGCGTCTCCTCCGCGACACCCTGTTCGATGTCTTGGGGCCCTACGTGAGGCGAACCGCGAGGAAAGGCGTCGTTGAAGCGCGACCGAAACATTACAATGAACTATAGCGCATGGCATTAGCGATGTCTGGGTGGAGGATTATGCGCGATTGCGGTGCAATGCGGCGCGTCACGACGCGACGGACGCGTCCAACACGTACAGCAATGTCTGGATTATCCTCTGGTACGGCCTCATGCGGTGGAGAAGGCGCTCGTTTTCTTGGAGGCGGCGAGGGCGAGCGATGCTTGAAAAAGGTCAAGATTGTGCCATTCTTCTTCTTCTTTTTCTGAGGTACGGCCTTTGCAGCGCTTGCTTCTGAAACCTCGACCTCCATCTCGTCGTCGGTCGGGGGCGCAGAGGACAGCGAAGAATCGGAATCGGCCATGGTTGGTGGTGTTTGGGGGTTGATGTTGGTGGTGGTAGTTGCGGCTGCAGTTGCGGGACGAGGAGAGGAACTACGAACAGAGCACGGTTAGGCAGGCATGAGGTAATGCTACTTTCGCTAGCCCAAAGATCGACTGATTGGGTCCCTGTAATGCAGGACAATGAACACGTTCACCAGGGCATCTTTGTTCGACAAAACAAGCGTCAAAAGGTAGCAATATCAGAGCAGCGATGGGATCAGGGCAACTTCTGTAGTCTGGGAGTTTGATTCGGCTATATACGTAATGTTCGCGAAGTGCTACAGCGATATCTCAATTCGCATGTAGTAAGACCACGGCCAAGTGCAGCTATCAAGCGTGCCCTCTCTTCACCACAGCTTCCACCAGAACCTCCTGCTCACAAGTCTGTTCGTATGGCTGCAACTCGCCCAACTCGTAATGCTGTTGTCAAGAAAGTCAGCGGCTTGTAAGTATCCTACCATTGTTTCTTGATGTTTTGTTCCGGGCCCAGAAGGGGGTCGAGGGCACTTGTTTAAGACGTGATTCGAGACGCGCAATCACAATTTGGGGTGCAAGTGTACTGGCGAGACTGAGTTGTGTCAGGCTTTGGTTCCTTGCATGCGCTCCACTGCGCAATGGCGGTTTTCAGGTTTAGAGCGGTTGTGCTGATCTGGCCGGTACATAGGTCCTTTTGAAAGCGCTGATCGGGCGGGGGAACGCTCGACAAGTGGACATGCCAAAGTCGCGACCAAAGCGCGAGACCTTCCACAGATGCCCTGGTGTTGCTCATAAGCATAGGTGAGCCTTTGCCCATTCGGTCCTCCTCTTGACTTGTATAGGCGTTACAACAGTTGTCAAGTAAATGAGAGGAAGGCGACGCCGGGTAATATACTCTCAAAAACACTGAGAGTTTCTTCGAGTTCGCAAGCGTTGCGTGTTGGCTGCAGACGCGCCCATGTGCGTCGCGCTTTTAGTCGCAACTTCGGGCTAGTCCGCCCAGTCCTGAAGTTGCAGCGCATGTCTGTCCACTCCTTCTGGTAAACGTCCTCACAGCGAATTCTCTAGCAATGGAACCATTGCGCGATGATGTAGCGCGATCAGAAATGAATCAAATTCGTTCGTATGATTTGAGACGGACGGGACTTTTTGGAATAAAGAAACCTAGTTTGGGCAAATAATGCGCCGAAAGAAGCCGACTGCGCGGAATACAAGCGAATGCGAGAGTGCAGTTGAAGTGGTGTTGCCTTGACTGGGGAGAGACGCGAACTTGAGGTTGAAGTTCCAGCTGGCCGAAGAGATGGCGCTTGTCAAGTCACGTGCACGCGGTTTGTATGGCGGGGCGAGCTGGAAGGTAATCGTCTCGAGGCAGATTAGGACATGTTGTCTCGATTTTCTGTCAGTCTTTATTGATGTCGTGAGCAATGAATACAATACGACAAAAGAGTTTGGACATGAACAGTCGCTGGAACCGTGATGAGCGGATGCTCGCAGTGCGATGGTGTGAGATGGCGAGCACATTGACTGCATATGCCAAGGTAGCTTACAATGTAGAAGGATTGCTTTCCAGCTATATCGCGTTGCTTTCAGAGGCCAGGTGATATATCGCGCTTGCCGAAAAGACCGCTTGACCTGATAAAGGAAGGAGATTGGGTTCGCGTCCTTTATGGCTGCATATTGAAGAGTCTGGACGGCGCACTAGACAGCCAACATGCGCTTCTGTAGGTCTATCGAATCCCCATTGCTGCGCGATAGGAGAGGATCCGAACAGGAGCCTACTGCTGATTCCGGTGATTTGCTCGGTGAAGTCGGGCAGAGAATAGAGAGTAGCTTAGAAAGACGCTTCCTTGGTACGGTGGCGAGGGTGAAACTCAGCATCCATGAGACGGAGCCCGATTGCGCAAACCATGACGGAGGCTGCCAGGAATAGAACCGTGGTCAATGTATGGCAAGACGGGTGAAACGGGGGGCATGCCTACAAAAGGCGATAGTGGAGGGGTTGGCTGTGGTGAGTAGATGGGGCGCCCGGCGGAAGCATTAGGGCGGCAAACCCCGGAATAGCGACATGTCGTCCCGCTGTGTCAGGACTGGCTGGGCCGCGTCTTTGGGCGACGCTGATCGCCGTTGGAGGGCACCTAGACGGTCTGTGGTTTCTGGAATAATGGGTCAGGGTCGCGCCTGCTTAGCCTGCTGCTGTATATTGACACGCGTTGGCTCTCAACTTTTGCCGTAGGACGCCCGCCATTGCGATCTCTCCTCCTGACTTCTACTTTCTACTATCTACTATCTCGCGGCATCCATTCCTCTTTTCCCTCCTTTTGCACCACTTGGTCTCTGTCGCCGGGTGTTGATCGTCCCGCGCCTGCCTCCCTGGTGGTATCGATAGCTGTACCCTGCACACGGCCCATATCTTGTTACGCACGCCGCAGCCCCCTCGTCATTCTGCTGCTTGCACACTTCCCTACGACACCCACGCACACCGCACCGCAATCATGAACATTAACAAGAAATTCGACCGCCTGAAGCAATGGACCAACGAGAAGATGGGCGCAGAGGCCCGCACTGGTCTCTCCGACGAGTTCAAGGCGCTCGAAGTGGAAATGAACCTGCGTCATGAGGGTATGCACGAATCCGCGCCCTGCAGCAGCACCAGCCTCGCATACTGACACTTTTGCAGGCATGGACAAGATGCACGGCGCAATGGCTGTCTACGTCAAGTCGCTCTCCAAGCGCGCAGAGGGCGCCGACAAGGAGAAGCAGCTACCAGGTGGCCATTTGGGTTCCTCTATGGTTACCCACGGCGAGGACTTTGAGCCCGACTCGGAGTTTGGCAATTGCCTGTCTTGTGCGTTTCCACGCCAATCGCACCTGTCTGCGTACTAACTATCAGCAGCACTGGGTCGAGCAAACGAACGTCTGGCGCGAGTACAGGAGACGTATGTCCAAGGGGCTACGTCATCATGGCTCGAGGGTCTTGAACGCTCCTTGATTCAGATGAAGGAGTATCAGGTACGGCGGCATCAGAACAATTGCGGCCATGGAAGCTAATTCGTCTCAGTCTACCCGCAAGAAGCTCGAGACACGCCGTCTGGCCTACGACACCTCCCTCGCCAAGATGCAGAAGACGAAGAAGGAAGACTTCCGCATGGAGGAGGAACTACGTGCCCAAAAGGCCAAATACGAGGAGACCAGCGAAGAGGTCTTCCGGAGGATGCAGGACATCAAGGAGTCCGAAGTCGACATGGTCCAGGACCTGACTGCTTTCCTCGAGGCAGAACTGAGCTACTACGACCGCTGTCGTGAGATTCTGCTCAACGTGAAGCGGGAATGGCCGGCTAGGTGAGGACATTCCGATCAGCATAAGACCTAGCACATTTCTGACACATGACACAGGGACACCAGGGCTATGCCTAGCCGCCCCGCGCGCTCCCGATCCAATACCGCACACGGCTACGCAGAGCGCTTCAACCCAGTCGAAGAAGAACCCGAGCCTGAGCCCGCTCGCATGACCATTCCTAAGCTTTCGTCCCAGCGAAGCCGCTCCCCTGGCCCCGAGCAGTCGCCCGGTGGCTACTCCCTACGCCCCTCTCTTAGCCGCACTTCGACTTACGAGAACAACAATGGCTACCGAGACGACTCCCCTGCCCGCCGACTGTCCCGCGTCCCCACTGATTCCTCCGTCATATCCTCCGGCCGAACAAATCTCCGTCCAGTCCGACAAGCTAGCGCCAGCCAACAGAACACGTTTGCTGACGACTACGAAGACGATTATGCGCCATCCAACGGAAACGGGTATAGACGTGATCGTGATCGATCGCCGCCTAGCCCCGACACCTCGTCATCTGTTGGCAGTGGGCGCGGCGGCGTCATGTCGCGAGCAGCGAGTTGGTCCCAGGCGGGTGAGCAGGCGACCAACGGCGGCAAGAAGGCACCTCCGCCACCACCTCCATCGAGGGCGAAGAAGCCACCGCCACCTCCGCCGCCAATGAAGCGAAGTGCGTTGAGTGAATCTCAAGTAGCACGCTACTAGCCCTCGCCATCTTCCTCTTGTCTTTCTCTTTGGCTAACAAGTTTGTCGTAGAGCTCATGTCTTCCACTGTCAGGAACACCAGCTGGTGATGCCAACATTTGACGTATCGACATGCTGTTCACGACTTGCTTGGCGGAAAATCAGGTCTGCATTCTCGACTGCAGTGCGGTCAGGCGTATATGGCGTTACATTGGAGGGAACATCAAGCACCAGTGTCGTGGCGTTTTGGAGCTGGGTGGAACTTATCACAGCGTCTACGTGTCGAGCTTCAGACGCAAGTTCAATTGTAGCAACGATGCTAGGGCTAACCTCAATACATCTCTTAAACAGTCAAAGAAGCGAAGTAAATGTCCATGTGTACAGTCGATGAAGATCCCAAGGATGAGTGAGATCTTGGTCCGACCAGAAACATTCGTGAACTTGAGATGAACTCGTGTCTATTTCAATCAACAGACTAACCAGATATCTACTACTCGCGTTATTCGAACACGAGCATGTTCCGTGAACACCACACTACACCAACCAATTAATGCTCGTACTTCTGCTGTTGAGGCGGGAAATTCCAGTTCTCCTAGACAAACATTAGCACAATTCCCTCATATCTAACCAACCATCACAAAAACGAAAGAACGACTTACCCACTGCTGCAACCCCCCATTCGGACTCGTAGTCCCAAACTCAGCATGATGTCCCGTGTCCACCGGCACAAAAATAGCACCCGTATCCTGACCCGCACCAGCGCTCATACCACCCCAGACATCGTAATCCTCCGCCGACCCAGCACCTGCCCCACCGCCGCCGCCCCCACCATTCAAGCTCCCGAGTATACTATCGAAATCCACATTCAAGCCATCCAGCGTACCGGACGTAGGCGTCCTCTGCAGATGACCATGCATATTATTCGGCGTCTGCTGCGCGCCAAACGCGGGACTCGTTACGGAGCCGCCGAAGGAGGGGAGGGGCTGGAGAGTGGGATGTTGCTGGGGAGCGATTTGTTGGCGCTTTTTGTTGAAGCCTTTCATTACGTAGAAGGCTTCTAGGTTTTCTTTGACGGTGAAGAGGAGGTCGGAGCAACGTTCTCGTACGCCGACGCCGTAGCAGTGCCCGAAGATGTGGTCGATGATTGTGGCCATGCGCTCTTTTCGCGGGAGGTCGGGCGTGCGGTAGAGTTCGGTGAGGAGGAGGAGGACGGCGTGGTATTGTTGGTAGGTCGTTGAGTACCAGGCCCATGACGAGAGCGAGGGCAGTGTGTCCAGCGTTGCGCCAATTTCGAGCGTCGTGAGAGCTGCTGTGAGGAGCACGTCGCGGAGGCGGTTTTCGGATTCTGAGCGTGGTTGCAGGGAGGTTTGCGGGAGGTGCCGGTAGAGGAGCATGGAGTCGCAGCGAGACATTAAGAGAGTTGCTACGAGGCCTGCATAACGTTGGATGGGAACATTGGCGTCCAGGTACTGCAGGTATTTGCTTTGGATTTGACGCTTCTTGGCTTCTACGCGGGCGCGTAGATCGTGAAGGGTGATGTGCTTGCGGTCCATCTCAATTCTGCCGCGAAAGATGAGACGGTGGATCTCGTTGCATTCGTAGCGTATCAGCGATAAAGTGACGTCTGACCAGCCGGTGGTGGAGGCTGGGTGTTGTTGCCATTTTGCACTGCCAAACTCGAAGACGTCGTCATCTACATTTAACGGGAGCGCAATGTCGAAATCGTCCGATCGAATGGATGGATGGGGCCCCTGCGCTTCGGCTGTCTTGAAGTCTAAGAAGCAGATTTGGTACCACAAGAGCGATCGAACGTGTCGCTGTAGGGGTGTCAGGCTGTTGGCTGAGCTGTGGCTCATGCGATGTATGCCTATACATTGTGCCAGGCGAACCAGAGCACCAACTACGACAGACGTCGCTCGAGATATTTGCGCTCGACAGAGGGGTATCTGTATGTGTTAGTATGCTCGAATTCTATCAAGAATGTCGGTTCAAGTACCAAATAGATCGTCAAGGCTTGCAAAGTCCGTATATTGGACGTCTTCGCCCAATTAGCACGAAGCAATGCCCGCTCCGTAGCTTTTTGTAAGCGCAAGAACAGGTCCTCTTTCGTGATGCCAAACTGCGACTTGGCTTGCAGAGGCGATACAGAGGCCGCAGCAGCCATGCACACGGCCAATATCAAGGCAGTACATGAATTCTGGTTGGGATTTCCAATCTCGAGATTCATCCAAAAGCGGTCAAACATGCGCTTGAACGACGGAAGATGCAAAACGTGCGCAAGAGGGCTGACAGCTTCCGTGTATCGCTGTAGTAGTCCCTCTGCTTCCATCTTAGTCGGTAGCTGCGGTGCTTCCACATCATTGTTTTGATGTAGAGGCAGCGAGCCACCTAGCAGCAGGTTCAGTGATGGTGCAAGGGACGGCATCTGTTCTGCGGACAGCAGAGCAGACGATTGTGTCGCTCTCTGGCCCGTGACTGATGACGACGGGGTGAAGCTCTCAGACAGAAGCTTGCCGAGCTAAACAACAATTCAGTCTGCGGTCATGGAAAGGCAACGGAAATGCGGGACAAAAGTTGCGGACAGGGCAGAAAGTACCTCTTCGGCGTATTGGGGGCGGAAAAATCCGGTGACATTCTCACAAATGATCATCCTCCCGATTCGAATCGTGAGATCCGTCGCAATCTGATCTTCATCGTCATTCTCGTCCTCGTACACATCGTCCTGCGTCTCTTCAGGCTCTGCGGGCAGTCTCTCCCAGGCATCCGTTTCGGGCTCGACATCCTGCTGGTAGGCTTCCCATTCATAGTCTCGCGGAGGCGTGCCAGGCGTGGTGGTGTCGACGGAATTCGCATTCTCGTACCCATCATGCACACTGGCGCTACTCTGCGTGCGCACGGGGAGGTTCTTGGTCCAGTCCGGGATGGTGACACCAGCGCCACTCTTACTCTGTGCGCGCTCTCTCTGCTCCCTCTCTTTCTTGCGCGCAGCGCTCTCAGGGACGGTGATGAAGACGCACTCGCGCCCGAAGGCTGTGCAGTTCTGGCAAGGGTGCGTCTTGGAGCATCGCGACTTCCGGGTGCGGCATTCAACGCAGCTGTTGATGGGGCGTGGATTTCTCCGGCGGACCACTCGAGACTGCAAGACCTGTCCTTGTTCTGGCATGTCTCGCAATCCTCATTTTCGCGCCATGTGTGGGTGAGGTTGGAAGGTGGCTGAGGTGGTGGAGTGAGCGATCGGATGTCGGCCCGTAAGGGAACCCCGATGACTTTAACACCTGTTGGTGATGATGCACGTGTTCAGCCTTGTCGCATCGTCTTGGCTCTGAGCAGGTTAGCAGACTTTTCGCCGCCTTCGGAGTCATGCAGGTACCGCCCAACAATTGATTGCTGACTGCGACCTATAGGCCGCGCTGCTGTTCAGGGCCGGCTTGAAACGAATGATGTGGGCCTTGGTGGGATGCATCTCGACCCTTAGCGCGGGGCATGCACTGTGCTGCACTCATTGCGGGCTGTGCTGACGAACACTATTGAGATGATTGTGGTATTCATGAGGCAACTCTATCAACCCGTGTAATATGAACCTGCATTTGATGCCACTCGCTTCGACGCCCAACTCCCGAATCATTGCTTCGCTCTCGCAAGACGATATCGACTATCTACCTACTTCTCTCTTCAGGCGAGCCGCAGCTGATGTAGCGGGAGGCTCGGGCCACGAGTCGACGGCATCTTCTACTTCCTCCAAGAAGGAAGTGCTATTGTGCACAGTGGTACCGCCGAGCACGACTCGAATACCTGGGGAACTAGCATTGACTTGCGCAACCATCTTAGCTTCCTCGTATGTTGCGCCGCCGACCATGAAGACAATGATGTCCTGCGGCTTGTCCTTTGTCGATCCGCCACCCTCGACGAAGGGGTACAGCTGCTGGCTTAAGCGACCCTTGATCATGTCCTGCAACGTAGCCTCTAAGCGAGGCGAGTGCTGTGTGTAGACGTTCTCAACACCCTTCAAGCCCTTGAGTCGATCTCGGGCACCTCCGAAGAATGACCCAGGTTGGAAAAGGTCCGGCACTCCACCTGCCGCCGTAGTCGCTTGCAGCGAGTCATGGTAGGTCAGCAGCTTTGTGATGAGGTTAATGCGATGCCGTGACAGTCCACCCGCAACAGCGAGCAAGTCAAGTAGCATAGCTGTGGAGTTTGACGAGGTCTTTGAGTAGCGCAACGCGTAGATGGCAACCAGCCGGAGCTTGTTGTTCGCCGGGACCTTTGGATCTTGGATGATCCTTTGCAGCGATTTGACGTCGTTGGAATGGTTGTCTGTACATGCCAGGCTCTGTTCGAGCTCACTGATGTCCAGTAGACTCTCCTCGCCAACTCGTCTGCTCAGCTCACCGACAAGTGTGACGTGCTTGGTGACGTTGCCGGAAAGCTTGCGGAACTCGGGAAAGTCCTCGATAAAGCGCTTCATATCGGCAATAGAGTCGAGCTTTTGCGATCCCTGCTGCTTTGACGCGAACTGCTCGACATACTCTTTTGCGTTTTGCCCTAAATCGCCGAAGTTGAGATACATGTTCTTCTTGAAGAAAGGGTCCTGCTCCTGCGATAACACGATCTCCTTGAGCTCAGGACGTATCTCTGGCACATCGCGTAGGTCCACCCGTCCATTGTGTATTCCGAGCAGCTCGTGAACCATAGCCTGATACGTCCATTGCGTCAACAGCGGTGTCACCGGGTCGTCTCTTCGGTCGACAATCAAAAGTATGGGCGGGGTATCTGTTTTGCGGAAGTCGAACAGTTGCTCTTCCTGTGTCATATGGTATCGGACCTCGGTCGCCAGCTTCTTCACGAGCAAACTGTTCTTCTGGTATCGTATCAAGGGCTTCTTCTTCAGCGACAGAAGTAAGGCCATGACTGCCTCGGTCGATCTTTGTAGCGCATCCTGATTCCACGCATCCGGGCTTGTGCTCCATATCCGATGATCGGGAAATCCGAGGTTGAGCGACATGAGGTCGGGATTTATGACGAGGAAGTCGGCGAAGTATTCCTGAATAGCGCGTACGACTTCGTGGTCGTCAGCTTCGGCGAGGCGCTCCAATGACGACTTTTTGATTATATTACTGAAGTCTGTCTGCATCAGCACGCGTACGTAGCCCCGTGTTCTTCCAGGCGCATACAGATGTTGTATTCCCCGTACTTGGGCTCTCGCAGCTCTTCGATGAGGTTCTGGATAGACTCGGGCGACGGTCGCACAAAGCATAGGCAGCGAAGATGGCGCATCTTCTCCCGCTTTGGGTTGTCGAGGCGGCTGCCAACGTATTAGCCGTGCATTGCACCATGGATCGCGAGGGTGCGGTACTCGGTAAGGTAGACTTCATGGTTGAGGAGGGCGGACTGTGTTGTCGCAGTCGATACTATGGGGACCTAAGCAGCATGAGTAACGTGTGTACCGCCACCTGGGAGAGCAGACAAACCCACAGTCTCGTTGTCGAGGAGGAGGATCTTCATCTTGGCCGCGGAGGTGCCAGTCGCAGCGCTGTCCCCGACCGACACCATCTTGGTGATGTAGCCGGAGACGGCCTGTATGATGTCCATGGTCGCGAGGAAATTAGTCGCAATCTACTGCGAGCTCGAGGTCGTGAATTAAGGGAGTCGTTGTCTCACTCGCTCTTCCATGTCGACGCGGTTGTTCGTTGGTCAAGGCAAGCTAGGAACGTGGCTCAAGCGCGACCTCGAGAGAGCTCAGGAACATGACAGCGCCAAGGCGAATACATCCACGACATTTCGGTCCTTATACATCGACTTTTCAGTTACATTGGATCAAGTACCCTTCGATGCTCTGCCACTGCATCTACTATTCCCCGATGTTGTTGGTCGTGTGATCACCTACAGTGGGCAGACATGTGGAGTTCCGCCGCGGGGCAGATGCGGGTACCTGGGCATCGCTCACTCCTATTTCATCGATGACTAGCACGCACATGTAATCATAATACCAGGGCATGCACGATACAAAGTTCATAAAGGCTATGCTACTGCATGTTTGTTGCTTCATCACTACAGCGCTCTCGCCACGATAGTGACTGAAATCCGACACGCCTCTCCCTTGCCTCGAAGCCTGGTCTGGCACACGACTACTTCATGATACGTCCCTCAGCAGCTTCTTCAGCGTGCTGCCTGATGCGACCCATCGCCTTTGCCTCACCATCGATGATCTCCGGCAGCAGGTCGAAAACGCTCTTCTGCTTGGGAGTCCAGCCGAACAGCTTGTTGGCTCGAATAGCTTTGCAGCGAGAGTTGGTGCCTAGGATGTCAGAAAACGGCATATCCGAGAACACAGCATGACTCACCCCAAAGGTAGCTGCCCATTGGCCTCATCTCGTCTGCCTCCTCTTTGCTGACGTTGTCAACTCCCTCATGGTTGATGAGCTTGTTCTTGGATGCGATCTCCCCGATCTTGGTGCCGATATCACCCCAGCAGAACTCTCCGCTCTCTGCGAAATAGTATCCTTCCTTGTTCCAGGTCGCTTTGCCACCGTCAGGCGACAGAGCGGCTGTCACAAGGGCTAGGAATACCTCGCTGAGATCTTGGACATGAACTTGGGTCCACATGTTCTTGCCGTCACCAACGACGAAAGCCTTCATGCGTTTCAGTGCGGCCTTGCTCATGTCATACACCTGCACACTCTTCTGGTTGTCGGGGCCACGTCCAGGTCCGCAGATACAAGGTGGACAGACAATGGCAGATTGGATGTTGCCTGCTGAAACATCGTTCGATCCAAGGATGATCTTGTCAACATTTCGATGGAGCGCTGAATCAGGCAGCGACGTGACCTCACCAATGTTGTCCCAGTCGTCATAGACCTTCTCTCGCCTCATGCCGTAGGTGTTGGTCTCAAAGTCCTCGAAAGACAAGACACCAGTTCCGGAGGTATGGATGAGATAGGTCTTCTTTCCGCTGCGTGTGAGGCCAGCAACCAACGCATTGGCGGAAGCCACGTGGTCGCAGTCGGCGCAATGGAGGACGATGTCTGCATTGGACGCCTCGGTAGTGAGCAACTCGGTATCATCAAGGGTGCCGTACACAAGACGGGTCTTTGGGTACTGTGCTGCAACCTTGGCTCCTTTGTCGCTGTTACGAACAAGTGCGGTGATCTCTAGATCCGGATAGGTGTTTGCTACTGCGTAGAGGGCATCGCCTCCGATATAGCCAGTGGCACCGGTGCTGAATCTAGTTAGCACTCAAATATCTAGAATCGAATACAATTGCATGTCGTCCATGTTCCAGTCGTCCTGCATGAGTACGCATCTGAACCTACATGAAGAGCTTCGGCATGATTAGAGTTTAGATGAGATTGTGTTGAGAAGAGATTTGTAGAAGGCAAGAACACAGTCGGTGCCGATGCAGATATATGCAAAAGTCGCCAGGCTGCTGTCGCTTTGAAATCGCGTTTGCCTACAGCTCCACCTGGGCACAACTAGCAGGAACGTACGTCACACATATGTACCGGTAGCGCGAACGTCCAATCGGTGACCGTAAGGCAGGCTGCATTGCTTACCTACCTAGGTAATTTCTATGAGTCTGCACATCTCACTGCATTCGCAACATTACACACCCTCTTTCATGCTTCCTCATCATATTGATTGCGACGTGGACGTGGACAGTCTTGCGGTCTTGATCCACATGTCTGGTGAGACGCCCCGCAGTGGCGCACCTTCCCGGGCAAGAGCTTATCCGCTACAAGCACTCGGGGCTTTATGTTCGATGAGATGGTGCAGACAGACTGGACATATGTACCAGAAGTGCATGACAGGGCGTGAGCTTAGTTAATGGATGCAGCTCCGAGGAGCTTATACCACAGCTCCTCACAATTGAGCCTCGGTAAAGTAGAGTCAACTTACGTCATCCACCTAACACTACCAACATCTATACTACTCCTTGTCCGCCGTCTGAGCATTGTATTCGCGAAACAGGTAAACATCTGATCTTGTCAATTCCTTTCCAAAATGCCGCTCTGCACACTCCATCTCGTCGCCCTCCACAGCACCACACCCAATCCCATCTTAACCTTCCTGTCCACCCTAAAGTCCGCCAACATCTCACCACTCGTCATCTCACGCGTAGTCCGCTGGATAATCCTCCCATCGAAGCTCTCAACCGAACAACTCCTCGCCCGAAACATCCACTGGGATCTCCTCCTCATCCTGCCCAGCACCGACGCGCTCCCATCCTCGCTCTCAAAGCTCGTCCAACACCACTGGAGCGTAACAGCCGGAGTCCCCTCCCGCCTGATCCAGGACTTTGCATCGAAGAACCAGAAGCTACTGCATCCAGACCCTAGCTCCGTACCCAAAGTCCAAGAGCAGAAGAGCAACAAAACCACTCAATCGAGCCAAAGTTTGGAGCTTAGCGATGAGCTGAATAAATGGATCCAGACTTTCGTCAACAGCGGCGCTAAAGAGGGCAAGGGCGCGGTATCCATGTTAAACCTCCTCGCCTTCAACCCAGGGATGAAGGAAGAATACCTGAAATACGGTGCCGCATTCGCCAAATCCATCGGCTCCAAGCACGGCGGCAACGCAAAGATCGTGGGGAACGCAACACATGTCAACGGCTCGGCGATCACCAAGGCGTCCGACAGCAGCGTGGGTACGAATGGCGAGGTGGGCGGCGGGAAAGATGACTGGGACGAGATTGCGCTGGCGCATTATCCCAGTATCTTGCACTTTAGGGACATGTTAGCGAGTGAGGATTATCAGGAGGTTAACCACAGGCATCGTGTACCGAGTTTGAGGGATACGTGTATTCTTATGACGAGTGAGATTGCGGTGGAGGAGTTGATTGGGCAGGGTAAAGGTGGAGCGAAGCTTTAGAATGGACTTGATGGCGTTGCGCAAGCAATAATATCTGTAGCAGACTCACTCAATTGTGAGGCTAGATCCAGAACACGAATTCTGGTTTGCGTCGATAACTATCTGATCTTGCGACTGCTAAGCTCCGGACAAGGCCGTACCGTGATACAGCTTCTCGAAGCTCATACCAGCTCATCATGTATCTTACTTAGGTTGCTTATGGTGGAGCTCGTGCCGTACTCAGTGTAGCGCCCAAATATTTGCAACCAAATCGACTGATACCCTCGCATCAGCCCCAGAGGATTCCCAGATCAACGACCCGGCTTGTCATACAAACCGAATAGACATCGCTGAAAAGAACGCCGCAGAGACCATGCCAGATACCCCAGAGCCTTCTCAGGTATCCACATCAACAAACAACTCCCGAAAAGCCAGCCGTCCAATCCCCTCTCCCGGATGTCCCACCTTCTCCTTCCCAGCCCTACCCTTGCGTTTACCCCATCCACCTCTCGCACTACCAACATCCGGCAACACCCAATTCTTTTTGTCCTGCTCAGCAACCCACTGCTCGCACAATGCCTCCGCCAGCTCGACCTTGCGTTCCCAAACTCCTTCATCTTCGCCTTTCACTTTGAGTAGAGCAGGTGCTGTGCTCCTCTCCATCGTCGAGGAATCCATAACTTCGGATGCGAAGCGTCGACGCTGGAGGAGACATTCTTCAGCACGGTTGTGTCGCTTACAACGTGAGCATGAGGGGTAGGTTCTTGAGCAGGGGAGGCCGGAGAGTGTGCATTGGAGACAGGAGGTTATCCAGACTGGTCGCGGCTCGTTCGGAGGAAGAGTTTGTTGAGGGTCGAGATCCCATACAGTTGTGAGGTCGTCTGTATCCATGTGTGAGGCTACTTTCTGGTGATCTAACCTGGCTGATGGCTTGCTAGGTCGAAGAGCAAAGGTAGGTGGTATAGGTCGTTCAAGTGTGCGCTCTTTGCCCTGTGTCGGCGCCCAGTCACGGCTATCGATACTCGTCGTGTCGGAACCATCGTCTCGTCTCTCCAAGTATGGGGTTGGACTGCCGAACAGATCCTTGCGGAGTGGCTTGTCGAAGATGCTCTGCCCGGAGAAGGACGTGTCGGTTGGCGATATCTCATCTTGCGGTACAGAGCGGTAGTCCGATCGCCGAGGTGGTGTAGTTGGTCCATAACCTGCCTCTCCATCGGTATCGGTGGTGCACTCGCTTCCATCGATCTCGGCGCCCTTGATGTGCAATTTGTCAAGCCATCCCTCGATGCGATCAGGGTGTTCGACCTCCTTCTCCAGCATCTTCAACGGAACAGACATGTCGAAGAAGTCTACACCGATTGGAGTAGATCTTGAAGAGTTGATGATGGTCAGAGTCAAAGAGTAGTGAAGGTGACGAGGGCGAGAGGATACGGTGATAATGTTTCACGGTGAATTCGACCACGCTAGTCCGGACGCGTCGAGGAAGTGATCCATGGATACCGCATGCTCGTGTAATGCGGGGTAACGAAAGTGGAGATGTAATCAGACACCGTATGGCGACAGACAGCTTGTAAGTTCATGTCTCGGTTGCGTATTTCGGCGGTCACTGTTCATCTTAGCGCCGATCAACCGCTTCGAGCAAATAGCTCTTCAGTCTGGAATTTGAATGGAATCTCCCTAGATCAGGTATTGATAAGTCCTTCGATATACTCAGAGCTCATGTGGAGGCTCTCATCGTCGGCTTTAGCTGGTTCGCCTGCGTTTCGAACATCCAGAAGGATGTCATGGTAGATCAAGGGTTGTAACTTCCCTGGTACCCAGGTAGTGTACCGAACGTTTGCGGGTCGATAAACCTGCAGGCCAAAACGCCAAAAGAGTACGCACATGCATCGAAGTCTCTGTGAGTAGGGTCACTTGTAGTACACAGAAAGACCTACTCTTCGTCGCTGTCAAGTGTCGCCCGTAGATTACGTGCTGTTCCTCCTTCTAAACAATGCTCGAGCTGCTGCCTCCTCAAAAAGAGCGCATCATTTCCGAGTCATCCCACACCGAAGTGACCACAATCCCGTGCATCCGCGTGCTTATACTAAGCATCTCAAGGCCAGCAGTCTCTGTTGTGCTGTGCAGCTGCTCCCTCAAGTAGTTGATAGCTGCATTCCATCCCAATCTGTAGCGGTTGCAACTTCGAATGCGCTTTCGACATGCTTACGCAGCATAGGATGGGAAGGTGTATCTGTCGTACACTAGAAGGGAGGCAGCTCTGGGGAACTTCTGGCGGACGTTCACGTCATCGCGACGCGTCTCGGTAGTACGAGTCATGCTAGCGTGACGCGTACGATATCCCCGGCGTCAGCCGAACAGCCCGCCTCAGTTTCTAACATCAACCTTCCAAAGTCTACGCACATCAAGTTGCATCGGTACACCAGCCAAAATCTAGCGCATCATTTTGATTCAATTGTATTATGCGAACGTTCAGTGTAATGTCATACTCCAAAATGCTTTCCCAAGGTTTCGTCTCACATCATCACCTATCCTGCTTTCAAGCAAGTCGTATCAGAAGAATGGCTTTCTCTTTTTCCAGATCAGCTCCCACACAGTTCATTCTTTGTTCTATAGTGAGACATATTGTATTGTCACAATGCGCGGTGGTCACCTCGAGGCGGCTCTTCGAGTGTCTTATTCTGTCCGTGTTCGACAGTGAGACAATCGAAGACAATAGCGACAGTCTTTGGGGCGAAATTAGTAATGAGTAGTACTAGAATCTATTTAAGCTAGATATAGGCGCGGTGAGTAGGTATTATTGTCGCGGTGAAGACGGTTTCTACTGCCAAGACTCGTCCGTTTGCCCTTCACCTAGGCAACGTCAACAACTCAAAATCTCTTCGCACAAATCTTTTTCCTCTTCTCCAACAGCTTCGTCACTATCCAAAACAGCTACATACCCAGAAACCCACCCACACCTACAAACAATCCCGCTCGCACCACTACCAAGATGGAAGGATATCTCCCTCAAACGCACTACGAGCCGAACGGCTTCCTCAACTTCGCCCTCGATATGGGCTCAGTCATGTTCGTTTTGCTTGCTGGCTTCATAGCGGCAGCATACAGCATGACCTCCAAGTCAAGCCCAGGTAAGTCTCATCACTCATTGGTCTTTGGGTAAATGATCTGACATGACATAGCACCAGAGATCAGCATGAGCAAGACCGAGATCCGGGATCTCGTGAGCAAGGCTGTACGCGACGAAGTCAAGATGCTCGAGATGCGCATGGCGGTGCGTGAGAGCCAGCTGGGAGAGGCCCTCGACATAGGCCACCAGCACGAAGCCCGCATTGCGGCGCTGGAAGACATGGTCGACAGAGGTGCGAGGGAGATGGACGCCCTTCGTGCCTCACTAAACAGTCCCAAATCACCATCCTCCTCCTCATCCTCCTCTCCCTCTCCCACCCCCTCTCTCTCCTTCTTCCTCTCGGTCCCTCCCTCCCCCGCCACTTCCGACACCTTCCCGGCCACACAATGGACCCCGTCTCCGCCGTCCGAGCATAGCTCAAGGGCCCACAGCGACCACCAAGAAAACTCAGATGACGACAGCATCTACGGCGCAGAAGACTACAAGTCCTCGCCGCGAGTCTCATCATCACCAGATCAGGCGCCTGAGGTATCCAGCCCTCAGCTTGATCCGGCGCTGGAAGATGAACTCGCTGAGTTGGGTGGTTGGGGTCTGGACATAGAGGCATCCGAGGACGTCAGTGATGGTAACATCACTGACCAGGACGCTGAAGGCGAGACAGACGATGAGTACGAGGCACCAGCAACGCCTATTCCGAGCGCTGGCAGTGAGACTTTGGCTGGACGGAGGCCAATCATACCACTGTCGAAGTGCAGGACAAAGGGTGCTAGCACCTCGCGTCTGGGATAGGTGGGAAGGTCTTCCGGTATGTTCTTGCAACCAAACCCAAATCCTTCATTATGCTAATTCACCTTGACAGGCGACAAGACACACGTTCGACACTCCGGGATGAAGTGACGCTGCCACAGATGCAGCGTCATAGTCCCGTCCGTTCACTTCCCGCGCATCAAGAAGCGCCTACAAACGTCGACCCAAAGAACGTCCAGTCCGGTATCAGCATCAATCTGCCGAGCCAAATCGAACAATCTCCGCCTTCTCCCCTCGTCATTCTCCAACCACGCCTCACTGCCGACCTCGCGAACGCCTCCCTCATCCACCATCAATCCTCTCCTCCCTCCATCAACACCAACAAACTCTGCACAAGCGGGCGTCCCCCTGGTAACGAAATCGAGAATGGTATCGCGCCACCTAGCAACCGCAGGTCCATAATGCGAGGGCAAACAGTCTTCATGCACGCCACCAAGCAGCGTCACAATGTCGAAAGTATGCGTAGCGAAAGCACCTTGCTCCTGAATTGGTCCTGGGAAAGGGTTCGGAAGATCGAAGACTTGAAAATAGGTTTCTTTGACCAGATCACCTTCCGCAATGCTCAACGCGGCCGCAAAGAAACCTATGTCGCTCTCAAAAAGGCAGATACGTTGGAGTGCGTCCGCATCATCAAGACCCCCCTCGATACCGTATATCTTCAGCAATTCGGCACCTTGTTCGGGAGACAGAACATCTTTGGCAATCTGCTCGAAGGCTTGAGCATGGTTCTTGCGACTGTCATCATTCCTCATCATATTGTAGGAGATGCCGCCGTCATAGGTAGTGGAGCCAACGATTTGAGCTTCGACAGGCCTCGCCCAGTCTTTCCAATCAGGAGGAGCGACTTTGCCCTTTCTAGCCAGATCCATGGTCGGCCGCTCGAAGGGAAAGAACTCGCTGTTCGTGCATGGCAAACCAACCCATGCCAGGTCTCGAATCTTCGACGCGTCAACGCCAATCACGTCTCTGGCTATTGATTGCGTGTTCCTCTCACTGCCGTCGTCTTCTCTTATACGAATCCCCAACTTCTCAGCATGCTTGAGGAAGTTATCGTGATGCTCGTCATGCGTCATTGCAGGCATGGTAACTGGCGTCCCCGAGAACATGATCGCGCGCTTGAACAACGGTTTACGCATTGTTTGCACCGAGATACTCTCGCTACCTGCGCTTTGCCCGATGACGGTAACATTATCCACGTCGCCGCCAAACCCCTCAACATTCTCGCGCAGCCATTCGAACGCCGTGTTTTGGTCGTAGAGACCATTGTTCTCCGGTACCATACCTCCAGCATGATCCGAATGCCAGAAGCCTAGCGCACCGAGTCGGTAGTTGATTCCTACGAAGACGATGGGTGATCCACGCTGAATAGCATGGCGCACAAGATTTTCGGGGTTGTAATATGGTCGATTCGCAGAACCAAGGAAGTACGCACCACCATGGATGAAGACAAGGACCGGCAACTTCATACCCGAACGTATCTTCCCGCCTTCATCGACACATGACTTCGGTAGATGTATGGAAAGGTTCAAGCAATCTTCCGACTGTTCTTCGTCATCCGGCAGATTATCGGTTGGCAGCGGGATGTTGGCTGCATCAGACTTGACGCTTCCCCACGGCTGGATACTGGACGCTCCTGGCTTTGTCGCATCGAAAACTCCATCGTGGAACCTTTTGCTCTCTCCACCAGAAAGCTTGTTCGAGAGTTCTGCGCGCGCAAATCTTTGGGCAACTTTCCCGTACGGCAGACCTAATATCTTCACGATCGAGCCGCTTGGTTCCCGCAGACATCTTATCGCACCGAGCTTCGTGTGGTTGAGGACGACGTTGGTCATTGTGTTCGTGCTGTTGTGGGTATCCCATGGAGGAGATGCGTACAGAGTGCGATACGTACATGGCATGCAAGAGTGGTGACGTCAGGAAATGGTCTCACTAGGCCTACCGCGCAAGTACGACGTAGTGAGCCCTTCTTCTGCGAGACATATCAACATCTCAAGACGGTCACATGTCACACTCAACGTGAAAGTGGCTTGATGCGAAGATAGACATTTCACGTAACCTGGTCGCTCCTCCCTCAAAGCGGTTAGCGACTCGGCCTCGATGCCGGAATTCAAAGATATGTGCACGGCAGCCATCCTATACCCATACGACATCAACCAGATATGTACAATCCACGAATTCTGCGGAACCTTCCATGGAGTCGAAGCGAATAGCTTGAGCGTGTAGCAAATAATTGTTCCTGCGCAAGCGACACCAGAAACCAGTATGGCGGGACCACGCTACCGCTCCCATGGTTCCTCCTCTTCGACTGCCCGGTCCGCGAACATGAAGATTAATTAATCACGACCCTCTTTCCATGACTTGCAAACGGCCTTAGCTGCAGGTTCTTATCTTTCATGCCGTATAAGGCTGTACTATCTTTCGCGCCTTCTTCTTCCGGTTAGTGGTGCTGCTCGCTTCTACTCTCACCAAGTCAAAGCTTGAGCGCATATCAAAAAGCTTGTCGTCCCACCGACAGCTTGGTCAAGCACAATTGACGAGTGCTCTGCGTTTAACCGGACCGGATAACAGTCTACAGAAGCAAGATGTTGAAGAATTTCCTCCTCGCTTCACTCGCCTTGGGCGTGTCGGCTGTTCCCACAACTCGGCACTATGTCGAACGCGACTACAACACCAATCTCAACGTCAAGCTCTCTATTGAGAGTGGTCTTCTGGATGTTCCCACCGATGGCCGCATTGTGTTGATGTTTGCTCCCGAAGGCGAAGATCCCCTCGACGATACAGATGTCACTTCTTCCCCCAACAAAATCTTTGGAAAGAATGTATACAACTTCGGTCCAAAGCAATCGGTTTTCTTCTCTGGCGGAAGCAACAACAGTACCGCTACCGGTGTGTATGGCTGGCCGAACGTCAGCCTGAGCGACATCGACCCAGGCACCTACAGTGTGCAGGCTTTCCTCACCCGCTATGAGACTGTCACGAGAAGCGATGGCTCGAAGGTCAGCGTCAGATTCCCATGCGGCGATGGCGCGCCAAATGTCAACGGCTATGGAAGCTTGGTCACATCGGCTCAAGACGTTGAGATCTCCGAAGGCGGCCAGACTATCGACTTGACTTTCAACAACATTACAGCTGTCGAAAACTTCGCCGGCAAGGAGATCGGTGGATGCAACCAAGGCAACTACGAAGACACAGATACGCTCAAACACATCAAGATTCGCAGCAAGAAGTTGAGCAAGTTCTGGGGCCGCGACATGTATGTTGGTGCCAATGTCGTACTGCCTTCTGGCTACGATGCAGCCGACAAGAAAACACGATACCCCGTCATCTACAACCAAGGTCACTGGCCGGCCGGCGAAGGCGCTTACAACTATGGCACCGATGAGAAGTTCACAGCAGCTTGGGATGCGGGTATCATATCCGGCACCAACACAACCGCAGCGCGACCGGCACCCAAGTTCATCATGGTGACTTTCCGCCATGAAGCTCCATACTACGATGACTCGTATGCCGTCAACACTGCCAACCTTGGTCCTTACGGTGATGCCATCAACGAAGAGCTGATCCCTCATCTTGAAGACACTTTCAACACCATCCGCGCACCGTATGCTCGTGTCCAGGACGGAGGCTCGACTGGTGGTTGGGAGTCGATTGCCAACGTCATCTACCGCCCAGACCTCTTCGGCGTGTGCTTCTCTTCCTACCCCGACTCCCTGGACTTCCACCGCCACCAAGACATCGAACTCTACAGCGCTGCTAATGCATACCAACGGGCAGATGGTAGCTCCGTCCCCAGTATCCGCACCCACACTAACGGCACGGAGGTCATCCTCGCTACCGCCGCGCAGGAAAACCATTGGGAGTTGACCTTCGGCACATCATCGCGGTCATTCAATCAGTGGGATATTTGGAACGCCGTCTTCGGAGTCCAAGGTTATAACAACTACCCTCTCGAGCCCTGGGACAAAGTCACCGGTGAGATCTACCCCGAGGCAGTCGAATACTGGAAGCCGTTCGACCTTAGCGACTATGTCGTCACCAACTTCAACTCTTCCCGCAACCTCGGCGCTGCCCTCGCTGGACGTATCTTCGTCTACGTAGGCACTTGGGACAACTACTTCCTCAATGAAGGTGTCATGGAGTTCCAGAAGCGCACCGATGCCGTTGGTGGAGCCGGCTGGGCCAATGTCACAATCCTACCCGAGAAGCCCCATGGTGGCAACTACCAAGCACGCGAGATCTGGGACTACCTTGAGTTGGTCGAGCGATGGGTCCAAGACCACGCCCCCGATGGCCCTACTCCACTCTCGCCTTCGGCCACTGCTCCCTCTACCCGTGGAAATGTATGGGAGGATGTCATCAAATACGGTGGTCGCAAAGCAGCCATCAAGCGTCAAGCCGACCCCAAGATCGAAGACAAGAAGGTCAAGGTGGGCCAGGAGGTTACTGCGAGTGTTGGGCGTTGGGATCCGGGTGTTAAGCTTACTGCGCAGTGGATCTTGAACAGCAAGCCTGCATGCGAAGCTTTTAGTGTAGAACAAGGCGCGAGCGTGAAGTATGCACCAACAGCAAAGGGCCATATCCAGCTACATGTCACAGGAGAGAAGCGAAACTACGCGACTGAGACGAGGAAGAGTGAGCGAGTACTCTTGGGAAGGTAGTGGGATACCAGGAAATAGACATAGATCAATCAGTATTGAAACACCGTTACACCGCATTGCAACTGTGTGAGCATTTGCGACTAACCTATTGCACACAAGGACCTGTGGGGTCATACTGGAATTTCCCGCATAATACCTGCCCGCGATGCTGGTGTTCCTGCATCCGTGAAAGCCCATGTCCAGGATCCGGCGTCTCCCCATTTAGCACGGCGCCACTTCCGCGTAGGCTAGCTCGGAGATTTACAGCTCCACTTTACCTCACCGAGGCAGTAGTGTCAATGAAAGTCTCTAATCGATCGTCGCATTCACAAAGATAGAAACCCAGCATCTATATCTCGAGAAAGAAAGGAGTGAGACAGAAGACTCACGCAAGCTAGAAGCACAGTAGCCCAACTCTACAAATCTGACCGCCTACACAAAGTTCACAACTACAAATCCTAGCCCCAGGAACCCACACCGTCTCCCTTTCTCCACGTCGCGACCTAGATGCGCGCCGATGGCTCGGTCTTTATCGCCGTCGCCGAAGAATTACGACCGTTGCATCTGAGCACAGACAGAGTTGAACTTTGAAGTGCTCACCCAGCGTCAGCAGTAGCGGTATTTGTGTGAGTGCAGCCGTAGAGTATCCAGATGCTAGGACCATGCTAGGCGCACGAAAACGAGGCGGTGGGTAAATGCGCCGACCAACAGACCGCTCTTGACGTCGTCTTACGAAGGGAGATGGACATATAAGACGGTCTTGTCATCGCTTTCTAGATATCCCTTTCCCCATCCCCATCACTCCCAACACAACAACACCCATACCCAACCAATCACCAACCAACCCCCAAAATGCACTTCAGCACCGCCCTCTTCGCCCTGGCCACCGCCGCCACCGCCGCAAACGCCAAAGTCTACGGCAAATGGAACGTCACCATCACACAGCACGCGCTCGACTCCGGCTTCAAGTCGCAGAGGCTCCTCGCGGACTTTGTGTCTGACGAGTACTCTGGCACGAACGTCATTCACACCGTCTGCGACTACGAGTACGATCCTAGCAAGAACCCCATGGAGAGCAAGAGCTGTGATCCTCCTACTTTTGACTATGAGTATGATGGCGAGAGTAAGTTTATCCTTCCGGTTATGATGTGATATGTGGGAAGAGAATGCTAATATGTGGAATAGCTGTCAAGGTCCAGCAGAATATTGAGAAGCCGAATAAGATGACTGTGTTTGGTGATGCTCCTCTTACGCTTAAGAAGGATGAGAGCGCTGATGGTGTCTACTCGAATGGTGTCTTCATTGACGCTGACCGTGCCACCGCGTAAGAATCCCAGTCAACGATATTCGGTATAAACGTCAAGCAAGAAGAGGAGGAAACGCCTGTACATACGACATAATGAGACAAGAAGCATAATGTAACAAACTTTGATTGACACTACATTGCTACTCACTAGGAGCGCGCCTACGCTATTCCCGTGATCATGTACACCCAATACTCCTAATAACCCATCAACTTTACGCCGCCTCCCATGAAGAATTTAATGGATGTGATGGTCTGAGGAATGAAAACGCCTTTGCGCCCTGGAAGTCGAACAAGAGATGCTGAGTCGAAACAAGATATGGGGAGCTACTATGCTTCGCCGAAGAGCCGAGCTGTAATGTCACCCATGTAGGCTTCTTCTAGCTCGTAGTCTTCGCCGCCCATGCGATCGATACCAACATACTCAAACGAGGCGACCACGGCGTCGACATCGAAGCCCATAGCGACAAAGCGATCTACCAAGTCCTTGTTGTAGCCCTTGTACGCAGCCAGCTTGGACTGCTCTTCGTTTTGCTTCGCCTGCTGCGCCTTCTTCTTGATGGATGCCGCTGTGGCTCCCCCGCTTCCTTCAGCAATCTCCTTCCGCGGCGCACCAGCGAATGTGACGGCCCACTCGCGTGCCTTGTGTTCGAATTCGGCGGGGTTCCTAAGCAGCATGCCGGCGACTTCTGCGTCTTGTGGGTCCTTTGGCTCGGGTGTGCTGAGGAGCGATTGTAGCGAGATCAGAGCGGACTTAATGGTCAGAACTGGCGACCATTGCGAGGAGAGGGTGTCGAGGCAGATAGCGCCCTACTACTGTTAGCTTTTTTGAATGGTATCTGGGGGTCTTGCTTGCTACGTACTGTCTGTGAGCTGACATTGGGGTGCCAGATCTTGGTCTCGAACTTCATGAGCGGCGGGCGGAAGGGGTATTCGCTCGGAATCCGGATGTCGACCTTGTAGGTAGCTCCCTCATATGGTGTGTCAGGAGGACCAAAGAACTGCCCCCGTAGATGTGTGAGATCTTCGCCATTGCCTGCCGGTTCGACGACGATTTTGGAGTGCTGATCGTTGTGGATGTCGGCAATCTCCTTGGCAATGCGCCGGTTGCGGTTGGAAGTCATGGTGGTGGGGTATGGGAGAAGGTTTGGGGTGAAAAGGGCGATGAAGAGGAAATGTTACGAGTAGGCAGCAGGTAGGCGCGACCAAGGTATTTCTAGGTACAGAAGTCAGCCTCAGGCTCGCGAAGTGGTCCCGGCTCGACCAAGTTGCAGTGCGGGGAGTGTGTCATGCAGGTCTTGGGGTGTCTGAGAGGGGGCTGTGGCGTGGTGATTCACCTGCGAAACGATGCGAACGTACTGGACCTACTCCAAGACCTTGTCTGGTAGCGATGGAGAGTACCTCTTGACCCGCGTGGGGAGCTTTGAGCTGGCTCGCCGGCGGGGTCGAAGCTCAGAGGGAATACTACAACGGGGGGTTCGGGAATCTGGTGGGTGAAGAAGAAGTGTTAGTGAAATGGAGCGCACAGCGAGAAATGTACGGCTATCGGACAGGGCCTGACGTGTCTGTTGCTCTATGGAGGTGGAATGGTGAGGCTTCCAGCGGCTCGAGGCAGTGACGCCACGAGGCGCTAACCCCGATCCTCCGACATCCACGAGCTTCGGAATCAGCGCATCAACACCTCTTGCAAACAACCACCGCCTCACCACCGCCATCGCCCGTTCCCACCACCCTCGCTGTGGTCCTTTCTCTTCTAGTCGCTGCATACTGTCGAGCGCCTGATTCGCCTTTCATCACCTGATCGCGTGTCATGGTAAGATCGCCTCCCTCGGAAACCACCATGGCCACATGCTAACACCGTGCAGGGTAACCAGCAATCGAGTGCTGGAGGCGGCGGGCCTCCAGGAGATGACAAGAACAAGAAGGACAAGGTACGTGCTGCCCCACGACACGTGGTGATGGCTCTCGGGAGTCCGCTATCTGTTGCCTCACCGCACCTGGCACGCACTAACAACGCCCTCTGCAGAAGGAGAAGCCAAAGTACGAGCCGCCGCCACAACCCACAACCCGCATCGGTAGGAAGAAGAAGAAGGCCGCCGGACCCAGCGCCGCCGCCAAGCTCCCGACCGTCTACCCGACCGCACGATGCAAGCTACGCTACCTCCGAATGCAGCGCATCCACGACCATCTCCTGCTCGAGGAGGAGTACGTCGAGAACCAGGAGCGCCTGCGCAAGGCCAAGGCGGTGAAGGAAGGAAACGCGCCCGCAGCCAACGCAGGGGATGCCGAAGACCGGAACGCCGATGAGCGCTCACGCGTCGACGACATGCGCGGCAGTCCCATGGGCGTCGGCAACCTCGAGGAGCTCATTGACGACGACCACGCCATTGTTTCCAGCGCCACCGGGCCCGAGTACTACGTCTCCATCATGTCTTTCGTCGACAAGGATCTGCTAGAGCCCGGAGCGAGCATCCTGCTGCATCACAAGTCGGTTTCAGTAGTCGGTGTGCTCACAGACGATGCCGATCCGCTAGTATCCGTCATGAAGCTGGATAAGGCGCCCACAGAGTCGTATGCGGATATTGGTGGTCTAGAGCAACAGATCCAGGAGGTGCGGGAGGCGGTCGAGCTGCCCCTGTTACATCCGGAACTGTACGAGGAGATGGGTATCAAGCCCCCGAAAGGTGTCATCCTCTACGGTGCACCAGGTACCGGAAAGACGCTTCTGGCCAAGGCCGTGGCCAACCAGACCAGCGCAACTTTCCTGCGTATCGTGGGTAGTGAGCTGATCCAGAAGTACCTTGGAGACGGTCCCAGACTCGTGCGACAGCTCTTCCAGACCGCCGCCGAGAACGCGCCTTCCATTGTCTTCATTGACGAAATCGATGCTATCGGTACCAAGCGTTACGAGTCCACATCCGGTGGTGAGCGTGAGATTCAGCGAACCATGTTGGAGTTGCTCAACCAGCTGGACGGATTCGACGACCGTGGAGATGTCAAGGTCATCATGGCCACCAACAAGATCGAGACACTCGACCCTGCCCTTATCCGTCCCGGCCGTATTGACCGAAAGATTCTCTTCGAGAACCCCGATCGTGAGTTTATTCCCCATGTCCGCCATACACTTACTAACCGTTTACAGAAACCACCAAGAAGAAGATCTTCACTCTTCACACCTCCAAGATGTCGCTTAACGAGGACGTTGATCTCGACGAGTTCATCAACCAGAAGGACGACCTTTCTGGTGCCGACATCAAGGCCATCTGCTCCGAAGCGGGTCTCATGGCGCTCCGTGAGCGTCGTATGCGCGTCAACATGGAGGACTTCCGCACCGCAAGGGAACGTGTCCTTAAGACGAAGACGGAGGGTGAGCCGGAGGGCTTGTACTTGTAAGCGTAAGAGATATTGGGCTAGGGACATCATCTTCAACACTCAAGAGCAATGTGCAAGTGTATTAGTACAAGTTGCACATAGGAAGCATCTTGTCATGGCTAGAAACCTATACAACATGCATACCCTTCTAGCTTTTTCGTGATGTATATGTGCGCGTATCTACAGTGAGTTTCCTTGGTTGAGATGTCGCTGGCTGACAATAGCAGCGATGCATGAAAGAGGGCTGCTTCCCACATGCGAAGTGGAGTCGGCGTCTCATTCATGATCGGAACTATTGGGACCACTCAATGAGTAGCGATCCCCAATCAGAAGTTCTGTCCGGGTCGTGACTGCCTTGAGGGCTTGTAAGAGACCGTGCGCAGCTCGTGTCATCCGATCAAAGTCAAGAGGAAACCACCAACCATCTTATCGTCTCCTATACAATCGCTTTCTTCTCCCCTACCCTTACGAATCGCTCTGTGGACATGAAATCGCAAGAAATGCCAATCGACCCTGCCAGTCTGTCTTCATCCCCCGTTGCACTATTCCAGTCGAGCTCAGGGCTTGCCAGGCCGAGCAAGAGCACCACGACAGCAAGAACATCACCAATGGGCGAAACCTTGCGGGGGAATATGCGCTATTACCTCAACTATTCGTAGGGGCCCCGCCTTTACCCAGGTAGAAGACTCCGCAATGCAGTCCACGAGGGTAAGAGACGTGCACTAGCTCGCCCCCCTTAGGGTATATATACAGCAATTCACGACCTGGATCTGCTATCTCATCTCCCCCACTACATTTTTCCAGCTTGGGTTGCATTTCAGTATAGCCATCTCATATCAATTGCGCCTCTGGGGCAAGTTCACGCAGTAACCACAGAAGACTACCACTGCTCCCGACTCAGACACCAACTCGAAATGTCACTTGCTGTTGCAACGGCGGCGCCCACCTTCAGCGCGCTCAATAAGCCCCAGAAACGCGCGCTTATTCTCCGCGACCAACTTCGCTATGTTGACCCGACGCATCTGAACACATTCATCGAGGGCCTCAGCAACGACGAGCCACCCACATACACCAGGATAAATGGCGTGGTCAAGCCTGATCTGGTCTTTGTTACCCTCAAAGAAGAGGCCACTCGTTTCGATCTCGGAAATGTCATACTACCGGAAGAAAAGAACGCCATACACCGTATTTACCTGGTGGTGGAGGATAACCAAGTCCAGATGCACGTTGAAGATCCATTGCCTCTGGAGGAGGATGAACTCGACTCTCATCCCATTCATGGTTTCATTGCTCGTGGTATGCTACCCTTGTTCAAAGAGAAGTATCAGATTCTCTACATGAGGGTGAACAAGATCAACGGAGCGAGGCGGGCTGCTTACAATATGCCGTACCAGGCACCGGTGCTGTTTGATGACGGAGAGGTATGTCTGCCCATTCATGGTTGGCTTTACGAAAACTATCGCAAGACACTGCTTTCAGATGAATCAAAGCATTTGAGTACTGTTGGCTAACATCAAATAGAGCCTTACTAGGCTCAACCCAATGAAGGCTGAGAACGATCCCACTCCTACTCACAGTAAGTGTGAAAGACATAATGAATTTCCAACGCTGACAATAGAACAGCGAGGAAGTCACGAAAGCGGCGTCCGAATGACGAGGTTATTCCCCATATCTCTAACAAACGCAAGCGCGCTGGTCTCGACATAATTCCGGAGGATGTGAAAAGTAACATGTTCAACACCATCCCAAGCAACATCAAAGTCGACCTCTTCAACTCCGTCGTCAAGACTGCGTTCCCCAACTTCAACAACCTCATGATTGCGTCTTGGAACGTGGTCACGATCTACTCTTCTTGTGGTAGCGACTTCCCGGAATTACATACGGCCATTGTCGATCTGAAGAGTGTCCTCCAAGATTTCGACGAGACCTTTGGTCAACGCGTTGATCGCGTCACGCCTAGTTATAGGCACGACTTTGGAGGGCCTTCGAGGGATCGTGAAGATGGAAACGGTGACCGAGACCGTGATTCTACCCACGATCAAAGCCGCCGTCACGATCACCAAGACAAACACAGTCATCGCGGTGGAAACAACTCCAGGACTCCCGTTCCCTCCTTTGTACGAAATGGGGCAGGGAACGCTGAACAGCTCGGCGATGCCACTGCCAATGATTCGGCCCAGTTCGAAGATGACATGGAAGTTCCTGTCGACGACGTCGAAAACATTGACGACGTGGCAGAACCTGAGATGTCACCACCACGCGCGCTCCAGTCGTCTCAACTCCACGGAGATTCAGACGATGATTCGGACGATGATGACGACGAAATTCCTCCTGTGGATCCCCGCTCCACTCAGCGACTTTCAAACCAGAGCGTGGCTCGCCAGTCCCACCCAAAGCGTACCCCAGAAATCCATGACAGAGGAAGCGTTACTACGTCGGCAAAGCCATCACCGGGCCCACAGTACACCCATGTTGCTCGCGAAGTCAGCGGAGAGCCTCAAGAGCAGTTCGCCGATGAGGAGGAGGCTGAGAATGGTGCTCTTGTCATGTCTCAGACAGCAGGTTCAGAACTGGCGCGTCGTCGCGAGGAGTATGCGTCCTCTGTTCAGAAGAAGGCCCAGAACGAAGCCCACAATACTAAACCCCGTGCTGCATCTGGCCCCCGGGATGCAGCGATTCCCGAGCAACCGCTTGTAGACGAGGCCGACTCCCATTCCGAGCACGACCAGCCTGTACCGCAGCTTGACGATAGCCCCCCTGCAATTCCGACTTCCTCTTCGTCAAGCTCGCCAAGTTCACCACCCCCACTCAAGAAGAGAAAGAAGGATCGCGAAGCCGAGTACAGTGTCGCCCAGCTAGAAAAGAAGTACCAGGAGCGCAAGGCCCACATCCTCCACTCTTTCCAGAACGACATGGCCCAGGTGCCAGCGAAGGCCCGCAAGAACCTTCGAGAGATGGAGACCCTGATTGAGCAGCGCAAGAAGTATGAGGCGGAGAAGCAAGTTGACAAAAGCAACAGTAAATCTGGACAGACTGCGCGCCCAGGCACCACCGCCGGTGGCATGTTCGGCAACTACAACACTAAATCCCTCGGCAAGTCTATGCTGGGCCCCAAGAAACCGACAGGCATCGCGCCAGTGGCCCCGATGTTCCCGAACGGCACTAGAAAGGACCCGAGAGATAGTCTTGCAAAAGGTCCGCATGGCAGTACTCCTCCGTACACCCGCGGCCGTTAACATTCTTTGATTACTAAATCAAACAGAAGCACCTCGCAAGGAGAGAGTGCAGTTTAAGTACCTGACGAAGTATATCGACCGGATGTCTAATTGACACGTGGAGACTCCGGGGGGAATTCAACGCGGGATTGGATTCTCGCATAAGAGTGCAAGCGCTTGGCAGCGTCGGCTCAGTCGAACATGGATGGAATTGAAAAAGCATTGGTTACACGTCAGCTCTCGGACAAGGCGGGTGAATGGGTGGAAGTGTGGTGAGGTCCATGAGAGGCGAGATTGGTTAAGCGTTGGATTTCGTACACGACGTAACGGGTGGTGGTATGAAGACCTTCAAGACAAGTCTGCGTGCAGCAAGATCAGCGAGAATGAGAATTTGATTGTACAGACCCTCTTGAAACTCCTTGTGCCGCTCAACCTATAAGCACCCTGGTATCTTTTTGAAACCTCTAGAACGCCATGCCATGCTGTCTGCTATGAATGAACGCCATATCCGTATGCAAACGCCATATCCCTCTCGATACACCACTACTCCGCCTTCTTACCCAACTCCGGCCCCCAAAAAGCATCAGACTCCTTCTCATACCCCTCCCTCGCCAACTTCCTCCTCTTCGCCTTACTCTCCTCCAACGCATCCCCCTGCACGGCATCCCTCTTCTGCGCCTGATTCAACTTGACCAGATCAACCTTGTCCGGATCCCTACAATTCTTCAACTTCTGCACCAGCGACTTAATCTCCGCTTTGTGTTTCGCTTCCTTCGCCTCGCGCTCCGCCGCCGGCAACGACGCATTAGCATAAAGCCGGTGGCTCGAAATGAGCGACGCGCAGTTGCGGAGCGTAGTGAGAAGCTTCGCGTGGATAGGACTGGACGTAGGGACTTTGAGAGAGAGGTAAAACAGCGTAAGCGGTTCATCAGCGAGGAGATGAGCCGCGAGCCAGATCTGCGAGGGCGTATACAAGAAATACGCGTCCGTAAGCACAGCAACTGTACGCAGCGTATTCGTCGCAGCACCATACGCGGCATTCACCCTCTCCTCGACCTTCTTCTCCGGCATCTTCATCGCCTGCGCCCCCACCTTGACGGGCACCGCACACATCTTCGCCTGCACCTCCTTCGCGTTCGCCAGCTCCCCCGCAGGCCCTTGGTATTTCCCTCGCGCCATATCGAGCATCTCCATGTGTCCGGCTTTGATGGCGCGGAAGGGGTGGCGCACGTCGAGGTTGTAGCGTAGGGATTGTACGATGATGTATTCCGGGGCGAGCACGTCTTCGGAGGTTACGGCGCGGCCGGCGCCTTCGGCGTAGGAGGAGACGTGGATGGGGAAGAGCTCGACTTTTGTGGCGAGGAACATTATTGTGCGCAGGATGTTGTTGACGTGGTACGTCATGGGCGAGTTGTAGAGGTAGAAGCGGCGGAGGAATTGGATGCATGTTGCCTGGGGTGGGTTAGTAACTTCGTCTCTTTCTGTTTATGATCGAAGGTTGAGAACGTACGACAACGTTCAAGGGAAAGCTGTAGTGGTTCCCTAGGGCGATTGCACGCTCGCAGAATTCGTTTACTATCTTCAACTCTTCTTCTGCCGTGAGGCAATTGATCTCCGTCACCGTCTGCATACGTGCATCTGGTGTATTTGCGCCGCTGGTTCCGCTTCCATTCTCTTTATCCATACCCGAATCGACTCCATTGTTGTCTACGGCATCGTTGCCGCGCTGGGCTCGTAGACGCGCGACATTGGCTTTGACGCGCTCGGTGGCTTGCACGTTGATCTTCAGCCGCTGTGCAGCTAGTTGTGAGGCGGTAAAGGACCAATTGCGGAACTGCGTAGAGCTGCGGTAGAGGTCGTCTTCGGTGAGCTGCATCGTCGGGGTGATTGGCCGGCGCTGGGGTGGGCAGAGTTGGCCTAGGACGCGCACTTGGGTGGTGAGAAGGGACGTCGCGACGCCATGGCAGGTCCAGCCGAGGCGCGCTTCCCTTCCGCGCTGACTTTCGTTCCGCCAGCACTCTCACCTCCCAGGACTACCTTTGCCTGACTCTATCATATCTTGCATCACGTGTCGCACCTTGCAACCACCCCAGCACTATCGAACACGATGTTCTTGACGGCCTTGGCTGTACCTGTCCATCACCCAGGGTGAAAGCCATGGCAGTACCACGACCGTGGTCCTGTCAAGTTACTAGCGACTTGGAAGTACGCGATGCATGCAGCTTCCAGGCGAGCCCCATCGTGGTGCTGTCTGTAATGCCCTCAATTGTGCTCAAGAAAGGCATCAATTGAGCTCAAGCAATGCCCATGGGGAACACTACAAGAGACTGTCGCCCCCGCGCTCTCGGCCACGTTCATTCCGTATTTCCCTCAGTCGCCACCTTACTCTCTGCCTCATCTCCGCCACCTATGCTGTTCAACTCAACGACTCCCATGCCAAGGCCGACCATGGAGATCGCCCTTCCGCTTTCCCAGTTACGTACCCTCGAGATAAGGGCCTCGGTGCCGCCGTAAACGTCTACCGATACGCACAGTCGGTTGTTCACTTGTCCCGGCTTCTATTATCCAGCATTTTGGGCCGAAATGAGCACAGTACGGTGTGCTTCTCAGCTTCAAGCACATTTTAGAGGACCAGAATTGCGACATCTGACATGCGTTTCCCTCTTCTGGGAAGTCAGCCTGAATCCCCTCGTACACCGACGTACAGCATCACTCCGGTTAAAGTCTACCATCGGCTTACACGCTCACCACCTTCTCTAGAATCGATAGTCGGATTCAAAGCTCTCTGCAGTCATTTGGTCGTGGTGGTCCAGCAGCTCTTGGCACCCAAAGCAGCTTCCTCTTCCGGCTACGCTATCTACCAATCTCCGTCTCCGCGCGAGAAGATCCCACTTTAGCTTGCACCGCATCTGCTGTAGCCCTGCCTTGTTCTCGGCCACCAGCCCTGCAGAATACTGGGGTACACTAGCCGTAGCTCCTCCTCCCATGCTCGAATCCAAGGCGGAATGCTTGCCAAGCATCACACGGCTCTCGGCGTACATGAACGGTTGCCTGCGAAAAGCACCCCCAAGAGTCACCAAGGCGCGCCCAGCACTTTACTGCGTCTAACGGCCGCTGTCGTTTCTTCTATACGGTCTTGGTTGCGGCTGCTAACTTTTCGGAGTACCTACGATAGGAAGGTATACTCATGATAGTCATGTGCGGCGTCCTGCACGAGTCTGCATTCTGGGAACTCGGTGGTTCCGCGAGTGTGGTGCAGAGACGCAAAGATGTATAAAGTGCTGCTTCCTGCTCCCAGGTTCTCGGTTCATCATCAACTGCCAATTGTCAATCCGCAGTCTTGTTCGATACGATGAAGTGGGCTACTATCACCACGGCTTTGTTGCCTTTGGTCGCCGCTCATGGCTTTACCCACCAGCAATATGCCTCTGGAGAGGTTATGGACCTCATGATGTCTGGAAAGGAGGCTGCTTGGGCCAAGCAGCGCGCTGCTGGCGCCTACGACAGCAAGCGCTGGAACGGTTTCTCTAAGAAGAGGACCAACAAGAACAAGATTGAGTGCAAGCATGGCCGCGTTGAGGCTGTCAAGGGAGATGCCGACCAGACCTACAAGGTAAGCAGGATTCAGATCAATGAAGATGCGCTCAACTAACAACATTACAGTGCAAGAATATCGACATGTACGACTTCAAGACGCACGAGGAGCTCGGTGATGCTATTGGTGAGGGAAGTGGTTCCTGGGGTTGGTCGCACAAGGGCCGAGACTTCATTGCCATCGGTCAGACTTACGGTGCCTCCTTCTCCGAGGTCACCAAGGATGGTCAGCTCGAGTACCTTGGTCGCCTCCCCGCCAACAACGACTCCGTCATCTGGCGCGAGATCAAGGTTGTTCGTGACAGCCTCATTGTCGGCTCCGAAGGTGTCGGCCACCATGTCCAGGTCTTTGACCTGAAGAAGCTGCTCAAGCTTTCCCCCAAGAAGCCCTACACTTTTGACATCAAGACCGACACTGCTCTCGTCGACATCAACCAGGGTATCAAAGGCCGCACCCACACCGTCGTCGCCAACAACGAGAAGAACTACGCCGTCGCCTGCGGTGCTGGCGGTCGCCCCGGTCGCAACGACACCTGTGCCGGTGGACCCATGTTCATCAACATGGACGACCCCACCAAGCCCTACGTCTCTGGTTGCAACGGTCAGGATGGCTACACTCACGACGCTCAGTGCATTGTCTACCGTGGACCTCACAAGAAGTACTACGGCCGTGACATCTGCTACGGCTACAACGAGGACACCCTGACCATCTACGACGTCACCAACAAGGTTGGCTTCGGTAACGCTGGTGCCATCATCTCTCGCACTCCTTACGTCGGTGCTTCCTACACCCATCAGGGTTGGGTTCTCGATGCCATGTGGCAGACCCACATCGTCATGGACGATGAGCTTGACGAGGGCCAAATCGACCCCAACCGCACTGCCGTTGATTCGCCCGCCAAGGACGGCTTCGCCGTGACCTACATCTGGGACATCCAGAACCTCGAGAAGCCCGTCGTCACCGGCTACTACAAGACCACGACCCGCTCCGTCGACCACAACCAATACGTCTACGACGGTCTTGACTACCAATCCAACTACCAAGCCGGTCTCCGTATCCTCGACGTCTCCAGCATCCCCAAGTTCCCCGACGGCTCCAAGGTCAAGGAGATTGCCTACTTTGACGTCTACCCTCCGGATGATGTCAAGCCCGGCGGCGGTGACGCTCTCTGGGACGCTGGCACCTGGTCTGCTTACACCTTTGAGTCTGGTTACGTTGTTATCAACACTATTGACCGTGGTGTCTTTGTTGTTAAGCAGGCTGATGTTAAGGGTAAGAGGAGGGGTCAGGGAAAGTACTGGGGTAAGCACTAGAGCGGACCTGGTAGGATAGATGCCATGCGCGGTAAAAGCGTAAGATGGCAACAATAAGTGAAATGTTCAAAAATTTCCTCCAATCTCCTCATGCATGAGTAATATTGTCCAAAGTGTGAGTTATTCACAATGTTCCGAAGTCAACATAATGGCGTGTGTCGATCACATGTCCGCCCTAGGCTTGGCAATAGGGTGGCATATAAAATCTTTTGTTTCTCATCTCCTTTCCTTCTTCACCTAGCAACCACGTACTATCCGGTATTACCAAAATGATGGTCGTAAACCCTCATGGCTTCTTCCGTTTTCGTTTCCCAAAAACCCAGAACACTTGAGCCATGGGACCACGGTCCCTTTTCCGAAACTTTCAACATTCTGACGGGTATCTGGTACTCGTGTCTCCTTTCGGAGTATCCTTCAAGATTTTCTATGAGGTTGCTTCTCTGCAATACCAAAACAAAAACGCCTACGACGATGAGACATGATCGGCTTTCTGTGGAGCGAGCTTGAGACGATGTGCGGCTGCATCAATACGATGTAGACGCAGATCAAAAACGTACTGTCTCGTGACACATGTCGCGGTGGATCGAAAAATGTCGCGGACGCTTACCATGAGTTGGTGCCCGCCTAAGTTGCAAAATGTCAAAATTCGACGCATGACTCGTGATGGACTTATGAAGTCTTGTTTGCCGAAAAACAAAGATACAGGCACCTAGTCCCATGAACTGGGCGCTGAGACCGCGTATAAATATCTCGCTCGATGTCTCTCCTGTCTTCTTTCTTCACAACATCTCCGCGAAAATACATCCCAAAAGTACATTGATATCGAACCATGTCTTCCTGTCCTCCGAAAAAGCTGAGAGAGTGGTCAGACATGTGTCCAGATCCAAGATCCGAAACATCATATTCATGTGCGCTCCTCCAAAAGGCCTCAATCACCGGCAAATGAACTGCGCTTGCTAGTAGCTTGGTCTACTCATAAATATCCTACACATCGCGTATGCGACTCTTTCCACCACTTACTCTGCAATGCGGAAGTACCAAAATTACGAAGTCAATGAAAAATGTTTGCTGTCCAAACAACTTCGGAAAGCACTGGATGTGTTCCCCTTCTTCCTCCGTTCGAAAGACCGAAACGAAAAGGACACCTGGACATGAAAGACGAGCCAGAAGAATGCTGTTATCTGGGCCATGTGTTGGTGTTTTTGCGGTCTTCTCTAGGTAAAATGCATAGTCTGGGCTATTGATGAGACCGAAAACGAAGTTGAGCTGTGACATGTGGAGCAGAAGACTGGTGGGAAGAAGCCGACAAAACAACGCCTTGGAGAAACGCGCGTCTTGACGTTCTTATGGAGTTGTCGCAATCCTTTGAAACGGCTCCTTACGCTAGCGGGTATAAGTACTCTTGTTTTTGTACACACTATCTTCTCTCTCTCATCGCACACTTGGGTGTTGTGCATTCCTCAAAAAAAATGACGCAGACGATCTCATGACTGTGCCTTTCGCTCTTTTTTTCAAAATCCAAGGGAGAAGAAGTCATGTCCTTTGTCTCCCCCTCCCGCCCTCGAAGAAGCTTGGTCATTTCCCACATTCGTCATGTTCAAAATGCCTTCGAGTGCGCGCGCAAGCTGAAGCAGTTCAAAAAGCGCGTACCAAAATTACATGTTTCGGCTGAGCGAGATGATTGGATACCGAAAAGTGAAGAGACACGGGCTATTCTGTTAGTCGTCCGGGAGTGAGAATATAAAAGCTTATGGTGTTTTGCGACTGCTCGCTTCTACCATAATACTTCTCTTTCAAACACTTCCAAAACTGGTTATTATTCTTCATATGGACTGCTCCTTCGTTTTTCTAGAAAAAGTACCAGACCCTTGCATGAGACCAGTTCTTTCCACCAAAATGTAAGAGCATCGAATACATGTTTTGCTCGTCACCAAGGTCACACATCAAAATTGCGCGATGCCGTTGTATGATCTGGTCGCCTCGAACAAAATCTTAGAGCGGTCGATACATGTGCCGGCGGAACGCTGAGAAGTTCAGCCAGCCGTGATCACAATCTTCAAATCTATGCTTTCCATGGCTGTCAAAAGACCTTGGAATCTGTCTTATGGCTCTGTGCAGCTATAAAGTCTTTCCATTTCTGCGATGAAGTCCGTTCCTCTTCAATATCACCGTCTCTTTATTTTTTCCAAAAACAGGAGTAAGGCGCACCATGAGATTCCTTCGCTGGAATTGCGCCAGACGATGTACGATGGCGCATACTGGTCTTACGACTTCAAACTTGGATTGTGTCTCCCCATGACCTGGAAATGTTTGAGCTTCTCGATTTGATAAAAGCTATCAATTTCCACGACAAGATTCCTGTTTCTGGGTGTCCAAAAACCAAGAGAGAGACATCGCATGCTTGTGGTTGTCGAACGTCCGTAGTAATATTGCTATAAAATCTTCTCTCGGTTGAAAAGAAGATTGCACCCAAAGCTACTTCCAACTCTCAAATACCAAAAGTACTAGACCTCCCTCCCATGGATTCGTTCTGTTGACTATGTTCGGCTGTTGTTCGAACCAAAAGCAGAAGGCAATACCCGGATGACTCTTTTTCCAAAGATGGCCCGAAACTGTGCCATGTGTTCGAGAAACTTAAATTGTAGATGATTGACCAAGTTCGTCACGCACATGTGGACCGCAAATTGAGTACTCAAAAGACGGATACGTGATTTCCATGTGTCCAAAGACGTTACTCAGATGTTGTAGCACGAATTTCCTGCGAACGCTGGGACGAGGAAGTATACAAAGCCAGCCATGTCTTGCTGCAAATAGACTCACCAAAACCAATCGCCCTATATCTCATGTGTTCGAGGTTCCGCGTCCTGCGTATGATAATGTCGAAAAGACCTCCAGCCGCATCTCATCTCGCCAGAAGCCCATGATACATGACAATATGACTTGCCGCCCTACAAAAAGGCATCAAGCCTCATTCAAACCTCAAAACCAGTACATCCCCTCCGTCTCCCCACCCTCCTTCCCAACCTTCAGCTCATCCAAACCCTTCTTCAACCTTTGCGCCGTCGCCTTCCCATACGCCTCATGCTCATTGAAATCCGGCATCTCATCCTTTCTCGTGATATCCGTGCGCACCCAAACCATCTTCTCATCCCCACAAGAAGCTTTAATCTGCGCAAACATCTCGTCGTTGAAGCCGCCTCCAAGAGCCACAGCAGCAGGTCGCTGGCCGTAGTTCATGGAGCCGATGTTGGGGGTAGGATTGGCTGGTGTTCTGGATAAGATGATGTGAGGGATGGAGATGATTGCTTCTTCCACGGAGAGGTTGATGTGGATTACTGGATGGATGTGTTAGTTGGATACGTGTGCGTGAAGTTTAGCGCAAAGTATCGTGGCATACCATCGTATTCTGGCTGAACGCCCTCGCGAACGGCCTTTGCGATGTTCGGGTTCCTGCCACAGACTACGATCGGGATGGCTGACATCGCGGACGTGTAGAATCTCGGACGCAGTCGATGGAACGATGAGTTTTGTGCGGTGCCGATGAAAGTTGATCGAAATATCGGTTGATATACTCGTCTGACGATCATGTGGTGCTGACTAGATTATGGAGAAACGGCGTCTAGATGCAGGTGTTTGCTGACGTGGGCGTGCCTTCGTGTTGTAATGCTCCGGGGCTATGGTGTTTAGTTAAATCCGACGCTAGCACGAGATGGTCTCCAGCTTATTGCGGAGGTGATGCTGTACTACATCTGTCATCTTCGACACCGTTCCCATCGACATGCGCACCGTCAAACCATCTCCGACATGTACCCGATGTGCGAAGACGCAGGCCGAAGGTTGTGACGTTCTGGTCACTGGCTGTGCCTCCTTCGGCACGTTCTCCCCGATGTCGTCACCAGGGGGGGGGGGGGGGGGGCNNNNCCCCCCACCCCCCCCCCCCCCCCCCCCCCCCCCCCCCCCCCCCCCCCCCCCCCCCCCCCCCCCCCCCCCCCCCCCCCAAAGCATCGCGAACGTTACTATGAGTTGAACTTCAAGGTCGCCTCACTCGCACGCGCCTTGCAAAATAACGCCTACCGCGATATACTAAAATCCTTACTAAACGTAAGCAAACAACAAACATTAGAACAGCTTCTCTCTCTTCTTTTATAACAGCAATAACAGAAGTAAATAAAGTAAATAACTAGAAATATAGAGTAAGTAATTCTCTACATTTTAAGTTAGAAGAATATTAAAAATTAACTTACTCTATCGCAGTTTTTGCAGGTTTGCAGAGGTACTTTTTGCGGTTGGCGTTATTTTGCAAGGCGCGTGACTCGGTTTTGAACATTGCTAGGCGACCATGCGATCAGAAGAGTACTAGCCTCCGACATCACCCTGGTCGCCACAACTGTGCCGCAAACCACCCCGCGCTTGATATCGCGTGTGACTGCATTTGCCAACCCACTATCGCATAGTGGGCATGTATGCAACTTCACAGGAAGACAGTCGCTTATTCCCAACTGTACACTCTTACGAGGTCTTGCATGGGCATGAAAGCACCTAGCGCACAGTTTGGGACTCGCAGCCTATCACCGTCCCTCAGCGCTAGCTCCACTGCCCCTCCTTCGCTACTGCCTCACGCCACGTCTCGATCTCCACCTCGTCCCTTGGTCTCCATTCCACGATATCCACGCCGACTTTTAACGCTCAACTCTATATTGCTACAAATTGCTGAATCATTCATCGAAACAACTTACGGGCCGGTAACTCAGTGGTAGAGTGTAGGACTGCAGTTGACCAAAAACCGTCTTCCCGAAGTCACCGGTTCGACTCCGGTTCGGCCCTGAACGTTTCTTTTTGTGTTTTTGGCAAGCTGGCAGTATCTTCTTTTTGCCTGCAACGAGGGCGTCGAGAACTGGCGCGGCGTGGTGCGTGGTTGAAGGCTGTGGCAACTTTTTTGCGCTTGCGTGTGAGCATGGTGGGTCAAGACACATACATTTGGACACTATACGTCACTTCATAATCCTACTACAAAAGATACGCAGCGCGTTGCCAGAGCGTTTCTTTCGGAGCGAACGCCTCTCAAATAACCTTCGCTTATCGCGGGCAACCCTTTGCTCAACACAGATAGACGTCTTCCACCTGCGAATCCTCTAGTCCTTCCATCGCTTCACCCTCCATTAGACCTAAGACAAAACATTCGCCGATGAGCTGATAATGTCCAGGTTCAGCATCCGGTCGGACTACGAAGGGCATCTCGAGCCCAAATAAGATGACGATCTCGTCTCCGGGTTGTGCGTCAGGATATACGAGACCCATGAAGCCAGTCGTGCTCACGAAACACTTGAAACTCGAACTTCCCTTTCCATCGTTTGCGCGACACCCGACCTGTTCTATTCTCTGGTTGAGAAGTTTTGGGACTTCGAGTTCGATCCTGCCATGCATCCTACGGGGGATTGGTTCGGCTGTCGTACCGTTTCTCATCGTGGACTTGATCTCAGCATTGTGTTTCCCCATATTGCAGACTGGAGAAGTTGCATCGTCTTTGATATACGACCAAATGCTTGTGGCTTGCTGCAATACTTGATCATCTCGCCGGGGATGTATATGCGCACTCGCGACATACGCATACGCATGCTGGGTAGACAACGATGTGTTGCAGTACAAGGAATGTGACTTGCCCAGAAGGTCGTAGTAGTCGCTGAACGAGTCGTTGCCACGACGTGGGACAAAGCCTTGAATCTTTAAAACGCGTACTCCCTGAACGCGTAAGCAAGGACCTGTTTCCACCCGGCCGATGTGCTCGTGTTGGGCGAGGATGGTCGCGTTTGATGCTCTTCCTTTCGAGACTGAAGATCCACTGGCTTGTAGGCATCCCATCAGTAGACCCGATGATCTTGGTAACGCCTCTGTCCAGTCTGGGATCCAAGACGGCCAGTATTCTCCTTCAGTGGTGACCCGAGCATGTGACCTCTCCTGGTTGGTTGTCGCCACTGAGCCAGCGTCTTGGAGGAATGTGATGTTTGCATGAGCTCCTTGAACTTCCATGCATGCAACGCAGGCAGAGAGGTACACATCTAGAACGGGAAGGCTGTAATCCACTATGAGACCTGGGCTGGCTATGTTATGTCGGCTCAATAGACCCATTATCCCATAGACCTTATCGCGTGGGTTCGTGGCTTTGCGGGGGCGAATGATGGGCAGGATATTTGCACTGCGAGCAGTCAGCACGTTCGCATCATTCTTGAAGCAGAGTATCTACATGGATTGCAAGGAAGAAGACTTACAGCGTTCTATGATATGCGAGCTCCCTCCCACATGCTGACTTACTGACCGATCCAGACTCCATGTAAAGGTTTCGCAAGACATCGAGTTCTGCAATTCTTCTGCATTCCACCAGGAAATCGCAGGTATGCGCTTGGAGGCACGCGCTAATAACTTTCTCCCATCTCAGCGTGTTGGGGCCAAAATATATCACTGCCTCTCGAGCCAGAATCAGCTCTTGCAGAGTCCAGACGCGCTCAAACCAGGGCAAGTCCATTACGCAGTTCAGAGCATCGGTACAGGCCTTTGAGATGTGGAACTCATGTGTAGGTGGTAATTTCCATGGCAGCCATTCCTGTCGATCCTCAGAGGCTGCATCACCAAACGATCCGTTGTTGAGAGCTTCGAGAATTTCGGCTTCACGACCTTTCCAGCTGTTGAGCTTGTCTATTATCATCTCCAAATCTCTGGCTTGATAAATCCTACATGGTGGGCACCGAATTATCACTCTCTCTGCTTTTGAATAGATTCGATCCATCATAGGTATTTGGAGAGACTTCTCTGCGTTGTCGCTTTGGTTGATGCATATTGCGTCGATCCAGAGTAGGCGCCAACCTGTCGCAGGCCGGAGGAAATGAAGGATATGAGAGACTGTGACGCTGACGTTTAAGGTCGACTTCTCGACGTTGGAAAGAAGATGAACAGTACTATTCGTGGTCGTGCCGATATTCTTGTTCAATTCGAGTGGCCATCCAGTTCCACGGCCCCAAGCGTAAGACACCGTCTCGTATGAAGGGAGGTCTTTGATTGAGGCTTCGAGCAAGTAAGCTACATCTTTGGGGTCTGCGGGCCATGCGAGGAGCCTGATGGTATCTTGTGGCCTGTGCAAGGCGCGGTACTGGTAAGTCTCATGAATTGGAGGCTTCTCTTCTTTCGAAAGCACGTGGCATCCTTCGCACAATCCATCATCTTCTTCTCCTTTGGGGACGAATGGTGAGCCTAAAATGGGGAGACTTGTTTCAAGTCGCTGTTCCGTAGCCATTGTATTGCTGTTCATCGGATACCTGACAAGATGCGTGATTGAGGATAGAACGAGATACGATCCTGTCTAAGCGTGGTTACTGTGCCTAAATACGCTGAGCATGCGGTACGAGAGAGAAGTCAAACGCGTTACCTGGTGAAGAACGCGAATATATATGGGTATCATCCTGCGCATCGCATCGCCATGCCACTCGAAACTATCTAAAACTCCAACTCCTCCACTTCCATCCCGCACTCTTCACACCTCTTCTTTGTCATGCCCGTTTCCGGGTCAAGCACACTCCTGCCCCATTCATGCTCATGTCTGTCATACCTGCCTTTTATCTTCTGCCCAAACTGCGCATCGCCGTTATCGCCTGCTAACCGCGCCCGCTTGTATGCTTCCACTCTCGTCCTCTTCTTCAGATCCTCAAGCTTGTTCTTGAACTTCTTTTGTTTCCTTTCCTTACTCACGACCTGCCGCTTCGCATACTCCTCATCTAACGCCTCTGCCGAACCCCATTTCTGTGGGCTAAAGGCATAGGCCTCGACTTGCAGACGCAGGAAGAGTTGCATAGGATGGAAGAATTGTTTGTGTGGGTTCGGTCGTTCGAGATGGGGGAGGAGCTCTTCGTCTTTGAGTTCGGGGTCGGTGAGAAGGTAATCGTCTCGCGCTTCGGTTTTGGTGAGGAGGGAGTACTTGTCTGGGAGTTTCTCCCTGCAGATACTGCATACGCCGATGCCGAATACGTCCTGCCATTTCCAGTCGATCTCCAAACTATTGCATTCTCGACATTTGCCCTTTACGTCGCGCTTGCCGTCGCCGTATTTGCCTTTGAATGTACCGCTTTCGATCTCGGCGTTCTCAGCAGCCTCGAGCAGTGCGGCTTCTTCGTCTTCTTCTTCTTTGCCATTGACAGTATCCAAGATAGAGATACCTGGCTCATAAGGTCCGGCCCGGTTGGCACGAAGCTTCCGTCTTATGCGCTCCCTCTCCCACTCCACCATTGATACGCCCTCTGGCTTCTGTTCCTCATTCTGTTGCCCTTTCCGCATAGCCTTATTGTGCGGGTCGTCTACGGTACTCAGGAAGCCACCCTTCGTGTCCGTCATTTTGCTGAAGTCGTAGTCGATGAAGTCTGATCTCGCGTACTTCTTCGCTGGCTGAATATAATCGTTCGATGGTGGCTGGATGAAGCCATTTTGGTCGCGCTTCTGAGGGGATGCTGCAGCCGCATTACGAAGGGTGGCTGGAGTTTGCGCGGCGGTGATGGACGAGTATGCGCGCTTCGCACCTGCGACCGGCGCTGGTGAAGGTTTTGAAGCTTGTGTCTGTTGTGCAGCCGCCTTTGCCCTCAGACGAGCCTCTTCCATGCGCCTGATCTGCTCTGGCGTGGGCGGATTTGGCGGGAGCTTGCCCGCTGAGCGAGTCGCTCGTGGCGGCGTTGATGGTCGTCCGGACATGTCGAGATGATGGGAGGGTTCAGATGTGGTTGTGGTACGCTTGCTCGTACTCGAGTGAATCAGTCAAGAGTTGCCTGACAGGAGGGCTAGAGGCGCGCAAGTGGCGAGTGTCATCGGGGTTAGAGCGATGCGGAACCGGGACCCTTGTTCCTGAGCAATGATGTACGCCAAGAGATCTCGCGATCTGTACCTTCCGATGCGCGTCTCAAATCACTATCCACATGCTAATGAAGTCTGCAAAGTCGTTTCCAATTCTTAATGATGACATATTTGTCACATCCGGAAAAGGGCGGTTTGCCATGCTGCGCCCTTAGCAATCCCCTATGACTCTTACGTGTGGCTGTGAGCGGCACATTTCACAGCGACTGTCATGACGAACCATGGCACACTTCACAGAGTGGACCCTACACACAGTGCTGCGTAGTTTAATGATCGAACATCCCGCATAATGCTCTTGCCATCAGCTCTCCAAAAACCATTTCCTCTAGAATCATGTCAGACGCGAGCACACGTGCGCACGTGGCGAGCCCTTCGGCGGCCTCGCTAATCCCTACTGCCGATCCCCAAGAAAATGTCCAAACCTCAGCACCGGAGGACAGCGAGTACAGCAGCGACGAGCCCACGACCGCAGCCGCAAGACGAAGGAAGCGCAAGCAGCTTCGCAAACAAGAGCGCAAACAAGAGAAGCAAAGACACGACTCCGCCGTCCCTACGCCCACACATTCCGACACCGAGACACCAACAAACCAACCCCGCAACCCGCCGAACAAACCACCAAGGCAGAACCGAGAGTCTGCTGCCGAGACCTCCGACTCGACCATACCCATACCACAATCGCCCTCAATGGCGAAACCCGCCGCGCAAACCGCATACCCCCTCCTCATAGCCTCCATCGGCAACCCAGGCGCAACCTACGCCAACACGCTCCACTCTGCTGGCCACATCGTCACCTCCGCTCTCGCAGAAGCAAAGCGCTATGGCCCTTTCCAAAAGGGCATGTCGGGCCTAATTTCAAAACCTCCAGCCACACACATGGCATTTGGCCTGACCGGATACCGGAGAGTAGCGACAGACAAAGACGTAATGGACGACTGGACATTTTGGCAGTCTACATCGTTGATGAACATAAGCGGGGGCTCAGTGAAAAAGGCGTACAGTGAGTGGTTGCGCGGCGTACGGCAGGCTGCGGGGAGTGCGACGTTAGAAGGGAGGTTGGTTATTGTGCACGATGAGCTTGAGTCTGCGCTGGGTAAGGTTACAATTCGAGATGGTGCCGCGAGCGCGAAAGGGCATAACGGCATTAAGAGCTGTCAGGGAAGTCTGGGAGGCGTAAAGTGGTGGAGAGTAGGCGTTGGAATAGGGAGACCCGAAAGTAGGGATCCCAATGTGGTGAGCAAGTATGTGCTTGGGAAGATGACGTCGTATCAGCGGGCGCAGCTGGAGAAGACTACTATTCCGGTGTATAAAGCGTTGGAGGATATTGCTTCAGGTAAGAAGTGAGATCTTTGCACAGGGCGATGAAGCATTTCTAAGGCGTTTGGGACGATACCCTATGAGACACAGTAGAGCGCTCTGCATGAGAAGTAACAATACAATGTATGAATATTCAACTGAATGCTGTAAACGATGAAGCATGTGAAGGTATCGTGCGATAAACCAGAATCCAATGCTCAGGACAACACCATACTCCGATAACATATGTCTTGAACATGTTGATCACCCAGACAAAAGACGCAACACAAGCCTATGCAAAACGCCAGTGAACGATCAAGAACCAACAATCGTAGTACCGTTCTTCCTCAGCCTCTTCCTCTCTTCAAGTCTTCTTCTTGCTTGCTCTTTGCGATCAACAGGCAACATTTGGCTCCGGTCATGCTTCACTTGCGCAGAACCTTCTGCGTGGTGTGCTGTGATTTTCGACAGGTCAAACTTGTTCTCGGTAGGAGTATGCTGAGATGACGCGTTGGCCTTGGGTTCGTCTAGCTTTCGCCTTCCGTCTTTCTTCGACGGGACAGAGGTTGCCTCGAGCTCTGAGACGTGTGTCGCCTTCTCGGTAGCGCGTTCTCTGCGTCGTGTAGATTCAGGCTTATGCTCGGGAACCGTAATCTTTTCGTTTGACTTGGTTGTCTCTGTCGACTTTACGTGCGATACGGATTTCGATACTCGATGTTGCTTTGGTGGTGGATTCCACTCAGGCCGTGAGTATGGCTGACCAGTAGAGACCGGTAGAGCCATTTTGTCCATTTGCGCTATCGAACTGTTGTTGATTTCCATCCAGGGATCAAGACCTGGCGATGGTACAGGCAACGGACTGGACGGTGGGATTGCGGCAGGCGACTTTGGCGCATAATTCTCGTCAGTCGCGACTGGCCTGCGGATCTTCAGTGGCGATCTCGGCGGTTGCTCTTGCTGAGGCTGTGCAAGCGCCTTCTCCAGAGTGATCTCAAACGGTCGTGCCGGTGCACGAGGCGATCTGCCTAGAATGATAGAGGCTTCACCCTCTGCTGTTCCAAGTCTGGACGGGAGCACTGGTCGGGTCAATGTGTCAGGGATCGTACCACGGCGGTGACGGCGGGGCTTGGGCGACGAGTTCTCTTTGGTAGACGACGCCATGCTGTTATTGGGAGCGAATGACACTTCAGGATCCATATCTAAGCCACGCGTGGGCGATTGCGGGTTGTCCTTATTCGCATCTTCGTATATCTCGAATGGAGCTTTGTTCTGTTGAAGTTCAGAGGAAGGTACCGAGCCTGACGCTTCCAGGACTGTGATTCGGGCTTTCAGCGCTGCGATCTCGATACTCGACGACATGCTCTCGGCCATCGCCTGACGTAGCCTTTCCTGAAGATCCTTGTTCTGTTGTTCCAGGTCTCGCTCCCGTTGCCTGTATCGCTTGCGTTCCTGCTCGAGCTTGGTAGATAGTTCCGTAGCTTCGCCGTCTTTCTTCATAGCGAACTTCTTCGCCAGCTGTTGCTTGGCAATGACCTTCTTCATCTCCTTCTCGCTCTTGTCCGCGTAACTCTCGTATTGCTCCTTCCAGTATTTCCCAGACTCCGAACGTGGGGCACCCAAGTCTATTGTGATGTCGCTGTCGTCTCTCGCCTTCGGTTTCTGCCCCGACTTCGGCTGTGTGGTTGTCCGCGCGTCGAGGAGGGCTTCGGTGAGGCGGGTGCGCGGTCGTTTGTCACTTTCCGGGTCAAGCTTCAGTTGTGTGCCAGGTGTCCACGGGCTCGGGAACTTCCCGGGGCAGTCACTGGGTATGCCGGTCTTGCCAATATTGCCGCGCTTGCCTTCATTGTCTACCACGTGCGACCCGAACGACACCTGCTTCCTTCCCTTGCTTGCGGTACCTGGCGTCATGAGGATGCCGCCTGGCTGTTTCGATGGCGAGATGGGCGGTCCACTCTCTTTCGGCGCGGGAAGGTTAAATGTTTTTGCGTTTGCTGCATCTATCCTCGCCTTCCTCTCGCTCTTCTTAGAGGCATCTTTCGCTTCTTCGGGTGCAGGCGTTCCAAATATGGCGTGCTTGAAAGCTTTGACGGCGAACTGATGAGCGGGAGTCTCGGGAGGTTCGATGAAGGTAGACTCGTAGTCATTTTCTAAGACTATTAGTAACTCTTTAGACGCGTAGCTCAGTGCGACAAACCAGGCTGGAGATCTTCTATCACGTTCGTGATGCGCGGACCGGTAATCCACGAGAACATGGCGAAGCGTGGGTCGTCGTCGTGGCGCGAGAGAAGAGTACTAAAAGGGTTGGTGGGAGGATGGGGATCGCATGCGCCGTGTGGATATTTCCGTGTGTTTGTTTGGCGGATTGTTTACTCGCAGAAAACGAGGGCTGAAGGTGGACTGGACGCTTTCGTGCACCTCAAATAGTTCCAGATGAGTCGCAAACACCTCCAGGATAGCATGCGACAAGCTGCTAGCGCATCGTCAGAGTAAGGGAAGGTGCGGTGCTGTTTGTTGTGCCTGCTCGTCGATCTCGAGACCTGAGGAAGTCGCGTCCGGCGGCTCTGCTGGCGCCTGCAGGGATGGCGCGGAAAGGAAGGGTGGCGGGGCGTCGCCAACATATCGCCCCCACCGACCGCTACTCAACGTGCGCTGGCCACGAAGTCTCTACGTATCGACATTCTATCACTTTTCATTCACTACAAATTTTTAAGATCGAGATGTCTGCAGTGTGAAGGGCAGCGGCTACGGCTGCTAGTCTCTCCGTCAATACCCATACTATATGACGGCCTGTCCAATCAACCACCAGTAGCCCACTATGGCACCGCTAAGAACACCAAAGAACAAGAAACAAACGCACAATGCATCCACGCCGGGAGACGATGACATGGGCCCCACAAGCCCGCTCGGGGAACCGCGACCTTCGCTGGTCTCACACACCTCGGAAACCTACGAGAAGGCACAAGAAGATGAACGCGAAGTCTTGAAGGCTGTGTTCATGGACGACTATGAAGAATCAGAAGCCAAGGGAGCATGGAGCGTAAGTACAGAAACCTCACCGCTGGAGTCGCGGGTTGGGTTCCACGCCCACACGCCCACACGACCTGGAGACCCACGACAATATACCCTTTAGGGTGTGTTCAAGTTTTGCATCCAATTTGTGCAGAACCAGAGTTTTGTCACTGGGCCTCCGCTGACTAGATGGCAGAAAACCACAGATCGCGTATTGCGCGTCAAGTTGACGTCTTTCTCGAACGAAAAGATCTCCATCACGCTTTGTGCAAAGCTTACCGCTACTTACCCCAAGACCCTGCCCGAACTTTCCCTGGAGGACTGTGGCAGCCTTAGGAAAAGCACGTGGGACAGGCTCTATGGCCTGCTCAAGTCTCGACCCCGTGAACTGCTAGGCGAGGTGATGATCTACGATATTGCGACGGCCATTCAAGAGATACTAGAGGACGAGATCGCTGTCCGGGAGACGGACGGTACCTACGAGAATCTGGATGCCGAGCGTGCAGTACAAGAAGCCGCTGCTGTCGAACATCTAAAGCAACAGGAAGAAGAGTTACAGAAGAAGCGTGACGAAGAGAAGGCTGAGGAGGAGCGTCTTTTGCAGCAGATGGTAGGTGACGAAATGCGCCGAAAAGACCTGTTGGCAAAGCGCAAGAAGCACCGTGTATCCGCCAATACTCCGCCTTCGTACTTTCCCAGCGCCGAGAGTAACAACTACATCTCATTCGACAGGACGATCGTTATCCAGCACGAAGACACGACCATCCAATGCAGTGGCGTTGAGAATCCGCTTCCTTTGCGTTCTGGTCCTTTGACCGAACAGCTGTTGGTAAAGCCGGCTGGAAGCACAGCAACGCTTACATTGGTATTAAAACGTGCTCGGGTTGGGGGCGGAAACGCTGCTGCTGGCCCACAGTTGAAAAAGGCCGTTATGGAATTCGAAGACGAGATGGAAGAGCTCAAGCGACTGCGACAAGGAGCTGTCATGGCGGTGCTGGAGTTCAAAGTAGAGCATCTACCCGATTCAGGATGGGAGATTAGCATCCTCATGGATCACGCCGACAAAGGATCTCTAGGCGAGCGGCTTGCCGACGATGGACCCCTGCCAGTCGCAAGAGTTCGTTCCTGGACCATCGAGCTTCTAGAAGCACTGGACTTCTACCACCGCAACGGTATAGTCCATAAGCGCATTCACCCTCACAACATCCTGTTCAAGAGATCGTCCGGTGGTGGAATCACAGTATTGCTAGCCGACGCCAGCTTTCAAGGCTCTCTTTATCATCTGCGAAGCTTATGTTGGGATGAACAGCCGATGAAAATTGTAAGATCGTTCTACTGGATAGCGCCCGAGCTGTCTCAGGATGCGCGTCACACCCGCAAGACGGATGTATGGGATCTCGGCGTCACGTTCCTTCAGATGCTCTTCGGCCTCGATGTGCCTGAAAAGTACAATTCGCCCAAAGAACTGTCCGATATTCTTGGCTGCTCCGAACCGTTACAAGAAGTTCTGCGCAAGTTCTTCAAGCCCGACCCCAAGAAACGATCCTCAGCCTTTGACCTCATCCCATGTGAGTTCTTGCGCGACGATGTAGACGTATACGAGCGACCCTCCACACCCGTACGTTCGAGGAACTCTTCAACTTCATTAGGTCGGTATAGGCTGCGACGAGAGTCTTCCTCTGGTGTTGTTCCGTCATACTCACGATACGCGAATGACTGGGCCGAACAAGGTCGCTTGGGCAAGGGCGGGTACGGCGAAGTCGTAAAGGCCCGCAACAAAGTCGACGGTCGTCTTTATGCTATCAAGAAAATCAAGCAGAAGTCTGCTGCAGCGTTAAGCGAAGTTCTTTCCGAAGTCATGCTACTTTCGCGGCTCAACCACAGCTGTGTGGTACGTTATTACACCGCCTGGCCAGAGGCCGAAGCGGATGATTACTATGACTCGGCAACATCAGATGGCGACGAGTCTGACTGGGAATCGGACGTTTCTCCAGGCACGACTACGACTGATGGTGGCGCTCATGGAAGAAGCACTGGTGGTTTAGACTTCATTAGCTCCAGTGGATATCCCAAGATCGAATTTGGGTCTGACGCAGAATCGGAAGATGACGTCGGTGCAGTAATCTTTGGCTCCGACTCAGGTAAGCAGCCAATGACATGGAGCGTCATGTATACAACAAGCTGACTGTAGGCAGAAGATGAGGCAAGCATAGGGCCACTCTCGCCAGTCAAGAAGCGCGCCATGTCCGACTCAACACCTGCAAAGCCCTCGAGGTCAATCTTGTACATTCAAATGGAGTTTTGCGAGAAGCAGACACTCCGAGATTTGATACGTACCGGACTTTATGACGATCCAGACGAGTACTGGAGATTGTTCCGACAAATTCTCGAAGGACTCGCTCACATCCATGGCCACGGTATTATCCATCGTGACCTCAAACCTGACAACGTCTTCATCGATATGGCCAAGGTGCCTAAGATCGGCGATTTTGGATTAGCCACCAGTGGCCAATATCAGAGGCCTGATACAAAGTCCTCCAATGGTACACAGGATGGTGGCGACATGACGCGGAGTGTCGGTACTGCGCTTTATGTTGCTCCTGAGCTCAGCTCGACCGTTATTGGCGACTACAACAACAAGGTGGATATGTACTCCATGGGCATCATCTTCTTCGAGATGTGCTTTCCCCTGAGAACTGCCATGGAGCGCGACAAAGTCATCCGATCGTTACGCGAGCGGAAACACGATCTTCCGCAAGAGTTCGAGACGCCGGAAAAGTCGTTGCAGGGTAGTATCATCAAATCACTCATCAGCCATCGCCCTTCAGAGAGACCTGGATGTACGGAGCTTCTGAGAAGCGGCAAGGTGCCTGCTCAGATGGAGGACGAGGCCGTCAAAGAAGCGCTCAAGGCTCTTTCGGATCGAAACTCACCACACTACGCAAAGATGATGGCTGCTCTTTTCTCACAAAAGCCCGATACGCAAGCAAAAGACCATGCTTGGGATCTGAGCGCGACCACTCAGAAGATCAAGGCCAATGATGTGCTTCTACAGAATCTCGTGAGGGACAGATTGGCCATGGTCTTCCGGAGCCATGGCGCTGTTGAGATACAACGTCAAGTTCTACTACCCTGGTCCGACCATTATGCGGACACGAAGGTTGTCAAGCTTTTCGACCCCTCTGGAACCCTGGTCCAGCTACCTTACGATCTGACATTGCCGTACGCACGTAGCATCGGTCGAGGTGGAGCGTTCCTAGAGAAGACTTTTACGATCGGTCATGTCTACCGTGACGACTACACCGGAAGTGCTCCACGTAGTAACGGCGAGGCAGACTTCGATATATTGTCCTACGATACGCTCGACCTTACTTTGAAGGAGGCAGAGGTTCTCAAGGTCGTCGATGAAATCATTGATGAGTTCCCTTCATTTCGATCAACGCAGATGTGCTTCCACTTGAATCACGCTGATCTGTTAGACATGATCATGGAATTCTGCAGAATCAGTGTCCCAAAGCGCGCGGCAGTCAAAGCAGTCCTTAGTAAGCTGAACATCGGAAAGAACAACTGGCAGTTGATACGTAACGAATTACGGTCCTCCGACATTGGCATTCCATCAACATCGTTAGATGATTTGGCACGCTTCGATTGGCGCGACACCCCAGAAAAGGCTTTTGCGAAGCTGCGGCGACTATTTGAAGGCACCAAGTACCTTGATCGGACTCACGTCGTCTTTGCACACCTAACCTCTGTCATCAATTACATGAAGTTGTGGGGCGTGAAGCGCAAGGTCTACATCAGTGTACTGAGCAGCTTCAACGAGAAGTTCTATTCCGGTGGCATTCTCTTCCAATGTCTGTTCGACACAAAGCAGAGGGAAGTGCTTGCTGCAGGTGGCCGGTACGATAAGCTGATCGAAGAATACCGCCCGAGAGGCTCAAGTCACGCACATCCAGCGGCTGCTTACCACGCTGTTGGTGTAAACTTGGGGTGGGACAGACTCGTCAACTCCATGAGCCGATACATCAAGAAGCCTGAGAAGTCGACGTTCTTGCGAAAGCACGCTGAAGAAGACACGCCATCAATCTCCTGGATGCCACGACGCTGCGACTGTCTAGTCGCTAGTTTTGATCCGAACGTCCTCCGTTCCACCGGCATCAAGATGGTAGCAGACCTCATCGCTCATGGCTATACCGCCGAACTCGCCGTCGATGCGCACTCCATCGAAGACATTTTACGTCATTATCGCGAAGACAGACATAGCTGGGTTATCGTCATCAAACACGGCGTCGCCCCTGATAAGCCGGAGCTCAAGGTCAAATCCATCGCAAAGAAAGAAGACACAGATTTGCGCAGTACCGATCTTTTGAACTACCTCCGCAACGAGCTCCGAGACCGCGAAGAACGCGAGGGAAGCGCAGCCCGCCTCATCAAGGCTCCGCCACCAACCTCAAGCAACACTTCCAACGCGTCAAAAGCGAACGTCGACGTCCTCATTGCTCAACATCGATCCAAGAAGAGCAACAAATGGTCTATCGTTGAGGCCGCGCAGTCAAGGTCGACAGATTTACTTTCCGCGTTCCAATCCGCACCCATCGCTGCTATCGAGTCCAAGGAAGAGGTCATGAACTTGCTCAAGGAGACTCGTCTCAGCGACCCAGACTCATGGCGTTACTTCATACAAAAGATGCCGCTCGCTGAGAGGAAATACCTGCAAGAGCTGCACGACCTACTGCTGGGTTATAGGGCAAAGTGGGTTGAGAACAAGGGCGAAGGTGGGACGAATGGAGAAGGAGCTGTAGGAAAGGCTTTCGTGTATAATTTTAGGACCGGGGGGTGCTTGCTGTATGATTTGGAGAGTTGATGAACAGCTACCCGGGAAGTATGCGGTAGTTTGTATCTTGTAGCCGTTTTGGCAAAATGTCATTCACAACCCTCAGGAAACTTTCCCGTGGAAAGCGATCATGACAACAAGCTTTTCAACAATGAGAAAATATCAAGTACACCTTCGCTGGCCATGACTGGGATGTGCAACGTATGATCGGTGAGGGGTACTGATACGAGGCTGACTCCTTGAAAAGCATACATGGCCAAAGTCTCTGAGCGTGAGTACATCTCCTTCAGCATCGCAGCAGTGGAACTCTCCAATACGATGAAAACAACTTCCACGACCAACTTCCTTCAACGCGATGCTTTATATGAGGTCGAAAAACCATACTCTCTCCGCTTCACTCCACCCTCAGCCTTTCCACCCTCGAACATCAAGCTCACCAACCGCAATATCATCATCAATGATGTGCGCTCACGTTCTGAGCCGCTGGAATTCTCCCGACATGGTTTCCAGCTCTTGCCATTCCAATCCCAATTGCCATACGCACAGTTTAACGACGATGACGCCGTGAGGCGCATCTACTTGCGCGAGGTTGCAAACCTCATCAAGGAATTTCTTGGCGCGCACAAAGTGCAGATCTTTGAGCATACCGTTCGCAAGAGACATGCAGAGTTTCCAATAAGTACTGGGGAAAGCTATCGATGGAATCAACCGACAAGTATTGCGCATGTAGATACTACGACAAGCTGGGCGGTGGATATGGCCAAGCAGCTCAATCCCAATAACTTGGATATTGTCAAAGAGAGAATCCAGTGTGTTAAGTAAAATCTCCTGCTCTTGAGACATCCTCGTTTATCATTTGCTGATCCGAGTGGCACAGTTTCTGGAAACCATTGCGTGGCCCCGTGAAAGACTGGCCACTGGCTCTTTGCGACCCGCATTCCATTGACATCAAGAGTGACCTGGAACCGTGCGACCTGGTCTATCCTGATTATGTGGTGGAGAACCGGCAGTTGTATTGGAGCGAGGGGTTGGAATGGTGGTGGTGCAGCGATCAAGGCACGGATGAGGCGTGGATTTTCCTGCAAAGCGACACTGATGCGAACGCGGGAACAAAACCTGGTACGTGGATATGACGGCGATCAAGCAAGGGAAGTGATTGTGCAGCAGATGCAAAGGCTAATTGCGCAATCTTCTAGTGCCGCATACTGCTTTCGAGCTTAGGAACGAGAAGGGAGAGCCACGGGAGAGTATTGAGGCAAGGGCGTTGGTGTATTACGGAGGCTTCGACGAGCCATCTGACGTTTCGACACGTTGAACCACAGGCAAGTATAGTCTATATGTATTTGAACGCTACGTTCCATGTCCCCTCGGCAAAGCGCACATAGCGTACTTATGGAACTGTGCCGCAGCGCTTAGACGGCTGTCCTATGCTCTGTTCTGCGCCCCTTGCAGTAACCTTGCCTTGTGTATCGCTCTCTTGTTCGACGGTCCAGCCATCTCTAGCGAAGAAATTGCCCGCATTGCCATCGAACACCATTACCTCGCCTTTCGCAAAGCCATAGATTTGGGCTTGTTGTTGAGGCTCTCGAGGCGCAGGCCAGACCTCGCGCCACGGTTGTCTTTTGGGTCCCGTAGGAACGATCGCGCCCGGAGACAGAACAGCCGCTTGGAAATCGGCGGTAGGGCTAGTAGCGGAAGCCGTCATCGTGGGAGTCTCCGATGAGCACTGCTAGCGAGGACTATTGTGGGTCAGTAAGTTGGTTGCAACGAAACGTTCCCGATATGCGCAAAGCGCAGACTTGCAGGTGCCGTACAATATAGGACACGGCATACGTAACAGTTTCTCATGTAACTACGATGAGTATGAAAGGCAGCGAGAGGCAAGCCGTATGTTTGTTGGACTGCAAAATCCGTCCTCGCAGTTTAGTTGCCCTGTGCGTCGAAGAAGGCTGGGCAGCACGGGTTGTTGAGGGGGATCAGGGGGCATCGGCTTGGATCCAATCAAAACGCGTGCATCACGTCACCTGCGCATCAAAACTGGGTCACATCGCAGACTTCCTGCACGCGTTCTGCACGCGTTCCCGTTACATTATGTGCCCCCCGAACCAGCCTGTTGACGCTTGTGTATCCTATCGAATCCTAGCTGCTCTGGTGTGACACCCCAGGCTTGCCGCAACACATCCTCTAGTGGTTCAACGATGAGCTCATATACTCGCTTCACGAAGTCCTCATCCTCCCTTCCGTCATTCACTTCATCCCACTCGAGACACGCCCTTACCGCGTCCTGTGATCCTATCCACAGCTCATCGTCGAGTTTCTCCAGTAGACGAAGTGCTGTCGTCAAGTTTGTACTTTCATTCGGTATCGAGCCATCCATGAGGTCTCCTGGAGCCCAATGGTCCTCTATCTTGATCCCGTCGTTGATCTCGAGTAGCAGGATGCCCAGAGACAGGATGGTGGGATTCGAGTGGACCGAGAACAGATTATCATCGTCGTCAACCGTTGTCGGTAGATGTGTAAAGTCCAGCGCAAAGAGCGGTCGGCGAACGTCTGGATGTTGAACGCCTTCTTCCCGGAAGAAGAAAATCTGTTTCTTGCCGAAGTCTGCGGGAAGCCACGGACCTTCAGAACAGTGCATGACTGCATGCGCAAGGACTACAGCCAATATCGATCTGTCGCGAGGCTTGCTGCGTTCTTTCCAGCATTTTGCATCTCCCAGCAGACTTACCAAAGATGCATCTAACTGGTGGCGGATTTGTGAGTCTGATCGCTTAGCTCTCTGCTGCCATAGCATGTCATTCTCAAACAAGATTTGAAGGCTTGTATTCGAAGTCCTTGCTTTCTGTAGCAGATCACATAGCGACTCGGATTCAATATTGCGACCCGGCGGTGCCGATGAGGGAGTGCTTGTTGAAGACGGAGTGGACGGTGCTTGGCCGCCTGCAAATCGAACCTGAGGTTCGCTATGATTCCCCTTTTTTGCTCGATCTTCTTGGCTAATCACTGAGTTTTAGCAAAGCTCAGCAACACACTAGGTATGATTCTGCGACTAACCTCTGGTTGACGCGAATACTGCTTTTCTGCCATTGAGATGATCTTTGATCTTCGATAGGCACAGATACGATAATGTCGAGACTGTCGCTCGAATCACCGCGCTTATCGTACGTACAACAGCAATTCCACAGGCACAATCTCGCTAGGTGTCGTGTGCGACAAGAGCAGGACCATTTGCTCGCTAACTTCCTGAACAGTTCTTCGGGGAGTTTCTTCATTCTATCGGCTGGTGTTCTTCTCCGAGCAACGCGACGCTGGTGCTCGAAGATTTCCGTCGAAGAGCCCAATATACGCTCCAAATGGCGTACTCCATCGCGTATGCGTTTCATCGCCACATTCCGAGTCTGCTCATTGCGCGCGAACCGAAACTTTTCGCGAGCCGATTTCTTCGCTCCTTTCTTCTCGATCGTGTTCGCGAAGTCGCGAAGCCGGTGCAGCATAGCATGTTGGCTGTCCTGGAAAGGTCAGTCTAGGTAGTGCCATCTTCGAGGTCCCGGCGATGGAGTATTTACCGTATCATCGTCCGTCAGCACGCTTGATCTCTCTCGCACTAGGTCGTTTATGCTTTTCAACACCCGGTCCAGAATCTGATTGAAGTTGTCTGCATTTTTGCCGAGCGCAATTTCGATTGCTTCAGCTTGAGACTTGTCCGGTAATGCTTCGCTGGACAACACGTTCGTGGAGGTAGCGTGTACTTTCTCTAAGGTCAACTTAAGTAGAAGTATCTCATCATGCAGCTCTTGGTAAAAGTCCAGTTGTTGGTTATTACTGATTTTGGAGAAGGTCAGTGCCTTGCCTCTGCGAAAGACGGTCTGGTGATGTTCAATCAACACTATGACAAGTGGCACAATAGCCAGAGCAAGCTCAGCACCAGACATCTTGTTGCGAAAGATAGGCGCATGCCTTCTCCATGTGGACGACAGGCTATTATCTAAGGAAGGCCAAGGCAAACGCAGCACAGCCTACGACAGATCCGGTGAGCTGGAAAGAAAGAGGGCGTCATTGGGCTGACGGGCGTTCTACCCCGCCGATGTATGTTTCACGACGGCCAATACATGTTCCATACCGTACACCATTACTGACCGATAAACAGCGTCTGTAATATTTCTAACCTTTATCCCAGGCAATCAGCCTAGATTTCTCACCGGACGAGGCTCTGCTGTAGCCTTTGATCTTGACTTCTCTCCCGCCGTATTCAGTCAGTTGATGGGACCAGCCTACCCTTTAGCATGTCTTATGAGCTTCGCGCAGCCGCTCAAGGATGCAAAGGCCAGTTTGAGTTGCTCATTGAGATTAGTGAAGAGTTAGGTCTCGCATGCGACAAGTCCAATGATACTTATAATGTCAATTGGATTGAAGAGCAGTACGCCAGGTTCAAGATATGGGCGGCAAACATCGGAGCTTTTGCTCAGGGTCACGCCTCGCTCGATTACAGACTTCGTGGTAACGACCAAACGCAGAAGTTTATGCTGGGATTCCTTGTCACTCTGGCAGACTTCACAAGACGAGGCAAGTGTCAATACCCTTACCTTCTCGCGACATCAGATAGCGTAGGCAGAGACGAAAGAAAACCCGAGCGACATGCAACGCGATTGAGAAGTTGATTTATAACACATTGGCTAACTGTTTTTCGTTTAGCTATCGCAAGCTTAAGACCAGAAGGATCATCTGATGCGCTCTATCGTATCGACAGTGTTACTGGTGACGATGGATCCATTAGAGATACAAGCTTCGATGATACGACCTCTTCTGCGATATCATCATCATTCCAAGGAACGGAGACGGATTCGGTTCAAGATGAGCTGGTCATCGCGACTTCAGCAGAGGATTCATTACCTGAGAGCAGGTTACCAGGTATAGAGAAAGCGATCGATCGACTATACCGGCTTTCCCTTCTGATTCGCCAGCCGTCAAGATCATCTCAGAACGAAAAGGCCGAACAGTTCGTGATGAGAGATGAGGAAAATAACGTACTCAACGATACGTTCGCAACTTTTGCGCTCCAGATAGTGAATCACTGCTTCCCGCATGCGCCCGAGTTTCTGCGCAACAAATTATCGCATGGCATTGTCATTCGTCGCCAACGGTTTCTATTCCGTCGACACCACCAGAAGAAATTGTCTGCGGTGCATCCATCGAAGGAAGACGCACGGGATGACTTGGTATATGACGCCAAAAATCGAGAGACGGACACAACAGTACGCGCCTCTAGGTTAGCAGATGAGCCGTCACTGTCACCTACTCTGCTTCTAGAGCTTCATCGATCAAAAGCCTCCGATCTATCACAGACTTCTGCATCCGCACTCCGAAAGCATAATCTGCCACTTGATCGGGCACTGGAGGACGCAAAATCAAACCAGTCTACCGCTTTCACTGCCACACCTTCATCGAGTGCACCAATAGAGCTGCCACGCCCTCCCAAACCAGCTGCTGGCAGCAAGGAGTTTGAATGTCCATACTGTTGCCTCATACTACCAATCAAGGAATCGAAAGCTTCTCACTGGAGGTATGTGAAAGCACGCTTCATTAGTCAACCTTGGCGAATACGTCTATCATGTGCTCTGCAATATTTGCGACTGGTCAAGTCTGGATAGCTGACTCAACTACAGACGACATGTCCTGGAAGATCTTGAGCCCTACACCTGTCTCTTCGAAGGATGCCCGGACGGCAAAAAGCTCTTCGAAAACAAAGCTACCTGGATAGCCCATCTGCAAGAGCATAATACCCGCTGGAGGTGCACGTCCAAGACCCATTCGGCATCGCGGTTCGAAAGCGAAGAGGAATACTGTAAACACATGCGAAGTCAGCACTCCAAATCATTCACCGAGTCACAATTACCTGTGTTAGCGAAAAAGAGCAAAGTTTCAACGGCCATCATCTTCCCGCAGTGCCCTCTGTGTTCGTATGTACCAAACGATAACGGAATAAGTCATTCGGCTGGTTTGAGTCAAGCGCAGAGAGACAGAACGTTATCGGATCGTATCATCAAACACCTCGCAGCTCATCTAGAGTCACTCGCCGCCAAGGCTTTGCCATGGCAAGATGAGGCCGAAGAACATTCAGATGGCCCATCGCAAACGGGAAGAGCCGAAGACGTCACTGCGCAGAGCGAGAACGGCTCCAGAGCCCTAGAATCTAATGGGGCGTCAAGTCTGGCGTTTCCTGAAGACGTTGACAGTACCATTACACCTGAGATGCCGACCAGGAGTGGTGAGATAACACCACTTCTTGACTCTTCGTACGAAGAAGATTGGAGCTTCATTGAACGGCAACCATACTTCGGGCATGATCGCGATGAGACCCTACAGCCTCTCTTACAGCGGCTTTTCCTTGAAGACTTCACGTCGAACGCATTTTCCGGACCAATGCTCCCTGCCTACCAGGTGCCTGTATCCCCGGATAGGAACTTCTACGGCCGGGATTATGCGCTCAATGCGATGCAAAAAGCCATATGCGGCGTTGCTGAAGACGAAGCTGTGGACAACAAGCCTGTAAGCTGGCCGAGATGTTACGCAATTTACGGACCTGGTGGTATGGGGAAAACCCAAATCGCAGCAGAATTTGTGGCCAAGCACAGAACCAAGTTTGATGCGATCTTATGGGTTCATGCAGAAGATGCAGGGAAGATAGCGCAGGACTACAAAGACTTGGCCATTGGCTTGGGTCTGGTGGCAGCTGATTCTCGAGATGCGATGGACTTGAACTACACAAGGGATGTGTTGAAAGGGTGGCTGGTCAATCCGGAGAAAGATAGATCACGCGAAAGCGGGAAAACGCAAGGAAAAGCTTCCTGGCTTCTGGTCTTCGATGGCGTGGAGGATGGCGAAGTGTTGAATGGCTTCTGGCCATATAACGGCCCGGGCTCTGTTCTCATCACTAGTCGCAACCCGTACTCATGGTCTGCATCTCTGGAGCTGAAACCATTCAGCGTACCCGAGGCTACGCAGTACTTATTCCACGTGACCGGCAAAGAACCCATTGCCGGTTATGAGATGACAGCAGCAACAACCATTGCCAATCGTTTGGGCGGTCTACCTCTAGCCCTCAGTCAAATGGGCTCTATCGTTGCATCCAAGAATATGTCATTTGCGGACTTCCTCTATTCTTTCGAGGATCATGAAGGGTCACAGGCCTTCTTTGACTGGCAAACTCCCGATAAATCGCGCTCGACAAGCAACTATCAGTCCAACGTGGCTTCTGTTTGGGCCTTTGACCGCCTTGGAAAAGGCGTAGCGCTTATCAACATCATTTCTATGCTGGACCCTGACGCAATCCCAGAATCTATCTTCACTTCTCCAATAAAGGATGACGACTCTGAGTTAGTTCAATCTGTCAAAAATGACTACGTTGCTGCGCGCACCGAACTCTTGGCGCGATCGCTCCTCACCAGCAACAAGGAGAAAAGAAAGCTATCAGTACACAGGCTGGTACAAGATGTAGCACGAGCCAGATTGCGTCAGCCTGAGATGAGGAAATACTTCCTTGCATGTGTGGAATTGATCAACGATAGGTGGACTTTTCAGGAGCTCACCTGGAGACATGGCATCGCTCGCTGGGAGAATTGCGAGGAGTTGTTTCCCCACATACAGCGCCTCAAGACTGTATTTCCGTTGATTACGCCATTCCCAGACTCATTTGACGACTACGAGTTTGCGAAGCTCCTCATAGATAGTGGTTGGTATCAACACGAACGTGGCCAGTCGCCGGATGCGATCTACTCCAACAACATGGCCCAGTCGATATGCGAGTCTCTCAAGCTCCGTTTGCTGGAGCGCCCCGAACTCGCGCATGGCAGCACGGTAACTCTCTCGATGCTAAACTATTCGCTTACCGAGATTGCACACAACAGGGGATGCATAGCTCTTGAGATCAACGAGCCAACTGATGCATTGCAGTATCATACGATGTTCAATGAAGAAATGGTAAAAGAAAGCTTGAAGAGTGACACCGAGGACATGCGTCTCGCCATCTCTTGGAACGAGTTGGGAAACGCGCACATGCTCAACCGGGACTGGAAGAGAGGAGAAGAATGCTTCTTAAAGTCCATCGAAGAAATGCGCAAGTACCGCAAGTTCAGTGAGACCATGATCTCGCTACCCGTGAGTAACATTGTCCGTTGTGTATGTCACGAACGCTAACCATTATTGCAGCTCGCTAATCTGGGTCTGGCGTATTGGCTACAAGGAAACAACGAGCTAGCTTCTAGGACCCTCAAAAAGGGGCTGCGAGACCGCGAAAATGAGTTCGGTAAAGAAGATCGGGTATCTTTCATCACCGGCCGCTTCCTTCACGCCTTGGGAAATATGAAATCCAGTCTAGACTACCACCGCCGTGCACTTATGCACTACAAGTCAACTCTTGGCAACCGACATCACCGTACCGCCGACGTCTTCGTCAAAGTCGCAGAGCACCATATAAATCTGGGGAACTACGACATGGCACTTGCTCTCCTCAATCATGCTCTTGAGGCATTCTCCAATTCTCATACGTATATGCCCGAGAAGACCCGAGCGTGCTGGATGCGGTACAAAGCGTTGAGTGGATTGGGGAAGAAAGAAGAGGCAGAAATTGAGTTGGCGAACTGTTATCAGGTTTACTCCCGGCTTCGGAGTAAGCGTGAAGGTTATGGGCCAACGTTCAAAGAGAAGTCGAGCGAGCTTGACGATGATGACATTGATGATCTTATTGTGTTCTGGTCGAAGTGACGATACGTACATACTGAGGAACTGGCGTTGTACCAGAATTCTAGTAATTCATCATGTTACAGTTTTTGTAGGTGTGTTACTTTAGGTCGAATGGACAGCGAAGCCTCTCAAGAATGCGCATTGCCCAAACCCGTCCCAAAGCCTGAAGTCCTTCTCTTCTTGACCTGTCGCCTCCCTTACCCCCACCCTCGCAGCAGCATCACAAGGGCCAATGGAACCGCCCACGCAACTTCCCACATCAGAACAGTAACCAGGCGGCGCCGCAGGCTCGGCAGGTAGTTACTCACCCTCCGACCACGCCTTCGACCACCAGAAGCGTGACTGCCCACCCGACGGGGCGGAGGTGAAGCTCTTCGCCAGCTCCAACGTAAAACTTGTAGCAGAGTTTACGAAGTACACTCACACGGACGCCATGGCACACTTGTATGACATCGTCCTATATCCGCAGTATCGCGGTCTGCAATGGGATTCCACAGTAGATCAGTCTTCGCTAATGCATCGTGTGGATGCCAGTTCGGCATCAGGAAGTGCATAGTAGTCAAGAGTTTAGCAAACCTCCTTTTGGGACTTGCCAGGCCAGACAAAGCCTTTACAAAGCCTCATTCTTTAAATTCCCTTGTTCTTGATCGTCTGACGGTGAACGGTGATAATGCAGTTGATAGTCACGTGAGTCTTGTTGTGACCTCGGGAGTCTGTGCGTTCTACCACTACAGATATGTCGGTTTGGAGCTCGCGTTGCAAAGTTTTCTCAACAACAACAACACATCGCATCCCATCACACAATGGGGCGCAAACACGATGAGAAAAAGCAGGCGAGGCAACTGAAGGAGCTGCAGGAGAAGATGGCGGAGATGCAGGAGAAGATGGCGGAGATGCAGAGGGCGGAAATGGAGCGTGTGCGCAAGGCGGAGGTTGCGGATGAGGTTGCGCGAGTGCGCGCAGAGGAAGAGAAGGTGCGCGCAGATCGAGAGAAAGAGGAGAGGGTAAGAATTGTCTATGCTGATGAAGCGCTCTGCTAACGTTTTTGCAGCGGCAAATGCGTGCGGAGAAGAAGGCTGCGGACGCAGCGTATCAGGCTGATCTGGCGGCTGTTCTAGCGAACGGGGAAAAGCTACTTGCTGCCAATCAAGAGAAGTGGAGGCAGCAAGAGCTCGTGCTAGAGGAGGAGAGGCGTGCGATGGAACGTGAGATAGAGGAGCGGGCTCGCCGGCGAAAGCAGCTCCTGAAGGAGAACGAGGAGAGGAGGGTGGCGGGTGAGGAGGAAGCCATCTTGTCACGGAAGGTCGGCGAGAAGATGGCTGCCCTCAATGGTGCTGCCAATTTTCTTGGTAAGTGGTACATCGTTTGGTATTTTACATGGCTAATCAACTTAGGGTTTCTGTATGATACCTATCAGCCCCGCGCCTTGCCAGACACCTCCACCGCCGACAAGGCTGCAGCAGAGAGGCTGAGACTGGAGCAGCTCAACTCCCATGGGCACTCCGGTGGCTTCGCCTCACGTGGTAGTCGTCGTGGTGGTCGTGGTGGTCTTGATGGTCGTGGTGGTCTTAGTCGTCGTGGTGGTTGTGTTGAACCTCCTGCTCGGCCGGACAATTCGTCTCAGTATGCCCGGGACTTTGTGAGCGAAGCCAAGACGGATGACGTGCCTGCCGCCGAGAAGGCAGCAGAAGGTCGTAAGAAGGCAAAAGTATGGCACACTGCATCTGAAGCAGCTGCTGAAGCCTCTTCGCCAACACCTGCCCCCGCTGCTCCCGCCGCTTCTCAGGCCGCACCCACGCCTGCCGCCACTTCCGGTACCCTCGATGGCATCAAGCTCAGCGAGGCAGACCAGCGGGCGGCGTTGGAAGACGACTGAGTGTGGAAAACACGGACGACCAGGCTATCGGGGCGTGAACCCGATATGCATTGCCACGGAGAGGAACTTTCGGTCGTTTGATCGAAGTTCCATAGTCAGAAGACAGCAGTATTCGGTGCTTTGCCCGATGCTTGCTAGAAACCCTTTGCGCATCGGATGCCATTCCGATGTAGCATATATGGGAAGGTAAGCCAATATGCTACAGCGTCAGGTCTCCTTGACGCTACCAGGTAAGGCAGCGGGTATCGGGGCTCTCCTCGATATCCGTATTTTTTCTTTGGTTCTAGGGTGCCCATAGAACCGTCATTCTTCTTCTCACAGGTAAGCGGTCATGGTCATTTCCAACAGTCACTTCGAGTATGTTTGTTTAATAGTAGTTTAAATGTGAATTCTCTACGATCATCGCACATCCGTCGTCCGGGCGTGGTGGGTCCATTCCCAATTGCGTCTAGACCAAATACGCAGCTCTTGCATCTGGAGGCAGGCAAGATGATGCCAGCCACCCAGCCTTCCATATGACACCACCTCCATCGTCATCGTCGTCGCTCGCATCTCATACAGCGAACTTCGACCTCGCTCGCAGCCTCGCGCCATAAACCCAGATCAAATACATTCCAATCTACTTCGAGTTAGCGCGCATTCACGGACTTGCTTGATCTCATCAAACTCACAATGCCCATGACACTCAAGCCACCCAAAAGGCTAATACCCTTTCCTATTCCCAGTTTGAGATACATGGGACGGGAGAAGAGTACGGATCCGAAAGCGAAAGCAGACCGACAGAAGTCATTGCCCGCGAAAAGGGACGCGGCGTATTGCGGGTAAGACATGGGCACGTATGCTGAAGACACGTTAGCGATGTGGACAGTAAGTACTGTGAACGTATAGGCGATGACTTACAAAATACAGCCTGGAAGATGATGTACACGCTGGTCGAATATATAACGATACCGATAGTTGAAACAATCCAATGTACAGATTCACGAGCCGTCCAGCCTACGCAAAATCGCTGTTAGTGCTTGAAGTCTCAGTTCTAGTCGTGCGATCAGACTTACCAAAGATGAACAACCCAATCGGTACCCCAAAACTCGCGAAAATCGCTGGCACGAGTCTATGCTCTTGAGGTCTCAATCCTCTCTTCAGGATATCCGGTATGAGGTAGAACCTCAGATAGGAGAAGTAAATCGTCATAGCAATGACGCACCCGACGATGATCGACAGAAATACGATCGTCATCTCGCCGACGCTGAACCCGTATATCTCCAAATACACGAGAGGGAAGACCTCGAAGAAGGAGTAGTAGATGCCGTAGGTCAGCGCGGAGTAGACGTTGATGAAGAAGAGAGCAGGGTCTTTGACGCAGATCTCCAGAGGTTTGATGAGAGTATCGAGGAGTTCTGCGGAGAACTTGGTGCCTTTGCGATCGATCTCGGTTTGCGTGTGGATATTCGGATTGCCAGTCAGTGCACGCAGACGGGCAGATCGGTAAAGAAGAATGGTGGTAGGCTGCGTTTCTGGGAGAAAGAAGAAAAAGAGGAGGAATACTGGAGCGGCCATCCAGAGGAGTTCCCACTGAGACCTGAACACGGGTCTAGTCAGCATCGCGCAAATGGGAAGGCTGGATCAACAAAGCGAAAAGACGTACCATCGCCAGTTTTCCGCATAGACGGAGAAGCCAGATAGAAGAGGCCCTAGAGCTGGTCCAGCGAACGCGGCTGCTGTCCAGAAAGCTAGGCCGTACGGTATATGGAGTAGAGAGTATAGATCCTGCATTGTGGCTCCGCCATTCGCTAGACAAGGGCTTCCGAAGAAGCCGAGCAGGAAGCGGAGGAAAAGGAACCCGCCCAGGTTGTCTACCAGTGCGGTAGGTAAAGTGAGGATGGTGAAAAGCGCGAAAGTCGTGATGTACGGTATGTTTCTGCCGAGTTGTGGTACTGTGGTGGGCTGTCAGAAAGGCCTACGTCCGCGATAACTTCCTCACACGGGACGAGCATCCGATGAAGAAGGACAGGAGAAACTATCACATACCCTCGCTCAAAGGCGCAAACAACAGCGGCCCAATCCCATATCCTACACACCGTCAGCTATCCATCCCATCATCTCTCTCAATGCAGATCAGCAACATACCTAGCACATAAAGCGCCAATCCCAAGCTCGCCTTAAACGCCCCCACCCCAAACTCACTCATGACCAACAACGTACTACTAACATAGATGGAGCTACCCGCGTACACAATGAACGTATACAGACAGATCAAGAACGCCGTCCATCCCTTCTTGCCTTGCGACCAGTTCTGCGGGTTCGCAGGGTCGGTCGTGGTGTACCACTCTGCTAGTATGAGGCCGTCGGCGGTTTTGACGGGCGCGATGGAGTGAACGGGTGAGTGGGTGGCGTGGAGGGCTAGGTCGGCTTCGAGGCGAGAGGGGCTGAATGGCAGGGTGTGCGATGGAAGCGGGGTGGTTGAGGTTGAGTTGCGTGTCGAAGTCCCTTCAACTCCTGCGGTATGGGAGGGAAGTTTCTCGACGTCGGTGTATGCAGATGGAATCTCGAAACCAGGTAACTCTTCCGGATACTTAAAGAAGCGGTTACGTGTTGCGTAACGAACAAGCTGGCCAAAAGGCGCGTCGCGGACGATCTCTTTAATTGTTTCCATTGTGTCCAGGTACGCGTACGGGATGTTGTAAAAGTCGATACTATCGAAAAAGCTACTCGAACATTTCCGGTGTAACACTCCCTTTATACTTACACACTTTACCATCTATTCTAATCATCAAGCGGCTCTGCTCCCATCCTCCCATAGAGCCAACGCACTGGAAAGCCACCCCTTCCCGCATCCTCCCCAACGACAAATCAACACTACAGTCAGCAAAAGCCATTATTCACCTCCAAGCGAATACTCATACACCAGCTCAAGTTGCATGACGAAAGGCTGATAAGACGCCGGACAAGGCAAGTAAGACCCGAAAGCGGCGGGCTGAACAGCCACGTGATTGGTACTTCAGCGAAAGCCACAAAGCCCAACGGCGTAATTTGCACTTTTTGCTGACCGATCAGAATTTTGTTGCTACAGCGCAGTAACAGGACTGGCTCGATATCACACGTTCAGCCCTTTGCTTCTGTTTACTGATCGGTGGTCGTCGACGTGGTGGTGCGTTTTGTCAGATCCGCCAAGATCCGATCCTGGCTGACATGTACATGCTGACGAGCACCGCTTACCCAAGTTACTTGACCTCACACAATGGGAAACCCCGAACATCCTGGAGCCTACGTTGACCTTGGACCGCTTACTTTGTATGTTTTTATCTTGATGTAGGCTCTAGGGTGTTTAGTAGTACACGTTAACTACAAAAAAGCTTGACAGGCCTGCAGCCTACATCAACACAAAAACCTACAATATAGGTGACCTGGAGTTGATGTAGGCTGTAGACCTATTCAGTTTTTTTCTTTTACAAGGTGGGTACGTCAATGTGTCGATTATAATTATATGCACACTAAGAGCAGGTAACCACCCATAGGCCCTGTCTGGTATACGCCGACAATGAAACAGAAGGAAATAATGACTCGCTCATGCAAAACCGTCTTGATCACATGCTTTTTGTTCTCCAACTCCGTCTAAATTTGACTCTCCCTTCTCATCCCAAGACCCTTCGACCGTATGGCCGGGGCTGCGATCTCTATGCAGCAGCTGATGTAGGTTTTGACTCATACGCAGTCTTCGCTGTAGTAGTCAAGGTTTCTAGCTCGCCACTGGTTTCACACATGGATCGGAAGGAACCACCATCTTTTCGGACAAGATCGTAGGGATGGCCGTACTCGATAACCTCACCCTTGTCCAGAACAAGGACCTTGTCGTAGTCAATGATCGTTTGGAGACGATGCGCTATCGTGATGGTAGTGTTCTTGATCTGACGAATGGTTTCTTGGATCTTCGCATCGGTGGCGTAGTCGATGGACGCTGTGGCTTCGTCCATCAGCAGAACCTTGGGTGCTTTCAGTAGCGCTCGCGCCAAGCACAAAAGTTGTCGTTGACCTTGCGACAGGTTGGACCCGGATTCCGACACCAGCGAGTTGAGGTTCTTGAATGGGTTCTTGTTGTCGGCCTCCATAGCAGCCTGCGCCGCTACATCGTCGCGGTCCGCAGTACGACCATCAGGCATGACCACGACAGTGTCTTCCTGTGTCTCGCCACGATCCCAGTCGCGGTTCGCCAGAATGGACCCGGGATTTGTGGTGGCGGCTGAGTAGCTGCCGTTGACATCCGCTGTCACAGCGTTTGTTGTCGGAACGGGAATCTGGACAGCGCGAGGTGGGGTGGTCGCTCCAGTAGGAGTGACAGAGCCGGACGCGGGCCGTGATAGAGTAGAGATCAGGTTGACTTCGCGAAGGGCGGTGTAGATCTCTTCATCAGTGAAGATAGAGAAGGGGTCGAGATTGCTTCGGATAGTGCCTGTGAATAGTGTCGGATCTGTGTAGTGTTAGCATCTGTTTCACCCTGATAAGAGAAAAAAATGTGCCTACCTTGCGGTACCATGACGACGTTCTCCCGCAGATCGTGCAGGCCGATCGTACCAACATCAATGTCATCGATCAAGATCTTGCCCTTCTCAGCCTCCAGCGCCCGGAACAAGGCAAGTGCCATTGAACTCTTGCCGGCACCCGTTCGGCCTACGACACCGACCTTCTCACCTGGAAGGATCTTGAAGGTCAAGTCCTTCAGGACAAGATCAAAGTCAGTCCTGTATCGCGTGCTGTAGTTGATGAACTCTACGGATCCCTTGCTCGGCCAGTTGGATGGTGGACGGTTCTCTGAAATGACAGATGGGGCTTCCTGGTCGACATCGAGGTACTCTTTGACACGCTCGACCGAGTTCATGTTCTGTTCATTGGCGGAGTAGAGACGAACGAACCACAAGACGTTCTCGGTAAAGGTAACAGCATAGGTAAGCGCGAGACCTGCGGCACCTGCATCAATGTGTCCAACGCTGAGCACAACGAAAGCTCCGGAGAAGAAAGCAACCATGGCACCGACAACGTCTACTCGGAACGCAAGCCACCTGTTAGCCGCCCAGAGATAGATGAATGGACGATGTTGAGTGTTAATCTTCGCCAAGTTCTCGCGGATGAAGCGGCGTTCGTCACCGTAGGCTCTGATAGTCGTCATGCCGGATAGTGTCTCACCAAACTGTTGATACAGCGGGCTTCGATGTACGGATTCCAATCGCTTCAGGTCGCGGGACGAGTTGATGTAGAAGCGACCGATGAGGAAGTAGAGGATGGAGATGAAGAAGGCCGCGATCAGGAAACCAGGAGTAATGATGGAAATAAGGATGACGATCGTGATGATGGAAGCAAAGCAATGGACAACACCAATGGCGACTGGCGCTACCTCTTGATCGACTGACTCAATGTCCTTGGAGAACCTGTTCATGAGCTGACCGAGTGGGGTCTGATCGAAGAAGCGGAACTTGGCATGCGTGACCTTTTGAATGAGACGTTCGTGTATGCGTTTGGATGCAGCGAGAGACCCTCCAAAGAGGAAGCCCTCTCGTAAGAAGGTGATGAACATGAAGATGAGTCCAAGAACGGCGTAAACGCTGAGGAAGTATGCAGAGTTGACGTCCGGGTTCGGGTTACTGAAGGTAGTTTGCATGGTGTTGTAGGCATACGACTGCTGCTCCGGTTGTGTGAAGAAGGGAGTGTTCCAGCTGCAGGTACCACTGTTCATGCATGTTCCCATGCCACTTATTGTCGGAGCATGCGTTACTGGAGATTGGTGATGGCTGCTTGCCACAGCATAGCCCTTTTCAGCGTACGCGTTCGCCCATGTGCGGATCCAGAGGTTGGTGGATACCGAAGAGATTTGTGCAGCTACAAAAGCAATGGTAGCACCAAGCCAGTAGTACCAGGGGCCCATAGCTCGAAGATACATCGTGATGATGCTCAGCTTAACGCCTCCCTCCGCCTTCTTCTCGTCCTGACTGTTGCTGGCTGGCTTCTTCTTCTTAGCGTCCGGCTTGCCATTTGCGGTGCCATTAGCAGACCCGTTGGCGTGATTGGCATCGCCGTTTGCCTCTTCACCAGCATCCGAGGGCTGTTGGGAAGGAGGCTTGGACGCTCCTCTTGATGCGGGCCGTGATTTAGTAAGATCCTCGGTAAGCTTTCCTGAGTTGATTACCTCGTCTGCTGTGCCTTGTGCGACCACTCGGCCGTTCTCAAGTGCAACAGCAAACTCTGCGTGTGGCAAACAGAGGCTGACGTTGTGTGTGACAAGGATGCAAGTTCGGTTGGCCATGAGTCGTCCGTGAAGTGCGTAATGGAAGATCCATTTGGCAGTATGGGCGTCGACAGCGCTCAGAACATCGTCAAGAAGAACGTGACGAGCCTTGCTGTACAACGCACGGGCCAATGAGATACGCTGTTTCTGGCCTCCGGAGAGCGTCACACCCTTCTCTCCCACTATAGTCTCGTCGCCAGCATCCAGAATCTCCAGATCTCGCTTCAGAGAGCAGGCTTCGATAACCTCGTCGTAGCGCTTCTGGTCGAAAGGACTTGCGAATACGATATTGTCCTTGACTGTACCGTTGACAAGCCAAGCTTGCTGAGCGCAGTAAGCTATACTGTCAGTGAGTCCAGTGTCGGGGTCGGGAGTCAGGTCCTCTCGGCTTAGTCCACCAGGCAAGTAAACACTACCCTTGAGCTTTGTCATTTCACCAAGCAGGCCCATGAGCAATGAAGTCTTTCCAGAGCCAGTGGGTCCAACAACAACGTTGAGCTTGCCGACACGGAACGTCAGATTGAGGTCCATCAGCTTGAAGGCATCTGCCGAGGCCTGGTCTGCCATGTCTGTTCCGCCCCAACTGAATGTACCATTCTCGAATCCAATAATGGCTTGGCCATCTTCGTCCTTCTTCTGGGTCACGAGTTGCGAGTACTTGTCCGTCTCAGGCTCGGACAGATACTCCTCGATACGATCAACTGAAACCTTGGATTCTTGGACGTGTGCAACCATATCTGCGAGCTGGTCCAGCGGGATCCTCAGGATTTGGAAAAGCGAGAGGGCGGTGAATGCGACAGATGGAATGAGCGCCTTATGTTCAACGTTCGTGTACACGAGGAAGGACAAGAACGTGATTAAGACTGGCGAGCCCGACCATATCGTAGCTGCTACCGCCCACAGAATGTATCTCCTTCGCAAATGCTTGAGCTCAATGTACCGCTTTTCGTTGACCAGACCAATGAAGCGTTGCTCCCAAGCAAAGAACTTGATAATTCGGATGTTGGTGAGGACTTCGTTGGTCGTGTGGATGCGGGCATCAGTGGCCGCGAGAATGAGTTTCTGGATCTTAGAGAATTGTCGCGCAACATACATATTGATCGGGAGCAAGAACACCATCATACCAATACCAGCAATCGAGCTGTAACCCAAGATGCGGTAGAGCAAGAAGACAGCCACGACAACTTGGACTGGGGTGTTCGCCCAGAGGAAGTGTAGATAAGCGCAGATCTCGCTGACTTTGAAAGCGTCGACAGCCATCAGATTGATGATGGCACCGGTAGTGACCTGAGCGTCGGATTCGGGTTTCGATGTTTCGTCTTCTTTCGAGGCTCCAGTCGCCTTCTTCTTCTTGCCAAAGGTGAAGATGCGCTTCAGTCCCTTGGGTTCTTCATCATTCTCCTGCTTCTTCTTCTCTTCGCCCAAGGCCTTCTCGGTGGTAGCTGCTGCTCGTCTCTTGAGCGCTTTCGCGTAGATTTCTCCAATGATAACAGCGCGTAGGCGGATGCAGATTTTTCGACCGAGCCATAGCGCTTGGCCGTCAGCAAGTGCAGATAGACTGCCAGAAACGAACAGCAAGATGACGTAGAACCAGGCGGCGTTGGCGGGCGTCTGCTCGGGCTTCTCGACGTACTCCAGAATGACCTTGAGAAGTAGTGTCGGGGCGAAAGTAAGGAAACCAGAAATGGCAGCCCAGCCTGCTTGGATGAGTAGACCACGCTTGAAATGCTTCAAAAGGTGGTAAGCTAAGCCGGATGTCTTCTTGACCTGACGGTAGTTCGCGATGACAGCTGCAGCCTTGTCCTTGGAGGGCAAGTTCCAGACATCGGTAAGCTCGTAGGTCTTCTTATATCCTGTCCAGACGATTGGATCCACCCAGCTGAAAGTGGCAAGCGAGAAAACACTGGCGATAGGTTCCCGGGCTGGCGCGATGTCGCCTTCATACTCTAGCTCCACCGCCTTGTTGCCTTTCCTGGAGCACAAAGAAATAAGGAATAGTAGCGAGACGAGGACGAAATCGCCAATCATGAGCTTCCGGTGAAGAGGCGATCGCGGGTGGATGATGGCCGACCGGAATAGGAGGACGCTGAAGACCCATTGGAACCCGTAAATGAAGGCAGTGTGGTACCACAGCTTGGGAAACGAGAATCTGCTGGTGCTGGAGAACAGCAATCGCAGCGAAGCCAGGGTGGCAATGTAGGCCCAGACTACAACATTGGCAATTGCTGCAAGCTTGCCGTGCCTGCCCCAAACATTGGTCACCAGCACAGCGACGTGGAGTGCCAGCTGGGCCAGTACCGCGACTTCCTCGAGTATGACGACCGTGAGCTCTCCGCGGGGCTTGTCTACGGCCATGGTAGAGACCGTGTTGACGGCGTGAAGCGCGAGATCTTCGTTCCGATCAAGGTCGTCTTCGGCATCTTCGTAGGGTTCGTCGCCATCGTAGCGAGGACTGCGGAAGGACCAAACATTGGTGGGGTCTTCGAGGACACTGTAGGCGTGGTAGTATCGGGACGCGGTGGCGGCGAAATAGAGTTGGACCAGTAGATAAACGACGGATATTCCGCATACGATGAGAGGGAATAGTGTTTGAAGATAGCTGCGACGTGTTAGCTGAGTGGTCGTTCGTGGTGGCGCATCGCCTATCGGATGGCTGCAGTGGCATCTGAGACATCGCGTCGTGGCGCAAAGCAAAAAGAAGCACCTACTCTTGCTCGAAGCACCGCGAGAAGTCGTCTCTGCCCCAGAACGGGCCTCTACAGTGGGCGAACATGGTGTCTGCCGCAGTTGTACGAGACCTGTTGTGACCTGTGGTGGTGTTCAAACCTCCAGCACTCGCACTCGCTATTGACGGCTGTTGAGGCGCATTGGGACTAAAGGAAGGACCGGAGGGTGTATTCGCGCCTTCTGCTCGATTGCGCCGAAGTAAACAAACGGCAGCAGGGGGCCTCCAGCGATTGTGTCCAGGATAGGGTGGTTTGCGAGGAAGGGAACTGCTTCTTCGGTTTGCGCTTCCACTTGCCGCAAGAGCTTTTCCAGATCCGCACTGACGTTCACGCGCGCGTGCCCGAACTAACAAATGATGTAATTAGCTATTGCTGCCGATGTGCAACCGAGATGCTGGGATCAGATAAGATAGCTGCAGATCAGATAACCGGCCCAATGTAAGAACGGGTGCAACGAGCCACACGCTGAGCGGTCGCAAACTACTCTATCGAACCGTCACCGTGGCTGCTGGTGTGGATATAGCAAGCAGTCTCACAGAGAGAGCTAGATTGTCACGACATATCGTTTGACAGGGTTCGTCTCCGCTTGACTCAAGGTGACATGGTTGTGCAGCAGATGCACCGATGCGCATGTGTCACAGAGCAGGCCATGCATCCGTCTCACGGCTTTTGTCGCGCTTTGCCGCTCTGCAGCTTCACACTACCGTACGCTCACATATTGACCGCCTCCATTAAGGTTCGCAGAGTCATAATCCGATGGGTTCGTGACAACAGCTCCAAGGGCGAAAGGGCCGGTCGAGGGCGCGCTGATACGTGCCGTACTGTACGCCTCCCGCTTCCAGATTGGAGGTATCGGTCGTGTCGTCGGTGCAACCCAGTATTGGGCACGTTGCTAACTGCGTCCGTCTTCGCGCCGTGTCTTGCCTGATGCTTCTCTTCACTACCAGGCAGGCCGTGGTAGCTGGCGCATGCCAGATAGCCTCACGTTCGCCCTAGTGTAGAAGCCGATAAGCACCAAGGAATTACACCGAACGCGTAAAAGAGTCGAGAAGAGTCATATCGAGTCGTAAAGAGCCATAAGGGACCTTCCTATAGCGACGACAGCTCTATCGCGGGCTGCCGGACATGGCAAAGTCCAGATGTCCGGGGTACTGTGATGGCTGCAAGCTACCTCCGCGGCTAAGGGTAAGTGGGACCAGGCGTTAGCTTCCCCACAGCTTACCAATTCGGCTGCCGTGCACACCACCTGTAACGTTGCTGACATTGCCAATAGGCCCGTCGTTAGGCGCAGCCTCAAAGTCGGTGAGAGACTCGCACACACATGCCTCCCCAAGTTACCTGCTGGCGCCATCTGCTCAGGTGCCGGTTCCCCTGGCGCGCCCAACGCCTTGGCCAGAGAACACAGCGTTGAACGCCGCGCAACGCTCGAGTCCTGCGACATGTGAAAACGGCCTGATTCCGCAATCTTCGCTCTGGCCATACCAGGGACGTCCTTGAAGCATCTGCAGTTGAAGCGCAAAGCTTTGGGCCGCCATTGTGACACAGGTGTCTGTCTACTGCCCACAATCGCACAATGTAACAAGTTCGCATGCGCGACAAATTAATCTGGGTTAGAACCACAAACCGTGTTGAGCGACGTAGTTCAGAAGTCATGTTGATGGCGACATGGACAAATTTCTACCCAAGAGATGGCAATCCTCAAACGTCGAACAGGCAGGTACGATGAGGCAGTCAGACAACACAACCCGCCCACGTGCTGCCTCTCCACATTCCCGTGACCTATACAAACAGTCGTTACCTTCTCGCAAGCCTGCGTATAGTCTGTCATTTTCTGGGACATGGAACGCATACATGTTACTTATTTCCCTACGTTAACGATGCGACAGTCGACTTCCCGCTCCATCCGCCTGGACGCCTTCGAGCTTCCAGACACCGATCAGTTGAAGCTCACAGTACGCCTTCTATCTAGAAACACATGAAATCGTCGGAGATAGTCAAGGCATGGCCATGTCAACTCGCCAGGCTGCTGTCACTGGACGCCACATATAACGCCTCAAGCCTTTGTCAGCCTGTCAGAAAGCTTACAACTCCACAACTCCATCTCAGATGCGAGCGAGCTGCTTAACTGCAGGCGCACATAAGAGGGCGCGCATACGCATACTTGAATCTCGACGCTGACATGCTTCATGTCCTTTCTTTCCTGCAAAGGGCATTGGATCATATGATTTGGAGGCTTTGTTGCGCTAACACCGGGCTTGAGTGTTGGGACTTGATTTCCTTGCGAACGCTCTTGTGTACTTTGACACGGGATGCTGCATTTGTTCCACTGCGACGGGAGTCTACGTCGTCTACAAACGGCACCTTTAAGCGATCATACAGACAGTACGCCGTAGTATATAATCTCATATAGTTCCCAATGATACTGTTGTTTGGAAAGGAACATTCTCACAATCGAACATGCATCACAAACGCTCAACAGCAGTGCTTCTAGCATCCCTCCTCACATCTCCCACCATCTCAACAGCCCCTAAACATCACCCCTCCTCCTTCCATCCCAGCGCCATCATAACCCGAGACGTCGCCATCATCGGCGGCGGCTCCTCCGGCACCCACGCCGCAATCACCCTCAAAGACTTCAACAAAAGCGTCATCGTCGTCGAGATCAAGAACCGGCTAGGCGGCCACACAGAAACCTACACAGACCCCGCAACCGGTCTCACCCAAGACTACGGTGTACAAGTCTACCACAACGAAAGCACTGTCCTCGACTACTTCACCCGCTTCGACATTCCCCTCGGACAACCACAATACGCTGCCAACTCCGCAAACTACGACTTCAGCACCGGTCTCGCCGTCAACGTCAGCGCACCGAGTGTACAAGACATCGGCGCCGGATTCCAGAAGTACGGCGCGTTCCTAGCCCAATACCCAAAGCTAGAAAGCGGCATGTTCCTCCCCGACCCCGTCCCAGAAGACCTAACCATACCGTTCGGCGACCTCGTTGCCAAACTCGGTCTCGAAGCTCTGGTACAGACGATGTTCGATACGAACCAGGGTATTGGGGATATACTCAATGTACCCGTGGTGGAGAATGCGCGTGTGAACGGGTTGGGTTTGGTCCAGCAACTCGCTGCGAATAGTCTTGTTGCCACGGCTCGCCGCAATAACAGCGAGTTGTACGGGAAAGCGCAGGTTGAACTCCTCGATGCGAATAGCTTGTTGCTGTCTTCTGAGGTCGTGCGTTCGGTACGGAGGGAGAGTGGTGTGGAACTCGTTGTCAAGACACCCGATGGCGTCAAGTTGGTACGCGCGAAGAAATTACTCATCACCATTCCACCGCGTGTGGATCTGTTTGCGCGTTTCGATTTATGGAGGCAGGAACGTGAAGTCTTTGGGAAACTTATTGATGTTGGGTATTTTGCTGCTCTGGTCAAGAATACGGGTACACCTGACGATTTGGTCATTTACAATCGCGCGCCGGACACACCATACAATCTCGCTGTCCTGCCGGGTGTCTATACCATGGGGCCAACCGCTATTCCTGGGGTCAAAGCGATTTATTATGGTTCTCAACGGTCGAATGCGACTTACCCACTTTCTGATGACTTTGTCAAAGGGGAGATGATCGCGGGTATCAAGAGACTGCAAACAGCAAATGCTGACAAGTTCGAGGCGACAGAGCCAGAGTTCGTGGTGTTTACATCACATGCGCCGTTCTACATGCAAGCAGGTCCCGAGGATATACAGGCTGGCATTTATGACGAGATGAACGCGCTACAGGGGTTGAGGAGCACGTATTGGAGCGGTGCGACGTTCCGAGCGCAAGATAGCAGCGCGCTCTGGAAGTTCAATAAGGAGATTGTGCTTCCCATGTTAATGGAGGGACTCTGAATATCGGGGGTGGATAGAAGTAATAGCATCTGAAACATCGATTTCTTCTCTGGATATATACAATGCTTGGTATGGAAAACGCGTCTACTGTCGAGCCTTGGCGATGGGTGTCCATGGGGAGTACTTGGGCTTGACACTATCGACTGTTAGTACCTGACTTGCCCATGTCGCAGTCTGGAACGTACGTGTTGTAAGGCTTGTATCCCGAGCGGGTCCATGTGAGAGTCGGCCTGTGCTCCTTTGGCTCCCAGACGCGGACCTGGCGCTGCAGAAGCGGGTCTGCGGCTGGTGACTTGTCGACCATGTATGACATCCAGGCGTGCCTGTTAGAAAAGTCAGATGCATGTCTCTCCCAAGGCTGTAGTTCGTAATTCTTGGCGGGGTAGCGTACCATCCGGGTTCGATCTGAGAGCTGTCACAGGGTTAGCTTTGCTCCATGTCTCTACGTCCGACGAAACGTACGGATCGAACTCATGGTCCTTGTAGTCGACCCAGCGGGTTCGGACTATGCCAGTCAGATATATGCCTTCATCTTTGAGATGCGCGAATCTTACGAGGAAGCTCCTCCTCCAAGTTCTCAAAGTACTTGTTGCCGTACTTGTCCTGGCCGATCAAGGTTCCGGCTTTGGTGTCACCTGTTCCCCATTAGCCCCTCCCTCAACATGGCGAGTTATTTGTGTCCAAGCGTACCGATGTTCTAAGCGTGCGGGCGACTCGATCAGTCTATCTGCGATGCAAGGTGAGGGCGCGGGGATGCGAGCGTACCGCCATTTGGTGGCCATATTCCTGCAGACGTGTTAGCATTGCCATGTCAATTACTGCAGGTAATGAAGCTTACCTTAAGTCCAACTCGGCGCAGGTTGCGCAGCGTTCTCATGAGCGTCGACATGGCGGCGTTTGGTCAATTCAGCGTTCGTGATGCTTGTCGGATGTTGCTGCTTCGCGATTGACGATGCCAAGCACCGCTCTCACGCCTTTCCCAAGGCATACTAGTGCGAGCGTGATCCTTGTCGCCCAACCCCAAAGTGCATCAAAACTTCAGGAGTCGAAGCACATACCAGCATCCGGCGTGATAGCGAGTGGCCAACATGATAATAAGAAGCTTGTTACGCGCCCAAGCACCGAAGATCGCGGGGAGGAGAACTTTCCGCATCCCAACTCGGACATTCAGGACAACGCGAAGATATTCGACCTCGAGTGCTGAGATGGCTTCACCTGTGCCTCAGAGCCAAGCGTCCATGCTTGCCACGATAACGACGGATCTGGATAAGATTGCGCCGCGATTTGAGATTCAGCCAGATCAGATTGAGATTCTTCAGACGCCTGCTGAGTTCTATCAAACATTGAAGGTAGGTCGGTCTTTGTTGTTGTCATTTTCCTACTCACTCTTCTGTTCCGTTTCTCTTTTGGAATGTTCAACACATACAAGACAACCTTCATCTCAAGGTTCAATCAGCGGTGCTTATTTACTATCTGTCATTCTGCCAAGAGGCACACTACCCTCCCATGCCTATTTTCTTCTGCCCTTGCACCGTATTTGCGAATCTTATGTCAATACTCCATCCCCAATGAATGACTAGAGGGACGGAGGTGTTGTGAGCAAGCTTACTCGTGGTGATGAAACTTCGTACTAACGGAGTCAGGACAAAATATCCAAAGCTCAATACCGGGTCTATCTATCGACACTCTACATCGGCAAGACCGAACATGAACTCATCTCAACTATCCGAGATGCTCTTCAACGTAACGCCAACCTTAAGATCTCTTTCCTCACCGACGCTCTTCGCGGAACTAGGGAAACACCAAATCCTTCGACTGCCTCTCTCATGACACCTCTCATCTCCGAGTTCGGCTCAGACCGCGTAGAGGTACGCATGTACCACACACCCAATTTAACCGGTCTGCGAAAGAAGTACATCCCAAAGCGCATCAACGAAGGCTGGGGTTTGCAGCACATGAAGCTGTACGGTGTAGACGATGAAATCATCATGTCTGGAGCAAACCTGAGTGAAGATTACTTCACGAATCGACAGGATCGATACCACTTATTCAAGTCCAAAGACTTGACGGACTACTTCAAGAGGATACACGACGGAGTTGCAAAGTTAAGCTTCGACATACAGCCAAGCACCCAAGAAGGAAGCGGAGGCTACACCATGACCTGGCCAACAACCAACGCCGCACCCTCCCCACTAGACTCCCCCTCGAACTACAAATCCGCCGCGGAGAAGCACCTCGCCCACCTCCTCCTACCATCCAACTCCCCGCCCACCACGTCGCCCTCCACCTCCACCTCAAAAACAACAATCTACCCCATCCTCTCCCTCGTCCCCCTCCTCCCCTCCTCAACCGAACTCCCCGCCCTAACCAAAATCCTAACCCACCTCACCACACCCCCCTTACAAAACTCATCCTGGACCTTCACAGCCGGCTACTTCAACATGACGCCCTCCTTCCGCCGCCTCCTCCTCTCCACCCGCCCCGCCTCGGGTACAGTCCTAACCGCGCACCCCCACGCCAACGGCTTCTACGGCTCCAAAGGCGTAAGCGGCCTGCTCCCAGCCGCATACACACACCTCGCGAAATCCTTCCTGCGTAAAGTAAAACACGAAGGTCTCAGCGAGAGCATCGTGCTCAAGGAGTGGAAGAAGGGTATGGTGGGCCAGGAAGGCGGGTGGACGTATCATGCCAAGGGACTGTGGGTTACGTTTCCTTCTGCCAATGGAAGAGCGGAGAAGGAAGATCCCAGCTTAACGGTTATTGGGAGTAGTAATTATACGAAGAGGGCTTATGAGTTGGATCTTGAGGCTAATGTTGTTATTGCGACGGAGGATCCCGGGTTGAGGAAGAGGTTGGGGGAGGAGGTTAGGTGGTTGGGGGAGCATGCGAGGGAGGTGGGGGAGAAAGAGTTTGAGAGGCCGGAGAGGAAGGTTGGGATGGATGTTAGGATGGCGATGTGGGCTGTTAGGGTGTTGGGTGGTGCTTTGTGAGGAGGGTTAAGGATTGTGTATACTACTATGTATTAAAAACTGCGATTTCATGTGTAGAGCACGGCCAGAGGACGTAGCACTTGGGTGATTGAACGTTTTACTTTATTAACATTAGGATGAGCTATGGAAGAAGTGTGATGGGTATATATGCAGAAGTCAAGAAGGAAACAAATCGACATTCAGCTTGCGCTGCCAAATTCTTCGCATCTTGTACCACGACTCCAAAATATTAGACCAACGAGATGTCTTCTTAAATGCGACCTCTCTAGCTCATTCAGGTGTAGACCAGCAATTCCGGGTTGCTCGCCAGACCACCAAGCCCCGATCGCCGACGACACGGCTGATGGTATTCCAGATGCCGTCGTCGGCAAAGTCCATGTCATCGAGGTTCAGGTGCTGTCGGTAGCTCCAGACTTCCTCTAATGAGACGTCTTTTGAGTTGTTTGGGTTTTGGTATGGTATCAAAGCATGTGCTGATCGCGGTGCTACCACGTACACAGAGCCTCGATTGACCTTGGGTGGTTTTCGTGTCCGACAAGGGGGTAGTGCTTCCTTGACCTTTTCGATCATCTGTTCGGCTGGACAGCCCATCAGATCGACGGTCTTGAGCTCCTCGTTCTTGCCATTCAGTAGCCACGTTGGCGGGCTGTACGTCTTCCACCAGAACGCATTGGAAACTGTTTCGTTCGTCTTGGCAATGTTCATTTGAACTGGGACGATGCCACCCTGGTGGTATACGCCCATCAGGATACCCAGGGCAACGTTGAAAACTACCCAAGTAACGATCCAGCTCTTTCGAATGCGCGGAGTCGGTAGGCGTATTGAGGAGAGTATTAATGGTACGGCGGGAAGTAAGAATCGTGCTTCTTGGTGTGGGAAGATGCTGAGAAGTGCGACGCCAGATATGGCTGATATGAGAATCATAGATATATGCGCCCTGCGCAGAAAGAACAGAAGTGGTGCCGCCGGACCGAGGAGTTGAGGGAGATTGACGAGGAAATGTTGGTATCGCGGGTGTATGCCATGCTGGGCAAGGTTCGCAGAATCCGAGTTGTAACGGAAATTGTTGAAAGGTGTGATGACGGCGCCGCTGATGAGTTTGGAAAAGGTGAATTCGCCGGGGGTATAAAACGCCGTGTCTACGCAGATAGCAAGGAAAGCTGTGAAGAGAGCGAACGTTGCAAGGAAGGCCAAAGAGAATGGTCTGTGGCTGTCAGTGAAGGTCAGAAGACGAGAGGGGCTGACTTACTTGCGCTTGAAGTGGGGTAGCAAAGTCGTCGCAGGAAGAAGCAGAAATGCTGGAAAGGTGATGCGATTAAAGATGCCTACGACGACCATGGAGCCGAGGATGGACGAGGCCAGGATGCCAGAGCGCTTCTGCACCTTGCGTTAGCCGCATATCCTAGATCGGCGAGCGGACCGAAACAACTCACCTTATCGTCCGTTATCCTCTGGATCAAGACCAGGCTCCAGAGCACCAGCAGCGTCTCGATGCTGTTGGAGAAGGTATGTGTCTGGAACGTCCAGGTCACATACGACGATGCGACGAGCATGACGGCAACACGACGCGCGCGCGGCGAAGCGACCAGCTCGTGGATAGCCCAGTCCTCCATCACGACACTCAGCGTCAACATGAGTACGCGCAGCGCCCAGTATACGACCGACGGTGAGACGTCATATCCGAAGCCCTCCCATAGCCAGCGCAAGATGTACATGGGCCAGCCGTATGCGAGCCATAGCGGGAACGTGCTGCGGATGGGGTTCTCGGAGGTGAACTCCCAGGTTTCGTGGACGGGGTAGGAGAAGACACGCCCTGGATACAAGTCAGTCGTGGCCACGGGCGCACACTCAGACAGTGTCGCGACATACCGGCAATGACCTCGGGGCCCTGGAAGTTCTCGTCCGGGTGCAGATAGCTCGGCGATAGTGCAAAGTAGATGCGCACCAGGATCAGCAGGAAATAGACACGCCGCCACATGATGTCGAAAGTCGAGATGTGCCGTTTGGGGGTTTGGCGGGGTTGAGCAGGCGCATATCTGTCCGCTGTGGTGTTTGTTTTCGCAAAGTGAGGCCAACAAATGTTTTAGTGGCCTACGTCAATCAATCGCCAGTTGCACGCGGATAGGGGGGCCGGTTGCAAGAGCGAATGGTGAGTTATGCTTTGCGACTCGTGCACTGTGATGATCTGCGAACTACATGGCGAGCAGAAGCATGGCTGATATATCGGCCGACTATCATGCGGCCTGATCAGATGCGATGTGGCAGCAACCGATGGTGCGTCGGACTTGTTCCACGGCTGTCTAGGCTGCCTTTGCATGCGGATCCGTTGCAGGCAGAAAGGTCACGTGGCGCAACATCAGTGGATCAGGTACCCAAGTACCCCTTCAAGGATACGTGTAGATGGAGTTGAAGTTCATGCGGCAGATCTGATGTTGCGATTCTGGTGTGAGCAATACTGAAACGTATCAAGTAGCCTTTTGAGTCACCGCGCATTTGGCCCGCTGGCGACTCTGGCTGATCCTTGCACCCTTACCTACCCAGACAGATGTCGCCGGGGACTCAACGTACATCTCTTCTAAGGACAGGTATCTGGAACGGGTCGTGTTGGCCCCAGGCATCATCCTCCGTGAGTCGAATCCACGTCGTATTCTGGTAACTTCTGCCGGCTGTGTGCGGCGTGGAGTCATCCTCCGTGCCATTCGCGGGGGTTCGCCCAAAGTTCAAGTGAGCGCAAACACGGCACAAGCTGCTGGCCCACAAACGAGGAAACAGCAATTCACAATGTCTTTCTTGAATCAGCAAGCAGCAAAGTGAAGCCGTGTAACAAAGCTGGTTCAAAGCACATACAACCTGCGTTCTCCCGTCACGACAGCGTCCCTTTGATGATTGCAGCCTTGCGCCTTGCCCCATCGAGCGAGCTTGGCGCCTGAGCTTAAACAGCGAGGCGGAGTTGGACCGTGGTTGCCTCTCTCACCCTCACAGCGCGCAAACGTGGAAGCAAAACGCCTGCGCCTATATAATCACTGCCCACCCGAGCCCCAGACGCTCTTCCCACACACATTCTCCATCAACTCTCAACGCAACGGCCGCTTAACCCTGCCACCCAACTCCATCCACAGCTTACCCCACTTCTACAACCACCTACAACACCTTACAATACAGCTATCGCGATGGCTACCACCAACTCCGAGGGTGTCAAGATGATCAACATCACCACCTCCGACGGCATCCAGATGGACGTCGAGCGCCCCGTCGCCGAGCGCTCCATCCTCATCAAGAACTTGCTCGAGGATCTTGGTGGTGAATCCTCAGAGTCGATCCCCATCCCCAACGTATGTACTCACCTTCCCACCTCCACCAAGAACAGCCGCTAACATGTCGCAGGTCAACGAGGCAGTCATGAAGAAGGTCATCGAGTGGTGCGGCCACCACAAGAACGACCCCCCAGCCACCCAAGACGACGACTCCGACTCGCGCAAGAAGTCGACCGACATCGACGAATGGGACCAGAAGTTCATGCAGGTCGACCAGGAGATGCTCTTCGAGATCATCCTCGCCGCGAACTACCTCGACATCAAGGCTCTCCTCGACGTCGGCTGCAAGACCGTCGCGAACATGATCAAGGGCAAGTCCCCCGACGAAATCCGCAAGACGTTCAACATCCAGAACGACTTCACCCCCGAGGAGGAGGAGCAGATCCGCCGCGAGAACGAGTGGGCCGAGGACCGCTAAATGCGCGCGCCTGGGTACGCTTGACCTCTTTGCCTCCGTATCGCATTGGTCAACGGACCGCGGACAAATACGGACCGGCCAGTGCATATGTTGAAGGGTTTCGTCTCCGGCGCAGCGGAGTTCATGGTTGTGGTATTTTTCAAAGCGCATGATGCTGAGACTGTCCTTGTATTGGGCACCAGCAGGTTATGGAATTACGGTGGCTTACTGTACGTTGCATTCGATACGCCCGTTTGTGACCTATTGCAGGTAGCTCAATCAAAATGTTAAATCACTTTTCCTCCATCTTTTACCTTGTGTGACTCCGCATGTAACCTCGGCTTTCCGTATGACGTGATCTGCAAGTTGTGGAAGTAGATGTCGCAACTAACAGTCAGTACTCTTTCCGCTCTTCTATGTTACCGCGATACATGGTGATTTAATACAATTTGAAGTAGAAGAAGATTCATGTTGAACTGATGGTCATTCCGAGTTGAGCTTATTCTTCTATACATTTTCATAACCCATGCCCGAGCTAAACATCCAAAACGCCAATATCAACTGCAGACGCCTTCAGTAGGTGTCTCTCGCTACAAGGTCGCACATCTACCACCCCCTCTTAGCGAGCTTCTCGTCCTCGCCCATGCTACCACAGTTGATACCAACCATAGCCTCACCCAAGTCCATGCTAACCTCCATCAGCACCTTGGGGTCCTTGTAATGCGTAACCGCCTGCACAATAGCCTTAGCCCTCTTCGCCGCATCCCCAGACTTGAAGATACCAGAGCCAACGAAAACACCATCACAGCCCAACTGCATCATCAACGCCGCATCAGCGGGCGTCGCAACACCGCCCGCCGCAAAGTTGACAACAGGCAGACGACCCAGCTTAGCCGTCTCCTTGAGCAGCGCATAGTCGACCTGCAGCTCCTTGGCGTACGAGTACAGTTCCTCGTCCGACATGCTCTTTGCGCGCGCAATCTCGCTGTTTACAGTGCGCATGTGGCGCACGGCTTCGATGACGTCGCCCGTGCCGGCTTCGCCTTTTGTTCGGATCATGGCGGCGCCTTCGGAGATGCGGCGGAGGGCTTCGCCGAGGCCGCGGCAGCCGCACACGAAGGGGATGCGGAAGGGGTGCTTGGAGACGTGGTGGATGGCGTCGGCGGGGGTCAGGACTTCGGATTCGTCAATGTAGTCTACGCCTAGGGCTTCGAGGATCTGAGGTGTTGGTGTTAGCAGGCATTTTGTTGGGTTGAGGGAGATGCTGGATGTACCTGGCATTCGACGAAATGGCCAATTCGCGCCTTGGCCATGACGGGAATGGTTACTGTGTCCATGATCTCCTTGATCATCTTGGGGTCGCTCATGCGGGCTACGCCACCCTGGGATCGAATGTCGGCGGGGACGCGCTCCAGAGCCATGACGGCTGATGCACCGGCTTCTTCTGCTATCCGTGCCTGTGAGAAGACATTGGTTAGCAATTGGTCGCATTGTCCAACCCACCGCGTAGTGAGCTTGGAGAAGACGAAACTTACTTGCTCGGCGTTAACAACGTCCATAATGACTCCGCCCTTCAGCATGCGTGCCAGACCGGCCTTGACGGCAAAGTTGTTCTCGCCATCCTGCGCGCCGTGGCCGTTTGTGGTGGGGAGTTCAGTTGCCATTGTGAAGTATCGTGGGTTCCGATCGGAGGAAATCGAATAGATGTCGGAGGTAGTAGGTAAGAGTAAAGTAAGATCGGGTCAATTAGTAGTGTAGTAGAGCAAGGTACTTTCACAGACGATGAGGTATTAAAGTCTAAGGGGAGGAAAATAAGGTAAGATCGTGAGTCAAAGTCGTCCGCGATGTATTACCTGTACATGTACCCGCGGAATCGCAATATTTTTTTGCCTTTGTAAGGTCCCTCCATCCCGCCTTCGCAGCTCGGAGGTTGCCCCGCCATGTTCCGCGGCGGCGTAGGGACATCTAGACCCCGCTATGCGCCCTTTGACACACGCGATGCATCTGCGCCAATCAGCCGTCGGGAAAGTGCGATCCATGGCCGTGAATTGCCGTCGGCTTAGTCAGAGGATTTGAATGGTTTCATTTGGTTATGGAGTGCTGTCGCTGAGAATGGTACAAGCTGTCCCGTCATCTGATGTGATTTCGGGCCGAGTGGGGCAGTAGCCGGCCCTGGACCCTGATAGACGGTGGAAACGCCAGGCTCCATGCATGTCGCCGTATACACTACTAACGCTGTAAGTATGCCAATGCCGTGCCAATACCGAAGACTACCTTGCGATGCATAAAAGCGCTGTTCAGAATGCTAGCACCCTAGTTCTCTAGTACGGTGCTGTCTCCCGCTTCAACCACTCCAATGTCAAAGAGTCATTCTCGAAGAATTTGCTCGTCTTTTCATAGACCTCCTTGTGGTATTCGTTGATGAAGCTCTTCTCGTCTTCTGTAAGCAAGCTCATGTCGACAAGGTTCCTGCAGTGTGGAGTCATCGTAACATGCTCGAATCCCAAGAATGGCTTGTCACCGAACTTGTGCTTCGTCTCGACTTCTCGGACCATGACCATGTTCTCGATGCGGATACCGAACTTGCCATCTTCGTAGTATCCAGGCTCGTCAGATACCACATTCCCTACAGCCAAGGAGACTTCAGAATATTGAACCCTAGTGCCAATTCCGATAGGACCCTCGTGTACGTTGAGGAACGAGCCAACGCCGTGTCCAGTGCCGTGACGGTAGTCGAGACCTTCCTGCCATAGGAACTGGCGAGCCAGACTATCTAATGCGAAGCCTGTCGTACCCTTGGGGAACCTGACGCGCTCGAGAGCCATGTTGCCCTTGAGCACAAGCGTATACGCGGTACGTTCCATCTCGGACGGCTTCGTGAAATGCATGGTCCTCGTTGTGTCTGTAGTACCGTCTCGGTATTGCGCTCCCGAATCGCAGAGGTAGATAGCTTTGGGGTCGATAACCGCGCACTCACCCTTTTCAGGCTTGTAGTGGATAACAGCTGCGTTCGGCCCTGTCGATGAGATGGTGTCGAAAGAAAGACCCATGAACATGTCGTGCTTCTTACGAATCTCCTCGAGCTTGTCGGCACCGTCAACTTCATCGAGCGTGGCCTTCTTGCTGATGAGTTGGTCCTCCAGCCAGGCGAAATACTCGCTCAGCGCAGCCCCATCACGGATGTGGCATTGGCGCATACCCTCTAGTTCGACTTCGTTCTTGACCGCCTTGGCATCTCCGACCGGACTACGGGTTTCTTCGACCTTGTCGTCCCCGCCAAGGGCCTTGTTCAGGGCCCACGATGCTCGGTTGGAAGTCAGGAACTTCTTCTGTATCTCGGTCTTATCCATGGCCTCGAACAGCTCTTTGCTCAGCAATGTGACATCTCCAAATATGGCCTCGTATGGTCGGATCGTAACCTTGTCGCCCAAGTGCTTCTTGACATCTTCGGGGAGCTTGCTTTCGTCGACATATAGGGTGGCTGCGGTGGACGTGACGACGGCGTAGGAGAAGAATACGGGGTTGTAGGGAATGCTGCATGTTGTCAGTGACGTACTCTGATCGGGAGAGAATGCTCATACTCGCTGCCACGGAGGTTGAATAGCCATGCGACCTCGTCGAGCATGGATACGACGAAGCCCAGGCTCTTCCGCTTCTCAAGTTCCTTGCGCAGGTCCTCAATCTTGTCTTCGAAGCTCTTTCCAGAGTATTTCTCAGGCTGCACAATGACCTTCTCGCTCGGTCGGGCTGGCCTTTTGTCTCCCCATACTAGGTCGATCAGATTCTCGTCGATGGCCTTGTACTCGCCGCCCTTCTTCTTGATCTTATCGGCGAGTTTGCGGGCGTCTGCTGCAGTAACGACGCTGGGGTCTACACCGACGACCTTGCCTCCCTCGGCCTGGTCTGCGGTCCACTCCTGGATGGTAGGTACATCCTGTATGCCTTGCTTCAGCAGCTCCCAGTTGCTGTCCAGCTGCTTCTCGGCCTGGTTGAAGTAGCGTCCGTCGGTGGAGAGGGCGGCCTTGTCGTGGGTGACGACTGCATAGCCAGCGGAGCCAGTAAAGCCACTGATGTATTCTGAGTGGTGTCAATGGGTGCGCTGCGATAGGTAGCGGGGGCCTGACCTCGTCGCGCGTCACATGGGGCGATGTACTCGCTCTGGTGGCTGTCTTCAGACGGGACCACTACTATGCGTCAGCTATATGTCATCACATGTCTGCACGGGCGCGCCTACTGTAGATGTCGACATTGCGCTCCTTCATGAGCTTGCGGAGGTCCGCCAGCCGCTGGGTCGTGTCTACCTTGGACATGTCGATGGCACGCAGGGCAGCAGAAGCGTGGAAGGGTCTGGCTCGGAAAGATGGCGTCCTTGCGGCTACATATGCAGCAGCTGTCGCGTGGGAGCGCCCAAGAAAACGCGGGAGGAGCATATAGGGTATGCCACGGTCTCGCGCCTACGATCGGGACATGCACAACACCCCGCCGTGCCCGCCCACAGCACAGCGACAACGCCGCAGCCAGTCCCGCACTAAGCGCAATCGCCAGGGCTCCAATCAAGCCTTGCCAAGCGCAAGAGCCCTCACCCCCAGGCACCGTAGGGAGGCGCATCTGTATTTATTGCAACACCAGGTCCCCGACGTTGGACAGTCACTAACATGAGCCTCCGTCACCGTAGTCTGCTTCCGATTTTGCCCCACCATACGCGCAGGTAGAGGCAACCTCGCGCAGCCTCACCAACCCCCGGCCCTGCACCTTTATATTTCGGCACGGCCTAGAACCGCCATCCCTAACAATCTCGAAATACGACGGGCTATGTCTATCGTCTAGGGGGCCAATCGCAGTCACCATCGCACTCGATTTTGTGTACCCTCTTTTCGCGCCTTCCACATCTCACGTCGCACCTTCCTGCTTTCGGTAACGTCTGACCTGGTTCCTGGAACCCTGACATCTGGCAGCAAAACTGACAGCAGTCCGTAGTGCAAAGCCTCCTGAGAGAGCTCAGCATGGCGAGCAACGGGGCTTTTCCTCTGCCCTACGAGGAGATTGAACGCCTAGTAAAGTCCATCTACGAACCCGGCCAAGCGAAGAAGATCGCCGAAACCGAGGCGACCCTTCGCGTTCTTCAACGCTCTCCCCAAGGCTGGGAAATTGCAGATGCCCTCTTGAAGAGCGACAACGAGCAGGTTCGCTTCTTCGGTGCCCTGACCCTCACCGTCAAGCTCAACGCCGACTCGGCTGAACTAAGCGAAGAGGAATCCGAGCAACTGCTTTCAACACTTATTCATCATCTTGTCTCGCGCCCTAGCTCATCCATCGCCACCCGGAAAGTCAGCTCGACCTTGGCACAGTACTTCTCAAAGCCCGTTTCCGTATGGACCCACTGCATCAGGAGTCTTGCCGCATCGTTTGCCGCCCAGCGTCCAGTCCTAGACGAGGCTTTGAATGAACATCCTTCAACATGGGATCTCCTTCCGCAATTTTCCGATGAGCAACTTCTAGTTATGCTTGACTTTGCCATGAGCTTAGCAGATGAAGCCAAGAAGCCGTCTAACACCCCAGACCGGAAGTCACAAGAGCGCATGGTAGCAAACGTAGAGAGCGTTGAAATTCTTCTCCACGTTTCATTCGATCGTGGCATCAAATGGCTGTCAATCTCCATCGACGACCCCAACTACGCACAATCAGTGCAGCAAGGCGAGAAGATCTGCATCGCCGCTCTCAAGTGCTTTACCGGATGGATCTTCTACGCCCAATCCGAGTTCAAAGACGACCTCGAGAAGCTCCAACATCTCCGGTCAGTGAATGAGCTCGCACTTACATGTCTGGAATATCATGTCGAAGATGCCATGGAACTAGTAGCTGAGATCCTTGAGAACTACCCTACTTTCTTCGAAGCAAAACATCAAGAAATGCTCTGGTCGGCAATCTCAGGTCCATGGGGCATGGAGATACTCAATAACTCTGACGCCGAAACCGTTTCCCTCGCCCGGATCATTGTCGCCTACGGACAGATTCTACTTGATACCAAGGTTATCTACACGCGGCCAGAAAGCACACATCATCAGCAGGTCATGTCCTTCTTGCATAATCTTCTCAAATACCCAGACCCGGTAGGCGCTGAAGACGAGATTGCACCTGTGGTGCTCGACTTCTGGAGCAATTATGTCAGTGCTATCGCGGAAGAAACTTTCTTGTATGCCGCTGGAGAGCAAGTGCCCGACTGGATGAATACTGCAAAGACCAATGTTCTCCAAGCAGTTTCTGAGCTCGTACAGAAGATTATCTATCCACCTGCTGATGTCACCGAATCATGGGATTCGGACGCAAAGAAGACGTTCAAGGTCTTCCGCATTGACGTCCGAGATATCATCATGGAGGCATACGACCCGTTACGTGACGTGCTCACTGACCAGTTTGTCGATTTCGCCTTACGCGGACTAGGTGCGGGTGACTGGTTAGAGCTCGAGACTGGACTGTTTGGTCTGATCGCCATCGCCGACGCTTTAACTCAAAATTCTGACAATCGTCTAACCCGACTGTTCGAGCAACCATTGTTCGCAACCATATCCAGCACTGCTGGTGTACCGGCGATCACCCGAAGGACCGCTGTGGAACTCGTCGCCGCCTTGAACCACTTCTTCCTTCGAAACCCGCAGTTCCTCCCTCAAGTTCTTCCGTTTCTGCTCACAGCTCTTGCTCAGCCAGCTATCGCTCACGGCGCTGCCAAGTCTTTTGCTTCACTTTGCTCCGAGTGCCGGAAGTTCTTGATAGGGGAGCTGCCTTCATTCTTTCAAATGTACGAACAGTTCCTCACGTATGCCACTGCTGAGGAGTTCACCAAGAGTATGGTCTTGAAGGGAATCGCCGCTATAGTACAAGCTCAAGATACAGAAGAGAAGCAGTTCGAGGGTGTACGGCAGCTCTTCCAATACATCACACGCGATGCCATGCAGTCAATCAACATCACCAAAGAAGGAGGCGATGCAGAAGAAGGCCAAGTGCTGGCCCTGACTACTTTGAAGTGTCTTGCAAGCGTTGGAAAGGCAATGCAAGCATCGGACGAAGAAGTAGTGGACTTGGAATCTGACAAGGAGCCTTCGGTGTTCTGGTTGCAAGGTCCAGGCAAAGAGATCCAGAACCAGGTCATAAATCTTGTCAATTATATGACCCAGGTGTTTCCTGGAAACGATGAGATCATCGAAGCGGCGTGCTGTGTTCTCCGCACAGGTTTTAAGGAAACCGTGTCGGGTCCATTCGTACTACCTCATTCTGCTGCGATCGACTTCATTACGAAGACCACTGTGCAGACACCGAGACTACCATTCGTCTTGGAGACAGCATGCTGCTGGATCTCATCGCACAAGCATCATCAACCGGAAGGCTTCCAGGCCCAGGCCCAGCGATTACTCCAACACGACCTTAGCATCATGCGGGCACTGCAACATCCACGCAACGACCCGGAAATCGCTGTCGGCTGTATAGAACTGGTCCAGAACTTTATCAACACTGATCCCCGTATCATGACTCAAGAATCACCTGAGAATCTTTCGGGCATGTTCGGCTTCACGGTCGAGTCTATCAAGTCGCCTGAAGTCCTACCAAAACGCGCGGCTGCGAAGCTGTGGAAAGACATTTTCGAGCTGGCAGGCAATACGAATAGCCCTCACCAGGCTACAACGCAGGAGATCGTGGCGCACTTCGGTCCGACAGTGACGCTTGCACTTATGGCCAACGTATGCGGAGAGGTGGACTTTACGAGTTTAGAGCACATTATCGCACCTCTGCGAGCTCTAATTCGAGCCGATAAGAACTCTAGGGCATACATCACAAATGCGCTGGCAGAGCAGCCGCTTTTGCAGCGGTTCCAGCAGGATCAGGGTGTTCAGGATATGGTGCGCAAGCTCATCGAGAGCCTGACCAGGTAAGTTTGGCTCGTGATTTTGATCTCTGTATCTCGGTACTGACATACACACAGAAACGCCAGAAATGGCGCGGCCTTCAAGGACAGCGTAAAAGCTTTCTGGCAGACGTGCAAGCAACTGCAAATGCAACTACAGCCCCAGACAATGAACCCAGCACATCGATTCGCCCATGGATTCCCACAGCCCAATGCCTACTGAAAGAACACACATCGTCCAGCAACTTAAAACTCGGCAAATGCGGCCATGGCGAAGGTTAGACCGAAAGACAACTTGAAGGCAACGTTGTCGCGTACTAGTGACCGGACATTCATCGACTTTACCCGGCGCTCCAGGAATGAGTACGGAATGACGTGGATACCTCGCGACTCGATGAACTATCTTCTGTCAGTTTCATCCTCTTCGAGATCACAAGCATAATGATCGGTAGCGTGTCTTGCATATACCACATAGATATCCCCAAATGCATGCGGCGTACCCATCCATGTATCCTAGATTCCAATCGAAACTTCACAAACAAAACTGTCGACTTACCTGCAAAGCAAAGATACCCAGCCCAATCAGTACAGCCAATGGCTTGCTGAACACGCTGATTCCCAGTCCTCCAATCACACCCAGAATGCTTCCCATGCTGATTTGACGAACTGCCTGCGGGTTCATGGCACCTGACTGAGTAATGACTGGTGTTCTCGCTTCATTTGTGTAGTTGTTTGTGAGGTCATTTTTGATCTTGGTGATTGGATCCGGACCATCGCATCGTATGCGCTGCGCATTTCGGAACTGATACGCCATTAAAGGCGTCGACAAGATGAGTGGCGTGCTGAGCATCAAGCCCCTACGAAGGCCAGGAAGTAAGAAGGACATATTGGTCGCCGGAGATGATAAGCTCGGAGTGGGTGGAAGGTGTTGCTGCTGGAGGTATGCAGAGAGCTGCTTTTCGAAACTTCGGTCGGATCTCGGGAAACGCGTGGCTGAGCGGATGCAACGGATTGGGAGGAAGGTATGTCGAATCGGGATACACACAGGTAGGCTGGTCCTTGCTAAGCCAGTAAGTCCCAATGGCGTTGAAGACATGAGTGCTTGCTCGGAGCAAATGCTGACAATAAGGAAGCTCACATCCGAGGTAGTGATGTCATTGGCTCTATGGCGTTCCCCACTAAGGCCTTTGGGGTTAGAGCTCGGACCCTGAGTTCTGAGAGCCTCAAACGTAACGTCGCGTCTTGCGACACCATGTTGGACGCGTCAAATTTCCCATCTGGCATTGGACCTTGTCGTCATGCTATGAGCGCGTCCTGAACTTTTAATCAACTAACACGCACATTGACAGGTCATCATGGCGCTTCGAACGGTTCTTCTCACGGTTGCCAACCTCCTCATCCCGGTCGCGATACTGGTCTTCGCGACAGGCTTCTTCCCGTACAAACCTTTTATGCCCGGATTAGCGGAGTATGAAGAGCTTGCGTGGTCTGAGAAGATGGGAGAGGATTGGCAGAAGCCACCCGCGGCACCGTTTGACAAGCTCATCTTCATGGTTGTTGATGCGCTGAGGAGCGACTTCGCGTACGGAGAGGAAAGCGGCATGACTTTCGTGCAGAGGTATGGCAGTCCTTGAACGATTGCACACGCGCAATTGAACTGACTATTACCTAGTCTGATACGAGACGGAACCGCGCTTCCGTTCACAGCTCACGCTACCTCCCCTACCATCACCATGCCCCGCGTCAAAGCCATAACGACAGGCTCCATACCCTCCTTCGTAGACGTAATCCTAAACTTCGCCGAATCAGACACGACGTCCACCCTCGCGACGCAAGACACCTGGCTCGCGCAGATCAAGGCGAAGGACTATGATGATGGGAAAGGAAAGCTGATCATGTACGGCGATGACACCTGGCTGAAGCTCTTCCCGAACGTGTTTGAGCGCGCCGACGGCACAAGCAGCTTCTTTGTATCGGTCAGTCATGAGCTCTCCGCTGTATGTAGGAGTAATAGATTGTTGATTCTCAAGTGCAGGATTTCACAGAGGTTGACAATAATGTGACGAGGCATGTTCCTAATGAGTTGCTGAACAGTGACTGGAATGCTATGATTATGCATTATCTGGGCTTGGATCATATTGGGCATAAGGCTGGTCCTAAGAGGTGCACTGCTCTGGTCCTTCACTTGAGTAGCGGCACAATGCTAATCTATCTACAGTCCTAATATGGTCCCTAAGCAAGTCGAAATGGATGGAATTGTCCGCGACATCTACGCAGCCATCGAGAACGAAGACCACCTCTCCAATACTCTCCTCGTACTCTGCGGCGATCACGGCATGAACGATGGCGGCAACCACGGTGGCTCATCGCCAGGCGAGACCTCTCCCGCACTCGTCTTCATGAGCCCGAAGCTCAGCAAAGTTACTGAGGCGGCTGACAAGCGGAGTCCCATCAAACCGAAGAACGAAGGAGAATTCGAGTACTACCGCTTGGTTGAACAGAGCGACATTGCCCCGACACTTGCAGGTCTCCTCGGATTTCCTGTTCCACAGAACAATCTCGGTGTCTTCCTGAAGGAGTTCCTAGGATTCTGGGATAATCCGTCGGACCGCATGCAACTTCTCTACCGCAATGCTAAGCAGATGAAGAAGATCGTCGAAGCCAAATACACCAATCTACGATTTGACGAACAGACATTGACGGAAGGCGATCTGGGGTTCAGATGCTTCAAAGCTGGGGAAAGCCGCTCGCACCTATCTGATGGCCAGTTGCTAGCGTGTCTATGGCAGGCAGCTGTCGGTGTGATCAGCAGTGGTGCCGACTTCCAAGAAAACGTCTACGAATTCATGCACCAAGCCCAGGAGATGATGTCCAGCACAGCCTCAAACTACAACGTCACTCGCCTCTTCCTCGGCACCGGTCTAGCTTTCCTCATCTGCGCGCTGAGCTATTCCACACTCCCTGCTTTCCGACCCGCCACGCCAGCTGGCATCTACTACGGCTTCGCCCTCGTACTATACGCTGTCCTCATGTTTGCATCCTCATACGTGGAAGAAGAACACAACTTCTGGTACTGGGCCACGTCCGGCTGGTTCCTATGCCTCTTCTTCAACAACATGCGGAAGGAATGGTACAATAACTGGATTTTTCACCCTGCCATCATGGCACTGGCCATACACAGGATTGTCAGACGATGGAACCAGACTGGGCAGAAGTACGCTGGCGCCGACGACATCGTCAATAGCGGCCTCTTCCACGGTAACTCGTCCGTCATACTCTGGATTCTCATCGGCGCTACGTACATGGATGTGACCATTCGTATAGCCAGACATGTTGCGCGTTCTATTGCGACCTTCGACGGCGAACAGAAGATGCACAGTGTGGAGATTGAGTCCACGGATCAGAATCGCATGTTTGGAACTATTGCCGTTCTACCACTCTGCGGCACGGCGTTGATCTTCAAACTCGCCTTTACCGTCAAAGACGCACCCGAGATGACCTACGGCCTTAGCGCAGGCTTGGTAGAGATGGTCGAGACGTTGGAACTCGTAGGCCTAGCACGCATGGTATTCGGAGGTTTACTTCTAAGCGGAGTCTGGATTACCTTCGCAGAATGGACACGATCGCAGCGGAGAAAAAGACGAGGAAAGCAGGGCAACGGCGGTACGTCCTCCCCCTCATATGTGCAGTTGACGAACTTACTAACAGCACCCCAGAACTCGCCGTCGCCTTCTTCGACCTAACAACGCTCTTCCTGCTCACGCAGACAAAAGCACAAAATATACCCCTCTACTTCCTCTTCCGACTCCAATACTTCTTCCTCAGTAAGCCACCCCATCTCATCTCCACACCACCCAACGCCCCCTTCTCTCTGCACACCACGCGCTAACCACCCAACCTCACACAGCCCTCCTGGACCTCACCCCCACAGCCGCAACCCTAACAACCCTCCTCCTAACCCAAACCTCCTTCTTCGCCCTCGGAAACAGCAACTCAATCTCCTCCATCGACCTCTCGAACTCTTACAACGGTATCTCGGGTTACAACGTCCTCGCCGTCGGTGTACTGGTGTTCATGTCCAACTGGGCAGGACCTGTGTATTGGTCTTTGGCGGGTATCCTCCTGCTGGGTTCGCACGGTCGCACGCAACGCTATATTGATACTAGTGAGCTGCATGTTGCGGATTGGGTGGCGAAGGAGAGGGAGTGGTTGAATGAGCTGGCGCGGAAGGAGGAGAAGGGACGGGAGACGAGGAAGGAAAGGAAGGAGTGGGTGGGGCATGTTGCTTTGTTGACGTTTTGGACGGGGGGCATGTTGGGCGCTGTTATGCTGGCTTGTACGGTGTTGAGGCAGCATCTTTTTATTTGGACGGTGTTTAGTCCCAAGTTCCTGTTTGCGATGGCTTGGGGGATCGCGTGGCATGGTGGTGTCACGCTGGGGCTTGGGGGTCTGGTTTGGTGGTTGGGAAGTTGGTAGTATGATTGTTCAGTTATCGATGTGGTCGGGCGTCTACGTCAACGCAACGGTTTACTCTTGAGGGCCTCCTGGCTCATTGTCATCTTCCCACTCATCATCGTTCTCCTCAGCGTCGTTATCTTCACCCTCGTCTTCTCGAGGCTCCACTCTCTCCTCACTTCCCGGCCTCACTGTCCATCCAAGCGGACTCTGCACTTCCTCTTCCTCTCTTCGCTTCTCTTTTGCTTTCCTTGATTCTGATCTGTGTCTCCTGTCATCCTCGCTCCACCTAATGCCCACCCTGTGACGCGCTCTCTGCCAAGCCTTCCTCGCCTGTTCTACGTAATCCGCCTTGTCCTTGAAGTACATCAGGTTGAAGTTGACTCCAAACTCCGAAAATTCACGTGGATCGTACTTCGACAAGTCCAGTGTAAGCTTCTCGCCACAGTATGCGCATCTCGTTTCCGATACACCTGAGGGTTCGTATGCGGGAATACGAACTGGGCCAGTTGGTCTGACACTCGTATTAGCATTGTAGTTTCCAAACGACTTTTTGGGGGTTGCTGTCCGACGTGAGAAAGGTATACGTACGCGGTAGATGGACCAGCAGTACCCACACGTGGATCCTCTGGATCAGGCATTGTTGTTGTCGTCTCGCCTCCCCTCTCATTCAGTCGACCGCAATACTCGCATCGCCACCTATCTTGCATTTTCCCGGCCTCGGCGCTAGAGATCTTGCGTTCACTGGGCTCCTTCTTCAGGTACGCGTCCTCACGCCATGTATCCGCCACAGGGTTGCGAGGTATACCGTGGCCTCTTTTCTGGGTAGGTGAGTCTGGGTCGTGGTAGTCCGGCAGTGAGGATTTTGGAGATCGCGCCCTATCATGGCTGGGGTCGTGCTCGATTTGATCCGGGAGCGTGGAGCTGCGTCTTGGGGGCGGGGGAGTGGGCTGGCGTGGTTGAGTGGATGTGACTTCGGCGGGTGTCATGGCGGCGAGCCCAGACGAGATGGATGACGTACGGCGGCGCGTGTTGGCGCTGTAGATATAGGTTAGCTGCCATGTTGAGCCAATAGGTGAGTGAGATGGGTAGAAGACTGCTGGGGATGGCCAGATACTTACGCAGCGCTCTCCACTTCATCCACGCTCCTGCGCGGGAACTGTTGCTCACTTGTGCTGGTCTCATCATCTCCATCGCTGCGAGACGGATACATTAGCGGCGTATAAGCAGACAGAAAACCCAATATTGGGTCTCGCAGACTGCATGAAGGATTTCGAGGTCACTTACCTCGCCTCGCCGTCTTCGTCGTCGTCTGAGCTCTCTGATGAATCGACCCAGTCGTCCGAGTTTGCATCGCTCATGATGGCGTACTTCGCGGAGCGGGTTGTAGAAAGGAGGACTGTGAGAGCGCAATTGCGAGTAAGTCATGTTGGGTGGTGTGGTTCGCGACTGCCAGCGGACATGCCGCACGGTTGTTGTTGTTTCGGTGTCGTGCCTGCTTGGGTAGTGGTGTATGAGAAGGTGCAATACAGCTAATAGGAAACAATGCTCAAAGTTTACCCTGAAGGCGACGTCGTACTCTACGTTGCAATCGGGACAACATGGCGACGCACACATGTTGGGCTACGCAACATGACCGACTCATTATCAAGCCCATCGACAGTGATCTCGTAGGCTTCTCGGTATATAACATCCTACCACCAACGTAACGATGACATCAAAAATCCGCAACGATGACATCCCAAAATCTATGACGGAGGACAGCAGTACGAATATCACTCAAGCGAACATGTGTAGAATAATGATAAGGGACAGGGCAGCTCGGACACGTAGGAATATGACGACGATTCTGCCAAATTATACATTCAAATCTGATGGCTAGCTACGTCTACACGGGTATTCACAATGGCCGCGCTTTGAGCACCTGAAACCGCATCGTCATCGCTTTGTAATGAGCTAGTACTGCTCAACCGCATGTAGGTATGACTCTGATCGTCTTTGCTCCGCTTCGTTAGCTGATCAAAACTCATCGTCCCGTCGTCTGCGTTCATGGTCTCGGGCAGGTGGGTGACGATTAGCACCCGCACCTGCATTTGCGCCACCTCCGCCTCCACCGCCCCTCCAATTAAGAGGGTTGAGCATCCCGCCGAAAGCGACGGCTAGTGGCGGTGGTGCTGGTGCTGGGGCTTGTGGTGCCGGAGCTACATGAGGAACGTTCACATGAGCGTGTGCGGGAGCTTCCACGGGCGCATCGAGACGAGCATCTGCTTCGGCGATAAGGCGGTTGATCTGCGCAAGAGTCAAGTCTTCAGGAAGCCAATTGCCAGGATCGACAGCAACGTGAACTCGCGCATGCGGGCAGTCGTCGCGATGCCGAATGTCCTTGGTGTACTCAACGAGACACACCCAACAGAAGTTGTGGCCGCACTGCTCACCTGGAAATGTACGTTAGTATCGGATATCACGGCTGATGTTTGACCTTATTCGAGACTTACATGTCATGTGATCGCATCCACCGTGCTTCTGGATGTTCATACCGCACTTTGGGCATGGCTTGGCTCCCATGGTCTTGACAGCCCTCTTAGACAAATCGTCCTCTGCCTTTTTCGCCTGGTCACACCCACCTTTCCCGTGCGACGTCCATGGGCGATTGCACTTCAAGCAAATTTCGTGTTCGCAGTAGGGGCAGGCGACCCGCTGCTTGCTGCTTTTGGTGTTTTTGCAGTCTTCGATGGAGAAGTATCGGCCGCACTTGGCAGAAAGACAGGGGATGTATGATTCGCCACTAGATAGAGCGTGCTTCGTGACGGCTTTGTCGTAGCTGCAACGAGTTAGCATATTGATCAATGGTGATACAAGTGAATGAATTACTCTTCGAAAGCTGCCTTACTAACTATGGCCTGAAGAGCTGCATAGTCTAGCGAATAGTCGCATTCGTGGACTGGGCAGCTCAACTCTGCATCCTTGAGTTGACGATCGGCGACCTTCGTCTTGAGCATCTTTGCGACACATAAGTTGCAGATAGTCTGAAGATGTTCGCAGGCATCATTGGGGACCTTGAAAGATCTAGACGTGTCCTTGATTGTTGCGCAGATTGAGCACTCTTGCTTCTTCGGTCGCTCTTTTTCCTTCGGTATCGGAAGCTTCTTGCGTGTCTTCGGCTCTGCTTTTGGTTTAACAACAGCACCAGCCTTGACACGAGCGACAGCTTTGGAGTCCTTCTCAAGAGAGGCCTCTGGTGCTTCAGGTGAGATAGCTCTAGTTTTCTTGCGAACAGGAAGCTTACGACCGCGCTTTCTGCCGGATGTGGTAGGAGCAGGCGAGGTTCGGGAGCCGGCTTCGGGCTCTGGGGTTTCTTCGATACGAACAGGGTTATTGCGGGTACCTATCGGGCCAGAGGGCTCAGCATAGTTGACACGGCGGTCCGGCCTAGCTCGTAGTCGGGTTGAAGGGGCCATTTTAGCTGTTAGTTGATGCTAGCGGTGGTTAGTATATGATGCAGTGCCAAATATACGGTTAGAAGGTTCTCTTATACGCCCCATAGCGTGTTCCCGAACCCCGCAGTAAAGTCAAGAACCTTTCTAGGCTACTGTAACGGTAGAGCATGTATAAGTTAATAACAAACGGGCAATGAAGCAATGTCGGTCTCGGCGAGTGCGCAAACGCACGTTTACCTCGGTTGGTAGAAGAAAGTCGTAACCGATGTTCCAATAGTGAGAGAAGTCGCAACGTTGGGTGGTTGAGAAGGAAGGATATGGGATGGAAGGCCGATAGAGCACTGGTAAAGGTCCATCTCTGTCCGGGCCCTTAAACCATCACGGTCGACGCGAAGACCATCGTGAACGGTCATCTCGTAACGATTCGTATACTGCCATATGCCAAAGTGCGTCCTCAATTGCCGCTCTTTGAGAAAGAATCTCCACGTCTGCCATTTGGCTATATCGACAGTCTCTCTGTAGTGCAAGCTGGTTGAGAGGGGTTTTTCGGTAGCTAAACTTCTCTACGCGTGTTGTCAGCGTGTCGTTGGATGGTTTGTGTGAACGCGCAACTTCACGGTGCGGCTGATGGAGGTGAAAGGAGGTCGGGGAAGCGCATGACGTAGCGATATTAGCGTGTTCGGAACATCCCGAGGTCCCAACCCGGCCACATTGTGTGTCGCGCGATTCTGATTCCACGACACCATTCGCGCTCTCGCGAGTCACTCGAACCTCGCACGCGTCAATTCGTCGCATATGCCCAGCGCCTGGGTCAAACGAATCGCTCGATCCCCGAATCTCGACCGCGTCATAGCACAACCGCTGGGCCTTACGAACGCGTTGACAGACAACACGAAGCCTTTATATTGGCTGTATACATGTGGACAAGACGAACAAGCGCTTGGACAGCCAATTCGTCATTACAAGAGTCGCTCTATCCGTTATACATATGTGCAGGGTGCCTGCTTTGGATCGTACACGGCCATGAAAACTAAGCTGCTGTGGACGTCGGCATTCACTATCTCTCGTATCTTGCCCGAAATCCGTCTATTATGTTGAATTGACGCTGATAGTCTCAAATTCAGTACTCCTTTGCAAGCACTCGGTTGTTTCTTTTCGGTCAAACGACTGTTCGCATCGCGACTTTTCGGTGCTTTCGTCTTCGACTACCACCTACTCGCACGCGCTCTACCTCGTGTACTGCTTCAATGACGGTGACGGTCTCATAACCCGCAATACCAACGCCTCTGGCAGGTCTACCTCGACCTGACAGTTTCCTTCGCTCTTTGACTGTATCAAGGTAGCTGCCCAGCGCGCGAAGTGGCATACATGGACGATGGAGGTTCCGGAAACGCGACCACTTTGTCCCACATCTCCGAGACCAATGATAATCATCTTCTGGGTTGGAGATATAGTGGAAGCCCTGAAGATCTGGCGCCAGTCTTCAAGGCGGGACTCTATGAGACCGACAAATCCAGCCCCCACTAGATCAGGCATTGTGTATCCTCCATCATTCATGTCTCGTTCACATCTGATTGAGTCGCCATGTCTTCCCGGTCTCGGCAATTCTGCAAGTATTCCCAACGGAGCCGATAAATCGACGTAGATCTTGCTCGGTGTTGAGATCTTCCCGACGATACTTCCTGCTGATGTTGTAGAAAGACTTCCAGACGTTTTCGGCATGAGTGAAGCTAGATTCTCCAGCGATTTCGTTTTCACCTCACATCTCCTGGTAATAGTGGATATGATCTCTTCCCGGAGCGCTTTGCAACAGCACAGAAGTGGCAAAGGCTTCGTTTCGCAAATTGGTGCCGCATAGACGATGGGACTGTCATGAACGTCAAGCCATATCTGTTCTCTAAGTTCCAGCGGCAATACACCGAAGTTACCCAAACTGTGTTGAACTGATCGACGACCTAGACGAAAAGATGCTCTCACGAATGAGAGAATTCGCAAGTATAACATACTGTGTTGAAGCGTTGTCGAGTCCAGGGCTAATGCGAGACGGTTCATATCGTTGTGCGAAGAACTCATTTTTGTAGAGTCCAGAGCTGATGCGCGACGGTCCATGTCCATTGTTGTAGAGTCCAAGGCTGATGCGAGACGGTCCATGTCGTCATGCGAAGGACTCATTATTGTAGAGTACGTTCCATTCATATGGAGAAATGGAGTGAAGCGTTATAGTAAGAGCCTGACGGAGTACCAGCTTAGGATGTTTTGCAACCATGGTTGTTGATGCTCTTAGTTCCACTCGGATTGCGGTTGTGGACCAGACTGCCGCTCAGTTCGCTCGCCAAACTCTAGGCAGCGATATCAGCTACGGTACATGAGCAGGCCCTGCAAATACCATCCATAGGCTAACCTCGACTCTACACGAACATTCTGATGTATAGCAGTGGCCGCATTGAATGGTAGATGATTCGCACCATCATTGCGCGATCGGGGACTGACATGTATGGAGAGGCTCGGTATGACGCGATTGGTGGAGTGTGCTTGTTCCTCGTCCAATGATACCCATCGCCCATGTTGGGTGGCTGATCACGGTCACCGGACCTTGGCAGCGTAGTGCCTCTGTGCCGTCCCATACCATCACGGCTGACAGCAATTCCTAGGTATACGCGACATTTGACTGCACCACATTCACTGACAGGCAGCGCTTTGCGACACCATCTTTGGTCCGGTGCGTCAGGCCTCGCTCATCACACCTCGTCCAAATGCGTCTTCTTCAGATCACCAGCGATGGTGACCTCAGCCTCGTCGAACATTTCGGAAACAGCATTCCTCCTTACGCCATTCTATCGCACACATGGGGTGCTGACGACGACGAGATTTCATTCAAAGATGTCAAAAAGAACCGCGCAAGAAGCAAACCTTTCGGTTACCGCAAAGTCCGATTTTGTGGAGAACAAGCTCAAAGGGACGACATCCATTTCTTCTGGGTCGATACATGCTGCATCAAACAGGAGAGTAGCCAGGAGGTCGGCGAGGCCGTTAACTCCATGTATCGCTGGTACCAGAATGCGGTCATTTGTTACGTGTATCTTGCCGACGTCACTGTTGGAGCCGCCTCGCCTCAAGATACAGACTCTGAGTTAGCGTGGCTATCGGATTTTCGAAGCAGCAGGTGGTTCACTCGGGGCTGGACACTCCAGGAACTCCTTGCTCCTATGTCTATCGAATTCTACTCACAGGACGGATATCGACTCGGGGATCGTACGACACTCCTCGCACAGATTCAATGGACTACTGGTATTGCTGAAGCAGCTCTACTTGGAAGCCCACTGTCGAACTTCTCAGTTGAAGAACGAATTTCATGGGCACGCAAACGCACCACTAAGCGGGAAGAAGATGCAGCATACTCATTACTCGGACTTTTCGGTATTCATATGCCCCTGATATACGGAGAAGGACGGGAGAACGCGCTGAAAAGACTGCAGAGAGAGGTAATCAGAGCTTCAAGAGAAGAGCCGCTTTTACCGATGTTGAGCTCGCCTTCTGCAGTCCTTTCGAGCGCCACAAACTCGCACCCCAGTGGTATCACGACTGCGGATGAGTCGAACCCTATCGATCACTTTGAATTTAGTAATGCAAGTAGCAAGGATCCTTTGCATCAAGCTCCAACGATGCATGCAGCTTTGGCAGCGATTCAATTCATATTCAGAATCGACGAGACCAGACAGGAATCCATTTTGGAGGCGGGCGAACGTCCAAGGATCATACGCGTCAATGGGGGTGTTACAGGAAAATGGTGGAAGTGTGGGTCAGATGTACGTGAGATACCAGAGCCGCCTAGTGCATGGAGAGTGTTTACCACTACTTCTATCTACTACAACGGGGGTAAAGGATTTTTTGTAGCGGAAGGCGGTAAGACAATCCCTCCACGTTGTAGAACATTCCACTATATCGTAGTGCAATCTCTGTCACCCAGATCTCACAGTACCATGATGGCTCTCCCTTGGTTTTGCGACGATCAACACACTAACTCTTTCCATTACAGATGCACCAACATTTGGCCCTGAAGAGGGGCAGTGGAACAGTCTCAGCTTCGACCACGACCACAATGAAGACTACTCGTCCAGTCTCAGTCTACATGGGACACACTCAACATTGAGGTGCCAACGACGTGACTCCGTCTGGCCTGATTTTTATTGCCCGACATTTACCATGGCCCTTCGAATTTGACGCCGTACCAACAATATGGCGGCCTAAAGGGTGATCTTTCTATCTTTCTTGCGCTCATGGCTTTTTCAATCAACCCCAATACACTCGTATCAAAGATGCCACGCCTGCGAGAACACGCTGCATGGTACTGCCATGCAAACTCCGCAAACGACGCAAACGGAAGTATGTACGAAAGCATTGACACTGGCCACAAGTGGCTAACAGCAGCACAGGATTTCACAATCGTGGTTTTGTGGTGTACGTGTACTGTGGCCCTGATCTAGGTAGTACGGCCGAAGATCTTCAAGCGTTTGAGGCCGGGCGGTACGGAAATTATTTCGATTGATGATATGAGGAGTTCATACCTAGGTAGTTCCAGTAATTATCCAGCAGAGCCTTCGTGGTCTTTCCATTATCATGAACGCTCATCCATGCCAAGGGCGTCCACGTATGGTGGTCATGCAACAGACCTCCTCTTCCTCGCTAAATATCGGGGGTGTAGGGTGGGGGAAGAGAAGTATGCTTTCTAAATGCCAGCAAGTTCAAGAGCTGGTTTTCGTCTATGGTGAAAGTCGCATGACCCCAACACGGTGCTCATGCCCCCGCACGACTATTGAGATACCTAGGTAGTCACCCTTCCCAGGTTTCTACCGGTGCAGCGGAAATTGGCCACTCTCCCAAGTTGCAAGACTTATCCCATCACAGACGCTTTCTTCGTCGCCCAGCTTTCATCTTAGAGCTCACGAATGTATTCTTATTGATCCTAAGTACCACAAGTGAAATGCTACATACCCGTGGACAGAATACTACTTGGAAAAGTTTTCGGCTAGATGATTCGACAGTCATGAAGCGCAAGGCTAAAGAGTCAGGCAGCAACACTCGGAAGAGCTCGTCCACGCTAAGAATTGCAGTGCAACGCTGGATTAGGATTTCGCGGCTGTGTTTGCGGATGCGCGCGCTCGCTGATTGGATCACAGTATACCCCACCTCAAACATGACGTCCTTCCCAGGTTCGAGGATAACGAGCAAGGCGCCATCGGGTGGCTGTGCCTGCACAGCCACAGTCCGTACGTCTCATCCACGCTAAGAATTGCAGTGCACCACGCGTTGAGATGGTAAGCCCGAAGTCTCAGGCTCTCACTGCTGACACGGGATGGAAGCACAGCTGGTCAGCGCTAGAGAATGCAGTACAATCAATATCGATTGGACGGCATGGCGATTGCATGAGTCCACGGGTGGGTCTGATAGGCCGGCTCCTCCACGCTAGAGATTGCAGTGCACGAGCCTCAATATCTAAGTAGCTAGATTCAACAACTAGCTACATAGGAGGCACGTGCAAACACCAGGCTTGCGCAAGATGTATCAAGCATTGTCAAACCACACGTGATTGAACAAACAGGGTGGTTCACAATATGCTCTCCATTATGTATGTCATTCTGTGTAGCCACCGATTGACAAAGAACTGAGTCATGAAGCAGACCACACGTGCGGATAACCATAAAGTCATGTCGCAACTAGTACGTCCTAGCACTCAAGGAAGACACTGAACTAGCACGCTGCAGTCGACATCACCGCAAAATTATGAATGTAAAAGGGTTCAAAGAAAAATAGACTCCAATATTGTTTACCACTGTTGTCTATCACCATGGTGCGCGTTCAGGATTGGCCTTCCCGTTGGGGTAATATAATATAAAAAGAAGAAGTGAACGCCTACCCCATTTCCACCTAAACGCCTATCCATGTGTAGCCCACTCGGGTCCGACCCATGTCTCATTCTTGTGATGTGTGACCAAAGCATAAAAACTCCTTGACCCCTATCCCCATACCGTACATCTTGTGTATACATCCACCTCATACAATAAAACAACTGAACAGGTCTGCAGACTATATTGACCCAATACTTCGCAAACTAGGTTACCCAACGTCGACGTAAGCTCCACGCTGTTCAGTTTTTCCCTAGTTTGGCGTGCATCGCTAAACGAGAGTAATGCCCTTACGAGACTAGGCTGCATAGTACAGCTTGATAGAGCTCAATACCCGCTTCCTGCAGACGGGGCAAGTCTGCACTTCCCGTGCGCACGGCAGACAAGCAACCACATGACCGCAGTCATAGAAGGCAGCTTCGGCATCTCCTTCCCAGCAAATCCTGCAGAGTTTCTCCGACTCTTGTGCGTTCTTCCAGTGCGTAACACCTTCGCCGAACTTCTTGTCGTTCTGCCACCCGCCTACGTATGTGTTGCCACTGGCGGCCTCGACGTAAGTTCCAGTACCGTGTTGCTGGTTGTCGACCCAGTCACCATCGTAGGTGTCGCCGTTCTGGAAGGTGTATAGACCATGACCGTAGCGTTGGGCTAGGCGGAAGGAGCCGCTATATGTAGCGCCAGAGTGATATATTCTAGTACCATGGCCATGAGGATAGCCATTCACAACTTCGCCTTTGTAGTACTCGCTCGAGAAATAGTCGTAGGTAAAGTGGCCTTGTAACTTGTGTGGGAAGTTGCGAGCGAAAGCGCGGAACTGAAGGTAGGATTGAGGGTCTGCCAGCGCAGCGCGAGCGGCGAGTTCGTTGCGTTTCTCAGCCGAGAGCGGTAACGAAACGATGATGATACACGCGTTGTGTAGATCCACTTGCGCAAAGGTACGGCGATGCTTCAGTGATCGCGTGTTAGTCAGCTCGTCCTCCTCCCACATCTCCATCTTCTTCTTGTCTTCCGTTGGAATTTCAAGCAATGCCACGATCGTGTCATCCAATCTAGCAGACTTAAGTGTAGTATGCGATCCACGAGCTTCTAGGGCTTGCTTTTCCGCGTTCCAGAATTTGAGAAAGAAATAAATCTCATCTGGAGGTGGTTCAGGAGTGGGGTTGCGCACTGGTGGGGGTGGTTGTAGAGGTTCTGCGGGTGTATCAACCGGGGGAGGTGGAGGTGGTGGCAGCAGCATATCCTCTTGTGTGCCACCCATCTCGGTGTCGCTAGGACCTGCACCTGGGATTACAACATCAACAGCCGGTGGATCAACGGCTGGAGTTGGCTCCACTTCCAGCATAGCAGTATCGTTGCGTTGTTCTGAAGGTGCAATAGCGGGCTCATCAGGGTCGCTCATAGGCGTATCCTCCGAATGTGAAGTCATCTGCGGTGGTGGTGGTGGCGGCGGGGTACTGGAAGGCTCGATTACAGTCTCGACAACTTGGATGATATCTGCCGCAACTTCACCCGCCTGGACCGAGGGAGCCTCTGGAACCTCTGGAGCCTCTTTCGGGAGCTCAGGCAGCTTCTCGAAGTCGATGACGTGTACCCAGATGCTCCGGTAATCTGGAGACTCCAGAGTCCATTCCTTGGCATCTATGTGCGGGCTGTAGCTACCGGCTGAGAACTCAATGAGTCCGGTACCGAGGAGGTTCGGTCGGTCCAGAGATCCTTGCGTGGGGTCTAGAAACCAAAACTTTATCTGTCGTGGGTCCTTGACGTTCTTCAAAAGGCCGAACAACTTGTGGCGAATTTCTTTGCATCCGTCATTGCTTGATAGCGTCAATGTGTGGATGAGCTCTGAACCTTCCCACTTCGCATCAAAGAAGTCAAATATACCTGGACCTTCGTGCCCTAGGTATACTCTTGAATCAACGACGCGGAAATCGAGTGTCTTGGGTGGCTGTGCTGTGACCTTCTCTGCCTTCTCTTCTTCTGTCGCAGAGTTCGGCTCGTGCGTTGGTAATGATGGCATTGGAGGAAGAGAAGATTGGTTCTTCTTGGCCTCTACTTCCCGCTTGAGCCACTCCGGGACATCCCACTGTTCGGATTTGGCGTCTGATACGAATACTGACTGAGCTACATCGTCTCGCACATACATGGCAATGTATGCCACGGCGTCGTTGCCAATAATCTGAGTACTACCAGGCTTGCCTTCGTGCGCATCGACTGCTTCGCGTTTGGGAAGGCATTTGACTTGGCTCTCATCTTTTCCATCACTGTAGATATACCAGCGCGAACCAGGGCCTTCAGGTCGAAGTATCGGCTGGTATATATAGGATTGAAGTGTTTGCTTATGCACAACAAACCCATACAGTGTATAGGGAGTGTCACCAACTGATATCCGGTCGTCAAGGGTCACTTTGTTCAGCACCTTGATGTGCGAACGCGTCTTCGCGCTGTCGAATTTATGTCGGTTCAGCTCGACGGTCAACAATTCTGGCAGAGGCTGTCCAGGCATAATGAGATCCGCCGATTCGTTGACAGCGCGCTGCATACTCTCCACACCTTCCACAGGTACGCGGTAGCTGGGTCTACCAATCGAATTGTCGCGCTTTGGTCCACACATAGCATTCAGCTGGTCGGCCTGAGGCGTTCCTTGAAGTTCCTCTTCGAGCTTTAGGCGCAAGACTTCCCAAGTCTCTATCACATCCAATTTATGGAGGCCGTCGTGTATGCGGTACCACTCTAGTGCATCCAGAATGCCATCAAGAGCGACTGGACCAGCTCCAGGCTCGACTTGAGTGCGAAGCGAGTATAGGACTTGCTGTAAAGCGCTAATGAGTGGCTTCGGCCGAGTGAAAGGCTCATTGCTAGGGTCCGCAACGACTATGCTGTACAACAAGTTTCGAAAAGGCTTGAACAGCATCCACGAGGCAATTGCAGACATCATGTTCCCGCCAGGTGAAAGCATAAGAGCTTGCAGGCCCGTCATTGCAAAACTGTCCCACGGATTCTCACGAATGGGATGCTCCCATAAACAATCCGTCTGGTCTTCCACGACCCGAATGTAGGCAGTGAAAGCAAGTTTGTCGTCACGAAGAAGCGCCATGCGCTGACCATGCTGACGGCGAGATATATCGTAGTGCGGTCCGTGAAAACGAGTCCAGCCCCAATCAGGAGATCCATTGCAGAAGCGATGTAAAGCATTCCGCGAGTAGTTCACGCGAGGCTCTGTTGGGTTGTAGAGAACGACCGATATCTGCGCGGCAACGCTATTCCGCTTGGGCATTTGTTTTGATCCAAGAAGCGGAAGAGGCGAGTGTTGAGAGACGACTAGTGCGGTTGGTGCCTGGACGTCTTCCGACTTCGTGCTTTCACTGCGCTCTTGCGTAGACTGCTCATGCTGAAGCGACACGCCTGTCGGATCGTCTGCTGGCGCATGTTCGGACATGACCATACCTTCGTCAGCCTTCTTCTCTCCACTTGGCTCAGAGGCCTCTTCGCGGGGCATGTCTTTGCGCGCGTCCTCATTGTTGTCGTCCTTCGAGTCCTGAACGCTCAGGCATTCGAGATAGACGCTTAGGTAGTCTGAATCGTTCCCCTTAGGATAAAACTTGATCTGCCATTGGTGACCCCCAATCGTGACGATATCAGACTTCATAAGCACTTCATGGTTCGGCTTTTCCTGGGTCCCATTATACGCATCGATTGCCCAGTGGATACGTCCTGCTTCACCAGCGGTATACTCCGGATGGTCCAGAGGTTTGAACGCCTCGCTCTCCCAGTATTCATGGTCTAGAGCACTGTGTTCACCCCTCTCCTCGATCATCTTCACTTCTTCCTCGTCAGGCGATGACAAGTCTTCTGGAAGCGCGTGCCACGGCGGGAGGCCATCGTCGTCGTCGTCGGATCCTGAATCAGAGCGAGGGGGGTCGGCTGGTGGCGGGGGAGGCGGGGGCTGTGTGCTTGGATCAGCAGGGGGAGGTAGTGCGTCGAGGTCTACGGGTGGAGGAGGCTCTATGGGAATGATGGTCGCTGTCTGAGGCAGGTTAGCACTGGTGCAAATACAAGCCAGTAGAAGACATTGTCATACCGTTTGCTCTGGCGCAGGCGATGTGGGTGAAGTAATGGTAGCTTCTTGTGCTTCAGCCGGGCTGTTCTGTGGTAACGGCTCCGTCTCGGCATCCGGTGTAACGTCCATAGCGTCCTCATCTATAGCCGAGATATCGACAGCGATGGTGTTCGTGGAAGCATCGCGATGGGTGGGCTCATCTCCATCTTGCATATCTGCATCGCCCCGATCGTGGTTTTGGCCTGTAGAAGGCATTGTGTTCGCGGAAGTGGAGGTGCTCATGATCGATTCGGCTGCAGGCGGTGGCGGCGGCGGTGGAGGAGAAGCTGGCGTCTGCGCATGGAGTACGGGGTTTGGTGAGTGTGGCGGGCTGGAGAGCTGCTGGCTAAAGTGCAGTGGTGGCTCTACGCTGACGCTCATGTTTGCTGCAGCGGTAGAGGCGCATGTGAAAGTGGAGAGCGGGCGTTTGACGGGCGGGAGTGCAGGTAAAGCTGGGTAAAAGTACAAATGGAGAGATGAGTGAGAGGAGATATGCACGAGGCTGCACGACAGTGGTGTGTTGCTTTTATCGGTGAGTGCAGCAGGCTAGTAGCGTTATCGCGTCGACGAGGGTGTATGGATACAATGAGCATCCGACGTGTGCTTCTGGAGATATGGCTCGCGACTGTAGAAATTGGAGTTGGAGAAGAAGGAAAGATAACCTGGGCGTGGCTGGAGCTTGACAAGGCTGCAGCCTACCAGCATGCGGCACGATTGCCAACAGAGGTACAGAGTGAGGCGGTAAAGCTACCTGGGAATCGGCTGGCCCACGCGCTGCGCTATCCCGAATCGAAGGAGCTTTGGCGTCAGCGCCTTCAACCTGGAGGCTCTGCGCCCTTTACAGCCTCTCCGACGACGCGCTTCAGAGGTTGACTCATCGCACAAGGCTGCGCGGACAAGGCGCATTCGTCGTCATCACGGAGCTCTCAGCTCCCTTATCGATTAACCTCCACAGTGACCGGCTAGGCAGTCACGCTAGAGCTTTGAGACTAGTGGGGAAGGTGGGCCCGTCCGCGCCTTCCCTGCGTCCGCTCTCCGCACCAACAACGTTGCTCCATACAGCAGTCGTCCTTACATGCCAGCCCACTTATTCCGGTCAATCAACAACATGGTCTTTATTGCACGAGCTATTGGAGTGCTGCATGGCGTATAGCGCCTGTTGTTATTGCCCTTGCGACCTTTGCACCCGTGCGAAAGTGGCCGCAACAATGAGCGGAAACACCACCGTCGCCTCTGCGTACACCTTCACGCTATCTCCATCTAGCTTAATCTTTCCCCAGCTGACAGCTTCGTCTGGCCGTGCGCCTGCATCACTCCCGTCAAATTCTTGCGCGGTGTTGATGTACACCGCGCTGTCGGCTCCGTTGCGCATCAGGTTCGCATTGGCGATGTGATGCTTCACCAGTCCTCCGCCCAGGACAATCATGCCCGTCCTCTTCGCTCTCACGGCGATTGTGTTTATCCTTCTAATGTCCTCTACGATATCGACGCGCAGCTGCTCTGGTGATGACTTGAATGTGTGGAAGTACAGCATGTCGCCCAGGCTTCCGTCTGTCAGCGCTGGGCAGAAGACGGGGATGTCGTTCTTCCACGCCCAGTAGTAGACTGATCGCTCGTCGTTGATTTCCTTGCCCAGACGGTGGATGACCTTGCTAGGCGTCCAGTACAATGGCTCGTCCGTTTTCTTGCTCGCTTCCTGCTCCTCCAGCATCTTGTCCAGGATGGGCACTACCCAGTCCTCGAACGCGCAGTAGTTGCTGTTAGGCACGACAAGATTGCCGATGCGGTTCATGCCCTTTTGGCGCAGTCCAGCGCCGGGAGTGGAGAAAGCGCCGAGGTATGTCGGCGCGAGGCATTTGATGAAGTCCTCTTCGACGCCGCCTGCGGTCGTCACGATGGCAGAAACGTGTTTGTGCTGGACCAGGTACCGCAGCGTCTCGCGCAGCCCCGAGGATATCAGATTTGACGTGTACCCAAGGAATATCGTCGTGGGCTCCTTGGTCTCAGGGTCTCTCCATGCGCGCTGTTATCTGTTAGCAGCGAACCCAAGCTTCTCAATGCGGTGGTGTCGCGTCGCCAAATCAGGCTAAATGATTCGTCTTTCGGGACCGCGCACGGACGGGAGATTCCCGGCATACGCAAGTGCTGTCTCCGCACTTGACGCTGACACGCCGCAGCGGCGCAGCACGCGCATTCGGATATTCCGGGCAGAAGCAACTCACCATATCGTTGATGATGCGTACAGCCTCTCCCACCGAAGTCGCCTGAAAGCCCATGTTGGCATAGCCGCCCACCAGCTCCTCGACAGTGATGCTGCGCGACGCGTACTGGTTGAAGTCGATGCCCTGCACCTCTTGCGCACCCTCAGGCACGGGCTCGGATGGCTTCAAGACTGCATCAGTGGCGCCGGTAGGGGCCGAAGAGTTGCTAGCCATGGCAGTGGGCAATCTCGGTTGGGCAGTCGCTGCAGCGGCACTATCGCGATGTTCTGGCGCGTCGTCGGGCTGCTCGGCGTTCTCTGGACGGTTGCAACTCTCGTACTGTGCTATTTGTGAGTCGGTGCGGCGGCAGATTTTGAGGAAAAAGAAGCCCCCACACCTGGGCACCCGTGGATTGGAGCTAAGGCATGGCAGTCTAATCCCTGCTCGTGTGAGGCTAGTTCTCGGGTCGATCCAGCTAAGGAGACTGCCAGCCCTTTTGTCATCAGCGTGTGGGAGGGCCACGGTGTCGCATCATCGCACAATACTCCCGCCGGTCCTCCAGGCGTGCATCGTGTCCAGCATCTGCCGTGCAGCGGTGTCTGTCCGTGTTGGTGAAGGGGCCCGGGCTGGGATCGTCACCAAATCCCCTAGTGGAGCCAGGGCTGGAATCTGAAGCAAAACCAGCGGCTGCCCACCCCTGCAGATAATCGAAATGTCCAACTGCGGACCAATCAGAGGCCGGCTGTCATGTCTGGATGGATTCCCCTCGCTAGGCCGTTGCAGGCCAGCCGGGGCGTCCATTTTGACTTGCAGGCATCCGTCATGGCTGGGTGTGTCAGTGCTTCGTTCGTGTTCTGGTCTCCTCGACGTTCCCTTTCTCATCATCACACCTACCTTGCGACAACGACCCTCTCCACGACACTATGCTGCCACGGCCCAGCGGCGCACAGCCTGGCTAAAGAGCCACTCCATTCTTCGTTCCCAGCATCGACAAGGTGCTGCCTCACGTGCCCAGGCCTCCCTCACAAAGAGACCCAGCGCCACGTCAACGGGCTGCAGAGCATCTTCAACACGGCGCCAGACTGCCTTTGTTGACCGCTGCGCGCTTCTCACACTCTCCAGTATCTCCAGACGACTTTGCCTGACCTCCAGGGCCAGTTTGACGCGTTTACGGCACGAAACGGGCGTTTTGGGCGTAAAGGCGACAATAGCAGATCGAATCTCAGCTCCCGGCGCCGAGCAGCTGCACCTGTTCCACCACGGATCGGGGTTTGGCGCTTTCCCTAATTCCCTGGTTTCGAAGCACGGGCCTTGCCGCTAGCGCCTCGTCTACCACGGCTTGCAAACACGAACCTCGACTGACACCCTGTGGTTGACGTCAACCTGGGACACAACAATTCGCCGGCCAATCGCGCGATCACTCTTGAGATTACACACAACGGTACATCAAAGGAACCCTTTTTCTTTTCTGCACCATCCGTTTGCTACGACCACTGCACGCGATCCGGGCCTGCGCTTACGACCGAGATTTCCAATCCGCTTTGACATACGACCTTTACCTGTGCCCATGCCGCAGTCGCAGGTTCTTTGTACAGTAAGCAACCACCAACATGTCTGCTTCACGGTATCCGGAGAACGGCAGATATCCCCGCGACAGGTCGCCGCCCTACCGGGATCGAGATCGAAGACCATCCAACTTTAGTAGCGGTTACCCCCCAAGGGGTAACGAAACCTTTAGACCAAATGCAGAGCCTGGCGGCTTCTCAAGAGAAGTTCCGAAAGGTCCAAAATCTCTTTCCGATGCGCCACGTGGCCCGCCAGTGGGTCCACCATCAAGTGCATCTGCAGCGCCACGCGATGATAGAGGCCGAGGATTTGCTGGCCGAGGTGAAGCTACACCACTACGTACTGCGCCACCATTAAGCAGCGGTCCTGGGTTTCCACACAACTCCCAAAATTCCTGGAGGGCAGATCGTGACCGAGACCGCGACTTTGATCGGCGCGAGCGACGGCCGACCCCACCAAGGCGCTCACCTATCCGGGACTCAAGAGATCCGCGCGATCAGAGGGACTTTGTACCGCGAGATTTGGATGTCAATCGTGCACGACGAAACTCACGAGACGGCCCCCCTTCCGCTGGTTCCACCTACTCTGACCCCCCACTCCCCGGTACAGCTTCATCGTATCGTGGCGGAGGCATTGGCCGAGGACGAGGCGGATTTTCTGGGCGCGGTCGAAACTTCCACAACGATGACCGGGAAAGACACCACGACTCACGTGATCGCATTCCGGAACGGACATATCGGCCGCGGAGTCGGACACCCCCAAGGCGCCAGGAGCGAGACATTCGAGAAGATCGCGATTTCGACAGGAGAGAACGTGACGATCGAAGGCTCCCCAGAGAGTACGACTCCTACATCGGCCCAGCAGGTGCTGCGAAACCAGGACTACGGGCGTTGGACACGCACCGAGGTCCGGGCCCTTCTGATCTGAGGCATCTACCTGGTACGCCTACGGGGCCAACCCCGCACTCAGCTCACCATGCGTCTCCGTCTGACAGGCTAGGGCCTCAGGGAGATACTTACTCAAGACGATCTTCTGTTGCTATCGATCCTCTCTCTGCCAAGGATCCTCGGCGGGAGCCAGGGAAAGACGAGGCTCTCCTGGCCAGCCGCGCTGAAGCGTCCAGGGAGAGGTACGCTCCGCGTGCTTCATCGCCTCCTGCTTCCATTCCAGCCTTCGGTGGTTCCAATGTTTGGAGGGCGCCCATCTCTGACAACAAGCCAAGCGCTGCGACAGTAGCACCACCGAAGCCTGCTCAGCCTACTCCTGCTTCTACTACTAACACCTCTGTCGGTCCTGCCACACTTGCTGCTCCTGTTACTCCTGTGAAGGCAGCAGTAATTCCAACTGCACCAAAGGCAACCATTCCCCCAGGCCTCTCGACACTACCACCCACTGGGCCAAAAGCTGATCGGGCGCCGGATCGTCCGCTGCTTGGAGAAGTACCAAAGCAAGAGAGCAGAGTGTCCCATCCGGCTCCAACACGTATGGAACCACCTTCTATTCCTCCTACTGTTGTTCCATCTCAGGCCACTGATGTACCAGGCTCAGACAATGTGACTGCCAAGGTCCCGATCTCGCCCCAAATGGCTGCGCCTCCTAAAGTTCCCACCATGGCACCATCAGCTCCACTAACCGCTCCTACTGCGCCATCAGGTGTTGCGAAGTCGCCTCCACAAGGCCCTGCTGCACGACCGCGTGCACCACCTACAGCTCCTCAAGCGGCACGAGTCAACGTATCTCCATCGTTCTCAAGGGCAACTCTACCACAGTACACTCCTCGAGATGCATCTCCCAGTGCGAATCCTTCAGGGTTTGGTCCGCGTAATGGTGGCGGAGGAGGCTCTACGATCAACACATCTCCGCAAAGCTTACCAGCGAATATACCTACGGGCCCTAAAGCTGACCGCACTCCGATGGCTCCTAGGCCACTTTTATCCTATCCGCAATCGGACAGGCCTGGCTTTCCTCCCGCTAGAGGCCCATTGAGCGGCGGCCCTAAGAGCATGCAATGGGTACGGCCTGGATTCAATTCGAGCCGACCGTCGGTGCCAACCAAGCGCGAATTTCCGGCTGATGATCGTGAAAGACCGTTCGGTACTGCCCCTAAAGCCCCTCGACTCGAGCATAGCGTCTCTGCTGCACAGATGCAGCGTAATTCGCAAGCAAAATCAGTATCGCCATCGTTTTCACGCATTCAAACCGACGTCGAAAGACCGAGAGAACGTGCGGTATCCGCAGAGCGTCCTGTGGTTCCCCCACCTAAACCTACTCCGATCGAGACTAGGCGACACTCTGATGTCGTCATGGCAGAAGCGTCACCTCGAGTGGCCAAGGCACCCATGTCGGCTGCGTCGTCCGCCCCGGAAGCTCTGCAAGACTCTGATGATGATCTTGATCTTGACGAGGATGACTTCGCTGAGTCTGAGGCGAAATATAACCGAGAGCGAGCACGTCTAGAGGCCAAACGGGTCGATTTGAGTGCTCCGCATTTGCGCGCTACAACTCCCTTGCAGGAGATTGTTCTGCTGTCATGCCTCAATGTCGAGCATCTTCCTCAGACACAGCCAGATGTGGTGTCCGTCGAAGAGACAAGCACACCCTTTCCCCAGGAGCAGGAAGAGTCACATCTTTCGCCCGTGCAAGCACGTCCTGTGGAACCAACCACTACTCAACCCGCCCCAGAGAGTATCACGGCAGATCTACCGACACCTAAGGCGGAAGAGTCCGAGGATGTCGAGATGGAAGACAAAGAGGAGATCGAAGAGAGGTCGGCTGCACCCGCAACGATGGCGCTTCGCCTACGACGTGAGACCTCTGCAGAGCAGGAAACCTTACACGACCTCAGTTCGTTGCCCTATCTAGGCTCAGGCCCGCCAACGCCTCTATCGGACATTGGGCAAGACCGACCAAACCTATCTGACGATATCATGAACGCCATTCGAAGCAAACTACGCAAGAGCATCGAGCCCGAGCTAAACACTGATCAGATTCTCGAACGATACGCAGCTGCGTATAGAGCGTGGCGTGTGTCCATCCGTCCCTTGGACGAGGAGCGCGATCAAGACGATCAGGATAGACAGCCGTCAGCCGAACCAACACTGAAGGCTGTCACTCCCGATGTACAAAATGCTGCGATGACAGGGATTCTGGACGGGTCGCTCGCTCCTACAGGCCGGAGGAGCCACGCGAGTCGATGGGCTACTGAGCTTGATCTGGAAGCTGTCATCAAAGAGTCTTTGAAGACTGCCGAAGAGGAAAAGCTAGGGAAGAAAGACAAAGAGCCACGCAAAGCCATGGCTGATCCGGAGAAGGAGGCCGATCTACCATTGGAACTCACCGAGGCAGAGGCTCAGCGCAGAAGATTCATCGACACTAACTTCCAACGCGAACCCGGCCAAGGAATCTTTGTGTTTCACTATGAGCCGCCAGAGGATGACTTCACCCCCGAGGAGCACAGGGTCATGGTACATAACTACAAGGACCAATACGCAAAGAAGTGGGGTAAGCTTGCTGAAGTTCTTTACAAAGAAGTTGGAACCGAACGTACCTACAAGGATTGTATCAATCATTACTATGCTACCAAATGGGGCAGAGAATACAAGGGTAAACTCCGCAAAGCTCGGGCTCCCAGGAAGCGTGGTGGAGCCGTTGGTCGTGGTCGTGGAGCTATCGCCAACATGGACCGACCCGAAGGACCAGGAGAGGACGGTTTACCCTTACCAGTCACTGAGACTGGGCGACCTCGACGCCATGCGGCACCCAAATTTGGTCCAACCGAAACTGAGTTCGACCCGATCACAGGAATGCCCATACCAGGCCGAGCACGCAGGCAAACCGACGCCGACGACACGCAAGAAAAGGCCATGCGGCGTGGAAAACCAGCGAAGGACAAGGTTGGCCGGAAGGCGAAGAATACGCCACTCGCGGCCGTTCCTATAGGTTCACCTGTCAAGGTCGATCGTAAGGACAAGAACATGGGAGTCAAGATGGAGGACGACCTTGGCAAGCGGCCCATGAATGATATGCCCATACCCATGCCAATTATCCCTGTGGAGGATCAGATGATGCTGGCCGGAGATTTGCAGCAGCTTTCTGGTCTGCCTGGCAGTCTTATGGATCGACCGAAGATACAGGCTGGTGCGAGACCTGGCCCATCCAGCTACTGGTCCGTCTCCGAGTTGCAAGACTTCGATAAGAATGTTGCACACTTTGGCACGGACTGGATTGCAATTGCAGGGCATATGGGCACCAAGACGCACACTATGATCAAGAACCAGTATCTGCGTCTCGTCGAAAGTGGCAAACTAGACTTGGAGCAGACAGCAAAAGAGGCAGATGCTCGAAGGGAACGAGGTGATGATCTAGGTCCACCGCCAACACCGACTCCAGCACCCAAGAGACGATACGAGAGCACACAAGCGGGACCTATCCGCCCCATCGCACCTACGCCTGAACATGGGTCTCCGCCTCCGAACCCGCTTGTGCACCCCAAATTATCTCCTCCGCATTCAACTCCTTCTTCGAGATTCTCCACTATCGCCCAAGCACCTGTGCAGAGCAAGCCCATGGTGCCTCCGCCCGGATATTCTGCCCTACCAGAGACTAGCCTGGCGTCTGTACCCTCGATACCACCACAGCAGTCGCCGCCCGCTCCCCCTCAGCGTGCACCACCGCAGCATCATCACCAACACTCCATGTCGCAGCATAAGTCGCAGCCGCAAGGGCCACGAGCTGGATACTTTTCCGAAGACCTACCTCCACGTTTCGAGTCCCGGCCACCTTCACAACCTGCAGGTAACCAACAGGCACACCGGCCATTGCAACAACATGCGCCTCCACAGCCTCGCGCTCAAGAGCAACACCACTCGCCTCTCTATCGTGGACTTCACTTTCAGGAGCGAGACGTTGCGGGTAGACCTGAAGTTCAGCAGGAGCAGGAGGCTCAGCGCCGGTTTCATGAACACACACGTCGCATCTCACAGGAGATGTCACAGCATAGACCTTTTGCTCCCGGTGGTGCACCGCCGATCATGCCGCCAGTACGTTCGAATTCTGGACTGAGATCACCAGAACACCGTCCGTTGCCGTTCTCGCACTCTCGACACTCATCGCAAGCGCAATCGCTCAGCCAAACGGTGGCCGATGTGTATTCTCCGAGTCATAGTACTAGCCACAGTGCGCAACAGCTGCCGCCACGGTCGACCATTCTTACACCGCCTGTCAAAGAAGAGCCTAGGAATCCTCCTCCAGTCAGCCTTCCCCCAGCTCAACCCCAAGCGATGCTTCACACTCAACTACAGCATCCTCAGCGCGGCCCACCACCTATGCAAAACACACCTCCACCTGCAGTAACAAAGCCGGCTGTCGAACCACGCAAGTCTAACTTGATGTCCTTACTGAATGACACCGATCCTGAGGAGCCCAGACGTAAGAAGCCAAGCGAACAAGGTCCGCCATCGCATACCTCTACACCTCTGCAATCAGCACCAATCGCGCCTCCTCCTCCCACGACGCAAAGCTACTCGTCATCGTCAAGACGTCCGCTCTACGAAGATTCTATGGCTGCTCAATCTCCGTATACCCGTCCAGCCTCGTATGCTCAGCAGTCTTCACTTGCAAACGCAACATCAAACAGGCCAATCGACTTGACTGAGGACAAGCCATCAGTAAGTAGGCCAAGTCTGCGCGATACTTGGCAAGCCCAGCAGCCGTTCCACCGAGGATTGTCTCAGACTCCACAAATCACGTCGCTTTCTTCAACACCGACCGGCCTGCCTCAGCCGCCCAATGTCAACGATAGGATGTTCAGCAATCATCGTTCTGTCTTCTCCCAGCATAACACCCCACGTCAAAATCCGACACCGCCACCTCTTGCCGGCTTCAACAACTCTCCAAATCCGCATTCGCGCACGTCGAGCGTGAGTGGGCCGCCTGGGTCGTTGCCTCGACATGGTGTTCCGAGCACCACTGCAGCACAGCATGCGCAAGCACTGAGTGCATCATCGCAGATTCTGCAGCCGAACCCATACGCCCAAGTTGATCCGCCGGGCAGTGGCGTCCCGCCACCTGGACCTATGGGGATGCGGCCCAGTCCGCACCTGTCGACAAGCCACATAGCACAGCAGCAGAGGGACTCATCCGGACGCAACGACCATTCGCAGGCCTCAAACGCAAACCTATCGTACTCGAACCCACAAACGCCCAACGAGCATCCAGCCCACCCTTTTCAAGGGTTGAGTAGACTGACGGAGCCTTATCGTCCTCGCGATCCTCGTGAGGCCCACGATTTTGATCCTCGTCACTCGGATCGCGACACCGGCCGTGAGTTGTCTCAAAGGGCCGATTATCTACGTGAACAGCTTTCCAACCCCGCGCTACGTGCGCCAGGTCCTCCAATGCATGAAGATCTGCGATACCAACCCCAAGATCGGGGATATCTCTCGCAACGCTCACAGACTCCGCTTTCTAGGCCGGAGCACGGCCAGCCTCCACCTTTGCAGCATCCTCCGCACTCGTCTCTCGGAGTAGCAAACCACTCTCTTTATGGTCAGCGCCCTCCCGAGGAACCACAACATCACTTCATGCGCAATCCTCGTGATCGCAGCATGACGGACCGTATCCGCGAGGAGCAAGCCCAAGCTCAAGCTCAACACCAGGCAGCGATGAATCGAGAAGAGCATATGCGAAGAGAAGCTGAACAAAACTCAAGAGAACGTGAGATGCGCGAACGAGATGCACGAGATGCGCACTACAGGGACAGCATCATGCGAGGAAGACAAGATATGAGGGGTCCACTGCCACCACAACCCAGTTCAGGGCCAGGATCAATCCACGACCCTCGGCCACCTACAGGACCTATGGACTGGACGAGCGGTGTAAGGCATCCGCAGGACCGTGGTCCATGGCAACGCTAGGGGGTCCAGCTCGATTGACGTTGCGGATATTACATGCTCTACGCATATGATTTCTTTTGTGTCTCAGTAGATAGCTTCAGCGTTCCCGGCGTCATGTTTCTTGACGCCTTACTTGTTCATGTTTAAGAGAAAGGACGACAGTCATGCCGCGCGGTAGTCTTGTCTTCGGCGTTGGGTGGTGCTTGTCCTGCCTGTTTAGTTTTTGTTATACCTGAGCGAGTGGTTTGGAAGAGCAGAAAGAGATGGCTTTTGGACCTTTCTTGTAGAAACTTGTAGTGTATTATACGTAGCTGTCGAGCTAATTGCGAGAGGTTCTGAATGAACTTGACTGTTCTGATGGGCTTGATGCTGGTGAAGTAAGGCTTTCTACGCGTGTGAGACTATTCCGCAGATACATGGGTATATCTACCAATCATCTTTAACTAGGCAGCAAGCTGCACTGCAACCCCTAACGCGGAAGAGCGGACATGTTGCCCCCGATTGGTATGTCAAGGCAGTACCCAATAGAGGTCCCACGCTACAGCGCTGACATGCGCCATATCGCTTGGCCCTACTAGGCTGCCATGTCGTCTACGTGAGTGACTAGGTATCTGGTCGTGTCTCGCTGTGATTGATCTGCACTGCAATTACTAGCGCGTTCAAGGCAATGTGCTGAATCATGTTCAGCCTGATATCTTTGGCGTCATGACGGCTTTATAGTAGCCTCGCGTATACTGCAATACTTAGCGTCGACGAGATGCGCAAACAGCTGGTACAGCACAGTAACTGCACACGAAGTAGGAAGGTGATGGGTTGCGATGTTCTCCATCACTGAGTAACATCAAGGGCAGCAGCTCTTGTGTACCCGCGTACATGAGTAGGGTAGAGCCATAGCTAGATGACGATGGCCGAGTTTCCTATGAAGACAGTTATACTGAGCGGCACCGGCTACGCGAACCCCTCTGCCAGGTCCACGTAAACCTCAACGCCGATACGCCTCCGCAACAAAGCCATCCCACTCCCCCTTGAGATCATCCTCCAAGCTCCCACCAGAAACCCTCATACCCTCAAACTCCAACGACCCAACACTCGGCACCTCATACAAACAACCATACATCGACCCATCACCCGAGAACGTCATATAACCCGTACACTTGCGACCAAACGTCAACTGTCCAGTCTCCAGATCGCGAAGACGCCAGCCAAGCGAACAGGGTTGGCCTAAACTATCGGAGTCGCCGGGGCCGGGGTTCATCTGGATGATTCCGTCCCAGGCGCCCCAGCGGAATGTCGCCCACCAGATACCGCGGGAGGGGTCGCGGGCGAGTGTGAGGTCGAGGTTGTAGTCGTTGAAGATGGAGCTGGCGGTTTCGCAGGAGATGGAGTAGGTACCGCTGAGGAGGAGGGGTGGCGAGGGTTGGTAGTAGTCTGGGTACGGGTCGGACTTGATGTAGGGTGATGGGTACATCCGGTCGGGGCTGGGCTGGTACTGCTCTTGCTTGATGCGAGACCGTGAGGGAGTCGATGGCGGCGCAGAGATGCGGCTCTCTTGCTTGGTCTTGGGAATAGATCGCTTGGCGGTAGGCTCCTTCTTGATGGGTGCTTTCTTTGGCGCTGGCTCTTTCTTGACTCTCGCAACTTTCTGTGGTGTCGCTACCGGGCTAGGGGCGTTGCTACTAGCACGCTTGCGTTTGGCTGGTGCTGGCTTCCTTGGTGCGTTGTTGCTCGCCTGTTGCGCGTCCATATACTGGCTAAGCGACGCTCCTCCTAAGGCCAAATTGACTTCGAGATAGAATTAGCAGCGTCAAACATCAGGGGTCTTTAAGCCTACCAGTGACGTTGACTCCGCCATTTACACCCTGAGAGCTTCCAAGACCTGACTTGCTAGTAGCTTTCGACTTAGGCGCCTGCTTGCTCACTGCACCACCATTCTTCTTCAATTTCCGATTCTCCGCCTCCCATTCAGCCTTCAGTTCGCTCTCGACCTTCAAAACCCATGCTGGTACTTCAAGTTTGAACTGGTTCATAGCATTCAGGAGTCGCACTTTCGCCGCATTCTTGTCCTTGGTGACCGGTAGTCCATAGTGAATGAGTTGGGCGGTGTAGAAATGCCACACCTGGTCTTTCGCTGGTGTCGCGACTTCAGGCTTTCGACCCTTGCTGTAGAGATTGGGGGCTTTCGGGCAGAGGAGAGCCGCGAGTTCGGCAACACTCGCGCGTCCGTGGTGGTTTCCGTTGCCAGGGTCTGCGTAGAGGACGGATGAGTAGAGGAAGTCGCCACGGCGGGCTGGAGGGGCGAATGTCGCCATGTATTTTGAAGTAATGGGTATCGAAATGGGCTACAATTTGTCCAGCAGATAGTACGTGGGAGATATCCGCGAAGGGGTGTTGCAGAGTGGTAGAGCGGATTGCGTGGGCCGACGGTAGGCTACCAACGAAGCTTGAGTCCGTGCTTGGTCAGAGGAACATCTACGGTTCACTCTTCTACACCCAAAGTTTCCTCGGCGCTTTCAAATCCCGAGGACTGTATGTCTTCTTCTAGCTTAACCCTGATCTGTTCCTCCGCTTTCGCCTTTTCTCTCTTTTTCTTTATTTCCGGACTTCCGTATTCTTTATCGAGATCGGAAACGAGATTGAATATATTGCGCAGAAAGTTGGTGTAGAACTGGGTGTCAAAGGCTTGATGTCGTCGACACAGAATCTTATCCCAATCGTTCTGGTGCTCGTGAAATGCGCAACTATCCTTTACATCGTCATACAAACGCTCACGTAGATGTGGATCTTTTGGTTGGGAGGCTATAATCCACATCACTTCGGCAAGCCAATCATGAGAGAAGCATTTTCTGATGTCTGCTGCAGTCGTGGTGTTCAACGGATAACCGACGAAGACGAAGGCCATCCACTTTAGCAAAAAGATTCGGAACGGCGAATTCGAGAGCAGAGATTTGTCCAAGGCGTCTCTGTCGATCTTCTGACACAGAATACCCGTGGGTCTTTCAAGGTCAACCATCAAGGTCATAATGTCCTGCCTCAACAGCGGCACGTCGTAAACTTCTGCAAAAACATACAAGCGGAGGAATACGTCGCCGTAGAAAGCTGAAATTGCTGTTTCCTGGCGGTAATCTGTGATGCTATTAGCATGTAAAGGGCAGCAGCAAGTAGCGCAGTAATGTACTCCTTGGAACCAGCCAGTCAGGGTTGCTGTTAGGCTTCCTATACCTCGCATTTTCCGTCTCCGTAGTGTCGATCGGGGTAGAGTTCTCATGCCGTGAGGCTTGCGCGTATAGCCAATCCTGGTACAGGCGGAATATGTCTGCCCTGGTATCAGGCAAACTTATTGACCACACCTCTGTTTCGAGGAGGGGACCCCCAAATGCTTTGCGAAAATACCCTGAGTAGAAACATGCGATATCTTTGTGAACTGTGACGACAATGTCATCAAGATCAAGGCGAACAGTGACGTGCGCTTGGCTTATCGTGCTATCGGTACGGATCAGTTTGGTTGACCAATCGAGAGGTCAATAGTTATGATTCGGGTTAGAGCTTGCTGGATTTGATGAGACTCACGAGAATGTCGGACGTTTGGACTTGTGGCTGGTCAGTTGGGCTTCGGCTGGTCTCTTAGCAGCATTTTCCATGGTTATTATGGTGACTTTGAAAAGGGCCAGCGAATTGATCCAGTCTCACTTGCGAGTTTTGGGGAGAGATATGGGAATTGAGCTGTGACTGGAGGGATAGTTTGGGTACAGGTGCTGATGTTACGAGCTGAACAGAGATTTCGGGGCACCTCGGGAAGTGTTGAAGCTTGACGCGTGCGACTATTTGAGACTAGCGCGACCTCGACGCGTCTTCGGTCCTATTGCCATCTTCGCATGCAACATCTGTTCTAGTATTGATCATGAACAGAAAATCAACGCATTGCAGCTCGGTAGTCGTTCAGACTGGTGTCAACACTCTCACATGGACTTGTTAAGGTCTCGACTCATAGACCCAGGTAAGAGCAGGCCTATGGAGACGGGTCGACGCGTGAGATGACGACAGTCTCAGCTCAGCCACCGTGGAGCAAGATCTCATAATCATCGTACGCTTCCAAATCTTCCCAATTGCTTACGGGTGGTTCCATTTGTGACCTACCATCCATTCCTCGGGGAATTGTGAATGAAAAGGTCGAATCTGATGGCAGTCCAACACCGGCCGAGAAGGGTATCGCCTTATCCTCTTTCTTTTCCAACATGTCAGGCTCATACTTTGGGTTTTCCTCCGTCTGCGCTTGTGACTTTGACTCCAGCATGGCATCCCCCATATCGTAAACCTCGCTCATGCATGCTCGCAGAAAGCTAGAGAACCAAAGTCCTTCTTTCTGCTGTCTCATCTTGCAGATCGCAATCGCTTCTTTATGACCCTTATGCTCGTGGAAGTTGCAAGGGTCAGAGAGTTCTTCCTTAACATTTCGTAGGGTTGAGAGGCCTTTCATCGGGACAGCTATCATCAAAAGATCGATCAAGAACGATTGTGGGTATCTTTCGTATCTTTCCTTGGTCATTTTCTCATAATGATATACCGCTCGTGTTTTGACAGCGTACTGACAAAGCGGAGAAGTAGAGGGCAGAGCATCGTAGAGTGTCCTGACCAAGGACGATGACCACTGATCTCTGACACCGTTGTTTTGCCGACTGTAAGTCGTGAGTTCCACCAGAAGTGTCATAACATCCTGTCGTAGCAGTAGCGTATCATACTTGTCGGCGAAAGCGTATAGACCGAGCAGTGTTTTCAGATATGGGTGTTTCATTTGGAACAGAAAATCTTCTTGGATTAGCTTCTATGACACTGGTCAAGAGATGATCTCACCTTCTCTTATTACCCATTCCGCAGGTTTCGACGGACTTGGACGCGGCTCTGATATGGGCGCGGAAGGCGCAGGTTTAGCGTCGGCTATACATTCGTCAGTCACTTGGTCAGATCGAAACCCTACAAGATGCCGAGCGATCTACCTTGTTGGTCTTTCGACACTTTGTTTGAGCCGTCTTCGTCAACGATGTAATCCGTCGACCAGTTGATGGGCTGTTTTAACAGCCAAAATTGAAATAGCCTCATCGTCGAGGCCGATACATCCTGAAGATGGATCGATTTGTCTTCAGATTCACGAAACCCCCCTTTAAATGCACCAGCAAAATAAGCCGAACAAGAGCATAGCAGTTCTCTGTGCAGCAGGTATATCTGCTTCCCCTCGTACGTGTCGGCATCACTGGTGCTGATCGTTACGAAGGTCTGGTCCCGGGATCTTGTCATCAAATTTAGTCTAGGATTACGCGCAACTACTGATTTACGCGAAAAAAAAGTCATAAATATGTAGTATTGAAAGATTCAGTCGCCCGAGAAAGACACGTACAGTAAGGCTGGCCTGGTCCGCTTCGTCTGCGCGGCCGAGGATGAACCAGGCTGTTCCATTACGACAGGCACACACACTCGACGTGTGTATATCCCAGAATACTAGGAACCTCGTATTGGGAAGACGGCAAATGGCGCTCACTGTTGAGGTTCGTGGAGTGTGCATGCGCAATGGAAGGGAAAAGGCGGTGGAACACGCCAGGCGCACCACGTGCTAACGACTTTTGTCTTAGCGCATCTTCCACATCGCGCAACCACGGAGCGACAACCATCACGCCACTGTCTTCACTTCAGACCAACTTCAACATTACACCGTCGACTTGATGTTTCCGGTCCCCAAATCATCGCGAGCTAGGGCGTCCTCTTGTGGCGACCTACTAACTTACCGCCACCCTTGAACATGGACGATGCGTCGGCTACTTGACGCCCCGAAAGTAGAGGAGCTACTCAGGAAACAGCCGCATGTGTATTCTCTGACTCGAGGTAACATCGCTACGTCAAAAAGAACAACTACAAGCAAATTACCCTGCCTTCGGCGACGGCAAGCTACAGCCACAACATCATCTCCCACACAACCACTCACAGACCGCGCGTAATTCTCCTGAACGCACACACATTGCACCCCTACAGCCGGCGACACAAAGTCCCGGAAAGAGAAAACATGGGGCATGGACACGCCGCTCCCGTAAGCGTACCGCAGAGCATGCCTACACATGGCGAGACGCACCCGTAAAAAGCACCCATTCGAGCAGGCTCAGGGATACTTCTTCGAGCTTTCTAGCGCGAAGCTACACATGCACCCTGATTTTTTTCTTCCCACCACACACCACATAATCGTACGACATGCTGGCACATAGTTCAAGCCATAAGCGAGGGGTACCAATCGGCAGCCCTCCGAACGGGTGCTCCCATGACGGCTTTTTGGCGCAAGGTACCTGCCCAACCGTGAGATACAGCAACTCCAGATCGCCGATTGGCGAAGAGTACCATTTCCCACCCCTCCAACCCACAGAGGCAACGGCCGCTGGATACTCCGTGCCAACTGAACTTCACAATCCCCCCATTTCAAATACCCAGATGACAACGCCCAAGTAGCAAGTATGCATTAGTGATAGTAATCAAAGGACAAGGCCAAAAGGATTCCGAAGTGGCTGAATGGCAATTGATCTCGCTACCGCAGCCCCCCGAAGCCTTCAAGACGGCATCAGCAAGCCAGCCGCTCATACCACCATCACCCCCAAGTCTACCAACCATCCACAGCCCCATGATCTACAACGCTCGCCTCGCACTGCAGTTGCAAAAAGACCTTAGGCACAGCCCCACACTCCACGTGTCTATCGTCCAAAAGTCTACCACCTACATTCCCATCCCCACCCATCCATCCCACACACACCACTCACCAAACGCACAGACACCGTTCCCTCGAACCAGCAAGTCCACACCGCGTAGATCAATGTGGCTTCCACCCTTACTCCACCTCCACCTCCACCGCCTTCCTCCCTCCGACATCCGAAATCCGACCCCCGACTCCGACGCGGTCTCCATCCCGCAAACCCGCACGCAACCGTGCCACACCCAAGTCAAGTCAATTGAGGCACAATCGGACCCGCAGCACCGACTTCCGCACCCCCAGTCCCTTCCCAAATCTAGACCGTGCTCGCAAGAGAGGTGATGTGTAATTGTACGGCGTAGTCGCTTCTGAAACAAGCGCGGTGGCCGTGTGTGACGTAAGGATTGCGGCGGGGCGAGGTGAGATGGTTGTTTGAGCAGGGGGTCGAGGCACGTGAGACGGAAGGATTTGGGAGAGGGGAGTGTTGGTATGACGGGTTGCTGGGGTGCGTGATTTGTGTGAGGTGGGTGTTGGTATGATGGTGATATGTGCTGTGATATGGTGTTCTTGATGTGTTGATCGTATGTCTCTTGGGATTTGAATGTGTGATGGGATGGGGTGGTGTTTCATCCTGAGTGCTGGTTTCTGAGAGCATACTGTGACGCGTGCAAACTGAATGTGGAGTACAGCGAATATGCGCAAGGTCACGATGGTAGTAGCGATTGAAGACATAGAGTGCAGTTATGCGTTTTGCATTGAGTTTCAATATTATACACACGCCGCCTCACGAAGAGGAAGACGCAAACCACCAAGCTACCTGCATATTCGAGAGATGTATCGACGATATGCGTATGCGTGCGCTTCAAATGGTGTCCCAGTCCGCCATCAAACAACTTTTGCAACAAAGCAAGCCATGCCGCCAAGGATATATCCAACAGAGGGCTGAACGACGACAACGAGCAAACAGATCGGAGCGCAAGGGAAAAGAAAGAAGAAAAGGGAAAAACATGAAACGATGAGACGAGAAAAAAGAAGGGGTACTCATGTTCGTAGTGTTGTGTCGTCAGCCAACCCCTCAAAAAGCCAAAATCCGGTGGTATCACCATCCCCTAGCTCCGAAGGCTGGAAAAGAAAAAGCAAGAACAAATGCAGTGCGGACATCGTGAATGTATGCCGAACAGAGGAAAACAGACACCGGTCTAAGAGATTAAACGCGAAGACAAGAAGATGAACAAGAAAAACAGCAGACTGGTATCCTTCTAGATGGCTGCGCCATTGATTGCGCCGAAATGCTCATTTCACATGTGTGACGTCGTGACAGGGTATGCTCAGTAGTGGCTACCAGCCATGAGGCTGTGTTGTGGTGGCGCCATGGTCATACCAAGTCCTGGGCCAGGAATGTCGTTGATGGAGTGCGACAGACCGAGGTACTCGTTGCCGGACTCAGGCGAAAGCTCATCCGCGAGCGAGTGGAGGTGGTCTTCCTCGCCCTCGAGGTCGTCTTCTTCTTGGTAGTCACTCAGCGGCTCGCCGTCAGCGCGGGGCTCGTGTGTGCGACGATGTCTAATGAATTAATTAGTATGTGGTTTTCGGTTGGGCGGTAAACAGGGTACATACTGGGCAAGGTTGTCTGAGCGCGAGAAGGCCTTGTTGCACAACGGGCAAACGTATGGTCGTTCTTGTGTGTGGGTGCGTACGTGTCTAAGCGCCAGGGTCAGCGTCTATGCAAAACAACAAATAAAGTGGAGGCCCGAGTGATCGTGTGGTACAAAAATAGCAAGATGGGGAAATTGCGAGCGCTTACCTCTTGAGGTGTTCTAATCTCTTGAAGAGACGACCGCAGGTGGGGATCGGGCAGGAGTGCGACTTCTGGGGGTACGGGCCGATTTCCATCATGGTGGCACTGCGGGCGCGTCGGAAAACTGGTCCTCCTGCACCGGCGGTACGAGCGACCGCGCTGTGCTGGAGGGGGCTCTCGAAGAGCTCGCCGTTGACCAGAGTGTTGAGATCGTCGTGATGCAGCGAAGCGGACTGCGGCTCGGGGCTCTCCTCAACAGTGTTGAGTGGGGTACCCTGGCGGGACATGTCCATGTGAGGCTTCTGCTCAGTCATCTGAGGGTAGCTTGCACCGTTGGTGCTGTTGGGCGAGTTGTGGTTTGACTCATCAACCTCAGCAAGGGGAACGACTGAGCTCGACATTGATCGCCTCAGGTCGCTTGGGCGGTGAACCTGGTGAGCACCTGCACCGGAAGCGGTGACAGCAGCGGCGATACCAGCGGAAAGGGACGAACGCCTCCTACGTTGCTTGTAGGTGGGTGAGCCTTCAATGACGGAGTAGACATTGCCAGGAGCAAATGGCCGGGAAACGCCGGGGTAACCAGAGCCCATCAAGTTTGATGGTGGCATGTTCATGAGAGGGTTGAATGTGTTGGGAACTGGAAGGTCTGGGATAGCGCTGTAGAGACCAGTGTCCTCGTTCGCAATGTAAGCAGGCTCAGCACCGAGACCAATCTGGTGTTGAGGTGGGGTCAATGGCTCGAAAGACATGCCGCGAGTGCTGTAGTCCTCGTAGTGAGAAGAGACGAAGGACGGCGCAGGCGAGTACTCCATGTATGCGGGCATGGAGCTGTGGCGCTGGTGAACTTGGGACAAAGGAATGCCGTTGCGGTCGTACTGGAAGGACTGGCTCATCTCGCGCTGCTCCCGGCTCTTTACAACGGGGTTCTGCATGGAAGGTGGCATTGACATTTGCTGGTGGTACTGGGCCATGGGGTCCTCGTGGTGCATTGGTTGCTGCATTGGCTGCTGCATCTGAGGCATGGATTGCTGTACGGGGACCATGGTTGGTGGGGGCATGGAGTCCATTCTTTGCATGTCGGGCGATGTGCTCTGGTACGATGGCTGGACGTTGTTGTTGAAGGACGAGGAGTTGGTTTGTTGCGCCTTGGTGAGCTGCTCAAAGAGCGACTGGGATGAATCAAATTCGAAGGAAAGAGCGGGTTCGCTGACGGCCATGGTGGTCGCTTCTTGGCCCATCTTCTCGCGCTTGAGATCACGCTCAAGGGCATCAAGGAAGAGCCTGTCGTGGGGTACGCTGTACCAGTAAAAAACCTTCTGCTTCTTCTGTGTTCGGATGCAGTTGTTCTTGTACAGGAAGTCAAGGAATGCGCTCTTGGGCTCTTCCAGGGAAGCATCTGTGCCCGATTTCAGGTTGCGCAGATCTGAGAAGATGCCCTCTTCGAACTTCTTCGAGTTCTTGACTGGGCGGCCAAAGGCCTGGAATCTGAATGACAGGCATCGCACGATGTCTGTGCCTGAGATGTGGAAAAGGTTGTTCCTGCGGACTGTGAGAATTTGAATGAATTAGAGACAAACAGGGCGCTTACCATAGAACACATGAGACGTATTCGCCTGTTGGTAGCAAGAAGCGGCGGATGTATTGGTCGGGTTGCCAGTCAACGGGTGCTGATATGAGGAAGTACTTGACTGCAGGCGCGTTAGTATGCAGGAGGACCAAGGTCAATGCGCGGGCACGTACGGTTGTCGACCTGCTGTAGGGCAACGACACTGTCCGGCGGGAGGCTTTGCTGGGCGTCCTGGTCTAATAGAAAAGTCTCGGGCGCGACAGAGCGTGCCTGGGGTGGCGGCATCTGCTGGTGGTGTTGGGATGGATACATGGTGCGCTGCAACACGTTCCTCTGTACAGGTGTTTGAAGTGGGAACGTCAGACGCGGTGGCCCTTCTTGGGGTTGGATGGAACACGAGGGAGGGCTCGACGAGGACCTGCCAGGATCGAAAACGAAAGAGTGTCAGGCTATGTTTAAAAGGATAGATAATAAAACGCGACGGTGGTGCGGATAATAAAAACGTGAGGAACCTGCCTCAGATAGCAGTCTCAAGAATTCACCAAGAAGGTACAGCTCTGGGAGGGGGATACGAAACGCAAATCTGAGGGGGCAGCGGCAGCTTTAGGTGTCGGAGGGCGTGTGAAACAGGAGGCTAGTGGTCTCACATTGATCTATTTCCGCACACCAGTCAGCGGCCTGGCCAGTGCAGGTAGCGCGGCCAATTGGGGCGCCGAGGCGAGCGCAGCGGCCAGTTGGCCGGCAGGGGTGCGGGCGACTCGTGCTGCGGCCGTGCATGCCGTGGTGAGCGCAGCGCGAAAGGTTGGCTAATGTGCTGGCCTGGCCGCCCATGCTCTCGACGAAGCGGCTTTTTCTGCTGAATTTGCTCTGGGATCCCCCAACTTGCTCATCTCCCCGGGCGCATGTTGCTGGGACGCGCGCCCGGGGCAGGTGCGTGCCTGGGCTGCCCTTTCCTTCGCCTTGTTCGCTTTCGCTCGCGCCTTCCTCACGCTTCCTGTCTGTGCCTCTGTGCCTGCTTCCCTGCTGCTGCTCGCCGCCCGCGCCTGCCCTGCGCGCCCTCGGCGCAGAGGCCACATCCGGCCTAGCCCCGCCAGCCGCAGACACTCGAAAACCTTAACCCTCGCTTGCAGCCCACCACGAGGCCCTCGCGACACAGACGTCCAGTTTGCCCATCTAGAGTATCGATCATCGCGGTCCGATGCCTGCCGCGCTGCTTCATGCCATGGAAAACACGCTGCTTGCGTCAGTTTAGCTTCGAGGCCTGGCAGGGAACCCGAGCCCAACTCCAGCGGCCATCGTCATGTGCCCGAGTGCCACCACCACCGCTGCCGGCCCTGCAGAGGCGCAACTCTAACCACCACCTAGAAGCCCGCCGGCCGCCGTCGTCCCATGGTCGCCAGAACGACATGTCGGATTCTGGACAACCGTCGTCCGGCGCACCTTCTACTGCATCCTCGACACTTCCTTTTGCCGCATCCGTCCGCTGTCAAGACACGCTGCACTGCCAGTCTGCTACCAGCCATTCCCTGATGCGCATGTGAACCATGTTTGCCTACTTTGGAGTACTGCTTCGATGGCCGGCAATCGTGTCGCGCAGAGGATCGATCACCCAGACCGCGCTACCAATGCAGGAACATCACTCTGCAGCTTCGTGCAAATTCGGCCAGTGCGTCACGGGTACATGTCGTCAGTGACCACCACCCAGCCTCGTCGCTGAAGTCATCACTCGTGGCTGGTCCATCGTCCAAGTGTGGTGCGTCTAGATGCAGGAACCAGCAGAAGTAGCACGCTGGGCATGGTTTGATCTTCATCTGAAACGCGCTTTTTAGCCAGCCTGCGGGAGCGGCCATCGCCTCTTGCAAATCTCCCAGCTCATCGTGAAGCAGCATCTGATCCAATCTGTCGCCATTTGCTTGTCACCTCCTCAGGTCTGCGGTTGTCATCCACACACTACGAGCGCGTCCTCTGCCAGGACTGAAGCCTCTCTGGCCGGCGTGACGCTTCGCTCGCAAGCCAGTGAGATAGCGGACCTCGTTTCAGAACTTACTTTTGGCTAGCCGTTATCCACCGGCCACCGCCGCTCATTGGTCGGGGAACGAATCAAAACCTTCGGCGTCATTCCCTCTCGCGTACAAGCGCTGCTGCAATAGGGCAGCATTACCTAGACATTCATGCGTTATGAAGACCTCATGTCACAGACACCGCGTACGCTCCAAGCTCTTGCTTTGCAATTCATGAGGTGGGGATCTCTGTTAGTGGAGCTGTGCACGCCTGAGCACATGAATGCTGGACTCATAGCACCCCACCATATGCACGCAACGAATCGCATCTCCACACTATTCAACGTTTCTTGACCGATTGCGGACTGTGCGATACTTTCGGTCTACTCATATCCGACACTCGCTGTTGAGCCCACATCGCGGGCGAACCCATATCTGAATCCACGACGCAAACATCGGCGCCGTTTCTGCGGGACTTGTGCGTGACCGTCGACCTGCAGTACCGTTGCCGAAAACAAATGTTCGCGGGGGTGCAGGTGTACTAGTGATGATACGCCTGGCGGAGTAAACAACATTTCGGGTTGGTGTGCAAAGGTACCTGCGTTAGCGGAGCCTGGAGTCGCGCTCCTGAAACTCGTGGCCCTCCGTCCAACTGCCGCAAGCGGACACGAGATGCCGGTCAAAAGTGGAATGGCTTCGCTTCAACGTCGCGTGTGATTAGGAACTGCGTGCGAAATCTGCGCTTGCCCTTATCATGCAGTGATATAGGAGCATTAGGTTAGGAGCGTGGAGTGCGAACCACCACATCAAATATTGAATAACCGTTAGTGCTATTGGAAGTCATGGCCTGCAGCAACATACAGAACTTGTCCAGCAGAATAGGGATAGCGATGCGCGTCCGTCGATAAGATGTCTTGAGTAATCGTGCTTTGGCGACTTGGTTCAGGAACAGACGGCAATGGACGAGTCTGGCAAGTTTAGCCGTTGCGATCGCATCGAATAACCGATGAACCCCCTTTTGCTGTGCAGCATCAAATACCCACGCATAATTCCTACCTCGAAAACTTAAATTGATCCAGTATTCAAGCAGACCTCCCGTGCCACTGTCGCAAGCTTGAGGTTGCTCACTTCTGGCAGGAATGACGAGTCAAGTCAGTGCTCCTCTAAGCACAAGGCAGCGTTGGCAGAACAGCCGAAGCAGGGTCGTTTCCGTGTTTAGGGCGTTGATCTGCCATAACCGTGTATCAGATACTCGGAGGCTGGGTATCAGACTGTCGGCAGTTTCAGGTCCATTTGTCACTTGCAGAAGGGTCCACGAGGACGACGTTGCCAGCGCGTGGCGGGTTGATCAAACTACCCGTGAGTAGTTCTCGCAGGCTCGAGCCTGAGCTGATCTGAAGATCGGTAAATGCTTGGAGATCTCAACGCTAGACAGACACGGAAAGTGTACCTTGGTTGTGTAACCCGAAGATTTCCCGCACGCTGTGAAGAGCTGGATTCTGCCTTTGCATTACGCTCTTCTGGAACGCTTCTACGTGCTTGACTACTGAGCCCCACTCCGGTCATCGTCATTGCGCAATAGTGTGAGCTGAGTTCATGGCGTGGAGGCAGGACGATTAGAGTTTCTCAGCGGATAATGTGGGCTACTAACGAAGCGAAGCCACTGGATGTCCTAGTGTCCTGATGCACGACGCATGACACATGGCAGATCCAAAGTCAATCCCGGAGACAAGCTACTGCAGCCATTGAGAAGGGCGGCCCGTAGCATCGAGAGAAGTGGTGTGCGATTTTATCAGGGATTTCCGGATCTCACAAGTGCTCGAAAATCGAGATGCCTGTCAAACTGAGCTTAGGGGCGCTGGCTCTAGGAAGATTCCTGTATCATATGCAGACTATAGATGTAGCCAAGAGGTCGTGACCCCGGAGATTAGCAGAGGGTCTGCAACCCCGCTGGAATCGATAGTCGTTGCTTCCATTTACGGACTGTGCAACTTCGCGATAGCGAATCCTCAACCACTCACGTGGTGGTGCCTGAGTCAATGGCTCACTCCTTTGCTCGGTAAGACCCGGGCGATCAGTAGATCCCGTTCTTGCGACAACTGCGGCTATCGCGACATCTAGACTGAACAACTGACAGTGGCTAGGTTACATGACGAATTCAGAAGTCGGCCGAGGAGGAGTCCAAATGAAGAGGCAAAGAAGAGTGATTTGCGCACCTAGCCATGCAGCAGGGAAGTCCAAGTGCGGAACTTGGAAGAAGTCCCGCGGGTCAGTCTGAGACTGACGATGCGTGGAGAAGCGGCTGAACAGCTGAACCAAGCATCCGCAGTGTTTGAACGCATGATGCTCCTGGTAGGCGCGGGATGTCCTCGGCGATGTCGAATGATCGTGGCAAGAGCGCAAGCGTGTCCAGCCACTGGAGTGAATGAGCGATCGAAGACACGCTTTAGCAGCCTTGAGACGTGGAAGCTCAGCCGAGCTGGGCCGTCTGCTCATACTTTCTAAGCTGTTTCAACTGCTGCTAACGGTATTCCAGTTCTTCTAGAACGCAGCCAAGGTGTCAACTCAATGTTGAGCAGCTGTTCGCACCACGAGTGTCAGTCCCCGTAGTCGCTGCTGGTGGCGTCGTCTAGGATGCGTCAGGTCGTTCGATGTGAAAAGTCTGAGACCCTGGAGATGCGTCTATCGATATCACTAGGATATTGCCCGCAGTATCGCCGCGAGGTGACTAGGCGTTTCCTCTGGCGAGCCTACGAATACGCTGTACAGCCCGCCGCTTTGGATCGACGTGTTGGGGTGGCGAGTCTCAAGTATATGAACGTACTGCATGCAAGTGAGTTTCCCTAGCGTCTGCATAGACGTTGTTGACCGGTGAGGGTACAGTTCGTTCATTAGCAACGATAATGTGTGTGGCAAAAATAGATCTGCGCTGATAGCTCGCAAGCGCTCTTTCGTGGCGAAAATCATCGCTTCGTCTTCCTTTGATCAGATTGCAATGTAGTCGTCTCATCAGGTAGAAGATGTGAAGAGAGGAAGTGAAGACATAGTTTGTAAGACGGCTTCTGCTTTTGTCGCTAGTGGCTCTTGGCAAACTCCGACGGCAGCTGCGAGCTTCAAGCTCACCCTCAGCGCGACCGCAAACACGCGAATGCATCCGCGTCGATGATTTCTATACTCACGGCGAGGGCCTACACACCTTGTCGCACTATTGCAGCTTTCTCAGAAGCTTCTCTCAGCCTAAAAACGCTTTCGCGACGTGCACAGCATCCACAAGCTTTGTGCTCGGCCTCCTCACGTGCTTCGTGTACCTGGAGTCGCGATGACGTCAACCTAAGCCGACGTTCCATAGTGCACACACCCTGGAAGCATTGTGGAATTCGTCCTGCTAGTCTATTCAGTACTTCGACTACACGAAGACTGAAGCTTGAAGATGAAGCAACCGGTTCTCCTGCTCCTAGAAGCGGTACAGAGGTAGGCGCAAATTTTCATACCAACAGCATAAGTCCGGTCATATCTGAGGATATGACCCTGTACATTAAGCCTGATATATGCTTCCTGCGAGTGTCAACTTCCTCTGTAATACTCGAGCTCTGCGAGAGTGTCCCGTTCTGAAGCTTCCGAATTTCTTGCCCTAGTTTTCCTGTCTTTTTATGGTCACTGGAAAGAGTTCCAGAAATTCCACACCCAACATGACATCTTATATCACCAACTGTTATAGCTAACCATATTCCTGCAGCCTTCACCCGCCTCCACCTCCGCCAAATTAGCTACAACCCTCAAATCCACCCTCAAACTCGATAAACCGCGTCACGAGCAAATCTACAACCTCCCCAACATCCTCACATTTTCGCGACTCATAGCTACCCCTGTAGTCGGATACCTAATCATCCACGACCAACATCTCTACGCCTTCTCCCTCTTCGCCTATGCCGCCTTTTCCGACCTACTCGATGGCTGGATCGCGCGCCGCTGGAACCTCCAAACCGTGGTCGGCAGCGTCGTCGACCCCATGGCCGACAAGCTCCTAATGACAACATTGGTAACATGCCTGGCAGTCAATGGAAGTCTTCCGATGCCACTCGCCGCACTGATTCTGGGAAGAGATGTCAGTCTGGCAGTGAGTGCGTTTTACTACCGGTACGCCAGTCTACCCGCACCCAAGACAATGGCCAGATACTGGGATTTCAGCTTGCCAAGCGCAGAGGTACACCCCACTACCATATCCAAGTTCAACACCTTTCTGCAGTTGAGTCTGTTGGGAACGCTACTTTGCACAAACCTGCTACATGATCCTTCCGCCACGACATCCGCAGCTGGCGGCTTGCTCCTGTCGATCCAAGATATACTAGGAGGCGAAGAAGGCGTCAAGACGATGATCCAGGGCATGTCAGCCATCGTGGCTAGCACGACGATGTACAGTGGTCTCGAGTACACCTGGTCCAAGAAAGCAGTCGTCATCTTGGGCGGCGATGAAGCCTTGAAGAGGAAACAGGGTTTCCGCGGCAGGATGATCATGGCGGGTGGCTTTGGTTCTTTCATTGCGCTTGCGGCGTACTTGTGGTTCAATGGTCAGGCTGAGGAGGACTTGAAGAAGAAGGCCAACAAAAAGCTGGGTACCAAAAGTGCATGAGCGGTGTTAGTACGTCATTTCTGTATTGTAAGAGATGGTATCCACTAGGTATTCGATAGCGGATACGAGGATGTGAAAATAAAACGGTGTGGATCTACTGCCCATTCCTCTACTCGGGAATGCATGACCACATGCAGCGCCTTCATCCCTTCGTCCCGTGCCGCTCTTTGTTTCAATAAAGTCAGCAGCTCCATGTTTCAGCCACCACCATATATCGAATTTCCTAATCTGGTCATGAATGCTCATAATGATGCTTCTACATTTTCTTCCAGTAACTTCTTAATTTCTCAATGCTAGTGGAGCAAACTCGAGTGTTCACAAAAGAACGTAAAAATATGAGAAAGAAGGGGAAGGTTTGCAGCTATTAGAGTAACATGATTGAACATGTGAAGTGGCGATGGGAGCGAATACGAACTGCCTAAGATGTAGCGTGTACGCGTAAAAAACTCAATAACGAAAGAAACGGAGCATGCTGCACAGTTTGAAGATAGGCGATATATCCTTCGTAAATATATGTTTACATATAAGCGCTGCCGCGACAACCTAGAATACATAGACTACATTACACATCGTCCCACAACCCATGTCTACTTCAACGACGCCCTCCCCTCCCACGTCCCCACCGCCTTACTAAACAGCTCCTTACACGGAACCCTCGAGCCCAATCTCGCACACAGCAAGAACGCGCCCGAAAGTTTCCGATGAAGCGAGTACGTCTCTTCCGGCGGCGGCGCAAGCCTCTCTTTGACCATAACGGGGATCAAGCCACGCACTCTATCCGTAATCGTTTGGTCTCTGAAGTCGTATATCTCGGGTCCACTACCGCTAAACGGTTCGGCAAGCGTTAGCACACTTTGGATATGCGCGTCGAGCATGGCGGGGCTCTCGTTGCCGGTTAGATAGCCGAGTTCGACAGAGAGGTCGCGGAGAGAGGAGCGGTCGCCTTTGGAGGCTGCGATCAGGATTTTGATGTAGGGTTCGACGAACTTGTCGGGGTAATCTCGCGAAGCACCGAAGTCTAGCAGTTCGATCTTCTGGGCGGAGGCGTTGTAGAGGAAGTTTGTCCAGTTGGGGTCGGTTTGCATGAACTTAAACTCTACAATCTCGCGGAGACAGAGACGGAGGATTTGCGTGCCGATCCAGTCGCGTTGCTCCTGGGTTAGAGTCTTGAGTTTGGTGACGCCGACACCGTGCATGAGCTCTGCGGTCAGGACGGTGGGGCCACAGGCTTCGGGGAAGACTTTAGGGACGGTGAAGACATCAGTGTCGTCTTGAAGGAGGTTGCGGAACCGAGTTTGGCATTCGGCTTCGCGCGTATAATCGCATTCCCAACCCAATTCTGTTCGGGCGTTGGTGATGGTCTTGTCTAGGTACAGACCCTTTGGCAGGAGACGCGATGCGGTTAGGAGAATGGAAAGGTTGCTAAGGTCGGAGTCGATGGAGTTGGCAACGCCAGGATATTGGACCTTCACAGCTACTGCCTGGCCATTAGACTTGAGTACTGCTTTGTGTACCTGTCCGATCGATGCCGCTGCGATAGGTACATCTTCGAACGATTCGAAAAGATCGCGCCAATTGTCCCCAAGGTTGCTGCTCAAGACCTTGTTTCGTTGTGAGGCCGGCATATAGTCTGCGCTATCCTGCACCCGTTGCAAGACATCATGGATCGCTGGTGGCAGCATCTTGATGTCTTGGAAACTGATCATTTGTCCAAGCTTGAGAGCGGCACCTCGCATGCGGGAGAGCTTTGCGACCAGTATTTCCATGTTTCCAGGGCTCAGCATTAGCGAGCCACCAGTTGACGCAGCACTGCCGGTCGCTCGTCGAAGACCTTCACCGACAGCTCCGAGTGCCATGCTTGTGCCTAGACCAGCGTACTGCCATATGCGACCGAACCGTGACGAAGGGACTCTCGACTCTCGCAGCGCGTATGATGACTTCTCTGGCTGGGTCGCTACCTCATTTGGTGACTATTGTACAACTGTCAGCAAATCAGCAGGCTTCAGGCTAGTAGATGGATTTGGCATACCTCAGACGCAGCCGCGTTTGACTGCACGTCCTGGGCAAGTTGAGATGCCAGGTCTTCCATCTCCTTTGAGGAAGTCGCGGATTGAGCCCCCTGAATCGGTTTTGACTGCGTCAACGGTTGACTTTGTTGCTGTACCGAGGGCACAGGTCTATCGTCGAGTGGATGCCTGCCGGTGGTCTTTGCTACGGGCCTGTCGTCCAACGGATGTCTACCACTGGTCTTCCGCTCTGCATATTCCTTTCTCGAGAAAGGATCGCTTCCTAGCATCCTAGCAACTTTTCTCGAGTGAAAGACATCCGTGTTGATACCCTCTGGTAGGTCTTCCTCTACTTGCCCCTGCACCGGCTTGGGTACGTTGTAGAACACATCCTGATTCATTTGCTTGTCCGATACGTGTTCGTCGCTTTGCTGTTTTGTTCCTGAATTCCGAGGTATCTGTGATTGAGGTTGCGACGAGGCTGTTGGTTGCGATTCAACCGATCGGGTGTAGAACACGTCTCTGTCATGACCCTTCTGCAGCTTCTCTGCCTGTGGAGATATCGGCGTCTGTTGAGGGTCGTTCGCGTGTGCGGGGATCGTTTCAGCGGTTTGTGTAGAGGCGCCCCTGGGGTTGCCGGGAAGCGGTATTGTGGTCTCCGTAGATTCTACCGGTTTGATGCCATCGTCCTTGTGACGAACTTGTTCACCCTGGTCCTCAGCCAGAGGTTCCTTCGGCGCCTCATGTACTGGCCTCTCGGAGAACACATCCTTGCCCTGTTTCTCTTGTTCGAGTGTCAACCCTTGGCTTGGTATGGTGCCGTCTGGTAGCGGGGATCTGGGGGCCTTCTTCTGCTCGACCTCCAATTCTTCTGTGGGCGGAGGCGCCTGAGAGCTGTTTTGACCCGATCGATCGTAGTGGTGATCCTGATCTACGCCCTCCCTAGCACCCTCCACTGGTGCATTCCCCTGTACTGTGTCTCTTTTAGGTATATCCGCCTGCTGTGTCCATTGTGTGTTCGTCGCCCGCTCGGCTGCGGCTTTTGCGTACGAGGGAGCTTCTTCGCTGAAGCGTTGTGAGAGGGCGATGGCAGCGGCTGCCGTGAGGGTGACGCGGTCCGTCTGGTTCTTGACGGCTTTGGCTAGGGACGAGGTTTTGTTGTAAGCGTCCCACTGATTAGAGCGAAGCGCGACGTGCTTCTGTGCGACAGATTTGGAGGCATTGAAGAGCTTGGCGGCATCGACAAGCCGTCTACCTGCCATTTCGATCGGATGAAAGGGCTACCGGGAGGCGCGACACATGACGAGGGGTGCTGTAGCTTTGCGTAAGCTGCGGAGGCTCTCGTGAGGCCATCGAAAGTTATGCGCGTCATAGCCGGATGGGGTTAGGCTGGAGTGCGGAAATGGCGCGATTGGCTGGCCATCATAGCCGACAAGGGTCTTGATCGTCTAGTGGGGCAGCCAGCTGCATCTATACCCTCAACAGCGCGACATTTGATTTACTGTACTCGCCTGACGCTCCCTTGAAATCCTACCGCAATCGGTCCCTTTTCACTTTTGGTAACCAATCAGACTTCGTAGCCATCTGTCACGACAAGTCAACCAGTGCTTGGTGCCTAAGTAGCGTCAGTCGGTACTTCCCAGCCGCACGGGAAGATAGCAACTATTCGGCCTATCAGTCTCGACTGATTCAGGCACAAGATACAAGTGTTCTCTTAGCAGCCTTCCGAAAACCCCAGACAGCCTCAAAATTCTACGCCGAAGTCCCGGACGTAACCAGGATCCGTTCATTCAAACAAACCCAAGAGAGTTGCAAACATGAAAGTCGCCTGTCTCCAATTCGCCCCAGAAGTCGGGCGCGTCCCAGAAAACATCCAAAGAGCAGAACGCATCCTCCAGTCCACCGCCATTCCTCACGACCTAGCCTGGCTCGTCCTCCCCGAACTCGCCTTCTCTGGGTACAACTTCCAATCTCTGGAGGAGATCCAACCCTTCCTCGAGCCTACCACATCCGGCATCTCAACCCAATGGGCACAGAAAGTAGCAAAACACTACAACTGCCACGTCACAGTCGGTTACCCAGAAATCACCACCCCAGCCACCAATCCCGCGGACAGTCAAACGCAGTACAACTCCACCGTCACTGTATCGCCAGATGGAGAAATACTAAACAACTACCGGAAATCCTTTCTTTACTACACAGACGAGACATGGGCATCTGAAGGACCGGGCTCGAAGTCGCATAAACTATCCAATCCCTCATCGCCAGATTCTCCCTTCTATGCCGGCCAACTCGGTAGCCTGGGGAAGGTTACCATGGGGATATGTATGGATATAAATCCTTACAAGTTTGTCTCCCCATGGGCTGACTACGAGTTCTCTACTCTCGCTCTTACATCACAATCCCCCATTGTTTGCATAAGCATGGCTTGGCTATGTCATCTCACGCCTGCGGAACTTGTACAGGAGCCATCGCAGCCAGATATAGCGACGGTAGCGTACTGGGTTGAGCGCTTCCAACCGCTTGTTGAGGCCAAGGGGGATAAACCCATCTATATCATCATGGCGAATCGGTGTGGAATGGAGAAGGGCGTCTGCTATGCAGGCAGCAGTACGGTGATAAAGATCGAGAAGGGTGTCGTCAGTCTGTATGAGACAGCGGGCAAGAGCGAGGAGACTTGTTTGATCGTGGATCTGACCCAGCGACCCAAGTTCCAGGTGAGGAGTGGGAGGTGATGGGTCAGAGAACGTCGACATGAGGGCTTCACCTTATACGGGGAAACCCCTAAACACCCCGGAGCCTACAAATCTTCCGATTCGTTTGCTCCTATCATAGTGTAGTCTGCAGACCTGTTTGGGGCTTTCCTTGTCTGAGGTGGCTTGCTTTCCGAGGCATGTTCGCTAATGTGGCCATCCGTAGGCCGATCGGACGTACGACAGAGACCGCCTTGGGCTGATACTGAGACGCTTACCGTTACCGTTTCAACGGCGATTGTTGCCGGCCGCTCCAAAGAAACCTTACGCGCGGAGGTGATCGTCGTAGAACGGTTTCTCCAAGAAGTCGCCTCAATCAATGAGAAGACTAAGAACCCTGGAGCCTACATGGACGCCAGATTTTCCAACTTGCCTGTGTTATCCTAGTGTAGTCTGTAGACTTGTCGGGTCTTTCCTTGTGTGGGGTGGTGTTATCGAAAGGCTAAGCAATGGGGCTAAATCAATATCGCGGGGGTCATCGCGGAATACAGTTGAAGCAATGTAGTCAATATCCTTCACAAGAGCGCCGTACGTGTGTGGTCTTCTCAGGCCAGATGTGACAATGAGCCTGAAATGGAGTTTAGTGCCAACCCGCGTTGGGAGTGCGAGTGCCCAGTCCATAACAAAAGCGACGCTCGTCACACATGACGCATCTGGGATCATATTGCGCGCACAACATCACGATCATCAGCACACCAGAAGTCATTCGTTGTGACCCAGCAAGTGTTTCCATTTAGCACTGCTCAGATCTAAACCATCATGAATCGATTCCTTTCATTCCCATTTACAGACCCAAAGCGCCATGAATGAGAAGTAGGTAGGTATCCGGTAACGTGAAAAGAACACCACCCATAGCATCCCTCGTTTGCAGACGTGCTTCGCTTAGAAGACTGGTCGCTCGCTTCCCGCCATGTGCGAAATTCCCAATGTAGTCGCTCGTTTCGTGTGGGGTAGGTTGTCGGCGCAGTAACAAGGAGTAGTTGGGAATCGAGAATCGAGTGAGGGATGGTTCGTCGGGGGCGATACGCTTAGATACCGAGACGAGTCTTGCGCCAGTGTCGGCGCTTGGCGTTGTACCTGTGGGCGGAATGTCAGTCTCGTGCTCTCATCATCATATTATCGTGTCGTTGTAATCTCTAGTGACGGGGATCGGAAGCGGCGAGAGCGTGCGGATCGTGGGTAGAGCGTACCTGATGGTGTTGCCGGTCCTCAGGCGAATCCACTGGGGGATGGGGCGGTTCTGCTTCTGCGCCTTTGCAAGCTTCTGCTTGGTGCGGAAGGACTTTTGGGACTGCGAAAGCGTCAGTAAGTGGCCCTGCAGTGCGTCGCAACCGCGGGCGGTGATATCATACCGGCATCTTGACTGCTTGTTGTGAGTAGTCGGATGTCGAAAGGTGTTGTCGATGTCGGAAAAAAGCCAGGAATATTGATCGATGTTGGTGCGCTTGGCGGGCGGCAAGCAGAAACGGCTAGTCTGTGTTGGGCGCGCTAGCGGGGCTTTAGCGTCGTTGCCGTCTCGAACGCGCAGGTGCGCTGACCTGCAACATCGACATTTCGCTGCTCTAGATCTTTCGAGTGCGCAGCAGGGCTGGAGTCTCAAGCGAAATATGTAGTCTTGTAGCAAGAACAGTTTCCTGCGCTGTGCTTCGCGGGTTTGGTCTGACTTCGCAATTCGGCTCTGCGGCTTGGCCGCGCTGAACTAACATGCATAGCCAACATTGCGCAAAATCGCAGAGCGCCATACCAGACTGTATCATGGCATCTGATGCATCCTTTGACCTATCAGCCAAGTTCTGATTAGTAGAAACGGCTCAGCATCCAATTATGCGACTCTACTACAGTTGACTACGCCTCCCCCGCTTTTCACATTACTTCTCAGGGAAAGGAATGGTGCACTGAGACGGTCATCTTAGGAGTCGGGACTGTATCTGCTATTATTACTGACTATACTAATGCGAGAACTACCTCACAAGCCGAGCTCAGCAATTGATATCTTGCAACCAGGCGTCCTATCACAATAATCGCTCCACGAACACTTCATAAACTTGGTCGCATAACCACGTACCGCAGATATGGAATCGAAACATGTGCAAGGTACGAGAGCTGCTCATAATTCCCGTATACTTCCAGATAGTGTCGCTGAGTGAGAGTAGAAAAAGCAGCACTACAAAACTCCCATGCAACAGCAGCTGCCACCCTACTTGAACTTCCAAACCAAAACACCGCCTCGGAATCATCTTCTCCTCCTCCTCAAACAACAGCCACTCGTCGCCTCCGCGCGGTCAAAGCACACCTCGCCCCTCCTAAACGCTATGCAGTCTACGCAAAAGACCCTAAGAACATAGCCCAAGTGGCCGCCACGCGAGCGTGGCTCGACACCCTCGTGTACGACACGTTGGCAATAGAAGATCGATACAGCTTATATTGGGTTTGGGATGAAACGACGGAGGAAGAGATAGAAAAAGCCGATGCGGAAGGCAGGTTTGATCAATGGTTAGATGAAAATGAGGTTGTAGATCATTGGACAGGCTGTATGCTCGATGAGGAAGGGGCGAGGCTGGTGGCGGCAAAGTCGGAGTGGATCATGGGGATTGATGGGACGCAGCATCGTGAGTGTAGGATGTGATTGGATGTAATGTGTTTTGCAGGAGAAGAATTTGTTGGGGCATACAGACGGTAGAGCTAAGCGGGGACTAGGTACTTGTCTCAGGGACTCATTACGTGGTTCTGGTACATGTGGAGGAGGAGCTAGATTGCTCTGGTACGGTTAGTAAGCTACACCTTGAAATCACGGTTCTATCAGCGGTATCAAATGTCCATGGTCTGGTTGGGTCGATGATGTCGGTTTTGGAACGGTATCCACGGTACTTTTTCAACTACAACTTCCTCATCACTATTTTCACACTCACCCTCACCTACCAGCATTCTATCCCACACTCTAAACATCTTCTTTCTGCTCTAGAGCACACAGTGACGCTTGATCACATCTTGTCGCCATCATGGCGCTGAACTTCCTGTAAGGCCCATCAATATGACATCCGTGACAATTTTAACAATCATGACAGGACCATGGATCTCGACACAGTCACCGTGCACGTTGGCAAAGCAGATACATCAGTCGACATCACCGTCTACCGCGATATCTTGTCGGCTGTCTCACCTTACTTTCGCAGCGCTTTCGAGGGCCCCTTCGTGGAGGCTACCGATCGCTCCATATCCCTGACAGACGTCACCGAACAGACTTTCCGCATGTTTCTACAGTGGACACAGACCCAGAACAACCAGCGGCCAAGCGGCGCTACTTTTCCGAAACATGAAATACTGATCCGAAGATCAACAGCAAAGAGTGCAGACATAAATGCCATGAGTCCTACAGAGCTGCACCCGCCTCGTAACACCACACTAGCACTTGACGAGGCGGGCGACCGTAACCTGTCAATATCTAACAAAGATCTGGTTAGGCTGTATTTCAAGAATCCGGAATGGGTCGAAGGATACCGCTTGTCGCTGCTTTCGTTTCTGCGTCTCTACGCCTTCGCCGACAAGTACAACGTCCCCCAACTACGCGACGACGTGTTGACTGCCATGGTCTCACAGTCAATGTCATGGAATGGGTGGCCTGATCTTGAACAGGGAGTAATTGAACTTGCGTACGCAATGCTGCCGTCGTCCTCTAAGTTCATTCGCTTCTTCGTCTTGTCCACGGCCTACGTTTGGCTCTCTCAGGATGGAAACTGTAGCGCTACTAAATTGCGTATACTGAGAGAGCTGAACGAAGACTTTGCTTTCGACGTTATGGTTGTGCAGAACCAGAGGCTCCAGCATAAAAGGTTGCCGGATCGTATGCCGTCTCGATTCGAGGGCGCTGTGCCCAATGCTTGCATCTTGCACGAGCACCTAGTCCAAGACGCCGAGCACTGTCGAAAGCGCGTTCGCGATCAGCCGTACATCTTCACCGGACTCATCGAGATGTGTGCGCAAGATGCGTCGACCACAGCGAAAGAGTCTGAGGAGGAGTAAGCGCACATGAGGAAAAAGACTGAACAGGTGCGCGGCCATCTTCACTACTATGGAAACTCAAGTTCAGAGGATCCCAGGGTAAAGCAGATGTCTAGGAGGCAGGTGTTCAACTTTTCTCTGCATGTGGTGAAGAAGTGGGGAAGCCTTCCTGGGGTATACACTAGAGTCTAGAACTGATGAATGACCAAGACATTCGTGTCAAGGGTTCAAAATTTGGCGCCGACCTTTGAAGATGATAGACAGCCAAGACAGGAGTTTGAGACCTGGAACGGCGCTACTGTACCGGCGTGGGGATGAGTACATTACTTGAGACTGCCGGTCAGTGTGGGTCCCCGCCAAAAAATGGGCACAGAACGGCCAGAAGGCTCAACTTCATGAGGTCAGGTCCCAACGGGAGATTCCAGATGACAAGCGAATGAAAGTAATGTTGCAGAGGGGCTCAATGTGACTGCGTGAAACATAAGACACGAAACTATAGCCAAAATCTTGCAGCGATGTCTCGGCTGTTCGACCCCAGATTGCTAGTGTGGCGCTATGGCCACAGCTAAAGTGGATGCAGGCGCAAGGATTCTGGGCCTCAGAAATGTCGATCCCGTCTCCGAACCAGGACCCTCTTGTTTCGGCGAACCTACTCGTCGCAATCGCGCACGCGTCGGCGGTACCACGGTTGGTCATGTCTCTTGGGCGTTGACACCGGCTGAAGTGCTTCACGGCATCTTCTTTTAACTCTTCGCATCGCCGCGCTTTTCATCTCAAGTCTGTTTGGCTGGCGCGCGCATTTACCCGTTCAAGTCTTTTCCCGTAGTCAATCGCAGTGCGCCATAGCGATAAGAGAACGACACCAGGTTGGCTCATTGTCTTTGTCGCGTCGACGCGCAGGAACTTGATTCGAAGGAATTGGCCCTCTAATCACGCCTCTCGAGCGACTGCATTCCAATCGCAGCCATGACAGACTATGGCTCCACACCACCGCCCAAGTCGCCCTCTCCGGTGACAGTCCCACGCTCCTCGAGCCTCCCGCGCCTGGCCAGCTCCAAGCTCTTCCTCCCGCTGCAGAACGATGCTTCGGCGATATCTACGCGCGGGCACCACCTCCCCTCGCTACTCAACAGCGCACGTCGACCGTCCACTATACGCAGCAGTGAGCGCCGGGGCAGCGACACAGACGATGAAGACCTGGAAGCATACAGGAACGGGCTCGTGATGCCTTACGACCGCGACTCCGATCGGAGGAGCAGCATAGGCGCGCATGTGCTCAACACGCCGCAGATGAGGAGCCAGCGGCTGATTGGCAACTCCAATCCCCGGTACAAGTGGGAGAAGTACTACAAATCCGAGGAAGAGCTCAAGGGCATGAAGAAGCCGATCCGCGAATACTACGAGCGCAACAACCAGCTCCTGCAGCACTACCTATACATCGACCGTCTACTCGATTCCTCCCTCCCGCACAACCTCATCCAAGAGTACACGAACATGGAATCCGGCGCCGTCAAGATTCCCTCAACCATTAGGGAAGAGTCTTCGGCTTCGACTTCTCCCCTCGCTGTTACCCCCGCTGGTACAAATGGCACCAACACACCCGGATACTATAGTGAGAACGGGCGAAGTGGTTCATCAGGCAGTCTCAACGGCAATGGCGCGCAAAAGCCCATGGTCAAGCGCACACCAAAGAACCTCTACAAAGTCCCCGAAGCAGACGAAAACACGCCTCTTCTCGCACACGACGAGGCCGTAGAAGACGAAGAAGACCTGGAGGTTGCAAACTCCAAGCTGAAGGACTGGGTCCCCGAAGAAGACGAAGACACCGAGAGCCCCATTGTCAAGCTTGCACTATACGTCAACCTCAGCGCAAATACAGCCCTCCTGATCATGAAGATCGTCGTCACAGTCCTCACCTCGTCCCTCTCCGTAGTCGCCAGTTTGGTCGACGCAGCCCTCGACTTCTTGTCCACGGCCATCGTATGGTTCACATCCTGGATGATCGCGCGTCAAGACCGCTACGCCTACCCAGTCGGCCGCCGCCGTCTCGAACCCATCGGCGTACTCATCTTCTCCGTCATCATGATGACATCCTTCTTCCAAGTCGGCATCGAGGGCATTTCCCGCCTCACTGGACCCGACCGCACAATCGTGCAATTGACCATTCCAGCCGTGGCCATCATGGCCGCTACAGTCGTCATCAAAGGCCTCTGCTGGCTATGGTGCCGTCTCATCCGCAACTCGTCCGTCCAAGCACTAGCCCAAGACGCCATGACCGACGTCGTCTTCAACACCTTCTCCATCCTGTTCCCCCTTGTAGGCTACTTCGCCAAGATCTGGTGGCTCGACTCGCTCGGCGGTATCTTGCTCTCCGCTTATGTTATCATCAACTGGAGTGCTACCTCTGCAGAACACATCCGTAACCTGACTGGTGCCAGCGCAACGGCGGATGAGCGCAACATCCTTCTCTACATGACGATGCGCTTTGCAAAATCCATCAAGAGGATTCAGGGTCTGCAGGCTTACCATGCGGGCGATAAGCTGAATGTCGAGGTCGATATTGTGGTTGATGAGAATCTTAGTTTGAGGGATAGCCATGACTTGGGTGAGAGTCTGCAGTATGTGCTTGGTAAGTCATCCTTCTTCTCTATCTTTACGGAGTTGTAATCTAACAGCTACACAGAGAGTGTGCCGTACGTTGATCGCGCGTTTGTACATATCGATTATACGGATTACAACTTCCCGACACACATGTCGCAGCAGGAGTGAGCGGAAGATATGCCTGGCACCTGAGTTGGCTGTACATATAGCATCGGAGACAAAAGCATCTGGAAATGGAAGACCTGGCTGAGCAATAGAAGCATGCTGGTACATAGCATGTGCTTGCGAACTCGCCTCCCGTAAAGACTGCCCATCATCGCCTCTTCTCAGGCTCACGTGGTTGCTATTGGTTTACGGAACTGGGGATATCCGCAATAAAGGACGTCGAAACGAGTACGAGCGTGAAAGAGTGACATCAGTCCGACTGGACGGGCCCCAGTCCTAGAAGATATGGTAGGGAAAAACATAGCCCAGAACTCTACATAGAGACGCAAAGAATAGAACGACAGAAAGAGGTACCCATGTCGTTGCCACGACCACACATGCACTCACCACGTGCAACCAACCAGCCGTCTCCGTTTCCTCTTCCTCCCATCCTCCTTGGTCAGACTGTTCTCACACAATTCATCCGACAGAGGATCTATGATATCTGTTAGCAAAAGATCAAAGCGCACAGTCACCACTCCCCACTCCGGACTCTCAGACTTACCATGGTTTTCCAGATCACCGGCGCAACTAATTTGCTGCTCGCCCTTGAATAGCGCTCCCGGACTCTGCCCATCATTCCTGTAGACAAATTCCTCGCCGAAGAGATTCAGCGTCCACTCTCCCGCCGGCCACGTCGGATGCTCGAATAGATTCTCATCAGTCGTCGCGCCTTGATCGTCTTGGTGGAAGTCGTTGAGTAGAGAGGTGCAAAGGCTGTCGGGTTCTTGGTTGTCGTCGTCGCGGCGGTAGAAGAAGTATCGGTTCTGGTAATTGAATTTGCAGCTGTCATGTGGGGGGAAATCAGGGTCAGAGATGACGCTGGAGCATTCTGGGGTCGTGGTTTGTTCGAGGCCGACGGTGAAGGTGCGCTTTTGGGGTTGAGGGGATGGGCTGGGCGACTAGTTGTTGGAGACGCTGTCGTGGGCTGCTTTGTCGGCGCCGTTCCAGATCTGTTCGGACTGTCAGCTTCCTTACTAACTTCGGATTCTGTTGCCGTCGTTCTTACCATGTTGACTTGCTTGTCGGGATCTTTGGCACGCTCCCAGCTCGACTCAGGTGTGGTTATCCATCTCTTGATTTCTTTCACTCGGTCGGGTCCTTGCTTGCTCTGGTCCCAGGATTCGTAGTTCATGTGTGTAGCAATAATGCCTGCCACCGCCGGTGCAGCTAACGACGTACCCGAATCCTGCGTTGCTGCACCGTCATATTGATCGTGGACGTCGACATCCACTCCAACACCGTAGATGGTCAACTGTGTGCGCTTCTCTGGATCTTGCTGGGTACCCAGGCCTTGCGAGAAAGGTGCAGCTTTGCCTGCAAGCGTGGCAGCCCCGACGTTGATAATGGGAAAGTCATCTGTCTCCAAGACCTGGGGGAAATGGTCGATGACTTTTCGGCCTTCAGTTTCGGTTTCATTACCCGAAGCGAGCACCACGGGGACCCCGTAACTGAATAACTGCTTTATCCAGCGAATCTGTTGCTTTGCTCTGTAATCGTTCTCTGCTTCTTCTTGTGTGTAGCTCTTGTAACCATTGTCTCCGACGGCGCGTTCTGTGCCGCTGCTCATAACGACAACCTGAAAGTCACGTGACGTTAGTATACTCCATAAGCTTGGTCCAGAACAGTAAACATGCGTCGATGGCGTCGGTTGTTGGTCGCACTTACAGCTTGAAACCCTGGTATTTTCCTGCGCCGTCTGATTACATCTGCAACAATCCTTTCGAACCCGTTGTGAATGTCGTCTCCGCCCGGTTTGACCTGCACCGGCACCAGTGTCGCTCCCTTTGCGGTTCCCCACTGCCCAACGATTTTGGACGCTACTTTCGTTCCGTGGCCTTTAGGGGAATGGTCGTATCGAATGTTGTGCGCATCATTTTGGTTGGTGAAAGCTCTTGTTTCTACGATACCGCTATTGTCCTGCTCGTTGTCGAATCCTGGAAACACTTTTTCGCCGGTTTCCTGAAGTCGGGTTAGAGCGATGTCACCGACGTATGTGAGGTAAGTCACTACCTTTTTGACATCTACCTGTACTCCATGATCCAAAACATACAAATGTACTCCCTCTCCAGCTCTCTTCTCGTAAACGTAGTCCTTGCTGTTTGTAACAGGTTAGTTTCGGCCTTTTAGGGCTTCGAGTACCTTAGTAGGTAGTTACAAGTCGTCCAAATTGCTTCCCCTTGGATTGATATGTTAGCCCAGTCAAGATACAGCATTCAGACCTTTACTTACTCATAACAGCTGACTTGGACCAAGTCCCGCGCTGCACCCTCCTGCTTCTGCCAATCTCCCCATTCGAATTTCCGAGCTTCCAAGGTTCCCGTAGTCTTGTTACTCATTCTGGGGACAGCACTCATCTCTACTTCGTGGTATTGACTCGGATCCTCGACATGCTCCACCCATTCCTTCTTGGCCACCACCTCGTCGTACCCTGACTGGTCTAGTATAACGCCTCCCCACGCGTAAACTACTTCGTAATTGTCAAGCTCAGCGTCGAGCCTGCCCTCGTCATACAATTTATCGAGTTCGTCTTCTGGTATGTCTTCGGGCTCATCCCAGGGAAACCTCTTGTCCTCGCGCATCTTAGACTTGTCCTTGGTCAAACCTTCAAGCCAAACCCGAGTTTCGTTGACTTGGGCCTCGTTCCTGATGTCGGCTGCGTAGACGGTATATGTCTTTGTCGGAAGTGCACGTGCGTTCATGTCCGAAGTGTGTAGGTTAGCTTCAATTGCCTCTATCCTGCAGAGGTAAAAGTACGAAGTTAGCATATGTCTCCCATGCACTTTGTACAGCCATGACTTACCATTCCGTTTTGGCTGCGACCTTCTCGTATCCAGCCTGGTCCAAGACCACGCCTGACCAGCAACGCACCACTTCGTAATTGTCGAACTCCTCTTCTAACCTGCCTTCATCGGCCAGCCTGTCCCACTACAGAGGGAAAACCTGAAGTCAGCATTCATATCCCATGTGTTTCGTATATCCACAGCTCACCTCTTCTCTGGGGAAATCTTCGTAGGTGTCCCAGGTCCATCCCAGCTGGTCACGCATCCTGTCTTTGTCTTTGACAAGGCTCTTGAGCCAAGTGCGCGTCTCATTGACCTGGGCTTCGTTGTGGACGTCGCTTGCCCAGACCGTGTAAACTCGGGTCTCAGACGAAGCATCTCGCTGCACTTCAACGGTGGTAGATCCAAGTGGGACGTCTCTCGGCTCGGAAGTCGCAGCTTGTTGATCGACTGGCGGGGTTACATCCTTCTGCGATGCTTCTTCGCTCTTGACTGGCTCCAGGGATTCTGCGGCGTTACGGTTAGCAGATAACATCGACGACGTCAGCCGAGCGAAAAGAAGCACTGCTAAGTGGAGCCTCATGGCTGTAATAAGGAGTTTGAAGAGCGTCAGAGATGACTATGAATCAGCTAAGCAATAGGATGAAGAACGAGACAGCCTCGAACGAAGATGTTGAGATCCAAACTGGCTTCCGAATGCATCCCCTTATACCTAACGTCTTTCTCAATACGTATACTCATCCGCGCGTGTCTTCGGAGGCACTCAAAATGAGACCGCCCCCTCTTTGGCACAGAAACAAGACTGCGTAATCTGACCCGCGTCAAGGAATAACCTCGACTCGAACCCGAAGGCACAATCACCCAAGGTGATGGAGGCGTAGCATGCCGGGGCGGTTTTGTCCTGGATACAGGAACGACATAATCCGATCCAAGTAAGGTGCAGACTCAAGTCAATCCCAAAGGCGCAGTCACCCAAACTGATGGCGGCGTAGCCTGGTGGGATGGAGTCGTTCTGAGCGCATGCGTAATAGGGTCCAAGTAAAGCGCAGACTGGGCTCAACACCAGCGGCAGAGTGACCCAAGCTGACAGCGGCGTAGCACCTCTCGGTGCGCAACCACAATCCAGCCCCCCACCGCGACGAAGATTGTAGCAGACAAATGCACCTCCGGAAAACGACAAAAGAAAGACGTACCATTCCGTTTCTTCTCCATCTTCACGTCCAATGATAATGCCAATCGATATGTAAGCGCAACTCACTCCGATGCGTACTCTGCAGAAATCGACGATCTCGTTGTCGAAGAGGAAGACGGAAGATCCAGGTTGTGGAATGGGGCGGTTGCAGCGAAGTAAGAACAAAAAGTCCCATTTCGAAACGCTGTTGTTAGAACTGAGTGGCACGGTAGGCATCATGTGATATCTAGATTAGCAGTCGCGTCCGCGAACCGACGTCATCTGACAGCGGGGCACAGTCCCGGGAGGGCAACAGCAACCTCGACGTCTGTTGACTGCAAGTTTGGATTTCGAGGCAAGAGAGAATACGCTTTTGACTCAGAATCGGACCTGATCTGGTTCGGGCTGGTCATTGAAGTTGACCCTTGTATGCGGGATGATTGCGATTGACTTTGTAGGCCGTCTGTTGACTATCACCATTTGAAACCAGTGTATGGACTCCATCATCGCATCTGAGGATTATCAACGCCGCCCAATGCCATATGTTACACGCCCTTCATCTCACAAAACTGACGCACATCACAACCCCTCAACACTCACCCCCTGCGCCACACCCCTATACTTCTCCTTCCTCGCCTCAATCTCCTCCTTCATCCTCGCCTGTCTCTCTTCCTTACCCACACCCCTCACATACTGCAACAACCTCAACGCGCCCGTCGGCGTAACACCCTCAACGCGTCTCGCCATGCCCACGCTCTCCGGTCTTGCCGCCTCCAGCGCCCTCTTCTCTTCGAAGCTAAGCCCAAAGATGGATTCGTAGTCAAGATCAACTGGTAGCTTGAGGTTCTCGTCCTTGAGCCACCGGGCTTGTGTGGCGGTTTGGGAAGCGACGTAGGGGGCGTAGGTGGCTTCGATATGAACGCGGTCTTGGATGCGTTGTGAGAAGCCTTTTACTTCGGGGAGGAGTGTGGTGAGGCTGGATGGGGTGGTGTTGGGGAGGCGGAGGAGGTCGTATGCGGAACGTTTTGTGCTATCGTTTCGCACAGGGAAGCCTTCTTTGTTCCAGTCTGTCCAGCCCATGGTTTTGGATTGAAGGATTTGGGCTAGAGCGGCCATTTGCTCACCCTCATCTTTGAAGGCTTTCCATCGTAGATCGCTAACTACGCCGGCGGCTCGGCCCATAGCTGTGAGACGTGTGTCGGCGTTATCGGCGCGGGCGGACATGCGGTATTCGGAGCGGGAGGTGAACATTCGGTAAGGTTCTGAGACACCCTTCGTGATGAGGTCGTCGATCATGATGCCGATGTATCCATCCGCTCTCGTCAGAACCATGGCTTCTCTCCCTAGACTCCTCAAGCCGGCATTGATGCCGGCGATGACACCCTGGCCCGCTGCTTCTTCGTAGCCAGTTGTTCCGTTGATCTGGCCAGCTAGGAAGAGTCCCGAAATGTTCTTTGTCTCAAGCGTAGAGCGAAGATGCCGTGGGTCTACGTAGTCGTATTCCACACCGTAGCCAGGTTGCAGCATCTTCACGTTCTCAAGGCCCTTGATAGTCTTGAGCATGGTATTTTGTACGTCCGCGGGCACTGTACAAGAGATTCCGTTTGGGTATATTATGTCGCTATCGAAACCTTCCGGCTCGAGCCAGACGATATGTGATGTCTTGTCTGCGAACCGTATTACTTTCGATTCTAGTGACGGGCAGTACCGCGGCCCTTTGACAGTTTCGCGGATGTGTATTGATTTGTCGAGGTTGTTTCGTATTACGTCGTGCGTCGCTTCGTTCGTTCGTGTCTCGTGATTAAGTAATTGGTTCTCGACCTGAACGCGCTCGTTCAGATAGCTGAAAGGCATGGGCGGGTTATCGCCCTCCTGCGCTTCCAAAACTTTGTAGTCGATCGTTTTTCCGTCCAATCGTGGCGGTGTCCCCGTCTTCAATCTTCCCATTGTGAATCCGGCATCCTTCAAACTTTTGCTCAGTCCAAAGGTCGCAGCCTCACCCATGCGCCCGGATGGGAACGACTCGAGACCAATGTGTATTTCCCCACCAAGAAACGTGCCAGTCGTGATGACCACATTTCCTGTGGGTATTATCTCCCCACTCTCCAACCTTACACCAGTGATCTTTCCGTATTTGCCTTTCGATCCCTCCTCTTGTGTCTTGTCCACGATGATATCCGCCACGCTACCTTCCACAACGCTCAACCCCTTGTATGCCAGCATTTCGTCCTTCATATATCTCTTGTACAACGCTCTGTCGATCTGCGCTCTAGGTCCCCACACAGCAGGTCCCTTCTTCCTGTTCAGCACCCTGAACTGCACACCCGCCTTATCCACAATGCGACCCACAACACCATCCAGCGCATCGATTTCGCGAAGCATAGTGCCTTTTCCGATACCGCCGAAGGAAGGATTGCATGAGCAGACACCGAGGTTGTGGACTGAGGGCGTTATGAGGGCCGTTCGGGCGCCGGAGCGGGCTGCTGCTGCGGAGGCTTCGCAGCCTGCGTGGCCGCCGCCGATTACGATTACATCGTATGGCCTGCATAGGAGTCAGTGTTGGTCAGTTGGTGGGGTCTGATAGTAGAGTGGCGTACCGGTCTGCGCCAGACACCGTCGCGAATTGGCGTGGGCGACGACTGAAGCGATTGACCGACCGTACTCGAGGCGCGTGGCCCCAGAGCTGACGCGCTGGTAACGGCACGACTCTGTGCATCATGTGAAGTGCTGTGTTGGAGTCCAGATGTTGCGCCACAAAAAGTTGGGATGGGTCAACTCGGAGGTCTTCGTTCGCCGCATCACGTCCGTGCGCAAGTGGGTAGTCTGATGAGATGCAATAGGTATACCGAGCGACTGAACTGATGGATACATAGTGAGGCTCTTTACTACTAGAAGTTCTCCCACAATCGCGTTGTTAGTAACTGTATGTTCATGTGTCATGAAGAAAAAGGTATCATTCCGTAAAATTCCAAGCCACGCCACTCCTAGAGTAGAGATCTTACAAAGTGAATTGTGAGCCCATAGTCGTACATTTGAAAATCGTAAAGAGAAACTCCATAAGAAGATCCTACAGCGCCGCGCAAAGACGTGTATCGTCGAAACTTCTCTACCCCGCGACCAGCACTTGCCACTCGAGCTGTTGTAAAATCTGCCGCCACGGTACGTTAAGTTCGAAGCGAGATGGCTGAGCAGGCAAAACTGCCTGTTTAACCAGAAGCTTCCTGAACAAGGCCCTCGTCGTTATTCTCCGTGTCCTCAGTACGAGCACGAGACAACACATCAAAGTTGCCTACAGACAAATTAGCATGACCTCTCTCATCCACCGGGATCCGTAAACGTACGTGCAACCAAGCTCAAATTGCTCTTCTTGTTGCCCTCGCTGTCAAGGTACGTCTCCATGCGCGCATCCGCATCAACATAGAGCATCGATCCCTTGGGCACGTTCATCAGGAAATCCTTCTGCGCGCCCTGCACGAAACTCGCAATCCGGAACCAGCTGGTCTTCTTGTCCTCGCCCTTGCCGTAGCTCGTTCCTACTACGTAGCGCACGAGTGTCCTGTCGCCGGAGACGGTGACTTCTTCTGGCGCGACTCCGAGACGGCCGATGACGGTCATGCGCGCGACCTGTGAGGGGCGGGTGGACGAGAAGCTGCGTGCGAAGGTCGAGGTGGGTGCGCGGGCCGCAGCACGGAAGGTGGAGGAGAACATCGTCGCGGTAGTTTGGGCGCGGAATTGGTGGGTTGCAGAGGGAGTGGCGGTCGAATTGGCGGTTGTGGGCTCGAGGTTGTCGTGATGCGAGGCGAGTGGGGTTGTTTGCGTTTGCTTATGGGGCGCGACGCGGCTACGCTAGTGTAGCCCTGCCTAGGTAGCTTCGAAGGTACCAAGGTCGGATGATAAGGGGCACTGACATGTGCGCCCATGGTGCCCAAGTCTTCCTCCGCACATCGTGTCTTAGGAGCTTTACCCGTGATCATTGAATGGTTTGATTGGTAGCTTGACTAATCCATGGTCTCTGTGCTATTGGGTATACTTCGCTATGATACAAACATCCCATGTAGGGATCCCAAGTCGGTATGCAGCCCCGGCTCGGCTACCGCTTTGCCTTCTTTTTCTCCCTCTCATCCTCCTCGCTGTCGTAGTCCTTGTAGATTCCAACCGGTTGAGTCTTCTCCCATGCGCCGGTAAAGACAGCCTTCTCTCCCTCTTTCAGCGCATACTTGAGCAGCGCCTCTCTAGGATCCTCGTCCCTCATATCACTGCCTTCAATTTGCTCCATGACGTACTTCTGATCGGGCGTTGACTTGGCAAAAGGTGTTGTAGCTGGGATATGCGGTCTCCGTGGGTCGCGGCTCTTACCCGAGGCTGTGAGGCCGATGGTGGGATGGCGTGCGGAGAATGAAGCTGCATTGCCAGAAGGATCATGTGCTTCACCAGCCATACCGAGCGGGTCCATGTCTACGGTGAGGGACGGGTCGTCATCGAGGTGCCGCTTCTTGGGTGCCTTGCTGAGAATGGTAAGAGCACCGGCGTTGGACAACTTGGGGTTGAAGAGGATTGTTGTTTGACCGTTGGCTGAACCTGTGAGGATCTGGTTGAGCCTGGGATGCCAGTTGACCGTTATCAGAGGAGAGCCTGGCGTGACTGGTGTGACCAGCTCCGGGCGAAGTGTGGCTGGGTTGAGGATGTGGAGGTGCCCGGTCTCTGATCCTGTGACTATGCTCTGAGAATTAGGCGCAAACTTGATATTCGATGTGGGATATTGTGAAGACGTTGACGGATGCGACGTGGTGTTAAGAGGCGTCTTGAACTTTCTTGTGTCCCACAACTTGATGGTGTCGTCCCCTCCTCTCGTGATCACCAGCCTGCCATCTGCACTGATATCCAGTCCGCTCGTCCATGTGTCTTTCGCGTGCGCTTCTTTGATCTCTGCTGTCGGCCTGTGGTAGGGTCCTTCACCACCCCACATGACGAGACTTCCGTCTAGTGCTGCTGACACCAACATACTGCTCCCTCCCTCGGCTGCGGCGCCCCATGCAATGGCCGTCATCCTTGTCATGCCCGCGCTACCAGCAGCTCTTGACTTGTGTACGATGACCTCCTCCTGCTTCATCCTTTTATTCACGTCCCATATCCGCACTGTACTGTCTGTGCCTGCTGTAGCGAAGCGGTCGCGATTCGTGGGGTGCCATGCGCCGCTCGTGATTTCTGCCGTGTGTCCTTTTGTGTTGTGCTTGTCCCTCAGGTACATGTCGCCCTTGACAAACTCTGATATAAGCTCTCCATCCCTGCTGAACAGCCTCGCCTGTGATGTTGCAGTAATGCACAAGAATTGGCCTCCAGAGTGTGGGCCAAACACAACCTGGTGTATCGAATGCGACTCGGCGGTTTGCGAGGGTTTGGTGGTGAAAGGATCGACCGTCTTGAATGCGCGGATAGTGCTCGGGGTAAGTGCACTAAGGTCGTGTAGCTTGAGTGTGCAGTCGTTCCCTCCAGTTACCAGCCGCGTACCGGATGCATCGAGCGCAATCGTCGTGACCGCGCGATCGTGTGTCTTGATGACCAGCTCGTGAGAAACTGGATATTCGTCCTCTTCATCGCTCATATCGCTATCATCATCATCCGAATCCTTTTCGTCGTCCGATGCTTTCTCCTTCTTTGCTTGCTTGCTCTCATCAACCACTGGCCTACGCGCGCGCTCGATTTGCGCCTCGACGTTCACGGAGCCATCCTTCTTTCCAAATTCGCTGGGTAGGTATTGCTTGAGAGCCTGCTCGTCGTCTGCAGAGAATTCCATGATCGTGCTGTGTGGATAGCCCGTTGCTTTGGCCTAGTGTTGGCGTCGACGGTCAGTCGCAAGAAAGTTCGAGGTGGAGGCTGCAGTATGACGCGCCGCGCTAACACAGGCGACCGAGGTTTCGGGACACCTTCACTCATTATCATCCTTCATGTTTTCCTCTCACTACAATGGCCACCAAAATTATCGTCTAAGTCCCTTGAACTTCTAAATGTCCTGCTGGATTGTCTAGACTTCTCTTCCTCTTCACCACGTCCGCTCGTCTTACGAACCACAGCCACGAAGCACCCGCGTTCGACGAAGCAATGTGACCATCGAACGACTGGCAATATGCCGGTACGAGTTGAGAAGTTAACCGGCAAACACCATGTTCCTCAACTCAACATCTTAGTCGCGTGACCTTCTATACTAATCTCGCTGCCCGAATTTTGTCCGGCACACTCGAACTATCACACCAGCAGCAGCTCAAAAGTGGCGGCATCGTCATGCGCCAAGCAGTCCGCCTTGCTTCAGCCACAGAGTATAGCTTGGACAAGTATTAAGTTGTTCGATGCCAAGAATTCCGCCGCGAATTCAACTGCCAAGTTCCGAGTTGGGAATCTAGATTCCGGTTTGCCGTACGCCTGCACCACTCAGAGCGTCGCAAACTCCGATGGTCCTTGTCCGACGTCATGCGCACATTCAACACCATCAATCCTACTTGGCAACGCCACACGCTCTTGATTCCTCAGCCTCAACACGTAATTGTGATTCCTCGAAGCCATCGTGTCGCTTGGCAAGCATCTTTCCTGTAGCATATAAGTAGCTTGCTACCCCGCCAGCTCCGCAGGATGTACCTCATTGAATACATACACCGTTCAATACAGATAACACAGATCCTACGCGAACGATACTTACCATGCCTCACCACCACCCCGGAACCTGGGCCAGCAAGAGCGACATCGACCCCACCAACGTCCCTTGGGCAGTCACAACTCATCTCCTCGCCATCAACCACGAACAATTGCTCCGCGTTACAAGACATCCCTTCCTCGAGCGTGCCGCAAAGGGCACCCTACCAAAGCCTCTGATTGCACAATGGCTCGCAAACGACAGGCAGTACCTTCAAGGTTATCTTGCTACTATCAATCACACCCTCAACCTCATCCGCAGTACGCACAAGTCGACGACTGCACCTGGTGAGGAGCCAGATATTCCCACGCGATTCATTGCGTGGTTAGAATCCGCTATCAAGAATGGAGAGAGGGAGCTGCGGTTCTTCCAAGAAGTCGCTGAGATCTACAAGATCGATCTTCCTCCGTCACCACTCCAGGAGAACGTCAAATCCGAAGGTCTCCGACGCTATGAAGCACTGTTCGCTAGTGTTGCTTCCCAGCAACTAAACACATTCATGCCATGGCTCGAAGGCGCCATTCTACTATGGTCGACCGAGAAGGTATATTACGAGGCCTGGTCTTGGGCCCGCCGACAAGATGCTCAGTCTTCTCCTCGGAACTACGACAACGACCAAGACGGCGGTGCGATGCGTAGAGAGTTTATCCCCAACTGGTCAAATCGCGACTTCCTCATGTTCGTCGAGCAGCTTGAGCGCATTGTCAACGAGGGTGTAAGCGACGCTGTTGACCGAGATGATGCAAGATGGGCAGAGGTCAAGAGCAGGATTGATCCTATTTGGAGAGCCTTATTGGACGCTGAAGAGGAGTTCTGGCCAAATGTACCCAGTGGAGCGGGCAGTCTGGTCGAGCCTGGTGTTAGGCGCGGTGTCGATGGCAAGATGGACGGCACCACGCTGCGCAGTACGGGAGATGACGAGATCTTGAACGAGAGACAGGGCGTCCGCAGTGGAGATATCACCACTTTGCACAGCAACGAGCACGGACAGGTAGTGAACTAGAATCATCAGAGTTGGAAGTAGATTACGGCGCAGAAAGAGCGCATTGTAGTTGCAGGCGGCGTATAATACACACTTGATATTCAATAAATCCATGATGACATCGCGGCGTGTTGTACATCTGACCTTTTTGTAGGTCGCCATAACGAAATCGCTCCTGAACATAGTTATCTAGCGAACATCTGATGCGTGTTAGACAACGGTCCGACAAAGATCCGGCGTTGTGGTCCAAGCGTTCTTTAGCGCCCAATAGCGTCCAATAGCTTGAGCGGCGCGAAAATACTGTCTGCTGTGAAAAAGTTCGAGAACATCGCATCGCCAATTGCAACACCAACCCTCGACACAATAATCGCCATGGCTCTCGTGCAGACCGACCCCGACGCGTATGTGATCAAGCCAGCGGCGGCTGCGCCTGCCATCGACACGAGCGACTGGCCGCTCCTGCTCAAAAACTACAGCGACCGTATGCTGCAGCTTCCCCATAGCTCCAGAATGCTTTGCTAATGCGCGTACAGTGCTCGTTCGCACATCGCACTACACTCCCATCCCAAATGGATGCACACCGCTGTCGCGAGACCTCAAGTCTTACATTAGCTCCGGTGTCATCAACCTCGACAAGCCTTCCAACCCATCCTCTCACGAAGTCGTGTCATGGATCAAGCGCATGCTGAGGTAGGAAGCACTCGTGACTTTTCTTTCCAAGCGCCTTCAGCTAACGCGTCTCAAAGAGTCGAGAAGACTGGTCACAGTGGTACCCTCGACCCCAAGGTCACTGGTTGCCTCATCGTCTGTATTGATCGCGCTACCCGTCTCGTCAAGTCCCAGCAGGGAGCCGGAAAGGAGTATGTCTGCGTCATTCGCATGCACGACAAGCTCCCTGGAGGCGAGGCGCAATTTGCGCGTGCCCTTGAGACGCTCACCGGAGCTCTCTTCCAGCGTCCCCCGCTCATTTCCGCCGTCAAGCGTCAACTCCGTATCCGAACCATCCACGAGAGCAAGCTATACGAGTTTGACAACGAGAGGCAGCTCGGTGTCTTCTGGGTCAGCTGCGAGGCTGGAACCTACATCCGTACTCTTTGCGTGCATCTTGGTCTTTTGCTCGGTGTTGGTGCCCACATGCAGGAGCTCCGCCGTGTCAGGAGTGGAGCCATGGACGAGACCAAGGACTTGGTCACTCTGCACGACGTTCTCGATGCCCAATGGCTACACGACAACAACCGCGACGAGGCTTACCTGCGCAAGGTCATCGCGCCTTTGGAGAGTCTGTTGATGAGCTACAAGCGTATCGTGGTCAAGGACAGCTCTGTCAACGCCATCTGCTACGGTGCTAAGCTCATGCTTCCCGGTCTGCTGCGATTCGAGAAGGGAATTGAGATCCACGAGGAGATCGTCCTCATGACCACCAAGGGTGAGGCCATTGCGCTCGCATACGCTCAAATGTCGGCTGTCGAGATGTCATCGTGCGACCACGGTGTTGTTGCGAAGATCAAGCGTGTCATTATGGAGCGCGACCTTTACCCCAGGAGGTGGGGCATGGGCCCAGTTGCCACCGAGAAGAAGAAGATGAAGGAGGCTGGCACTCTCGACGTAGGTGATCAACTTCAGATTTGCGAGTGCTATACTGACATGTTCAGAAATTCGGTCGTCCCAACGACAAGACTCCTTCCAAGTGGAACGCTGAGTACAAGGACTTCAACAGGAACGACGTGGACGGCGCCTCTGCTCCCCTTGCCCAGACAACTTCGACCTCTGAGGTTCTCGCCGCTCCTGCCATCCCAGCGACGGGTCTTACCGGTACTGAAGAGGCCGAGGCGGAAGCTGAGACCGACAAGAAGAGCAAGAAGCGCAAGAGCCGCGGTGACGGTGACGATGAGGCCGATGAGGACAAGGCCGAGCGCAAGCGCAAGAAGAAGGAAGAGAAGGCTGCGAAGAAGGCCGAGAAGGCCGCCAAGAAGGACAAGAAGAAGAGCAAGGGTGATTCTGACAGCGACTCCGACTAAACGATCAGTTATGAACGATGGACGTCCGAACCAAAAAGCGACAGCGCGCATCGCTGTTGCCTGTACAAGCGCTGTACACCAGAACCGTGTACATGTCATAGTTACTACTACTCTATCCTTGGATACCAGCTTCTTTAATGTAGCATACCGGAAAAATGGCGTTAGGGATCATGGGCATGCTGGCGTTTTATGGCGCGTCGAAGCTTTCTGCGACAAAGGTGGTCGATTGCGTGTTGAAGTGCGACATAGCGTATCGCTAGACATGTTCAATTCACTGTTTAAATTTCACATTCCTGATCTTTTCACGTGGCTGTCACTGATGCGCAGTGCTTCTCTTGAGCTGTACTGAGAGCGTGTGTGATAGATTGACACCAGTCTGAGACTTGGCATATAACCTCGATGTGCACGCCAACAGGTCAAGGCAGTGTACTTGGTCCACCGGTGTCGCGAAACCTATGATGATATGTCTTGCATTTAGACCAGAAACGTGCTCAGGTAGTTGTTGGCTAGCCAGTGGATTCGAAGAACTTCGGCGGCGTGCTTGAGCTGGCGCTGGATCATTGCATCGTGAAGTAAAACGACCTCAAGCTGTCAGTTGAGACAGGAAGCTCGCAACGCAATGACGCGTTCGGCATATCCGGAACGTAAATCATATAAATTTAACGCATAGCGACTTCATTTCAGCTGCGAAGTTGGACGTGTTGAAGTGAAGCTTCTTAGACTGCAGGAGCGGGGCGCGTCAAGGAAGACCACGAGGAACGGCAAGCGCGCGTCGTCAGGTGGACCGCGTCAGCTCATTGCTAGATACGTCGATTCGATACGATCCCTGTGCTACGAATTCAGGTTTCTAATTTCGAACCCAAGTGCATGATACACGGCATCAGAGTTTGTGATGGTCGGGATATGGCATTGTGGTTGAAGCTTCTCGAACCTTCCTTGTGTTCGCTCCGCGTCAGGGCTCGACGTCACCGCTAGCGTCGTTTGACGAGTGGAGAGACATCCAGAGCTCGAGTGATAAATGCGACCCAACCTCATAAGCTGCCCCCAAAGAAGCTTGCAAACACTACCTGCGCATACACGAGATACCCTTCTTTTCTAATCACCGGACTTCAAAATGGTCAAGGAGTCCAAGCTCTACGATTCATTAGGTACGTTTGCCTCGGATGTGCCCCTCCACCGCCTTGCCCTGCCAGGACGCGGCATGCCAGGGCCCGGGGTGGTCGAGGTCTCGGGTAGATACATGAACTGTTGCTGACTGAGTTCTAGGCATATCAGAAACCGCGACGCAAGATGAGATCAAGAAAGCATACCGCAAGGCGGCGCTGAAGTGGCACCCCGACAAGAACAAGGACAACCCGCAAGCTGCTGAGAAGTTCAAAGGTATGTACATTGCCTCACTAGCTCATGTAGACTGGATATAGTATACTAACAGCACGTCTAGAATGCTCACAAGCCTACGAGATCCTCTCCGACCCCGAGAAGCGCAAAACGTACGATCAATACGGGCTCGAATTCATACTACGCGGCGGCGTACCACACCCTGAAGATGCTGGAGGTGCGGGTGGTAACCCATTTGCGGGTGCAGGAGGCGGTGGGGGCTTCCCCTTCGCATCATCGGGTGGCATGCCCGGCGGCACACGCTCGTTCCACTTCTCGACGGGCGGCGGCGGCGGAAACGGCTTCAACTTCTCCAACGCCGACGACATCTTTGGCGAGTTCATGCGCAACAGCGGCGCCGGCGGTGATGACTTTGACTTTGGCGGCTTTGGCATGGGCGGTATGCCTGGCGGAATGGGCGGTGGTATGGGCGGTGGCGGCGGTGGAGGTGGAAAAGGCGGCCGATTCCGCGGCGGACGACGAGCACCAGAGCCTGAAGTCACAGTCGTGGAGAAGCCGCTTGCGGTGAGCTTGGAGGAGCTGTACAACGGCACCACGAAGAAGCTCAAGATCAAGCGCAAGACATACGACCAGAGTACCGGCAAGCAAAGCACGCAAGACCGGATTCTGGAGGTACCCATCAAGAAGGGGTTGAAGGCCGGCAGCAAGATCAAGTTCTCAGATGTCGGCGACCAGGTGGAGGGCGGAACACAAGATCTGCACTTCATCGTCTCTGAGGTAAGTCTTTCCATTCCCAATTCACGCAAAAGTCGATACTAACGACACCACAGAAACCCCACGCAATGTTCACCCGCGAAGGCGACGACGTCAAACACACGATCGAAATCGACCTCAAAGAAGCCCTCACCGGCTGGCGCCGAACCGTCCAAACCATCGACGGCAAACAACTCAGCGTCGGCAGCGGCGGTCCCACAGGTCCCACCTGGACAGAACGATACCCCAACCTCGGCATGCCCAAGTCCAAGAAACCCTCAGATCGCGGCGACTTCATCGTCGGCGTGAAGATCAAGTTCCCCACTAGCTTGACTAGCGCACAGAAGGAGAAGCTGAAGGAGATACTATAGTCGGGACTGAGGGAAGGATGACCTGCTCCTGCGGCAGGGTAAAACGTGTGGCAGGGTATCGGTGACGGGACGAACTTTGATTCTCGTATATCATTTGCTTTTCTTTATCTTATTTTACGCCTATATATGCTCGAAATGAGCCAAACGAAGGCGTAGGTGGAGTTCTGATATTTTTATTGTTCGTTTGGAAGAGGCAAGGCCAGCGCGGTGTGATGCTGGTAAAGATGATTGGGGATGACATATATGAAGTAACGCGTCTATGATAGACGAATCAATGAATTAGTATACCGTGCGAGAAACCATTTGCCCGTGTGTGATAGCGGTATTGATGAAGACTGCGAACGCTCCTTCCTCGGTGACGGAAAGAACGATGGCTGGCTGGCGCGTTTTAGCGCGTACAGCTACCGCGTCTCCTTCTCATCCATCCTACTGTCACCATCATTCTCTCCAGATCTTCCTCGTTGAATCAGCGAATACAGGCAATCGCTCCCGACGCGGTCACCGGCATCGGAACCTGCAACCAGCATGTGCCACGGGACTGCATCATCGCCCGTGCCGCGAGGATGCATGCTGCCCCACCTCTTGGCTGTCTCTCTGTTACTACCTTTTTGAACGCGACGAGATGAAATCTATCACAGCTTTCTCTGCATTCTTCTACCCTTCTATATAATTCTTGGTCTATATCCATCAACAGAAATGGTTACTCGAAATCTAGACATTGGATCCGCGGATGACAAATCTACGACGCGTTCCGACTCGACTGTGCCTGCGCATTCCGTCGCCCAAACCGAAGATGATGAAAGCCACAAGGGTTGTGGTACGAGATTACTATTTACGCAGAAGTATACGTTTGTCCGAAGAAGAGGGGCTCCCAGGGAAGCCCCGAAGATGCCAGACCCGATCCCAAGACTCAACACTATCTCGGGACTTCGACTCGGAACTGCTGCTGATTGCCATAATTGCAAAATTGTGCTCGACGCTCTCGTTTCCTACAGCAGTGGGCGACTATCAATTGATAACATCGAGCAGATTGAAGTGCTACCAGGAGAGGAGCCAATAACAATCATCTATCGGCCAGGCTTGGATGCGGGCGAGGGGTCTAATGATTCAGGGCTTCGCGAAGTAAAGCTGGAGCTATTTCAATTGGAAGGTGAGTCGTGTAAATGTGTGCATGTCTCTTTTTAGTGAGAGGAATAGGTATACGATTGATCATACTTTCGCCCTACGATGGACCTGAGAATTCAGGGCGTCTGTGAGTAAATTGTGTTTGGGATGAAAGGGCTCAGAATACGATTTGAGTCTGTGGTTTCTAATTCTCATGCAGGTCAGACATCACAGGTCGCGCGCAATTACTCGTTCTGGAGAGCACCCATACCTACGAGGAAACTGCCATCGGAAGACACGTCGTCATACCGAGCTCTGCAAACATTGCACAATTGGATTGAAACCTGTGTTGAGCATCATGGTGATTGCGCTGGACGTAAGATCACACCGCTTCCAAAACGAATCCTCGAGATAGAAGGCACGCATGTTTATCTTCGCGAAAGAGTCAACAAAACAGCCATGTACGCTTGTCTGAGCCATTGTTGGGGCGCAACAGGTCCCGCAACTAGGTTGGAGAAGACGTCTTTCGCTCGTCTGAGGGAAGGTATAATTATCGATCAGCTACCGGAAACCTTCGCACACGCGGCTCAACTGTGCAAGAGGCTTGGTATTAGCTTTCTCTGGATTGATGCCTGCTGTAAGTTCTTATGTCCTGTCATCATACTGTAACGTATAGGTAACTATAGCTCGTATGTTCAGGCATCATGCAGGACAACAAAGACGACTGGGAGGAAGCAGCAGCAACGATGGCAACTATCTATGAACAGGCCCATCTTACCATTGCAGCTACAGCCGCTAGCAATAGCCGCTCTGGTCTGTTCGCGTCAGACCGGGAAAGATATAAAGCCCGGAAATTAAGGAATCGCGAGCTATACGTACGGGAGAAACCAGACAGGTTCCCTCTCCCTAAATCCCCTCCTAAAGGCTTTCCGCTTCTGACTAGGGCTTGGGTGTATCAAGAGAGACTCTTATCGCCACGAATGGTTCATTTTGGCAAAGATCAGGTAAGCTGTAGTTCTCGCATCCTTGGTACACCCATAGTACTTGACTCACGTAACAGTACCGGGGTATCTTTGAGCCGAATTGGCAGCTTAGAAACAGAAAAGATCGTCTTTTGTCCGTTTAAAGTACTATGTCGAACGACTAACTCACTCTGTAGATGTATTGGCAATGTCCTACTGTATTTGTGACAGAAGGCGGCTCTACTGTCGAACGTTGGGAAAGTGCTAGAATTTGGGAGTCCAATGACGATCCAGTCAGCCGCTGGCATAAAATAGTCACTACCTATTCCCGCTTAAACTTGACGTACGAGAACGATCGGTTACCGGCAATTGCTGCTATAGCTGAACGAGAATTGCAACGGCGCAAAGGTGATACATACGTTGCTGGTATGTGGACAAGCAGTCTACTTGCCGATTTACTCTGGTACGCCGATAACGCCATAGGTAGTCCTTCGCTACCACGTCTTCCAAACTCTATTCCCACTTGGTCGTGGCCATCCTCACGCGATAGGATTCATTGGCACGACGGATCGATCGCGCCGTCTCTAAGGCTACTTGATCTGTCCTTTACTCGGGTCGGACCGGCTCATATCGGCGAAGTCACAAGTGCCAGTATCACTCTAGAGGGCCACGCATGCACGACTTGGCTCTCCCATGTTCGCAGACCAGAATTCATGGATATCTCTCGTATGGAGATGATACCTCCCACACGTGAGGGCTTCGGAGTGATTATGTCTTGTTACACGTATATGGACTTCGATTGGACCACCGGTGACCGGCCTGTCGCAATAGGAGACACTTTCATCAGTATGCTGATGAAGATTCGGCCGGAAGTTGGGGACCACTGTTTTGGACTTGTCCTGCAAGAGATGGCCGATGGCACCTTCAAGAGAATGGGAATCATCGAGATCAGAGTAGAATCGCCAGCTGCTTCGTCTGGGATAGAGCGTCGTCAGATACTCCGCGATTTCATCGAAGCACTACCCATTCGACAAGTCAAGATTTTTTGAAGAGCAGGTAACGAGCTGCGTATCTGTTTGGGTTAGCGACATCTCTGCGCTTCTCGGGCTCCAATGACATCATCTCACTAGGATGAAAGACGTACGAGACCCATCTGCAATCACCACGAACATGCCTTAGCTGGTTATTACGTGCACCTGGAAGCGTGCGTATACCTCCATTCATGTATGGTTGAGGATATACATTCTGAGCGCTGTCGATGGGCCGAGTTCCCTCGTGTAAAGGCCGCATCTTCAGCACTCGTATAAGCTTTTGCAGATTGCATATCACTCTAGATATCCTGAGAAGTTTCTTTCTTTTGCCCGCTGGCTGTTGTCTCGGAGATCATCATGTCCAATCATGAGCAAGTTGGGCATGGTGCTGATATCGTGCACTCAGTCAGCAAGTTTGCTCTCACCTGCAGATCAGGCTTGCTACCATGTTTGCGACGATACTGCAACGAAGCCACCTTCACCTGTACTTGCCAGACCCTGCAAATTCTCGCTCACCTCGACTATCGCCTTCCGCGCCCGTTATCGCCTTTAGTTCTCTTTTCGCATGCCAAAACTTCTACTCTACCTTTTGCGACCTACAAAAAGCAATCGAAAAGATGGTGGAGCCAGCGATCTTGCCGCGCAATTTAGCGGAGTAAGTTCATCGACAGGATTCATTGGCCTGGCTAACCAGTTTTGACAGTATCGACACCGCGAAGTTGAACAAGCATGTGAAGAAACTTCATGACGCGCACACCTTCACGCCGGTTATGATCGCACACTCGCAATCGCACGCCTCTGCTCTCGCCGAGAACATCTGCTCTGATTACAAGCTTCTCAACGACACTATGATTCGACACGAACCATTGATTAGGAAGAGATGGAGCAAGAAGTCGGTCGCTCAAAGGAGTGAGATCCTGCGAGCTGCCTGCCCAACAATCGCTATGGAGCACCAACCGGACTTCGCTTGGCGACACCAAAACATGATGTTCGAAGAGGGCGCTGGTCCAAAGCCCAAGGAACACGTCGACGTAATGCTTTGGCCATTCATCAACCTGGAGGATCTTACAAAGCCGAAGTCCTTGCTCATCTACCTGAACTCGAGGGCCCGCAATCTACCATGGACCTTTGCGACGGGTGAGGTTGCTTTCTCTCAGTATGGCGTCCTATGTTCCAGTTGTAAGCCGCGTGAGATGTTGGCGACTGTACACTTCATGCCCAATACCGACCCTACGGTATATGGCCAAGTTCGGAGAGTTCATGGCTGCTGTGGTCAAGTCGACGGGGAGATGATTCATTGCGATCTCATTCAAGGCTTGCAGATGTTGAAAATGCAGCAGCGCATCATGAGATTTCTGGTTTTGTGTTGCCGATACATCTTGCACGACATGACAGAGGAGGAGATGCTGTCTGGACCAGTCTTGGAAGAGCCGCCAGTCTCAGAAATCCTCTTGCCAGTGGATGGCAGTCATGTCAATCTCGCCGACACCATCGCGATAGCGCCCTATATCAAGCGAGGGAATCTGGAACTTGGCAGACTTCGAGGCTACGTCAACGCGATGTACAGCGAAGCTAAGGATCATGTACTGTCTCTACGAGAAGATCCCTCCTATCTTGCGGACACAATTATCGACATTTCTGAACACAGCCGTGAGCTTATTCCGGATGCATGTGGTCGAATCGATCAATCTGTTGATACTCCAGAGTTCCTTATGGGTGTCACAAGTCACATAATCTCACAGTCATACCAGAGGCTGATAATGTGGTCCGAAGTCTCGGCAAGACTAGATCAGCTTTGCCTGCACGCCCAGAACGGTACCGCTACCAAGAATCAGCTACAGAGTGTCCTTGATCTGGAGGCGCTACTTGAGCGCGCCCGAAGTTGCCTCTTGGGAGACGTCACTAGCACCAGTATGGCGTCACCCACGATGCGGAACTACTATGAACGCATAGTTTCTGGATCAGGAGATGGCCCATATACACAGATCGCCATCGCAGGAGGATACACACTTCCAAAGGAGGGCGAAGCATGGATGCTGAGTGTGTTTCATCGTCTGCAGGCTTTCAGTCAGAACGACTCTCGGAAGAACATTAATGGCTTTGCAGAGATGTCCGGGGGTGAGAACATCAACGTTGACATTGATCTACACGCCACATTGGACCGTCTAGACACTCTCTCACGCAAACATCAAAGCGCGCGCGCTATGCTTACAGCCCCTTTGTCGTCTCTCATCAGCCAGCTCTCCATCGTGGAAGAGTGCCTTCATCAGATTGAGTTATGGAAGAAGTCATCGGAGATCTGGATGTTACTTTGCACATCCGGTATGAAAGCCACAGAGTCGAACAAGGGAAACTTCTCGATAAATTGGGCTTATTACATCTATGCTTATAACATACCCGCCTATTTGGTCAACCCAGCGCGAGGAAAGCTACGCTATCCCATCGATAAGCCGCGAAATGCTCAGAGCGTGAAGACGATGCGAGACTCGGAGTCAAATCTTGACAAGTTCTGGAGTTGTATCGACTCTTTCTACGAACGCAGGACGGGTGTTGCGCAAGATGAAGTGGTACGTCGATGCCTCCTGGAAGGAGGTGAGATGCGCCGAACTGCTCCGTGGACTGGCCCAAGCGTTCCCACAGAGTGCTTTCAAAGCATCGAGTACAAAGCCATCAGCAACTACGACCACGATATTGCACTACAGATTACCGGAACCTTCGATAAGCCGGCCACACGGGGTAGTGCCAAGCGAAAGAAGCGCCACCATGCTACTCTAGATATCACGCCGACGACTCAAATTGACGAAATCGGCCACCCAAGCCCGGAGAAGAAGCCCGAGAGAGTCTACTGCGTCGATAAACGTGCCCACAAGGTGTTCAGGACCCTGTTCCATGTCCCTCTTTCAGATTCTGGAGAGACACCAAAGGCAATCAAGTGGGACGACTTCAAACGCGCCATGATTCGGGCTGGCTTCGCTGCCGAAAAGCTCCAGGGCTCAGCCTGGCAGTTTACTCCTAGTATTGCTACGGATGTCGCTCGTGGCATCCAGTTTCACGAGCCACATCCCGATAGCAGCATCCCCTACATCATGGCGCGGCGTTTTGGCAGGAGGCTTCAGAGGGTATATGGCTGGCATGGTGGTGTGTTCAAGTTGGCTTGAGCGGGAAAAGAAGCTGGGAACACAAAAGTTGGTCGACGGAGGGATGCAGCTCGTGCGAGACATCTACACACACGTGCAGGGGTACTTTGCTAATCGTGGCGATGGTTATTCTTTTCTTTCCACTTGGTCTGCCAGAGAAGTTTTGGTTCTGCATGCATGGCTACGTTTCTCAACGTTCGAGTCTCAAGACTCACACGCCGCAAAGAATGCGTATACGCTATCCAAAGTTCATCATCACAGTTACGTCGAGGTTCAGCATCGGACCACCAATACGTAGCAAATCCAAGATTCCATTAAAGCCACCACCTTGCGTGAAGAGCCTTAGCATCAGTCTACTGGAGCATTTCTCCTTCAAAATGTGTCCGACCTTTTCATAAGCACATACCCGTCGTACCTCCTTTTATAGTACCACCAACTCTCTGGATACACTGCGATCTCACGCGCGCCAATTGCCATATTGTCGAGACAAAGCTCTTCGACATCCTGCTTTAGCTGTGCATGGTTTGTGTTCTCACTAAGAAGTCTTAGGCTACGGATTTGTCGGACTGGAGCTTCACCAAGCTTGCTCAAATCGAGAACGTAACTCGCCGCACAGAGAATGAGCTTGGCCGCGGTATGCTAACCTGATAGTGTCGAAGAAGCATTGCTAAGGCCGAAGGCGTGAAGCGCAATGCGGTCTGATCCGTTCGCGCATGGGAGGACGCGAAACCAGTGCTGAGAACAGGTGCAGGGCGCGCACCAATGCTCACCGATACAACAGCATTCTATACGTAAATGCCGCAAGTTCCAAGTCGTAATCCTTGCGTTGAGCAACCTTCCTCGTTCTCTCGACCAAAGGCGCCTATCGCGCTATCAACCCAATCTCCCAGGATACATCGCGTCTATAGACACGACGCTACATCTAGTGCTTTTAATTTCAGATTCCTTCGCCATAGTGAGGGCGACTGGTGAAACAAAAGATGTGGCCTCTCTTGACAAGCGCCATTCAAGTGGCACGTTATGCTGCAAGCTCTCCACCTCTGACACCTGACTGGACATCGGTTTTCGGATATTGAGTTGGCGCTCCAGATCCGACGGAAGCGTTGCGTCTGAGCGGCTGGGGTGCGCACGATCTTGGATGACGCGAACAATTTGACTGAGTACTGCGAACTCAATCTTGAGCTTGAAGCTGTAAACAAGTGATTTGAAGGTCGTCTGTATCATGTAGAGGTTCAAAAATTCCGTTGTGAGTAACGCGATATCCAGTATGAGCAGGAGTATGCTCATTGCGACGAGCTGCCACATCCACTTCCTGGCCTTTCCGTCAAAGATTACGCGCATCAGCTTGCGGGTTTCCCATAGGTAGATGCAGGATATCGAGATCTCCTGGATGGTGAAGAGAGTCATTTGTATTTTCTCCATGACCATGTAGCCGCGGAGATATCGCTCTGGGTGGTTAGTGAATAATCGTAGATTCAGGACTACGGTCGGCATGCAAAGGTATACTGCTGAAACAACGATGGCCCAAAAGATAAACCGTAGAAGCCTGAGGTTCGGCGATATCAGGTGTAGGCGCGAGTACAGAACCATGGATTGTCCGGGTACCATCAATATCCATCCGAGCGTAAGGAGCGTATTGTAAAGGCGAGGGTCATGCGCAACGCTGTTTTGTTTCATCCACGCCCCTGGAGACTCAGTTAGCCATCACTTCTACCAGTCTAGAAGTTTATGCCTACCTGTCGCATACGGCACAATGCTGAGTGTGTTGACTATCAAACTCCAGAAGTATAGACCAGTGTACCGTCTGAATACGACGAAGATGAGGATGATGAGCTCAATCGAGTTGTACCACGCGATGGCTGTGAAAGCTGTCATTGCCCGAGGAAGAACGCGATTAGTGCCGAATACGTCGAAGTTGGCGCCGGTGATGCCGTTGGCATTGGTGACGTTCACCATCTTGTCGAGATTGCTATGTAACTGGACTTAAAGCTTTGATTGAGTGTTCCACACACCACATTATACTTCGTAGATGATAAGCCCCGACATCTCCATCGACCGCACGGAGTGTGTGATGTTGAAGCCAGCGGCGCAATGTAAGCATCGTTGGATTTGGTCTAGCGTCACCGCATACCGCTATTTTTGTGTTACGTGTTGGCCATGTATGGCTGCCAACACCAGATAGGTCAGATAAGGCGCGCAAATTGATATTGTGTATCGGAGTACTAGATCGTGAAGATACCGTGCGGTGTTGGCTGACACATCGACGTGGCTGCTGCGTGGAGATGGAGACGAGCACCTGCCAGCCTATGCGGCAGCCCGAAACGCTATGTTTAGCCTCTCAACACCGTTTTACACAGGAAGTCCGACTCCAAAGCTAGACGTTAGACAAATCGTTTGAATCCTATACTTCAGAGGTTGTAGGCTTTACGAAGCTATACTGATGATCAACGTGGGGTGGGGCAAAGGATGCTGCAGTGAAGCAGGCACGACGCGATGGCCAAAGAGTCTGCGGAAATTCGCGAACAGTATGAGTATCTTTGCACAGAAGCGCGCTTAGTCGTCTATTTGGTTTGTAGGTCGACGTGCATCGTGATGGACGGTGGGATGAGGGTCGCGTCGCGTCGCGCGTCAGGGGCGGACGCATGATTACTCAGATATGACGTAATGCTCGATCCACAACGAAACTCCAACGCGTCTCTCCAGCCACCCCATCTCGAATATCTTTCACGCGACGACTCCATCCCCAGATCCTACAAAACGTTGCCGCTATTTCCATCTTGAGAATGTCCGAATGATCGAGTTGACGTAAGCGAAGTGACAATGGGTCGCACGCGTCGTCTTTTAGCACACATTTTCCGGCAGCGGGAGAGGAAGGGCATGATGCCGATGGATCACCGTTGAGAGTCTAAGCCCAGATATCTTGATGGAGGTGCTTAGAATCCTAGCTGCCTGGCCACAATCATTCCAAGGCCACCCATACGCAGGTGTGTGAGCGGAGAAGTTTCTACCTGTACTGTTCATCTTTACATGTTGTCATTCTCATTTCATGTCATTTACGGGTCGTGTCTTCAAAGTCTATCGCACTCTCTTTCGTACTCCAGCATGTCGGTCATCAGATCAAGAATAGTAGTATGGTATCTACCATCCTATAAGCTACAACTCGTCGTCTTCATTATCTCCACTACGAGGCTACCCTTCAGTCATCTCAGGGCTGCCTGAAAAGAGTAAAGACGAGATTCTCGAGCGCTGTTTTGCTTGTGGGTTCGCGGTGTATCCTAAGGCTTGACGTCAGAGACATGTGTCTGTATCTTTCCCTTCCTCTTTCACTTTCTTGAAGCTACCGCTTTTATGGCCGCTTGTGTATGGTGACTTGCTATTGTCGATGACAAGTCATAGCTTCGTGTCTCGCACTTCTTAGAATTTCTACGAGCGCTACCTCTAATTGGACGTTGCTGGATCTTTACGCCTGGAATATCCTATTTGGGTAGATCACGCTCGCACGTTTTGCTATTATGACGCATTCACCTGGACCCAGTCACGCAAAGACGTTACTGGCTCAATGAAAGTCGGTATTCAGTCGCTGCAGTCCTCCAGGTCCCTGTCGCACGCGATATCTTGGCCAAAGCGTCGCTCTCACGACCTTCTAGTCACAATACCCCGCTCAGTCGCATCACACCGCGAGTCTGACCTACTTTCTTGCAATACTACACACATTTCTTCTGTCAGACACCTCTTTTCCTGTCGACCTGTATCTTCTTGCAATGGCTACCACCAACTCTGCCCCCGTCTTCTCATCTGACGGCCCCTTGTCCCCTCATTTGGTTGAGTATCTGGAGGCCATGGAGGAACGCATTGTTTCCCGTCTACTCGCCGCGCTCCGCCCGATGTACGAGGCTGGCGCGCTGGAACAGATGCTCGCTAAGATGATACCGGTCGTCGTTGCTTCAGTTCAGGAAGCGATGCGCGCCGAGATATCACCGGCGGACAACAACACCGTAAGTCTTGCGTCGCGTGATGAACGATCACCAGACTGACGGAAAATAGACCCCTAGGTCGAGACCTCGTAAGACTTCTCGCAACCAGAGATCACGCCGCTCTGCTATTGTCGCGCGGTCACACCTCCAGCAGTACGAGAACGTTACCGGGCAACATAAAGACGTGTTCGAGGACCTTTGTACTGCCTTCAAAGTTCTGAAGCCTCACCAAACCTTCGACGAGTATTATCTGGATGTCGCGAGCAAGAAGCCTCTGCCGTCACTTTCGAAGGCTGAAGAGCGCATCCTTCTCCATGAACCCCGCGTGGTATCCATTCTTGAGTACGCCAGTAGTACTCCTTTACCAGACATCTCCAGTGACGAGGAATCCTCCGACGATTCATCCGACGACTCGTCGCTATTCTCGTCGGTCAGCAGCTACAGCACCTTCACTACGGAGGCGTCACTGTCTCCTGAGCTTGACCAAGCCATCGGCAGAGTTGAAGACTCCGCCAACTTACAAACTGATATCGACGACGACAAGAGCGCCCTTGCCGAAGTCAAAGTCTGTCATGATGCAGTATCGGCAGAGCAATCATTCACCATTGAGCCTACATGGGCCCCCCAGAGTAACGGCGGTACGGCAGATGCGCCTGTTACCGAATACACAAACGACGATGGCAACGACCAAAACAGTATAGTCCACGTTGCCGCCGCTGGTGTACATGAGACCCAGCCCACCACTCTCCAACCGACACACTCAACAGATACCACGGACCGCGATGCCAGTACTAGTGAGCTGTTAATCGTCCTTGGAGCAGCATCGCAAACCGAAGCGATGGAAGTCTGCATCCCAGAACTTACTCATTCTCGTCTGGTCGACTCTCAAAACATGCGGGCAGAGTTCAGCCAGACCATGGACGGGATAGAGTCACAGCCAGCTTCTCGCGATATCTCCAGCGTGGTACAAGACGATATGGACGATGTCCAAGTCACTAGCCGCGTGGATACCGAGGAGCAGAACATGGTTGACGCGCCCCCGCCTGAGAGCACTACTGAATCACGAGCGAGAATCAGGACCCAGGCAAACACAAGGAATCATTGGTCGAATGGCATGGTCAATTACCTGCTAGAACTAATTCCTGATCTTCACCTCGTTCTGCAACAAGCTCTTCCACAGATGGTGCTGGAGAAGCAGAAGAACCGAATTCGGGACGAGATCTTCGACTATATCCGCGAAGCAGAGTCTGCGAGAGGGCTGGCCAATGACCTCGACTTCGCCATGAAGAACAGGCTGATGACTAATGCAGAATACAACAGAGTAAAGGAATATGCCCAAAAGGTTGCTCAGAGCAATCATATTGGCACCTCCCAGACTGCTGCCAATAGTGCCGCGCAGTCAGCTAGTCTCTCCGCTCCTCCTGAGACTTCGATCAAAGACCGATTCATCCGACTACTGATCGAAGCACGCAGAAAGATGATGAACAAGAACGAGCAGAACAAACTCAACTCTGCCTCAGACACGTTTGAAGGCCAGTTCAACATCTCATTCGAGAGATCATCAGACATCGAAGTCATGATGAATTACCTCACCAAACAACCCCAACTCCAAGCTTGCGACAGCAATGGCAAGCCGATGATAGACGTCGGAAAGACCGTCGAAATTATACAAGCTCGCGTCGAAGACGTGAGTCCCCTTGGAAGCGAAGAGATTGTCTGGAGGTGTATGGAAGCTTTGGCCGCTCAGGATCTGAAGGCTGAGAATGAAGCCCTCTCTGATAAGATCAGCTGCGCTATTCGCCAGAGGCATCTTCAGGTACTCTTCGAACGTATCGCAGAAAGGAATTTTGGGTTGTACACCGCGAAGAACATTCAAGGTGGCCTGACCTGGGACGAGACGAAGGATATTGCGAAGAAGGAGGAGCGCCACTACTTTGAGCTCCACCACCACAATCGGTCGAGGCGGAACAACCTATCAACCTACCGGGAACATATGGATAACAAGATGAAGTATTGGGGCCACAGGGACAACATGAGAAATGAGATTACTCGTCGAAGGGCCGCTGAAAACGAGGCTCTGGGCCAGCCCCCTGCCACAGATCCCGTTGGTGGGGTAGAAACAGCGATTTCCTTTAAGGGAAAGCGCAGCATTGCTGACATCCCGCACGATGACAACGAGCAAGCTCAAAAGCGGATGCGAGAAGAGCCCGCTGAGCCCAGTGAAGAGCAGGAGCGTACTGCGACGAGGAAGAGGGAAGCACGAGAGTCTGCTGACTCTGAGAGCAGTGAGCGCGTAAAACGGAGTCGTGATTGAGTTCTTGGTATCAAGGCAGTATCTCTCCACGGATTTATTCTATTCTGGTTGGCCTTTCTGTTTGTAGTTCTTTCCGCGCAGTTCATAGGCATAGGACATGTCTTCGGGCGAGGACCTCCTATCTGCCTAGCTTTGTTTCCTTGCTTTTCGTGTTTGCGTTAAACTAGAAATTACCCCAGCGAATGAGAATTGGATATAGCCACAGTAACGACGTATTGTGATGCACTATGAAAGCTACCTGATCTTCTACCTCTACTCATGAGGTCCAATATACTGCTTGTAACCTTCATGTCTCCCTTCATACTGCATAAATTGTTCTAGCGACCTTTGTCATGCTCTCCCAATCGCCTGTTGGGCCAAGTCGTTACCCGCGTCTGGTCCATCGGCATCGTCATCCGCTCCCAATGGAACCTCCTTCGATCTCATATCGCATCTAATCATCTGTCACATTGTCTGCTACCGTCTTCGGAGTGCGCGATCCATCATCATCTTCTCCAGACCCATCGTCATGTCCATTCACTTCCATATGGTCTATCGTAGTCCGTCGGATCGTACGCGTCTCTGTCAGGAGTCTCGGCCGTCCAGGACCCCCTAGAGCTCAACCAAAAGTCCCTGACATGGCAAAAAATGAGTTCCTCGCTCGTGTGCGGATCAGCTAGTTCTTTGCTGGCAGTCGTCTGCGGGTCGTTGATCTGCGCTTTATGATGAAAGCGAGCTACCCTCTCACAGTAGTCTCTCGAGATGTTGCCGCTGTGCAACGGCGGGTACTCGTCATACGTGACCTTGATATCTATCACTCGCAACAAACTCTCCACGTCTTCAGCGTCGTAATCGTCGTTCGGCCGGAGATTGTGCTTAGAGTCTTGCGCCATGAGGACCAGGAACAAATACAGGGCCGATGCAAGAGTGTTCCGCTCATATGCGTCAGGCTGCGGGCCGAACATCCCATCTCTGTCATTTTCAAAATGACAGGCTGCACTCTCGAGGCCTTCCTTATAACAAATGATCATGGCGCGCCAAAGGATCGGATCGGGGATGGTCTGGCGAGGGAAGATGCGTGAAATTTCGATCATATGTTTCGCTAGGTTATAGATGGGTTGATAGCCGAGCGGCGGGGTTGCAGATACATCCCATAACACGAGTTCACGGGCATTCGTCTCTCGCACCGCCCGAGACAAGACCACGCGATCATGGTGGTGGTTGGGTAGACCGAGCCCCTCAAGCAGGTATTGAATCAGGCCGATGATGCGCGGGGTCCATGCATTCTCATCTTCCTCTCGAACATCTGGCTCAAACGCATTTGTTATTTCTGTCCATAGCACGACCAAAAACCCCTCCCTGTCATGCACGTTTAGTAGCCGGAGATTATGTCCTGACATAGTTTGATCGCGTAGTTCGGAACGCTCCCTTCGCACCTCAGCAATTTCAGATGCGGAGATTGCTCGAAATAGGACGCTTCTGCATTGCGGACATGTGCCCTTGCTGTCCGACTGTCGCAGCCACGCCTCAAGACAGACCCTGCCGAATATGTGTCCACATTCGCGAATCTGATACGGCCAGTGAGCGTTATCGAATGGTTCTCTGCAGATGCTGCATTCGGCGAGCTCGAGCCCGTGGGCAAGGAAATCGGTGCGATTGCTGGGCAAGGCCGGGGTCATTCTCGAAGAGTCTGGCGTCAGCGAAGAAGTGTGGTTGAGTCGTGTGCGGGTGCGCTCGCACCTGTGTCTTGGGAGGCAGACGGGGATTGCGAGAGGGTGGTAAGGGTTGCGAATGTGGGCTCTCTGTGAATGAGCACAATGGATTGGGGCTGGACTTGTTGATATTAGGTCATCAGCTCCGCGTGTTAACCGTCACGCGCTTCTCGCGAGGTGTGAAAGGTCATAGGGTGGATCAGCAAACACAGCAATGACGTAAAGGAATAATAGCGGTTGTTGTAAAGTTGTACTGATTGTAATATTGGAAAATCGAATGCTAGTACGCTGGAAATGATGAGAAAAACACAAGTATGTACGATACTGACTGAACGCCATGTATGCTGTGCGACCAGCCAATGATGGCGCCGAATGCGAATCGCTCGAATCCAGAGACCTAGCTGCCGGCGTGGCCTGTAGGACCTTGGGAAGTGTCTGCAAGATATTAGCATTATGTCCACAACCACTCTTCTCTCGATCAGAATACTCACAATCCATAGTGACGAAAGCACGGTCCACCTCGTTCAGGCCCTCTAGACAGTACTGCAGGGTCTCCGCAATGTCATGGCACTTCCTCAAGGGCGTCTCCTCTTTCATGAGCACATCTATCTCCACACAGACACCATCACCCGCATGGTAGCACTTGAGACTCTTGAAACCCTCGACGAGGGGCGAGAAGCGGTATGCCATATACATCATCTTGCGCTCCACACGATCGCTGGCCTGCTCACCGGTCAAACGGGTGACATTCTCGAAGCAAGTGCAAGCCCAGTCGTAGATGATGAATAGCGAAAGGCAAGCCGCGCCGAGAGGATCGAGCCACCAGACGCCGACGTGGCCTCCAATGAGCGGAAACAAGAGGGAGAGCGTGTTGAAGATAACGTCTGATTTTGTCAGTCATTGCATTCCAAGAGGTGAAGGGAATGAGCCTACCAGTCTTGCAGTCTTGGGCCAAGGCCTGTACTTGTGTTGTCTTGACCCTTGCGCATCCTACCCAAATGGTACCCTTGACGACAATTGTAGCGACCATGGCGAAAATGGCAGCTGGTGGCAATTGAGATACACTGTGGTCACCACTTGGCAAGAGCTTCTTGACCGATTCTTGCAGAATCTGGAGGAACGATATGACCATCAAGATGGAAAAGACCAGGATGCCGATTGGTTCGAGACGGCGGCGGCCGATTGGGAACTTCTTCCGCAAACCCTCCACACGCCAGCTTACGAGCTTGTTGGTAGTCCAGATGATGACGGTGCAGAGCAAGTCAAGGGCCGAATCGACGAGGGATGCGATCAAAGACAGGGAGCTGGACCAAATGGCTGCTACACCCTTGGCCGCGAGGAGAAGGATATTTACGATTACGTTGATCTGTACTATGTCAGCTTATGAAGGCTTGCTTCAATTTTGGGACCTACATTGATCGCCCATCTCGCATGCTTAGCGGACTTTGCTCGCTTGTTGCGCTCCTCCTCGGGTAGAAAAGGTTCGAGGTCCTCTCCGCTGTTACCCAATGGTCCCCGGTCTTCAGCCACGCCATCGCCATCGACGTCTCGCGGGTTCATACTATCGACGATGTCGTCGGCGAGTGAAGAAACAACCATGTCGACTTCGGCCCAGTCGTCTAGGCGCTCGTTCTGTTCCTCGTAGAATCCGCGTACCTTCTTGTTCTTGATAGATTTCAACTGAGGGTGGATGTTAGCATCTGTATGAGCAGTTCGATCGTTTGGAACATACGCTCTCATCACTCTTCCTGTAAATTTCGAGCGCTTCATGGTCGATGTTGTCGATCAACTTCTGTTTCATTTCATTGGCGCGGTTGTCTTTGACGGTTTGTTCGATCGCATCGCGAAATCTACGCTTCGGCTTGACGGGGGTAATCGCTCCATATCCGCTTTCTAGGTCGACGCGCTGGTACTTGCTGAACTGTTCGACATTGTGGCGACGGTTGACATTGCCGTTGCTGTTGTCGTGGCTGTTGAGAACGTTGCGTCTGCCTCCAACCATTTTGTATAACTTTCGGGCCTTTTAGAGGCTCTGGGGTATCGTTGTGAATGGGAGTAAGGAAGAGGATGCAGGCAAGGTTTGACAAGAGAGACAAGCATACAAGAGGGAAGACGCGACGCGCTGTCAAACCCTGGCAGCCAAGGTTCCGAGACTTGGAGGGCGCCAATGCGTAATAGCGCTGGAGTGCGCATCATAAATTGGATGCGCCATACTCGATGTGGTGGCGTCCATGCATAAGACGGAGATTCTTGGTGGTGCTTGCTCCAGCTTGCGACAAAAGGCGATGAAAGGATGCTATGACATCACTCCCCTAGCGTCGCGTGGAGGACGCGATCTCGGCACCTCCGCGTCCGCCTTCATCGCGTTGGGCGCTTGGCAGGTACCACTGCTGCACATCACCCCGCAAGGCCATGCGAGCCGTCTTTTCTTTTGGGTTAGATGCAGCTGTTCCTTCTATTCGCACCATGGAAGTTGCTCTTCGAAAAGGAATATCGATGGAGGCACATCATGAAGCGGTGCATTGACGTCACGTCAAAAACCGGATGGCCATCAACACCAACGCCGTTGAAACACGTTCCGGCCATCGAGTGTGCCGCTTAGCCGGAAGGCCCGAACCATACATTCGGTATACTTACCTGGAACAACACTCCAGTGACAGTAAAAACGACATTCGCACCATTTGACAGGAAACTTTTCTCTCTCCTATGAGTTCGATTTCCGGATAAAACCCGTATAGATCTGTCCGGCGCGGACCGACCTCGGCAGTCTTCTAGGGTCACATGACACAGCTGTCAAGCCACGACTAGGTCACGTGAGACATCCTTCATCCGCATTGGACCGTCGTCGAACGCTCCGGGTCCTGTCATCTTCTCGTCGTTGCTTTGCGATAACATCGGCACGCTACAGCATCGCCTGATGATGAAGAGGTTGCTCAGACAGCCACGGCCAAGCAGCAATAGGCCCACCGGGCCTTGAGCCGCTTTACATAAGCAAGCCCCGCAAGTAATAGGTGTCCGTATTCTCCGTATTGAGTTTAATAGGAGGGCGAAGCTCGCCAAGTGAAGCCGAGCACTTACGCGGGACGACGAATAAAACCAAACTTGTCTGCCACTACACACCAGGTGTCCTGAGTGTCAGCAACAGCCCAGCATGGCAACATCAACAGCAAACGTCGGCCGCCCAAACAACAATGCGCTACTGGCTCTCATGGCTGTGTTGGCCGCGCTCGGGTTCTATACCATGCGCATCACGACCGCGATGAACGATATTCCTGTGGGCTTTCTAGAAACAGCAGCGTCGGGCGTTTTCCCAAATGGTGTGCCTATCAAGAAGGACTACACGGGCATCCACTTGGTGGACGAAGGTCTATCTTTCCTGGTGGCTGCCTTTCTATCCGGCCCGATGCGATGGAACGAGCCATATTATTGGCAACAACTTTACTTCCTTATCCAAATCACGGCCCTTGTCACGATCAACAATGTGGAGGCGTACCGGCAGCGAAATCAAAATAGTTGGCTGAAATAGTAAGTCTGCAAATGTAGGATCTGGCGAAACCGGAGGTAGCTGACAGAATGCAGTATTTCCATCTGGGCCTTCGTCTATCAGAATGTTGGAGCAGCTTGCATCGTCACTATCTGGTGGCTACTCCTCCATCGCGTCTCGCAGCCCAAAGCCTACTTTGAGAGCGGACGCACTGTCCCGTTGCCTTACGCGCGCGTGATCCTACCGGGCGTTTTCCTCTTCTACGTTGTCCCAACGGTCGCATTGTTCCTTCCCGACCAAAGCGCAGACAGGATGCAAAAGCTCCTAGCATTCTGGCAATTCACACCAATCCTTACCGGCATCCCCATGTGGCTCGTCTCCCTCTCTGGTACCTCGACCACCGTTACCGCGAGCAATCGGAATGCGGATGTTCGACACCTCAAAGTCCTCTACGCTCTCCTCTTCGTTCTTTGTGTGGCAACTCATTGGTACGCCATCCGCGGCATTTCCCTATCGACAGACCCTGATGTTACGTACGCCCGCGTCTTCTTACCTAGCACCTATACCTGGAAGAGGAACGCTGATTGGGGTTTGCTGTTCATCTTCCAATGGGATTGGCTCATCATTGGATTAATGTACATCATCCCGTCTTGGGTCGCTGTCTGCGATGTGCAGCGGATGAGGAACGGAGAGGCTACGCTCGAAAATCTCTTTGAGAGCTTTCTTGTCATTGCGGCCCTGACCGGTGGTGGTGGTCCGGGCGCGACGCTTGCCGCTGTCTGGTTCTGGCGAGAGGCTGCACTGGCGGAGATTGAGATTGCATCGGGGGCGAAGAAGGTGCAGTAATTGCGGAAATCGAAAGAAAGTTGCTAGGAGATCAAGACGCATTACCGATTGTGGACCACTGGTGACGAAGAGCAGAGTAACCATCAAGCCTATAGCTATCGAGAGTTCGAACCAGCATCCCAACTACCTGTATTACCTATGCCAATATTGGCTGCTATTTATTCGTCTAATGCCCTCCTATCATATCCATAACCCCAAACCCCCCTCCTGCCAATCTCATTGTCCTCAACAACAGTGCCTTCTACGATTGTTCGTCTAAGTTCAGCGCTAACAACGCGGCTTCTAGCTCGTCCGGGGACTCAAACGCTCCCGTTTGCACCAAGTCCCTCCAGCTTTCAACCCTATCAACGATAGCAAGCAACCGTTCGTCTGACACTTGTACATCTGAAGGGGTTACAGGTGCGACGTCTTGTTGCAGCATGGTGTACAGTTGCTGCAATAGTGATGGATGCTCGTTCCCGTTGTTGGTTTCCTGTACAAAGTCACGAACAAGTCCGTTCACAATCTTTGACACATGGCCTTGTGTCTGGGCTACTTGTGTTGTCGACATACGTGGTAAAATATCTTCAAGTAGAACTTGTGCTATCTCTCCAAGCGCAGTCGTGAGTCGGCCTATGATTCGAGAGATATCGTCGGGTGAGAGTGGTGTAGACATCGCGTTGGTCGATGACATGGTAGATGATAGTTGGTGGTGACCATGATGTGTTCTTATATATCCGTATGAAAGACTTTTGTTTGCTTCACAAAGCGATTCAAGGGATGAGTGGAAGGTTCTTATGATTAGGTACAAATTTCCTCACACCCTCAGCATGTGATTAGTAGAGTGGGGTCTGCTGACAGGATAGTAACTAATATTCTTAGAAATAAGGGTACTCACCCAGGTGCTTTCGATCCCAAACATCCAAGCTAAACACTCGCAAAACTTTGACGAAATGTTTTCATCGTTGATACACCTCATGGTCGTGACAGTAGCGTGGAGTACGTTTCCTTCACATCCCTTAACAGCGGTGAATCCAGGACCTTCTCCCAGTCTTCATTGAGAACATTCTGCAAAGTAACAGCGCCAATATCAACGAGTGACTTCGTCTCTTCCTGACCAGACCATGCAATTCTAGTCGGCCAGAATGCAATGTGAACTGCCCAATGCACCACCATCCTCGTTAGCCACGCTTTGCCGAGCACCTCTGTATGCCCACGAGCTGCAATATATGCATTCAAGAACACGCCGAGCAGCCCTCTACCGCCTCGAAAGCGATCAAGAAGGAATGCCTCGGCAGCGAACTGACCAACATCCGTTGCGCTAGTGCCGCGACGCACCATCTCCCAGTCCACGATGGTCAGCTCAACTGGCCGCAACTCAGCGTCATGGACGAGGATATTCCCAGGCCAGAAGTCGCCATGGCAGATGCACTCGTCGTCTGTTTCGAGTAGACTGCCGAACTTTTCGTTGACGAGAACAGCGAGCTGGGGGTCGTGACCGAACTGCGTCAACGCTGTGTGCAGGTCGTTGTAAGAGTATCGGTATACGTTGACAGCAATGGGGTTGTTGTTGCTGTCCTGTTCTTCGTGCGATGAAGCTAGCGAGAAGTTCTTTGCTGATACATGCAGTGCAGCGAGCCATCTGGCAAGCTGCTCTCCAATCGACGACATATTGAGCTTCGGGTCCGTATAAGCGTCCTTCAGATTACGACGCCCGCCATCCTCGATCTGGAGCAGCTTTTCTGATTGGTCGTAGGTCAAAAACCTTGCCGCGTGTACGTTCGAACCGGTAAGGCTCGTGGGCAGAGGGCTCTCGGTGGAAGATAATGCTTCTAGGATCCGAACCTCATAATCCATGCGGGCTGGATCGAGCGCAAAGTCCTTGTTGAATCTCAGGACAGGCTCTGCATGTTTGAAGATGCTCGTGGAGCCGTCGTGCTTCGTGACGCGGAAGACGTAATTTGCATTGCCTCCTGAGAGAAGCTGCACGCTAGCTGCTGGGAATCGGTTCGCTTCGAGGTATTGCTGGAGACCTTTCTCATCCGTAAGATCGTAGGCACTCATGCTGGTAAGCTGATATTGCTACACTGTGTTGACCGACGTATGTGGTGCGGAACCTTGGAAGCCTGAGAGGTGGCTGGGAAGTACGATGAGGCAGCCACGGCGCCTTTTGTACATCATCGCTGTACGGTATTCCGATGTTGGCAATCATTATGGGAGTGCAAACCTGCGAGACCATACGCAGTAGCGAGATGATACAAAATGAGTCATTTTGCAAGAGCTGTCCAGTGAAGGACCTCCGGGGCATCGACGGGCCGGATGCACGAAAGTGGGGAGTTGCGGGCTAGGCCGAGAACAGGCTAGCCTCTGTTCGCCGCTGCTTCCACTTGAGGCATCCATTTTACCCCGCTTGAGACAATACATCCATCAAAGTTGCACCCATTGTTACTACAGAAGCGCACAGGGAAGAACATCCGCTATCTCAGCTGATTCCGTTTTACTTATTCTGGCTTCTCTTTTTGCTGCGCTTGCTTAGATTGTGCACCGTCTTCCACTCACCAGTCGCTCGACCTGCGAGCGCTTCTGCGCGATGGAGACGCTCTATCCGACGCGTTTATCGAATGGTCAGATGCGCCTGCTACACATACTGCCCTCTCAAACCCCCGAGTCCCCAATCTTATGCGAGCTTCGCCAGTACGAGGTCGACGATAATCCCGCATATGAAGCACTCTCCTACTGCTGGGGCGACTCAAACGACCGACGTGAGATTCTCTGCAACGGTACAACGCACCTAGTCACCGCGAGCCTCTACAATGCACTTGTGAGGCTGCGGCTGACAAGCGAGGTGCGGATTGTCTGGGCAGATGCACTGTGCATCGCTCAGTCTGACGATGAAGAGAAGAGTTCGCAGGTCCGTCGCATGGATTCAACGTATCTTCGCGCCAAACGCGTCGTTGTTTGGCTTGGCCCCGTCGAGGATGAGCATACCTCAAACGTCAGGCGTCTTTTCGAATCTTTGGAATTGGTCGATGGTGATCCAACGGATTACGATTCCAATTGGCGCTTACCAGACGCAGGCGCAGCTTTCGCCGCTTCCGTACCATGGCATTCACTGCAAGCCTTTTTTTCTAATCCTTGGTTTCGTCGCATGTGGTGTATACAAGAGTTCAGATTAGCAGCTGATTTGGTATACTACTGGGGAACCGAAGAACTCTCCAAGTATACTGCAGTACGTCTAGCGAGCTGGCAGATGAATCATAGTCGACATTCAGGACCGGTCTTCATTACAACCTCCGTGACTTATGCCTGGAAAATGAACGGTCCACTGTCGTCGGACAAATGTCGTCTTTTACAAGCTCTCAGCACTTACAGGCGTTGGCATGCTACGGACCCTCGAGACAAGGTATATGGTATACTTGGGCTGAGAGAGCTAGGCGACGAAAGGACCATTATTCCCATTGATTACGAAAAGTCTATCGCAGAGGTTTTCCACGACGCTGCCACAGCAATTATTAGATGGACTAGCGATCTTGCAATCTTTGGCCACGTCTACCATGATGTGGACTACGACGGCCATCCAGAATACGAGTCTTGGGTTCCTCAATGGAATCAGTGGCAGTCTGTATCACATGATCAGATGATGGGTGGGCTGTCCCCTACGTCCAGCGCATACGGAACATGTGAGTTTACTGCGCCGAACGAGGGTATCACACAGCCACGTAGCCGGCAACTTGTGGTATGCGGTTCAGTATATGGAACTGTTTCCTGCGCAATCATAGTGCAAAAAAGGTTTTCAGACCTCAGCTATGTGGGTCGACTTGAAAGTACGAAGCTTATTCTGGAATACCCGGTCGATATACTTCTCGACTACTGGCGGCAGGAGGTATCCGAAGAAGCCCCAACGGGCAGAGATCTGAGTCCCGCCATGATCTCTATGGCACGGACATTGACTGGAGGACAGGTCAGATACCAATTTAGTTACTACGAAGCGAGCGAAGAAGCCGTGTCGGAATATTTACAGAGTTTCTTGGATTGGATCAGATTGCTATATGTACTTTCCAAACATGTAAGAGAAGATGGCACAATCAAGTACGATTTTTGTCAAGCTGGAACTGGTTGGAAAGTTTTTGGAGCTCTTGTGTCCCGCTTCTTCCATAAATGGGCATTGTTTCGTACCAAGGACGGATCTTATGGCCTCGGACCTGTCTGTCTACGAGAAGGAGATCTTATCGTGGCCCTAGAAGGAGCATATACGCCAGTTGCGCTACGACCACGGGGCGAGAACTATCTTCTCTTAGGCCAAGTGTACAAGGACGAGATCATGAATGGAGAATTGATCGAAGAGATGGAGAAAGGAATCCGGAAACGACAGCAGTTTTGTCTCGTCTAATCTACGAGGATGCAAGCAAAGATCGCAAAACAAGGATTACCATCGCCGCCCTCATCAATGCTTCCGCAAATACAAAACCGCCCACCCCAACAACCTATAAACCACAACAATAACCAGCAAATACCCCACATACTTCCCCGTATGCCCCATCCCAAACCCATAAACCGCCAACACCGCCTTCCCATCCACCAAACACTGATCCTGCAACGCACTCGGATACATACACTGACACCCCCCGTCCTCCAACCTCTCACACTCATAACTCCTCTTCCCAAACTCATTCACCATCATGCCCCTAAAGACATACGCCTGATAATCAATATAGTGAAAAACATACCTCCAAAACACATTGAGCGTATCCGGCTGCACCATAAACCCATTCACACACATCCAAAGGCCATTCGCAAACGCCGTCGCCGCCAGCGCAACAACAAAAATGGGTATGAGCGAAGAGAGGAGAACGACTAGAGACTCCGCGGCGAGTAAATCCAGAAACAACCACAGCACCCACATCCAGAAGCCGTCGGCGCCGGGCCGGAAATTGCCTAACCAGTAACTCACCACGCTGAACAGTATGGTAATGAGAAAGAGGTACGGCACGCCCACGACAAAGTTACTCAGCATAAACGCCGTGGGACCGTATAGTCCATTCGCGCGCTCTTTGCTGTAGATGGCGAGGTCTTCGAGGTACGCGGGGATGTAGGCGACGGCCATGAAGGACATGAAGGCGCCGCCGAAGAAGATGGCGTTGGTAAAGGCTTGGATGTTGGATTGAGTTGGAGAGAGGCGCAGCCAGACTGTGCCCATCATGATGGCGAGGCCGAGGTACATGGCTATGCGGATGCCGTAGGCGACGATGTCGCGGTGGGATTTCAGGAAGGAGCGGTGGGTTAGGGTTAGGGTGGTGTGGAGGGGGGAGGCGTGGGTTTTGGTGGAGGCTGGAGAGGATGTGATGGGGGTAGATGAAGCTGTTTCGGCGGCGGCACGGATGTTGGCGGTCAGGGATGCTGCGGCGGGGGAGGTAGCCCAGGAGGTGTGGAGGTGGGTAAGGCGTTGCTGGGCGGTGGTGCTGTCTTGTGAGAAATCTGTGTTGATGAGGTCGATGACGAATTCGGCTGGGTTCGTGTAGAGTGGCATCTACATACAGGGTGACATGTCAGCTCCTCTCTCACAAAAATACTAGATGGGCGTTGTCAAGAACAAAAGGACGTACCTCATACCCCAACCCCCCAAACCAGCCCTTCACCCCCTCAACCCCGCCATTAAAAACAACCTTCCCCCCGCTCAAAAGCATCAACCTATCAAACAACCTCCACGTCGCCGTCGACGGCTGATGGATACTCGCCACCACCAAAATCCTATACTTCTTCGCTATGTCTCTCACAAACTTGATGACTTCGTAGCTCGCCGCCGAATCCAGGCCACTGGTCGGTTCATCCAAGAAAAGGATTCTGGGGCTAGTGATGAGTTGGCTGGCGACGCTGACGCGTCGTTTCTGGCCGCCGGACACGCCTTTGCGGATCGGGGTGCCGATTAGCGTGTTGGATTGGGGGGTTAGGCCGAAGGAGGTGAGGAGGGAGGTTATGAGGGTTTTGCGGGAGGAGGCGGATATGGAACTAGGGGTGGTGAGTTAGAATGCTTTGGGATAGGGAGGGGTCATGTCGATTACCTTGGGAGGGCAAGCTGAGCAGCGAAGTAGAGAGTTTCGCGGACGGTGAGGGAACCGATTAGGGCGTCTTCTTGCTCGACGTAGCTGCTTAGTTTGCGGAAGGAGGATAGGGTTGTTGGCGCGCCGTTGACTCGAAGTGTTTGTTGGATGGTGGCTTTGGGTATGGCGGCGCGATGAGCGAGGATGTTGAGAAGAGTCGTTTTACCGGAGCCACTGTGTGATCTTCCGTTAGATATCTGTGTGTAAGGTTGATGTGTTCTGAACGTACCTTGGACCCATCAATGCCATCATCTCTCCGGCTTCGATCATGCCGCTCACGTTGGATAGGAGATCGATTGGCTGTTTAGACGTCCTATCTTTGACCGTGACGGTGATGTCTTCCCAGCTGAAGCTTTTGACTTCATCGTTGGTTAGATGCGCATAGTCAGTGCCTGAAGCAGCCTTCTCAACGTCCTCCGCAGTACTAGCCGAAGACATGACTGAACTCGTGAACCTGATCAATGCTTCGTGATACCTTCGTTTCGGGTGGGAAGCTAAGTGAAGGTACACTTATTGCGCACGAAATCCGTAAGAGCTAGCCAAGTACAATCCAACAAAGAAAGGGCAGCCCGCAAGCATATAACATGCGTCCCATCCCCGATACACTCACGCCCCCAAACCCCGACAACCCACAGCCCGCTGCGAAGACCCCGACGGTCCGATATCACAGACTGTCATCGGCGACAACAATCAATCCAGGTCACCGCAAGGGGTGGCCTGAAATCTGCGATATGCGGCGCTGAGATCTGCCACCTCACATGCATGCACACCTCATTCCGGAAACACCCTTACACCATCTCAAGATGAGATCAGCATAATCCTGTGGCTGAACGCTGTCTTCCAACGGGTATCTGCACGCCCGTATCGAACGGCTCGAAGCGAGTGTGGGTGATGAAAGCGTGGCGTGCAGGAGCGAGATAGATGGTATGTGGGTGTTGTGATTGTTACTGGCTCGTACACAATTGGGATGCAGGATGCAGTATGTTTGAGTATTAGACGCCGTATTCGGGGTCTTATTGGAAGGTCTCCTTGCAGTGCGGTGCGGCGTGGCTTCATGCCTACCTACTCCAGTTCCTTCCTGTGACAATGGAATCGGCGCAGCACTCACACATGCGACGTTACACTCTCTTGCAGAACAGCTCTGCAAGCCCGTACACCGATCCCGATAACGAAGCGGTGAAAGCCTTCCACAAAACCATCATACCACATCATGTCAGCAAAACGCGCTGTTCCGCGGCGTAGCTGAAGCCCTATCACTGGGCCAGCCTTATGAGCAGTTCGGCGACGTCGCACGAGGCGGCGTCCGTGCGCGTACAACGTCGCCGAAGATGACAGGGGCGTAGATCTAAGCGACTCAGCGGGCTTGCAGGACCCCAGGCGCATCTTTTTGTACTCGCGCTCCTGATGATTCGACTGGAACGATTTGGAGTGGGTACGGCCCCGGACGCCGTCTTGGCTATGTAGGTATGCTGCTGCACGCGTTCCCAAAACGTGCTGACATGCTGCATGTCAGATCTATTGCTGTGCCGGGGCTAAAGATAAATGTCATGTTAAATTCGCCACTATAGCTAAGGTGATGCTACAGCTACAACAGCCTTTCTTGGCAGGAATGGTACAGAAGAACTCGAAGCCGCGCATATCTAATACATAAACTCGCTAATCTCCAACAACTGCGCATCCAATGCCCTCTTCGCCTGCACACTAGCCTCCCTATTCTCTGCATTCAACTTCTCTTCATACGTCATCTGCAACAACCTCTTCACTTCCTCTTCACCAAACACGTCGCCGGGAACACCAAAGCCTTTACCATAGTCTTTGGCCCGAGCGATAATCGCGTCTGGGCCTGCGGTGAAGAGATCGAAGAAGAGGGCTGCGTAGGGTAGGGTGGCGCCGTCTTCGATGTTCTTGAGGTTCTGCTGCAGGACGAGGATGTTGAGTTGCATGAGCGCGCAGCCGTTGGTGTTCATGCGTGTGATTTTGGAGGTGCAGAGGTTGAGGAGGTAGGTGTCCATTAGAGTTGCGAGGCCGCGTGTGATGTGCACGTATGAGGCGGTGGGTATGTAGGTTGATACTTCGGTGTCGAAGGAGACGAGCGTGGCGTTTAGAGCTAGGATGGCGGGGTCGGGGTCGCTGAGTAGAGTGTCGATGTAGATGTTGGGCTGGATGCTTGCGTTGAGCGAGTACAGGATTGTTGATCGGATGGAGAGGTGCAGGGTGCGAAGTACGCGTGTGCTGAGGGCTTGGTAGGTTCCTACTACTGCGTCGAAGATACTGCTCGTTGATTAGTAGGACACGGCTTTTATGGATATCGAGACACTTACGCGGCTGTATCTGCGCTCAATGGGAGGTAAATATGAGCGCTCTGTGGTCTGGGATCGGCAGAGGAGAGTTGCGTCCATCGTCTGTTGTGCCTCTGGCCACTCGACTCAGCGTTGATCGGGTCAGAGGCACGATCACTGATATGCCGAAGTTGGGCGGTCTTGGTGGCCAGCCACTTCATGCTGGTGTACAGCAAACATAAGCTGACGATACTCTTCTTGTCCTGTATCATGTCTGCTTGATCTAGAGGCTCATCGGCTTCGACTGCTTCGATCAAAAGCGCAACTTCACTCTCGACGGCCTTGTTCAAGCTCTCTTGGTCGGACGAGTCTATTCGCACCAGATGGGCGATGAGGTCTTCCATTGCTTCGGACTCTGACCATACGGCAGGAGCCTTCATAAGACGACCACTTGCTGTAGCCTGTGATCGACTGACAAGGGCTTTATACCAGCCGGTGCACTTCTGAGCGTATGTGTCCATTTGATTGACGATGAGTTGGGAGAACGCTTGGTCATGGGGAAGGTTATCCAACATCTTGCAGAAAGCTGTGATGAGTGTGAAGAATTGCGCAGTACCCTGCTGAGTTAGCATGAGGAGCATATGACGAATGGAGAACGTACCTTGAAAATGGGCTTCTTTGAGTGTTTCGACCATTGAGTGTCCTCATTGAATGAGTCAACCTCGATGAAGGTCTGAGAACATAACTCGATAAGGGTCTCATCGAGCTGCGGATGGAAGACGTTGACGAGAAAATCGTCCAAGAATGAGGTCAAAGTGCTCATGCTAATGTCGGCGTTTGAGGGTACAACCTCCTTCAACCGGTTCAGGAAGTCTAATGATGGCGGTAATAGTATGCCCATGTTGAACACACTAGGCTCAACGAGCAATTTATGCCCAGTCGCACTGCCATCGAGATTGGTAGCCGTGTTGGTGTTGACATCCTCTGGTCTCTTCGAGTCAGATACAAGTCCGGGCACAGACGTCTTCAGGATGACCTCAAGATCGTCTCGCTCTTTGGAGAGCTCAGATGCTTTTGTATCGACGTCGGATAGCTTGAACATGCGCTTGCTCCGGTCCCGAGGAGCGCGAGAGAATGCGCTGCCGGTAGATGCCTGGCCCTGACCGCCTCTGTAAGACGCTTCGCCATCCGTAGCAAGATAGTCGTGAAGCAGTGACCGCATCTAGATTCTGTCAGCCGAGCAGCATGTGCAGTACTGCAGATAACCAACCTCGCTTTGATAGAGCTTCCACAACTCTTTGAAGCCGCGGGTCAACGTCGCACTTGATGCCCCTCGGTTTTCCCGACGGACGATGCCGGCCACAACATCGTGCACAACCCGGTGGCTTTCCGCAATCGCTTCGAATCGTGCATAAAGGGTCCACATCAAGTCGTTCAACAAAGTTGTTCGAACATCCTCATTTTCTACTTCAGTCTTTGCCTTGCCTTTCTTCTTGGCGGAGTAAGCTCGCAGTATGCTCGGGTGCCGTTGCGCGACCTCGTTGTTAGACTTGTCGACAACCTTGAAGAGCTCGACCGGTAGGCGTTGCTCGATGGTGTCTACTGCCATGTCTAGGCGGCTCATCTTGTTCAGTGCTTCCATGACCAGCCGTATGTACTGAAAGGTGTCTGTTTCGGGGTTGTGGGTGGAGTCATCGGTCATCTAGAAGTGTTAGTAGGGTGCGTGATTGGTATGGGCCTACATACTGGTTCGGAGGTATCAAGACCATCAAGGAAGTAGTAAAGCAACCGACCCCTCGCGTCAGTCTGGGCACGCTGAGACAGGTCACCCTTGACTTGGTTCTGAGCATACTCCTTCCACCTGTCTTCGCAGTAGGGCGATTTGAGGTAGAGATGGCTGTGGAGTTCTTCGATCAAGATGTCGGTCAGAGACACTTCCTGGTTGCTGAGGTATGTGCGCAAGTCTGATAGGGCGCCAATCTTCTCCATCTCAGTCTTCCGTATCATGCGTAGCGCGTCTTGTAGTATGTCTACTGCTGTCAAGAAACGCTTCTCCGATATGCGAGCCTCCAGCCGCTCGGGCACGAGCTGTAGTTTCTCAATCGTGTCGAGCATCTGTAGCATCTCATCGTAGTTTTGGGATGTGGTCGCAAACTCTCTGAGCTCTGGCTTGGCTGTAGAGAGGGATGATTTGGCCGCGACAAGCGAGCCTTTGAGGGTCCTGACACGGTGTTGGGAGCTTTGCAGGCTGGACTGGATCTGATGGAAGGTACCGATGGAACTGTTGAAACCCTGGTGGTGCTCGTTGACGATGCCTTTGAGCGCATTCTGCAGCTGGTCGTGTGTCTGCTGGAACTGACCAGCTTGGCTTGCCAGACCGAGCGAACTTGAGTCCATAAGCTTCAAGGCGACTTCGATGGGCACGCATTGGTCTTTGGTCATGAAGTCCCAGTTCTGCCGTATATATTGGAGGACTTCCTCGATGGCCTGGCTGCCCTGTCCGTTGTTTGCGTTCCTGGGGCGGCTCCCATTCTGGCGCTCTCCGCTGCGTCGCTTCGCCTGGCTGCGCTCGATGCTGGTGGGCCGTGTGACCTGGCGAGGGCTCTCGTCACGCCCTGCAAACCCGCCTCCCCCATAGCCACCCGCCCTGCGCTCTCGGTCGCCGCTGGGCCTCCTCTCCATCTCGTCTTCTTGGGCAAGGCCACCGTAGCCACCGGGTCGTCGGGGTCGCTCGCGCTCATTGCTCGGTCGGGGTGGGTAGTCGTCCTGCTGCGCGCTCATGCCGCCGTATCCGCCTGGTCTTCGCGCTCGCTCGCCGCTCGGTCGGCCGTCGTAGCTGCCGTCGCCGCCGCCGTATCCATTATATCCTCCTCCGTTGTAGCTGCCGTTACCGTTGGCATAGCCTCCATTGGGTCCCGCCCGCGAGTAGCCCGGATTGCGCGACATGGTGCACTCAGGCGTCGCGCAGTGTTGTGTTCGGTGCGTGGCTTATTTGGGCATGCATGGTGCGCAACAGTGAGGATTGCGCGTCATTGGGTGTCCATGTGGTGCATGTGTACTGTTGCGGGGAGCTCGGGGGTGTTGGAGCAGCAGCAGGGATCACCAACGCGAGTCTACTATGAGAGCAAGGCCGAACATGAACATGAAGCATGATACTGTGGGGGTAAAATTACATTGCACTTTGCAGGTTCCCAAAAACATATTATATATAGTCATGCAAAAAAACTTGAAGAAAATTCCAAGTTATCTTGTCTGCGCCGTCACGCCTCATGGACGCGCCAAGACATTGATTCCGCACGTTTCGCCGTTCCGCGCTCCCTGGAAGCTCTCACTCGCGATTCTTTATCCAACCACCAACGGAGGCAGTCTTCAGCCTCGCGCCTTTACCTCTCTGCCCTGCCCACCTGCTATGTCGCGCTGATCCCGTCTCACCTCCGAACCAATCGCGAATCCCATCTCCCCGATCGCGACTTCTCTCCCAGCATGGCTGCAGTTTACGCGAATGGCGCGAATGGCGTGAACGGCGCTGGCAGCATGTTCCCACCGCCGCGCTACTCGGACGTGCCCAGCTCCATCACCATCTCCGTCGCCGATGAGGAGGGAGGCCAGCTCGATGTCGAAATTCCCCTCGACGAGCAGATCCAGGACGACCCAACCGAGCTGTGCGACATTCTAGAGGCCGAGAAGAGCGCGACGTCGACGTGGGTCCAGGTCGCCGTCGCCTATGCGAAGCGCAAGAGGATAGAGACGGCCATAGACGTGCTGCGACAGGCCACCCAAGTCTTCAACCGCGCGCGCGGCGAAGACAGGCTCAGCATCCTCAACGGCCTCTGCTGGCTGTACCTGCTCAAGTGTCGCGAAGCACCGCGCGTTAGGCCTCGTATGTCATCGGAATCTCTACATGTGTACCATAACTAACACGTCCAGAAAACGCAGATTCAGACGTCAAACTCAAGGAGTACTGGATCCAGTCGGCCACCGGCGTACTCAACGATGCCTCCCGTATCAGCCCCTCGCACCCACCGCTGTTCCTCGCTCGCGGTGTCCTATACCTTCTCAGGGCCTCACTCCAGGGCCCGGCGACGGCGGCCGGCTCCACTGTCAGCCCCGAGCGCATGGAGACGCTCAAGCAGGCAGCCAAATGTTTCGAGGACGCGCTGAGGGCATCCGGCGGCAGGAACCTCATGGCTAAGATGGGCAAGGCCCGCGTTCACTACTCCATGGGCAAGTGGGCAGAAGCCTTGAAGGGATACCAAAACATTCTCGAGAGCTCGCCGGACCTCCTCGATCCTGATCCACGCATCGGCATCGGCTGCTGTTTCTGGCAACTTGGCCACAAGGACGAGGCAGCCAGCGCCTGGCAGAGATCTCTCGAGCTCAATCCAAGTTCCAAGATCGCCTTGATTCTACTGGGCATCTACAACTTCCAGCAGACCGCCAACCTTTCCACCTCCGACCCCAAGTTCGCCGCACTCATCAAGAAGGCGACTGGTGAATACATTCAGCCCGCCTTGAAGATCGACAACCAGTACCCCCTGAGTTGTGCCACAGTCGGTAGCTACCTTGCCCTGAGGAGAGATGTCGCCAAAACCGAAGACGTAGCGAAACGCGCCATCGAACTCACCGACACCAACGCCATAGCCAGCGATGGTTGGTACCTACGAGCCAAGGTCGCGCATCAACAGGACAACACTTCACTTGCCGCCGAGTACTACCAAAAGTCTGATCAGGCCCGTGGAGGCGAGGAGCGGGGTTTCATACCAGCCAAGTTCGGACTGGCTCAGATGAACGTCCTGATGAACAACTACGATGGCGCAAAGTTCCGCCTCGAGAAGATCCTCCAGCAATCGCCCAATGTTGAAGCCCAGACATTACTTGGTACTCTGTTCGCTGAAGACGTTTTTACCGCTCAGAACAACAAGTCCACCGAGGACAAATCCGCTGAGTTGAAAAAGGCATTGAAATATCTCGAGAGCGTACAGAGCGCATGGAAGGATCCCAAGAAGAAGGTCGTCCCTGACCAGTCGGTTTTGCTCAACCTGGCTCGACTTTACGAGACCGATCATCCCGAGAAGAGCCTGAAGTGTCTGGAAGAAGTGGAGCAAATGGAGATTGAAGCCATCCCAGAGGAAGATTATCCAGAGGGCGTCGAGGAAGGTGCTGAACTCACAGCGGCACTTCGCCAACTCCTACCGCCACAACTGCTCAACAACATGGGCTGCTTCCACTTCCAGGCCGAGCGCTACGTGCGAGCGCAGGAACTCTTCCAGGTGGCTCTCAACGCCTGCGTAAACGCCGAGAACCGCGACGACACAATCGATACGGACGCACTCGTTACCTCAATCAGTTTCAACCTTGCCCGAACTTACGAAGCCGAGGGCCAAGCGGAGGAGGCAAAGAAGGTCTACAACAGTCTGCTTCAGCGACACCCCGATTACGTCGATGCGCGCATTCGCCTTACCTACATTGCGTTGAGGGAGAACCCACAAGACGAGGGACCCAGAGCGATGAAAGATCTCTTCAAAGAGAACGAGGACAATGTTGAAGTGCGAGCCTTGTACGGGTGGTATGTCAACAAGTCGAAGAAGAAGACCTCCAACTTCGCAGCGGACGACGAGCAGCGACTATACAAACACACTCTGCAGAAGTCGGACAAGCATGATCGCTACTCGCTAATGGGCATGGGCAACATTCATCTTGCTATCGCGCGCGAGATGCCACGAAGTTCGGAACAGGACAAAGAGAAGCGTCGGAAGAGCTACGAACGAGCTGTGGAGTTCTTCGACAAGGTGCTCCAACTCGATCCGAAGAATGCGTATGCTGCTCAGGGTATCGCCATTGCGCTGGTAGAAGACAAGAAGGACTACTCCACAGCCCTGCAGATCTTCTCAAAGGTCAGAGAAACACTCAAGGATCACAGTGTTTTTGTCAACTTGGGACATACGTATTGCGAGATCAAGCAGTATGCGCGAGCAATTGAGAACGTAAGCTCATTGCCCTCCCTACATTGTTGACCTTGCTAACGCATCCAAGTACGAAGCAGCCCTATCCCGGAACAGACACAACGACACAAAGATCCTGGCTTGTTTAGGACGAACCTGGTATCTTCGAGCCAAGCATGAAAACAGCATCGCCGGATTCCGCACTGCTCTCGACTACTCAAAGCAAGCGCTCGCGGCCGCTCCTGCAGACCTCAACTCTCAGTTCAACGTCGCTTTCGTCCAATTCCAGATCGCCACCCGCATCTACCAGCTTACCGAACAACAGCGCACGCTCGAAGACGTCGACCAAGCCGTCACAGGTCTCAACGAGGCGATTGAAACCCTTGAAAAGCTCACCAAGGAGGAGAACCCGCCCTTCCCACGTGCCGACATTACCGCTCGTGCAAACATGGGTCGCAACACCATGGTCAAGCAGCTCGAGCGTACCCGCGAGAAGCAGGCCGCCTACGAAGGCGAAAACGCCACCAAGCTCGACCAAGCGCGCCGCATCCGCGAAGCCGAAGTGCGCCGCCGCGGGGAAGAAAAGGCCCGCGCAGAAGCAGAAGCCCTAGAGAAGAAGCGCAAGTACGCAGAAGAGCAACAGCGCCTCCTCCAGCGCGACCGCGAACTCATGGAGAAGCGCAACGAGGAAGAGCGTCGCCGCATGGAAGAAGATGAAGACAAGGAAGTCCGCAAAGCAGAGCGCAAAGCACGTGGACCCAAGGGCCCGAAGCGCAAGAAGAAGGACGCCGACTCCGACTCCGACGGCCTGCCCTCTGACGACGACGAGCCACGCTCAAGACGCAGACGCACTACAGCTAGTGGCACCGAGGACCTATCCGACGAAGAGCGGCCCCGCGAGAAGAAGAAGAGGAAGCTCGCCCGCAAGAGCGAACCAGTCGGTAAATACAAGTCCGCGGAGTTCATCGACGATGAGAGTGACGAGGACGGTGCCGCGCCCGCTGAAGACGGAGACAAGGCTGATGCCACGGCTGGAAGCGACGACGAAGGCGCTGCTGCTGCTGCGCCTCGTCCCCGCAAAGCCCGCGTCGTCGACGATGAGGATGAAGACGACGATGCTATTGCTGCCCCGAAAGCTAATGGTGATACCGCCATGGACGATGATGAGGATGAGTAGCGCTATCGCATGTCGCTCCATGGCGAAGGCCAACAGTCTTGGAAAAAGTATCACCATCTGGCGTTCGTTTGAAGTTATCCGTCTAATCCTTTTTTCTTGTTGCCTCTTATTCTTCCTTTCTTCTTAGTTCTTGCATCAGCGCTACGGCGTCTCCGGGGGGCGGCAGACAACGGGGGGAATCATATCATCAGCTCCGTTTTATTGTACGGCACTACTAAAATTTGTATACCATCACATGCAGGGGCGGGGCTTATAGAGATGCAATTCAAAGTAAACTGTACAATACGGACTGCCTTGTATGATTTGCTTGCTTTGGTGCTGATTGATGATATCTTTAAGCTGCACGTCAACCTAGGCATATCCGGGACACCCTGGAGCCTACATCAAGATAAAAACATGCGAAGTAGGTGGCCCAGGGTCAACGTAGGCTCCTGGGTGTTCAGTTTTTCCATCAAACAGCCCATTCGTCCTTGTCGTCTTTAGCGGTGATAAAGGGTTCGTCGACGAGCTTAACGGCGAGTTCCCCACACAGCACACTATTTCCACGTTAGCCAACATCCCCAGAAAGGACCAGTCAGAGAAAGAGGAAAGAACTCACCAACTACTTCCCACCAGCGCATCCAACTCCCTAATCGCCCTCTCCCTCCCCTTGCCCACCTTAACCCCCCTCTGCACCTCCGCCTGCAACTCCGCAATCCTCTTTCCCCTCGCAATACCCGCAAGCTCCACGACCCTCTTCGCAAGACAATCACTATGGAACGCATGCTGGCACGGAAACACAAAGAACTGCCTCGCCAACAACGGCAACCCACAGACATAGCACCTCTCCCCGGGTTCCACAATCGCATAACGCTGTTCGAGGGCCTTGATATCTGACTTGATATGCGTAGCCGTCGCCTCACTATCATCCATCTCCTGCTTCAAGCCATCAATCTTGTGGCTGTAGTCTTCGAGGGCGGCGCAGATTTCCTCTTTGAAATCGTCGATGACGACGAAGTCGGGGAAGAAGGGGATGAGGTCTTCGATGCGGAGGAGGTCGACGCGGCGCAGGAACTCGATGGCGGTTTTTATGCCGCTGGATTGCGAGATTACTTTCTTGGCGATGGCGAGCCAGAGCTTTTTGCGGAGAACAGGGGAGGTGTTGGAGCGGTCGGCGACGCTCGAGGCGAGGTCGATGGAATCGTATTTTAGGGCGAGATCGACGGCTTGCGCGTATTGCTGCATGGAGCTGTAGATGTGTACGCAGGATTGGACGCGCTTGTGTTGGATGCAGAGGCGGAGGGCAAAGTCGGCGTCGTAGTTTTGCTCGTGAGCGAGAGATTGACCTTCGAGGTAGGCGAGGAGGGCGGATTCGTCGGTTGTGGGGTGGGAGGCGTAGATGGAGATGAGGGTGTTGTGGATGGCGGCGTCGGTTGAGTTGTGTTGGTTGATCTCGAAGAGAAGGTAGCGGACTGCTTGGTTCTGGTTCAGCGTAGCCTTGGTGTGGTTGTTGTAGTTGAGGAATGCGGGGATGAGCTTCTGCGCGTCGAAGTTCGAGTGTCGCATCATTACATCGACGAGCTCGACTGGTACATGGGCCATGAGCACAGAGCTGTACTTGTAGAAGATCTCGGGATCTGTCTGCTTCTTGAGGACGTCCAGAGATTCTTGCCAACGCTCACGCTGAACCCAGTACGACAGCACGTAGTTGTAGTCGTTGACCACAGTAGCAAAGTAGAGCAGCTCTTCCTCTCGACCGTGACTGCTGATGATCTCGTATACAGTCTTACGGTCAAGATCAGCCTTGTACTTGGTTACAAAGTCTTGATACTCTTTCCGGATGACTGATAGTTGATCATGAGTCTCGGCGGTGTTCATGCTCTCAGAGAGTTCTGCTTTCGTGGTAATAGTGTCATCGAGAGTATTGAGCTTGGCCATGTATAGTTCAATCAACCAAGTAGCAACCATAGTCCGTTGCATTATCGATGACTTCTTCAATGTGGACAGTTTCGTCACCAGGTACTTCCGTAGCGCGTCCTGCTCGCCATTGTCGATGAATGTCAGCGCGACTTGCTCAAACGGCTTCGTGCTTCGTCCGTAAACAGTTGCAGCCTCCATCCACTGGCTCTTGCCAACAAGGTAGTCACCAGATGCCGTTGCCACTGCATCCTTCTGCGCTGGTGTTTTGGCGTACTGTGATGCAGCCTCGAATTGTTGTGCTCGGAGCATGATTTTCCAAACGTCGCGACTCTCGTCTTCGACAACGATCTCGAAGATCTCCTGGCTCGTGAAGAGCCAGTAAGTATTCCTCTTCCAGTCAGCGACCAGACCAAGCGCACTTTGTCCGGGCTCCAGCACAACTTGGTCATGGACAACAGTGTCGTCGAGGCGGTTGATAGCTACGACTCGGCCTTCGACTAGCTGAAGAATATGCCACTGGCTCAATATCATCGAGCTGACAGGATCTTGTGTCCGTCGTGTGCGCCCGCTAGCGGTTTGTGAAGGCGGCACCTGTGATCTAGGCAACATCTTTGAGTCTCCAAGAACTTTGCCGCCAAGCTCAGAAGTATCCTGTGATAGATACAGCTTCCCATGCAATACGCCTTGTGATGTAAGCCAGCCGAAGATCCTCTCGGCGTTGGAGTCCTCGCGGTTCGGGCTGTCGTTGTGCTCCGGGGAGATAGCAAGTAGCGAGGCTGCCGTGGGGGCCACATTGGAGACCTCATGTACGGTCGCAGATTCACTCTCGAACAGCTTAGAGAATATGGATCCACTTCCTTCTGATCCCTGGCGTCCGACTTTGCCAGCGAAATGTAGGAAAGTCGAAGGTGTCGCGACGATGATGCGCCGCAGATCCGTTCTCCCGGGCACCGTATCCGTCCACAGGCCAGTGATAGGGCCGTCGTTCGTCCGGTATACGCTCTTCAAGTATCTATTAAGCTGTTAGCACGAATCATAAGATGTCTTCGAACCGCGTTGCCAAAGCATAGCATAGGAGATACATACTAGTAAAAAGTTAGCAAGATATTTTAAGAGCTACCCGTGACAGCTACTTTACCCTCTCCTCCCTCCTGTAGAACTCAGATGACGGCTCGATGTACACTTCGTAAACGTTGCCGTCTGATGCTCCCACGAGTATCTCGCGCGTCGAAGCAGTGGGCTGCGAGGGATTCCACGAGATACTCTCTATGACAACGCCCTTCAGCCGTGACAACGCCTTCGGTGTCCGGGATTGTGTATGGAGGTAGTAGTTTTCGGCGAGGGTGGTGGTTATGATGAGGTGGGATGCGGAGGGGTCGAGAAAGAGGCGTCTGATGACACCCACTTCTGAAGGCTTCTTCGGAAGGTCGATATCTTGTAGTATATGAGCGGCTGTCCAAGTCTTTTGTGTGGTGTGTGCATTGCTATACGAACCGTCTATATCTGCGGGACTGTCCAAATCGATGCGTAAGATGCGCCCCGTGGACAGAGCCAGGACGACGACATTATTCGCTACTGCAGCCGCTACAAAGTCGGAGGATACTGTGAATTGTAAAGCCACGCGCTCTATGCTGAACATGGGGCCCGATGCATCCTCCTGCATGTTGCTTGTGCTGGGCGGCGCATACCCGCTCGAGGTGTCGTAAGCCATGGTGGGCTTGGGATGTAGCTCTCAGCTATCGTGGGCTCGTAGTCATTGTTTGCGCGATTACCCGCTGTCTCAGTGCTCCTTCTCACTCTGCTGCGGCTTTAGTTGTAGCTGTGGGCGCACCTGCTCGGTGGTGACGCCTAAGCTTGGAGCTTGGACTTCGGCGATGGAGCGGAGATAAGCCGGCGTTGGCGTCGCGTCATGTGAGTTCGCGTTTGGCACTCGATTGACCTTCTCCCACAACCCCTTCTCTAGACGATCAATGAAAGCTGTTAGATCTCTCATATTTTACAGGCAGCTGCGGAATTGATCATGGTGAAATCGCGGGTGTGCATGGGAATTACTGAACGTTTGCAGGACAGAACCGCGCATTCACGATGCCATGGCCGTGGAACCCTCTTACTACTGCGCCTCCCCTTCGCACCACGATTATTTGATCTCGATCTTCGTTGCCTTATTTAATCGGTTTCTCGACCTCCGAAACTTACAACGTTGCCTCTCAACCGCTCAAATTCCGCCGTACTCGCTCAATCAATTCCAAAGCGCGCATCATGTAGCAACCCCTCACATAGTCTTTACAATTACTGACAAGATCAGGGATCTCGGGAAAGAAATGGTACGTGTGACTGTGGGCGCCAATAAAACACCCTTCACATTTCACAAGAACCCCCTCCGCCGGCATTCTGAGTACTTCTCTCGCGCATTCGGACCCAACTTCAAAGAAGGCAGAGATGGCGTCTTGCATCTTCCCGAGACCTCTAAGACGACCTTCCGCCTTTTTCAGACTTGGGTCTACCTTCAAATAACTCGTTCGCCTCCAGGTCTTAGTGAGGTGGAAGCTCTATTAAGCCCTGCAGCGCGCATGACCCGATCTTTGAACGCTGATGTCTCAGCTCACACGCGTACCAGGACGGAAGAGACAAATCAAAACAAGTCAGATGCTGACTCCGACTGTAATAACGATGTTTTGAACAGCCTCTTCCATCTCTATCGCTTTGCGGATGCATACGAGTGCGTCAAACTGCGCAATGACGTTATCAGCGCCTTCAGCGACCTTACGAAAGATGGATTGGCTCCCGACCCCGAAACGATCGCTTTCATGTTCGAAGAATTACCTCCTTCTTCTACCATCTGTCAATACTTCGTCAAGAGTGCTGCGCTGAATTGGGGCCACTACAGGGGCCCTTATCGAGCGCTACTCGAGGCTACACCGCTGCCCCAAGATTTCTTAGTAGAAGTTGTGCGCATCAACCACAAGATTGCAAGCAAAGGCAAAGGAATGGATGCATTATGCAACGAGATACAAGATCGCTGTAACTTCCACGAGCATGCAACGGAAGATGAAAAGCAGCTGTGTAAGTCAAGAATGCTTCAGGACGCGCCGTACATAGACGCTCTTATCTTAGCGTGCTTGGAGGTCTCGAAAGGCGGACAAATGGCATGATGGATCATGTCAGCGCATAAGATATGCAATATTCCTTGAGAGTGGAGCAAACTGCTGGATACTGACGTGTTTAGTCAAGATTATCCTAATCTTCGCCAGTCTACAGCTATAACATGTGTCTTGAAGACCTCTTGTCATCTCCTTCCCTTTCTCAATGAATTCGACCCAGTCTTCTACATCTCCAGCAGTATCAACATTCTTCAACCACTACCCTTCAATATGACATCGGCAATACGTTGTTTACTCTCCTCATTATCTCCACTCCCCTAGCCCATACGTTAGCACACATCCTCAACTTCATCAGCGCAACACGACCTACCGTCAAAAATACCATTCGAAACTCATCCTCCTCAAGATCAAACCAGTTCGTGATATCCCTATGACTTCTATCCCACGGCCACTTCTCATAAAGCCTACGAATAACGCCCTGATACACCTTAACCCTACTAAACCCAGCAGCGCGCAAACGATAAATACTCGGCGCGAACGTCTTCAACAAACTTCGCAGGACAGGCCACAGCGGGGGCTCGAGGTAATAGTCTTCATCAGCTGCATGATGATCTATCTGGAAGATAACTACCATGTCTTTGTTATTCAACCTAAGAAGGTTCTCGAGATCAGTTACGACACGCTGCGCGCCACCCCAAATCTGATCCCAGCTGAGATCAATGCGTATGTATCGGATGATATCGGCAGGCACGACTCCTCTTTTCCAGACATCTTGCGTGAGAAACATACCTAGCAAGCAAGCACCTGGGGTGTACATTATGAAGCCGCCGGTGCGGTACCAGTGCTCCGCTATCTCTTTTGCGACTGCTTCACCCGTGTACTCGGCGTACCTCCAGGTATCGCGACGCATCGCAGGGTCGTCAGGTAGAGGTGGCTGAGCGTCGAAGAAAGATCGGCCACCGTGATCGTGGTAGAAATATCGACTTGAGCGTATTCCAGTATCTACCTCACGGCAATCAACAACGTAATGTTGCCTGCGGAGAGGAATGAGATGGTCGTAGACCATGTCCCTCACTTCGCGAGGAAGGGCTGCGCGGAAAGCTGTACAGAATTTCAGCTGGGATTGGCGATGTTCTTCGTGAAGTGCAAGTAAGCGGGTCGGGCTGTTGTTGTTCGGTTAGACGTATGTTCTTACGTGGAGTGGGTGAAGCGTACTCGACTGGATCAGGTTTGGGATCAGGTTTCCGACGTTGAGGTGTCCTACATGCAATTAATCGCCTGTTACCTTGCATGAGACTTGGACCGTATAACATACGTCCTCCGCTTCAATGCGTGTGAAGAGTCATAATGGCCAAGCTTCATTGCGGATCAGTAGCTAATGAAACAGACTGTCAGTCCCAAGCGAAGTTATCTGGATTTGGTAAGCATAAGATGTAATTAATGTTCATCTTCAATTGTAGGGGCGCAAGCGCGTCTTATCCCCAAAGACGGGAAGATAATTGTGGCGGAGTCATCAACTTGCAGGCAACAAGACGCGAAGGAACACGACGCTAGTCCGGACGCGTACCTGAGTATCAGCCAACCGAGGCTGTAGCAGACATAATTCAAGTCGTACGAGTTATGAAAGCATGCACAGCTTTCATTCCATAAGGCTACTCAAAGTTCTGCCTGCCTGACAATTCTCTAATAGAGATCCTCATACCCTCTCCGAGTACATACAGCGCACAAACTACACGAGCCCAGCGATTGTTCAGATGTTGGGATTTGCCGTCAACGCCCATTTTTCCTGCCACAACATTAGAGGACATCGAACCAGACATTTCAGCAACATACCAGATGATCCAAGAAAAGCCCTTCTTGCACATCAAACAACGACGTGAAGTCCTTGCAGCAACCCGAACTCTGTACAGTAACGCGACTCAGCCCTTCCCTTCTTAGCTGGTAAACAACAGGACCCAGTTTCTCTAGTTGCAGCCGTCGAGCCGACATGCTAGTCCTGTGGTGAAGACGTATATGCAAATTGACATCCTTGTTCTTGATCTTTCCGAGTATGTCTTTGAGCTCGTCGAAGTAACTAGTCTCAATTTGGAATTCGCCCACATGAGCATGCATGTGCTGAACGAAAAGTCCCGGTTCAAGGCCTTTGGAGAAGACGTCGTGTTTCAGGAAATCAGGGATCAAGCCCGACCTTCGACGACTAAAGCAGAACGTTCGACTGCGGTAAAATTGCTCGACGATCTCGGTGGCTACTTCGCGACCCATGTAGCTGTCGAGCCACCATTTCAGACCGCGCTGTTCAGTTGACTTTAGGCTCCGTATCCCGTGGTTGATGAAATCCATGGCTGGACTTTGGATGGCGTGTTTTCTATCGACGTGGTGCCCGGTGACGTTCTCGCGGTCATGTGGGCCGATGGTCTCGCTGTACACCATATCTCGTAGTTCTCGAGGTAGGGTGGTGTGCAACTTTGCGCAAAGTTGAAGACATGTGATCCGGCCTTCCTCAACAGCCTCTGCATGCTTTGCATCGCGTCGGGTCCGTGCTATGGTCCGTTTGTGAGACGGTTCTGATGTCGAGTCGTTTAGATTCCGTCGCCTATGTTCGGTCAGCGACTTCGCGGTGCCGGTATGACGGTACCTACTTGTTGGCGGCTTCCTGTTCTTCTTGATGTGCTCTGAAATTTATCAGCTAATGGGTTTCAACAACCCTGCGAGCATACACTCACTCGTTCTGGCGCTTCTTGCTATCTCCAGGCTCATTGTTGGTAGCAATATGGGTTCCAGTCGTCTCTTTGCCAGAAGCCAGCTGCACTGGGGCGTTTGTATCGAGCACATTGTACGAGTTACTGCATTCGCAGCCGACGGGGTGGGGAATGGTCGCGTGCTGGGCTGATTGGAATGAGTTCCCATCGAGAAGTGTAGCGACTACATCGCCGGTGACCGGGCTGGTTGTAGACATGCCGAGGTATCGTAGTAGTCCAGGTATACCGAGAGGGTTAAAGTTGAAATGGGAAGAGGCGGCAGACAATCCCGAGCGAAGCAACTCGGAAGGGGCCATGACGCAGAGCAAACTCGACTGACAGGCGCACCTACCCCAAAGAAATTTTGACTGTATCCTGATCACTAACAGCCTGAATTTTCAAAGATTGCGACTCTACTTTCTCTCGATGATTCTTTCATACGAGTATGGTATGTGTTTCGGGAGTCGTGTGCGGCTCGCCGTCAATGTCTCATCACAGTACCATCGCGTCCGCCGTCATCCCCACATCTCTCCTTCGTCCACCCAATCCTGAGCATCTACCGCACCATATTTGGTCTTTTCGTGGTAGCCCAACCGCGTTGAATTAAGCACGCCATATAAGCAAAGAAAACGTAAAATGTAACGTGTCTCTATTCATTCATCAGCGACGGTACATAACAGCGCTAGGGTATCTGCGTTTTCCAAACCTTCCCAACACCACAAGCGCTACCTTCACGACTACGCGCGTTCAAAATCCCCACTTGCTCTCATCCTAAACCCGGTACTAATCCTCTCAATCGGACTCTGCCTCTCAGCCCTATCCACACTCAATCGGTTAGCCATCGCAGCCGTGCCATTCAACCCATTCGTAATCCTCACAGCCCCCTTCTCCGGACTCCTTCCCGTACTGCGACTAGCAACCGGAAGCAACGAGCCACCATCACCCCAGTGATTCGCTCTCGCACTGCCAAGATAGCTTTCGATGCTGCGCCTGCCGTCGGGGCGGTATGCCGTACTACGCCCGCGACTCAGAGCCTGCTCGATAGTGCGCGTATCGAAGGGGTACTCGAAGTCAGTCTTCTCGATACCGCTGTAAGCGTCGGTATCGCGCCGGCTCTGGCGATTCTGGGCCTTGCGCTCGCGGAAGCGGCGTTTGACTTCGCGGAAGAAATCCCCAATGGCGTCGAATGAGAGCGCGATGGCGATGAACGGGATGGAAATTGCGAAGCCGATGCCGAACATGTACTTGCTGACGAATGAGAGAGGAAGCGAAGGCTCGTCGCTACCGGGCCGATGCGGAAATTCTTGGATGTTGATTGTGAACATGGCTGCGATGAAGGATAGAGGGAGGAAGATGATGGTGACAATGGTAAACACCATGATGGTCTGGCTTTGTCTTGCTGTACCGGCAGCTTGGTCGCGAGCGAAGCGTGCCTCGAATGCGTTGGCGTGCTTCTGCTTTAGATCGAGTAGGTCGGTGATGGATTCGTAGATGCGCTTGGCTTGCTTGTCCATGCGTTCGAGATCCTTGATATGTGTGTCTACTGTCTTCGTCATATCCTTGAATCGCTTCTTGAGTTCCTGTTGACTCTTGTGTTCTTCACGATATATGTCCGTGATGCTCGTCTCCATGTCCGGCAGTATGGTGCGTTGATCTTCCAGCACCTTTGAAATCATGTTGAGTTCGTCGCGAATGTCTTTCGTCTCGGCTAGCAGGTCTGTCTCGGCGCCGATGTCTAGTAATTTATCGACAAAGAGAGGTGCATGGGCAGCCGTTCGATCGCTGTCACCGTAGTCAAATGCCTCTTCCGGCACTGGAGGGTCAGTCAACGCGTGAGAGTGAGAGTGTGAATGATGTGATGTGTGACGGCGATTCAGATGCTCTCTCTGTCTTCCCTCGGCTTCTAAATGTCTAGAGAAGCGATTGGGCCGGCGGTGATGCTGTAGCCAAGCCGATGCTTGGGCGGACGCTGTGTTGAACTCTTTGAAAAGCATAGTTTCCATCTCAGTAGCATCACCGATGCTTGATTCGAACATGTCGAGAAACTGATAGTCTTCGTCGCCAACGCGATGTCTGTCGAACACGCCACTACACCGGCCGGTAATGATCATGGCAAGATCGTATACGCTACGCACGGGATCTCTTGTCTTGCTATTGATGTCTTCAATGACTCCATCCAGGACGTTGAGCGGGTCGTTGCGAGGCTGCTGCCATCTTTGAGGGAAGGCTGTCACGATCAAGTCTTTGCCAAGCGTCCACATCCACAACTGATCGACCATGAAGATCTTCGGGTCAACATGTTGCGGCTCGTTCGACTTGCATTGATATCGATAGACGACTTGGTCTCGATCTCGGGATTGCGTGTCGATGTTGTGATAGAAGAACTGATCGAGCGTGCGTCGCACGTGCAGCGAAACTTGTGAGGATGTCAAGTGAGCCCTAAACAGCATCTCGTCATAAGTTGATGCGCGGTAATACTGTGGCTTGGAAGTGCCACCATCGTTCTTCTCCCGCTCTTTCATCTTCTGCGTCCTCGAGATCGCAGCCTGCATTTCTTGCCGCCGCCGATCGGTTTCGAAATGTAGGTATGGCATGAAGGAAAAGATGTTGCCTTTCGCTACGGCTGTTGGATCTTTTCTACCCGGGCTGCCGGGTGACCTGAGATAGCCACTGTTGTTGAGAGAAGAGCTAGTATGCGTTCGTTTCGCCTGGTGTTCTGGACCTCTGGTTGGTGTGTCCGTCCCACCTGATCGCTTGCCTGCTTGTCTCGATCCACTCCACTTCGGTTGCTTCTTCGATTTGTCCTTCGCCTTACTCTTTCCTTCCTTAACAGTTGTAGGTCCGGAGCCCGTTCCTGCAGTCCCATCCGTATAGTCTGTATCCACGGTACTGGTCCGCACAGGCGTGCGAGGAAATTGCGACGTTGGCAGTTCTTGTGAACCAGCTACCGCATCGATACCTAAGCCCATACCGCTATTGACCAGAATCTGGGGTATGAAATCAGCGCCGTCGGAAAGATCGGAATCATCGTGCTGTTTTGGTGCACGCGGTGTGCTTTGACACAGCGGTCGCATGAAATGCGAATGAATCTGCTGTCCTCGATGCTGATGACTGAAGGACCGTTCGAGCGCCTTGAAGCCCTCCACATCGCTGGCACCCTCCTCGATGAACGCCTTTGTGAGTAGCGCCTCGACCCAGGCCATGTTATTGGCAGGGAGATGTATCCATCGGAAGGTTGTCGCCTTTGATTCCTTGGGTAGAATCGCAACGGCTGGCTTTCTTGGATTGATGGGATCGCGGCCATACAGCAGCTCAAAGACAGTCCTTCTTGAGACCTTGTTCTCGTTGTGGAAGTTGCCAAAGTCAACGATAGTAGCATGGAACCCGTTTGTAGCGCCAAGGGCATCTTCGCTGAGCGCTTCGACCTGGTTGTGGGGTGCCAGAGCATTGATGATATCTTTGCGCGCAGGTTTCTTGCTCTGCGCAGCGCGCAAGAATGGCGTGATACCAAATGTATCCTTCGGCGCTCGTTTGATGTCTCCCCTTTCCAAAAGACACTTGACTACGTCAAAGTGACCAGCTTGCGCCGCAACGTGTAAAGGTGTCGTCCCGTTGAGTGTTCGCGCATTGACGTCCGCTCCGGCAGCCATGAGTATCTTCAGCACCTTTACACTGCCTTGGTCGCAAGCATTGTGAAGGGGCGTCCAGCTTCCGTCGCTCTGCGCGCCTACATCTGCCCCGTTGACTAGTAAAAGCTCGATGATGTCGTCTCGCCCGTGTGCGACTGCCAGATGTAGTGCCGTCTTCTGCCTGACTTCCACCGCGTTCACATTCGCTCTCGGCAATCTCGTTCGACGCAAGAGCATCTCACATAGCTCCTTCTTGCCAGTACTAGCAGCCCAATGTAACGGGCTGCGCTTCTGGTCGTCCTGGCCCTCTGGCCCATCGATCGCGATATTCTGCTTCAACAGCTCCGCGATGACATCGCGTCCCCAGTTGCAGTGCTTGTCTGCCGCCAAGTTGTGTAATATGTTCCGCCCAGTGTTGTCCTTCTTGTTGACGTCGGCACCATACCTAAGCAGTTCTTGCATGATGTGGTAGTAGTTCTTCCATGCAGCCGTCATCAGCGCAGTCCGTCCCTGCTTGTCTTGCGCATCCACGTTGCCGCCGAACTTCAACAGCAGTCGTACAATGTCGACACGCTCTTTCTCAATCGCTTTGAACAAAGGCGAGACTCGGCCACCCGGTGCGCCGTCGGGCTTCGCGCCGCTCTTGAGCAGGTATTCGGTGATGTAGATATTTCCGCGTTCGGCTGCGCGCATCAAGCCTATGCGCAGGAGGTGGTCGACGGGTTGCGACTTCGTTTTTGCATGCTCGATAATCGCGATCGCATCGTCGTGTTTACTGTCCTCGATGGCCTTAAGGAGACGCGGTTCGACGCGCGCATTTTGCGCGGAATCAGCTCCATCGCTGGATCGTGATGGTGAGCGACCCATGTTGGCTACATGCTCTCCCTGCGACGACTCTCTGTTCGCAGGCGGTGGTTGGAGTACGAGGGCGGATATTCGATCGATCGGAGATGAAGTGGAGGACGTATCAAGGTCGATAGAGGGGATCGGGTAGGTCGTAGAAAGCCATTCTCAGCTAGAGTGCTCCTCTCCTTCAGTCTGCGGTCGTACTGCCTTCAGGGCGGTGGATGGTCACACTCAGCCACAGGCCTAATTCGAGCTAAGAACATCCCCGGCTGCGACGTGCATGAGCACACGTGATGATCGGCATCTCGCGATTCGTGATCCATATATTCGTGAAAGTACGTAAAGGTTGACCTTTGACTGAACAATGGTGATGGAGTAGAAGAGCCGAAGTCTAGGATTGCTGGGTTGGAGTACGTGCCTGGGGATCCGGGTATTGCGGGGACAGAGGTACGCCAACTCACAGCGCGCCCGGGCGGCGTTGACGTCGGCGCGCTATTACTGTGCTTTTTGAATGACTCGACACCGCTTTGTACACAATTCCCATCAAGTGTCACGCTGTTGACTCCTTGGACGCGACATTGACGCGCGAATTTAGCGTGCATCAGGCGTTTGCCAGCGGATGGTGCAGGCGGTCTCTGCATCTATTTACAGCCATGAAGACCGAGGTCTATAGAACGCGATCGCCATCTGGAATTCACGCGCCAACTGCAACATCTTCAACATTCACACACCCAAAGCGGAAGTGTTCAACACTCTTCTCGCGCGTATTGATATTGGTCGCTAGCTTCGCCTTCTTCGCCATGTACAACCAACTAGCTACGTTACGCCCCATGGACACCAAATCAACACGACATACGGACTCAATCTTCATTCCATTTATGTACAATCTGAACCCCAAACATGTTCCGCAAGTCATGTGTGGCGTCGAAGGGGTTGACATCAAGATGCCCGTGGATACAGGCTCTACAGGCACTTTGATAGGCGCCCCAATACTGCCGAACATACCATCTACTGAGGGTACGCCGGCACACCACTTCTTTACAAGCAGCAAGATCCTCTACGTAGGGCGACTGGTCAAACTACCGATGCACTTCGGCGGCGAGGATGGCTCATATGCGACTGCAGAAGTGCCTGTCCTGATCGTCGACAAGAGTTGGAGATGCCCTTGGTACGATCCCCGTAAAGACCGGTTCGAATGTCCATTGGGTCCACATGGAGAGCAGGCCGAAGAGAGGGACACTTCGCAAATCACCTACATGGGCGTAGGCTTTGGAAGAAACGGTCCAAAAGATGGTATGCCATACGCGACACCGGATATCAACCCGTTCTTGAATATCAACGCAGTCGATGGGGAGCCGGTGCGACAAGGCAACTTGCAATCGGGATACATCATATCGGCCGAAGGTATCCAGATAGGGCTGACGCCGAAGAACACAAAGGGGTTCGCATTCTCTGGTCTAGAGCCAGGCCTCACTCATGACAAAGATGCGAGAGATTGGGCCATGGCGAAGATGTGCTTCAGCATAGATGGCCAGGGGCAGAACTGTGGCACTCTGCTAGTCGACACGGGCATATCGCAGATGTATATCAGGGCTGAGCAGGGCGTTTCGATACCAACTGTCTGGATCCCCAACCCCAACCCAAATGGCCAAACAAGCAAGCTGAAGCGTGTGAAGCCTGGGACCAATATCACGATTGGGTTTCCGTCGCTGGACCGACCAGCGACTTCCTACTCCTTCGTCGTGGGCCAGAATGCGTCCATCGAACCAACGTATGTGTTTCCGCAACCACCGGAACACCCCCCTTATGTGAACACAGGGCGGAACTTGTTGTTTGGCTACTCGATAGCTTTCGATGCGGCGGGAGGGCGTTTCGGGTTTCGTCCAGCTGGCAGTCATGCCTCTTCTGTACTTTAGTTCTCAATCCAAGCCTCACAACAGACTTTGTATCGTGCGCTCAGGTCCTTTTCTTCTCTCTGCTCCTTCCCATCCGCTCATCGATGCCAAGTGTGATTCCAAGACCATCTCCTTTACCCAGGCCATCTAGTCATTTGACCGTCATACTCCTCATTGGGCTGCGGAACCCTTCTCTGAGATCTTTGTACTCTTCCACGGCCTTGACCACGACACCGTGCGCCTGCTCACTGTCCACGCCAACACCGACCAGAACGATCGCGCCAACGACGCCTTCTACGCCCTTGACAAAGACGGGGTATCCGCCCCCTTCAATGGTATATTTCGACCACTCATCCCCGCTCATAGCATTGTGCTCCGCGAACCTCTTGTAATCGCCCTCAAACTGGCAGCTCATGAACCAAGTCGAATGGCCCCATCTCAAGACGGTATTGCGCTTCCTCTCCGTCCACTTCTCGTGATCGGGCATTACGCCAGGCAGGCTGGGCGAGTGGAACAGCGTCTGATTCGCAGACGAGATGTGGATAAGCGCGGGGCATTCGGCGGTTCTCAGCGCGTTTCGGAGGATATTGCCAATGACCCAAGCATGTTCGCAGGTAAAATGGTTGAAGGTGAAGCTCTTTTCCTCTTTGGCCAGTTCCGTCAGGTCGCGCGTTGGTGCTGGGAGCGTGCTGAGCATCTTGTTGGTTGCTTGCGTGTTCGAGTGGGACATGGCGGGCGGGTGGTGGGCGGTTGGCTATAGGTAGGGGATCTTCACATATAGCGCTTGTGTATTATGTATAGGCAGATTGAAATCTGGCAAATAGGGGATGACGCGTCAATGGCGCGACTGGCGGAAGTCGAAACAGAAACACCGCGGACACCGCGGATGGGGCAACCACGCCGTTAGTCGGGTCGTGCCGCTGTCTAGCTCCACCTCGAAACAAGGCTGGACTGCGCGCGTCGCGTATTCATTCCTTCCTGCACTCCACGCTCCGCTTACAGTATGTCACGACGCTTGGCTATCATGCCATCTGACTGTTTGGAACATTCTAATCGTTACGCGGACATGTCTCGTTCTGGTCCAGGTATGAGACGCTGATTACATGTCCATTACGTCTCTACGTGGTCACCTTGGATAATCCTTTATCCCTTGGCAAATTAGTAGGATTCAAGTCCTGACCCCCCTTACAGTACCTAGGTAAAGTAAAGGAGGTCCATCCGTATGTATCGGTATCATCTCCACGAAACCAACGTTTCCATTCAGCATCCATCAAACAATACCTACGTCTCCACTTTCTCCCCAATCCATCCCCTCATAATCTTCCAACCTACCCTTCGTAACCTCAACCAGCCACCTCCTCATTCTCTCCAAAGAAAACCAATCATCATCTTCCTCCACGGTATCAACCCAGACCTTCTTCTCCCGCGACCAGTACGGAGTACCGTGCTTCCCATCGATTACGCTACCCGTGGGTTGCGCACTGTCGAAGTCGCCAACAACATAGCGCGTTGGAGTCGCGTCATGATGACCGTTGGGGTACCCGAGGAAGATGTTCTGGGGTTTAATATCCCCATGGACGATACCCAGACAGTGTAGGTGCCGTATCGCAGAAGCAATAGCTTCTAGACAGTCTCGCACATGTACAGCGTAACCGCGCTGAACTGCTTCCCAGAGGTCGCAATCGTATTTGTCGAAGACTAATTGTAGAACGCGCTCACCTTCCATCGGCACATCGACAGGAGACCCACGGTACTCAAACCGAAGCACGCGACTAGTCTGCACACCGTGATATCTGCAGATGTGCTTATGGGGCATCACACGAAGTTTCTCGCACATCTCAATCTCGCGTGCAGTCGCCTTCGCCACGAAGTCTGGGTAACGGGTGTTGCGAATGCGCCGGTGGCCCGCTTGCAGAATGGCATGATGTTTCTTATAATGCTCCTTCGTTTCGCAGCCTCGGACTTCCAAAATGCGCGTGTATTCAGGTTTGTACTGCGGGTAGAAATTGGCTGGGTTGACTCGCTCAGGGGGCAAAGTGCTCCCACGGTCTATCCAGGTTGAAGGGTCGGCACGGTCAATGTCCCGGTCGGATAGGATGCCTTTCTTGATTGCATGGTATAGTTTTCCGTCTTTGTGTGCTAGCACCCAGGTTTCGGACAAAGAATCCTGGGATACAACGCGATAGTCTACGATCTGCATTGACGGCTTCGGTAGGTCGTCTTTGCTGACGCCTGTGAATCCGGCAATGTACTTGAACATAATGATCTGGCCAGGGTGTTTGATCCGGATAGTTCATCGAGGGATCTTTGGTTGAATGCGAGCACCAATAGATATCTTCCAGCAAAGTCGATGGGCTCTTGTATTGTTGGAGAATAGAGTCGAAGTACGAGGTACAGCTCAGTCTTTCACTGTAAAGATATAGTCTAACCATGTGAGCAAGAGGAAGCATACTGGATACTGTAACAGAGCGACTGCAATGTGCAACAGCGTCAACTCCTCACAGAGTGAATCAGTGCATCATAGTGCCAACTGGAACATACCATCGTGGTCTCAAAGCCTTCACAGCGCATCCCTTCACTACATAGACAAACAGGTCAGACGCCTTTCCCTCCACAGCTTCCACTCAACATCTTCCATTCCAAGGATATTTCTGGTTTCCCCACGATGGCGCCTCAGGCCGCTGCCCGCAGCAACGACCTAATCCTCCAAAAATCACGCATCTCCGGCCCAACCAAACGGGCCCTTTTCCGCTCAAAAAAGTACCCAGGCTTATGGTACGCCGAAACCCAAATCTCAGATGACGACAACAGCAAGCCCGATCCCAACCCATATACCTGGGACATCCCCCCACGCAAAATCAACCTCTCAAACGCGCGACCCACCTACAAAAAAGGCGCCATGACCTCCGCCAAGTACGCAACAAAAGGCCATCTCTACGCCAAACAAATGGACTACCTGCGCTACTACCGAGAACTCTTCGGGCAACCCTACTGGATCAAAGACATCATGACGCGGGAGATAGCAAACTGCGAAGTGCTACGCAAGAACCCGCATCCGAATATCTGCCGGTACGCAGGCGTGAACTACGGTATGGACCAAGGTATCACAGCGCTGCTATTCCGGCGCTACGATACCACGTTGTGGGATCTAATAGTCGAGTCTCGGGTCTTCGATGCAGAAAAGTGTATACAGGGTATACGAAAAGGGATTCAGCATATCCATTCACTGGGGTACGTGCACTGCGACATCAAGCCGCCGAACATCTTCGTTGACACGCGGACGCAGAGTTTCGTAGTCGGCGATTTCGACTCCATGCAGAAGCAAGGCGCGGGGCTGAAGTATAAATGCGGCACGGATGGGTGGGCGCTGGATAAGGCGGGGAAGAGTGGGTACATGGTGAATGTAGAGCAGGATTGGTTTGGGTTTGACATGGTGAGTGCGTGGGTGAGGGAGAAAGGGAACGGGAAGCCAGTGCCGGGCAAGGAGTATGCTAAGACGGATGATATTCTGGCGAGGGCGAAGAGGGCGTATGAGGTTAAGCGGCAGGCGGAGAAACTGAGGAAGCAGACGGAGGATTTGAAGAAGAAGGCGGAGAAAGTGAGGAGGCAGGAGGAGGTTAAGAGGTCGGTCAAGGAGAAGGCGGATGCTGTAAGGAAAGTGCAGGCTGCGAGGAAGGTTCTCGTGACGGAGAAGGCGAAGATTATACCGAAGGCGGAGGCTTTGGAGAAGATTGAGGCGGCGAAGAAAGCGGTCGGGGTGAAACCTACTTATGCCAATGTAGTAGCGAAACGCGATCCCGAGCCAACAAAGAAGCCGCAAGTGCCGAAGAAACTCAGGGTACAGCCGCCGTCGTAAATGTCAACCTCACCGATCCACGTTGTTCATGAACAAAAAACCTGAACACCATAGAGCATAGGTTGACGTCAGATCACCTTCTTTGCATACTTTCATCTTGATGTAGGCTGCAGACCTGTTCCGATTTGTCCTCGTATGAGGTGGATCGACCAGCAGAGCAAGATGTGGTGATTCGCAAAAGAACGGGTATCAATTAACCTATGCGTACGCCATGAGATGCTTAGTCCTTTTCTCCATCATGCAAACTATACGTACAACCCTTCCCCCCTTTCTCTTCCTTGCGCATTCAGTGAGAATCTTCAGTCTGCTCCCCAATAAAAACCCAACTTAATCACTATCACTCCCGTAATCCACCAACGGCCCCGCAACAGGCGCAGGTCGCTTATTCGACGGGTTAGCCTTGAAGCCCTTGAGCGCCGCTAGTGTAGAGCCCGATAGAATGCCATTAGCCTGCTGCTGCGCAGCTGAGCTTTCATCTTGCTGGTACTGTTGTGCGGCGGCGCCGTCATCTTGATATGCCGACTCTCCACCCTCAATCATCATGCGCTCGCCCATGCCACCGGATTCAAGTTGCTTGGCTGCTTCCCAATCGCTCTTCTCCTTCGCATACCACACGTCATCTGGCGCTTCGTAGCCCTGTAGTCCAAAGCTACCTTCCACCTTTCTGCGCTTCTTGCTGTCGGGGTCTCTGCCTTCGAGTTCGGCGACGTAGGCTGCGGGGAGGGCTTTTCGGATTGCCTCGGCGGCTTGTTCTTCGATGCGGCGGGCTTCGCGCTTTGCGGCTTGTGGGTTGGGGTCAACGGTTGCCCAGCGGACGTTTAGGATTTCGTTGTTGTCGAACGATTGGTGGGCCATGGCTTCTTTGGCGAATTGCGAGTTGGCTTCGTTGGTGTAGGTGACGAAGGCTACGCCACGCGCTGTAAGGACACGCGTTCGCTCGATTTCACCCCATTCTTGCATGTGTCGCGATACGATCTCCTCGATGTCGTCTGTGGGGTGTATGCGCCCGATGTATAGCGTTCGGTTTTGTCTCTGGAAGGTTCCCACACCGCCCATGTCGTCTCGGTAGTCGGCATGCTTGTCGCGCCCAAAGCAATCGACGTTGCTCGGGAAGAGGTCGGTGACGGTCGGCAGGCGATGGAGGTACTCGCAGTCCACACCCTTGGGGCAGATGCCACGCGCGAAGAAGAGGCAGAAGTAGGATCCGGGTGTCTTGTCGGCTTTGGTGTATCCGCTGTCCTTGGCGATGTTGCAGCGTCCCTGCGCAGCAGTCTTGGAGAGGTACTTGTCTTCCCTGTCACCGCCAGACCACTTGTTGTACCAGACGTTGTAGATGTTTCCCGTCTGCGCGACTTCTTGGGGCTTTATCGTAGCAGGATCGACCTGTGGACGCGCCGGTCTCCGCTTGCGACGGATGATCTTCTTAACTTTTTTGCCCTCGGCATTGGTCGTGATGATTGTCTGTTCGGTCGTCGGTACGAGCTCAGTCGATGTAGCGGTTTCGAGAGATGTGTCGGTCGCAAGCAACGTTTGCGTGGGTTGTTGTACTTCGGTCATGGCTGTGGTGTTGGTGATGTGGTGAGAGCATGATGTCGCGACGGAACTTTCGACATGCGACAGGCGCTAGCGCAGCTGGCGATCTCGCACGTGACCAAGGAGTTCCTCTGCCTCAGGTTCCCATTGGGTGACCGCGATATCGGACTTCAACATACGGAAATATATTCTAAGCTTCAACAATAGCCAGATAATTAATCTTGGTTCGTTCGCAAGCAAGTGACCCATTGTCTGGTCATTTCATACACATCCCTCCTATCATTCGACACCCTCACTTACTCGTAGTACTACTCATCTTAATCCCCCCATCAATCTCCAAAACCGCCCCATTAACATACCTCGCGCCCTCTCCAAACAAAAACGCCACAACATCCGCCACCTCCTCCGGCTCACCCAGCCTCTCCAGCGCATTCCCATTCCTCATCCTCTCCACTGCCTCCCCACCCTTCACAATCCCCGCATTCGACGGGGTATCAATATAACCTGGCGCAACGCAATTCACCCTAATGCCCCTCGGCCCAAACTCCAGCGCATGCGACTTCGTCATGCCAATAAGCCCAAACTTCGTTGTGCAGTACACAGACTGAAGCGCTGAGCCGCGAATCCCAGATATACTGCTTACATTAACGATAGCAGAGCCGCGTTCCAAATAAGGAAGGCACGCTTTTGTAACGAGGAACACGCCTTTGAGATTTGTGTTTACGAGTTTATCCCAGTATTCCTCGTCGGTGTCTTCGAGTTTCAGGCTCGTGGGGTTGACGCCGGCGCAGTTGAAGACGTAGTCGAGGCGGCCTAGCCCTTTTATTGTGCTGTCGATGAATTCTTGGACTTGGGATGAGGAGCCTACGTCTACTTTGCGGAGATGGGTGGGGGTTTTACATTCGGAGGCTACGGCGCTGAGAGCGGGGAAGTTGAGGTCGCAGAGGGCGAGGGAGGCGCCCATGGAGGAGAGTTTGAGCGCTGTGGCGCGGCTGGGGGAGGGTTAGCATGATGGTTTTACTGGGGTGAATGGGGTAGGTCGATAGGGTGTGAGACGGAGACGTACCCAATACCGCTTGCTGCTCCTGTGATCAGGACGACCTTGTCTTGGAATTCTTTCGTCATGTTAGGTAGGATAGGTGTAAAAGGTTAGTTGGGATGTCAAGGCGGCCGGAGAGTAGGTAGTAGACCGCAGCTGCGTATGTAAACAAGTCTAGCATGCATGATGATGAGTTCGGTCGTGATGTTTGTTTGGTTAAAGGGTGGGGTAACATCTGGAAGTGGGATGTCATAGGCATGACTCGCGTACCTACGGGTTCTTGCATTATCGGAGACTCCACCTCATGCACGACTTCCAGGCTTCCCCGGGTTCCGTGCTCGAATCTGAAGGTTCTTTTCGCGAGTAAATTCTGCTCCATACGCCGAGAAGACCTTCATACTGGGCTTGACTAGCAGTGCAACCCCCCCGACAATAGTGTAGCAATTCAAATTCGGAACATACTACAATAGAAAACTAGAACGCTCAGTCCCTTATAAATGCACGAGAATCAGCCCACGCAGCCCTTGGCATAACCTCGTAGAAAGCAGACAAGAGGCGAGGCAGCTACAGCAAAAGCCTCTACTATCTCCGCTAACCCTCCCCAGCCACCATCCCCTAAAATGCTCAATCCCGTCTATAAATGCCAATCAACCTCGTATATTCATTTCTCATCCAATCATTCCACGTTTCAGTCCAGATCATCGAATCCAAAACACTGTGCAATGCAATCCTGAGCCCCGAAGTTCACAGAGAACAATACAGTGCAATCCAAATGCGAGTATAGACGTACCCTAGGCACGCCGGGACGCTATAGTACTCATTTTGACTGTTGCTGGTTCGTCGCGGATCCCTCGGTTACATTGGCGCGCGACTTTGGCTCGTTCTTCGGAGATCCTTCGGTTCTATTGGAGCGCGATCTTGACCTTTCGCCACCTCGATCCAGGTTCTCTCTTTCGTTATTCGAATGCCCGTCCTTATCTCGTCGTTCGGCGGCTTGTGGATGAAGGCCACCCTTCTCTTGCTGGCTGGCGCCCTCATCTTCCTGATTCCCACTCTTCTTTCTTTGATTCGTGCTCTTGTCTTCCTGCCCAGTATCTGAGCTACCATTCGGCCGGTTATCATGTTTTGAACCACCACCGCCGTTGAGAACCAACCCACGAACTTTCTTGACCAGATCGTCAACCTTGAATGGCTTGGAGATGACGTCGTCCATACCGGCTGCGCGCATGCTGTTAGTCTGCGCTTCCCGTACGTTTGCAGAGACACCGAGAATGTGGCTATACCCAGCCTTGCCCTCATCCTGTAGTTGTCTGATCTCTTGCGTCGCAGCATTGCCATCTTTTATTGGCATTTCCTGGTCCATGAGTATGCAGTCGAAGTAATTGCGATCATTGGGGCCGTTGTCCGCCAATTGTCCGCGCTCGGCGACTGCGTCGATGGCTTCCTGTCCGTTGTTCGCAGTAAACACTTGGAAACCACGGGATTGGAGCTGCCGCCGCAGCACTTTCTGGTTGATGAGGTTGTCTTCCACGAGGAGAAGGGTATGTGTGTCTTCGTTGCGCTGGTCGCTCTGGGATCTCGTAATCTCTTTAGCATCGTCCTCCTGGCGTGACGTCTCACCTCTCCTTAGGTCGGGTAGTTTCCTTTCCATATGTGGCTTTTGTGTTCTGATATCTTCGGTGGCCTTCTCCGTCTCTTTGTAGCGCGAATCCTCGTTCGAGTCCGGATGCGACTCTGGATGATTCTCTACTGGTGGATGCTTGAGTGAAGGATCGACATCCTCAGTATCCACACCACCATGACTTGCGAGCGTCTTCGCTTCAGGACGCTCATTCTTCCGTTCTTTGATGCTTGAGAGATTCGAGTTTGCACGACTGATGGGTGGACGAGACGGCCGCGATCCGGACTCTCCTGGCCGAGAGGAAGAGTTTGAGGTTTCCGAGTTGCTTCGAGATTGTGTCGGCCGCCCCTCACCATTCTCGCCGACCGCGCGACGCACTTTGAAGAAGAACCCGAATGTTGAACCTTCTCCTTCTTTCGAACTCACGCCAATGTCTCCACCGTGCAGTGTGCACACTTGGCACAGGTTAGCTAATGGCGTATGAAGCAGGGGCATTAACTCACATTTGCGTGATATGAACAGACCAAGGCCTGAGCCGCCATATCTCTCCTGTGTCTTGGGTGTCGCTTGTCTGTCATATGGTGAGCTTGGTACTCTTGATGTGTTTGAGAGACAATGTACCTGAATCGTTCGAACAGTTTGGCCTGGCCGTCTTTGCTAATGCCTATACCAGTATCTTTGACGGCTACCATCAAGTACATGGCAGCCCCGGCGCCCCATTCCGATGTCATCGTGGAATCAAGATGGAAAGCCTCTTTCTCTTCACTGAAATAGATGACGTTTGGGGGGTAAGACGTAGGTCGCTTGGTGGATGCACCCATAGATACAGTGATGTTTCTGTCCCCATTCTTCTTGGAAGTAAACTTGATGGCGTTGGTTATCAGGTTGACCAGTACTAAAGACGTCAGCGTGGCTTGGTAAAATAGCACAAGTGATTTACCTTGCTTCATGCGGTTCAGATCGGCGACAACATGATCCACTTTCTGTTCCTCATATGAGACGTCCATGGCATAGTGGAACTTGATATTCTTGGCTTTGAACTCAGAATGGAAAACTCGGAGTGCTTGGGAGAACTCCCATTTAGGTCTTGTTGCTATGACTCTTTAGTGGAATGGCCAAACGTTATGGTTGTGGGGAAACTCACGTCGGGGTACTAAGGACAACATCATAGAGTCGAGCTTGGAAAAAGATAGAATGTCGTCTACAAGAGTGTTCTGATGTGAGACGCAAAGCAGTATAGTGTCGGCAGCGTCCAAGATATCGGCCACCTGGTCGTGAATGTCTTCGTGTTGCGCCCCGATTTCTTTGGTAATCTCTCTCACTTCTTCAGCTAAATGCAGGACGGCAGAAAGAGGATTTCGAATCTCATGGGAAACCATGTCAATAAACCTCTCCTGTTGCTCCTTGCGCTCTTTGGCATCATTGGCAGCTTTCTCTTGGGTTAATTGGGCATGTTTGATATCGGTGATGTCGATAACGGCGCTAATAAAACCGGCATCAGCCTCCTCACTCAGAGGCTTGAGCAAGAAAAGTCTCCACTGCTCTCCCTTGGACTTCATTTCCTCAGGTTCAGCGACATCGCATCTAAACTCTATCTGCAGCTCTGTGCGGCTTTCGAATGCCTTGCGATATGCAGCCATGACGTCTTCGTAGTCGTCGGGGTGAATGCTCTCCGGCCACGATCGAAACTCGTTATTGCCTTTGTTCGTGGTCAGCTTGAAGAAGCCGTCGTTCACGAAGATGGCTTCGGCGTCCTTGTCGAGGATGGCCAGGCCATTGGGCAGCAGCTCGGCGAAGCGCTGGAACATGTTGGTCTGCATGGAATCTGCCTGCTCGGTTTTACTGTTGTGCTTGCCCTTCTGTTGAGACTCATTGTCCTTGACTCGTCTCCCTGGATTTTGGCGCGAAAATTCATCGATACCCTCGATGGGCATGTAGCGGTCTACAGGCCGGTTCTCGAGCAGCTGGGCCAAGACGCCCTGTCGTGTGCCGCTCTCGTCTAAGATAGTACTGAGGAGAAGCTGTGTTTCATGGTCTTCGGCGAAGTCCTTGAGGAAATACCTGGCGGCTGGAAGGGTCAGTTGGCTAGATGCGGGAAACATGGTCGTAGCTGATGCTTACCCACCTTGACCGTTCGCCCTCTCAGCACCGTCCGTAGCGTGCCGAGCGCCTCATGGCCGTAGCTTTCGCGCGCGAGGGTGGCCTGGCCATCAAGACCACCCCGTGCCTTCTCCCAGGCGAGGTTGTGTATAACTATCAGGTCCTGGCCCCAGAAGATGGCGCTGCAGTGGGGCATGGGTAGCACGCACGTGTGGACGAGACATGTTAATGCAACAGGCCACGACTCGCGCGAGCCGATGGTGGTTTTAGTCCTGGGCGGCAGTCAGTACGGGCCCAGCAGGAGCGCATGCATCTTGGTCGTCTTCTCACCAGTCCTTGCGCCACAGGTTTTCCGCATTCAGATCAAACACTGGCAGGCCCGTCGCAGACAACTTGTCAAGGTTCTCCATGGCGCAGATGCAGGCGAACGCGCTCGGCGTGTCTCAAAGCGAAAGCAGGTGGTAGGAAGAAGCGTGCTGAGAGAAGGAAGATCCGCGTGACGTCATACCACACCCCACGAGCGCGTGCCTGTCAAGAGGCGACCTGAGACCCGGGACGGCGAAATTCTCACGGGCATCCAGGGCTGGGGGCGAGGAACAGGACATATGAGTACGAGAGTCTACGCGGTCTAGGCCGGCAGATCATACTGGTTTTTGATCTCTGCAGCGCTGGCTGCACACGCCGGGTGATTAGCTGGTCATCATCGCCGATTGGGTCATCTAGCCTAGCTCGACTCGGATTTCAAGGCACGTCACTTGCCCCGTAATAGATTTTTGACATCCAGACGCCAGTTTAGTGTTGCGAACTATGCCCTACGACATCTCGACGCCACGCCTACGTCTTTGGGCAGCTGAACGCGGCATCATGTGCCCGACAAGGCACAACCGCGACGATGAACAGCACGACTCCGTGCTGGGCAATCAAGTAATGAACGAGTGTTATAGATAAACTCAAAAGACAAAAATCCCCGATCACGATCCTGTAGTGAGCCCCATAGTACCGCAGAGTACCCCCGAGTACCTCCGTCGCGATGCCGCCAAGTCATAGAGACGTAGCAATACCCCTCACCGCATCTGCACTCCATCAGAATTGCGCAATGCCATCCCTCTCGCAGCCTGACAAGAACTGGTTCCAGTCCATCACCAGTCGACGACCTGCCCAAGTGCTCGTGCTGAACTTGCCGTTTCCATCTGCATGGCCTGCATCACTCGTACTGTTGTCGGCCTGGCCATCGAGACCATACTCGTGCTCTTCACTCTGCGCCATTCCTGCATCGTCGTTATCAACCTCGTCCTCCATCTCAGGGATGACTTCCTCGACTTGTCGGAATAGCCGCTTTGCAGCTGCCGCCTCGCCTACATTCGCACCTCCACATCCAAACCCACAGATGCGCCGGCCGCAAGGACGCCAGAATCTGTACTCAGCGACCTGGGGTTCAGAAAGCGGGCAGACGCCGAGCAGACCTGAATCGACGCTGCGATTAGATGTGTAGAAGAGCATGGTACCGGAGGGATCAATGGGCGACGTTGCCTCCGACTCCACGCCGTTGGCAATAGCAAAAGAAGGCGATGCCGGCTGACGGTAGGAAGCTGACGAGAAAGAGCGAACAGACGAAGGAGGAGACGCTGGGTATGCGTTGTGATTGCGAGTGCTGGGATGGACTTCGAGTTCAAGCCTTAGACCCTGCATGGACTTTGGCGATGGGTCTTGGTAACCTTGCTTTCCGGCGAACTTCTTCAGCATGGTCGTACGCGGAGATACACATCGTGATGGACTGGCCGGAGGACTCGCGAGACCGGTAATGACTTGCGAGGATGCTGATGGAGTGCGACATCCATTACGCATCTGCTGAGGACCCAAGAGAACATTGTCGATGAGACCCATCTGTGACGCCTGCTGATCATGTCCATGAGGCTCGCAACGAAGGGAAGGCCAGCACGTGGCTGAGCCGTCGATGCTCATTGGGCTCACTGTACGCACTGCAGGGCTCATAGCGCGAGGTGTTGCAGCTCTGTTTCCAGCGTCAGATGCAGGCGAAGGGTAGGCTTCCTTTGCCGGCAGGGTAGGGGACAATGGCGTTGGGAATCCAGGATACTTTCTTCCAACATCCGTCAGAAGTGACAGTTGTGGCTTCATTGCCCTAGGCTGAGGCAGAGCAGCGCTCATTGTACCCATGTTGTAAACAGGACTATTGTCACCGTACCGGGGTGGGCTCACAAAGCCATTCGCCGAACCATCGAGCGAGCCCAGCCATGAAGGAAGTCGATCATGCTCGTCTGCTGGCATGTGCTGAAAACAGCTGTTTGTGAAGAAGCTTGTGGGACTTGTGGGACTATTGGTATTGTTGGAGCTCGAAGACCCTTCGCCCGTGATACGACGTAGAGCCAGAGCTGTGAGTGGGTTCATCGGCTCCGCTCGGGCGAACCGAGCATCGTCGCAAGACCACAGTCCGCCGTACTGTTGCCACGGAAAGTTTCGTAGGAAATAGTCTTCTGGATAAACATCGTATCCGAGGGTGCGTGCACGGAAGAAGACGTACACGAAGCGGCACTCGGGGAATTGACGAAGTACCTAGAAGAGCAACGTTCAGTAGATGTCATAGAAACGGACTGTGCTATTATATGCAAGGGTCAGGCTTGAGGATGGATGCTCATACATCCCAAGCGGGAAACAAAGGCGGTGATGCGGTGAGCCTGAGCCAAGTCAGCATGCGACAAACGCTTATCGACTAATGAACATACATCAGAATCTCGTAAGCAGCGTATTTCTTAAGCTTCCCAGCTCCGCGACGATATGCGTACAGAACCTCAGGTCGAGCTGTCCTGATGTTCTTCCGACCAAGCAGCTTATGCATCGCAGGACTCGTGAGATACATGGGATCGAAGACGACCAGATTGCAGGAGCCGTCAAAGCGGCGCTCAAAACCGACAATGCTGATTGAGTGTCCTGGTTGCTGAAGGTAGATAGGCGGTAGAAGAGTCTTGGAGACATTGGATCCGTCGCTGGCAGCCGCTCGCGCAAAATATCGTTCCATGGCAGCGAGGAGAAGCTCGTGGGCCGCAATGGCGCGATCTTTATTGTCGCTGAACTGCTCGACAGCGCAGTTGATTTCTGAGTTGAGGAAAAAGGCTTGAGCCTGCTACATATTAGCAGAGAACAGTTGAAGGTGAGTATGATGTTACCTCTGGTGTGCCGATGTACTTTCTGGTATCACGTATACCACCAGTCTGGACACGGCCGATTGAGTTGATGCCTTTATCCCAAGCATCTTCAATGTGATCTTGCATCTTCAGAATAGTCGGCAGCCGTCCTGGGAATTCTTCGTAGCCTTGAGCCTTGGCGCCTTGGATGTAGGACAGCAGCATTTGTATGTTCCGGTAACCGCAAAAGCCGCCTTCGCTTGGAGTTTTACCGACGTGGAGTGTCGATGGATGACAGTAATATGCTTCCTTCACGGTCCGATCAAGAGCAGATAGTTGCGCGAGGATGGGAATGATGCCTGGCGTCTCGTTCTGCACCTGATCATGCTTGATGAGGCGGCCATCTCGGCCGATGCGGTTGACGGCAGTGATCTTGGGGCCGGCATCCAGCTGATCGTGCAGCCACCTAGGCATTCGATTCTCCCAAGCGTAGGGTCCCAGTTCGGTTTTCTGCGGAGATTAGCTAGGCCCGGTCAAAAGGACGATCAACTTACACCCAGCCGAGCACTTTTGATCGGTGGCTTGACGGACTTGTCGGGTTTCGCAAAAGGATTGAAGCCTAGAATACTCCTTCCGATGATACTCTTCTCGCTCTCATCGGTGTCGCGCCGATGCCGATGTGGGTGCTTCTTCGATTTGCGGCCGTGAGCATCAGTCCTCTTCAAAGCATCTGACAAGTCTGTGCTGAAACTTCGCTCGGATGTTGTGGTCCTTGCCTGACTCGCATGGGAACGACGAGATGAGGTCGAGCCTTGCATAGTAGCGGATGAATGATGAGAATGATACTTTCCTGTAGTCTCGTCAAATGATAAAGTTTCTGCGTTGTGGTATTCGAGATGGTCGTTGAAGTCGGAGAGAGCAACGACTTCGCCGCAGTTGGGGTCAGGGCACACTGTAGTGCTTTCCTCGTCTTCCGAGTCGTCGGAGGAAGTCGTGTCCTCAGTGTCGTGGCGGAGCGAGGAAGGCCTGAGGGGCAACGAAGGGGGTAACGGTTCTGGGTCGTCTTCTATCACGAAAGGAGAGTTCTCGGTATGCACTTGCTCAAAGTGTAGTTGGAGAATGTAGTCATCTTTCTGAAGCACGGTGAAGTCACACATGGGACACTCCAGAAGCTCCATCTTGCTCGTCATCGCTGTGCAGGTGATATCCTGCGTGTGAAGGCGTCCAGCACTTTCCTGCCCCAGGGATGTATGGTGAGTGACAATTTGGGGTGACTCGTTGTTCACGTGTATGAAAACCGTTACCTCGTGCGTATACGGCTGACTATGTTGTGGCAGTCGCTGTGGGCTTCCGTGGCTTAGCATGACGAACGCGGTTCAGACGCAGACGAAACAGCAACCCACGAGTTTGGTAGACTGCACACATACTGGAGACTCGCTTATGAGGTAAAGGCGTTGTTTGCAAGGAAACGATGGCGTTGGCGGTGAAGATCAAGCCGGGGTGGACGTGAAGAAGGTGCGACGCTCGTGGATAGCCGAAAGAGGAACACAAACAAACACGCCAAGACGCGTGACGCGATATCAGTTGCAAGCTTGAACTTAGGATGCGAGTTCAATGCAAGCTACGTCTATGGTATATCGGTGTGAAGATGATGGGTGTGGCTAACAAGTGGGTCGCAGCGAGGCGGTCAGCCGCGCATGATATTGGCGGTTGGACTGGCATGGCTGCTGGATCTTCACAGCTTTTCAAGCGCGTAGTATTTGAAGACTGGCACATGTCGGAAGTTCGCAACGATTGTTATAGGTGAAGTGTCACGCTACGTACAAGTGATGGGGATTCAAACGGTCAAGTCGCCTACGTCATTAAGCCGCCAAGACTTCAAGGATAGCATGTGCGGCGGGTCTTGCGATGTCCGCAGACCTTCTTCCCAATGCTGCTCCGGACCCCGCGCGCACGTCGGATTGCCTGGGACAACGCGAATCGCACGCAATGGCGAAGAACACCGCTGCGATGCTATTCTTCAGCCACTTCAGCGGATCCGCCATGGTTCCAAGAGCTGCGCACCGAAATGTTGCAGCGAGATGCCATACACCTTCCTGAGTTCATCGCCACTCCGCACGAATTCAAACTATCGCAAAGCATCACGGGTTTCTTACCCCAAGAATGGTGCTATGCCCCCGGTGTGCGTAGTCGCATGGTGCCGTTTGGCCATCACTTGATATGGTTCAATCCCGCGGTGCCGACAACCGAATTACTCCCAGATGGAACAGACGCGTCGCAGAGCCCGGGCGGGCCGTGGGTGCGTCGTATGTGGGCTGGCGGCTCGATACAAGTACGACCCGACGAGTATTACGACCGTAACCGCGGCTTTAGAGTCGAATTTCCCATGTCTGGGACGGAGCACATAAAGCATGTCCGACTGCATGGAGAAGGCGACACTGCCAAGATCTTTGTCACGATCGAGCGGCGTTTTGCACGGGTGGACATCGTTGGGAGAGCGTACAACGCGAAGCATGGCAGATTGGGAAAGAATGGAGGTAAAAAACTAAAGACTTATCTCGAGCAGCAGTTGCGAGACGGCGACGATTGTGGCGACGCCATCGTGAAGGAGGAGCGTAACCTGGTCTTTTTCAAGGAGCGCCCCGCTGCCGAATTGGAGGCAGTCAAGGCCGGGCAGATGGCCGCCGTGAAGTATCTGCAGCGTGCGTACTCTGACAACCCTCTCGACTATTTACTGACTCTATGTAGCCCCTGGGAAGCCAGACTTCTCCCACGCCCTCACTCCCGACCGCGCCCTTCTTTTCCGCTTCTCTGCTCTTACCTTCAACGCCCATCGCATACACCTCGATCCCGAGTACGCTCGTAACGTCGAAGGCCACCGCAACCTGCTAGTTCACGGTCCTCTGTCCCTGCTCCTCATGTTGAAGACCGTGAGCCATTACGTGTATGCACAGACCGGGGGAAAGCATGATCTGGAGTCAATCGAATATCGCAATCTAGCGCCGCTGTACTGCGACGAGGAGATGCGCATATGCGGCTTGGAGAAGAAGAAATTGCAACACGGCAGTATATACGATGTATGGATTGAGGGGCCGACTGGAGGTGTTGCTGTCAAGGGCACTGTTTACACCACAGTAAAGAATACTAAGCCGAAACCGCTGGGACCCGGGTCTAGGAGGCCAGACATCGTAGCACTCAATGCTGCCGCCAAGAAGACGCCAAAAGCGCAAGAGCCTACCACGACTCCTGAGTCCTCGACGGGTTCTGAGCCTGTATCTCAACCCCAAGGTGAGACTCCAAACAACTCCACTCCCAGTAAAACTACCTCTCAACCATCACCTAGAGAAGTAAACCCACCTACCGCACAAACAACAAGCCGAGCGTCCCGTCGCAAGCGCGCCTCCAACACCACGGCCTACAACTTCATTTCCCTCCCTCCCAGCAAAGCACCGTCTGCTCGCGTCGTCGACTCGTACAAGCCAGTAAAACCGACGATATCGATACGTTCAAGGGAAATCATACGACGCGCTCGTCGGCGTGCCCCGAAGGAGATTCGCGTCAAGCCTATACCGCTGGTTCGCAGGTTCGATGCGACACCGTATACCCCAGACCCTGTTCGCACGGCTTCGAGACACAGCAGATATTTGAGGGAGGGCGCTAGGAAGATCGAGAAGCCTAGTGTTCGCTTTGTTGCGGAGCAGCTGTCGGAGCGTGCGGCGCTGAGGAAGAGGATCGGTTTTAGATATGTGCATCGGTGAGGTTTTCGCTCGATGATGTGTCGCAACCACTGTATTATCGATCACTGAGTTGTATTGTATGCCCCTTTGTATATAACCAAATTCGACCTCAAGTTCCAAGCTTTTGTTGGCCCATTCTACTTTTGCATCATTGTGTTATGGGGCGGCTCCCGCTCAAATCCGGCCTTACACTCGCTGGTCGGTGAGATAATGTTAAGCATGAACCTGCTCCTCAGAACGCCGACGGAAGAAGAGGTTTGACCACGTCTTTCCCTTCAGAAAGCAAACAGAATGTATTACATGTCACCTAGTCACGTAACGTTCTTCTAGAAGTATGTATGATACGTAGACGCGTGGTCTAGATAGGCATCCAGACACTTTCATCCCCTCTCAAGATGAGCATGATGTTATGCTGTGCTCGCCATGCGATTATACACCAAATTAAATTCTAAACGCCGATTCCATGGGTATAGTGCTCCAACAGCGATCTGCCAAGTTCCAGAAAGTAAGAAAGAGTATGTACAATGTGTATAGGCGTGGGTATTGTAGCGCGTGCTGAAATGTCGGAAGGCATCGTTGAATGAGGGTATGCCGATGTATCACACGCGTGTTGAGCAGGAAAACACATTCGACTCCCATGAAACATCCTGCTGATCAACCTCTTTTAGTCCAGTCCTCTGTGAATGAATTGGAGATCGACAAGCGTTTCGATGCCCGTGAGGGCGTCCGAGATGGAGTACTGGTTGGTGAAAGCAGGGCATCGCCTCCTCTGTTGAAGGTATTGAACAGACCAGCGAGCTCTTCGTAGTCGTACAGCATGGGTGGATCAACAGAGTTGTGGTTGTCAGCAAAAACCTCAATGCTGCCCGTTAGCAGTTTTTCGACGTCGGCTCGCCACGAGCAGTGATCGATGATGTCCTTCAATCCGTTCTTGGCGCACAAATGGTCGTCCAACCACTGTAGACGAATCTTTTCCGGCAGTCCATCGTCAAATCGAATGAACTGAATGCTGAAGTGACGGCTACCTCCAGGTCGTTGTTCCAATCGCGCGATATCCAGGATGATCTTATCAAAGGTAGCGGTATTCTCATTTGACCAGACGCCGTCAGTCAGTACGAGAAGTGTTGTAGCTGGTTTGCCGGTTTGCTTCCATTCTCCAAAGATGGTTTGGAAAATCTGCGCCATGTCTGTAGTGGTGTTATCGTTCGGTTTCTGTTCTGGCCACGCTGCCTTCAAGGCTTTCTTCAGCTTCTTCCGACCCCGATCTCCTCTTAGGCGCTGCTGATCATGGGTGCGACCATCAACCGTGAACTTGACGTCGAATCCATCCCTATCCAGGCCAGCGGCGTTCATTGCGAGCGTTTGTGCGACGAACGTCACGATCGGCCAGTGCTTGCACATTGTCCACCCGTTATCGATAACTAACATCTGCAACATGTTAGCTGATTCTACAGAAGGTTTGCAATTAGCTTACAATCTCACGCGGGTCACTGAACGTGTCTTCAAGACTAGCATCTCGCGATCTGGTTTCAAAGCCCAATGTACTCTTCAGTTTAGTAAAGCCTTTGACTACACCCTTCGAGACCTGCTCTTCCATAGCCTTTCTTTTCAGGCAAATATTGTAGGGCAATTCCAGTGCAGACTGAGGAAGTGGCAGCGCAGAGTCATCGTAAGATCTCGCAGATGTAGGGTTGTGCAGAGCTTGCATCTCGGGAACGTGAGTGGATAGGTTGGGTGTCGCGGGTTGGTATTGCGACGACTGAGCATCTACCGCCGGTGAAACGATTACTGATGGCCGAGAGTTGCCAATAGTTTCAGTTTCACCTGAGGCCCCAATTTCCAGCTCTTCTACAAGTTTGTCGTCGAAAGAGGGGCTTGTAGGGCTTGTATCAAACGCTATAGGAGCTGATCCTCCGTAGCTCTGGCGATTGACGAGGTGGTCTATGGAGGGAACATGGTTGTGGGTGATCTTGTGTTCATGGGCGATGTTAATGGGTGTGAGTGGAGGAGACCCTGTTGTGTGTGCTTCTTTTTCGACCATGAAGTCGGAGTTCTGCAACGTAAGGTATTTGTCTTCGGGCGGAGATGGCGAAATCGAAGTACCGTGCGGCTGTACGAGACTGGTGGAGTACTTTGTAGATGGTGATTCTGCTTTTGGATCCTGCAAACTGAGTCTTCCCAAATTGGCGCTGGATCGTAATCCGACTCCGAATGAACTGCCTCGTGAGTTTGTAACGAAGGGATCGTTACTATAAGCCTCTTTACCAGCAATAGAAACTCGGTTATAGCGATTAGACGATGGTGGAGGTGTCCAGGGAGCGTTGCTTGGCATGATTGGACGTGCGGAGCTTGGTGGGTGGGGCTCCACGTCCAACTGACCTGGTTCAGACTTGTGAATTTGGGGATGTCTGGGCTTTATCTTGCGACCACCAAACTGCAGCCCTCTTGATGGATTCGAGTCAATCGGACTCTCCGTAACAGCACCGTTGTGAAGACCGGCGATGAGTGGCGAACTTTCGATTGTCTTAGTCCCATAACAGTCTTCGAGTTTCTCCTTCAAAATCTCTTTACGATGCGCCGTCTGACCGAGCGGTTTGTTCCTGATCAAATCTCCCTTCCTTATCTGCATCGATGCCCGCTCGCGAGGGTTGACCTGTAGTAGCGGTTGCTGTAAGAGGTTGGTTTGTGGTTCAGAAAACCTCTGGATCTGCGCTTCTTCCTCTATGCTTGAGAGAGCCTTCATGACCACAGGGTCAGTATCTTTTGAGTACTCTCTCAAGCTTCTGATATTGTATTTGGCGTAAGCACTTAGAGTTTTCAGCTCTTCGCAGAGCTCACTCAAGTTGCATCGTGCAGTCGGGACTCCTTGAAGGAGTTTCTCTTCGATCAAATGCAACACAGACTCTGTCGTAGTATCTGAAGATCGGAGATGTCCACGAAGATAATTATGCCACTTTTCTACCTCCGGTAGAACATCTGTGCCATTATGAAATCGATCTAGCACAAGGCCACCCACGTTGTTTGCCGGTGATAGCTGTCGGAGTCGTTGGTATTGGCGGATACCTTGGAATCCCAGAACTATCCACGTCGCAGCTAACGATAGTACACACCCGAACGACCAGGCGTCGATGGACTGAGACACTCCGGACATGGTTCCGTCTGGTTGCACCATGCGGGACACCTCGGGCGCACCTACAGATTCAGCACTTGTTTGTATTCTCTGCCACCACTCAGGCTTACCATAAGTGTTTGTATAACCACGTATCACGTCTGTTGGTTCTGAGCTGTCTTGACCCTCGATTACTGGCGCGAAGCTCGAAAATCCAAAGTCAGATAGTTTGAGCTGTCCACGCACACTGAGAATATTGTCCGGTTTGATGTCCGCGTGCCAACTTGCTTGTGTCAGCGATGATCGTTCCAAACGTATCAATGCACATACCCATGGAATCTCCAGGGCTCTCCGCTGCCTCGGGGAAACTCCGGATGATGAAGTTGACGGATGGCCTCGGCGACGTTGAACAAAGATTTCCAATTCTGAAGAATTTCTTGAGCCTGAACCGGGGGAATATTGGTTTCATCTGCCCATGCTTCATACAGGTCGTTTTCCCCGTATTCGAGCAATAAATTGTACGTCGTACCCATGTTTTCACCTTCACCATGATCATGAATGTAAGCTCCGAAGCATCTCACAATAGGAACCTGATCATTCGACGGTAAGGCAGAAAATGCAGCCTTTTCCATGTCGAAATCCTGCTTCTTATTTCCGCAGTAAGACTTGAGTACCATTTGGTAACACTGGGACTAGTTAGTTCGTTCCGTCAATTTGGTGCTAGGGAGCCTACTTCTCCATGAGTTTTGTCCATGTAGAGGGAGTCCTTTAAGGCTAGTGCGAGTGCGTCATCGGATACGAGAGCCTTTTGCACCGCGACCCAGTATATCGACGCAGTACCGCCTTTCTTGGGAAGCTTGATCTTCATGCAGAACGGAGGTATTACTTCCATCCCGCGTAAGTCGATAGACATGTCGGAAGTCAAAGTCAATGGGCAGAACTCCCATTTCTCTTTGTGGAAAGCATTGATGATGGGCTCTACTTCTTCTTTCCGCACGACATCAGCTAGCTGCTCACGAAGTCTCTGGTAATCTTCGCTGCGGTCCATGTAGTGGTCGTGCATATTCGCTTCGTAGAAACAGTCGATGAGTCGATCGCGTTTTTGTCTGATGAGCAGGCTGAGGATGCGGAGGCGAGACTGTCCGCCGCCAAAGATTTTCTTTGGCGTAATTGGTAGATTGCGACCAGGAAGAAGGGGCAGTCCGTACACGAATTGTTCCCAATTTGTATTCTTGGGGTTTCCAGAGGCTGGCTTCTTCCACCAGGCTTCGAGATCGTGAACGTGCACAATCGTGCGCTGGCAGCTGCAAGACTCAGGTGGGTGGCATTCGTTCTGACACGCTACTTGACGTGTCCATTCTGTCTTCAACAAGGCCATGAACTCGTCCCGGATGGGCAGAGATGGAATCTGCTGGTAGTTTGCGCCTGACATTTCGACGTGGTCCCAACCAAAGATCAGGCTGTGAAGGCCTTATGGGCAGAGATGCATCGCACAAGGCTGAAGTGGGGTTAGGTGCGCTGGTGCTGATTTTGCGTCCAGTGGTCGTTGCGTCGGGCTCGAACGGGTCGCGCAACGCATGCGCGCAGTGAAGTCTAGAAGAGGCCAGAGGAGATGAGAAGCAGTAAGTTGAGATGGCAGAGTCTCAGTGGCGCGAGCAGGGTACATATTAACTACGATTGAGTATTACCAGCCTCGAGCCGCTGATGACAGGGCCAGGCTGAGGCCGCGCCAATAGATGCTTGGAGGACCTTCGTGGCTGCAGCGAGCTGATGCTGTCCATCCGAGATCGAGGCACAAGGCAGAGTATGTGCACAGCCACTAGCACATTGTCGCGTCGGCTGTGCGCTCGAAATTCGACAGGAGCACGCTCTTATTGGGTTGCGGTATGCGCTCTCCGGAAGCTGCGCCATAGTATGTATGAGAAAGAGGTGTTGAAGAAAAGATGTGGGCATGGGAGGCACGGGAGGTTTCCCGCAGCGCTGAACGCCTGTTCGCTAAGCCCCACCGACCCCACCTTCCGTGCCTGCCTGCCCCCGACCACCCCATTCAAAGGAAAAGCCGAACACCCTAGAGCCTACATCAAGATAAAAGCTTGCGAAGTTGGTAGCCTAACGGCGACGTAGGCTCCTAGGTGTTCAGTTTTTCCCTTGTATAGGGTGCGACGGCGGCTGCCCCCCGTGACCGAGTGTCAGCTCATGAGATCGCGGTCTGACACATATTGCGCAAAACTATGATACGGTGCACGCTCTAAGATGGTAGGCCAATGTTGAAGGCTGCCACATAAGAAAAATCGAAATCACCCAAGGTCCATCTTACTCAATACCCCGCATATACACCCGTCAACCATGTTTAGCTCCACTACCTTCATATCGAGGGAGGACAGCACGACTATTTCCGAACTTGTGTACACCTGAAGCGAAACGAGATATTGAAGCCCCCATCCGCTTGACTGAGCCTTCGTTGGTAGCATTAGTCGTGCCAGGGCGATCGCCGGATGGCATTTGCACATAGGTACCTGCTTCTGCGGGCGTGGTACTCAGTACTGCACGTTTCAGGCGCTCGAGAAATGTCGAGTTCTTTGCCGATACGCTATAGAAACGGAAGGTCAACCATGCACCAAACAGCGTAAGAGCAGTCAGTGGTATGGTAACTTGGAGCCATCGCTTCAAGGCGAGGTTCGAAAAAGAGCCATTGTCGTAACTAGCAGATTCACGGTTCTGGTCTTGGTACTTGACAATGTCGGTGCTGAAAAACGTCTGCGATTCATTAGAGGAAGCGCTCACAACGAGAGCATCGACTTACTGAGACAAAAGTAGCCGGAAGATAGATCAGAGTCAGAATGGTGATGATCCGCATGACAACCGTCTCCCGTTCGAGATTCTTGTTCAGCTGTTCCGTTCGGTCCGAGACTTGACTCTGCAGATGCTGCAATACAAGCTGCTTTCTATCGCTTATGATGTTCGCTAGAAGCTTTGCTCGGGCTAGTTGCATGTCGAAGTCCGCAGAGATCTCGTTGAGCTGGGATATGAAGGCGGCAAGGTGCTCTTCACAAGACGTCTTCAGGGCATCAGGAAAGTCCTTGCGGGCAATCAGGTTTGAGTAGAACCTGCACAAGGCCCTCAGGACTTTCGCGTTAGCGTCGAGCACCATCACAACCTCATTAGTTTTGTCGTGCCAATGTTGCAGATCTTGAATATCCCACCACTGATATTGTCTGTATGCATGATCGGGGCCGCGAAGCCCATCGACTGCCATTCCACTCTAAAAGCCGTGACGTCAGCATTGGATGAGAAGACTATGTGCGTAGGGGGACACTCACTTCTTGCTCAACCACCCTTTCAAGCCAGACGAGGTACCTTCTCCAGTTCTCAGTCGACCATTGGCAGTAAAGCAGGTGAGTCGCCAGAGATGATCTGAAACAGGCTGCTGTGTCGCTATAGCTCTCATTGTCTGATTTAGCGGCGGGCCTAGTGAGTTCTTCGTAGCGGTCGCGTAGGTCCATGCTACCTTTGGTGACGATCCACAGCGTGGTCCCGAATTCCACATCGAATTGATGATGAATAGCAGCATCTCGGATGGACCATTCGTCAAGCTTGATGTTTTCGATACTTGTTTGTTTGGGTTGTACCCCTTTCAAGTTGTAGCAGAGTTGGAAATGTTTGCCGCTTCGTCCTAGATTAGGAGCTGAATGTCCGCTGAAAGGGAGTTTGAGGCGAATTTGCTCACGAAAGCCACTGAACCGAAGGTCTCTTGCATCACTCTGTGCCCCAAACACCATCATGAAGTCCAGGTACCCTGACATGACCTGATGGTATGATAGGATCTGACAGAGACTGTTCCTGGTGATTTTCAATTTGTCTCGCGAGTTCTGGCCGTAGAAGTAACTGTGTTATTAGCGTAGAGAACTCATTAGAAGAGAGCTAGAGCATACATGAATCTGCACCGTGGGTCTCGTTTTCGAGCCACAACCTGTTGTACGATGGGATTGACTGTGTCTTGCACGATCTCCACCCCGAGCCATTCCGTGACTTTACCTGGGTTATGTAAGTTCCGCTTCATGCGTGCTGCTTCAATTAGCATTTCTTCGAACAGAGGAAGTCTTAACAAACCTTTTCCATCAGCAGTGCCTATGTCGATCACTGGAATCTCGAAAGTATCGTCAACATTATCGTGCTTATCCGTGAGACACAGATCATGCTCGACAACATCGAGAAGGCTCTTGTAAGAAGCGAGCTTGTTTTGATTCGAGAGGATTTCGTTAGGCATGAGATTTTGTGGATAGTCGCTGCTCTTACTGTAGGACTTCTGGAATTCCACTGACATAGCACACGCCATCTTGAAGGTCTGGAGAAGCACAGATATGAAGACTGTTGCTAAGTGCAAATCGAGAACGCCGTAGGGTGACCATGTTTATGAGTTCAGTATGTGGATAAGATATCCTCGAGAGGCTGACAGTGGCTGATTCGTCACGGCTGTGTGAAGTTTCAGTAGACATGAATCGCTAATTTCGTCAGGGATCACCGCCACGGCTTACTTGGGTATGCAAGCCCCTCACTGTCAGCGATGCAACGCACGAGGACTCAAAAATCAACCTTGCCAATCATGCGCCATCAAGATACTGTGGTAAAACTTGCATTTGCCTTTAAGAGGCTGAATTTTGCCCCTCCTCTCGCTCGGGTGAGATCGAGGCTCGCCGCGTCCTCTTAGGCGCATCTCTCCTGTTCCTCAGCTCTCTTCGATCGCCCTAAACAGCTCAGCCTCCATTGCAAACAAATTAGGCAAATGCACGAAAAGCACGAGACTTACCTCCGTTAGTTCCTCAGGCACCTCGAAAACCCACTTGTCGTTGAACTACATGACTGGTGAGACTAACTTCTCCAAGATAAAGACGTGACGTACCCTCTGCGGCTTAAAATCCCACTTGGGCCATTTGACTCTGAGAAATTCCTCGATCTTCTGCCATGGAAAGTCGTCGTATGCTGAGTATGTGTCTTGGATACGGTCGCCTCTGCTTGCCGATGGGAGTGTAGGCCTGCGCTGAGCTTCGCGCGCCTCTTTCAATGCTAGGTCGGCTGGTCGAGGGCCATGAGGCGCCATCTAGGTGTATGGTGACCGCGATATGATCAGGCGCAATGGCATGCAATGCCCACAGTACAAGTCGTGCTTCTTGAAGTCGGGCGGTAGGCTGACTATTGTCGCGATGAAACTCCTGCACTGCTTTTCCTAGATCAGGCGCGAAAGGCTGAGAACCAAACTATATACGTTCCCATGCGAGCGGCATCAGCCTTATGACTCCATCTCGAACGGATCTGGGGGAGATGCGGGTCACCACATTGAAGCTGGTGTCAAAGTATGTCCTGCATCACGGATGCGGGTGCTTGGGAAGTCGGCAAATCCTGGAGCTTGACGTGTCGATGTGATCACAGTGCTGCTAGGCAGCTATGCACCTGAGAGTTTGGGTCTAGTAGCCTAGCTTGCCTTCTTTTGCCTGCTTTGCCTGGTTGGTCGCTCGACTATGCCATTGGCCAGCCGCTTCAGCCACCCCATATGCATGTGCATCACGCTGCATGCGTGCGCTTGGAAGAAAATAGTTCGAGGTCTCGATGCTCAGGCAGAGCCGCATTGTGTGATCAGCAGCATGCTACTCGAAGACGCCCCAGTCTACGTTTCTAGACAGTGCGGCAATTCACAGCTGTAAAATGCGACTTCTCATCGCAGCACACGCGCTGACGTCACAGTCGTGCAGCTGTGAAGACATCATGCGTGACAGAGAACGTGAAGTATTCAGCGTCTCTTAACCCAATCTTCTCAACATTCCCTTGGAAGCTACCATGTTGCAGAGCACGAGGAGATACACCCGAGAATTACGGGTGAGAGAATTGCGCAGCTCCGAAACCTGCTCAACAGCAAGCTCGCAACTTCGCGAGGTTCGTTTACCACGACAACAATTACCTCCGCCTGAGCCAGCGTTCGCGCCTACACCTGCGTGGGCCCCATAGCAAATGGATCCAACTCGACTTACGCCTCCAGCATCTGGTACAGGCGGAGGAGGCAACGGCGGCGCTGCAAGTCAGAAGACCTTGACGGCAGAAGAGAAGAACCGGTGCCCATACGGCGACACACGCTGGCCTCCTGCTAATATATCGATATCCAAGCCTCTACACTTGTTGAGCGACGAGAGTGAGGAGCCAATATACTACCACTTGATACACGAAAACAACAGCCCCCAAGTCGAGTTCTGGAAGGGCCCGGTGAAGGCTCAAGCCATTGCCGCCTACGCAGAGAAGGGCCTTGCTTTACCGATATCGAAAGAAGGGATGAGTAAGAAGGAAATCAAGGCTGTAAAAGAGAGAGCGCTTGAAGATGAAGCGCCGAGAGCGAAGACGGAAATTGAGCAGGCTAGGGATACGAAGATGCTGAAAGATTTGAGCAGTGGACCCAGGGGAACACTCTGGCAGCTTGACGAAGAGCATCTGCACGTTTGGCGATGTATCGAGGTGGTCCAGAAGGTGCATGGGGCGGTGAGCCTTAGTGCCGAGCGGCGGGAAATATTTTCGATGTTCGGTGTTGGCCTCAAGCGCATCGATGGTGATATGTTGTTGGTCAGCCAGGAGGCGTAGGCACCTAGCTAACCCAGAGGGATCGGTTGTAGTAGGGTCAATGCACACAACGCTCATCCCCGATAATTGAGTTCCACGCAAAACCTTTGTGTACCTGCGCTCCAGTAGAAATCTCAGGCGCTGACAAACGTAAAACGTGAGGCTGGCGATGGAGTTATGGAACGAAAGCCGAGGCTAGCTCGCGGACGTGGTCATAGCGCCTTCTCGATGATTCCAATCGTCGAGCGACCCAAATTTTTAGAGGCATCGAACATCTGCGACCACTCTTCTCCGCATCCTCCTCTACATCCACACTATTCCTGGTTATCTTGCATAAAGCTGGAGTCTAGGAGCAACATTTGAGATTCCTTTTTCCCTACCTACACATCCCAATTCCGTCACAATGCAAAGAGCTTTCGCATCGCGGGCGCGGACTTCGGCCCTCAACTCGAGCTCTAAGCTCCGGTCCACCAGCTACAACCTGCAGCAGCAGAGGTTTGCGCACAAGGTACGGCAATTGCATACCTCCATCGTAATAAAGAAAAAGACTCAAAACTAACAATTGGTAGGAACTGAAGTTCGGCGTCGAGGCACGAGCAGGACTGCTGAAGGGTGTCGACACACTTGCAAAGGCCGTATCAACAACACTGGGTCCCAAGGGTCGCAATGTATTGATCGAGTCGAGCTACGGCTCGCCCAAGATCACCAAGGGTATGCACGAGTTCCGCCGCCATCCTTAACTTCGCCCGCTGACATCATTCCAGATGGTGTGACAGTCGCAAAGGCTATTTCCCTCCAAGACAAGTTCGAGAACCTCGGAGCCCGTCTGCTCCAGGACGTCGCCTCCAAGACCAACGAGGCTGCTGGTGACGGTACCACCACTGCCACCGTCCTTGCCCGTGCCATCTTCTCCGAGACTGTTAAGAACGTTGCCGCCGGATGCAACCCCATGGACCTGAGGCGGGGTACCCAGGCCGCTGTCGAGGCCGTCGTTGAGTACCTCAGGGCGAACAAGCGGGACATCACCACCAGCGAGGAGATTGCGCAGGTTGCCACCATCTCCGCCAACGGCGACACACACATTGGCAAGCTTCTGTCCAACGCTATGGAGAAGGTCGGAAAGGAGGGTGTCATCACCGTCAAGGAGGGCAAGACCACCGAGGACGAGCTTGAGGTCACCGAGGGTATGAAGTTCGACCGCGGATACATCTCCCCCTACTTCATCACCGACACCAAGACCGCCAAGGTTGAGTTTGAGAAACCTCTCATCCTCCTCTCCGAGAAGAAGATATCCGCTGTCCAGGACATCGTCCCCGCTCTCGAGGCGTCCCAGCAGCTCCGCCGTCCTCTTGTCATCATTGCTGAGGACATTGACGGCGAGGCGCTTGCCGTCTGCATTCTCAACAAGCTCCGTGGTCAGCTCCAGGTTGCTGCTGTTAAGGCTCCCGGCTTCGGTGACAACCGCAAGTCCATCCTTGGCGATCTCGCTGTCCTGACCAACGGTACCGTCTTCAGCGACGACCTCGACATCAAGCTCGAGAAGGCCACCCCCGACATGCTCGGTTCCACCGGATCCATCACCATCACCAAGGAGGACACCGTCATCCTTAACGGTGAGGGCAGCAAGGACCAGGTCTCCCAGCGCTGTGAGCAGATCCGTGGTGTCATCAACGACGCTACTACTTCTGAGTACGAGAAGGAGAAGCTCCAGGAGCGCCTGGCCAAGCTCTCTGGTGGTGTTGCCGTCATCAAGGTCGGTGGTTCCTCCGAGGTTGAGGTTGGTGAGAAGAAGGACCGCATCGTCGACGCTCTGAACGCTACCCGTGCCGCCGTTGAGGAGGGTATCCTGCCCGGTGGTGGTACTGGTCTCCTTAAGGCCTCCGCCAACGCTCTCGGTAACGTCAAGGCTGCCAACTTCGACCAGCAGCTCGGTATCACCATTGTCAAGAACGCCATCACCCACCCCGCTCGCAAGATTGTCGAGAACGCTGGTGCTGAGGGCTCCGTCATTGTTGGCAAGCTCATTGACGAGTACAAGGGTGACTTCAACAAGGGTTTCAACAGCGCCAAGGGCGAGTACGTTGACATGATCGCCGCCGGTATCCTCGACCCCTTCAAGGTTGTCCGCACTGCTCTCGTTGACGCCAGCGGTGTTGCCTCGCTCCTCGGAACTACCGAGGTCGCCATTGTCGAGGCACCCGAGGAGAAGTCTGGACCTCCAGGCGGCATGCCTGGCGGTATGGGTGGTATGGGAGGCATGGGCGGAATGGGCTTCTAAACACCTGAAGCCTAGCCGTCTGTTTTCTTCTTCTTATACCCCCATTCCGATATAATGACTTTAGTCTTATGCCTTTCCCAGCGATGATTTATGTACACGATATTGGGTTGGTCTCCGCTCTTCACTCATGATTTCTCAAAAGCGCAGCATTGTTGGATATTTGGTTTTTATTGTACAATATTGTGTAAGGATCTCCTGGGAAGGACAAGATGTATAAAGCGACGAAGGAAATATGAACAAGTTCAAACGAGTTTTCGAGATGCACAACACATGCGTGAGTTATGAATGCTGCAAGTAATAGGATTGGTGGGTCACCTCATACATGAAAAAAACCGAACACTTGCCTCCTAGAAGTCTACATTACCTTGAAGAATATGTTAAGTTCAACCCTTGTACTAACGTGCACGGCAGAGTACCTGTTCAGCCTGTTCCTTGTACGAGGTGGGATGCTGTGACGACTGACAGGGCGTTGCTGTGGCGGCAGAGCCAAACTAAACCTTGTAACGTGTCTGGTATCGTGCCGTGCTCCAGGGCTTGAAGGAACCCCACTAGGGTACGTGCATCGAGAAAACCCCACCCCACCTGCCACTACTCGCTCAGCCTCAGCAATCACACTCTCCTCCTCCGCCTTTTCTCCCGCAAACACATCAACTATCCACCCAGATCAGTTTTCTCTATTGACGTAAGCTGCCACCTCTCCAGGGCCGAACAGGCTGCCATTCCTTCACTGCTGCATGTCCGCACGCGGCAATCGCAACGATGACGACGCTGACAGGCAACCACAGTACTGATAAAGCTACCTGGCGCCTCGACCCCCCTCTAGCATCCTCTACCTTACACATCCGACATTATGGTGAGAACATCAGAGATGCGTTATTAGGGAACTCGAACTAACAACGGATACAGGCTCAATCCGGGTACGTACTGCAAAACAAACAACAGGGCATCAACAGCTGTCGCTGCCCGACGACCGCGCCCGCATAGCTTCCCCTGCCTCCACCACCACCCCGATACCCGTCTCGCGCACCCCTCTATCGGCTCCGCACGTACTAACCACGACGCAGTGTCTCCGTCTCGCCCGAGTGCATCAGCACCTTCAACGAGCTCAAGCTTGGCAAGGACATCAAATGGATTATCTACAAGATCAGCGACGACTGGAAAGAGATTGTCGTCGAGGAGACTTCCAAGGAGGCCAACTTTGACGTCTTCCGCGAGAAGCTGCTCAACGCCAAGAGCAAGGACCGCAAGGGCAAGGAGGGCATTGGCGGTCGCTACGCCGTGTTCGACGTCGAGTACGAGCTCGAAAGCGGAGAGGGCTCCAGGAGCAAGATCACTTTTATCAGCTGGACGCCAGATGATGCGGCGCAATACGTACGTCAATACGACGGGAAGTGGATTCATTGGGACAGAACAGCTAACGATTGACAGCCCCGCATGATGTACTCATCCTCCAAGGAAGCCATCAAGCGCGCCCTCAACGGTCTCGCCGCCGATATCCAAGCCAACGATGCCGACGACATCGAGTTCGAGAGCATCAAGAGCCGTGTCTCCAAGGGCCGCTAAGCGCCTCTCGCCCGACCTTCCCTTCCGACCTGTCGATTTCGCGCACCTGTTAGTATGGAGGAAGGAACGACTGCGGTTGGTAATGATATGAAATGAAAACGATTCGAGCGGTTGATTGGCAGCGGTCATGGCATAGCGAGCTTTTGCGCATGATGATTACAGACGAAACATGCGATATGTGGGCAGTGATAGTGCTGGGTGTAACTTGCATTATCAGGCTTGGTATGCTTTTGATAGGCTAAACTGGTCAAATTGTCGTCGATGGACAGCTCTGTGTTGGAAGCTTGCATGATGTGACGTGCGCGGTGTTTGTTGTGATGTTGTTTTCGGGTATCTGCGAGTGCAATTGTATGGCTCCAGCAGCTATGCCAAATCCCTACTTGTTCTGCTCCCACGCTCCCCTGAACACGCCTAGTAACCTCTCACTCTCCTCCGCGTCCTTAGTCCTCTGAAGCACAAAGTTCTTGAGATCGCCCCAGAACTCGTCTGTCGCAACGACTTCCCTCCCATGACCAAGTGGCGCATCTGCGGCACCAGTCGCTGTGCCCGCAGCTGTCTCTCCAGCGCTAGCAAGCCCCTTCTCGCTCTCCGTCGGCGGCGCAACAGCAGGCGGGCTCGTCACCGGTGTCCCTGCCGACGCCGGACTCGCAGCCCCACCAACAGCAGCGCCAGCCATGACCATAACCCCAAACTCGATTTCACTCCCCGCATCTGTGCCTATGACTTCCAACAGTGTCTTTGAATCTGTGACGGGCTTCTTCTTGTACAGAATCTTTATTTTGGCTGCTGATAACGAGGCTTGTGTCGCGTACTGTTGCTTGAGGTCGTAGACGGAGGTTTTGGATGGGTCGATTGAGCTGAGTGGGATGGTGGGTGTGGTTGGCTTCATGGGTTTGAGTGTCACGGAGATTGACGAGGAAGAGGGTGTGGAGGCATCGTCGCTGGTGGTGGGTTTGGGGTTTGGCCGTTGCGGGTGGGGTGGGTGTGGGAGGCGGGGGAGGGTGTACTGGTCGGTCAGTTAGTATTTGACAATCATGTATGTGGGCTTTGTTACTGTGGAGGATGGGCTGCGAGGACTTACTGCGCCTTGTGCGGGATATTGGCGTGCGTCTGCAATGTGATCGCTGGAGAGCTTGGGCGGGCGGGCGTCTAAGGCGCTGAGGAATGATTTGCAGAATGCGAGTTCTGACATGATGGGTATCAGGAGGTTTCCTGGATGCGAGTTTGGGTAGTGTATCGGTATCGTGGGATTGCGCGCCGGTCGAAGATGTGTATAGCTCCCGTGCGATGACGCTGTTGGTGTTGCGGGACAGTGGACCGCAGCAGCTCGACCAGGGCAAAGAACGCGCTAAGCCCAAAGGAAGTCCGCTAGCGTGGAAAAAGTTCCAAAGTGCTAGCGAAAGTTCGGTGTTCGCGCTGCTGGTTCACGCTGCCATCTCTCAGTAATTCGACCTTTTTGTCTTACCGCCCACTAAACACCTGCGGGATAAATCTGTCGCCATGGGTCAAGGTCGCCGTATGAAGAAGCAGGGCATGCCCGATGTCCTCGACGAATCGCTAGTTACGAGGAAGCGAAAAGATGCGCCCGACGCCGTGAACCCGGAGCGCAAGAAGAGGAGCAGGACAGCTGCAAGGGAAGCTAAAGAGGCCAAGGCCAAGTTGGTACCCAAGACGAGGGTAGCTGGAAAGCCCGTCAAGCCTGTGAAGCAGCCTCTGAAGACGGCTGCAGCTGTCGTGAACGGAGCGAAAGCAAAGGCAAAGAAGGCGGCGCCTCTACCACCTTCGGACGATGAGGATGACATGTCAGACATTGAGGATTCCGATATGGAGAACATCAACGTTACCGGACTTGATGCGCTCGGTAGCGCATCCGAAGGCGAAGACGACGAAGACATGGACGATGACGACTTTGGCTCCGACGTTGTGGATTCGGATGACGATATCAGGCGAGGCGCGGCCATGTGGTCAGACGATGATGACGAGGAGGACGCCGAAGAGAAGCTCACAGCCGCCAACATTGCTGGTCTGTCTACGCGATTGGACATGCAGAAGGCGATTGAGGATGCGGAGGCGCAAGCCGAGTTGGAGGAGAGCAACATGCAAACCAACATCGTCGCAGAGAGGCCCAAGATTCTGGAGGACGAGGACGAGGATGGCAGGCCGATCACAAATCTCGTCAACCAGGACATCCAGCTGTTGCGCACACGACTTACCGACACTATCCGTGTACTGGACGATTTCAAGAACCTGGCTGAGGAGGGGCGAAGCAGGGCGGAATACAGAGCGTCGCTTTTGAAGGACATCTGTGCTTACTACGGTACGTTTATGTTGCATGAGACTCCTACATCTGCGCATACTAATACTATTGACAGGCTACTCCGAATTCCTAGCTGACAAGCTGCTCAACCTCTTCCCACCTCGCGAAGCGCAAGCCTTCTTCGAAGCCAACGAAACCCCCAGACCAGTCGTTATCCGAACAAACACCCTCCGAACACACCGAAGAGAACTTGCGCAAAGCTTGATCAACCGCGGTGTACAACTTGAGCCCGTTGGAAAGTGGTCTAAAGTTGGTCTGCAGATTTTCGATGCGCAAGTGCCGCTCGGAGCCACACCTGTAAGCCTGGCATGTAATGAATGTTTCGAACCATTACTAACCCTTTGTAGGAATACCTCGCTGGACACTACATTCTCCAGGCCGCTTCCTCGTTCCTGCCCGTTATGGCACTGGCACCTCAAGAAAACGAGCGCGTGCTAGATATGGCTGCTGCTCCTGGTGGAAAAACAACACATTTGGCGGCTTTGATGAAGAACACTGGATGCATCTTTGCCAACGATGCCAACAAGGATCGTGCCAAGGGTCTGATAGGAAACATCCACCGTCTAGGCGCGAGAAACGTTATCGTCTCCCACTACTCGGCTCTTGAGTTCCCTAGGGTCATGGGTGGTTTCGACCGTGTACTTCTTGACGCTCCTTGCTCTGGTACAGGTGTCATCGCCAAGGATGCCAGTGTCAAGACCAACAAGACCGAAGCCGACTTCATGAAGCTACCCCATCTCCAGAAGCAGCTGTTGCTCGCCGCTATCGACTCTGTCAACCACCACTCGAAAACTGGAGGATACATCGTCTACAGTACCTGTTCAGTAACTCTTGAAGAGAACGAGCAAGTCGTTCAGTACGCATTGAACAAGCGACCGAACGTCAAGCTCGTAGAGACCGGCCTCACCTTCGGTAAGGAAGGATTCACCAACATCGGCGGCAAGGCCTTCCACCCCTCGATGAAGATGACAAGGAGATACTACCCCCACACATACAACGTCGACGGTTTCTTCGTCGCCAAGTTCAAGAAGATCGCGCCTACCCCGCCCAACGCCGTCGGCGTCAACGAATCCTCAGTTGCAAAGGCCAAGAATACCGCCAACCCCAACGCCCCAGCCACCGGACTCGAGATCGTCGATCGTCGGCCCATCGAAGCGGACAGCGACGATGAATCAGACTTTGGTGGCTTCGACGAGGATGAGGACGAGAAGTACATGGAGAAGGCTAAGGTTAAGACAATGCGCAGGAAGGGTAAGGACCCTAGGGCTGTTGTGCCAAAGGGCGAGAAGGCTGCAAATGGCACTGCTAAGGAAGCAACAAAGGAGACCGCTAAGGAGTCGCCCAAGAAGCCCGCTAAGGAGGCGACCAAGGAGTCGCCCAAGGAGATCGCAAAGGTCAAGAACGGCGACGTTAGCGCAAAGGAGAAGGCAGGCAGGAAAGAGAAGAAGGGCGGTGGTATCGAAGTCGCGTCTACACCCAACGGCGTCAGCGCGAAGGAGACCAAGGTTGAGTCTAAGAAGGCGCGGAGAAAGAGTGGTGATAAGAACAAGGCATAGTGGGGTTTTGAAGGCAGGAAGCACAAAAGCAGGAGTTTGGGCTCTCACTAGATACCAATGCATGCTCGGAAGAGTTTTGTTGTCGCCGAATTGGCTTTCGCGTCGATGTGTGGTGTTTTGATATTTTGTCAATGAGGCTGGATCGCTCTTGCATTTCCTTACTCTCGGCAAAAGATTTCGCGCCGGTCGCTGCTTCCGTCTCAAGACCTTGACAACAAGCCCACGTGCGTGGCAGCTCCTGCCTGTTACACGAGGAAAAGTTTGCATCGCTGTATTTCAAGCGGCTGTCTGCCATTACTCATGATGTCTGACTCGAAATTGCCTACTGCCAAAGAAGCTTGTTAGGTGGACATGTCACCACTGTTTTCAGCAGATCGTCACGATCGTCGCACCCTGGTGGAGATGCCCAACCAATCTTGCTAAACACACGAGCGGGCTCCTTCCCAGGATCTGGTAAGATGAGTTTGCCCACTGAGATCCAAATCCCGGGACCTGGTTCTGAAACCCTCTGCAGCCTCGATTGCAAACTCTGTACCTGCGCGATCGAGCTTCGATGCGCGGAAAACGTCTTCGTGGCTTCTAGCGATGCGTCGATGCCTCTGACGTACAGCGCCGCCAGTGCGCCCGTTAGACTCCGCAGCTACCCCGGAGTACCTCCACATTTCATCAACCTCAACCATCCTTCCACTTCCCGAAAATCAGCCTGGAAGAGAGACGTTCATCGTCGCAGTAAGACCGAGGTGACGGCACGGCACATGTCAGGCATGACCGCTCCGTCGACCACTCATCATCGACACCGCGATGCAGATGCTGCGCCGTAAGCACACGTCCCCGAGTCATCGCGTCGGTCCAAGCAATGCCGAGCACTGAACATCGAAGGGAAGCGAAAGGAAGCGAAGGCTTATTGGCTCAAGGGATTGTGCAGCAACTTCTACACAAGAGAACAACAACTGTCACGAGCACATATTCCAGGGCCCCCGTTTGACAGGACGACAAGAAAACATGACGCTGCATCCGACGTGTAGCGCTCTCATCTTCGCTGTGGTCATCTTGGTGTTGCGCGGGGAAAACATTTCTCTGCCAATGTTCAGCGCTCCGAGAATCATACCGACGAGTCTCCACTCTGGAGTTCCTGGGGTTGCAAGGAGACAATCGGCCCATCCTTTTTCTGACATGCCGAACGGTTGACGCGATCATTGGGAGCGGCAAACTTCTGGAAGAACGCGTCGCCTTGCCTGCAGAATGTGCGGCATTTCCTGCGTGATGGTTTTGCCATGGCACGCGCTCGTACCGGAAGGGGAGAATTGGCATAATGCTTTGCCCTTGAACATCGTCTGATTGAGCCACCACTTCGACAGTCCTTGTTCACTCTCGTGACGAACGTGCTGCTTGGACGATCGCGACAGGCTTCTATGATCGCTGTCTTGTCCTCAGCCTCCGACGTAAGTGGTGTGAGGGAAGTCAGCCTGCCGAGTACGGGGTAATAACCAACTGCGGTACGCTCCATGTTATGATGCGGGGCATACCATGCAAGAATGGTTGGCTTGGGAAACCGACTGGGATTAGCAACTTGTGATATGGCACTGAGGTGCAGCGGCATGGGACAAGGGTTTGTCGGGATCGCGAGCTGGATGGAGAGATGCTCGGAGCTTGCATCCTGAGATAAAGAGTGACTGCGCGCTCCATTGAACGGCTTGACTACGCGTCTCGAGTTTCGCGACATCGCCGATTGCCATCTCTAAGAAGTCAAATTGAACTTTGCCATCATGGGTTTCATGCTCAAGCCCCCGCCAGACACAGCTGGCAAGGCATGGTAAGCTTTCCTGGCCTTTCATACCAGGTACACCACTAACACTTTCTAAGGCCTGCCATTGTAATCGGTCTCTTCGTCGCCTTTGGTGGTGTCCTCTTCGGGTGAGCCTACACGTCGTTGTCGTATCACGCGCAAGTTCTGATCTCCCTAGATATGACACAGGTACCATTTCTGGCATTATTGCCATGGACTACTGGAAGAAGGAATTCTCCACCGAACCAGATCTCAGTATCACAGCAGCTCAGGACTCTCTGATCGTCTCCATTCTCTCAGCTGGCACCTTCTTCGGTGCTTTGACGGCTGCGCCGTTTGGTGATCTACTTGGCCGCCGCCTCGGTTTGATGGTTTCTGCCGGTGTCGTCTTCAACCTCGGTGTCATTCTGCAGACGGCCGCGACAGCGCAACCATTGTTCATCGCCGGTCGTTTCTTCGCCGGTTATGGTGTTGGTCTCATCTCAGCCCTGAGTAAGTCGGCTCTGTTCTCGTTGTTCTCCCCTTCCCGGCGTCGTGGGGCTGATCGTCAATGGTGGCTGACGCCCCTCGCCCCGCATCGATGAGGCTCTGCGGGGCATCTGGCTCGCTTGCACAGAAGCTAACAAGACAACAGTTCCCATGTACCAGAGTGAGACTGCGCCAAAATGGATTCGCGGAACGATTGTAGGAGCTTACCAGCTTGCTATTACGATTGGATTGCTGCTCGCGGCCATTGTAAACAATTCGACTAAGGACCGCAATGACTCTGGATCGTACCGTATTCCAATCGCGGTGCAATTCCTATGGTCTATCGTTCTTGTCGGCGGGTAAGTGCAGTGATTTCAACTACATGATGGCAGCTGCTAACCCTTCGCTAGACTATTCTTCTTGCCAGAGACGCCGAGATATCTCATCAAGATGGACCGATACGAGAAGGCTGCCGACAGTCTCGGCAAGCTCCGCCGTCTCCCAGTGGATCACCCGGCCATCGTTGAGGAATTGAACGAGGTTCAGGCCAACCATCTTTATGAGATGTCGTTGGGCAAGTCTACATACGCCGACTGCTTCAAGGGAACGCTGGGCAAGCGTCTCGTGACTGGATGCCTACTGCAGTCGCTGCAACAGCTTACTGGTGTAAACTTCATCTTTTGTATGTTCTCTCAACGGCGCAAATTTGCGGCTCCCTCTAATATGTCCAGATTACGGTACCCAATACTTCCAGAACGCCGGCTTCCAAGACCCCTTCATCATCCAGGTCATCACCAATTGCGTCAACGTTGCGTCTACATTCCGTAAGCCACCGCGGTTCCAGCCAAACGAAAACAGTACTGACTTTCGGATTTCTAGCGGGTCTCTACATGGTTGAACGCCTCGGTCGACGCAACCTTCTTCTCCTCGGAGCGATAGGCATGTGCGTGTGTCAGTATATTGTCGCGATCACAGGAACGGTAGCCGGCACATCCGATCTCGCAGCTCAACGTGCCGCCATCGCTTTCGTGTGCATCTACATCTTCTTCTTCGCCAGCTCCTGGGGTCCAGTCGCTTGGGTTGTAACCGGCGAGCTGTACCCGTTGAAGGCACGCGCCAAGTGTCTTTCTATGACCACAGCATCCAACTGGTATGTTCACAGACAATGATCATGGTATCGGAAAAGACTAACGCCATATTCCAGGTTGCTCAACTGGGCGATTGCCTACTCAACCCCATACATGGTTGACGAAGACCACGCAAACCTGGCATCTAAGGTCTTCTTCGTGTGGGGTTCATTCTGTTTCGTCTGCATCGCCTTTGTGTAAGTCCTTTTTCCCTATACACCATCCTACCCAACCCCAAACACCCGCGTGACAAACGCTGACACCCCTTCCCCCACAGCTGGTTCATGATCTACGAAACCAAGGGCCTCAGTCTCGAACAAGTCGACGAACTCTACGGCATCGTCAGCAAAGCGTGGAAGTCGCAGGAGTTCCGTCCCGCTGTCCAATTCGCCGAAATCGATCCCAAGGGTGGACACGACATAAATCTGGGCGAGGTGGCGCAGAACCAGGAGAGGAAGAGGAGTGTGCAGCACGATGAGGCTGTCGCAGTGCCCAAGATTGAGACTTAGGCTTAGGGCGAGGGAAGTACGAGGGGACGTGGACTTAACTGGGAATATGAGAAGGAGGGTGTGTGGATGGATGAGGGATGGTACATGCGAAAGCATGATAAATAGGGAGGAGCGGAGGATGTAATGTTGCATCGAACTAGATGCTTTCAGCCAGACGATGGCGAACAATGAATTGTTCGCTATTGCATTACGCATTACCACGACTTTGTCTGCTTACCCAACCCCATCATCTCTCCCCTCCTATCTCACCAACTCCTGCTCATCTCTTGCAACTGTCTTCTTGCCTGCATCATATGCCAATTAGTCCACGGGTCGTCACCCCGATGCTCAGGAGGAATTCGTATAGCCTCCTGCCCCGGTACGTACTCGCGCTTACCGTAAGACCCTTGTGGCTTCTCGTCCTGGAAGGGATTGACGAAGCGGGGGTATTTGGAGTCTTTGGGTGGTGGTGGGGTTGTGAGTGGGGGTGTAGAAGCTTGCTGTTGCTGCTGCTGCTGGACTTGTGCTTGGGCTTGTGCGTATGCGTGTGCGTGTGCTTGGGCTTGGGCTTGGGCTTGGGCTTGTGCTTGTGCTTGTGCTTGTTGATAGTACTGCTGCTGGAGCGGATGTTGAAACCCTTGCGGTGGATAGAATGGGTGTTGCATGTTTGGTAGGCCCATGACGGGCATGCCCATGCCTCGCCCCGCACCGGCCATGCCGGCCCCCAAGCCAGGCACGCCCATCCCTCCAGGCCAAAATCTTGGGTCCATGCTTTCTTCTTTGGGAACTTTGGAAGTCAATGTCGTTCGAATGCGAGGAGTGTTGCGTTGAACGTTGCCACGAAAGTTGGTAGTTTGCGGCGATTGGCGAGACAGTCGGCTCGAGATTGAGGTTAAGAAAGCACGGTGTCAATGAGGTCCATGGTTTTGCTGTGATGTCTTGCGATGATGCTGAGAATGTCAGCCAGCAGGTGGGTAGATTCGGAAATCCGGGATGTGAAGCAAAGAAGAAGAGAAAAGGCTTTTAATAGTTGAGACGGCGATTTGCGTCGATGATGGAGTTCTTCGTTGTTAAAATAAGAACATTTCATTCACACATGGCGAACAGCTCGTCATACCACATCATATCTCACTCGGAAGACCTATCGAAGTATGCAAACACTACATGTGTGCCTGCAACGTCATTCCTCGTCCGCGTGGGGAAGCCTTGTCGCAGTTGCCTAAATCCCCGGTCACTGTCACCCGTTGTTACTGTTGTGGACGCGTCACGTTCACCGTGACTTTTCGCGTTTGTTTGTTCGTCGCGTGCCCTTCCCTTCTGAGCCAGCGTGTGAGTCACACGCTTTTCGGATATTAGCGGCTATTGTACTCAGCAGAACGCGCGACGACATCGGTGTGGCGAAGATGCTGCCGCTCTCATTGGCGTAGAGGATGAGGTATTAGAGCGACTTCATGTCACTCATTTGGTCGTTCACGTCATCACCATCAGTAGCAGTAGCATCAGCATCATTGAGGTCATCATAGAGGTATTCAAGTTTCCATTACTCGAGTACCTAAACTTTTCATCCGTGAAGCGGGTATCCTATCCATCAATCATGTAGTGCAAAGACCATGCCAAGTGCTAGCAAGGCCGACGTAGGTGTCTCAAGCCAAGTAGTCACATCGACCCATGAAGAAGATAAACACCCAGTGTGTTCATGTAGCCGTGTCGTATCATACCATATCCAGACTGCAAAACCAGCAGCCAAAATGAAGAAACCGTGAACCGTGAATATCGTGCTATCATAAAGAAACCGTCCATCATACTGGCAACAACGGTTAGCAAAGCGATCATAAGGCACATGAGTTGTTCTTACAGTCGTGTAGGCGTAACCTTTACTCGCGTGAAGGCGGGTGACGAGGCGAGGTGCTTTTAGTTGAAATGTCCCGCGTTGAAACCATAGCCATCATAAGCCTCGGCCATGGGTACGTCGACGTATGAACCCTGAGTGAAACCGCAGTTCGCGAAAACGTCGTGAGGAAACGAATCAGGGATATGACCGGCCTCTAGCGGCGGTAGCCCATCTTGCGGCGAGCAAGCCAAACCAAGGAAACCTTGGGCTCCTCGCTGTCCCGACCCGTGCCACACAGGCGAGTGGCCACTAACATCTTGACCCTCTTCCACTTGGAAACTATAAGGACTCTCGTAAGCATGGCCCGACAGAGGGGACATCTCGGGAATGAACGCACTACGTGGGTGCCTAAGAAGAGCCTCGTTGTCCTCGTCGACAAGCTCGAAAGAGTCAAGATCAACAGACTCCATCTCTCTACCGTGGTAGTTTGCACCGGAGCCATACATCTGAGTATCGTCCACGAACTTGTTGACCTCAAGGTGGGTCTGGGCGTCGTTGCGGTAGAGGGTAGGCCTGCGTTGGGCGACAGGGGACTTGTGACCGCTGACACCGAAACCCTGACCAACCTTGGACGCATCACCGTCGGGCTGGAGATAGTCTACATCAGAGTCCTTGTTGTGAGCACGGTGGGAGTCAATGTTGAAGACGTCGTCATCAACCACGACGGGCTTCTGGTCTTGTGCCTCGTTGAGAACTTGGACCTTCTCCTTGGACTCCTCGCGGACAGTATCAGCACCGGCCTTGTTGAAACCCGGAGAGTGCTTGACGCCGACAGATTTTGATACTGGAACCTTTAGCTTTACGATCAAGGACGGACGGGAAGGAGTCAGTGGGTCCTGACCAGCGTTGGTCTGAGAGTTGGTGTTAGCAGTGGACGACAAAGAAGACGAACGTTTGTTCTTGCGCGTCCACGCCATCCTCAACGATGGAATTTGGTAGCCCTCTGCGATCTGTTTGCCGCGCAACTTCAAGATGGCCTGCTGAAGTGCGCCAGCAGTACAGCTCTCGCCGACAACCTGGCCAGCCTGGTCGAACGGGATCTGGACACCAGTCTCACCACAGGCCCAGACGATACCGAGGACTACATTCTTCCAATCGTTGTCACTCCACTTGAGTAGCTTGGGACGAGGCTGGCGTGGCTTGCGGGGAGCGCCATCCTTGTTGATCTTTGGGATCTTGGATGGGGGGTGGTCCTCGCGATCGCTCTCGGCGTAATCGCTGTCATATGTTGGGGTATAACTCACAGAGCCACCGTTGTTCACCGGAGCTTGAGCTGGGGCAACATAGGCTTGCATAGCGTGATACTGACCGCGACGGTGCATATCGCTCTCGAAACCGTAGTTGACGTAGGAATTGTCAACCTCGGGACCGCGGTAGGTCTGGATAGGTCCGTTGTGCTGCAGGAGGTTCTTGGAGTGACACTCAGGTGCGGGCATAGTGCGATTACGCTTGCGATTGGGCTTGTGTGTTGGTGTGGTCGGTTCCTCGTTGAAGAGGCTAACCATGTTTAGCTGGTTGTTGTGGAAGCGGGACATGATATCCAGTAGCTTACGTTCAAGTCGTAGCAATGGATCAAGAACCAAAGCGCTCTCTGCGTTGGAATTAGCAAGAGGTCAAGCAAAGGCGCAATGCGTACACCAGAGTGGGCGTGTTGTGTGTGGGGCGGAGAGCGGGGGAGAGTCAACAATGCAAGCTGTAGCGCCACAACGAAGCTGCCAGCGTGCTGCTGAAGCGGGCAAAAGGAGGGTGCAGTGCAGGGGAAGCAGCTGCTAAGCTGCTGGAGGTACGTACCTTTTGGAGATGTGTAGGTGGCGGTGTTTACAGGTGGTGCGGTAAAGACGGACCAGCTGTGTGAGGGACTTAGGGGAGGCAGACGAGGCAGACGAGACGCTAGCGTTATCGAGCTCCCGGGCAGCCCAGTTACGTAGGCGACGAACTGGCTAGTAGGGCGGACGTGCTCAACGTACGCTGAGCCAAGACCACAGCAACACACCCCTTCCTCTTCGCAAACAGGACTAGACGGCGTGAAGCACGGGAGACGCCGGAAGAATGTTCACTCTGAACTTCCTAACCGTAGCAGTCTATATGTCTTCTTTGCCGTCTCCTGTTCGGTGAAGACGAAGAAGGTTTCGCGGGTGCGGTGGCTGACGGCGTACAGTTGAGCCACAAGGTAGGACGCTAAGGGACCACAGATAATCCAAAGCAGTCGAGATGGCGATGTCGTAAAGCGACCACAACCACGTTCCTCTCGATCAGTCGGCAGTTGAAAGTTGGTCGATGTAATTCGGTTCGGGTTCAAGATATCAATTGATGTGTCGGAAAATTGGACGGCCACACAAATTCCAATCAAGTTGCGAAGGCACTGCAAGGTACTGCGTCGGAAGATAAGAATACTCTTCGCAGACTTCCAGTTGTCAACGTTGGTTGGGCATGCAGTTGACTTGATGAACGGTATAAGCGAGGATGTTCAGGTGAGAGAGCGACGTCTTGCTTTTGAAGTTCTGATGTTGTGATCGCAAGAGCCTTTGTGGACGAGGAAAGGTTATGTCAAGGTAAGTTGAAGGCATATATATATATATACCCACAAGTCTCAGCGACGCTTGATATAAGCGGTAACGGCGCGGACTGTGGTGTCTCGAAGCCTGGGTGAGCGACAACACGTGAGCAAAAGCTCATGTACATGTACTACCCCGCGCTTCAAACCCTTGGTGACGTGGGAATCCGGGTGGCAAACTGGCGGTAAAGGCCGATAGTCGGCGTCGATGAGCTGACTACAATCAGAAAGTCGTATTGTATTGTCTGTCTCGCCGTGGATATACGTTGCCTATTGTGGTGGCTGCGGGCCATTAGTATTCACTGAGCCCACGTTGCGGGTCGTGTGCTAATGGTGTGTACTTCCAGAATGTTTGAGTCCCGAAGGAGCCCTTTTTAGATCCCATCTCTTTTAGTATTGTTCGCAAGAAAAGCCTGACTAGCAGTGTACCTTTTTCGCTCGATCATGTTGTGAACGAGATGCCTGAACAAGCTGACAGTACCAGAGTGTAATGGCTGGTTGCAATGGCTTGTGAAAAATGTTCAAGAGACAGAGCAAGAAACCTTCTGGTAGATCGAAGGCCGAGGTGTAGACAGGAAAGTGTGTGGAAGTGGAGATATGGCAAACCCACAATATAACGAAGATGACATACCCGGACTTAAACTTGACAGTGTAAGAGAACCTCTCACATCAGTGCACCTTACCTTTTGTTCGGCAAGCGGAAGAAACCTACCGCTAGGGTATCTAGATACTAAATGCAAACCGAATGGCAAGATATTGAACCGTGAACATCAGCCCGAACCGAATGGGAAGGGCAGGATAGGTATCGATGCTAGGCTCCGTAGCCAAGGGTTTGATGTTGTTGAATATCCGGAAAAAGGTCCAAAGATGATGGGCGCGCGCGATAGAAGCTTTTACATACTGCCGGCTGGGTTTACCAGCTGGTATTGTTTCCGAACTGGAAGGCGAAAGCTCTGTGAGGGAAGATGTACATGAGCCTTGCCAGATACTTGAACTTTGGACCTGATGATCGCAATATCTACGACTCGCGCTGGCATGCTAGATAGACGCCTTTGTGGGTTTGTACAGCTGCCTGAGACTCTGTTCGACTTCCTAGGCAGTCGATAGCCACCCCGAAGCACGGGTTAATGAATGGGAAGGAAGGCCTTCAAGATTGGTGCGGAGTCCAGAGGTGCGGTTACACTCAGACGGTAGGCGCTATTTTGATGTTGATACAGCTTACACGGAAACGTTGACAGCTTACAGCGGAAGCATACTGCTGATTGTTTTATCGAAGCTGTACCGTCATTACGCAGGCAGTGCGAGCTCGAGCGACAGAGTCGAGCGTAACGATTGAGAGTCGGCGAAGGAGAGGTGGGCGGCCAGATCGTGTTTCTGCGAAGCGGTGTGGTCGCTGCAGCGCTGTAGGTCATCAGTGTGCGATGTTTGTCTGCGTGCTTGATGTCGCAACGACAACGGGCCTCATCGAGGGTCAGACTGCAAAGGATACCCTGACGGAGATCAAGCGGAGGTGCATAGCCTGTTACCATTCAGAGCTGCCATCGCGCTTGCCAGGAAATTCAGACGCAGTTGCGGAAGTGGCTCGTCGCGCCGGCGATGACTATGCATGGCGATGGAGGCGGGCGACGCGCTGTGTCGCCGAAGAGGATATCCAGGGGAGCTGAAGCGTACTGACGCGTATGAGAAGCTCTTTTGCATTAGTTGCGGCAATGGGAAGGGGGTTCGTGCTTGGCGAAAGTCGCAGAGGAAGTCGAGGCAGGGGTGGTCAGTAAACAAGAGGGGTGTGGAGGGAGTGGGCAGAGGTGCGATTAGAGTTTCTGGCGCTAGGAGGGCGTTCAGCAGGGACGATGCCCCATCGGTTCCTGTCCTTGGCAGAATCTCGTCCATAAGGCAGGCAGGTGCACAACATTGGAAGGTCAACAGATGGTATATTTTGGGTCTACGAATATAGTACTGTATCTAAGAAACTATCTGTTTGAGTGTTAGCATCTGTCTGCATCGTAGTAGGGTTGAGGTAGGGTTGAGGTAGGGTTGACTTGCCTGCATCTATCCTACATGGTATGCATTTCCTCCTGAGCCCGATTCCAGATGCGGTACATCCAGTAGCTCTTGCCACGATTCGGAAGCTGCTCCTCCGGACCTTTCTGATTAAGTGCATCCCTTCAGTGCTGTTGTCTTGCAGTCGCTCCACGGCGTGGCGTCTCCGCGGGGCTGGCCTCGCTAACTCATGCGCGAATGATTCGGCCCGACTCCCTCTGCTCTGACGTACGAACTCGCATCGATGCCGTAGCTCTGTGCAATACACGTCGACGACGGAGTCGTTACTTGCCAGCTGCTGTGTGCACGGTGCGGCTGTCCTTGCTCTTGAACTTCGCCATGTCCGCATGGACCTGGATCACCATCGCGCCTCCCTCCTGAATTTCTCGCCTCAGCCCACACACCAACTCGCCACCAACCACCAGCTCCACGAAATCGGCTCCACATCGCTACGACGCGTTCGCTATACGATATAGAAATGAAGACTCGAGCCTCTGAGATGCACATGTCTTCCGAGTCCGCCCAGCGCCTCAGCCGCCGAGATGGCCCCTCAGCAAGACATCGTCCCACCCGCCGTACACCCTTGACGACGACCTCGACCGCGACTCGCAGCTCGCAGCTTGCCGCTCGCCTGTAGTGGCACCTTCAGGAAGGCACATAGTAATATGATACCAGGAAGGGCTGCTTTGGATCGAACTGGTGTGCTTCAACGCGACGCTTCCCCTCACCCGGCAGTCCGCGTCGTTCTCCCATGCCCAACATGCCTCGAGACAACTTCTCTAGGGAGCTTGGTAAAGGCAAAGTAACACTGGCTTGCTTGCGCACTTCACTTCTGTTGCCAGGTTTACAGCTCCATGGACATCGAACCTCGAACAAGCTTCGGGGGTGTCTCCAAGCGGCGCCCACCTTGCATACAGCTCGCGTCGGATCACCCACCTACCCCTCGAACGCTCGCGATCCCACCTCGACTGCCTCTATACCTGCGGCCACTCCGTCCGCTCGGTACTCTTGCTGTTCCGGATTTGAGACCTCCGCGGAAGAGACCACTCGCTTGGCCAAGCTCCGAATGAACATCTCCCTCGACGTAGGAAGCTACAACGCCTTCAGGGAGAGACATGCAGGCCAAACAACTACCAGCCACAGGGTACTTGAGTACTCGGGCAGCGTTGTCGGCTTTCACCTTTGGCTGCAGCTATCCACCAACCTCCGTTGGCGAAGCGGTGGTAAAACTCCGACTATGCTGACCCTTCGGAGTTCGACTTCGCACTGTAACCTTTACCAAAATTCTAGGTAACATTCGAGCGAGACCTCTCTCCGTCGCTCACCACAAGCGCGTTAGCCGGAGCCATGCTGGCATCGCCAAACCTCCAAGAAATGCCAATCGAGTCCTCTTCCTTGTCTGCACAAGCGTCCTACGCCCGAAGGTTCACGAACTACGATCTCCCTTGCCTATCGACATCGAGTACGCGAGTACTACAATCCCATACTTCGGCTGTTTCGCATCGACACAACGTCCGTCTCTGTCTCGCAGAAGATCTGGTAAGAGAAGGTAATGGGTACGTTGCGGGTTGTGGGCCACAAAAGGAAGTTTGCAGCGGTTGCTCGGTCGGCAAATCGACACACAATTTCGCATCATCTCGTTGTTGTTCGTTCGGCGGAAGCTCGCTGGCATGGTCTCCACAGCTACAGTCTTCGTCATGCAACAGCTATGATGCGTCGCCATGCTGATACCGAGCCCTGCATCAGGCGTAGGGACACAGACCGCAAGAGCCTTGCGCGTTGTACCGCAGAACCAGTCGACAGAAGAAAGCAGGAGCGGACGGGCAGACGATGCGAAACTCGCATCGAACAGCTTAATCGCTGCAACAACAACGGCTCCTGCGCATGCTCGAGGCACACGAGGACATATCCAGTCTTGCTGCAAATCGAAAGCTGCGCAATCTTTGGCGTTCAGAGCGTCACCTCGCTCACACTTGCATGGAGTAGGCTGGCTTTCCGATGTATCACTACAAGTCGGCAACAATGCAAGGCCTGCGTCTGATGCTACAGACTGTTGCAAAACGATTTGGCCTTATGGGGTGTCTCACCTTAGGTACGACGTGGATGCACTACAGTCTGAACTTTAGCGAGCGTATCATCTCCTAGCTGAAGCCACTACTGCGGATTAGAGCATCAGCAACTTCGCAACATCCCGTCGGCCTTGATCGTGTCTGGACTGGATACACGAGCGCGTTCACGATCGTTGCGACAGCTTGTACCTGAATGTATCGTCCCGTACTCTCCCACGGGGCCCATCGACGAAGTCATGCCGAGCCTTGCATAGTGCTTGTCGGGTCGACAAGTGCAGGCCAGTTCTTCAACTTCAGTCGACCAGACCAGGGTATCTGACGTAGTCGGCAAAGAGGTGCTGAAATCACGCGTCTTGAACCGTCGGTCGACGGTATCAGGCTCCTCCACCTGCGTGGCCCCTCTGGTTTTGGGCTGGCAAGGTCCTCCAGCCGTCGGTAAACTTCCTTGGGTTTTACACTCACCAATGCTTTGGCAATGCCGACAATTCATCCAATCAGTATTAGGTTCAAAGGCGCAGACGCATGAGTCTAGCGACCGCAACGACCTATCTGCCCTCAAGACGCTATGTTTCCGTCGCGAATGCGTGCTTGATACACCGTTCCCCTGGGTACATCGGCAAGTTTGTCATGGTGGCATGTCAAACAAGTTACCTGCGACCTCGTACTTTGAGAAGATGTCAAAGAGTAAGACGTCCGAGCAAGACTGATGGCTCCATGTATCGACAGTCTGAGCTCTTGTTCCAAGCTCTTATGGTCATGGTTCCAATGTTCGACTCCGTAAACCATCGTTACGGCGTCCAACCACAGAAGAGTTGTCCAGCCGAAGTCAGATTCGCCAGCGAGATATCCGTCCAGGTCTTCATTCGGCGCCACTAGTCATGGCATTGATACGGTGGTTGCCACGTCCAGGGCCGGTATGTCAAGCTCCAGGACCGACAATTTTGTTTCCCAGTGCATCCGCTGAGTAGCTGAGCACTCGTGTCGCGAGAGATATCGTTTGTTGAAGCTGCTCGCGCAGGCTTCTCAGCGCCGATATTCCTGGTGGCTGAGAGGTTCACGCCGCCGGAGAGCCATAGTCAGGAGACTTCCGCCTGCCTCACTACGTTATGTTTGTGCGGTGTTCGCATCGTTGGTCGCGGCGACTCGCGGGCCTCAATCAATTGCGACAAAGCTGTCTTGCATCGTGGCGCGCGTTTGGTGTACGATATTGCCGGCTTGTGGGATGTATCTATCCGATGGTAGAGGGACCGCCCGATCTTCGCGTGTGCAGGGCTTCACCCCCGCCCTTGAGCTTGTCCGGTGATGAAGAAGGATCGAGTGCCACGGCGGCTTCCGGTGGGCTCCAGAACCACTGCAAGCAGTCTGGTGGCTCCGGTGCCGTGATGCTCTGCCTGGAGATCGCTTTCTGTCGTATGTCTCGTGGTGCTGCATGGATCTGGGATGCGTTCTTCGTGCGCCTGGCGGGGCGATGCAGCCTGTCGGTGCTGCTTCCGTGCCTCCGTATCGGCGTGGTAAAGCAGGGCGCCGAAGTAGCGCTGGTGATCGAATGTTCCAAGGACGAGCAACTCGAGAACGACTGTTGCTGCGGCGGAGCCGATCGCAGCGGTGTTGAAGACTTCGTGGACAGGGCGTTGGGAGTTTTGGGCATCGCACAAGATCTGCGATCAAGTCAGCCCGACAGGAAACGACTCGCCTTCCTCTCATCGTCACGTCTTCTGTATCAGACGACTCTACCTTGACGACACTGCTATCGCGTTGTCGCGGTGGGAGGTGTCGGGGTGGCGGAGGTGATGGAGTGCGGACACCACGGGAGTCAACAAGACTCGCACTTTGCAGACGTGAGAACCATCATGCGAGCGGCGCAACAACAAAAGCCGCACGTAGAGCCTCCATCGTATCGTGTCTCTTAACGGGACGTCACAAGGATGGCGATGCAGGGGCTTCAAGACCACTCTTACAGTTTGTGCGCTGGCCGTGCACCTGCGCTGCGCATGCAAACATGAGGCTGCGTCTACACACCCCAATCAGCGTGATGAGATGGAGTGTCATACTTGCAAAGTGCTCCTCAGACATAGGCACAGAGTGTACTGGTGTCTCGCTGCGGAACAAACTTTAGAGATTTCTGATCGCGACAAGTCGGTGCAGCTCCCTGCATGACACGCTTCCCTTATATTTGCATCAAGCTGCAGCTCAGGTGGACAGCTCAAACTCAAGACGGAGATGCCTTGAGACTTGTTGTGGGCGGAACGCATATCGAATTGCAAGACGTGAAGGCCGCCTAATTAGGGCTTGTCCATGGCCAGCCCTATAAACGACCCAACATAGGACGATGGACGTACAGAAGCAAGACAGGCATGAGATGGTGGAGAAGAAGGAGCTACTCGACGACGGCCTCTCCATTGGTCACGCAAAGTGCCTGGATGGTGACCCTGTCGCCGCCGTGCCTGCCCCACACCCCCGCGATGCCAATCAGACGATCCCGCCAATCTCCTTCACCAAACATACCGAAAGTAAGTTGTTGTCGTTATATATACAAAGAATTTCTGGATATTTCCATCAAAAGGTCCCAGGTGTCGGGTTCCTGGTAGTAGTGGCTACCAGGCGCCTTGCATTGGTTAGAGGATCGGACCACTGTTCATCACTTGAATGAATGGTTGGCTAACATCACCCAGGTTCGATTCTCCGCCGTGTCTTGTTACCATTGAGTAGCATGTAATTCCTGGCTTTTTTTGCCTTTGCTTTTGCACCCACACACCATACATCATCGAATCAGCCCATATCTGGTCAACTGTTCACAGTGCAAGATCAGATGCTTTCACATCTCTTTTTGCATCATCAAGCATGCTCTGTAGGGTATGACTTGGTAGATGTGGCATACAGATGGTCTAGCTGGTGACATGTATGCGCTATCTTTCAGCTTATCATAACGCATACTGGTCTTGAAGCCACTTTTGATGCGCATGCTTGCTTGTCCGCCATTCTAGAGGGAAGCGAAGTTAAAGAAGCTGGCATCTGTTGTAGATGTTACATGGCTGGTCGACAGCGGACTTCCGAGCATCTCCGCATGTGAGACATCATCGCGGGCTCCTTGCAAGAGCCTCAAGTTCCAGACTGGAGTCAGCATCTTAAAGCAACCGGCAGCATGTCGATTTTCTTTCAGATTTTCTGACTGCGCAAACATGATCATATCCATTGGAGGAGCTCGAAGGACCAACCTTGTCTGATTGCAACGTCGCAACGTCGCAACGCTGCACCGCTGCAACTGGACATGATCTAGATATCAAGGCCCCTATTCATCGGTCTTGGTGCGGACTTTGGCGGTTATGAAGATGCCACACGATGTGGGCTTGTCAGGGGTTACCTGAAGGTAGCGCAAGTCTGCTGTTCGCTGAGTGGCACTCATCTCCAGAATCGCGATGAGGTGCATATCGCGGACATGATCTACAACAACGAATGTCCTGCAACAGTTCGCTATTGAACGATGTGAGGAGATGGCCAAAGATGTCAGCAAACTTTCGGCATTTGAGCAGCGGACATACGGGCTGCTGAACAATCTGCGGTTTTGATGCATTGGTGTCGAGCGGCACGCGCATCGAAACGCATCTCACTTTACGCCCCTCGACACGGAAATCCCTTATTTGCCTTCTTTGCATCGTCTCAGATTTCCATGAGGAGGATGTCCGTTGCGCAACGGCGTCTACCAGCGGAATATGTGAGGATCAGTTACTTCAGGGGCTGGCTCGACAAGAAACTCTCATGAAGCTAATCTGATGGGTCACGCATCGCGGGGCGTCTCTTTCAAGTCCGCCATTATCACGGAACAGCGTCACGGAGTACAACTGGCTGTGCTTCAAATCAACGCCCTTCGGCTTTTTGCCTTAGCATACATCATTCCAAAGGTATGTCCTTCATCCGGATCGACTCGAAAGCTCTTCGACGCGTCATCTTCGCTCCCTCGTTGGATCGACTTTCCCGATCTTCAGGGGTGAGAGATTCGCTCACCTTGGAGGACCATATATCGTATCTATCTTGGCCCAGTTAGAGATCAATTCTTAACAGAACTCTGCTGCTGCGATCAGCATTTTATTTAAGTACTTCGATACTCACCCCAATCCCGCCTTACCCTGTCGTCTTCTGCTTGGAGGTAGCCAAGCCTGACTCGCCCGGAATCACGACTCCAACACCTGTGCTTCAGTGGAATGGGTTCACGCTATACACTTTCGATATTAACGGCTTGATGTACCGGATTTGCTTATCAGCCTGTCGCTACGAAGATGTACCGGTTCAAGAGAAGGCAGAACTCATCACGTATGAAGACGTCGAAGCTTACGACTGCGGACATGGGCTCAGGCATTATCGGAGTCACGCTCAAGAGTCAAAGACTATCAACAACGATATCACATACTTCCAACGAGTAATGCGCGGCATCACGGACTCGAGGCGACGTAAGCAACAACGAGATGCGGCTGCGTGGGGCCAACTTCACCCATAACTCGTCTCAACTTGTTCTGGGTACCACCACAAACGCGCATTGAATACAATCACAACTGCTGAGGGTACTTGCGCTACATGATAGCAGTTGCGTCTTTTGATCCCGATGCGCAATGCTGAACGAATGCATGCCGTGGGTGCAGGCGTGGGTGCAGACGTGGATGTGCGGACATCCGCTGCCACACATGAGCGACGTCAGACCGGACCGGCATGCAGCGCAAACACCACGAGTTAAAAGAGTCTTCAATGCTTCGGGAGATATGCGCCATCGAGGCTACCCTGATCCTACCAGGCTCGACGTACATGTCATGGCTGGTTGTCTACATGGCCTGAGATGTCACACACGCTCCGGAACGTGCAACTCAGGCTACAGGAGCGAGCTCAACGCGACGAGCGGCAGCTCACGCCTAAGCGGAGCTTCGTCCTACTGGCAGACCCCTGCCACCTCGCCGCCGTGGGCGATGTGAAGCAGTCTCTGCACTCGCCGCCGCCGCCCCGCCCCGCGTAATCCCCGCACAAGCACGCGCCCCTTCGCGCCTCGAAAATCAACAAAGGCCACCATAGCAACCTCGAAGTCCTTTGGCTATATAATTGCTCTAATCTCGCCAATATCTCGTACGGCGTTGGGATGGTGACCCAACGTCGTACCCTGGCCGATGAGGCCTTGACAGAAAACAGTTACTAACTTGTGTATCACCAGGTTCGAAAATAGGTGGTGGAGTTCCCGCGGTTGAAAGTCCGTAATTTTTGCTCTTTTTTGTTATCTTTTTTACCGCCAAAGCTTACGCTGAGCGTAGTGCGACTAGAGGCTGGTGCAGCCTTGTCATTTCTCTAGTTACTATTCCACTGCTAAGGTAAGATGTGATATCCTATCTAGAGGCAGGTGCAACCTTTTGTGCTTGTGTAGAGCTCCTCTTGTATACTTTCCTCGAGAGGCGAGGCGGGTTGGTTCAGCACGCCCGCTCTTCCGAGTCTTCGCTTCTGCAGCAGCAACAGCAACAGCAGCAGCAGCAGCAGCAACTTGGTTTGCGAAGGACGTCTACTTAGACTTTGCCCTTTTGCGTCTAGAGATGAGACTTAGGAGAAACGCAGCTTCAAGGTAAGCAAGCTGCTTTGACAGCAAGTCTGCGCTTGTCGGCGTGGACATGACATGCCAGCTGAAGGACTCGAGCGCGGATGGCTTAGGCCAGGACGCGACAGCGGGTTAATCTTTTCCAAGCGCAGCATTGGCATAATTGCTATATGCTCGCACTCGAGAAGTACTACTGCAATCCTATGGCCACGATCTATGGAGTATCACGCGAGATGACAGCGATACGCACTGCCTGATCGACTTCAGAAGCGCCAAACCACACCTTGTCGCTGTAATAATCGCCTTGAGGGCCTCGAGGATACCTTACAGCATGCACAGCACAAAAATATAGACATCACGTAGGCCTCACGATCCAGCATGCTGCTGACATTCCTCAAACTTCTATGGTGTGGATACTGCTGCATCGCTGCAAAGGCAGGTATGGGTTTCCTTTCTATTCATGTATCTTTCCTGCCTCATCTATCATGTCCGAGACAGTCCTGCGCCGCGACGCCGTTGTCTAGGTACTAAGAGCTATCCATTACGTCGTGTATCACCCCGTCTATGCCCAGGTCTAGTATGGGGCGAGCTATCGGGCGCGAGGGTACTGCCAATGGTGCCAGTATGGGCTGTCGCGTCAATCCCCCTTGAGTCTTCCGCCCCTACGTCAAGCCAAGGCCAATGGGAGCTACAGCTCGTTTGCGAACAACGATGATCCGGCCATGCGAGTGTCCATGTAGTTTTGGACACTTGTACCGGAGTCCACCTCAGGGTCGAGGAGTACGAAGCGCTCGCCCCGATTTGAGGTGTTGCCGTTGTAGAGGTAGTCGACCCGCGTTGGCGCCATGCGGAGCTTGCGTTGAATTAGCTTGCGGAGGCGGGTCAAACATAGGAGCACGTTGATCTCGAGTTCGAGAATCTCGTCGCGGTCCGCGGCCCTCTTGTCGAAAACTTCCTGTTGCAGAGGATTGGTTAGCCACGATTTCCTAGGCTGGGCGGCTGTGCCTTCGAATCACGACTTACTTGAAGATTCAAGGCAGTCCGAGCATGAAGCCTCTGTCTTCGCTGATCTCCCCAGGCCTGGTAGTGGGCGGCGCGCTCTCCCCAGTATTTGGCCTTGCTGTCGAGAGCTGCGACCTCGCGCTGTATACCTTCGCAGATGACCATCTTCGCCACCTCATCTCTGCGTGTATCGGCCAAGTACATCCTTGTCGCCTCCTCCGACCTCTTCATCTCTAGCGCGGGCATGCCTAGCTCGTATGTACGAGTATCGGCTTCGTCTCCGGTCGCGGGGTGCTTGTGGAGGAAGTGGCTGTATGGCAGCAGAAGGTGTCAGTCGCGGGTCGAAAAACACGCTTTCGCTCGCGCAAAAAAACTTACTATGGGGTTCGGAGAGATATCCTCAACAAGATACCAAAGTCTTGGTCAAATCGGAACGTGGTGGTGCGGGTGTGTGGCGGGGTAGCGAGAGGGAGTTGCGTCTTGATAGAGGCTTCGTCAATACGACCCGACGCTATGACATTTCGACTGTACTCGTCAAACTCTTACACACCCGCTACAGAGGTATTTTGCATCTGCGACGGGTCGCACGACGAGGAGAAGATGCAAATGGCGTGCGAAAGTCTCTTTCCAATTTGTAGGTCATTACACCCTGCACAGCTACCGTTGGACTTCAGACGGCTGTTCACCTCCGGACGAGGCGCAAATGAACCCCTGTATTGATCACGCATCTCTTGTGACTGAACCTACAGCTATGCGCTTGAAGCCGCTTCTGTTTTGGCAACGATAGCCTCACATCACGAAATCATGATTTACGCCCAGCTGTGACTCTTCATCTTCTCAGCAACTCCTCTTCGTTTTCCTCCTTTGTTCGAGCGCCCACATCGCTTTGTTTCCCAGACCGACTACTGCCTCGTTCTTTCTCACGTCTTCTCGCATCGTTGGAGAAAGGCGTCTCGTGGACGAGGAGTACTAAATGCTGGCGAGTATACATGGATATACCGGCCTACTGAGCTTCTGTTACAATGTGAACTCGGTATAATGTAATATTTTCAGGAGCCACGGGCGATAGGAAGGAGGATATAAATGGCCGTTTGACGTCTTGTAGAATTGAAACCCAACAGAACTACCGTCACTGCTTCATAGCGTGCGTAAACATATGAGAGTGATGCTGATTGCAACGAGTCTACCTATTTAGTTCTACACTCTTTTTCTAACACAACAGTCTTGCACCGTAACTCATTTCACATGCACAATGCTCATTACAATCTCGTCCTACAGCTTTGATGCCCATCACTACAAGCACTAAAGCAGCTCACTCCTCCCTCTGGTAGTCACACATCATCTCTGGATGTGGCGTCTATAAATCCGCGACGAGTACAAGCAAGACGAAGCCACAGCGAATCAAAGTTGCTCGGTAGTTTAGCCCAATGGTGTCTACGACCGCCACTCCTCGTCCGCGAAAAGCGAAGACCCGCCCATGTTCTCGTCCATGTAGTGTCGAACGCTAGTCGTCGAATCTAGCTCGTGATTGAGTAGCAGGTACCGATTGCCTATTGAGATGTCAGCGAAAACGGGAAGCTGTTGGGAGCGGTATCTAAGCTGCTAGAGACTGTAGCGCGTTGTTGTTGACTTCCAATATACATTGCTGTAACATGTCGATGGAGATAGAACATACTACTCAAAAGTTAGCGAGGGATCTTGATGGGAGTCTGAGTGCGTGACTGACCCGATTCCAGCATGCTTGCCGCAGTCGACATATCCATCCTCAGTAGCAGGCATACCGAGCTGTTCTTGGAGCTTCTTGCGGGCCGCAGTGATGACGACGAGCTTTTGGATCTGCTTCCCTAGGTCGTAGTGTTTGCCCACCGCATGCGCTGACCATTGTTCCTGCAATGGCTCATTAGCTAATTGCCGATTCGAGATGATGGGCACTAAAAGGGAAGAATGTATCTTGTTTCTCAAAGTACGTACAAGCGAGAGCTGAGCCTCCTGCCTACGGACGCCATTTCGAACTGATTGGAAGAAATCTCGCTCTTGCCGATAGTGGAGGGCCTTGTTGTTGTAGGTCACGGCGTCGCGCTGAAGGTCATCGCAGAGACGCATCTTCGCGTGCTCTTGGCGCTGCTTGTCTTGCCAGAGTTTGCGGAGGCGTTCTTCGGTATTGGTTGAGGACATCGCGGTGATTCTTTGTCGACTTGGCGGTGGAGTAGGTAGTGAGGTCGAGAGACTACAGAATGGTCAGTGATGTAATCGCACGAGATTTGACCTTGGAGGAAGGACCTTGAATGACTTGTGGTTGTTTCAGCGAAGCTCGTGAACGAGAAGTTGAATTCGTTGGAGGGTGGTTTGACTCTTGTCTAGAAGCTGATCGAGGAGCAATGAAAGGTCGGGAGTCTTGTTCAGTCGAGCTCGTCCGATCCTTTCACTGCTCCTAAGCGCTAGAATCTTCGCCATATCGCGAAGGCACCTACTTGTGACACTGAAAGCTGCGGTTGTGTTAGTGAGGTCTTGAGCGGTTGCTTCGCGGTATAAGAGACGCTCCATAACGCGAGCACGACGGAGTAGAAACTCTTGAGCCGATGGTACTGCGTCGAAAACCTTGTGTACTATATGAGTGTTTTGCGCAACAAGTCGACTGAGCGTACTCTACTAAGATGATCTGCAAGTGAAAGGAAGAGACCGAGTCATTCCCCAACCTACCATGTTGTCGCGCCAATAACAGCATGACATGTTGACATGAACAGAGGATTTGATGCAAGATATTTCGAGAAATTGACGTAGAAGAACGCGTGCACATGGCCTGAAGTGTGGACGAACATTGCGGGATGGTGGTCGAGGAGCTTCCTGCGGTGAGTCACCGTAGCTCTGCCAAACGCCGCATGCCTGCCACACCAACAGCGGCAATGCCATGCAATATTGAAGTCTCTCGCATTTCCACTGAGGTTAGAATAAGGATCCAGCTAAACATGGGCAGCAGGGCCGAATGCGCCAGTTGTCATGCGTGCCGATCCGTGGTAACTCTCGGCTCGTCGGGGGGATGGTGCGGGCGACACTAAGCCTGTTTCTCCACTAGCCCTTCTGCCATTGGGTGTCTTCGCACACATGCCACAGCGACCCTCTTTAACCTCTCAACCCTAATTCCTCTGCGCTGCGACCGACCGAAAGCGCCAATTACTAAAGCACCTCTATGAGACCCTTCGTGCCCCGTCGCCGTGATGTTCATCGCACCCGTGCCCTCCTCCATCACCGCCTAGGACTTCCCAACGAACTCGTCCTCGACATTCTGGACAAGGCTCGTTACTGGGTCGAGCACGTCCATGAAAATGACAGGACTCTCGTGATTCTGGACGAAGAGTTCTCCGACAACTTCTCTGCCGCGTCTCCATTAATGAGGATAATCTTTGACAAGCCCGAAACCACGCATCACGAAACGCCCAGACTCAAAGAGATAGAGTTTCTGATTGTCAGTCACGACCAGGGCTGGACAACAGAGGGTAAAACTGGCACATACAACACCTCTTCATGGTTTGAGGTCTCTATCGTGCGCCCGCAGTTTCCGACCAGCGATATGGACGATGAAACCGTCGCTGAAAACTTCGAGGACAACATGTACCCCCAAAGCAACATCCACAGCGTCATAGACAGCATATGCGGTGACCTGGGCTTCAGCAATGTACCACGCTCGCCATCGACTACGGAGCCACAGAGGTTACACTGCGACGAGATGCGGGCTATGACGTTTCTGCATGATGACCCGTCACGCCCGATGGGTATTGAGGGTCAGCACGCTTGGTATCTGCAAGGCAACGAGGTCGCAAGAGCCACGTCTGTCTTTGATGGAGACTTCATTCGGAGATATCGCGTTGTCTGGGGATGTAGAGAAAATCCAACATGGGAGGGCAACGAAGGCTCTGGACGTGGCGAGAACTTCATTGACTCTCTACAAGATGGCGATTGGATATGCGTATGGGCAAGAGCGAAGGTGAGCTGGTTTATTTCAGTGGTATTTGCATTGACTAATCTAAGAATCAGAGAAGAGGATGGGAGAATCACGTCCATGGCATACGTGTCACCACGCGCTACACCGTATAGCCAGTACCAAACACGCTCATAGAGTGTGCTTTGATACATCTTCATCTACGCAACTACCCGCGTACTGTAATCTCCTCAGTAACAGAGGTCATTGTGTTCGGTGCCACATGCATCGAAACGTTTGTCCGCTTGTAGTTTGACGTCTTCCGACATACCCTCATCGGAGGCATCAACCCCATGCGACAACATACCCTCTTGTTCTCCAGAAGCGACAAAATCACCAGTAGCATCATTGATGTCAACTGGTCCTCCGCGGACCTTGGCTCGAGCTTTTGCGATGTGCTCAGCCTTCGCACGATCCCGTTCGTCAGCTGCCGCTTTCAGGTCAGCTTTGAAGGCACGAGCAGCGGCCGCCTTTTTCTCAAGTGCGGCTTGCTTGGCCGCCTCAATCTGGGTCTTCCGTTCCTTGCGGGCTTCGGCTCCACCCTTGGTTGCTTCGACCCGCTTTTCTTCGGCCCGTTTATGCTCGGCGGCGCGCGCGCCCATACGAGAGGATGGTGCAGGTGTCGGCGATGCATCAAAACGGGGTTTTTGGGCAGCAACGTCTGACTTACTCGACGACGATATGCGTGCAGGAGCAATAGACTTTGTGGGCGCACATGGTGTCTTCGCACGATGTTTCTTCGCGACTGGCGTTGTGGGCATCTCTGTTGTGCGCCTGGGTGTTGAAGCCTTTACTGGCCGCTCCTCATGCTCTCGCTCACGAGATTTCAGCTCATCCACGTATTCGTAAGTGACGGTGGCACATCGAGCCTTCATCACAGGATCGACTGCGTTCTCGAGCTCGGCTTCTTCCCATATCTCCACCAGGCTCTTGAGCTCGTCTACACTCAGACGTGCCTCGGCCTCACGACGTTTCTCGCGCAGCACTCGCCAGTATTTGACTTGCTCACGTACCCGAGCGCGCATCGAGTTCTTCTGCTCCTCTATCGTAGGCGCTGTTGTGCAGTCTTCCGGTGTAGAGTGAGGAGAATGGTGAAAGGCAGAGGCTTCGTTGATAACCTCGTTATCCTTCCCTGTAAGCTCAGCGTCGTAGACGGCTTTCTGGCTCTGGTCGTCTAAGATATTAAACGCCTCATGAATTTCATCAAGCACAGCAGCACGCGCGACGCCCGCAGCACCGGCCATCTCCGGGAGCTCATCAGAGTACTTCAGCACCAGGGCTTTGTACGCTGCACTTATGACTTCCGGTGTTGCGTTCGGGGCCAGCCCAAGTGTTGCATAGTGTGTTCGAGTCTTCATATCGGGATTGGTCTCCTAGTATATTCTATTGGTATAGGCGTCCGGTGCCCATGCCGTGTACCTGGAAGTACTGATTTATATCCCTACTCCGCGGAGTGTGTAGACATTGTGTATCGACGACTCACTCTACACAACGTTACGATCACTACTGACACGCCCATTACATGTCTCAGACATACAACAAGACAAGAGTTATTTGGAGAGGAGTAGAGGTTGCGTTCACAAAACAATCGGTCACGATGCATGGACGAGACAGCACAAAGTGGGTTTTGGGAAAATGGACTTTGCCCAGTGCCTCCGGCTCAGCATTGCCGCGAGCTCACTGCAACCCATGGACGCCTCATGCAGATACTGCCCCACCCAAGCGCGGGTCTTCGCGATTACGAACATGCGAGCAAAACACGGGACACTGCGCGCTGGTATTTCGACGCTGTCCGGCGGCGCATTTTAGGTAAAAGCGTGGAGGAGGTTGACAATCGTATGAGAAATATGGCGCAATCCGACGCGATCGCCATTTCCCATGGCTGCCAAAAAGGCAATTGTGGCAGTGGGGTGCGCTGCCCATAAGCGCATGCCGGTGGGCATTTGTGTGATTCTCATAGGGTGGCACACCATCGCGCCTGCAGGGAGCGAACGTCAACCCTCAACCCCCTCAAAAGGCCAGCGCGAAGCTCAACAACATTCCCCCGACCCTGAGGCCGACGATCAGAAAACGAACGACAAAAGGAAAAGACGCGATTGCGCGAGACGCATGTTGCCGATGGAGAGTAATGTCGGAAACTTATCTTCAGCAAGCTTTTGGGCAGCCGACCTTCACCGACGTACATGCGAATGGGAATTCCTCTGGACGTGATCTCTTCGATATCCTCGACGCCGCCAATCTCCATCACAGTCACGAATATGACCCCAGCGGACAACACCTGCATTCACTGCACATACAGTCTCAGGATGTCATCGCGCAGACCCAGCAATTTGCGTATGCATTGCACAGCAGTGGTGTGTCGGCACCAGGTAAGCGCAACCCCTCTATTTATCTCTATCCCATCAGCTTCATGTACATCATCCCCAACGAATTCTTTGTTCCTCCCATTAGGCCCTTTGCCTACGTATGGATGTCATTCCTGTGCCTCTGAGTTGCCAGGCCTGGATGACGTTTGTTCGGGATGGGATGGCGTGCTCTCGCTAGCTGCACGTGATCGAACGCGGCGACGGGACTTGCGACAACTGCATACCTGCCTAGGGAGGTGTGTATGCAAGCTGTGCACAGACGCATGTTGTCGCGTCAATCGTTCGATCGATGAAATACCCAGCGTTCACCGCATCTTCTGGGCTGCTTTTTCGTTCGTCTCAGACAATGGTCACTAACGTCATTCTAAGGCCTACCGTACACCTCCGAGGCGCCTGCAATGCCGACCATGACAGGACACATCCCGCAACACTACGAGCACGACAGTGCGCTTCAGATCGGCTTTGATGATCTCCAGGGATTCTCTCCCGTTACACAAGCCTTCAACATCAACGCTTATCGCACGCCATACCCCGACAGCATCGCAACATCCACATCATCAGCCACATCGCCCGAACGCACCAATGCAAGTCTCCTCACCGATCCGGTTGTTGTCGAAGCAGAAGAGGACAAGCGAAAACGCAATCAAGCTGCTTCCGCACGCTTCCGGCAGAAGAAGAAGCAGCGCGAGCAGCAGCTCATGGAGACGAGTCAAAAGATGCAAGACCGGACCAAGAAGCTCGAAGCCGAAAACGATGGGCTGAAGAAAGAGAACATGTTTTTGAAGAAGCTGCTCGTCGAGAAGGTGGATCACATGAGCGATGAGGATCGGGAGCTGCTCAAGAAAGCCGCCGAAGGCGCGCTAGCTGGAGTAATTGGAAAGAAGTCTTGATTTGTTGCTTTCCAGGAGTATTGGAGTGTTCTCGACGGATGATGTTTTCTCAAGTGGAATGATACACGGTGGATGTAATTGGATGCTCAAGGCGCAATTCATATGCGATGTTATGGAGTTCATATACCAACCCTTTCACATTCTTCGCCCGTTCGATCGCGCTACGATGGCAATATGCGAGTCAATTATAAATTACAGCATGTGCTACCTCGGCGATAGACGCTCCCTATCTGCAGTCACCAACTCCGTCTGCGGTATCTGGTACAACCGCTACCCACGCTCATAAGGTTGGATGAAATCTGGGCAAAAACCTGGAAGATGCCAAAGATCGCGTCATTGCGCATCCATCAATTCTTCAATTGCGCCTTCGATCCCCCCCGTCATGAAAGCATCTCCAAATGCCTGGTATTGGTATGCACGCTCAGCGGGATCTGGCCACGTATTCACCATTGTCAATGCCAGTAGGCAGGTGCTGTAGCTCTGCGTTGAAGTGTTGAGTACCGTTGTCTTGAGCTTCCACCCCAGTGAACACGCATTTGCTATGATCTGGAGGCGATCAGAGAGAACTTGGTTCTGGCGATTCTCCATCATCTTTTGTGCATTCTCGATAAGATAGGGGACTCCATGGTCGCGAACTCTGCCTCTCAAGGTCCCCTTGCCAGGCAAGAGGGGGCGCGACTCGAGTGCTGGAAAACTTTCGTTCCCTTCTGCGCATAAGAAGAGAAGAAACCTCATCTTGTCATGGTGTACAACAATATCCTTTTCAAGTATTGAGACCGAAGTCGCCACGAGATCCTCTGGGGAACCCAATGTATGTCGACGCAATGGCGGCCTAGGCAGAAGATATGCGACATATCCGGCGCAGTATTGTTCGTGGAACGTCCTAGTATGGAATCGGATCATTAGTCTCAGTTCGGAGTATCCTCGAAGAAAGCTCACCAGGATCTACTGAACCATGGGTCCTCAGTCATCTCCATCAGCGTTTCTCCGGCAGTTTTCACTTCGTCGACAGTTCGCCTCAAAGTTTCCTCGGGGGTGAATTTTGACAAACGCACCCAACTAGCTGAGACTTTGGAGAGTATAGCCACGGTAGATACACTGAAGTGGTATATCCGATGCATATCCTGCAAATGTGTCTCCACGTCATTGGGATCGGTCTGATCAATGCACTCCTGATCTATCCAGATTCGCTCGACCTTATAAGTTTTCACATCCGGCACACCACGACAAAGTACGTCAAGCTTTTCAGTTTTCGTAAACTGCACAACACGATGAAATACAATTGGCGGGCACCTGAGGAGTCTAGGATACTTTTTCAAGTCGGCGCCGTCCCAGATACGGTATTCCGGGAGTTCAATTCCGTCGATAGGCTGCGAGTGAGTCCACACGTAAGATACCGTGATGTAATGATAATCGTACAACAAGTCGTTTGTCCAAAGTTCGCGAGTGGGAGTGAGAACGTAATCAAACTCCGTTCCACCTTGAGGGTAAGGCTCTAGAAATCGAAGACGTAGTGGTCCTAATTCGTAGCTTTCGACAAGTGCGATGCGCTCGATGCGTTCCACTGCGGAGAGGAGCGCTTCTTTGTTTCCATGGATTTGCCCGAACGTCAGTGCTCTGTCGTCTTGCATGACTGTGGGTGAAGGTTAAGTGAGAAGGATTGGGTTGTGGAAGCTCGGATGAAATCCATGAGGTGGCCTGCTCAGCCTTCTAGATTTCCGTAGGTGGCGGGCAGTGCCAGCCGTCGTAGCGATTGGACGCCACGGATCCATCACGACCAACCACAACACCCATCACTCTTTTATCAAGAAAGAGGCCACGCCTATCTATAGTGTAAGACGATATTTAGAAGAATAGCTACGTCGCTTTACTTTTCCTTGACTTGGTACTTCATCGGACGAAGACAAGCCCCGCATTTGCCCGCTTCTAACCTATTTCGGCTAGCGGCCACGATTACTCACTAAAGGACTTACGTGAGCTCCTCCTCGCTCTTGCGAAAACCCGAACTGCGATCTGACAAGGCTGAGGGACGGTCATCGCAATCTCATGCCTCCTTTGCTCGGCCATCGCGTCTCAATTATGGGGCTGACCAAGCTCGGTCTGCTCGCTCCTGGCCACCAGCGCGATGTTGTAATGCTCCAATGGAGTGGTATGAGAGTGAGTACGTGGTGTGTTGAGATGGTATATATGCAGCAAAGGTAGGCCATGTACAGAAGTATCATCAACACACTTCCAAACGCACTCAACACTCAATTCGACCATTAGTTGTCTCTCGAATTCCACTCCACAAGCTCCACTCTTCATTGCATCCACATCTATAACTTCGAGCCTTCGAAATGGCAACCACGATGCGTGGATGGCAGTTCAAGTCGGCATCCGGACCCATGGAGAAGAACCTCTCCATCCCTTCCTCAGGCCTTCCGATACCCACCATCAATAAAGACGAAGTGCTCGTCGAGAGCCACGCGACAGCTCTCAACCCCATCGATCACAAGATTCTCGAACTCGGTCTCATAACGCGCATGATCTTTTCTGGGTTGACACCCGGCTTGGATGTATACGGCCGCGTTGCGAAAGTCGGCAGTAACGTCACAAGCTTCCAGGAGGGCGATATCGTATACGGTGGTCTCGTTCCGGGAGGCAAACATGGCGCTCTAGCGGAATACGTTCCCGTGCCGCAAGGTCTATTGGCGAAAGTACCACACGGCCTGAAGGGAGACGATTTGGCGTCCATAGCGAGTACGGGCATGACCGTATACGCGGGACTGAAGCCGTATGCTGAACCCGGCAATAAAGTCTTTATCAACGGTGGCTCGGGAGGAACTGGTGTCGCAGCAATCCAGATCGCCAAAATACTCGGCTATCATGTTACAGTGTCATGTTCAACGGCGAATATCGAGTTAGTCAAGAGCTTGGGAGCGGATACAGTACTGGACTACACCAAGACACCAATCATCGAACAACTGAAAGACACCGGCGCCATGTTCGATCTCATACTAGACAATGTGGGGACACCGGCGAACCTATACCGTGCTTCAAGCGCGTTCCTGCGACCGGAAGGCAAATTTGTTCAGGTTGGCCTTGGCATGAATCTGAGCGCCGCGGTGCAGTTCTTTGGCAACAAATTGACTAGCTTGTTCAGCTGGGGGAAGAGAGAGTACATCTTTGTTGCTGGGAATGCGAGTACCGCTGTGTTCGAGCAGCTCGCGACGTGGATGGAACAAGGGAAACTTCGCGCGGTTATTGACTCTACATGGGAGTTCTCGGAGGTGCCAAAGGCGTATGAGAGGCTGAAGACAGGAAGGGCAAAGGGTAAGGTTGTTGTGCATGTGAAGGACGATTGAGGCAACGGGGGATGTGTCATTCTAGATTTCATTCTAGCGATTCGTACTTTTAGATCTTCTTTCTACCAATAACATTTTCATAATTTCAATAATATTGAGCTCTGTTATCTCTAGTTACTGTGCTGCTGTCATGGCTTCACATCGCTGATGAGTTGCTGGTCCCGACTCCCAGTTGGCATCTGACATCCCGTCTCAGCTACACCAAGCCCACATCTGCATTCTTCGCAACTGTTGAGACACTCGGATGATTTTTCTACCCTTCATTCGACTTCCCCACTTGCCGGTGTAGTGTAGGAGACGGTTTTAATATACCCGACTTGGCAGCTGACCCGTGGGAGCTTGTGTGTAGCACAAGCTTCCTCGCTATGGTGCGCAATGCGAAGAATCCGACGAAAAGTAATGTCAAGATTATCGAATTGATGCAAGTAAGATCTGGATAGATAGCATGCGGGGAGGTGCCTATAGGAAGACGGAGAAGTTCGATCGTATTTCGGTTTGCGGATGCGAGAGGTCGAGAGATGAAGGATATAAAAGTCGCCCAGAGTTGAGCTCCGATTAACTCTCAGCAACAAGATCCAAGTACCCCAGATTTACTTCCGCAATTCACAAACATCCACCACTATGAAGCTCGCCGCGTCTTTCATCGCTCTCCTTCCGTTGGCCGTTATCGCAACGCCAATTACTTCTCCTGACCCTGCCGCAGAGGCCGTCGCAGACCTCCTCCCTCGAGCTACGGTGTGCTACCTCAATTCCGATGCCCTCAAGAATGATCCTCAGGGTTGCGACACCAGCCCTACCAGCGGTGTCCGCCGCCGAGGTGTAACGGGTGGCGACCGCTTCAGCGTGAGTTGCACCAAAAGAGGCAGATGCGTAACAAGTGCGAACTGTGTCTGGGACTATGTTCCGGCTTGGAACTGTTACATCTGGGCTGGCTGGACTCAGCAAAACTGCGAGCGTAAGTGTGATCGTTTTGCTGGAATATGCTGTGTTGAGATGTGCGCATGTACTGACGCGAACAGGTGGGCTGCCAAGCTGCTAGTTCGAGAGGGCGATCTCCAGTGGAAGGATGAAATTGGGTGAAGCTCGTAAGATGCGATGCAACATGGGGATTGAGTGACGTGGAGGAATTGAATTGGGAATGCACGTTCGCTTTGGGTGTGCAAATTGACGATGGGATGAGACTGTGAGAAGAGGCTACGATAGGCATGATCAATACAACTGGCTTCTTTCTCACAGGTCATGTTGATGTGAATCTCGCATTGCTTTGATCCTACGCCCATCTCTTGTGTTTGTTTCAGGCAGATCAGATCCTGTCGGTGATCCAGTGTTTGGGTGTCACGAGCTTGCTACTCTGGCAAATATAGGCTCAACATTAGATGGTCAGATAGCATCTGATGTAAGGCGGCGGAGGACTGATAGCCTTAAACAAAGGCAGTGAAGAGAAGATGCTAATTGCTGGGGTCCGGCAAGATGCGGCATGACGTTCGGCTTGGCAAAGCAAAAAGTTCGGAAGCTTTCCGAAAATCACGAGTGTCAAACTTTCAACATGCGCGCCTTGACGAGAAGCATACAACCTTTCTCCGCTGCTTTCACTCTTACGAAACACGCCAGCCGCATACGGCTATCGAATGCGACTCCCTTGCCGTCATGGACGCGCTCATTCCATGCGTCGGCGAATTTGAGGGTTGTCGACCTCGCGTATCGGCTCCACGATGATTCTGGCAAGGCGAACGGAGATCCGATTGTGATTGTGCATGGCTTGTTTGGGAGCAAGAGGAATAACCAGGGTGTTGGAAAGTAGGGATTTCTTCCCGAGCTGTCATAGCTGGACTGGAACTGACATGATGTCCTAGTGCACTCGCACGCGTACTCAAGCGTCCCGTCTACGCCATCGACACGCGAAACCACGGCGAATCCCCCCACGATAAGGTCCACAACTACACTGCCCTCGCCGAAGACGTAGAAGCCTTCCTCCAGAAGCACGAGCTGAAGAATGCGACACTCATAGGCCACTCGATGGGCGCGAAGACAGTCATGACCATGGCGCTGAGGAACCCAGACTGCTGCGCAAACATCATACCAGTGGACAATGCACCAGTGGATGCGGCGCTATCAAGCGACTTCCCCAAGTACGCAGAAGGCATGCAGCATGTCGAGAGGTCACAGCCCAAGAGCCAAAAGGAGGCAGACAAGCTCATGGAGCCTTACGCAAAGGACCTACCAGTTCGCCAATTTCTATTGACGAACCTGATGAGGGGTGAACCAGGCGCGCCGCTGAAGTTTCGCATACCTGTGGGCATCCTCACCAAGGCACTCGACAACATGGCCGATTTCCCCTTCACCAACCCTGAGGAGGCCTCGTTCAGCAAGAGAGCTCTCTTCATCCGAGGCACGAAGAGCCACTACGTAAGCGACGAGACACTGCCGATCATTGGTCGATTCTTCCCAAGGTTCGAATTGGTGGACGTAGACTGTGGCCATTGGGTCATTAGTGAGAAGCCCGAGGAGTTCATCAAAGGTACGCAGACATGGCCTGTATCAATTCCTGGTCTAACTAATACGTTCCAGCGGTCGTGGATTTCTTACAGGAGAAGGAGTAGATACCCAAACAGGATACAGGCAATACCACGTTATTTATAGACATACCTACGACCAGCGGAACACGATGATCATCTCTGTGGCATGGCAAAGCATCAGACACCGAATTTCACAATATTGAAAGCCGGCTTGGAGAACTGGTTTTATTGTTAATGAGCGACAGGAGAACCAACACCTAATCCACCCCGACTCAACAAATCCGTCTACGAACCTCTCCTCTACCGTACCGAAGACCCTCCCATCATTCGCCGCAATCTACCCCCACTCGATATCCCGACTACAAAGACTTGTACGAACCAACCCGGCCGGAAAAGCATTGCTCCACTCCTGGCTGGACATCCACGTAGTTGGTACCACCACATTCTGTGTTCACGTAGAAGCGAGCTACAATCTCACGTTAGCCTGGTTCTGGTTCCCCCCAATTTCTGTCACATACTGGTTCTGGTGAAATCATTGATATACACCCTGAAACTGCCATATGGCGCCTTGTACGAGTTGTCCGTGCACGTAGAATTCTGGAAGAAAACGTTGTCCTCGAGCCATGGCTCTTCGCAGCCCATGCCGGCGTAGAAGCGGATGATAGCGACACCGTCACCGGGAGCCTGACGCTCGACGACGGTAGAGGGGTTGGGACGAGCGCTGACGCTCGTGGCCGCGAGGGCGGTGACAAGGGCGATGAGGTTGGTGAGCTGCATTTTGGATGTTGCTGGATGCTGTATTGGAAGATGAAAGCTGGATGATGAGAAGACAATGGTACGAAGAGCCTGTCTCTTATACTTCTTCGCTGCCTGTCTCCCTTGGAACATCTGTACTAGCAGTACGTTGATGATGCTCTTGGTGGTAAGACCTAACTCCCCTTCGAGCTTCTCAACAGTCGGTCAACACCGCCACCAACTGATGGTGTTGAGGTCATACGCTTCCAAGCCGCCACACATAACCTGATGGGGTGTCTTGAGAATCCACGAGCCTCAGATGTATGCCTCGCTGCCCGTATCGTGGGTCAGAAGAGGTAGCATTCCACGATGTGATACGAGATCTGATCTTGCATTCGCCTGCATTGTCGCATGTCCGAGGACTGGATTGGTTGGATTGTTCACGTCACCAACGGAGATGCTCCCCGCGACCTGATCTTGGCTCGTGTACATGTGTTGGTGGATGAGGTAGTGGGAAGTCACTTGCGCATCTGACGAAAAGCTGACGGACTACTCTGAATCAACGATCCTTACAGGAAACTTTCGTTCTGATCCTAGCCTCTCCATGCCGCCTCAAACTCCAGAAACCCGCATTAAACCGCGATGATGGGGTAACAAAAGCTCCCTCATCTTCTAAAGGGCCCTCTCTGGCCATCTACTGCATACGCACCGTCAACACTACTTCTACTTCTACGCCACATATAGGTACAGTGTTGATATCAACGCCACCAGTTCCGATGAGCAATTCCCTGCCATGCTCTTGGGCTATGTATAAGCTGACAATCACACAGCAGAGATCATTGGCATAGCGCACTTGCCCGTGCACGTGGCTGCTCACCAAGTCCACAAGTAGCAGGTCAACACAGCTGCTGTCGCCACATCTGCATCGATTACGATTCATCTCGCCGAAAAGCCGTCAACCCCCAAATACTAGCAAAACTTCCTCAAGAGCAGTGCGCGTGTTATTGCGATCAGATTACGACAGAAGTCTTCCGATTAGATGGGCATGAAGAAATTGCTCTGAGGACGCAGGCTGCAGTCGCTTAAGCAACATGCATGCAGACGCGACGGCCCATCGCGCTGACGCGACACGGGGTGTGTCCTTGTCGCGACCTTCCGATCTCAATCTAGGCCACGCTGTGATTTGCCAGGCTTGAGGTTGGCAGGAAGCTCGGTCGCTGGAGGCTTACTAAACTTGTTGCGCATCTTTTGCGATTGGATCGCAGTGTCGGCTCAGGTCTTGGTGCAAGTGCGCTTTCGCACAAGATTGCCAAGTAGACGGACTCTGCGCATGACATGGTACGGAATCGATTATTTGGACAGGGGAAGATGGACATGATGATGCCAATTGATGAGTTGACGCGTCGTACGCCTCATACCAGTTCTCGGTTCTCATCTCTTCCCACATCATTCCCCCACCTTACACTTCCCCATGATCTAGTTCTTCCATCGCTGCCTCCTTCTCCTGAATCCCCACTTGCGATCCTCATCTCCACTCCATCCGGGCCGACACTCGCACCCAAGCTAGTTGTTCTAGAGCCTAGAGAGGGGCTATTGTGGAACTTGGGATTGCGTGCAGCGTGCACGAGGTCCTGCATCTTCTTGCCAGGCATGGCGCCATCGCGCACGTACGATGTTAAGCCAAGGATGACGCAGATGATGGCGAATACGTTGGCGAGGGCATAGGGGAGGAACAACCCGAAGGCTTTGTAGTCGTAGCGATTTACGTCAGTAGTCAGTTGGACAGTTGTGTTGGCCATGTTACTGTATTGATCAGCCTACGATCTGATCGAGAAGCGTTCGATTACTTACGTTAATAGCCGGTTATGCATCATGCTGACCGTCAGATTGAAACTTAGTTCTTCGATGAGAACGTCCAGCGTCCGGTTTCTCGCCATCGCTTTGTCCTGTAGCCTCTGATCACTGAGCTTGAAGGCCGTTGACATGTTCTGCCCTTTGTACAACACCTTCTCTTCGTCAAACTCAAAGTATGCATCCAGATCGGCAGAGCCCAGCAGACTAGTACGCTGTATAGGCGAGTCAATGACACCGTACTGAGCTGCTGCTTGCTTGTCCGAAACAATCGTGTCGTTCAGCCATGCTAGCTTGCCTACCAGTTGGTCGCACATAACCCACATGAATGCTGTATACGCATGTTGAGTCATGTTGGAGATCTCATCAGATCCCTCGTCTGGAAACGAGATCGTTTCACCAACCTCGTATTTGCCGGATACGTTCTGCAGCCCATGATACTGCGAGATCTCCAAACTATAGGAGGCGTTGTGTGGTCGACAAATCTGGTACTGGCGCAATTTGACCCGCTCGCCTTGGTCGTTGATAATAGGCCGCAGAAACGTCATCCAAAGCTCGTTCATCGGTTTCGAAGGTACGTGTTGACGAGGATGCGAAACTGCTGTAAGGCCTCCAGTGCTATTATGAGTTGGCACGAAGCTGAAGTACGCATTATCCGTCTCTATGAGTGTACCACCCACTGTTGCCATTTCCTCTTGCAGGAAAGCGTCGATAGCATGCTCTTCCGTCTCATTGGCCTGGCTGCATCTGATTACCGGAGCATAGAAACCGACGGCGTAAGCGGAATTGTTGAACGGCAGATCCAGCGGTAGTATCTCACCAAGGGATGAAGTAGCAGTAGCCAAGAGATTCATAACGGTCCTTGGTCCAGTAAATATCCGGTTCTTGTCATCAAAGTACTGTGTCGTACCGGGCCGACTGGGCGGTGAGTAGGTATATCGATGCGCTTCGCTGGCGTTTGCGATAGATGGATGCGGCATGGCTGCGATGATATTTTCGACGTTGGTGCCCTCGACTATGAACAGAGTTGCAGGCGTGAAGAAAGGCGGAAGCAACAGGCCCCTTGGAATGCATTAGCAAAAGGTCGTTTGCCAGGGTCTACTACTCACCATGCCAGACAAGCCATTACCGATCCTACCTTCAGCCGCTTCCACATCTCCATGTTAAGCAAAGACAGTACTGATGTATCAGCTCCGAAAGCTGAGTTTAATACCTTGAACGTCATATCTTTCTTCATCAAAGTCCTCCAAAGCCACTGAGTATATGCAGTCCAGACACTGGCGCCGAGGCAGATCTGAGCGAGGAAGGCAAACGCAGTACCAAACCTGGTTCAGTTAGTAATTTTTAGGACGTCTATCTCTACCGGAGTGCATTACCTGATCTTCTCCTCTTGCTGGTCGGCCTTCCCCACTATCTGGCTCTTGAGCATCGGATAAAAGACGCAGTGCGCAACACTCATCGCAAGGCCAAAAAGAAGGAAGAGAACCATGAGTAGTGGAGATTTCCATGTGTGAATGCGACGTCCTTTCCAACCAGGAAACGTTCGAGAGTCTTGACGTTCAGCTATCGGTCTGATTGCTGGAGATGGCGGTACTTTCGGTAGCAGGTGCGCATTGGACCGCGTCGAGCGACTATCATCCATGACCTCTCGCGTTTCGATCAAAGCGGTCTTCATCAACTTTGGGGTATTCATAGCAGCAGTGCCTGAGAGCCTCTGCAGTGAAATGAAATACGCTGGGTTAAGTAGTATCCGAGTCCATGAGAGACGAAGCAGATGTCTGCTTCACTGAGCTGCAAGAAAAGCGTCGCACAGAGATCGAAACAACATAAATAGCAGAAGTGGCACCGAAAGGAACGACCCTCGATTGATTCTTAAGCGGCACGTTGGGGGCCGCTTCATTAGGGTAACATCGGTTCAGGCTGATGTATGTTGAGGAAGTGTTAGCAAGGCTGAGCTACATTCTTGCGAGCGGGTATGGCCCTCAGATTAGGCATATAAAACGCGTGCAAGATTGCGAACTACATGTTCGCTACAGGCTGTGCGCAATACCGGGACGAGTGTTACGAGGGCCAAGCCTTATTCTGTGTTGCTTATCAGGGTTAGGTCCTCACGCTGGTATGTATTGAACGCGAGAAGGTAGCATTTCTTTTCTTGGCGGTTTCTTATTACCAGAACCTCATGCATAGCCCTCTGATAATGGTGGACACTGTTTGCTAGGAGGTTGTGACAGTGTGTAGGAGGTGAACGGTGGGGCTAGCTGCGGCAAGGGTTAGCGATTACGCTCAGCCACCACCAAAATACCAAGAGTGAGTAGCCTGGACACTAACTTGGAGCACAAAATATATTGCAAAGAGGCGGAGTATCATGTGATATCAGCTGAGAATTCTGGAGGCCTGGCGGTCGTCCAGTCGTGAAGTTTCTTGAAGCAACGTGAGAGAATGGGAACTGTTGATTAGAAGGAAGGACATCCGAAAAGACGACAATGCCCTGTCTTGACCCCAGAGAGTGTGATAGATACCGATATAACCAGTGTCTTTTCGCAAACGTATCTCGTGTGACAGAGCTTCTCTTGGGGCCGGTGAAGATGGTCTAGCCGGAGCCCAAAAGAGGGGATCCCCATTCATCCCAACAGCGCCGTGCATGCGGATGAGGCATCCGCTCGCATCAGTGCGAAAGTGATGCGAAAGCAATGCGAAAACCTTGCCCGCTTTTGTGGAATTACCAGCGACTCGAATAGACATCGGTTTGGTGCTGATGTGTGCAGGTGGGTCCGCTTCCAGGGCAGGCAGATGTCGGGTAACGTACCCGCAAAGCCATTGGCCAGATCAAGACTGCCGGCCATGCGATAGTAATTCTGTGTACCAAGACTTCTGCAGGTGGACTTTCCCGGAAATGGCGAGGGCATGATCGTACGCCCACCTTATCAAAGGAAAAGGCTAAACGGGTTTGCAGACCACATTAACACGGAAACATGCAAGGTAGGTGGCCTAACGTCGGTGTAGGCTCTAGGATGTTCAAGTTTTTCCTAGTTCGGGAATCGCTGCCTTCCGAATGTTCGTGTCAACTGTCTCATTGCGGCGTCGACCCCCAGTGATGCCCAACGATGCTGCTGCAAGTCGTGTTGTGTGGAATGATACGTATTGTATTTGTTCCCTCCCTTGAGAGATCATCTCTACCGTTAACGTGCTGCGTCAGCTGGTGGAATTTTGCTGTAGACATCCGAGCAAGAGTTTGACAAGCAAACTCCTGTCTACAGGTTTGGCGATGTACCCTGTCATTCCTTTTGCGATGTACGACTCCGCCTGGCCTTTGAGAGCATTTGCTGTCATGGCTACGATCGGAACGTGGAGTCCATTTGCTCTAATCTCTTGGGTAGCGCTGAGCCCGTCTTGAACAGGCATGTTGACGTCCATCAGAATCAGGTCATATTCGTTGATAGAGACCTTGGAGACCGCTTCCTTACCATCCGGTGCCGTGTCCACATTGTTGAACCCCATGCCAGCAAGCATGCGAGTCATGACCTTTCGATTAATGATATTGTCTTCCGCAAGTAGCAAACGTTTGTCAGGAGCGACGATTTTGAGAGTTTCCATCGGGTCGGCCACCACGGGAGATGGGATGCTCAATCCAGCCAGACCCTCTTGTAGAACCTCCAAAGCTTTGAGCTGCTTGCATCTTTTGAGCTTGGCGGTAAACCAGAAAACACTACCTGGACCTTCTGGATTAGGGTGAAAGCCAATGCTTCCACCCATGCGCTCAGCCAGCGACTTGCAGATACTCAAGCCCAATCCTGTACCCTTGTATCTCTTTGTCGTGGAGTTATCGATCTGGGTGAAAGGCGTAAATAGGGTCTGTGATCCACTTGCTGGTACTCCAATGCCTGAGTCTATCACTTCAGTCAGAATCGTGAAGTACTCTTGGTCTTCCTTTTGCAGTCGCGCAACTATTCGTACATAGCCTTGCTCGGTGAACTTTGTCGCATTAGATAGGAGATTCTGTACAACCTGTCGATAACGTAGAGAGTCTCCTTCAGCGGAACTAGGTAGGTTGTCGTCCATATCGATCTCGAGCTTGACTTCGGGTCTCTGGCACGTCTGATGTGCCCTAAAGACAGATTGAATGATATCCTTCACGCTTATAATGTCGTTACTGATAGAAAAGCTACCCGAAGCGAGCTTGCTAAAATCGAGAAAGTCGTCAATTAGCTGAAGAAGCACGTCTCCGGACTCTTTGATGATATTCGCCAGCTCTTGCTGGTTGTTGTCCAGCTTGGTGTCCAGTAGTAGCGTCAAAGCGGACAACATGCCGTGCATAGGCGTGCGGATCTCGTGGCTCATGTTGGCTAAGAACTCCGATTTGAGTTTCGATGCTTCCTCATAGGCGGCGATAAGACTTTTCTCGGCTTTCCGTCTTTCCGTCAAATCTCTAGTGATCTTAGAGAAGCCGAGGAGGATGTCGTCCTCTGAATCAAGGTGAACGAAGTCAGTGTATGTCTCATATGTAGTGCGTGAGGAGATACTTACTATACACCGGCGTGATGACAACGTTCGCCCAAAACCTGGATCCATCCTTGCGAAAACGCCAGCCTTCGTCTTCACATCTTCCGTCGCGGAGGGCATCTCGTAATTCCCTAAATGGCTTATCATTCTCGCGGTCTTCTTGCGAATAAAAGGCCGAGAAGTGCTTGCCGATGATCTCGGCTGGAGTGTATCCCTTGAAACCCTGGGCTCCTGCATTCCACGTGGCCACATGCCCTGTCGGGTCAAGCATAAAGATCGCGTAATCCTTGATGGTTGCTACCAGCAATTGGAATGTTTCATTCTGATAAGAGCGTTCCCTGAACTCAAGCTGTCGCTGATGTTCTTCGGTGATGTCGAGGAATTCCATCTGGATGCAGCGCAATATCCCGTGGCGCAGAATTGGGACTGCTCTCAGGTGCCAGGCGATTCCCGTATCTGTTACAGCTCTCGATTGCTGGAGGTTGCCAGTTCGACATGCAGCGCTTACTAGCGCATGGGCTGGAGCAAAAGCAGGAACAGTGGAGGATATGCCGAAAATGTCATCGGCATGTCGGCCTACAAGATCAACGCGATCTCTTGCGTTTGAGGCAGTCACATAACTGATAGATGTCAGCAAATAGCAGGAGTTAGACGATCCTATTCACAGGCTGTACTAACGAATCGGAGACATGGCGCACACAGAGCAACGCGTCTAAGATCACAGTCGGCGCGGGTGTGAACCTGATCAGGTCGTATGCAAGGCTGTTGGGATCGTAATCGTCGTCCGCTCTTGAGGTCGGCGTCGGGAGATCATCAAGCACGAGTTGCGACAGCGATGTTGGCAGCGACCCCATGGGCGCGGACATAACTCCGAGAGGACCGAGCTAGCCTCCACTAGGCTAGCAGTGGACACTTGTGGTGTGTTGAAAAGGAATCGTACGAGTTTTGCATCAGAGTGTTAACAGCCGGGGTAAGACCAAGCTTCTGTGATCACAAATTGATCAGGTTGCTCCTGCCGTGAGATTCCTGTCACTTCCGCGGCAACGGCAGGTAATTCTAGAATGAGCGATGCCGTGACGTCACATTCAGCCCCTCGTTTGAGAGCTACTAATCCGTTTATCACGACTCTGGAAACACTGGCGATACGCAAACAAGGCTTATCTCACGTCGCGGGATGCTACACTGAGGTCTTCGCCTAGGACACACATCCACGCCAGTTTTTCGCATCTAGCAAGCCCCACTTTTCCAAAGTCATTGTACTTCTTACCCTACACTGGATCGTCCCGCCGATGTTCAAACAACAGTCGTTTACACTATTACAAGAGATAACTGATTTGTCTGGCATGAAAATGGTTTAGAAAAGGCTCGTTCGCGCATACTTGTTACAGTGGTGCCTCTGTGGCGTTTAGGACCCTCGGATGCCGGCCTACCAGTCCGGCAGACTGTCCCAAAATATCAAGTACGTCAAAAGAATAACACGACCGAAATGAGCACCAGGTGTTTGGGTGTGTATTTCTTATGAGTGCAACGATCATTGTCCAAGTATGCGAGAGGTTTCCAGGAATACCAAACTGCACACTTGTGGCGAGTACCTTGGCACGATGTGTGCTACAACGTCTCGCAGCTTCACAAGTGGCTTTAGAGGTACTTCCAATACACTAGAAGATTGAAACTTTATGGAGCAGGAACATGTTCCCTAAAAGCTGTTCACGTACAACCTATGAGAACATGGATCGTCTCTCGCCTTGTGATGATCAGCCTGTCCATGATCACGACGACATCTACGCTTTCGCCTATTGACCGCCATCTCAGACTGCCATTAGAGCTGATCAAAAGCGTTACACTGGGGTGGAGCATTCGAGTGACAGGCTCATTGCTGTCATGACCACCAGTTCGACGCCTTCACCGAGCGGGTTCTACAACTATATATACGCAACCAGTCTCCAGTCTTACCTCTACCAATCAGAACCCCCAACAACGGTAGATCCATGAAGAGCGTCTACATCTGAGCTTCCCACAACATCATAATGGACAAGCGCGACCGTTCGCAATCGCCGGCGCAGGCACGTAAGCGACATGCTTCGACAGTCTCGACAACAAACTCCACGAGCTCGCAAGACACAACATCAGAAAAGACTATCGAGAACTCAAAGTCTCTCACTCCACCATCGGGCTTAGATGCAGACTCGTCAGAGTTGTCTTCTGCGGTTTCAGTCTCTTCCTCGCAGCATACTGGCGATGCTAAAACCCAACCCTCACCTGGCCATCATCCAGCAACAAACACGGCACATATTTCTCCTTCAAAGATGAATCCGATGAGCACTCCCCCAGAAGTCTCCACTTATGCCGGTATGGTCACGCTAGGTCCTCCAACCCCAGAAACACTTCGTGAACCATCCCATGATGGTACAGTGGCGCATACACCCAGTATACTACATGCTACCGCCGAATCTTTCCCCATCTTCACAACAGGCGATATCTTCATCAAGACGGAACTGGTCACTCCGCCGAGACAATGGCAACTCCACAGCAGCATTCTTACGCGGTTTTCCTCATGGTTTTCAAGGTCACTTTCCAGCATCATGATGCCCACAATAGGGCCGGCGTGGGCCTCATACACTATTGAAGAAATCGATGGTAAGGTCGTTCTGGTACAACAGCAAACCACCGAAGAAAAGCCCGTCATTTCAAATACCGGAAGTCATCATGATGCCGACGTGGCAATCAAGACCGAGCACGAGGATTCAGACTCAAGCAGTCCCTTCTCTATTACCCCAGACCACACTGCCATCATCGGGATCTACAACGATCTCTTCAGCGCATTCTATAACGTCTCCATAAACATCCCGACTACAAATATCGCCGCCTCTCTCACTCACTCCGAACAACTCACCAAGCTCGCCGGAGACCTGGGCTGCTTGGACAACCTTCCCAACCTAAGATCACAGATCAATGCCACACTTCTACAGCACCGACATGCGCTTCTGCGTGCAATCAAAAACGATCCCGCACGCTGGCTTATACTCTCGCTCTCTCTGCACAACGAATCCATCTACACAGAAGCACTGATACACATGTCTGGCGCCCACCCCAGCTGGCCATGGCCGACGCCGTGCTCCTCTCTTCCAGAAGAAATCGTCCGCCTCATCACGGCTAAGAGCCTCGAGCAAAACAAACGCTGCACAGAAATAGAGCGCGATCTGCTCTTACTCACTATACACGTCGGCCGCGGCGCGAGCAGCCACCCAGTGTCTCTTCTTGTCAACTCTGAATTCGACACTTGGTTCATTGTATCGACATTCCGGTCCATCATTGCTCAAGAGTTCACCAACTTACACGACGATCCCAAGGGGTCTCTCCGGCGCGCCACCATTTATCGGAAGATATGGAAGGGGGAGGGCTACATGCCGTACGAGGATATGCGACGCATGCTCGAACAGGTCATGCCCTCCGCAGTTGCCAGTCTAAGTGAGGATCTAGCGATCTTGAAGAGGGAAGCGAGTGCGTATGTGGAGGATCTTGCAAAGAACGAGTCTTTGCTTGATGTAGAGAGGCAGAAGGTGGGGTGGCTGACTTGTGTAAAGGTGGGGAAGGGGGATATTCCTTGGAGAGCTGGGGAACAAAAAAACTGAACAGGTGCGCTGCTGTCTACATCAGTATCAAACCGAAAGTTTGCAAGATCTCAATGCGATGTAGACTTCTGGGTCATTTACTTGGACTAAGGGTAGGTGTTCCATTCGCTCCTTGGGTGAGGTGGAAGGGTCCTGATTAAAGGGCTAGTGTCAATATTCTGGTTCATGGGAGCGCCCCTGGGCCGTTGAAGATGCAGTCGAAGGTACCGTTATTGCGGAATCGCGGCATGATACGCACGGCACACTTCAGAGCTTGGAGGATGCTCATTGTTCTTACTGCACATCCTATCCATGTGTGTACACTCATGTCCAGAAGCATCCAAGTCACATAGATTCATGTCCATAAAGCGTCAACGGGGGTATCATTTTTAGGCCAATAGAGAAATCATCAACAACACATCATCTGCGCGACGTTCCTCCGAACCCAGTGCTCTCATGCCTGGTGCTGGAGAAACTATCACCAGACGAACTCCTTGAGCTACCCTCTCCGCCGTTGTTCCAGCGACTGCCACTACCGTTTCCAGCGCCCCAGCCGCCCGTCTGGTTGTTCCGGTTGCCTCTGTTGCCAAACTGGCCCGCAGCCCATCCAGCAGCAGCACCACCTGCCGCACCCGACCAGAAGCCAGGCCTCCAGCCTTGTGCCGGTTGTGTCGCGCCGTAGCCAGATTTGGGGTTGCTGGGGTTATTTGGGTAGTATGGTGGAGGCGGGTCATCGTTGTCGTCGTTGTAGCCTCCTCCCCATCCACCGCCGCCGCCGCCACCTCCCCAGCCAGGTCTGTTGCCTCCTGCTGCGCCGCCATCCGGACCTTGTGCGCGGTTCCTCAGCGCAGAGTATATCATCCACAACACAACACCACCGAAGAGCATCCAGAATAGCCCGCCTGCAATCCTCTCGCCCATGGTTTTCGGCCCGTCACGTCGGTCGTCATCGTCGTCGTCGCCCTGCCATCTTCCTCTTCCCTTGCCGTACTTCTCTTGGCCTTTCTCCGTGAGGACAAGACGGTACTCTACTCCGCAGCTTCCTTTCAAGATGTATGGGTCTTCGGGGTAATCGTAGCCTTCGCAGATGACGTCTGTGGAGCCGAGTTTGAATTCTTCGGGGAGCGAGGCGGTGCAGGTCCATTGTATGGAGTCTTCGTCGTAGTCAGAGCCGCTGTTCTTGCAGCGCATTATCTCGGGTTCGTAAAGGCCGCGTGCGGAACCGCCGATGCATTTCAGCTATCATGTGTTAGTAGGCTGCATGGAGGGGTACGTGGAAAGGCGTGGAATGAGCGCGTACCTGAGGGATAGGGTCGACGCGTCGCGCGGAAGTCTGCTGTCCTTTGCGCAGCGTGAGACTTTCGATCTTAGCCAGCTTGACTTTGTCCGAGCGGAGGGCTTCTGCGCCACTCGCTGCCAGCAGCGCAGGGTAGAGGAAGCTGAGGAGATGCATGTTGTCGCAAGGTCGTGGATCAGGAGAGTGTTGGATAGGGATGGTTAAGACAGCTCATGTACCCCCCGCGTGGCAAAAGCATGTGAAAGGACACGGTGGAGATGCCTTGTGCTTTGGGGCTGTGAATCTAGAAGCTGGCGGCGCCAGTGAATGCCGATGACGCACCGCCGAGGCCTTTACAGGGATGCATACACGCTAGGGCTGCTTCTGCACTAGCTCGCTTTACTCACATGCCATCGCGAGCATCACGCGTGGACGAACCTCGAACGAGCCTCCATCACAACAATCATGAAACAGCGAATAACTTATGTGGTGACGAATCCAGAGGATTTCACTCCGGACCAACTTGATGTCGGCGAAGACAAATCTGGTCCATACTTTGCTTTAGACAATGTCTACGCTGCGAAGGAACACCGTATCACACTCGGCCTGAATGAGCTACCTGAAGAAGTATGTACTGCTGCCACTCTCAAGTCCGCCAAAAGATCGAAATCATCCTAACGGCACGTAGATAAGTAAAGTCTTTCAACAATGGCACGAGCTACATCTACGTTGGACATCTCCAAGGCCTTACGCATCTACTCCGCCCTTCACATCACGAGCCTCACCTGGTCTACATGTCTTCTTCACGCCTCTATCAGATACGCCTGACGATGCACTATGCTCTAGCGTCCACTCCCTCATCTCTTCAGACCTGAAGTGCTCGTCAACATCATCCAGCTCCACAAAGATGCCAGTCCTCTCAGAACGCTTCTCAATGTCGGCGACCTCGCAGTATTACAGCTACTTGGACGACATCGACAGAGTTAGGAGTTTCTTCCAGCAGAAGTTCTGCAAAAACGATGGAAATAGCTATTGTTTGGATGCGATTGATGGCTTTGCTCAATCAGATTATTTCGATGTGGACTACGATACTATCTCGAGAAGCGTTGTTCTGACCGCCGAATCATCCAATGCAGGATCCACCAACGAAGGCTGGACTGAGACAATCAGGCTGCCAAGTAAAGAAGCGACTGTAGAGATTGGGGTATTGAGTTTGGAGGGAAATGCCGATCCCGAAGATGTGCAGTTTGGAGGTTTCTTGACAGTGCTAGGGCAAGACGATAAACCGAGTACGTATATTACACCTACTACACTGTCTTTACGTCATCACGACAGTAAGAAACTAACGACACACAGAGCCCACGCGCTTCCAAACCCCAACCCGACACTACCCTCTCCTCCAAGCCTCCAAGAACCCAACCGCCCCACCCAAACTCCACCCCCTAACCTACAGCACCTCCTTCAAACAACCAACCGGCCTCCACCCAACCCTCACCCTAACCTTCCCAGCACACCACCTCACCCCACCCGACCGCTCCTGCAAATTACACACCCACCTAACCCTCCCCTCCTACCTCTTCATCGACAAGTACCAATTCTCCGACGCCCTGTTCCTCGCAGACAAGAACCTAAAGCGCCTCCGCAGTCTAGCCGGCGCCACCGATCTCGAAGCCCCAGACTGGGTTGTGCCAGCTTGGGGCTCCGCAGCACTCTTTGAACTCGCCACACCTAAACCGGAGAAGATTGAATATCCCAAGGTCAGTCTGGGGGATGGGGAGGAGAGCGTGTGGGAGGACTTGCCGACGCATCGTGAGGTGCCGGAGGGGGATTGGAATGTCAGCATACCGTTGCATCTGCGGTATATGCCTGCTCAGGCGGCGTCTCATGCTAGGCTACCTGTCCCTTGGCCTGTTGTGTTCTGGGCTTGCCGTGCGGATTCGGGCGCACAGCATACTACCAATCCGTTTGATCGCTTGCATTTGGGGTATGAGGGCTTGTTTGGACCCAAGACTAGGTTCATGCATGTCGAGCCAAAGGCGTGGAATCAGACAGACTCGGGTGGACTGGTGGAGTGGATCAATGTGCCGGTGCTTGACACGAGGATGGCTGGGTGGGTTGAGGGAGGGACGGTTGGTGTGGTCTTGTTCGCGTTTGTGGGGCTGTGCTGGATGTTATTTAGGAACATTGGGAAGGGGGATGTTGAGGATGAGAAGAAGAAGCAGTAGATAGGTCACTAGTAACATGGGGTATTGGTGGGGGTTGAAAGTATTAGATGTTATTACTTTTCGCTGTCAACTCAGCGATTTCGTTTGGGTATCGTTCAATCAAGTGCTTTGTCCGCCACATGCTTCCACGCTACTTTTCTTCCACATCTCATACCGCTGCTATCCAATCGCGCAATGCAATATCTCACAAACCATGCTTCATATCTCCGTTTCCAAAGTTCAGACTATCGTAATCGGCGCGTTGACAGGCATGCTCGACATGATGGGTAACGGTGTTCCAGGGAAGATAGGATGCAGCGCATAGACAGGTCCTGAACTGTCCTCGCCGTCGAATAGCATAAGGTTCTGGATGGGCTGTTCACGTTGTCCCAGCACGTTGATGACATCTTGGGCCAGCTGACCGCCCAGGAAAGCCGTGACGGGTGCCAGTTCGCTACCCAGGTTCTGAAGGAAGCTGCGGAGGACTTCGGCTTTGAGAGACTCTGCAGGAAGAAGCAGTTCCTTGTGCTTCTGGTTCGCAATGGTGGTGAAGAGCTGAAGATCTGTTGGTGTATGCGAAGGGTAGATGCCGTAGCCCATGCGCTGGTACTCCCACAATGCGCGTACACAGGTGAGTAAGGGATGGACTCTCTTCAGCCTCCTGGCGTTGTTTGCAATATCCGCAGGGAGTGGACTGTCCTTGACCAGCATCAACGGGCTGTAGAGCTCCTGCTTGTTGACCAGCTCGACCACCTTTCCGTTCTCCTTCTTGACCTGGACGCTCTTGATGCTCCTCGTTGTGCTCTCAGCGCCGACCTGCGTGTCGCGATTGCTCTTCTCGCGCTCGATAACGAAGTTGTGCTCGACCAGGTCGGCGAAGATGTAGCCGTACATGCCGTGCGATGCGCCGGCGTAGAAGGGTTTCCGTGCTATGCGCGCACCGGCATTGAGGGCGGAGGTGGAGAGGAAGTCCATGTCGGTGCATATGATGATGTCGTAGGCGGCGTAGAAGTTGGGATCTTGCTCGTTGCGGATGTCGGTGGTGAGGGTCTTGACGGTGACGCGCGGGTTGAGCTTCTGCACCTGGGGCAATGCTGCCTCTGCGCGGTTCTTGCCTACATCGGCGTCGCTGATCAAGAATTGCGCGCCCAGATCATCTTCGGTCACGACTTCGTGGTCTGCGAGGGTGATGGAGCCTATGCCGGCGAGGACAAGGTTCTTGGCGACCTCGTTGGCGAGGGCTTTGATGGAGACGAGCAGGATGTTGGCGGTGCGGATCTTCTCTTGCGCCGCGACGCCCCATAGGCGGATTTGGCGGTCGTAGAGGGCGATTTCATCTGAGCGCGGAAGTTAGCACTGCTGCAACTGCCATTGCGTCGCGCTTACCTGCGGATATCTTGTCGGCCTCAGCGATGGCGGCGACTGTCTCGCCAGCTGCGTCCTCGGCAGGCAATGCAGCAGGCAACGCGCCATTGGTCACCGGCGGAGGTACCGGGGACGGCTCGGTGAGATCAGCCATGGTGTTTGTGTCGCGCGGGTGTGTATCTGAGGGTGAAGATACGCGTATGCGAGACGTGAACTGCGCGATCACTCAGGACAGTCAAGTTGTTGGTGGATCCAACAAGACGCTGGCTGCGTATGGGCTAATTCAAGCTGGACGGGCGTCTTGCAGATGGCCGAGTAAAGGCAGCTAGCGGTGACGGCATTACCTCGCACCCTCGTAGCCTGCCTGTGCGGCTCTGCGGTGGCCCGTGCGCACCCCGCGTGCCAACCACACGGGACCGACTAGACGATGCGTTGCTTGTTCGTCGCCTCAGCCTCGACAAGTGCCGTCTCCTACCCTCCCACCGTAAACTACTAGTCTCTCCTCTGCGTGTGAGCCTAACTACTCGCCATACCTCGTCTCCTCAATGGGAGCGAGCGCCGACGTCACCCATGCCCAGACCACCCTCCTCTCCGTCCCCACCGCCTGCGCCCTTCCCACTGGCCTTCACGACGGGCAGCTTTGACTTTCCCCATGCCTCGACCTCGCCGCCGACCGTCTCTCGCTCTGCCTCTACCAGCGCGTCCAGAAATGCGCTGCGCTCCCTAGCCGAGCCCACGCCCGCCGCTTACGATGCGACGTCATCCCCCAGAGACCCTGCCCGCCGCGTGCGCACTCGCACGTCAACCAGAAGAGGCCCGCTGCACCGCCTATTTGGTCCCCCACGTGACAGCGACGCTGCGGACAATCTGGCCCGAAGGCCGCCCACTGCAAACCCCAACCGACCTCGCGCCGTACCGAGCGAAAGCTACCTCCGCCGCTCTCAGGCCCGCACGAGGGAACAGCGCCTGGCCGACATGGACGCCACCAACGATGTTCTTGACTCACTGAGTGACCTACCGACAAGCAATCCCTTTACTATCTCGAATACACAGCCCCGCTCTCGTAGCCCCATCGTGCAACTCAACAGCGAGCGCCGACATAAGCGGAGGAAGCTGGAACATGACAGTAGCGCTGCTACGGAGTACATGTGCTTCAAGTACGGCCACAGGGGTCAGGTAGTGCCTGGGCGTCTGCGCATGGAGATCATAAGCTGTGACGGCGGTGAGCATCGCAGAGACAACCCACCTGGGCTATACAGGGTTCAGAATGTCTTGAGGAACGACAAAAGTGTATACTGTAGCGAGAGCTCCCAGTGCAATCTTCTCTTGAAACACATCGGAGAAGCCCCTTTCGCCTTGGAGAAGATCGTCATTCGAGCACCGGACCGTGGATTTACGGCTCCGTATGTGTCTCCGCTTCGTCTTTGATCATTGCTAACCTAACACCAGCGTTCAAGAAGGTCTTGTATTCGTATCCATGTCTGCAGATGAACTCCTATCCGGCACCTCAGCCTACAACCTCCGCTACGACACTCCATCGCCACTGATGTCTCCGACACCTAGTTCTCCAAACGAGGCCAACGAACACATGTCGTTGCGAGAGGCTCTTGAAGATCCTTCGGTGTGGCAATACTCAAATCAGGGCCCTCGCGAGGACATGGAGGAGCGCATCGAGAATCTTCGTCTCCGCAGTGAAAGGCTGAATGCCGAATCTGCGAACTGGATATCGTCTTTGCGCTCCGACTCTGAGCGTCGGCGGATAATGCGCCAGATGGTAGAACACGAAGACGAAGCAGAGGGAGACAATTGTGATCACGCAGCGGATGACTCTTACAGCGGTCCCGCTGGCATTTCTGCACCTACCCCACCGCCTTTTACAGTTACTACTGCTGCCAGCGAGGATGAAGACTCGGAATCCAACGAAGAAGTACCCAGTGCTGCCATCATGGCCGACCGCCTTCGAAGAGAAAGCCGTTGGCGTCCAGACAGCGACGACGATGACGATGAAGTCATTCCCCGCCTGGGTCCGCTGCGTCGCGCGCCGGCTCTCGACTACAGCACATACAGCGAATGGCGGGAGCGGAGAGAGCGCTATCTTGAGCCCATCCGAGCGTCTCGTGTAGCTGCGCCCAGCCGCATCGAACCTTCCGAACGAACCCATGACGAGCCACTCATACCCCCACATGCGCGCTTCTTCATTGCGAAGAACAAGAACAAGATCACAATCAAATTTCATCCTGCAATGTAAGTTTGGTCTGGTCACCCTAGGGGGCCATCGGTTTACTAACGCATTCTCCAGTTCGGGAAGACACGTCCTACTTAAGTTCTGGAGCCCGAAACACGATGGCAACATCGACATTGAGAGTGTCCAGTTCTACGGGTACTCCGGACCCCGCTACTTTCCGGCCGTGCAAGCTAGGTAGAGGGTACGTGCTGTTGTAAGGTTTTACATCACATCTGTCCTTTGGAGGATCATGTTGGTATAGGTTAGAAAAAAGACAGGCATGTCTCTCACAGTGTCTGTTTGGAACGTGCCCTAGTAGTAGTGTGTGCAGTCTTTGAGTGGCAATGATACCCGGATATGATACACAAATATGTGACGATTGGTATGGAGCATTGGGGGCTGTGTGGGAGTACTGGTCGTAGATGCAACACATTCTTTCATCATTTGACTGCCACTATTAATGAAAGACTATCAGTTGAGAGACGTGCCTGGGCCTGTGATGAGTGAGCAGATGTAGTTACCCCTACAGACTAAGCAAGAAGGAGCGGCCGGGGATAACCACAGTGCTGATCTGCTATTCCCGTTCGAGATCAGACCACCTGGACGCTGTTGCACTCACCTGAATCTCAAGCAACATCCACAACCACCTACCACGATAGCCACGTCTCAGCAACTTCCTGCAAAGTGAACGACTATCATCACGAGGCATGAGCGCTTACCCGCGCTGTATTGTGCTACAAAATGTCCAAGGATCCAATTCATATCGATGCGCAGGTGAACCTGCTCCCTTTTGGAGGAAATATGCAACGGAGACCGAGTAGTCGCACATAATACACGTAAGCAACGCATATCTACAGCTATTTGATCGGAATCACGCTAATGCGCACAGGTAGAGATAGAATTACAAGTAACCATATGCAAAAGGTATCTTCCGTGGTTGATGGACACACATGAACGCCTCGACGAACCCTGGCAAACCACCGTTATCGACTTACCAACCCACCAACATACACACCCAAAGTCCCTCACAAAAAGGCTTCAAATTCGAGCGCGAGCCCACAAGAACACATTAACGCCTCCGCAGAAACTGTATCGATGGCATCCATGTGCCCGGTTCTGGTCAGCTTCGGCAATTATATTCAGTAAACGTCGTCGCCGACACTTCCTTCCGTCTTCATTTCTACGAAATTACTTAGCCTTCGTTCCCGACCGGTACTCCGACAAGCGGGTTGCTGTCAATCCAAGTTACCTCGACATCATATCGCCTGCACACTCTTCTGGGTTACTGGAACACATTCCAAATGGACGACTGCAAGCTCCTAGAAAGCGCCCACTGTTCGTCGTTTAGCAGCGTTCGACTATCCCGTACGTGGCGAAGGCTGCTGAGATCAGCACAGCAACGGGCTCAGAGCCTCGACTTTCCGTCTTAACGCTATTGAAGGCGGCAACGGCAACAGCGAACCTACACACGGCTCTGACGGCATTGTCTAACCTTGCGCTATGTTTTACCCGCAGTGGCTATTATAGAGCCGCCCTACTGGTTTGCCATGTCGCCGGTCATGCCAGTTAGAACAACGGTATGTTCCTGCCACGCCTCTAGCGTATGCAGCTAATGACGGCCTAGAAACCGTGGTAGCGCGGGTTGCCAAGACGACGTGGTAAAGCTATGCGCACTGGGAACTTCGCCTCCGAGGAAAAGAACGTAATGTTTGCCAGTTTTGGCAGTCAACAGAAGTATAGTATAGCCAAAGCTGCCGATGGTACACTATCTGCTGTTGATGAAACTCATGAACAAAACATGGGCATCATAATCACTGATAGACTGCTCAGTCTTCCGTTCGAGCCGACACGATCCGTTGCCCTCAAGCTTCAAGCAACGGACGATGTATCACGCTTGTTGTACAAGACGCTTTCTCGGCAAGATGCTAGTCGACAGCCTATCACGAGTGGGTTCAGCCATTCTTGGCCTGCGTAGCTTTACCAAGATGATACCAGGCAGATCCTACTTCAGGATGCTCCATGCATTGACAGCCAAACAATTCGATGGCCACTCCGGTCTTTCCGTTGGAGCACTATCAACAAATTCTAATTCTAATGCTAGGTTACGCATTGATGCTTCGATGTCAATGAGATACCAGACTCGATGTTGGGAGGCTCTGCGTTCCTGAACAAGCCATTTGACAGCGAGGTTCAGACACCCAGTTTTCTAAAGCTTGGTACAAGCCATGACATACTGACTTCAAAAGCATAAGTTTTTACATGTTTGCATCATACAGGAGTAACAGCTACCAGAAAGAAGTTCGCCGCCGACTGACGATGTTTGCCGTACAGCCGGACTAACAACGTTTCATGCAGCCTAAGCCTACGTTCTCCAGTTTTTCCTCCGCAAAGTCGGCGCGTTCTGGAGCAAACGACAAGCTTTCCGGATGATCGGCCGTGATCGCTCGGTTGCTCGGGTGGATCCACATTCGCCGTGCCAAGCACCAATGACGTCGGCCTGCGCTGTCTCAATGTCCATCGCGTGGCTCCGCGAAACCTTCATATGCTTCGATCGCTTGGCGGCATCCAGACACACTGTGCCTGGCCTCCAGGTTCGACCAGAACGACATGCAAATGATAAGTGTGATGTCACTTCGCATTCGGCCCTTTCCATCGGGGCGCTATCACAACGTCTAGCAAACAGCAAAGCCAATGCCAGAGGTCGACGGTGCATGCCATCTCATCAAGTGCATGAGCGAACTCGGGTACGACGGCTCTGGTAATACCATGGTACCTGATTCCTCTGCAGAAGCCAGGGCGGAGACTGTCCGATGGGCGATGGAAGCAGGAGCACATTTGGTATAAGAGTCGCCATGCTCGACATGTTGAAAGCCCATCATCACAACAATCAACCTTCTCATCATCTCCACTCGATTCAAAACCACTACACTCACTCTCAACAAGTCGAACTTCGATCAATCAATCAATATGCTCTTCTCAAAGCTCACCATCATCTCCGCCCTTGCGGCCTTCGCTGCTGCCCAGGACACTGACTTCGACTTCGACAACATCCCCGCGGAGTGCACTGATGTCTGCGCACAAGTCGGCTCCATCACCAACGGTTGCAAGAACGACAGCAGTAAGTACAACACTTAACAACGAACAACAAGGATCTAACAAACCTACAGATGACGACTCATCCGCCGTCCTCCAGTGCATCTGCACAGCCAACAACGCAAACCAGTTGATCCCACAGTGCGAGGCCTGCGTCAGGCAGTACAACGGCAACGACAACGACGACGGCAGCGACCAGTACCGTCTCCTCACCGACTGCGCATACCAGACCACCACCGTAGTTGGAGGAGGCGCTGGCGCAGTCCAAACAACAGCCGTCGACACCAACACTGTCACTGACACCAACACCGTCTCTGTCACCTCCGTCATCCAGACCACTTCCGTAGCCGTCATTGTCACCACCGGTAGCGACGGCCTCGTTGCCACCACCACCGAGACAGATACCAACACCAACACTGTCCCTGCCGAGACTAGCAACCCTGCTGCTATGAAGACTGCCGGTGCCGCCATGGGTATTGGTGCTCTTGGACTCGCTCTTGGTATGTTGTAAACCGACATTATGGTTTACGGGTAGATGGATATTTATGTAGTTAATGACTGGAAGAGGAGTTTGGAAGCTCATCATCACCCTTGGAGCTTGGGAAAAGTCCAACAATCGGGCATGTAATGACTGTATATATAATGCAATATGTCTTGCAAACATCATCTATCGCATAAGAAGCCGGACGTGATATTGAATATAACGGTGACATGAGATGACTTTCAGAATGGTTCATCAGGTATGGTTCACATGGGCTTTTCTATCCTGGACTTCGCGGCTACATACACTTATCAGTACCCGGATGTACTATGCATACTCATGCCTGGAGGGTCTCCGCTGGGAACAGATCAGCAAAGACCGATTCGCCAATAGGGTATGGGAATACATCATCTTTTATAACCTTTGATATCATCATGGCAAGTACCTCGTATACGGCAAACATCCACGTGCTGGTACAATTGCCTTCACAAACCTTGGCCGTCGTCAGCAAACCTGGGCTGAACTGTCGCTAACCCCTCCAAACACCACTCGGAGTCAGAAAGACCTACTCCTCTGTGTCCATAAGCATCGACGACCGCATCTTGACGTCTTCAAATCCGCGTCCAGAGTCAGTAAGCCTGGCTTTCTTACCAGCGAGGTGATGAGCTTGAATGAACTCCGGGAGATCAGCCAAAGCCAAGTCGCGGTATTAGGAGAGGTACGGCGCCTTGGGAAGAAGCTCACTGTACGCGATGCGACGTGTCTTGAACCACGTCTCGTTATGAAGGGCGGCGTAGGTACCAAGGACGTTGTTGACGGCAGTATCGTCACAGATAGGGGCCTTGCAATACTTGCCAGTGAATATTTCGACCAAGCTCTCCCTTTTTGCACGCGTTCTGGTTAGAAAAGAACTCAGTGAAAGGACTTTGCTCTCACTCCCTATTTGGTAATTGCCTAGCGCCACACTGGTCGTTTCCCGACCGCAATTGTTTGCTCACTTGTTTTCCTTCACCTTCTTACTCCCATAGAGCTCTTTTTAGTATTGAAACGTCTCTAACCAAGCACGATGTCATCTGGCGCGACCCCGAAGCCTCCAGCTCCGGAATGGATGTCCCTTGAGAACCTCCTGCGGATTGCCACCAAGAACGACCATCTGGAGGTACCGACAGAAGAATCTAAGCGCGCCGAGTACGTCAATTCCGCCCCTCTGAGTACTTTTACTGACCCGACAGACATGCGAACAAAGTCCTGCAGTCCAAGCTTGGTTGCGATATCCTCCTCAAATCACACGGACTCATATTCCCGATACATTCGGCTTGGGCGCTCGGTGGTCCAAATGCGGACTGGATGACGAAGTGTCTTTTCCAGGGCGTACGTATACCTAAAGTCCAATCTCGTCGTAAATCATTCTGCTTACACTAATGGCTTAGACCACAGAGCACCCGGTCGAGATATCTTTCTCGGGGGCCTCTCCAATCGTCGTGGACCGTTTCGTCAACTTCCTCTATCTCCACGAATATCAGCGCCATATCGAGACGGAAGTTTCCAACATCACGCACGCAGAGAACAAGCCTAATTCACCCTATATCGACTTCACCCGCGATATGAAGTCGGTGCGATTCGACCTGGAGATGGTAAGCTTCGCGGAGTTCCTGGAATACCCGGCCTTGATCGACGCCGCGTACGTCAAGTTGGTAGAACAGTTCCTGTTCAAAGGCGACTCTTCGCCAACGGCCATGAAGGACTTTGTAGAGTGGATATATGGCGCTGGCAAGATCTGCGAGGACAAAGTGGGCTCGCTCAAACAACTAATTGTAGCAGCCACCTTCGTGTACGGGCGTAAGTTCTGGGAAAAGGATCAGCGCGACGAGTTTGTCGGCCTTGTTCAACACCAGGAAAGCTTTGTTAGGGATATGGCAGCAGCGACGCTAGCGCTACAGCAGGCAGGAGAGTCTTCTTGAGAAGGAGACATGGCGCTAGAAAGGAGCCAACTAGCCCTCTATCAAGCATTATGCTGATTACAAAGGGATGAAGACGTTCAGAGCCGTCACTTAAAGTGCAGAGGAAGCCCACGTCTGAGGTTCAACAGTCAGGTAGAAGGAGAAGGCAGCTTATTGAAGCGGACAAAGGCGATAAAGTAGCCCAAATGAAAAGTAAAAAGCATACTTAGCAGTTGTGTGTTGGTTAAAGCGTCGTCATGCGTGCTGTGAGTGTCATGTCTCTGGTAAAGAAGTAACATGAGGTAGTAGCTGTGGACGTATGCCATTAGCGCCCCACCACGCTAGCCACCAATCGCGCAAGCATCCATTAGGAACAACATTCCAATACCGAGTATGCAAAAATGGCATCTTGGATTTTGTAATCTTTTCTATGCGTCTAATAGTGGAGCCGGGTATATCAGAAACTCTCAAATCCTCCACTCACGTTATCTTCTCAACCGTCAACGAACCCTCCACACCACCCTCCAACGCAATCAACCCACACGACTCAATCTGCTTCTTCCACTTGGTCGACTCATACCTCGCCGTAATAACCGTCAATCTCAGAACCGGCTCTTCTTCACTAGCGCTCTCGCCAGCTGGTAGCGAAACAGCTGTAAACGTCCAGCGACCGAACGACCAGTTCAGAATATATCTTGCTCGACCCTCCTGTATTTTCTGGTGCGCGTCCGCATCAGCGTCCGATGATTTCGGCGGCGTAGAAGAGTACAAAATGCCTTTTATCCGGTATACCTCGTCTTTGGTGGGGTCTTCGAGGAGTTTGGCGAGTTTAGCGGTGTCGACACTACTGTTTCCATCCTGGCTTTTCAGTGTGACTGTGAGGACCTCGACTTCGCTGGAATGGTCATGGTCGTGTTCATGCGCATGTTTACTTCCGTTCTCCTCCGTGACGCCCGCAAGTCTCGCATCCAGTCCAAACACAATATCCTTATCCACCCACCCTTTCCTGCTCTTTGTCCTAGGTATTTGCGGCTCCACCTCTAGAGCTAGCACTGCGTCCTCAACATCTTCTAACCTCCTTTCGCTAACAAGCTCGTGCTTGTTAAGAACAATGAGATCGGTGTAGCGTGCCTGCATTTTCGCCGTATAGCTCGTATCCTCGTAGCCCTTCCAATTCTCCACGTCAATCACACTCATGACGCCGTCTAGAACGTATTTGCCCGTTTCTCTGCTCAGTCGGTTTACTTCCATGGCGAGAGTTGCGGGGAAGGCAGAGCCGGAGGTCTCGATCACGATGCGGTCGGGGTTCACGTCGTTGGCGAGCGTTTCGAGGGCGTCGGAGAGCTGCCCGACGAGGTTGCAGCATATGCATCCGTTGAGCAGTTCCTGTACGCCTGATATAGCGGCTGAGGAGGCAAGCGCGGTGTCGACTTTGATGTCGCCATATTCGTTCTTGAGAAGCGCGAGTTTGTAGGTTTTGGGTAGTTGGGGGATTAGGTTCAGGATGAGCGCTGCGAGGTTGTTAGCAAGGTTATAACTCTTCTCGATGTGATTTACAAGTTCTTGACGGCTTGTACACACGCAATGCGACGTGCTGGTACTGTGCTACTAGTTCCTGAGAAAGCAGCTGAAAATTACTACGTACTTGTTTTTCCCGAGCCCAAGAAGCCGGTGATAATAGTGATAGGTATCATGGCAATGACGACAACAGCACAGACGCGTTGATCCGAACAAAACCCCTCAAACAAGCAAAACAAATTTCAAGGTCACAGTCGCAAGGTTAGTCGCAAGGTTACCCTCACGTGCAAGACGCGATAGCGGAGCTTGGCCTCGCAAAGGGACTAGTTTCAGGTTCCGCGATGGCGGGGTGTCTGATGACGTCGGCGCGCATTTGGGCGGGGCAGTGCCGACCAAGACCAGCATCGCATCAGGTACGTCGCCCGTAGCCTCCTTGCACGCTGCGACACGCACCTATCAAACGCGCTTAGCTCCAATACCAAGGCTTCTGTCACCAGGGACTAGATCTTGATTGACCCCATTGACCCATCGGTGCTCCCGTTTCCAAGATCAACCATCCCTGCCTTGCAATCAGCTGCTTAAATAGCTCTCTCCTCCAGTACACTCGGCTTATCACTCATCACAACCTCACACGACTACTCTCACCTTTACTGCTTTGACTCTTTACTTACCTGACCTACCTTCAATTACAACAAACAAACATCATGGATTTCGTCAACAAGCTCGCTGGCGGCGGTAACAACCAAGGCCAGTCCGTCAACGAGCAGGTCGTCCAAGGCCAAGGCTCTGAGCAGAAGTCCTCCGGCTCCGGTGGCTTCCTCGGTGGCATCGGTGACAAGCTCAACTCCGCTGCTGGCGGCGGCAAGGAGAGCGAGAAGAACGAGGACTACCTCGACAAGGGTATGTTGTCCTCCACCCTTACCCACGTCTACCATGCCGTGCTACAACTGTTTGACACGTACTAACTGTTTATACTAGGTGTCGACTTCGTCCAAGAGAAGTTCATGGGCCAGGGTGCTCAGGACAACGAGTCCGCCGTCGAGCAAGCCAAGGACGAACAGATCAGCGACTTCATCCGTGGCCAGTACAAGTCTACCACTGGCTCCGATATGCCCATCAAGGACAAGGAGACTCGTCTCGGTTAAGCTGTTGAGCTAGGACAAGGCGTGATGGTGGGTATACCATGAGCCGGGAGGACAGGAGATCCGCTGGCCATTGACTACGATCACAACGATATGGATATGATAGTCATGAAATGAAACAATGACAATACACCACAAGCAAGAAAGTGATATAATCTTGTCGACGGTGACGTGATTCGTTTGCGCGATTTGAACATTTCGGCAAGACCCCAATTGACGACGCAGCGATGCGTTGTTGATACACACAAATCTACTACCCGTATGCACCGTCATTAAACGCCTGATATTTCCACCTTTTCCCATGAACGATGGCCCGTCGCATCTCCATATAATACAACACATGCATATCTTACAGCTGCTCGATACCCTCAACAAGTCGATCAAGACTTGCTTCCGATCCCTCAGTCAACAGACCCTTCATCATGCGCGACCTGCTTAATGTTAGCACTCATTCTCAGCATCCTCTGCCTAAGATACGACTTACAAGTTCCCCAGTTTGCAAGCCCCCATGCTCTCCTCAAGCTCCGCACTCTTGACCTCCGCCACATCAATGACCTTCTCCGGTACCCTCGCCAACCGCGCAACGTTCAGCCCGTAAGACCGGTGGCTAATACCCTCCGTAGCTTCATACAAGAACACAACTTCCTTCCCGCCATTCTGCTCTTCAAAGCGCATGTGGACGTTCTTCAGCTCACCGTTGGGGAAGCGGCCTGACAGTTTGGCCAGATGCTGGTAATGTGTGATGAACAGCGTGAGTGACTGCAAGTCGCGGATAACATAGTCGAGCACTGCTTCTGCGATGGCGACACCGTCAAAGGTTGACGTACCGCGACCGAGCTCATCGAGGATGATGAGGGAACGGGGCGTTGCGGATTTGAGGATATCGGACGTTTCGTTCAGTTCGACCATGAATGTCGATTCGCCTTTGAGCATATTATCGAATGCGCCCATGCGCGTGAAGACGGCGTCTAGCATGCCGAGTCGCGCTTCGTTCGCCGGGACGTATGAACCTATTTGGCCCATGATGGCGATTAGAGCTGCAGATCGCACATAAGAGGATTTTCCGCCCATGTTGGGGCCTGTGATCAGTAGAGCACGGGTAGAATCGTGTGAAAGGGTGAGGTCGTTGGGGACGTAGTTTTCGAGGAGCAGTTGCTCAACCATAGGATGCCGACCACCGTTGATGTTGAGCTCAATATCGTCTGTGAAGGTCGGTTTGACGTAACCTGGCTGGTTTGCCAAGGTAGCCAGGGAGAGGAGGGCGTCGAGTGTGGCTAGAGAAGCTACACAGTCCCGCAGTTGTTGATACTTGGACGAGATCTCCTCTAGCAAGCCCATGTAAGCTTTGTCGCATGCCGCTGCCAGCGACTCCTTGTACTGATCTCGCTCTTGTAGCATGCGCTTGACTTCTGGCGTGTGGAAACGTAGTGTAGTCTTGGTAGCTGAGATCTGCTGCCACGAGGCAGGTACTTTCTTCTCTTCGGGTGCCTTCCTCTTGACCTCGATCAAGTACTCAATGCCAGCTACAGTGACGAAGTCTACTTTGCTCTTCCCCAGCTTGGCAGCTGCATCTTTTCGGTGCGTGTTGAGGTCGTCTTCAACAGAGGCAATGCTCAATTTCAGATCGTTGATATCTTCGGCCTCATGTTCTTCACGGAAGAACGAGTACTTGTCGTCATCTTTTGCGGCTTTGGCGTTGATCCTCTCCAGGAAGCTGTTCAAGTCATCGTAGATCTTCGGAACATTCGAAACAGCTTCACTCAGTAACGACGAGGAGAATCCACTCTTTTCGGGTGTCTTCGCCGACAAGTACTGGCTCGAGATCTCCTGCAGACTTTGCAAAGCTGCCAACAGTTCTGGCCTTGTACACTTCTTGTAGTAGATGCGAATGAGCACCTTTTCGAGATCTGTCCTGATCTTTCCGAGCACGAACTTGAGCTTATCGACAGGGATCGTGTTCTCGCCCTCCTTGAGCTCTTCCACCGCTGCTATGCGCTCTTCTAATCTCTCCTTGTCTATGAGGGGTCGGCCAACCCACTTTCTCAGCAACCGTTGCCCAAAACGGGTCTTTGTTCTGTTCATGGTCCAAAACAAGCTGCCCTTCGAAGTGTAGTCCGTTTGGTTCTGGTAGATTTCCAAACTAGAGAGTGTGTTTCCGTTCAGCAGCATGTAGGACCTGGCACTGAAAGGCTGGAAGTACTTTGTGAGATCGAAGACGTGTTCCAGGCCATACTCGCTGAGATACGTGATCATTGCTGAGAGGCAGATGGTTACATGCTCCGACAACTGATGTACCTTGTCCAGAATAGCGCCCTGCTTTTCCGAGTCTGCTTCCTGGCTGGACTTCATCTTGCCCGCGTAGAAATTCGAGATGTGGCTGTAGGCTTGTGCAGCCATCGTCTTCGGCTTTTCTACCCTCTCCACGCGCGATCTGTCCCCGAAGACGTTGGTCTTACTAGCTGACAGATGCTGGATCAGCTTGTCTGTAGCCTTGGACAGGTCGCCGACTACGAGAAACTCTGCCGGCGCGATGTGAAGCAGACGTGTCTCGATCTCGCTACGCATGAAACCATCTTCGAAATCATCGTAGATGATGTCGCCAGTCGCAGGCTGGACAGCCACTAACCCAACTTGTACTTTCTCGTCGGTACCCCAGCCTTTTGCATTGCTCTCGGTGATGCAAAGCAGATATCCGGTCGACTGTACGCTTGCGCCTGAGCCCTCGGTAGGCGCCTCCAAGCCCTCAACATCGTCCACGTATGTGCCTTTGGTGTAGAGATTGGTGAGCTTCCTCACGAATGGAGCGTTCCTGTTGGTACCGGCCGCTTTCAGCGCGGCTGTCTCCAGTTGCCTCACCACTCCGACTTTGTGGTTTGCTTGTACAAGACGTTTGACGTGGACTTGCAGTCGATGCGTGGGGAAGCTGGCGGACGCGAATCGGTCGAGGTGGGCTTCGGAAGGGTGCTCGTCGTATCTGAATTTTCCTAAATATTGGTATCCCAAGTTAGCTGCGTATCACGTTAAGTTCAGCCTAGATTTCCTACCCGGTATGCAGACGATGCCCAGCTCTTTCGATGCCGTTCTTGCATCCTCGCCAAAGAACTTGTACTTGTACCCAACCTCCATAACGATGACGGTATCCAGATGCTTTCGCTTTATGTCTAGGTATTGTATTTCCATGGGCGTCAGCTTGTTTGCCTTCTTCGTTGCAGCGCCCTTCTTTCCCTTGGCGGGCTCCTGGGGTGGCTCATCCTCTTCCTCCTCGTCGCCCTCGCCTTCCTCGCCATTGGCATTGGGGTTGTCCTCAGATATGATCTTGTTGCGCCTCCTCAGTACAGCAAAGCTGTCTGGTCGACCGAGCTTCTTGACAAACTTCTCGTGTAGCCTCTCCTTCTGCTTCTGCGAAGCTGCGGCATCCACGTCTTCTTCAGGGTGCTCTTCCCGTGGAGCAGGTGACGAAGAGAACAGAAACTTGGACGTCCTGTCGGCAGCTCTGGCGGGCTTTGGTGCAGGCGTCTGTCGGGGCGAGTCGCCTTTTTCGAATCTAACGCGCTTTGAGGGGGACGAGCGACCGGAATCGTGAGCTGCGTCATCTTCGTCTATGGCGCGCTTGCGCACAGGAATTGACTGCGAGACTGGAAGATCGTCTTCATCTTCGTCTTCCTCTTGGGGTGCGTCATTGGCTACGGGCGGAGAAGGCGCCTTGGGTGCTGGTATGGCTGCGGGTTTGGGCGTTTGCGACGGTTTCTTCGCGAAGAAACTGGAGATGGTCTGCTGTGTGCCCTTTTGCGACGACTTGGGCTGCGACGACGATTGGGTACCTTTTGGCGCCATTGGGTGATTCGTGGGGTCGCGACGGATGGCGGGTGTACGTGTGGAGAAAGCTAGAGACGCGTGAGGCAGGCGACGCGAACCGCTTCAGATTACATCACGGTGTCACGTTTTCTGGGCTTCGTCCGCATACTTGGCTGCTACATCATCCAGGAACACGGCTCTCAAATCAACCCTAGGTTTCTCAAGTCAATGTTTCTGATCAAGAGTCTAACGCGAGCTGCTTCCTCTTTCATAATCGAGTTGTAGCTGGGCTGCCTAGGCGGGCCGGGAGATCCAGCCCTGAAGCTTGACAGAACGACATGCTGTCAACAAAGCTTAACGGCTGCTTGAGCCGTAATGTTCTCAGGTTATGACCACACATACGACGATGCATCGTTCCCCAGCATTTCTCTTTGCTCATACAAACACCCCAGCACGCGACCACCGTTATCACCCCCGCCTATCTCCGACCAACAACGGCCCGGCTTCGTTATCTCACGTACTTCGATAGGCCAAACTACGCAAAACCACAAGTATATGATTACCTGAACATGTCCACGCTCGGCCCGCAATGATGCATTGCGACAGCTTCGCACGCAATCCCAGCCTCGTGCGTTTGCAGCTTCCTAATCCGTCCCAGCCGCGTACCGTTACCAGTTATTGCCGTGGCTATCACCAGGGCGAGGAAGGCAGGGCGCAAACGCGGGATCCACCAAGCCGACTTCGGCTAGTATATAATCTGCACGATGAGCACTTGGAATGCGGCGCGTTGGCTTGGTGAGCTTGTTCTTCCTTCCTCTTTTCGTCAATACTGTGCTGCTGCGAATATGGCACGCGGTTCGCTGGTCAAGTGCTTCACCGGCCTGTTGACGCTGCAGAGTGTCCTGGGTACTCCGGTCAAGAGCGGGGAGTCATGGTCCTCCGGTTACCCTGCGCCGCCCATACTGGAGGACGGCCAGTTGGGCGCTGTTGCTTCGGAAAGTGATATTTGCAGTCACATCGGTATTGAGTTGCTGAAATTGGGTGGAAATGCTGCCGATGCCATGGTAGGTACTGTGGCATGTGTAGGTGTGGTCGGCATGTACCATTCAGGTGAGTATCTTCCAAATACTCTGACAGCATTGTATATTAACAACTACAGGCATCGGTGGAGGAGGATTCATGCTCGTCCGCGCACCAAACGGCACATATGAATTCATTGACTTCCGCGAAACAGCCCCAGCCGCTGCATTTGAGGACATGTACAAGAACAACGAAGACGCCAGTATCAACGGCGGTCTCGCATCCGGTGTCCCTGGTGAACTCCGTGGTCTTCAGCATCTTCACGAAAACTACGGAGTCCTGCCATGGTCCACAGTCCTCACCCCAGCTGTCAAGGTTGCCAGGAATGGCTGGAGAGTCAACGAAGATCTAGTCAAATACATGGTCTCTGCTACCTCATCTTCCAACTTCCTAGTCGATGATCTCGAGTTTGCTCTTGATTTCGCGCCCAAAGGACGTCTGCTCCAGCTCAACGAGACCATCACGCGAAAGCGCTACGCCGACACGCTCGAAACCATTGCCCAGAACGGTCCCGACGCATTCTACAACGGCCCCATAGCAGAAGCCACAATCCGTGCTCTGCAAGCCGCCAACGGAACCATGACGCTCTCGGACCTCTCCAACTACACAGTCGCCATCCGCAAGCCCTCCACGATAACCTACCGCGACTACAAGCTCACAGCCTGCAGCGCGCCCTCAGGCGGCGAAGTCGCGCTCGCGACACTCAAAATCATGGAAGGCTATTCGCACGTCGGCGACCCAGAAAACATCAACCTAACCACGCACCGCCTAGACGAAAGCATGCGATTCGCGTACGGCATGCGCGCCGAACTAGGCGACCCCCTCTTCCTCTCAGGCATAGACACCTACCAAGAGCAAATGCTATCCGAAGCCACAGCCAAAGAAATCCGGTCCAAGATCTCCGACACCAAAACGTTCGACGTGTCGTACTACGACCCCGCTGGTCTGGAATCCCTCGAGACACCCGGAACGAGCCACATTGTTACGGCAGACAAGAGCGGCATGGCCGTTACACTGACGACGACAGTGAACCTGCTCTTTGGAAGCAAGCTCGTCGTTCCTGAGACCGGTGTCATCATGAACAACGAGATGAACGATTTCAGCATCCCGAACACAACGAACGCGTTCGGATATATCCCCTCGCCAGCGAACTTCATCCGTCCCGGAAAACGCCCTCTGTCCTCCATCTCGCCCGTCATCGTCGAGCACCTCAACTCCTCGTCCATCGCTAGTGCGTTCTACGTCGCTATTGGCGCTGCGGGGGGTAGTCGCATCATCACAGCCACGATCCAGAATCTGCTTCATATCCTCGACGGGGAGATGACGACGGCGGAGGCGCTGGCCGAACCGCGGATTCACGATCAGTTGGTGCCGGCGCAGGTCAGCTTTGAGTATGGATTTGATAATGGGACTACGGCTTTCTTGAAGGGGTTGGGCAGTAATGTTACGTGGGTTGCGCCGGGGTCGAGTACCGCGCAGGGCCTGAGGCGCTTGACGAATGGTACTTTTGAGGCGGCGGGTGAGCCCAGGCAGAAGAATAGTGGTGGGTTTGTCGTGTAGACGGGCTCTGTGGGTGCGGGTGGTGTTATGGCTGTACGGTACCTATGCGTCATGAATAATCTCAAGTACTGATGGAACACATCGTCATGAACGTTCACTGTGCATGATCTGATGATGATGATGGTCTTTACTTTATCTTTTGTAATATTTTGTACAAATACATCAGCTCGACACGAGCGGCTATCGACCTGACGTTACCCAAGATAACACAAGGTCTCCTACGAGCACGTCCTCTCATAACATCGATATCGCGTGGAACGAAGAAATAACGCCAGAAATCTTACATGTAGACAACAGAATTAGAGGAAAGTGGGCAGGATGGTTTACCTGAGAGTAAGACAGACAGCGCGGGTCTACCCATGGCTTGGAGCCCGCCCATCACAAGGGTGGTTGGTTCGGATATCGCAATCTGATCAAGGCTTTTTGCCTCGACGTGACGTGCGGAAAGCTGACCAGACATTACTTGGGGCGCAGTATTCGGATATGGAAAGCTCGGGTGAATGGGGATGGTCACACCTCGTCTGGGCAGTACCGTCAGTCAAGCAATGAGAAAGGGCATCGAAGAGGCGCATACCAAGTTACTATCGCACTCCTAGAAGCGGCTTCGGTGACCAGACTTTTGAGGCACAGGAGGAGCAGTAGCGGCGTCTTCGATCTGCTTTGCACTATATTGAACACGCAATGTCAGCAAGCATAATGAGAGGACGAGAATCGTGGTGTATTACGTTTTCTAGTGATCGTGCAGGTGCAGGAAATGGTAAATACTAAAAAGTTCAAGAAGGGGTATGATAGACGCTAGAGAGTCATGGTTCGACCAGCAGCGCGCATCGCAGTTTCGCTGTGCTGGGGAGACCTAAAGCACAACTACTTGCGCTGACGTTTGTTTGCTGCATTGTGAGGCTGTCCTTTACGTTTCTTCTGGGATGGGAGTTGGGAGGGGTCGCTCTTAGCAGATGATACATACCCATTGACATCCTTATCCAGCTGCATGTACTCCTCGGCTGCATCCTTGCCACCACGATCCATCAAATAAGCCATGTAGTAGTGGGAGAGTTCCTTTGAGACGTCTGCGGAGAAGCGTCCCTTTGTGCGCATCAGCTCATGCACTGCCTTTATGCGGGTATGGCCCTCTTCCTGGTCGGGTGAGGGTTGTGCGATCTCGAATTCAAGATATTTGACCCAGAACTCGCGCGAGTCCAGGAATCGCTCGTGCTTGTTCTTAAACACTTGACGTGCCTCATCGACGCTGCCCTTGCATTGCCAGAGTATGCGTGCCTGCTCAGCAGCTAGTATGCCACCGATGTGGTTGTTTGAGCGACCGATGTGCTCTTCTAGGAGGCGGACGGCCGCATCGTTGCCTTCGTGGCGTCGCTCTACTCCGGCTAGAGCAATGAGAGTCTCGGTGTTTTCGGGGGCTTCGTCGAGAATGGCCAAGTAGATATCGCGTGCGACAGAAGTACGGCCCAGCTTCTCCTCGAATCGCGCCCAGTTCAGACGTACTTCAGGAGCCGAGATTGGTACGAATATACAGCTGGCCCTCATGTAGATTATCCTTGTGTTCTCTGCATAGTCTTTGCCCTGTGAAAACATCCAGCGGGCGTAACGCAGCCAGAACTCGTCGTAGAGCGCGCAAGCAACGAGGCAACGCTCGTACAGGAACGAAGTGCGCTCAAAGTTACCCTGCTTCTCCTCATACTCTAGGTACTTGCGCCAGTTCTCAAGCTCGGCATGTTCGAGCTCTGTGACGTGGAAGTAAGCCCGCTTGATGGTTTGCTCAAAAGTCCAACGGTTGGTCACCTCCTGCTGTGTCTTGCCATATGCGGTGTAGTAGTGCTCGTGGATCTTGTTGCGCAGTTGCCGCTCGATCTCAAGCGCTGGCTTCTCTGGTTGTCCTTGGTTCTCCAGCTGGATCGCCTTGTTCATCTCCTCGAGGGTATCGGGGTCGACTAGCTCATCGACTGGTCGGCTGTTAAGCAGGACGGAGAACTTCTCGAAGTATCGGGCGAATTGGTAGATGGGCAGGTGTAGAACACGGCTGTAAATTTTGGTGACATTGGTTGGCTCGCCGATGCGCTCTTCGAACTCAATGTATTTGTCCCAGAACGGGTGGCTCTGGAAGTCAAGACCAACGAAATGAGCACCGCGCTCGAACAGACTATTAGGTCAGCATGTTGAAAGCAAGTATGGGGAGGGATAGGAGGGGGTGATCTTGCAAAATAACCTCTCATGCCATCAGAGGACGGCAATGCCATCGACTTCAGAACTCTAGCGTACGATCTCGCTCTTTCGTGGGGCATGTTGTAACGGGGCAGTAAGAGGGTGCATCAAATGGCATGCAACGAAACTGTGTCAGGTCTGCAGGCGCAACGCCAGGCTGCGCCAGACTTGCCGCTGGCTACGGCGAGATTGAGCCTGCGAATCGGGAGGAGGGGAGGGGAGGAAAGGCAAGACTTACTCTCGGATGATGTCGTTGTCGTGCGATGTGTCCATCTTGAAGGTGCAGTAGTTGGCCCACAGGTCGACCGAGGGTGTAATGCACGACACACCGCGCTCGTAGACCATCTCAGCCGTCTCGGTGCCGCCAATGGAGAACTCGAGGTCGGCATACTTCTTCCAGTAGCCGAAGAAGAGCGGGAACTTGGTCAGGAAGCAGTCGTACACGTTGCGCACCAGTTCGATGGCGGATGGGCTGGAGTTGCGGGTGACGCCGCCCTCGAGGTCAGAGGCGCGAGTGACGAGCGCTTCCCATCTCTCAAAGTCGTCTTCGTTCTCTACCTGCAGCATGGGTTAGCACGTGGTAGCGGTCAGGCGGGGCAGTACTCACGACCGCGCTGAGAAGCTTGTTGATCTCACCCGCAGCTTCCTCGCCCGTGTAGTGTATCTGGGCAATGCTGCCGCGTCCGGTGGTGAGCATTTTGTCGCGCGTCAATCGGTGCCGGTGGGTTGTGTCTCGTGATCGGGGGTGAGAGGAGTGCGACGGAGGGTGACGGGCAGCTGGACGTGTTGGGGGCTTTGCGACAGTACCGTGGGAGCGTCGAAGTTGCGCCTGAGATCGCGTCGGCAACTTTCGTCAGCGACGCCCTCTAGCGCCTTGGTACGTGCAGCGATCTTCACCTAGTCTGCAGCCACCATGTACAGTTACGCTGCTGATTTACTCAGTCACCGGCAATATATCTTAGTATTGGATCTCATACACATTGAAATCTGTCGCTTTCACTCGTTGTTGAGGTGCCCACATCATGTTGAGACATTCACGGTGTACATCTACCATGCTGCATTCACTATATCTTGGCAGTTGTAATGATGGGAATATCACTCTCGATAATTCCAACTAGAATAAATTCTCGCAGCGGCAGGAAGCCACTAAGGTATCACTTTCATAAAAGGGCTACATCGACCCTGTGACTAACACACCGCACCCATGCTGCCCTGATGCACCCGTAGATTCATCTACGACAGTACTCATATGGCACTCTCCTCTTTCAAGAACGGGGCTGTCTCGTTCACCGCAAACGAAAACGGGCTCTTTCCCACCTCGGGGCTTCGCGGACTTATCGGTAGTGCAAACAGCCCGTCGTCCTTGTCGTCTTCATCTGCAGGTCCAGGGGGGTCCCGTGACTGGAACATGGGCGCAGGGCCGGATAGAGCATTCAGTGAACCCATCATGCCAGCGCCTTGCTGCTCTGTAATGAACTGCGGCGGAGCCTGGGGGACGACCTTGCGAGGTGGCGCTGCAGGCTCAGACTGCGGTTGCTGTGGAGGTTTCGCCGCAAGTGCCGACGGGTTGGCTCCCTTGAAGACGGAAAAGGAGCTAATGGCGATGTCTGAGGACTCAGGTGAGAGGGGGTTGGAGAAGCCCGGCGTGCTGCTGCTCGGTGTGAGGTCTCTCTCGCTCGTGCCCAGTCGCAGGCCAGCCAGCTTGTCCATCAGCCTGCCTCCGCCTGGAGATCGTGGGCTAGCTGGACCCTTCATCGGGGCTAACGTCGGCTCCCCCAACGAGATGCTCAGGCCGGCTGGTTTGGCATTGACGCCAAATGTTGATTCGATCCACTCCTTCTCCTGCACCACCATGAGCAGGCCAATGCCCTCGACGTTGTTGCGCGATTCGGCCTCAATCTCTTTCTGCAGGACCTGTAACCGCTTCTTGGCCCAGATGGTGTGCAGCACGCCCTTCTTGCCAGCTGCACGCGCGGAGGCTCCGAGTTCAGGCGGAAACAGGGCGGGCAGAGGGTTGGTGTGCCAGACCACAGGCGATATACTAGCGTCCTGGGGCCGTAGCGTGAGTGTGACGCTGGTGGGCACCGCAACGCCCGGAGGCAGCAGGAAATACATGCGGTTCACGTCGTTGGCAGGCTGGTCGTCGGCCGGCAGCACGCGCGTGCTGCCGTCCCACGAGATGTGCCAGTCGCCGCGCACCCCGCGCGTCGTGTCGTCGTCCTCCCATTCTACCATGAGGATCTTGGTGCCTGTCGTGGCATTGGCGTGGCCCGCCTCGTATTCGTAGCGGGCAAGCGCGTTGGTGCTCGAGATGCTCGGCGACTCGACCTCATCCTTCGCTGGCTGCCGCGTGCTGGTGTCGAGCGAGGTGAAGGGAACCGGCGCTGGAGACGCCATGGCAAAGGTGGAGTTCGGATGTCGAGGGCGCGATGCAGGCGGCGCGGTGCAGTACGTCTATACAACTGGGTGGGGGCGGAATACGAGTCTAGGTGTTAATAACGGCCACGGCAAAATGGTAGTCTCTACGGGCCCGCACTCGACGGCGTGCAACGCGATGCAGTCGACAGAGCCTAGATGCTGCCCCCGCAACCTGCTTGCAACTGGGATGGCAAACTCGAAGCGGCCGTTGTGCTGGTCGTCCGTTGCTGTACGCGTCGACTTGCAGCGTCGCAGTCCGCCCCATGTTCTCGCTAAAATTAGAGGCCTCTCTTCAGCAGCAACCCTCTACAGCCAATCATCGTCACATATGCACCAAAGAGGCGTTGTAATCTTGAGCGATACGCTCGTTTCAGCTTCAATTCTCTCCTCCATCCATGGGCGCTCACTCGAGCCCCATCCAACTCTACTATACATGTTGGCGCCTGGGTGCTGCGCTAGCTTCCCATGCACTCCATGTGCCCCTTTCCAAACACGCCCCAGATTCGGCCGTGAAATCGTCACCCGTAAAGTCCCTCCAACGCCATCCAGTCGATGCTGCTGCGCCCTAGAAATGCTGCATTGCTCCCGTGGAGCCAATGGTATCCAAATTACAAAAAGGGGGTATCGTAGTGAAGAAAATATATGCAAAGAAATAAGCAAAGCGCTTTTGTGGTGGTCGAAAGAGGTACGGCAAGCGACAGACGCAGAGAGAATGTAGTTCGCGAAGAGAAACACCAGACCAGGATGCATACCAGCAGAAGAGCCGGGCTTTTTAGATGAGTAAAAAGTCCCAGTTCTTCTGGCGCATCATGTCCCGCCAGTGGACACTCTGGGTGTTGCCCTTCGCGAGGTTGTCGTCGTTGACCTGCCATACCTCTTCCAAGAGGTTCTTGACTCGTCCGTACGAGCCAAAGTTAGCAGCCTCGCCCAAGAGGGCGGAGCGCTCAGCAAACATGCTGCGGAATCCTGACTGTTGCACCGAGACGGAGCCAGCGACCAAAAGGGGCCATACAAGGGAGCGGTCAAATCCGTCGGGTCCAGCAGGAATGTACTCCATAGCCTTGCAAAGGGCGCTGACCAGGTTGACGAATGTGGCCGATGTGCGGTCGAAGTCTGGCACTAGGCTGCACAAGTAGATCCGGGCGGCTAGACGGTACACTGCCGTCATGTTGCGGCGAAGCTGCCTTGGGAGAATCTCGCCAGTAGATGTGTAGGCGCTGTTGAGCGATCCCTGGGGAGGCTCAGTCAAGCTGATTTGCTCACCGAGGAGCTTGATGTGCGCGCAAAGCTGGACAACATCCATGTTCTCGTTCTTCAGCGCCTCGAGGCAAGCAATCTCCGAGATCAGGTACATGATGCGATCTTCACAGCCCATGAGTTCGGCGAGGCCAGATGATGCGTCAGCGATGAGCTTCTCGCGGTAGGTGTCAGCGAAAGATGGTGTCCTGCCCAGCATGGTAGCGCCGAGGATGTCGATCCAGGAAGCCAGTGTCATGTTGAAGGGAGGCTGAGCGTGTGCTTGTCCGTTCATCGCAATCATCTGCGCGGGAAGCTCGAGCCTGTGAACAAGGTTCTGGACTGCTTCGAAGTGTCCATGCCACGGGATATCCATCAGGCCATCGTTGAATCGGCCGACTGAGCACTGGAAAAAGATCATACCAAGCGCGGCCTCGAGAGTCTGACCATGCTGGCTGTCGCTGTAGAGCGCCGCAGTGAGCTGCTGAACAGTTTCTCCGCGATGCCGTTGAATGTCTTGGTCGATCTCCTCTCCCACAAGTCCCTGGGTGGTCTTCATGTGTAGCGCAGAAATGCTCATGCAGCAGTGCAGATAAGCCTTGTTAGACTCCAGAGCTGGAATGATCACATCGCGCTGCGCAGCGCCGGGCTGGTTTGTCTCAAGGACCGGGAATGCTGTGGGCATGATGTTGTCGAGGAAATGGCTGAGAAGATGGCGATCACAGTCTTCGACCTGAATGGAGGGCTGGTGTGATGGGCTGAAAGCACCGTAGGTAGTGTAGTCAAAGATGGGAAATTCGAGGGGCTCCTCAATGTACGATTCGCGGCGCTCGAAGTAATCTTTCTGGATCCAGTCGTCCGTGGGATAGATGTGAGCGGGCGGAGTTTGGTAGTGACTGTAGGATGACAGTGTGGAATCGCGACGAGTTGGAATGTCGTTGATGAACATTTGGCTCTCAGTCTTGATGTCGATGTCGTAAGGTACGTAGTGACCTGGGTGGGTGAAAGTCGGGGCGAACATTGGCGGAGGCATTGACGAGTTGTAGAAGTCGGGTGTGACAGTGGGGTTGAAGTTGTAGTCCAGCGAGTTCTGGGAGTCGACAGATGGCGCGCGAGTGCAGCTGACACCGTCTGAGAAGGTGTCGGCAGTTTGCATGGAATGGCACAGGCTTGGTGGTGTGTTGGTGCCCATTGCGCCGCTCTGTGCTGTCTTCTCATTAAGCTTGGTGCGCTTGATGATGTTCTTGATGACTTCTTTCTGAGTCCGCCTTTGTTCATTGTTGCTCCACCACATTGGCCTCTTGTATTCGCACTTGAGACCAAGGTGTTTGCAGGCGCGGCAAGATGGTTTGCCCTCATCACACTTCTTCCGTCGCAGGCGACATGTGAAGCACCCTGCAGAGCTCCCGTTAGTCAACCGTCCATGCGCAGGATCCCTGCATGTCATCGAAAGGGTGGTCCTTACCTGATCGTGAACGACGGTGCATTTTTGCTGCAGCTTGTTGCTTTGCTGCATTAGCAGCATTTGTAGTCCCTACCATGGTGGAGGACTGTTTGGTAGCGGATGGGGGAGCGGACGAGGAGGACATGGACGCTTGATGTACCCAGAGCGGTGGTATATGAGGAAAGCCAGTAAACAATGCGGCAATAACGACTAACGCGCGACGGGACGATTCGTAAGGGACAGGATGGCAGGGCTCGACCGGGCTGCTCGTAATTAAAGATGGGTATTCAAAGCCTGACCAGCGGGCTTGATGTGAAGGAAGGAGCGGAACCAAATTATGCGGTCTACCTGTTGCGTGGAGAAGTATTAGTGAAGGACATGTACCTTATATCTACCACGAACGGCAGAATGTTCACAAATATTGCTGAATCTATAATTGGAGTCCCTGCTATCAGGCCGGGTGGTCATCCAACGGGAGGGAGATGCGAACGCCATGCAGCACACGCACACGGCACACTGATTGGACGACTAGTCCTGGCGTGCAGCCTGATGTCGACATTTGGGGTCATTCTGTGCTCCCAGCTATTTTGGGGCTCTCTACCCGCCGCGCTAGAGCCAACAGCAGCACTTAGCGCGTATATCTCCACGGCTATCGATCGGCTTACTGGTCCCCGCAACGACTTTAGCAAGTTAAATGACCCATTTAGTACTGGAAGCATATTCCCATGTCGCCTTGAGAGTTTTTGCTGACCGGGGCCGTATGCCTTGATCTCCTCTTGTGCCAACCTCCTTGCGGGGCACTATCGAGGTGCGTCCAAGAGCGGCCTAGGAAGTACATGAAGCGGCTGCGATAAGTGGCCGGCCCGGACGTTACTGGTGGCCTTGTGCAGTGTGCAGATCCCGTACTGCAGTATGCCAAGTATGTAGATGATGGCATAGCATCTGCAAGTCCCATGTACGTGGTGTATTGGTACCTGCCCGCGTGTCGACACCAACAGAGGTACAGCGACTCGTGGTCCCACGAGATGCGGCTGCTACTCGAATCTATTCGCCTGTGCTACGTTCAGCCAGAACGTTCGGGCTTTTGCGGGCAGAGTCACGCAGACTCGAGGCGGCCCAATTCGCGTGCACGCTGTCGTGATCATTTCCACAGCGGGACTTGACCAGCTAGTAGCTAGGCGAACGAAAACGTAGACCGCATTGTCGACCAAACACGGCAGGTCGGTTGATGGTGTTTTCCCGAGCTACGCGGTAGAGGACAACCTTGGAAGTAGAGTGGGTGAGCCTTCGAGTAACGCGGCGAGTTAGCATGGCACGACAGGCAGTGGCATCCAGTCAGCGTGCGCTCCCACGCGAAGCAAGTCGCTTGTGCATGTTGACGGGGTTGGAATTTGCAGGACAAGCTTTCTCTAGTGAAGCTGTGTATCCAATGACAGCATCCATCGTCCTAGCTTACACTGCGGGGCAAGCCACCGGCAAGGAAATCTCGGTGGGTGACAGGGAAGGGCCGCTGCTAAGTATAGGCCCTTAATTATGTTGCCGGCTCAAAGTAAATGCCCATAATTAGTCGGCCTTCGTCATGCCTGCAAGACAGGTGAAGCGAGACCCGTTCGGGATGTGATACCACCTGCTAGACGTGCGATTGGTTACCGACAATTACAATCAATACTTGGTAGTCCACGAATGGCCCTCTAGCGACTAGGTACCTCTTCGGACGGTTGGGCATGCACGGGATTGCTCACCTGACAATGCGCATTCATGCTTTGGCCGTCATGTTCCCGCTGAAAGCCGCTATCGTTCCCCGGTATCTGGATATGATACTGCCTTCCATGCATCCTGTTGGATTCCTTGGGGTGATGAAGATGAGGCGGATTAGATTGAGATGGCCAATCTGGCCAACGGCACAATTGGACAATTTCATCGCTCGCTTTCGGGCGCCACTTGGGGTAGTGGTGATGAAAATCTAACCGGGTCTTGAGCGCCATGCGCAGAGCTTTCGGAGCCGGATGCTCACGAGCAGTTTGTGACTCTTCGTAATGCACGGAAATGTGGGACGGTAGCCGTTCTGCTGGTATTTCACGAACTATGCAGCACGTAGCACAAGAGAAAGAAATTCTGTTCGGCTTGGCGCGGTTCATCGAGGTTGCTGGGGAGCATGCTTGATGCTTGCACAACTTGCGGTCTGGTAGTCTGGTCGTGGGAAGTCGTCTCCGCACGCTGATTCGCCTTTGGCATCCACGCTTCAACGAGGCCATGGTGATAGTGGAACACCAGACTCAAAAGATGCGGCTGGCCGCAGGACCACTCAGTCACGGGGTCGTGGTGAAGGAGCTCTGCGAGCGACCGTTGGTCGGCAAGGTAATGAGGGTCCCATGGCGAGCCGTCGTGGATGGGCTAGGTGCTAGGTGGTGGTGTGCAACGGTCGGAGCGGCGGTCTGGCATGGCATCGCAACGGTAGCAGATAGCCGGTGGGCCACTGGGGACGCTTGTGGGATGAGTCAAGGTTCGGGGGATTGTGCTAGCATGCTGATTGTGCTAGCATCCAGGTCGCACGACAACGCAAAAGACATCGAGGTAGGTCCGACGGGCAGGAGAGTGCTCGCACTGCTCGGGAAACGCGACTACAGCGATGACGACAGGCTGGTGTGCTCGAGTCGGCGGCGTCGCGCACGGCTGCAGGCTGCACACAGCCGTCGAGCACGGAACGCATCCGCATGTGATATGGTTGTGCCAATATCGCTTGCTGCATGTCGCTGATGAGGCTGTCGGCTAGCGACCTCAACCAGCCACAGTCCTGGGACCAAGGCGACGCTCCGAACCGAAGCTTCACCGACACAACGCAGCAGAGGCTCGACGGTCAAGTGACATTCAAAATGACCTGCCATGACTTGGTCGCGGTGGCGGTGGTGATGCGACTGGACAGAAAACATCCCGAGGTACGTACTCTGGGGCTGCGCAGGCACCGCAAAGCAGCCAACAGCACGCGGGCACGGCATGGCCAGCTCAGATCGTCGTCGCATCTGCACTCGACAAGCGGCGACGCGATCCGCTGCCGTCGACCCTGATCCTGAGTGGATCCGTGACGGCCCTGGCCTCTTCATGCGTCTGGCCCGCGCTGCGAGGTATTAATGGCAGTTAATGTCCTCATCGAGCAGAATTAGCCCGCCAGCCAATCTGCAGCCCAGCGAATGGGGGCCGTCTCACGCCCTCTCAACGCTCGAGTCTAAGCGCCAGCCTAACCCTCGACCAGCATGCGGGCGGGAAAGGCCCGGATTCACATTGGCCGAGAAGCGGTGTCGCTCGTCGAGTCGATGGCCTCAGTGGCCGGCTTAAGCAGGCATGCGCTGTCTCGTGCAGCTGCGAAGTGTGATATTGTCGAACCACACTCCCCCACCGTCAACGGCGCCCAAGCAGCCTCTACAAAAGACCCTCAAGCGCTCTCCACCCGAAGGGTCCCTTCTCCGTTTTCGATCGTTGTGCTGTTACTGTGTGTGTGCCATGCTCGCGACACTCGCCCGGAATAGTTGTTAGCAGCCTCCCGAACAACCAAATTCCCTCCCACAGAGCGTGTACGCTCCAAACCCGTGATCATGGTAAGCTAGACTCACAGTCCTCTTCATGTGCGGTTCTGACACCCCGATCAGCAGGCCATGACACCCATCACCCCGCTGGAGCCGGGCGTGGAAATGTTCGAACGAGGAAAGACACAGTCGTTCTTTTCCAATGCTCTAACGGCCCGCTCATCGCTAGAGCGCCCGGTTTCTCACATCAGTGTCGCATACACCGATATCGAGGATGATTCTAGCGAATTCGAGGAGTTCAGTGGCTCATCTGTATGTATATTCTGGCCCTCCACCATATGCGGCACTGACTTTTCAAAGAGCGACAACAGGCGAAGTCAAACAACGATTTCTACCTTTGAGGAAGTACAGACACCTGCGGAAGAAGTACGACCACAGTTCGCCTATTGGCCAGAACGGAAGTCAGTAGAAGGCCCCAGAGGACCACACCTCTTCCGCGCCTCAGTGTCGTCCAGCGACTTTCCGTTTGACGAGGGCCAAGTAATGCAGATGTCGCCTCTCCTGCCAAAAGAAACTCCACTTCGTCTTCCAACCTCCTTCCGAGAGGCCACTCCCGAAACGATTGTCCCCCAAAGAGAGTACAACAACATCGCTCTCGCTGTTGCCCACTTGGACAACGCTGAAGTGCGCGCCTGGACTTCCAAAGACGTTGCTACCTGGATGTATCAGAACGGATTCGAAGACGACGTAATTGACAAGTTCATGGAGCACGACATCTCCGGTGCGGTACTACTGGATCTGCAGTTCGACGACCTGAAGGAGTTGGAGATTCAGTCCTTTGGCAAGAGACACCAACTGTGGAACCAGATCGATTCCCTGCGCACTGCCGACGGGCTGATGTCGCCAACTGCCCCAGCAGCCATCCCGACTCCTTTCGAAGACATTGAACGACCATGCACAGAGGCACGAAACAGATCCAAGAGCAAGGGCCGGAAAGCTAGTCGACGCGATAAGTTGCGAGGGAACCACATGACAGACGATGTTATCACACCTGCGCATTCCGTCTCCATTGTAGCGATTGAACAGCTGCTTCCCAAGCCACACGTGTGCGCCAAGGGTGAACGATGCGCCAAGTGGAGGAAGCAACAACGGCAACTTGCCAGACTTCAACAGGAACACGGCTTCCCGATCTCGCCCGAGAAAGGTGGTCATATCTTCATCGCGGGTGATCCAGGCAACCCCCAAACAGCGCAGCACGCTGTCGAGAACGTCCACCGCCCGAACTCAGAAGCTACCCCTTCTGTTGTGGTGCCGTCTGTCGTAGCATCGTCCGACGTCCTCGGGCCTGGCCAGCTACCTGATTTCAGTCTTCAAGACCTAGAAAAGTTCGAGCAACGCGACCCGCAAGACAATGTGCGACAGTTCCTCACCCTACAAGGCCAGCAGCCCTTCGTCAGCGCTACTCCAATCGAGGCTCCTCCAACCCCGCCTACAGAATCATACCCACCTCGTCCCTTCTTGGTGATACCACAGCAATCGCACTACCCGCAGGTTTCAGCCTTTTCTGCATCTACATCGGCGCATACAACAAAGTCTTTCGACCCATTCAGTCGCTCACCCTCAACTCCAGCTCTACACCCCCCGGAGTTCATGCCAGCACCTCACTCAAACCTCAAGAGCCTTCCCAAACTGACGATTCCTCCGGCACGTTCAATGTCTGCCCAACCGGCTGGTAACCCACGCCAAGGAGTCCCAGTACAACAGTACCTCGCACCCGACACCGCATTCTCGCCATGTAGGACAGCGTCACCAGGTGGCGTCTACCGGTTCGGCACGCCCTTCTCCGAGATGGACGTCCCTGTGACTGCTGTGCAACAGGAGCCACTTAGTCGCGACACAAGCCAGTCCGTGCCTCCGAACATGCAGTACCAGCCCCAAATCCAAAGAGTTGGATCGCGTCACGACCGAAGGCGCCCCTCGTTGCCCATGCCGGCGCTTGCTGAGGATCGCGTGTTCAGCCCAACCGCCCACTCAGACGACGACACCCTGCGCGGAACCATTTTCGACGACTCGGTCAGTACTAGCGACAGCGCTGGCTCGTCGCCGCTCAAAACTACCCAGCCATTCGCCAGCGAAGCTAGTGACACGATTGCGCCTTTGCACAAGGGAGGCTTTGTGTACAAGGGAGTAAACCACCACGGATGGATGAAGAAGCGCCGCACGAAGCTCCTGCGTCACGAATGGCAAGACCACCACTTCCGCCTCCAGGGCACACAGCTAGCTATGCATCCCAATGAGCTTCCGTCTTCATCCGCACTGCAGACGATCGACGTGGACGACTACGCAGTAGCATGCTCATCCATCGCTTCCAACAAGCTCTCTGCCAAGTTCAAGGCTCTGAAGCTCTCCTCGGGTCATCACAAGGAGAAGTCAGCTGCTTCTACTCCTGCCTTTGAGTTCCAGCTTGTGCCTGCCGCACCTGGAAAAGGCGATGTCAAAAAGGTGATGCCCAACGGCAAGGTCCAGCACTTTGCTGTAACCACCAAAGACCAGAGAATTGACTGGATGCGTGAGCTCATGTTGGCCAAGGCCTTGAAGGCTAAGAGCGACGGCTACGAAGTCAATATCAATGGCGCTAACATGTGATGGCTACACTTACATGGCCATCACACTTTCCTCTACTAGTCTGTTCTTGTTTCAATTGTTTTTGGTCTAGCAAGCGAGCGTATGTTTTGTCGTCTTCTTGATTTCTGCGCAATCTCCTCTTCCTCAGTCCGATCATGATCCGCTATTATACCCTTTCCGTTGTTCTTTTTGTTTCGCGCCATCCTGCATGTTACTGCTATTTGTGTCTTCTCCCAATCTCTTGGAGGCAGCATATATTTACTTTCACTACTGCATACATCTAAAGACTTGGAACGCTGAGCGGGGCCGCAAGGTCAGGGAACATTGGTTATTCTTTGGTTTGAACATGGTAATGTCTTGGTCATTTTGCTCGAGCGTGGAGGTCTTGCAACAATCACTCCTTGAATCGGGTGGTATTTTTTTGCTTTGACTAAAAGCTGTCCTTATGTTGAGATGAAGTGAGATGGATGCAAGTGTGGGGCGGGAAGGTGAAGGAACATCTAGGTACTATCCATGAATACGAATGAACGTCATACTACAAACTTTTCCTCTGTCCACACATCGCCGTGCTTCCACGTAGAGATACCACTTCATCACCGCCTTCCGAAACATCCATGCTTGTCACTTTCTTTAAAACACTCGGTCTCCGAGATTGTTCTCGTGGGTCGCTCGGGCGGTGTGCGTTGTTCTCTCCCGGCCGAAAGCAGCCCCATCACGAAACCACGTCGGCCCCCGAATACGTCTACCGCGAATATAGTCCACGTATCCACAAAATACCGCTAATTATGACCAGTTTATCCTGAATTCTTATTTCAAATTCTCGGTTGCTAAATCAGATCTTAAGGCCCTTAAACACACATGCCACCTGGTCCGCTCGCTTGACTTCGCGCATGAACCTCCATCACTCGCATGTGAAACGTCACCCGATATGTGACATGCTAAGCGATAATGTGCGATACGTCCAGCTCAATCGTTCGTTGACAAGGCATGTTGTTAAATGCCTTGGACGGTTAGGTTACCGCAGGGCTGGATCGGCCTGGGAGGTGACAAATGTTTGATATTGCGATACTCATCAAATGACAGATTATAGTTTTGAGTGTGGAGTTTTGGCAATATGACGGTTCGGTGACAGGGCATTGATTGGGGTCTTGGATATGTTTGTGTGACTTCGGTGAAACGATGAGATAATTATTGGAAACGAATATGCGAAATATCGACTTATTGGAGTGTGTCCGACACCGGGGGAAATCGGAGCTGGAGCCATACACCACTTCAACCTCATCTCTACTTCCATCGCTCCTCCGAGGTTGCATTGTTCTCAGTTCAGCTCGTAGGCAAAACAGACGTTCAATCCGCGTCGCACAACCTCCGACTCGCTCCCTCGCCGAGAAGTTTGATAGCACAATCCCCATCTTCTCCACCACCATCACACAAGACCATCACCACGACCAAGGAGCTTAATCTCAGAGCCTGCCTCTCGGTGCTCCTAGACGACCACAAACGTGTGAATGACATCGGCTACCTGCATAGGTGCACTTTTCTCCAACTAGATGATGCACGTTACAAGGCAGGGTCGTACTGACAGCTGTCAAAATCTCTGGTGCGTCGTGTCATGAGCGCGAAGTCATGGTAGTGTCGGTAGTGATGGACCATGGGCGCGGAGATTGGTGCTGTTACAGTGGTAGCTTGAGCGGCTATTCTGAGGGGAGCACGTGTGATGTGTTGGACGAGGCGATGTTGTACGGACATGCGTATGGAGTCGGAGTTCGACTACGGGACCATTGCTTGAAGCTCGGTACGGAAGACCGATCACATAGTTCGGGGCATACATATTGACAACGCACAGCTAAAGCCATACCAATGTTGTTTAGTAAGTTTGATATGAAAGCTTGGACAGTGGAGGGATGATCATACCAGCAAAATCGCAATGTAGTGCAAGCATGGACAAGAATATATTACTAACTACTCAGAAGGAAATCGAGCAAGCTCGTACATTTTGACTATTACATACATATATAAGAAAAAGAATTAACCAGACGTCTTCCCACCATGTATGTACAAACTCTCCAGGCCACGATGGTGATCTAAGAGGTGGGGGACCGGTCAAGCTCTGTCCGTGTACTGATGAGGTACCAGAACATGCCTCATGACTGAGACAGTGTTTTGTAGAGCTATCGGTATAATAACACAAGACTCGTCGCGTAGTTGTCCATGGTCATACTGCAAGTGTAGCTGGCGTGTGTATGACTTGCGAATGATCGAGTGTGCGTCGAGTGTTCTGAATCGAAGGTAGGAGATGGTGCAATCGAGCAGCTGATATGGCGGTTGTCGTAGTGCGATGTAAGAGTCGAAGAATGTCCTCATCGTGAAGAGGTTTACTCCTCATCGTCTTCGGCCGCGCCAACTTTGGTGTCCCAAAGGGGCCCACCCTGTGGGTTAGGAGCGGGCGCTGCTTCAGCGTTGCGCCCCCAAACGGGCTTTCTCCCTGCGTCAGGAGCGGGAGCAGCTTCAGCGTCGCGCCCCCAAACTGGCCTTCTCCCTGCGTCAGGAGCGGGAGCAGCTTCAGCATCGCGTCCCCAAACGGGCTTATGCTTCTGTGGGTTAGGAGCGGGTGCTGCTTCAGCGTTGCGTCCCCAAACGGGCTTCGTTCCGGGCTTCACCCACTTCCCAGCTTCAGGAGCGCGTCCCCAGACGGGCTTATGCTTCTGTGGGTTAGGAGCGGGAGCAGCTTCAGCGTTGCGTCCCCAAACGGGCTTCGTTCCGGGATACACCCACTTCGGTGGGCCAGGAGCGGGAGCAGCTTCAGCGTTGCGTCCCCAAACGGGCTTCGTTCCGGGATACACCCACTTCGGTGGGCCAGGAGCGGGTGCTGCTTCAGCGTCGCGTCCCCAGACGGGCTTATGCTTCTGTGGGCTAGGAGCGGGTGCTGCTTCAGCGTTGCGTCCCCAGACGGGCTTATGCGTTGCTTCAGCGGGTGCTGCTTCAGCGTTGCGTCCCCAAACGGGCTTTCTCGTTCCCTCAGCAGCGGGTGCAGCGACGGGAGCGGCTTCAGCATCACGCCCCCAAACGGGCTTTCTCGTTCCCTCAGCAGCGGGTGCAGCGACGGGGGCAGGAACTGGCAAGGCGGCACTGTAAACAGTGACCGACAGGATGGCGGAGGCGATGAAGGCGGAGATCTTCATGATGTCGAACTTGGATAGATCGTGTGGTAAAGTATCGTGAAGGTTGGAGAGGATCGACTGTTGATCAGATGGTTGATGCTGATCCTTGAAGGTGCAGACGATGTCGAAAGATATTGGTGCGTGCTGGGGAGAGTACTTAAGTTCGAGAGGGAGATGTAATCACACGAGAGAACCTAACGGAGGCGTTCTTTTTCTCTATTGACACCCCAGAACATGAATAGGCCACATTGTTGCTCAATAGACCTTCGGGTCGCCCGAGTCCGATAAGTGAAGGCAAGCCCTCAAAGGGATCACTCTGAATGGAGGTCGGTTAAGCCCCAAAGCAAGGTTATCCAGAGCAAAGAGGTCTTCCAGGCCTTCGGGGGCGCTATGGATTACGGATAACTTGGTCCGAGAAGATTCAAAGCTCGCGGGGAGACGGCGAGCATACGCTTTGCGACAAGTGCAACAAGGGATTACTACAACGTTGAAAGCGAACGAGTTCTGGTGTTGTGATTACCTCTTTTGGGTCTGAATAGCTTCAATAGAAAAAAGAGGCTTGGCACGGCTCGCGTGCACTCGATATCAGCACAATGACGCGCCACATTATGAAAGATTGATTTTACTGGATCAAAGAACGCCTTCTGGAAGGTTCACGAGTAAACGACTCAGGATTGAGGTATCGGCGTTAAGGAGGCGGCTCAAAGGTGGAGTAGCTTTCATGGAGGTGTGATCGAGCAATATTACGCACATTAGCGCATGTCGAGAACGAAATCATCTTTGAGATCGAGAGAAAGAGACTTCAGGTCCACCAATGATTTTGGATCGATCGCAACCTGTGATCTGTACGACAATGGGCTCGCCCAGTGTTGACGTAGGAGGACCATGATGCAAGTGACTCTGCGAGGGCTTCCGAAAGAGCCGTTGTCCTGGAACAGCAGCGGTTCGACCAGCCGTAAACGGTAGATACGCTGAGAGGTGGAGAATATAGCATTGTCGGCAAGATGATTATGCAAGTGTCGCTCGCATGCAGGGTGCGCTTGGGGGCGTCTGACGACATATTTCGATGGAAAAGAAACACCTGCATGAATGCTCCTTGCCGTGCACCATGTGCCACGTGGGAAGGACACCCCTAGTCTGAATCCTTTGAATCGCGAACGGTTCCTGTTGGGCTTGTGAGTCTATTGGCAACGCAATACTGATGGGTTTACTGTCAGGGGAATCGTCAGCCAGGCTCGATGCGCCCTCTGAATACGAACGTTTTCACTCCATGAGCTCTTTCGAAGTCGCCGGTTTCAGCTGGTGATATGAATGCGAAGGACTCGAGCGCCAGGAACACGTCGTGGTGTGTGTTGGGTTGTCTGAGCAGCCGCCTGGTCGATAAGGAGCTGATTAAGCTAGCGTCGCACGTGGCACCGCGCCAAAAGTTGCCGCGGGAAATCGTCGCGAATCACTGTGAGACGCCCATAAAAGTATGCATGCGAGAATAGCCAGGTCCACGGCGCCTGCGTTCAGAACGGTGCTTTCGAGCTTGTCGAGGCGGCGGTCAGCATGGATTTGCTCGTCCTTGCAGGCTGGTAGCGGACGAAGCCGCCGACACATTACCACCCAAACGTCGGAGAAGCCCTACTACATCACCACGCCAATATTCTATGTCAATGCTGCCCCGCATGTCGGCCACCTGTATACCATGGTCCTCACGGACGTCATAAAGCGGTGGCATGAACTCAAAGGAGAAAAGGCGTTGCTATGCACCGGAACAGATGAACATGGCCTAAAGGTGGTTTACCTGGCAATGTGATAGTATTGCACTAAATCTGTGACAGGTTCAGAGAGCAGCTGCAAAAGCTGGCATTGACCCGAAACTGTTCTGCGATAAGGGTGCCGAGATCTTTAGAGTACGCATGCACGCATAACGAGTCCCCGCCATCGTTACTTACCTGTACGAGGAACTTGCAGCCAAAGCCGAGATCACGAACGATCACTTCGTACGGACGACGGATAGAGAACACAAGGAAGCTGTCGAGTATGCATGGGTACGAGAACTTGAGTTCAGACGGTGGAAAGCCATGTAGCTGATGGCGGACAGTTCCTGCTACAAGAGAAGGGCCTCATATACGAGCAGAAGCATGAGGGATGGTATTCAGTCACCGACGAATGCTTCTACCCACAGTCTGCCGTACAGCCATATCTTGACCCACCTACAGGGCGGAAGATGATGGTAAGATTTTGCTGGGGCGCCACTGTCAATCGATCTGACCAGGCTACAGACATCGATTGAGACTGGTAGTGAAGTAGAGTGGTCTTCAGAAGTCAACTATCACTTCCGGCTCTCGGCATTCCAGGATAAGTTGCTCGAGTTCTTCAAGAACAACCCCGAGTGGATAACCCCGGAGCATCGCATGAAGGAGGTTGTGCAAGCGGTCGAATCAGGATTGGAGGACCTGTCTGTTTCTCGACCGTATGAACGATTAACGTGGGGTATTCGAGTTCCCGGAGACGACTCGCAGACCATCTACGTATGGCTCGACGCGCTGATGAACTATGCGACTAAGGCCGGATACCCGTGGACACCAGGCCGCGAACAAGCAGGAGGCTGGCCCGCGGACTGTCATGTCATCGGCAAGGACATTGTGCGATTCCACTGCATTTACTGGCCCGCCTTCCTCATGGCTCTTGGACTTCCATTGCCCAAGAAGATTCTGACACACGCTCACTGGACTCTTGGAGGGTCAAAAATGTCCAAATCTACTGGCAGGGTTGTCGATCCTTTCCACGCCCTTGATCGGTTCGGTCCGGATGTTATGCGCTTTTACATGGCTCGCGAGGGTGGCATACAAGACGATGCGAGCTATGACAATTTTCGCATCATTGGTTTGTACAACAAGTTCTTGAACCAGCAACTCGGCAACCTGGCTTCTCGTGTTACACGAGGCAAGAAATGGAGCGTCCGTGGCGCAGTCGAGCGTGTTGGTGGGTGGTCAGCGGAGGAGTGGGCGGAAGGACCAGGTTCCAAGTTCCGGAATAATTCTCTTGCTACCATCGCCTCGCAAGTAGATGCATCTTTTGATGCCTACGATCCGCGTAAAGCCGTGTCTCAAATCGCAGAGTTTGTCCGCGGGGTAAGTCTAGACACTCTTCTTTCTGCCATCCTACTAACTCGACCAAGTCGAACGCTTTCTTCCAGATGTCGCAACCATGGGACAAGGTCTTGACCTTCGGCCCAGGAGAGCCTGGCGAGGATGTTGACAAGATCATTTATCTTGCCGCTGAAGCACTTCGAATCACCGGTATCCTGTTACAGCCATACATGCCGAACAAAGCACGCATGCTACTTGACCAGCTGGGCGTACAGCAAGATCGAAGAACCTTTGAATACTGCAAGCCTGGCGCAGATATAGACTACGGAACTCCGTTGGTAGAGTTGGGTGCAGCGCATAAGGGTGTGTTGTTTCCCCCACTGCCGAGCGAGGGATGAGAGTTAGGTGTGGTGTACTATATGTATTTGTAGTTGCGAAGTATGGGCAATGAAATAACTCCAGAAGTGAATACAGGTACACTCTGTGAAACTATGGAGCACGTGTTTGCGTCAATGCTTTAGTCGCTCGAATCTGATCGCGCAAGGGTGCTTTCGCAACAGATTTTCTTATAAGTACATTTTAACCATCAAGCATTGCTTGACAGGTGAGTTTGGTCAGGAGCTGATCCCGTGTGGCTGGGGCCTAGTGCCAAGACTACATCATCGGTCGTCGCGCGAACTTTGGATTTCTGAGTGAACATTTCCTACGACAGCACATTCACAAACACCACACCACCTCCACACATTTCGCTCCTGAAGCTGCATCGGAACCTCCCAAACTCTGCACATCTTTCTCTAGCGGCCGCGAAAGCACAACACAAAGCACCGCGCACGCGCCTCCACGCAGGATCTATTCACCATGGCCGCCCCCAAGCCGGGCGGCTTCAAGATGTCGCTGGGGGCACTGAAGACGAAGCCAGGGCTGAAATCTTCTCCCGCACAGAAAGACACCAAAAAGACCAAGCTTTTGCTCGGTGACGACGAACCAGACGATACGAATACACAACAAGAGATTACGGGATGGGACGCAGCAGAGGGCGGCGCGGTCGATGCCAACGGGAAAAAAGAGAAAGAGGGACCGCGCGTCATTCCAGCTTTGCCCAACCGCGATTGGCGAGCAGAGGCACGGCGGAAACAACTTGCGAAAGCACCCCATCAGCAAGCGCAAAATGTCACGGTCGATGAGAGCAAGATGGAGGAGCCGAAGGTGCAATATGGCCTTACGATCATCAAGAAAGACGAAGCGCATGAAAATGGAGCTGCGGAAGCGGAAGCCGCGGAGCCGATGGAGGTGGAGCAAGACAATCTCACGGAAGAGCAGCGGCTCGAGAAGAAGGCACTCGACGCGCTGATCAGCGGCAAATCCACGGACAACGATCTCGTGATTCCTGTACAATCAGAAGAGGACGCACTCTTAAACGATCTCAACAATGCGCCCGACGCGCCCACCCTCGAAGCATACGAAGCTACCCCGATTGAAGGCTTCGGCGCGGCGCTCCTACGTGGTATGGGCTGGAAGGACGGCGATGCAATAGGCAAGAACGGACCTGCTGCGAAACCGAAAGAAGTCAAACGGCGACCAGCGCTGCTTGGCATAGGCGCAAAGGAAGACGCTGCAATAGGCGTTGAGTTGGGGGAATGGGGTGGTGGTAAAGGCAAAGGGAAGAAGGTCGCGCAGAGCTACAACCCCGTTACGCTGCGGAACAAGGTTACCGGTGAGATGATCACAGAAGAGGAGCTAAAGGCCAAACTGGAGGCTCAGAGCTTGATCCCAGACGAGAAGCCGTCAAGAAGCAAGAGCAAATACGACGACGACAGCGAAGACGACGAGCGGAGGCGCGAAAAGCGGAAAGAAAAACGAGATGACCGCGACCGCGACCGCCGACGCGACGACGACTATGACAGCGAACGGAGGAAAGACAAAGACCGCCGAAGAGACAAGGACGACTACTACGACAGCGACCGCCGCCGAGACAAGCGGAGAGAGCGAACCCGAGACGACGACTACGATAGCGAGCGCAGGCGCGAGAAGCGAAGAGAACGTAGCCGCAGCCCCGACGACCGAAAGGAAAAGCGCCGCGATCGGTACCGTAGCAGGAGTCGAGACTCGAAGCGCAAGAGCGATAGGCGGGACCGTAGTCGCAGTCGTGACTCGGATGATCGCAGGAAACGGAGGAGAGATAGGGAGTACGAGGATGAGGAGAGGTATGAGAAGAGGCGTAGGGATGATAGGAACTATAAGTAGTGTTTAGACGCGTTGGGCATAACGGTATCAGACAGTATGAAGCTGCATGTATCTGGCGTTTTATACTGGCATCTTACGGGCATAGCATAGGCATGAATGGGCATCTTCATGATGAAAGTATGTAATTCATGGTTTCAGTACATTACGCTATGTAGCCGGACTCCGACCAGGAGTTTCGACAGATACGTAAATAATTCATACGACCGTACAAATCGAGTATCTTGCAGAACTTGTTGACAATACATTGACTTGTACTGGTTTGTAAATATTGTGTCTAAGCTACTCACCTAGAGCACTACATTATTTAAAAACGAACTGATTGTGGTTTACTGGTATTTTTCTTCCTCACCTTCTACACCAATAAGTCTATATACTTGATATTCCACATAGCTTTAAGCAAGAAGATCAAGGTAAGGCTGCCTAAGTATTCGATGAGCGAGTTTCTGTCCTGTTATCATTTCGATTCAAAAACCTTCGAGTCTGTAAAAATGCCTATGATCAGTAACACACTTACACTCGCCTCAAAGGCCAGTTTACCTTTTGGTGTCAAGTAAGGCATATTCACTTGGTGCTTCGTTGAATGTGCTCGTGCAGGAATAGAAGCACAGCACAACGCGATGAAGTAAGACGGGATATACTCGCAATGCAGGTATATGTCCAAAGTCTAATACACTGTGTTGTGAATGATTTGAGTGGTTCATGGTCTGTTATATTTCGGTGCGTAGCAGGAAGACTAGTTGTCATATCATCTCATTCCATTATAAGCCATATTAAATATCATTTACTAGTACATTCATTCCCCATCCAGACAACTCTTATGCGTGCTCATTCCCAAATCGTAACTATGCGGTGCAACTTAGATAATCAAAACGCCAGTGGTATATGTTAATGCCAAAAGCTCAAAACAAAACAAACTGAATATGTACAAAAGGGGTATACATAGAGAAATTAGAAGTTGCGCGAGGGTAGTGGGGATGGGTCCTGGGCGGGCATAGGGTAGCCATTTCCGGTGTGTGATACATAGCCGTTGGTCTGGCCATTGGTAAGAGAGTTGCCGTTGGTGTATCCGTTGGTGTAGCCATGGGTTGTCGGGACGGCCATTTGCGAGTTACCCCGGTAGTATTGCTGGCTATCCGCAGCGCCATCGCCCATATGGTGGTGAGGGTGGGTTCGTCCGGTCTCGCCGCTCTCCTCGAAGACTTGCATCTCGGTCTGCTTGGACTGGTGGTTCTTGGTGCGCGTGGCAGGTAGGAAGTCGATGAAGAAGCTGAAGACGTAGAAGCAGTAGATGAAGGATACACACCATTCCAGGACAGCAGCCACGTTATAGATGTGCTGCTTGGAGCATACCGCAAAGGCGATGGCAAGGCACACTTCGGTGATGATGAAGAAGAGTTTGATCCAGAAGGAGATTCGGAGGATGGAGTGCTCGCGGTAGTGTATGCCTAGTCGCTGGTACTCCCAGCAAATGAAGATTGCCGAGACGATGTAGCCAATGATGAATACACCAAGAAAGATGTTATGCAATCTGTTGTGGTTCTTGCAATCGAAGATAGTGAGGAGGATCAGACCGGCGGCACCGACTATGGCGGCGACGGTTGCGCAACCTGAGTAGATCTTCTGCCAGTGAGACGTGTTTGGCGCAAGTTTGTTGGTGTGTCGCAACCAGCGCTCGAAAATGAAGGCGAGATCGAAGGTTACCACAGTAACGGCGGACATGGCAATGAACATGGCTTTGAGGTAATCCGCACCGATGTCTGGGTGCCGTTAGCATTGCATGGATCGTAGTGCCCATGCTGCATAACTCACCAGAAATGTAAGGAATGTTTTGCCCGTCGCTCATCGTTACATAGTGCGGTTTGCCGGTGGCAGCCCAGTACACCAGCATGGTGATGAGCATAGCAGTCCATACTACTGCGGAGAAGATGGGGACGACCCAATACGAAAGCCCCAACATGCTGGCTGATGTCCCTCGACGGTCTGCTGAGATTTGTGGGTAGAACGGCGATGGGTCCTGTTGCGACTCCAAGGGGTATCCAACGCGCCTGCAACGGGAGTGTGCGGATAGGGTAACACGGCACGCGACCAGAGGGTGAAGTGAGGGAAGTGAAGCAGGAAAGACACGAGGACGCGATCAGCAGCAGGGAGCAGGCCTAAGAAGATGAGAGGGGACCAAAAGCAGATATGATGGCAGGACAGTCCGCGGCGCAATGAAAGTCTCATACAAGCGGTGTTGTTGCTAGGACGCGACTATGATGTCACGGCTCCACGACTAAGCCGGCTTGCGTAAGATCCCGCCGCCTCCGCTTCGATCGCAGTGCTGGACGTCACCAGCAAGGCGCAGACTCTTCGATTGCGCGGAGTGAAGATCGTGAATGCTTCCCAACACCTGCGGACGAAATCTCACGTCAACCTTGGAAGGCTTACTGATGATGATGCGGCGACGAGCCTCTGCGGGTGTGGCTGCTGCAGAGTCGCGATAGGACTAACGCCATGTTTGTGCGGCTGGCGCATCGATTCTGCCTCAACAACCTTGCCATCGAGATTCGAGGCCAGGCGTCGCAGAGCTCGATCTCGCTCAAACGCAACGCAGAGTTTCAGCGTCAGCACTACGATGACACGTCCGAGGACCAGGCTGTTGTCGCAGCGAGAAACCCGACAGTGTGAGGTCCATGTGACCTACGATCGATGCTCGGCAGTATTGCGCGGCCTGATATGGCTGTCACTCCGTCGTGAGGTGGAGCGCGTTGCTAGTGGTGCGCGACATCCAGGCCTTCAGTGCTCCGGCCTTGATAGTTTTACAAAACTACTCCCGAACTCCAGTGTGGCCTGTTGCTGGTGCAAGTGCATAGCAGCCTGCGATATGGTTTCGAGACCAGTCGATGCATTCGGGCTTTTATCCAGAACCCGGGGTAGGTGCGCGCAATTGTGTCGCGTATGTCGCGCGTCGGACCTGCCACCTGATCAGCCTACTTACTGCAGTCCTTTATTCCTGGAAAATTGATGCCAGTCATTTCTTGGACGGTCGCAGGAGTAGCGGTGACTATGTGTTCTGAGAATACGTGGCGGGGATGATAACGCGCGTAGCCAGAACTCTAGGACAATCACGACGCGACATGGAAACAAAGACGGACTGCTGATCGGAGATAATCCACTGTCTACTCAAGCTGCGATCGTCAGGTTCAAGTATCCGCTACAAGAGTTGAGAGAAAAAGGAAAGCGAGGAGTACCGCGCGAACTGTTCATGCATGCTGCATGCATGGACCAAGGCGAAGACCAGGGAACTACGGCAAAAGACATCTGGGATGGCGACACGGCCAGCCACTGTGCACCGCCACGCTTTATGTTGCGAGACGCGTATGTCGGCACGGCCACAACAAACCAGCTCGCCTAGCTTTTCCTGGTGTGGATCTTTCACAGCCATGGCACGACTTGTGCATGTGGAATTTGCACTTTGCCATGGTTTGAGGCTTGCAGAGGTCCGATCAGCCGTTAGTTCACCGATACGGCAAAAAGCATCTGGGATCCAGCCTTCGCGTTGCGCATGCATCACGACCCCCCGCCTTGATTGGTTCCGGCGCTCGTGCGTGCAGCAATCTTGATTGGCAGATTGCTCCCATCCTCGATGCAGCCTGCATTGTCCGGTTTCATATCGACCTTCTTCCAAGTTTGTTGTCACGTAGACCAGCTCAATCTTTGCCTGCGACGTGCACCGCTCGTAGTTCCATGTCTGGCATCCTTGACACTTGTAGCCGGTAACGCTAGACGCCCGTTCTCGCGGGGACATATTACTTATTGTTCCTCAATATCCCTCCACTTGGTCCGCCAGTTCTAGTGTACCGCCGGACTATGCTTTCATGTTCGCATACCAGCCTCCGTACTGATAACGCTGCAGCTCCGAGGACACTATAAGGGTACGCAGTCAACCTCCCATCCTGCCTGGCATTCACGAACTGCAATTAACTCTCTCTTTAGCTACTGCAATCCCAATGCATCATTGTCAATAGTTTTGAGCGCCGTCGCTCTCCAACCCCACTGCCACCTTCAACATGGGTAACCAACCCAGTACCGAGAACCACAACAAGCTGTCCAAACCGAAGACGAACACCAACTCCGCGAGCGCGGCGGGGAAGTTCGACTCCCCGCAACCCACAACATCGAGATCGGCAGACCTCACCCCCGAAGGACGCCAACAAATCAAAGATGCACTGCTCTCACCTATTGCTAGCGAGTTCGATCCCACCACATGGACACACGAGGATGATGGGTTAGGGGAGGTCACAAAGACGCGTGGTCGCGCATCGACAGTTGGTTCGAGATCGAACTCGCGAACAAACTCAAGAGCCAATTCCCGAACCAATTCTTTGTCGTGTTTCCGGAGCAAGCACAGCTCGGCAGCCCAGCTTGCTGGCCTAGCTGACTCCAAGCTGTCTTTGGCTTCTGTCTCACACGTGGATGTTGCTGAAGCAATTCGGCTTCTACAGCAAGTCAAGAAGAATGGCACACCAGAAGATCTTGCGGCGCTGCAAGAAGTCCTTGAATCACCTGAGGAGCCTCCCCAGCCGGTAGCTGAGGCACCTCCTAGCCGAAGAACTTCGCTAGTTGATCGATCTTCTTCTTCGCTCACACGCCGTCAGTCCCTGGTCCAAACACCTGGTGTAGGCACACGGCACTCTCCCATCGAGGGACGTCGCAGGACATGGAATTCATGGAAAGCGCCGAAGCTCAGCCCTGAGGAAGAGGCAAAGTGGCAGCAAAAGTCAAAGGCGAAGGCGCATTTGAGCCCTCAAGCAGCTCTTCGCTTGTCTGATGAACCTTGCGATAACAACACAACGCGAGCCCACACCCCATCGGACCTGGATTATGCGCATCTAGGGAACCTACAGCCAGGAACTCTCGTTGTCACGAACGGTGCGGCATCGCCTGTTCCCAGTTCAGAGACTTTAGAGTTGCGCAAGACTGAAGAGGAGGACTATTTCGAAGCAACAGAGTATGCCTCCAGTCCGTTGACGATGAAGTCAACACGCCAGAGAGCTCACACAAGGAGCAAGTCAGCCGCTGTTCCAACGACTTCTTCATTGTATGAGCTGGAAGCCAACGAAGTAGCCACACCGTACGAATTGGAGACCCCGGTCGTTATGATGGCGTACACGTCTGAGCCGCAACACAACACTGAAGCTGAATCCCCAAAGTTTCTGCGGCTCACGCCCCAGGGCAAGAAAGGCGCAGCGCAGTTCGCTCAGAGCTACCAGGACGATATCCCGTTAAGCCCGTTTCTTGTGTCCGAGGAGACGACTGAGTCCAAACAGCGGGAGCCTTCTCCTACCTTACCAGAGCCCAAGCCTCAGCCTGAAATCGAGATCTCAGCACCTTCGTCCCCATCGATCGCGCCCACCTCCAACAAGCCAAAGAGCAAAGCTTCTCAGCGGCCAGCACCGCGTACGACCGATTCTGGCTACTCATCCGCTGGCAGTCTACGGATCGTCGGTCAAGAGCCGACGGAAAACGCCACCACCATTCTGTGTCATCGGTGCAACGACTCACCGCAAATGGTTGAGGTAAGCCAGGGACGCGAGACTCGCCGTTCAATTCTTGTGAAACAGAACCGTCAATTCGTGGAGTCGCCGAATACCACGAGCGATTCGGATGGCTCAGCCGAGAGTGGCAGATCCAAGCAATCGCTGTCAGTCAATGTGCAGAAGGCGCGATACCTGCCAGCGCTGAACAGTCCGGTCCCGTCTACTAGCTCTTCTACAAGATCATCGACGTCTGAGTGTGTACATTCGCCAATAACATCCCGATCCATCGGTTCAAGGGCGTCGTTTGACAGTGCTTCGTCGAAACAGCAAAAGCGATTTCACAAGAAGCGGCCGTCCCAGGCTGAGCATCCTGTTGTTCAGTCATGCCAGCCAATCCCAGAGGGAACCATTCCTGAGGTCCCAACCAGGGTGCGAGCCAAGTTTGAGCGACGCGTGTCGAGCTCTCCGGGAATGGATTGCTTGACGCACACCTACCCGACAAAAGAGCACGTTTCTGCGGACGATTCCACCATGGAGGCTTCTGCTCCGGAGCAGACTGAGTTCAAGCCACTCGCTGAATTGGAGGCTGAGCGTGCACCCACACCCCCTGCTCACGGTCGTCGTAGGAGCTTGTCCTTCTTCCGAAGGAAGTCTGCCCCTGCACAGAGTCAGACCGAGCAAGAGCCTGAGCAGGCCGCACTTGATGTGGTTCATCTTGGTACCATCACCTCGTCCCTCGGCACCTCTCCGTACGACATCGCCATGTCCGACACCCCGAGACAGCGTGTTGTTTCTCCAACCCACCCACATCAACTGGGCGCTTCCTTGCCTCGGTCGAAGTCGATGGTGACCATGGACAGCAAATCTGCTGCAGAGTTTGCGCGCCTACACAGCAGGGACCTATCCGTTAGTCGACGGGACATGCCCCCTCAACAGCGCCGGAAAAGCCTTCACAACCTAAAGAAAGCAACTGGTGAGGCTACGGCGTCGAAACTTCGCCCACAGAGCATCGACGTCCCACCTGTGCCATCCATCAACACGGCCAGGCTTACTGTCCCACAGACTGGGAAGCCTCAAGGACCCAGGGCTGCTCCCAATCCCAGGCCTCGCAGTCCGAGAGGGTCTCCTCCGGTGATCAGATATGGCGCGCCTCCGCAACAGCCTCCTCAAGGTGTGATCTCGCCAAGGCAGTCTCAGGTCTGGCATCAGCGCCGTAGGACGCTGGGAGACCGCCTGTACTCGGACGTTAACCTGGACCTGTACTCGGATCCAAACGACGCATCCAACAACGCGAGTCCAGTCGAAAGCCCATGCGAAAGTCCTCTCGAAATGACTCCCCGCAAAGAAGTCAAGGGTTCCAACAACATCTCTAGGTGGGATCGCTTTAGTGGGGGTTTGGACTACAACTACGAACATGGGGCGGGCATCGGAGGCAGCGCGGGCACGCGATCGCACCACAGCAACGCCTCGCTGAAGTCGCTGGCCTTCCAGCACCAGTACGGCGTGGACCTCTCCGACGTACCCATTATGATCCGGTACCAATCGTGATGCAGCGCGCGTGAGAAGGGAGTAGGTTTTGGCTTGCGGGGTTACTATTTACTATAATCAAGTAGCATTCACATGTTGCGCCTTTTGCATTCACACAGCGGCATCTGGGTAGGGAAGGGTATGGCGTTCTTCCTGTTTTGAGTAGATACTGCATGAGCCGGCATATAGCTACGACTCCACCCAATCAGAGAATAAATATCACTGCACTCACCGCAACTGCTGTGCCCTGTTGGTAGAAGTACCATGCGCGTTTAATGACCTTGGCACGTTGAGCGCGCGACGGTTGCCCAAAAGCCGCGTCGGGCATACCTGACATGCGCGATTTCGAGCTCCAGCGGTGGCTCAGCCTCGCATGCGTGCCATCGAGCCGATCAGGCACCGTCGGCGTCCATGCACGAGCCCCGGTGATGTCAGAATGAAATGCTAGTGGCTGCAGGTCCTGGACGGCGCAGGGATGTTAAGTAATGTTCGGTCCAAGACTCCAGCACCACAACCGAATGCGCGAAAATTGTCACTCCAGCTCCCCGCCATCGCCTCCCTTTCTCCTACACCTCACCCGCTCCCCATATTCACCGCCCGCCAGACACCGCGCCCTATAAAGCGTCCGTCTGCGCCTTCACTGCAGCCCACACACCCCTTCCGACAGCCTTTGGTCGCGTCAAAGGCTCCCGTCCCACTACGGCTTCGGCCCTGCTCCTGCTCAACGCCCAAGTTGTCTCTGCGCGCCCAGCACCTCACGTCTTCAACAACATCCCCCCTCCGCGTCTTGTCGCCATCTAAGACCGAACTCGAGCGCCTTTTCTTTTTGTCTCCTACCCAGACACTCGAGCAGCCCGAACTTCAGCTGCCGCATAGGACGCCATCAGCGGTTCTTCCTCTCGCAGAGGAAGCGGCCAGACCTCGCCCAACACCTAGCCTCGGCTTCGCACCCTTCAAGCCACCTTAACGCGGCACCACGACCGGCGAATACCCTAATTAACCAACCCTCTGTCCAGACCCATCGTCAAGGGCATGGCACCTTCTGCTATCACGACTACCGAAGAATACCAATTCCCGTTGAAAGACATCCAGTCACTCAACAACTATTCCGCTGGTAGTGTGGACAATCATGGCGCCTGGAAATCCAAGCAGTTGATTGCGCACGCTCTCAAGAGCCGTGTCGAGGCTATTGATCCTGATACCTGCAGCGTCGGCGAGGAGGAGGCCTTCTTCGTCGCCGACCTGGGCGAGGTCTACCGCCAGCATTTGCGCTGGAAGAAGAACCTAGGCCGCGTCAAGCCGCACTATGGTAAGTCACCGCACACCACACCACGTAGACTTGCCACTAACACGTCGCAGCCGTCAAGTGCAACCCCGACCCCCAAGTGCTGCGTCTCATGACCGCACTGGGCCTCGGCTTCGACTGTGCCTCCAAGAACGAGATTGAGAGTGTGCTCAAGTTGGGCGTCGACCCCTCTCGCATCATCTACGCGCAGCCCTGCAAGACCAAGTCTTACGTGCGCTACGCCGCTCAGTCTGGCGTCAAGCAGATGACATTCGACAATGCCGACGAGCTCTACAAGACCAAGCAGCTCTTCCCGGACGCCGAGCTGTACCTGCGCATCTTGACTGATGACTCGGCCAGCTTGTGCCGTCTCAGCCAGAAGTTTGGTGCCGCCTTGGACACCACTGCAGAGCTCTTGGAGCTGGCGAAGAAGCTGGAGCTCAACGTCGTTGGCGTCGCGTTCCACGTTGGCTCCGGCGCATCCGACCCCAAGGCCTTCATCAAGGCTGTGCAGGACGCCCGCTTCGTCTTTGACCAGGCGGCTGCACTTGGCTTCAACATGCACACCCTTGACGTCGGCGGCGGCTTTACGGGCGATGCTACGTTCGAGCCCATGGCCGCAGTGCTGTCTACTGCCTTGGACGAGTACTTCCCGCCCCACATCCGCGTCATTGGGGAACCGGGACGCTACTATGTCTCCACAGCGTTCACCATTGCGTGCCATGTCATCGCTCGCCGTACCGTTGCCGATGCTACTCTCGGCACCACGTCGTACATGCTGTACCTCAACGACGGTGTCTACGGCAACTTCTCGAGCATCATCTTCGATCACCAGCACCCCGTGCCGCGTGTGCTGAAGAACGGCAACGATATTCTGTACGACGTCCGTCGCTCTGGCTACGACACGCCGTCTCAAGTCGAGTACTCCATCTGGGGTCCGACATGCGATGGTATCGACGTCGTCTCGTCGTCGTGCACCTTCCCCGAGCTACTCGACGTGGGTGACTGGCTCTACTTTGAGGAGATGGGCGCGTACACCAAGTGCTCTGCTACTCGCTTCAACGGCTTCAGCGACAGCCACGATGTTGTCTACGTGTGCAGCGAGTCTGGTGCAGCGGCTCTTATGGATATGTAAATATTCTAGTGGAGCGTTGTGCTTTATAGAAAGATTTTTTGCGTGTAATAGGCGAGAGGGAAGAAGCGCGTATGGAGGTAATTCCTTGGTTAAAAGTTTGATAGATCTCGTAGTTGTTTCGTATTCTTATCATCTCAAATACAGTACATTATTATAGCTGCGTGGTCGCTGGTCCCTTGTGTCGATGTTGACAGTATGCTTACCTTCATTTTCGTATTCGTCGTTGATATTTCTTGATAGTCGCTTGCACGACAGGCACTAATGACTGGGATGTTGAAGCCGATTTGCCGCGTTGGTGTTGACAAGCCGAAGCTCGCGGATGCTCACAGAGTTGTCGGCCCGCTGCACTGCGCGGCCCGCCTTGGGTGGGAGATCGTGGTTTACCAGCCACAGATGGCTTCGGGGATGGGTGATTTGATTTGCTGGAAGCAGATGGTAGTGTGTGCCACACCAGGTACAGGATGCTGCTCGTATGCGCCGCCAAGTGTGATCAGGAGCGGCCGCAAATTCGGTCGCAGCGCGTAAAGTCGAGCAGTCCAATCACATGTCAGAGGGCCTCCTCAGCCCAGGAGGTCAGTATGGCGAGACCCGCTGCAGCCCAACTCTTGGAGGGCCATGTTAGAAAGGCTACGTAAGTCAGCAGCATCGCGTAGAGACTGCATAAAACCTGAGGGCCCAGCGCGTGGCATGGTCATGTACAGTTGATGCACCCCGTCGCCCGGCAGCGTCATATCGAGCCTCGAGCGACTACCCCACCCCGCGCAGCCATCCACACCACCGTGTTGCCCTGCGCACGTCGAGCTATCCGCACCCGTAGCCAAAAATAAGTCGCCGCCTGCCATCGCCGGCGATCCAGGTACCGCTGCTGCAACGACACCGCAGCGCATATCCTGCACTCGCCCACCATGGACGGCCGCAAGCAGGGCCGCCCGGACGAGGAGCTGTTCCTGCGATACGACAACAACAGCAACCCAGACACGCCCATCATTCCCACCGTCGGGCCCCTGAGGATACAGAAGGGTCGCGATGGCAAGAGCCCGCCGCCGCGAACAGACTCGGCGGGCAGCTCGAGCCAGCCCGCCTTCTCGCGCCCTCCTCCCATGCCCTCGTTCCCCGCGCCGCCCACCAGCCCGCCCAACGCCCCTCTGCCCTACCCCGACAGCGACCGCCCACCCACGCTCAGCACAGGCAGATACACTCCGCTCAGCGAGAGGGAGCGCCGCGCGCGAACAGCCACACCCCCTGACGGCGCAGACGGACCGCGGCGAGGCTCCAATGCGACAGGACCGAGTCCCACCTCGCCCAGCCAGCGCGCCCGCTTCGACGCCAACGACCCAAACCGACCGACGATAAGCGGCTATGGCGCGCGGAATCCAGACGGCTCCATCCAGCCCTCGAGGCTGGCCGAGCGCAGAGGGACAGCCCCGAAGCCGCTCCCCGACTCGCCAGGCCCAGAGGCGCCCGACAAGGAGGGCTTGTTCCAGAAGGCACCGCAGAGGAAGGGCAGCGAAGACGTGGGCGCCAGCAACCCATACCCCGAGTACCACCAGCAGTACTTTCCCCCGCCCGCTGCAGGTTCCAGTGCGGCCCCGGCTGCGCCCGCTGCGCCAGTCGTATACACAGGTCCCAACCAGAATGAGCCGGTACTGAAGGTGCCGACGCCCATGGACGTCAACCGCATGAGCTCCACCGCATCGACGTCAACAGTGAGGGCACAGAGAGGCTCACCTCCGCCCCCGGAGACGCCCATCATACCTCCCTCTGGCGGTGGCATAGAAGCGCGCTTTGCCGCAGCTGGCATTGCAGGGACCTCTACGCTCACCAACCTCCAAGCGCAGAGTGCCCAGAATGCGGCAGCTGCTCAGCGCAACCAGATATATGCCAATCAGCAGCCCAGGCCGGGTCTCTCAACACCACAGCCGAGCCAACAGCCGGCGAGGAGACCATGGACGCCGACCGAGCAGCCTGGAGGCAATCCACATGGTCCACCGGCCGTATACCAGGGCATGGATCAAGTGCCTCCCTCGAGCACTCCCCCACAAGGCCCTCTTCCGCAGGCACCGAACACTCGCTTTTCGCCGCCTCCTACCAACGTGAACGTACCTCCAGAACACCCGCTGAACCACGAGATGGGACGGATGAACTTGAACGAGGAACCCCCTCCAGCCTATTCGAGTATAACAACCCCGCCAACAGGCCAAGCCCACAGCTATCCCAACGAAAAGGGACAGCAGCCAGCTGCCCAAGGAGCTGGTTTCTCAGACCCTAACCAAGGCCATCCGGCATTCGCAAATGACCCGCGTCCACAAGCTGGACCATCACAACCTGCGGCGGTCATCGCACCAACGCCGACGCAGAACCAGTTCCCTCCTCAAATACAAACCACCCAACCCGCACACACACCAAGTCCAGCTCCAGGACCCGGGCCGGCCTCTCCTCCACCGCTTCCTGAAGGCTGGATAGCACATCTGGACCCTAGTTCTGGCCAGTATTACTACATCCATCTTCCAACTCAATCTACACAGTGGGAGTTCCCCAAAGGCCCAACACCTCTCAATCTGAATGAGCCTATGTCTCCTACCGGCACATTTGTTGGCGGTCCTCTGGCGTCCCCGTCGTTTGGCAAGGCCCCCATCGCATCGCCTGGCTTTGCTCCACAGACGGCCACTTTCCCAGGAGACTTCGGCATGGCGCCGCTTGCGACACCAACTACTACCGGCTTCACTGGACCGCCTCCAGTTGCTGGTGTAGACCAATACAAGGTTGCTCCAACTAACGGCGTGTACTTTGGACCGTATCTCAGATACACTAACATGGACATTGAGCGAGGTCTATGGCTAGGTTCGATACTGCTCATCACAAACACTCCTCATCCGCCGACTATTCACATCCATCAGAGTGCGGATCTGTCACCAAATCCGCGACAACTGAAGGCCAATCCCATCTATACACATCAGACGTGGATCTTTTACCGATACGACATTGATCTGAGAATGGAAGATGAGCACGCTGCAAAATGGACTTATGCCATCACCTCGCACCTGGGCTGCACTCGCTTCGAGTTTCTGGTCGCAGGCCGAAATGAGACCAGCTGGCGCTTTATTGCTCACTCTGGCAATGACTTCGCGCTGAACGTCAACGCTAACGAGAGAGCGAGGCTTGGTGGTGTAGGCCTGATGTGGAAGGATATCCTACAGAAGAATGCCGAGTGTGGCGGTTTCCACGTACAACTTGGATTGGGTGGTCAAATATACGCCGACCGGCTATGGAAAGAACTTCCTTTGCTCAAGCAATGGACCGCGACAAGTGGTAAAGAGGCCCGAAAGAACGCGCCATGGACTGCAAAGCATGAAGAAGATGTGTGTCATGCATACTTCCACTACTACACAAGTCACTTCGACCAGCCACACTTGCGAGAGGCATTTGCACAGATACCTCACATTCTTGCTCTCGATGACCATGACATGTAAGTCCAATCCGTGTGTAAAACAGCAAGCAACCCTAACATTACCCAGATTTGATGGTTTCGGATCATACCCTGAATACATGCAGTTCTCGAACATGTTCAAGAACATTGGAAGACTGGGTATTGAGATGTATCTGCTCTTCCAGCACCACACAACATTAGAGATTCTCCGAAACGTCAACAACGACATGGACCTTTTCACTATAACGGGCACAGGCTGGCATTTCATCAAGTATCTGGGCCCATGCGTCACAGTCGTTGGCCCCGATTGTCGCTCTGAGCGCAACCCGCATCAGGTAATGGCAGGACCGACATATCAAGGTATCTTCCCGAAGGTTGCGACATTACCGCCGAGCGTTCAGCACTGCATTTGGATGGTTCCTGTTCCCATTGTGTACCCTCGCCTGGAGTCAGTTGAGCATCTTGCTCACTCCATGGCTACTGGCAAAAAGGCTGTCACGGGTACATTCAACATGCTTGGAAAGGTGACAGCTGGAGTCGCTGGTGTCGTCGGTGCTAAGAGTGTGGTCGGCGATGGCTTCAACTCTGTCAAGAAAGCTATTGGCAAGTCAGGTCTGATGAGCGGAGTTCTGAGTCCCTTTGGCGAGATCGATTTGCTTGATGAGCTGAGAGACCAATGGACGCACGATTCCAAGGTTGGTGATGCCCATCTACCGTCAAAGTATCTGTTAACATGTTGAAGGATCTCGAACGAACCTACTTGATACGAACACTCCAAGGCATCGCACACAACAAGTCGCTACGAATGACGTTCTTCTCTGGAGCGGTCGACTGCTGCGGCGCTGGCCTCGTCCATGACCCATCGAGACCCCAAGATCACAAGACAATGTACCAGATCATCTCATCGTCAGTGGTAAATGGGCCGCCTGGAAGCTATGTGCTGCGACTCCTTCACAACAACCGTGCTCTCTACGTACCACAGAACGGACACCGCAGCAATAACCAACCCAGCGACACGAAGGAAGACATGATGGAGATTTTCACGCAAGACGTGAACGGACAACCTCGAGAACACAAGAGGCTGATGGGTCGACGAAACTACGTCGCTTGTGTCATTTACGATCCGGAGATCGTCAACGGGACGTTTGGTCAGGCTGTCCCTGGACATGGCAGTGGCAAGTTGAGTTTGGCGGTTGATTTCATGGTGCAGAACGATGGCGGATACAGTGCGCCGATGAAGTACGGGCCTGTCATCGTCCCCAGTCTGGAGTATGGTAGATAGACGGACGGCCGACATTTTTGTTTTCTTCTGTTCTAAAGGCGAAATGCATAGCAAGCGTTGTATATGCTTTCTGGGATGTATGTTTGGGCGAACTCTTTCAATATGATATCAAGCAACAATAAAGGCTTTTCCACGCATGTTTTCAAGATGAATCGAGCCCCTGTGATGAAGTGATTAAGACAGTCCCCTCCGCTGACAGCTCTGCAGGGCACTGGGAGGTGGAATGGTTTGCCGAATTCGGCAATGACATGTGCAGGGCTTGGCTACCCGCGGCCTTGAATTCTCGACGGCGAAACAGGACAGAAACTACACCACCCACACAATGACAGTTCCTGCGATACAGGCGACAGCGATACCGCGATTTCTCCTGCCGCAACTATCATGGCCCGCGCGGGTATCACGGCCGGCTGCGCTGGGCGCACTGGAACAAAGTCGGCATAGATGCAGTGTAGCTTCCGAACGTCGCGCTGCCTTTCCGAAGCCATTGTCACGAACAACAATCCAGTGGCCAAAAACATCACCACAACATGCAAGCGGCTATGCGTCTGCCCTGGAGCTGCGGCGCAACTTCAGCGCGACTGCACGGCAATCCAAGGACCATCACTTCGACACGCTCAAGTTTGTGCAGCGACTGAAGGAGGAGGGGTTCACAGAAGAGCAAGCCGAGGGCATGATGAGGGTTCTCAGCGATGTAATTGAGGAGAGGTCAGTCTAGACACGACTACTCAAGATCTGCAATTGACATGTACAGCATACAAAACCTCACGCGCACCATGGTCCTCCGCGAAGACCAGGAGAAAGCCACCTACACGCAGAAAGTCGACTTTGCCAAACTCCGCTCCGAACTCATGACGGCCGACTCGACTGAATCGAGTCTGACGCGCGCATCGCACGAGCGCCTCACAAACGAGCTCGCAAAGCTGAACTCGCGCTTGCGGGACGAGATACAACGGACACAGGCGTCAGTACGGCTAGACTTGAACCTAGAGAAGGGACGCATAAGGGAAGAGGCAAACGTGCAGGAGCTCAAGCTGAAGGAGACGGAGACGAGGATCGAGCAGGAGACGGCGCAGCTGCGGGAAAGGCTCGAGGCGGTCAAGTTCTCAACGCTGCAGTGGCTCATGGGTGTGTGTACGGGTACGGCGGCGCTGATGTTGGGTGTCTGGCGGTTGTTAATGTGAGGCACGACGCGACTGCTTGTATGGAGATATGTTGGGTCAGACGCGGGCAGCCTCAGAAGCCACAGAGCGCAAGTGCACACGGCCATGTTTCTGCGCCGCACCCTATATGTGCAACAGTGCCTGTCAATGCAGTTTACGGCTGCAACGGATCAAGAGCTCCGTGCACGACGAAAGTGATGCCGAGACGGCAATGGTTGGTTTTAGATAAGATAGTGTGGCGTGCATATGCAAGCACGCGGGAACAACGTTGTCCGTGTCGAGCACTGAATACAAACGGCTGCCTTGGTATTCAGGCAAATTCACGAGCTGCGCGCTGATATTGAGAGGGCTGCAGCCCGCCTATGAGGCCATGTGGATACAGACGCCAGGTCGCCTAGCCGGCCTGGCGCCTCAGATCAGCCACATGTGACACGGGAGGCTAACGCTCTGGCATTTGGCCGTGGTCGTGGTACTTCACCGCAACGTCACACGAATCATGGCGCAGAGACGTCGCAGCGCAACAGCGTGCGGCCAGGTTTTCTAGCTGTTTCCAAGCGGCACTGATTGGCCCCCACCTGGACATGGGATGGCAGTCTAGGAATCAGCCTCTTGCTGGCGGCCGCGCTTCAGAGCCCGACTGGTGTGACGGCTCGACGGCTGCTCGACGACGTTACAGGCCGTCTGGCGTAAGATGAGGGCAGGACGGTGCCATAGCACGTGTCGCGAACCAGGCCCGGCGCCTGGTAGTCCTGGAGCCTGAAGGGGCCGGTGAAAGGACAGACCCTGGAGCTGCTCACGTGCCCATGTACCCCTCATTGCCAGCTTGCACCAAGATAGGCGTACATGGCGGCGCAACAGCAGGGCGGTAGGGCGCTTTGAGACTGAGGGTTTGGAGATGGCAGAGGGTGTGTGCCAGCGCGCAAACGGGGCAGCAGATCATGTGAAGGGCAGCGCAGGCGCCAATTGGGGGAAGGCGCAGTCGAGGTGGTGTTGTTCGCTCAGCGTCTGTGCACGGGTCGTTCTTAGGGCAGACGCTCGCTTCCTCAAAACAACTTCGATCCTCTTCTGCCCGTTGATCCACACAAACACCTCAACAACTCCGCCCACCGTCTATCCTTCCATACGCACCTGCACCACCCCCCACAGTCCCCCGACTACCACAAACCCCCCCAACTCAACCATCACAATGGCGACTGAGGTACGTCGTGCTGATTCTGCCCCATCCCCCCGCTACTGTCCCCGGCGGGATGCCCCTCTGAGCCCCGATAATCCCCAAGCAAGCAACGCAGGCTAACCGTCCGCAGCGTGAGAGGTACGAGACAGCTGCCCGAGACAGCGCCCGCCAGTAATTGACGTCGCAATAGCAAGACTTTCCTCGCCCGGCTGTGCGAACAGGCTGAGCGTTACGATGGTAAGTCTCCGCGCGCTCCCTCCGCTGGCCGCGCAAGCTAACAGTCGTGCAGAGATGGTTACCTACATGAAGGTCAGTTTGCTCGCCCGTCGCTGCTCACCCCAACTCACATGCTGACTGTTTCGCAGGAAGTCGCCAAGGTATGCCCGACCGCATCCGCTCCTAAACGAGCAGGCGCCCGCCACAGCGCAGGCTCCCATCAGCGCCCGGCTAACGCAGCATAGGTCGCCGGTGAGCTCACCGTTGACGAGCGCAACCTTCTGTCTGTCGCCTACAAGAACGTTGTCGGCACCCGACGCGCGTCGTGGCGCATCATTTCGTCCATCGAGCAGAAGGAGGAGTCCAAGGGCTCTGAGAAGCACGTCGGCACCATCCGCGACTACCGCCAGAAGATCGAGACCGAGCTTGAGCAGGTCTGCCAGGATGTCCTCAACGTCCTCGACGACTCCCTCATCCCCAAGGCCGAGTCTGGCGAGTCCAAGGTCTTCTACCACAAGATGTGCGTCCACACCGCTTTCTCCGCTGTTTTCATTGCAATCAGGGCTAACACCGGCACAGGAAGGGCGACTACCACCGCTACCTTGCCGAATTCGCTTCCGGCGAGAAGCGCAAGGTCGCTGCGACCGCTGCACACGAGGCTTACAAGGTATGACGCAATGGCTTCCCAGCAACATGAAACCATCTAATCCCGCAACACAGACGGCCACCGATGTCGCCCAGACTGAGCTCACACCCACCCACCCCATCCGTCTCGGCCTTGCGCTGAACTTCTCGGTCTTCTACTACGAGATCTTGAACTCACCGGACCGTGCTTGCCACCTTGCCAAGCAGGCCTTCGACGACGCCATCGCTGAGCTCGACTCTCTGTCCGAGGAGTCCTACCGCGACAGCACCCTCATCATGCAGCTCCTCCGTGACAACCTCACTCTCTGGACGTCATCAGACGGCAACGAGGGCGAGGCCGCCGCCACCACCGACGCGCCCAAGGAGGAGGCCAAGACCACTGAGGACGCACCCGCTGCATCCGAGCCCAAGGCCGAGGAGCAGCCTCCTGCTGCCGCCCCTGCCCCCGCCGCTTAAGCACACTCTCCCTCTCTCGACCTTGTGTATCCTCAGCCGTCGTCATCTGTTCTCGAATAGACGAAGGAGGCCGGCAGCGAGTGTCCTACGGAGTTGTACGTGTTCTGTGTGATTTCAAAAATTGGCTTTGGCAGCAAGCGGTTCGGTACGGTCGAATTCCCCATGACTGAATGTATTTCCCTTTACTCTCCTATTGCCGGCGCTGTCCCATCGAGCACGCAGTGTGCTGGGGTCGCGTTCCGCACACGACTCTAGTACTTCTGAGCTCTTCCTCATAAGAGTCTTGGGCTGCTACCGGCGAGATAGGGCTGCGTTCGGTACGTCGGATGCTACCCTCAATTCCCCCATGTTTTCGTTTTGGCAGCACATAAACACCTCGATCCTATGCCGACAGAGATGTTTGACATCCTCTTGGTGATTCTGGGAGTCAGGACATCAGTTTCGATGGCCGGTAGAGCAGTACGCAAAGCTCTGGAGGGCTTAATGTCATCATACTGCACTCTTAGCTAGCCAAAGGAATCGCTACTTCAATCTTGCACTCTTATGCCGTGATATCACTTAAACCTTGAGGCGCGTCCATTCTGACTCACTGCAACGTGCATATATGTCGTCGATCTGGACTCTGATCGGTCCTTTTCCATGTGCCAGACCCCGTGGGATGAACCGCCCCACCACTTGGAGCCGAGCGACCTCCCCGCCCAACTTTTCCGTTTCTCATGTCGCGTCGCGTATGGCAAAAGTTCCGAACCAGCCCTCCAAGGGCGAGCGGCACTCATAATTTCATAAAATACATTCTGTTCCCTGGCGCCCTATTTTTGCCCTCCGCACGACCCATATAAATCACGACCGCCCGCGCAAAGCCAAAAGAACCATGGCCTACACCAAAGACTACTACCACATCCTGCAGCTGCCCGCGCCAGGCTGGACCACGAAACAGCAAACCACGCCAGCAGACCTCCGCCGAGCGTACAAACTCGCCCTGCTAGCCGCGCATCCAGATAAAGCCAGCGCCGTCGCTGCCACGACCACGACCACGAACGCAACGCAGACGAAGACGAAACCCGCATACACAGTCGACGACGTCAAAGAAGCCTATACGACCCTCGCGAATGCAACCTCAAAATCCGAATACGATAATTGGTTCCTGCGCCATGGCGATGGGCTGATCACGACGACGGCGGGCAAGGAGGGCGCGAGGGGGGAAGTACAGTTGTCGAGTGATTTTGTGCTGGGGCTCGAATTACTTGATTTGGCGGATTTTGAGATGTGGGAGGGGGATGGTGTGGATACATCTGCTGCTATGGGTGCGAAAGGAGGAGAAGGGGCAAAAGGGCAGACGACGTGGACGCGAGCGTGTCGGTGTGGTGCAGACAAGGGTTTCAGTATTTTAGAAGAAGAGTTGGAGGATGCGGAGGAGAGGGGCGAGAAGGAGGTGTTGGTTGGGTGTGTGGGGTGTAGTTTGTGGGTTAGAGTTGGGTTTGAAGTTGAAGTTGGATGATGAGTGGGATAATCAATATTCTGGGAGAAACGGATATGCTATCTCCCTTTGTCTGGGATAATCAAACGATGAGAGGCAGTGGGGAGGATGTATCACGATGGTATCGGCGATGTCATCGAGATAGCGGGCTACATATCGATTCTCCGCCTCTGTAACGTATATACTGTCTTCGAGGCTGCAGGGCTGCGAGGTGGTTGCGTATGGTGGATACTCGACTGTCTAGACCAGAAGATCTGCCACGCCTGGTCTTGTCATTCGGCGCATCTGACAACCATGACCCAAAGGTAGTAGGAAAGATTGTCAGGGTATATTCCCTGGAACATGGCATATACCGAACCGAGAAGAGATTTGGGAAGAGCAAGGATGGGATGTGGTCTAAGTCTTTCTTTCGAGCCTGCTGCAAGACGCATACATGCGGTTAGCAAGGCGGTAGTCCATGTAGACTCATGATTACGGTGCTTTGACGAGCACATATTACGAAAAGTCCAGCACCACATAGATGCCTCGATGTGATTTGTCTGTTAGGAATGGCAGATGGAAGGAAATCATCAACCCAGTGAAGCGGAGAGTTTGACCTGAGCCGGAGGGGGCATCAGTTTATTCATCTATTCTGAGAAGGTAAAAAAGCCATTGGGTAAGAAAGTCTGGGTATAGAGACATGTATAAATGAGAGACATGTGATACAGCCAAAGCAGGGCTGTACCAGTAATTGAGACATCCCCCCCACGCTGGTTATTAGTGAAAAGACAGAAACTCCACCAACGCCAGTCAAACCAGAGCCAACACAGCCCACCTTGATCACATCTTCGACTGTGTCGCCAGCATCGCCTTGAGCTCATCGACCTGCTTCTGCAACGCAGCCTTGTCCGCCTCAAGCTGCGCTTCCGACGTCTCATGCGACTTAGGCTTGGGCTTATGAACATTCGGTCCGATCAAGTCGCCGTTGTCGTCAAGTACCATGCCCTGCTTCTCCAGCATATTTCTGATCTCTAGCTCCAATCTCGCAAATGTCTCGACATGCGGGATCCCATATCTCTCACACGTTATCTGAACGTTGTCCCATTTATGGTACCGTGGGTCACAGCAAACCACCACCTTTTTGGATTTAGCGAACAGACCCAACTCAAGCAGAGAGACTGGGCTGTTGGTGTCGACATCGAAGAAGAAGCAGATGACGTCTGCTTGGTCTTGCGCGTCCAGTTCCCAATCGATTTGTGCTCGCATTCCTGTAAGTCCATTATCGTCTTTCACGCGAGCCAAGGCTGGGTTCCAATCTTTCTTCGGTCGTCGTGGATCGCACACGGTGATGGGTAGGTCCCGAAGTAGATTTGCCATGAGCGACTGCCACTCGACCGCTTTACCCATCTCTATACTACCAGCGGTAAAGACGTTGAATCTTTGGTATGGAGGCGGATCCACGGCATTTCCACCTCGAGTAGTCGAGGACTTAGGGGTAGAGTGCTTCCAATCTTCGTGTTCTACTGGCAATGGCTTCGAGAGAAGCGGTTCAAGTTGGGCATTTCCAATATCGTCTCTTTTTATTGTGAAGACCGTCCCGGGCGCTTTAGGCGTGTTACCCTTCGTCGACTCGCTGTTGGTAGTCTTGTTCTTATCTTGGGACTTCTCGGCCATCGTGGACATGATTGAGCTCTTCGTTAAATGGCTTGTCAACTGCTGCAGTCGGTTTTTGGCGGCGAAAACTCCTGAATTTGTAGGGAAAGTAGCTGCTCGGGCTGTAGGGGTGTATGAAGAAGGCTGATGGAAAGTGTGGAAGCTGGAAATGCAAGTCAGTTCCGTGGTTCTTATGCTTTTTGGTGGGGTCTAGTCATACCGGGCCAATGACATAGCTTGGACCCTTGAGGCCGGTATGTCTGGGGTCTCGGGGCAGTCGTGGAACGATGCAAACGGAATCGCACACGGATACTGTTGGCAACGCAATCGACTCAGATGTTGTTTGTGATACGAAACTGTGACTGGAATGATGGGCAGATACTTCACAATGCGCATCGCTTTGTCCTCTTTATTTGCGCTTTATTGACGCTGCCTGGATGTTTGGCGCCTGGGATCCACAAGGTTGAGGCGCAGACCCCAACAGGGCGGCTGACGGTTCGCATGGCGGTAATTCATGCCATACACTGCACGCGCGCGATTCTTCACACACCGACTCCTTCAGTCTAGGATATTGCTCATACATTGGGTCGGTATCGGGGCAGTGCTGCTGGTGTCTTGTTCGTTCTCATTGTACCTAGGTACCCGTGGCGTCTGCGGCAAGGCTGTCTAAGGCTGCCATTCAAGGCAGTTACCCGGACCACGCGAAGCAATCGTGTTAATCACACAGCTACACACTAGTCTATTGAGTAAGTGATCTGGTGATGTTGGTATCGGTGTACGAGGTCACGGACCTGGCCGGCAGAGCTATCGCGATGAGTAGATGGCAGTCACAGCTAAGGCTGAAGCTCACATAAGGGCGCGAAGAGGCTGGAGCACGTTAATCACACTAACACCGAGTACTACCTTCCCCACATAAAGAATTTGGATCACGCCTTGACGCCCGCGTTAAGAGAAGCCCTGGTCATAAGAGGAACCCGGTGTGGCGATGCAGTCACAGGTGCAACATCACATCAGGATCAACCATGGAGTCAAAAAGGGCCTGATTATCGCCTAGCGTACGGAATGCTGACTAGCAACAATCGACAGGCTCAAAAGCCCATATGAACAGTCAAACCACGTCTGCCTACGATTTCCAGCGACGCCCAAACAAGAAAGAAATGAACATGCTAATCCCCGAGCACTTGCATAGCGCATCTCCAATTTCTGACCGAAACATCCAAGAAAGCACCTTGTACACAAGAAAAAACTGAACACCTACCTCCTAGAGGTCTACATTGCTGTGGGGAATGTGCAAACTTCAACTCTTATGCTAATGTAGACAGTAGAGCACCTGTTTAATCTTTTCTTTCTATGGCGTGCAAGAAAGATAGAACACGGGTAACTCTCGACAAAACCTGGTTCCTGCGGCCTCAAATATCGGCCTGATGCACCAATTTCACCAATGTTGTCTCCTCCTCCAAGGTCTCACTCTGACCGGTCTCACCTCCGACGTTTTGGCAGGAGATCATGGAGGAACTTCTTTTTCTCGTCCTTCTAGGCGACAAGGTTGCTCATGAGCGGGTTTTCGTGCTTCTTTCCCCTCAACGTCAAGGTTGGGGTACCATGACCTCTCGCAGTGTCTGCCGGTGTGCTGCCATGGCCAGCCGGCTTGCGCGCGGCCACCTGATTCGCCAACTGGGTCTGGTTGTGGTCCTCCGGCTTATCCATGATCTGAAAACAGAGGGAAGTGTCTGCAGTAGTCATAGTACAGAGACACTTGATGCCCACGAACTTGACAGGAACCGGCTCAGCTTGTACCCCATGCAGTTTCTTCATCGACTTCCGAAGGGTTTGGAGGTCGAAGCTGGACCTGGAAGCGGCCGGCGGCGCAGCCTGAGAACGTGACTGAGTAGGATCGTGGAGGTTGCTCATCGATCGACTAGATCGCAGGTCCTCCAAAGTGGGTGCACCACCACCGCGCTTTTTGGGGAACTTGGGGAGCGTAGGTAGACGTTCTAGGAGCGACTTCTTCGGTGTCTTCTTGTACTCGACTGGGACTCTCCGTGCGAGCCACGATCGACCACAGCCTTCGCAGACGACGCCAAATCGTATAGCCCTGGCGCTGTCCTCAGACAAAGGGATCACCTCCGGGTCGTTCATCGGTTGGAACTGTTTGACTAGAACCCGAGGAGACCGTTGTGGCCGGGTTGGTGCAGGATAGTTGGCAGGATGTTCCTCCAGTTTGCACTTAGCACAAGATCGGTGGGTACATTCGCAGCTCAGAACGTGGAGTGGGTGGATATGTGGTTGAACGTAGACCTTGTGGCGACGGTTACACTTGCAACAGCGCCACTTGCCACTCGAATGCCCCTTGGGTCTCAGGTTTATATCTTTGGTGAGATCGTACATTGCTGTTTGAAACGTCTGTCAAGCTGTTAGCACGCATGGAAAGATGTCTCGGTACCGCGTTGCCAAAGCATAGCAAGGGAGCTACATGTAGTAGAATGTCTCAGAACCGCGTTGGCAAAGCATAGCAAGGGAGCTACATACTAGTAATAAGTTAGCAAGATATCTTGAAAGCTATTCGAGGCGGCTACTTTACCCTCGGGAGAGACCCAGTTGGGGTCGGGCTTGACGGGTTTGGATTTGGGTTTGCGACTGGGGTCGGCAACTTCCCAAGCCCATTCCCTTCTCTCATCCTCCGTCATGTTTGATAAGTCCGTCCCTATTTTCCGTGGGCCACCAGGATCTGCGAGTGAATCTGTACGTTCAGGAAGCGCGTTCTTGTTGCGTCCATCTGGTTGGTGATCTGACGATGAGGACGGTAGAGCGCTGAGGCCAGAACCGTGACTTGGCAACGAGGACGTCGGGCAGTCTGTGCCTTCAGGGAGCGGGCCAATGAAGGGCTCATCTGGATGTTCGCCAGAGGCAGAACCGTGAGCTGACGATGAGGAAGCCGAGTCGGAGGCCGTACGTTCACCTAGCTCGTCCTCGGTGTGATCTACTGACTGGTTGCCAGAGGTAGAACCGGGTCCCGACAGCGAATTTGTCCAAGGGATCTTTCCCGTGGGGTAGGCCATGGCGGAGAGCTTGCGTGGTGTAGACAGCGAGGGATGTGCAGAAGCAAGCGGGCGAGAGTGCAACGAAGTGGAGGAAAACGAAAAGCCGAGTCGGCGGTGATGCGGTGATAATGAGACTCCGAAGCAATCCTCGGTGAATAGCGGAAGAGTAACGATGGCGGAGCTAAAAATGAGGTGAACGCGAGTGAGTTGGGTTATGGGGATACAGCGTTTGCGTTTGCACACGGGAGCCTGGAGGGTTCACGAGGTGAGCTGCATTTTAAACGATCAACGCTAGCACCTGAATCTGATGTAGATTGGAAAGAGTATTCTAAGTGACAGTCGCTGCTCAGAACTGAGTGTGAAGGTGCGAGGATGCGCAGTGTGTCCTCCCTCATTTAGCTGTGAAGTGCAGGAAAGCAGCAGTATTCGGTCAAGAGCAACGTAAAATACAGCAATCTCAATGCGGCGCAACTCAGGCGCAAGCCCGACTGTTCACTTATATCTACGTTTCACTGAGATGTATCAGTCGCCAGTCATTACCATGATCTCTTCGCAGGCAAGTGGAGGAAAGTATCAGTCTCACGCCAACCTAAGAAAAAACCGAACACCCTGGAGTCTCTAGGACTGCGTTGACGTTAGGTCACCTATTTTGCCAGTTTTTGTCTTAATGTAGTCTGCAGACCTGTTCAGTTTTTTTCTTGTCTGAGGTGGTCTGATAATCGAGCTAGAATGTCCTCGCAGAACCTCGCCTGAGGAGGCCGGCATGCGGGATGATAAGCGAGATGTATTTGTAATCTGCCCGTCTACTTCAGTTTAACCTGTAGCACACCCCTCCATGCCTGTAGTGCGCTATCAACATATTCAGTTGCGTAGAAGTCGACATCGTCGTCACTCAGCACATGCTTCAGTGCCTCACCCGTCTTGCCCCACCGCACCTGCGCCTTAATCGCAGCACGACCTCTCTGCTCGATGAGGTTGATGTAGCTATGCGCCACATTCCATATCGTCTCGAAACAACTCTTCGTCTCAGTTTCCAAGTCATTGACCCAATTCTTTGGCAACTTGGCCTTCATGCGGTGGGTCTTCGCATTGATGACCTTCTCGCGTAGGTGTTCGATCAATTTGATGAGTGCGCGCAGGACTTCGAACTTGGTATAGCAGGACATTAGCATATTCTCGTGGAACATGGTGGGTTCGTCTTCGGGTTTTTGGTGCGTGGCGCCAGGCATACGCAGTTTCTCCATTGCACGTCGCATCGTGGAAACCTCCATCAGAAGTGCTTCCAGCGCCCCAGGAAGCGCCTCGAAGGAAAGTTCTGGCAAGGTCATCGTCCTAACGATGAGATTGATTGCCTCCCATGTGTCCTCAACTTGGTATTCCGCAAGCGTCATGTCAGGCTCAGTCTCCCAGGCATGATCCGGAGGCATGGCAACTTGGTGTATCCATTTGCCCTTGAACTCCAACACCTGTGTCTCTCTATAGAGAAAACTACTGCTAGCGTCCCAGATATCAAGGCTCTTGGCCAGCCAATGAACTTCAGGAAGGCCGTTGGGCATGATGTATGAAAGTGGTCCAGGATGCTGACTGTGCTCGTAGTTGGGGAATATGGTCCTATCCACGACGTCCTTGATATTCCGGTAGCCTGCATAGATTAGCCAGTTTCCAGGTTCGAAATGAGTGCAACATACTACTTGAGTCGATAACGGGAATGTTATCGTTCGGTTCACCCTTGAGTCGTGCTATGCGACGGCTCTCTGTGTTGCATATGTGCTTTGTCAAGCTCGACTTGAAATCCCGTTTCGCGGCCAAGAGTTCCATAGCTTGATCCCATGGAAGCGACTGGAGATCAGAACATACTGCCTCATTAAGCTTGCGTTCCATCCTCTCCATTGTCCCGACAGCTTTTCCTAGTTCCTCTTCGGCTGAGAATCCTTGGTAGCCTTTGGCCCCAAATGGATGTGTCAGTGAGATGCGTGACAGAACATATGGTGACAAAGTATGCACTAGCATCTCCTTGCATTTGGTGTGGCTGTACAACTGGAAAGCGGATTTTCCCAGACCGAGGTTTAGGTGCAGCCGTGCAGCAAGTAGTGCCAGCGGTCTGTTTTGCTTTTCTTTATCGCCCGCCACCAAATGGCGCGCTAACATTGCAGCTTGAAGGAGAACTCGTGAGTTTGGCGTATTTTCGAAGGGATGATCGGGCTCTTCGTTGCGCATAGCTTCTTGGTGAATCCAGAGGAGTGTGTATATTGCAACAAAACCTTCAGGCGACCTGGGTGTCCGTAACTGAGGGGCTCGCAATGCGGCGATCAAAGGTACCTCCATGAGCCCTTGCCACCTTTGAGCAGATGGCGTCGAGAGTGATATCCAGAAAAGATAACACATCTTGAGACGATTGCCGCAATGAACAATCCAGTCTTGAGCCGGGTACTGATTCTGTGCCAACAACTTCCCTGCGTCTTCGTAGTGATTTTCCGCAAAACTCCAGAGCTCTCCTCGGTCCTTTGAGGTCATGCCGTCTAGGAATGGTCGAATATCTGCGTAACATGTGATAAGGTTCGCGTGGTTCTTCCAGTACGTCTTACAGTCGGCCAGCATTGGAGTTCCTGGAGCGACATTCTGGCGAAGTGTCATGTACGCAAGTCTCAAGGGGCGGTCTTGGCTTTGGAACTCCTCCGGGTTGAAAGTACGACTTGTGATATCGGAGATCAGGCGAACAGCATCGTCAGCGGAGCGTGTTGCGTACGCGGCGGCTAATAAGGATGTCCAAATATCTTTCTTCCAGGCACAAGTCTCTCGAAGGCTAAGAACGTCAGCAATGAGTAGGGCTTGGAAGTCGCTGCAGCAACCCGCAGCCACTTTATGATGTTACACTTTGCCGCTGACTCAACATACCTTTCCTGCTGTGATATAATGCGCTCAATGTACGCAAGACACTGGCTTTCAAGTAGAGACCATTCTTTACTCTGCCTTGCAAGTCTAATCTTCATGCCCCACAAGTCACCCCGATGTTTCGTCATAAGGTCCTGGAGGGCTGCAGGCGGGTGGTTCCAGTGTTCGAACAGCTCGCTACACTTCGCTTGCCGCGCGAAGATCTCGCCCATGAAACGCAAGTCGCGTATATCCTTGAAAGCGATGGGGTCATCTGGAGCCGCCTCGTATGCTTGTTTCAAAAGTCTACGAGCCAGGTCGAATTGAAGTTTGCTTTTCATCTCGCCCTGGGGAAGTCCACGCTGCTGTTCGGCTGCGAGTTGAATAGCGAGTGTTTGCGTGAAGTGAGCATGCTTTTTTGCAGATGTTGATCCAGCGCCCTCCTTGGTTTCTTTGCTGTAGTGGAAGACAGCCTGTCAAGCGTTAGTACCAAATCTAATCTCACCCTGTTGTAGTTTTATGTGGTAGCGAGAAGGCGCGGGGAGATGCGCATTCCCAAAGGTGTCGAGATACAACCAGGTCGTGGCCAGATGCCGGTTTCTTACGTACCAGGCGGAAGTCTTCCCAGCATTCCTCTGCCAATGCCACATTTGCTAGAGCAGACCAGAGATCTTGACGGTCTTCCTTGCGTCCCAAGGCTTTCGCAGCACGTTGCCAAACTTTGAGGTTCCCGTCGCCCACTCCGCTGATGTTTAGGTTATTATTCTGATCTTTCCGCGTTTCGTCGGCTAAGATCTTATATAAGTAGGACAGCAGCCGAATATCGTTCACCCCTGGCTGCTCCCAGGCCTGTTGTACCAGATTTGCTACATCGGTGTCCACATTGTTCAACGTAAGACATAACCGAGCTTTCCATGCCTGCTCAAAATTAGCCTGAAGATGAAATTTCCGAGGTCGACTAGCATACCAAGAGAAATGGGTTCTTGGGCGTCTTCTTGAGCGATTTTTGTACGAACGAGTCTGCGAACTTCGCTTTTGGGTAATCGCGCTGAGCCTTACACAGCTTCTCCCAACTGTTGCAAGCCATGACAGCCGGCACCGAAGCGCGGCTTGATTTCGCAAAAATAGGAACGACCGATGAAGGCTAGTGATGCTCGATCAATGTCAAAAATGAGGTGATTGGCTGGTTGGAATTATTCGTCGTTGGCGGGGATGTGTAAGGACGGGAAAAGATGATGTAGGCGTTCGGGCGGAAGTCGGAAGCGAGCGCCTCCGCTTTAGGTTCTCTCACCAAGCAACTGCACCTCTCACTTGCCCCTTGCCTAGATAATCAACACCTGCGCACGAACAAAAGCAGTCATGCGACGCATTTGGCAACCTATAAACTCGCAGGCTTTGACCGTCATTTCATTGCAATCCAGGTACTATCTCAATCTCGGCAAGTTAAATCGGGAAAGCATATCCTACACAGAAACCCCCAAACAGGTCTGCAGCCTACATCAAGATGAAAGCATGCAAAGTAGACGACGTAAGGTCAACGTAGACTCCAGGGTGCACATCTCGCCACGAGACAAGCAGTCTAGTCAACCTCCATATCCATATCCTCATCTCCGTCCACCTTCGCAACCGAACTTACACCCCGCTTCTCTACACGCCTCTTGAACTTGTCCTTCATATTTGCAGGCCGCGCGCTCAACACGCCCAAAGGCGAGCCGCTCCCAACCATGAGCTTACTCTGATCCACGTTTCCAACACCGGCCTTCTTAGCTGCTCTCCTACGCTCCATACCCGCCTTGCGCTCCGCCGCCAATGACCTAGCAGTATCCCCAATCTCGATCAGATCCTGGTTCGCGCTCTTGACCATGTTGTAGGCGTTGCGGAAGTCGGCGTACTCAGGACCTTGGATGTCGTCGCTGAATGCTTTTTGGTCTGCTTCGGTCCAGGTCTTGAATTCGTGGGCGAGGACGGCTGCTACGACGAGTTGCTGCAATACGCCGTCTTCGTCTTTACAGATACGAGAGGGGCTACCTAGAGGGGCGAAAGTGGCGCTGATCGCTTCTTTGATTGCGGAGGGAGTTTCGTTGCGCACGTTAATGAAGAGCTGGACGAGCTTAGTGTGGGCAGCTGACTTCAGCGCGTCGTAGTTGAGCTCTTCAGCCAGAGCGTACATGTGGAGATGGAAGGTGTAGTCGTGGATGTCGACTAGAGCGGTCGTAGCGGCGGTGGGCGGGTTGACATCTGGAATAACAGTTGCGTGATAGAACTTGAAGTTCTTCTGAATGAGCTGCTTGCTACCGTCCCGGACGACCAGGTAGTCCGATGTGTAGATGAAATTGACGATTCGGTCCATGAGGATAGGATGGAAGTGGGGCGGCAAGTTGACGAACTCTGGTGGGTTTGGAATTGTTGCCTGGTCGTGTTAGTCTCAATCATAGTAAACATCAAGACGGGAAAGCTTACACCACCAGGAAACAGTCCCTCTTGTAAAGCCTTCGGGCCGCCAATCAACATGACAGAATGTACTTTGAACTCCACACCAGCGGCGGTAATCAGATTGAAGTCGCGGCCGATAGGCGTCTCTAGTAGAAATTGAACATGATTGGCCTGTAACTTCTTCGCAGCAGGTGGATGAGCGTAGGGTTTCTTGAAAACCTTGCACAAGAGATTGCGGGCGCTGCGCGTATCGATCTTCTCTGGCTGGATAGACGCAGTCTCGCGCTGCAGCATCGGCACCTGGGGTACCTGGGGTACCTGGGGCACTGGAAGCACCTTGTATGTGCGTGAGGGATGTACGTCGTCCATCGCGAATGAAGGTGTAGGAATAGTAAATCAGAGATCCCCAAAAGTGTCTTGTGGCGCGAAGTTGAGGTGGGAAGTGGGGTGAGACAAAGTGAAGGCCTGTGGGTTTGGAAGTCGCGTGCGCTATATCGTTTGGCGCTTTTCACGACAATGGCGCAGTTTTCGCAAAGTGAAAAGACACAAGTGCAGGCACGTAGGCAAACCGACCAATCCGCGATAATCTTTTGCATGAAGCATCCACATTACTCGTACAGTCGTATCCCACAGAGACCCAGCTCTTAGAATGTTGGCCTTGTTCTCTCACCCTTCCACAACCCCATAACCTCTCCTGTTTCTCCAACCCACTCTCTGACGCCAGTGACAACAGCCTTGGCCATGCCAGCGTTTGTTCCACTTCTCGCCCTCCTCTTTCCTTCCGTGCCACTACTGGCTCCACCGACGCCAATGCCTGTTCCGGTTCCGTATGATGCTGGTGCTGTCCCTGGCGTGATGTAGCTGCTACCATCTCCGGTCGCGTACTCCGAGCCCATCGAGGGGAGGACATTCTCGCCGGCAGACAAGGAGACGAACAACGCGAAGGGGACTAGCCAGACGCAGAGACCGAAGTAGGATGCGATTTCGGTGAAAGTAGGGATGTTGGCATCGCGGGAGTAGGGATATGAGGAGTACGAGTTCGCCGGCGGAGCACTGAAGTGGCGGAACCAAAGGTAGTGATTCGCGATTACAAGAGCTGGACATGATGGTCAGCATTGCGCCGGTAGAGACTTCCAAGCATCATAGCATACCACAAGAGGCCAAGAAGAGTGGATCCGTGAGCTTGACAATAGGGAAACGCCTCAGATTCTGCGCATAGATGAAATGCGACCCGACACTCAATGCGCTGAGCCCAATTGGAAACCTATCGACTACGAGAAGGAGTGTTTGTATGCCAACGACGCCATAAATGAGTCGATATAGCAGTTTCTTGGCGAAGACGGTATGCTCCTCGACGAGTTCAGAAAGGTAGTACAGGCCGGAAGCTACGTTGCGTTAGCCCCATGAAGCCAAAGACCGAGAGCATCACAGCAAAGTACCTATCGCAAGCGTCAGGAACGCGAAGCCCAGGATAACGCCGACATATCCAAGCAGCGGTAATATCCACATGTTGACTTTTGGCACACTTCAGGGGAATGCGAAGAGAGATGAAGTGTGGAAGGCTGGAAGTTTGGCCGCGGCACGATGAGGTCAGTCCAAAGGTGGCATCAAGGCTAGCGGAGAAACCCGTGGACCCGCGCCAGAGTGTGGGGTCCAACTCCAAAAAGTCGTGCGAACTCTTGGCTGAAGGTGCGTCGAGCAACTGACAGTCCACGCTCGCTTTCGACAATCACTGCGCAAACAAGTCTCATATTTCCACGCGATAACAAGAGTACTACTGTCGTTTGTCCAGCGATTCAGAGTTAACAACCGCAATCATGTCGCGCCCCGAAGACATCCTGTACGCAATTCTCCCAACATCGCAAATCGCATAACGAAGAACACGACGCTTACACTTCAGCAGACCGCCCGACCTCTTCTACAATGACTCCGAATCGCGCAAATACACCACCTCCTCTCGCATCCAAAAGATCCAATCCACAATGACCCACCGCGCCCTCTCCCTCCTCGCGCTCACCTCGCCATCCATGATCCTCGACGTCGGCTGCGGCTCCGGTCTCAGCGGCGAAATCCTGTCGCATTCCGCTGAACAAGGCACACCCGGTGGCCCTCACGTATGGATTGGTTTCGACATCAGCGCATCCATGCTGGGCGTTGCGCTGGAGAAAGAGGTAGAAGGAGATTTGCTGCTGGCAGACGCGGGGCAGGGTGTGCCGTTCAGGCCGGGAACTTTCGATGCGGCGATTAGCATCAGTGCGGTTCAATGGCTGTGTAATGCTGAGACGAGCGAGGAGAGTCCTGCGGGCAGGTTATCGAGGTTCTTTAACCAGCTTTATGCGAGTTTGAAGAGGGGAGGGAGGGCGGTTTGTCAGTTCTACCCCAAGAACGATGCGCAGAAGAAGATGGTGGCGCAGGCGGCGATCAAGGCTGGTTTCGGTGCGGGTCTTTTGGAGGATGATATGGGGACTAAGAGCGCGAAGACGTATCTTGTTCTGACCGTGGGTGGTGGCGCGCTGGATGGGGACATCACAGGTGTTGTGAGGGGCATGGACGGCGTCGACGTCGAGGATGCACGGAGAAAAGCCAAGGGCATGAAGAGGGGCGAGGAGCGCAAAGGCAGCAAGGCATACATCATGAAGAAGAAGGAGCAGATGGAGAGACAAGGCAAGGTCGTCAAGGCCTCGTCCAAGTACACTGGCAGGAAGAGGAGGATCCAATTCTAGATATACCCACATCACGATGACGATGTTACGCATAGCACGGAGTTCTGGGTCTGGCATTTTCACGAGGGTATAAGAATGGTCAATTCAATCATGCAGCATGCTATATACCACCTACAAGTACAGCTCTATTCACATTCCAGCTGGTAGTTGTACAAGTGCCATTGCGTCCAATCGTTAAGAAAATATGTTATTGCTCCATATCCTAGGTTAACCCAATGTGAGCCGAGGCCTAGATGTGACGGTATCATCGCGCTAGATCAAAGCTTAGCAAACACGAAGATCATGATGGCTAAATCATGCCTTCTCCATCTGGTTCAGGACTGCGCGGGTGAACTCGTGGGTGGTGGTGTTGCCTCCCATGTCGCGTGTGCGGGCGGTACTACACGATGTTAGACGTATGTTGCTCTTCAAATGGAAATCAAACTTACCCGTCAGCAATGACCTTGTAGACGGACTGCGAGATGCGGTTGGCGTGGTCATCGAGACCAATGTGACGGAGCATCATGGCGGCGGACAGGATCAGAGCAGTGGGGTTGGCCTGGTCCTTGCCCTTGATGTCGAGACCGACGTGACGGCATCCAGGCTCGAAAACGGCGACGTTGCGGCCCATGTTGCAACCAGGAACGATACCAGGACCACCAACGAGACCAGCACCGATGTTGGAAAGGATACCTCCGTACAAGTTGGGCATGACCATGACGTCGAATTGCTGGGGCCTTGAGACACACTGCATGGAGGCGTTGTCGACAATCATGTCGTTGGTCTCGAGAGTGGGGTAGTCCTCACCAACCCTCTTGACGGTGTTGCGGAACAGACCATCGGCGAGCTTCATGATATTGGCCTTGTGGATGCAGGTAACCTTCTTGCGGTTGTTGGCGAGCGCAAAGGCGAACGCAAACTTGGCGATGCGCTCCGACTTCTCACGGGTGATGATCTTGAGCGACTCGACGACGCCGTTGACCGACTGGTGCTCGAGACCAGAGTATTCACCCTCGGTGTTCTCACGGATGATGCAGAAGTCGATGTCCTTGTGGCGCGTCTCGTAACCGGGGATGTTCTTGAGGAGGACGATGGAGGCGTAGATGTCGAGCTCTTGACGGAGAGCAACGTTGAAGGAACGGTGGCCGGAGCGCTCGACGGGCGTGTGGAGGATACCCTTGAGACCGAGCTTGTTGCGCTTGAGCGAGGCAATGGACTCGCGGAGGAGCTCCTCGGAGTGGACGTTGCCAGAGTCGACACCAGAGACGTCGACCTGCTCCCACTCAATGGGAACATTGTCCGCCTTGAAGATCTCCTTGACCGACTCGGAGACCTCAGCACCGATACCGTCACCTGCGCATGTTCAGAATCTATATCCATTTATAGGCGGCTATCGCGCATACCAGGGATCAAGGTAACAGTGTATTTGCCGCCGAACTTGGTGGGCTTGAAGATGTCCTGGTTGACCGTGGCCATTGCTGTCGCCGCGTTAGACTCTGCATTTTTGAATATCTTTTACGTGGTATTCGTACAGCGGGTAGCCATGGCGGGTGCCCATCGGGAGGCAGGCTTCGCGCCCCGCAGGAGCGTCTGCACAGGCGCATTAGCACTCGAATTCCCACCGCGCCCGCCAATTGCGGGCGCATCGTCTTGCTCGTACCTGCGCTGTTCTTTGGGAGGTCCTCGACAACATGGTGGAGTTGCGGCGTTGGGCTGGTGGTGAGGGATTTGAGGTGGAGAGAAACAAGCTGAAGCTGCCGTCCCCCGAAAATGCATCCGAACCGAAGGAAGAAACCGCGCTTGGCGAATGACCACATCCGTCCTTCCGCCGCGGCTCGCTCTCTCTATTATCTCCGACGCAGGGCACCATCCATGGATTCTTTCACTCGTTCCGATAATTGCTTCTTTCTGTTTTCGCAGCTGTTGTACTTCGGATGTTTCTTTCCATTTTCACAGTCGCAGTGCCTGCCTAATTCATCACAGCTCCATTTGCATGTGATCGCATGGGCAACGAGTCGCATGTTACAACAGAATTCATCTGATAAGCGGCGATGGAAAATCTCACGCTCACAGGGTCAGTGTACAATGGCCCGTTAACGTGATCTTCCCATAGTATGCTAAATGTCCTCTTCATATCATTCTACAAGGGTGGCAGAGCCCACAGGTTGGTTATGACAGTCTACTTTGAGAGCAAAAGAGGGAATCATGTCCAGTTGCTCTTACAAATAATGTACCATTTGGACTCTTGGAGACGTGCTGCTCCGTAGAGCAGTCTAGATTTGATGCGTTCTACGAGTTGGTCTAGTTACATCAGCCGGCACGTTCGTCTGAGTATATGAGCGCTCCTAAGGTGACTCTCACTTATGCTTTGGCAGACGTGGCAGCCCCTGGCATCACAGCGTTTCTCTGGCATGTGTCACCCAACTGACTATTCTCACCTTCACCTCGCCACTCTGCCGTCTTCATCACGTCTTCCAATCTTTAAGACGCACCCTCTTCCTCTCTCTTCACCCCTTCCCATCTCGGATATCTTCTATTATCTTCGGTCTCATACCAAGCTTTCTTCTCCAGGCTCACGCTGCCCCTAGTGGCCCAAAACAGCAGGCACGCGACTACCGAAGCCCCAAAGCGCGTCAGGCAGCGGCGAAAGCGCGCATACCGCCAGGTATCCTCGACCTTCCGCGCTGTCAGTACTACTCATATGAGACTCTGTCGGCGAGCATCGATCCAGTTTGCCGCATAGACACGTCTTCTGCCAATTCTCACGAACGTACTCAACTAGCTCGCGTCACATATAGTACGATAACGACCTCCGCACTACTCAATCGAGCAGCCCATTCTCATTGATCACTGATTCACTCTGGGCTCACGCGAGGGAAATCACCGACTCTTCACCAAACACGTCTTAACTACTCTGAATTCACGTCTTACACAACATTCTCAAATATGAGAGTGGTTGAGAAGGACACCGACAGAAAGGCCCAGGTCAACATCTATGTCAAGGGTCGGGTTCAGGCTCTCCAGGAATATGGAGAGTACGTGGACCCGAGAGACAACGCGATATGCTGTTATGTACCCATTGATGAGGGTCATCAGCCTAAAGTGGGCGGCAGGTTCTCCGGCAAGGTAACTATCACTTACATAAACTCATCAGAAGTTTCTGACAAAATCACAGACTTTGGCTATAGCTTACGACACGTTTGTGGATGGGATACTCCGCAAAGTCGGCTCCCATGTGGCTAAGTCAGTGATCCTACACAATAGGAAACTGGACACCGAAACCTTCCTATACAAGACCCCAAAAGGGATCATCGATACTACTATCACGGTGGCTCCACTTGAGCATGCTGCTACTGTTCAAGATGACGCCGCGGAGACAATCGGAACCATCGAGCTGCGACTGTACATCACCCGCCAACTGGGAGACTGGCACGAGATTGGCAAAGTAAAGAAGTACTACGCCCATCAAGGTGATATGAAAGACAGGGATACGGGTGGTATCGAGCGGAAAGTAGGCTACAACCGCATAGCTCCCATTTTCAGGATGTCCTTCGAAAAGGACACTACTCCACTGGAGGATAATCAACCGAAAACCTACCAGCGTAGGGCGGATGCGAAACGCCCAGGTACAGAGCCGTGGGCTATATTTCGCTTCCACTATCGAACTGAAGGTTAGCTTGCTAGACTGGATTCTGGCTATCAGGCTAACGTGATATCTTAGCTGAAATTCTCAAGGAGAACATGTCAATGGGTTTTGACCCTGACGACAAAGATATAGGCGAAGCACATACTCTAGTGCTGGAACCTCTTCCTCCTCTTACCATAGGCGCAAAGCCCTTATCGAAGAATGACGGAGACGCCTCGTCGCGATCGGAATCGCCGATGCTTCCCACCACGCCAGCAAAAAGCGCACAGCCGATACCAAAGGTAAGAGAAACGGTTTCCCAACTTTACCTTTCTACAGTTCTATCTCTGCGTCACTTCAAATTCTCAAATCAGCCTGATTGTTGCCTGCTCCTGACATCTACCTATAGATATCCTGCCCCATCAAGAAACCTGGACCTCCACCAAATCCCTCCGAGGCTACCACGATGTCATCCCCTAAAGATCAAGCACAGACTGCGACCCCCGAAGCGCCTTCTATACCGACGGCCGATATGACTGCGAAAGTACCCTGCCTTCCAGAATCAAGCACCAAGCCCGCAAATGCGCACGCAGAGAAATCTGTAGCCGTAGCCAAGGCGACTACCAATAAGCCTTCCCCGTCGCCACTTGACCCAGCAAAGAAGAGTCCGCAAACGCCCAGTACTCCAGCACAGAAGGAGGCCGCAAAACCAGCACCTGCCACTACCAACACTACCAGCGGTCAGAAGAAGTCGGATACGCCCCCCGTAGCAGTCATACCAGCCAAACGTTCATCTACCACCACCAACGGTATAACACCACCAGAGCCAAAGCGTACGATGCCTACGCCTACGCCTACGTTACCTATCGCCCAGCCTGTAGTACCGCGCTCCTCTACACCCAAGACGCTTTCGATCGAACGACAGCTCGCAGACCAGCGAAAGAAACTCGAGGACATGCGCAAGAGGCGTGCGGAGACCGCTAAGAAGCAGGCAGAGATCGATGAGCAGATGGGACCCTACAAGCAGCGAATGGCGGAGGAGCTGGACCGTCTCAACGAAGCGATGATGGAGGAGGAGAGCGCGTACAATGAGGAAGCAGAGCACTATAGCGCTAGTGTTGAGGTTCTGCAGGAGTTCAAGAAGGCGGATGGTGGCAACTAGTATGAGGCTGAAGTAACGAAATGGGCCAAAAAAAGTGTTGGAAGGAGTACGGCGTTGATGCGATATGGTGAGCCCGGGAGGAAGTCAAGATTTTTTATGCTTTGGACGGATGGACGATGGCTCAGCCAGACGACTACCGTGGTATTCTGCAGGAGTTACTTGGCGAGAAATACGATGAGGCCTGGAGATATTCGAGGTTGATTTGACGTTCAATCGGTGAGCAACGGCTCAGCGAGGCGACTACCAAGGTGTTTTGCAGGAGTTATGGAGGGGAAAATATGGTGAGGCCTGGAGGTAGTCGGGGTTGATTTGGTGTTCAATCGGTGAGCAATGGCTCAGCCAGGCGACTACCAAGGTGTTCTGCAGGAGTTATGAGGGGATGCTTAGTCGACTTTCAATCTGGCTCATGAGTCAAGGGTCTCTCGATATGAGAGAAGTTTGTAACTAAGCCTGCAATTTATTTGGATTGGATAGACATCTTGGACTACACATGCTTATTGACCTGGTGTCCGTTCCCTGGCTACCCTCATATTCGCCTTGATCCGCTCTAATAGCTCAGCGGTTGTTGCGACAGGGGAGGGGTGTAAATTTCTCTGATGTTGCGTTAGCATAAAGAAGACCAACGGCGTGTACGTCAGTGTGAAGAAGGCATTCATCGCTGGAAGGTAGCCAAACTATCATGTGTCCTTCGTCACACCGAGGCTTTAGATAACTTACGTGCTTGAGCCAGGTAACACATTGATCGTGTGTCCATGTTTCTGGATCTTTATTAATGTCAGTAAGTTCCCATGTTGATATGTTGCTATGGAGTAACTTACCGCCAGTAGGGTCTTGACTAGGGAAGATGTCTTGTCCCCAGATACTCCATGCTGCTACACCAGCGACGACTGCAGCAAAAGCGAAGAACGGGCCCTACATAATCTTAGCATACGGCTGCAGTGGCGTGTAGAAGGCCCACTATGTAAAGCAGATGCCAGGAGAGCCATGAGTAACCTACACGTTGTTGCACCGCGCGATCGATGGGGGTCGGCATGCTGAAGGGTGGAAGTTGGTCGTATGTGCGTGTGTGAAAAGGAGCTCAAGGTCTTTCGTCAGCGTGCGAGATGAGGTTATGAGTTTGACAAGTTTCGATAAGAATTGCAGCAGTTATAGGGTCGTAGGCAGCACTGTTTCATGCGACGCAGCCATGGCGTTCCTGGTTTACGCCACACTCGTCGTCACCCCACCAGGCCCGAAGCAGCAACGCTTGCGGGCAGCCCCTTCGCAGCCCGTGCGTTTCAAGCGAGTCCACAGCATTTTTGGCCTGTGCCTAGGCGTCTCCGAACTTCACGATCCCGAACTCCAACGACCCGTCCACACACAAATCGTCAAGATGCCTTCCGAAGTTTCCGACATCAAGCAGTTCATCGAGATCTGCAGGCGCAAGGATGCCAAGTGTACGTCTACCACTTTTGCCGGGGGAGGCTGCGGTCGCAGTAGGAGGAGGGATTGTGCACGATGAATGCGAGCCGCAGAGACCTGCGACGATCGAGGCAGCGAACGTGATGAGAGCACTGGACTGACATTATTGCAGCCGCCCGCATAAAGAAGAACAAGAAGGTCAACAACATCAAGTTCAAGGTCCGATGCTCAACAAACGTCTACACCCTCGTTCTTAAGGACACCGACAAGGCCGAGAAGCTCAAGCAGAGTCTGCCCCCGGGTACGCACATCCCCAATATCCCAGCGCCAATGACACGAATCTAACAACCGCAGGTCTTACCATCACCGACGTTGGCAAGAAGAACCCCAAGGGCAAGCACGCATAAACGGATCGAACGCATGAGGGACTGAGGACAGAAGTGTGCAAGGACATCAACGCACGGTGCGCACGAAGCACGAAGGCATGGGCGGACGGCGTCTCAACGGATAAATTTTGTTCAATGGCATCACGGAACCCTTCACACTGGGTTACCACCAGGAATGAAAAAAGTCAAATTTCATTCCGAACATCACAGCCTGTTCTCGACGTGCACCAAGAATCATTATGTATCATGGTCAATTTCGCTGAACAGCTAGTTACAGAGTCGCTACCGATAGGGCTACTAATACAGCGATTGCTTCGGCTTCTGTCCTTGCTTCACGTTGAACTTGTACTGATCCTTGCGGTCCAGATACACGACCTTGCTATCCAGACCCGCCGCATGTACCGCCTTCTTGAAATCATCCAGCGGACTCAGGAACACATCGTAATCGTCGTAATGGATTGGAATCGTCAGGTCGGGATTGATGAGCTGCATCAGCTGTACACCCTGCTCGGCATCCATTGTGACCATCAGCAACGGCATTTTAGGCCCGGGGATCGTGGTGCCTCCCAAGTGGACCAGCATCAGGTCAATGTTCTGGTCCTTGTACCGCTCAGGGATCTCCTTGAGCTCGTCCACCATCAGCGTGTCGCCAGAGATGTAAATCCTGTATCCGTTCTCGAAGTCGCTACCGTCACTAGAAGAACCATTTGAGTACCCGAGTTCGACCATCCAGCCATTGGTAGGTGGTACGGCGCCAAGAATATCGTTGGCAACGTTCAGTGGACCGGGGGGTACATGCTTGCCCGGCACACCTGTGACTTTGATGCTAGGCTTCGGACCGCTTTTGTTTGTTTGGTCTGACTGCGATACATCTAAGAGCAAGCTGTTCCAAAAGTCTAGCGCATGCACATTCTTGAACGACTCCTCGCCTTTGCCTGTCAAGCATTCCTTGGCATGTGGTGTAGTGATGATCGGGAGTCCCTTTGACAGTTTCTCCTCTACTTCTCGGTCGAAGTGGTCTTCGTGGTAATGCGACAGCAAGATTACATCAATTCTCGGTAGCTCTTCCAAATCGATGGCGGGGTTCGTTTGTCTCGTCGCACCGACGCCGGGTCCCAGGTGAACGTGATCGCCAGCATGTAGGAAATTGGGATCAGTGAGGATTCGGATGCCTCCCCATTCTAGGATTGTGGTGGCAGTTCCAACGAAGAAGAGGGAGGCATTCGTTGCAGCGTCTGGGGCGTTTTGGGGATGGATTTTGGTCTCTTTGGCGTCGGGTAGAGAGGTAGGAACATCGGTGTCGAGTTTCGTAGGTGGACCCGAGCCGTCTGGTGTAATTTGAATGCGCTTCATGCTTGCACCTGACATTGCGTTTCGCTTGGTGAGATGGTTATGGTAGATGAAGAATCGTATCGCTTCGTCTTGCTCTTCCGTAGATGCACTCTTGATTGTGACTTGCCGATGCTAGGCGTCTCTGTTCTATGTACTGGTGGGGAAGGTGTGCGAGCAATGCGAAAGCAACGGTGTAAGGGTAGGCAGGAAAAGAGAGCAAAGAATAGGAAGCGCATCTCGTCCTTGGTGTAGAACGCCATCACGTAACGCGCAGATAGCAATGACGACAAGACGCGGTAATCGTAAATACTGCAGGGTGGGCGGTGATCATAAGAACAATGCTCGAGTACTTCTGGAAACACATTGCCGCATCGCAGCTGCTGTTGATATACCTAGGTACCTCATCGTGCTGCATTTAAATTTGGGTGCGGAAGGAGGCTATACTGTGCCTGTGCCTGAGTACGCGTGTCCTACCTGTGCCACAAGGAAGAGCGATGCTTGCGAGTTGCAACGAGGCTGAGTTTTGAAGGTGGAGCTTCCCCGTTGAACTCCGCTGTAGCTGATGTTTCCTGAGATGCGGACCCCTGTCTAGCCAAGCTATCTGCATCGGGGATGAGCAATGAACACCTGGCGAGTCAGACAGAGGGCGCTTTGAGCATTGCTTCCCAAGTCGACTGGAGTCTGGAGCAAGATGACAAGTTATCAGACTTCGCAAGGGTGAAATACACTCGCTCCGCCTGGTCTGTTGTTTAATCAGCACTACGCGTCGCGCCGCCTCATGAACTCGACACGCGACCCGTTCAACCTCCGCAGCAAAACAGCATTCAAGGCACCCTCCGCCTTCGCCGTCCTCCAGAACGCCGCCAACAAGAAAGCCTCGCAAGCCGTCGAATCGACCAAGCAGGCAGTCGAGGCCACGAAACAGGCGATCCAGGACTCAGACATGTCCTTCGCCATCCCGCGCAACGTACCCAATTTCGAGAGCGCGCAACGAAAGTTTGAAGATAATGTTTGGAACAAACTACCGGGGAACGAAAAGGGCTTGCCAATGTATAAGGACAAGCCTTCGGGGAAAAGCTATGGATATGGCGGTGGTGCGAGGGGAAGGAAAGGCTTCCTGCGGAGTAAGAGGGGCATGTCGCTGATAGCACTGGTAGTGCTGGGGCTGTTCTACTGGTTCGGATGGTCTAGTGGTGGCACAAACGTGGGCACAGTACAAGACGAGAAGGATAGGGGCAAGAGCTTGTTATCAAACATAGGCGGAAGTGCTGCCGGAAAGAAGAGCAAAGTTGACTGGGAGAAGCGGAGACAAGCAGTCAAAGACGCCTTCCTACTGAGTTGGAACGCGTACGAGGAGCATGGCTGGGGTTATGACGAGTACCACCCCGTTTCGAAGAAGGGTCGATACATGGCTGAGCCCAACGGTCTGGGCTGGATCATCGTGGACGCACTCGATACTCTCATGATCATGAACCTCACCAAAGAACTCACGCACGCACGGCAATGGATTTCTACGAGTCTCGATTACGACAAGAAGCAGGATGTCAATACCTTCGAGACAACTATACGCATGCTTGGTGGTCTGCTGTCTGCACACTACTTGCAAGAGACGCTTCCGGGCCTGAAGCCAGAGAACTCGAACGAGGAGGACCTTTTCCTGGAGAAAGCCACCGACCTGGCTGATCGTCTCATGGGCGCGTACGAGTCACCTTCGGGTGTGCCCTGGGCCAGTGTGATCCTAAGAGACGCTAAAGGCGAAGCCTCGCACGCTGACGGCGGTGCGTCCTCCACAGCAGAAGCCACCACTCTCCAACTCGAGATGAAGTACCTAGCGTTCCTCACAGGTGAGGCACACTACTGGGATGTAGCTGAGAAAGTAATGAAAGTCGTGGACGACAACGGTGCCAAAGACGGTCTCCTACCCATCTTCATCTACGCAGACAAAGGCACCTTCCGCGGAAGCGAGATCCGATGGGGCAGCCGTGGAGACAGCTACTACGAATACCTCATCAAGCAGTACCTGCAGACCCAGAAGCAAGAACCAGTCTACCAAGAGATGTGGAACGAGTCGCTAAACGGCGCAAAGAAGCATCTCCTCACATACACGAAGAACAGCCACTTCACCGTCCTAGCAGAGCGACCAAGCGGTATAGAAGGCAAACTCCACCCCAAGATGGACCACCTCGTCTGTTTCCTACCTGGCACGATCGCCCTCGCTGCAACCGGCGGTATTCCCCTCGCCGAGGCACGCAAACTACCCACCTGGGGCAAAGCACAAGAAGAAGACATTACCCTCGCCCGCGAACTCACAAAAACATGCATGGGCATGTACAAAGTAACCGCCACAGGTCTCGCCCCTGAAATCGCCTACTTCCAGCTCGATGACCCGCCCAAGATGTACCGCACCGAGATCCTCGCGTCCAAATCCGAGCTCGACACCAGTGTTCCCGACGGCGAGGGCTGGAAGAGCGATTTCGACCTCAAGCCAGCTGATACGCATAACCTCCAACGACCAGAAACGGTAGAGTCGCTCCTGTACATGTGGCGCATAACCGGCGACGACATCTACCGCGAATGGGGCTGGGATATGTTTGAAGCTTTCGTCAAGCACACTATCGTAGAGGACAATGGCGGGTTCTCCAGTATCGGTGATGTGACCAAGGTACCTCCTCCGTCGCGAGACAACATGGAAAGTTTCTGGCTTGTAAGTTCTTTTCCCCCTTCGTTTCCATATTTTCAAAACTGTTAAATTGCTTTACTAACGCATCATGCAGGCCGAGACACTCAAATATATGTATCTCCTTTTCTCCCCCGACGACCTCCTCCCTCTCGATCAAATCGTCCTGAATACCGAAGCGCATCCGTTGCCTCGCTTCGACGCAAGCAAGAAGAGATTTAAGACGGGCTGGGAACGTATACCGCGGGACGACAACGGTAATCTTGTGCCCAAGGGCGAAGCTAAACCGGCGGAAACCAAGGCAGAAGACAAGACGACTTAGACGTGTTGATTCAGATAAAGCACTTTGTGGGATTCGTAGAACGCGCATCTATTGTTTTATGGGGTCTAGGATCTGGCAGCAAGCGTCTGGATACGTTTGTACATGCATGAGTGGCGCTATCACGTTGGTTAGTGGTATCTGTCGTAGACTAGACATGCACATAGGCTCGAATGCGCATGTATTCCTAGCCAAACTCGCGATATAGAGATGTTAAGATGCGTGTTCCATTAATACTATCAACTCCAGTGATGATGCCAGCAATTCGTATATTTGCGTAAACATAAAACACGTAAATCGTAATTCATAACCCCATTCAGTCCGTCTCCCAAGTGAGGGGTATCCTACGCTCGCTCACGTATTCATAACCGGGGATGCGGTGTATGCAGTGCTACGTTCACACAGGAGAACGAGTCCGTGTTCTTAATCTCCATAGCATAGGGCCCGGCCAGGACTTCCTTCGATACAGATCACAGCGGGTACTAACGCTCCTGTGACTGTTCGTCGCCTATACGTGGCGGGCTCTTGGAGTGGGCGGAGGGATTCCTAAACGGCGAGTGACTTCCTCTGCACAAACGTTAGCTTCTTCTCTGCAGTCGTACTCAAGCATGAGAAACTTACGAGCGTCTCCGCTTGCCCTCGTCTCTCCTCTCTTCGATGACCTTGAGCATAGTTCTCCGTCCATCCTTCGCGTTGATGTGTGCATCCCGCATGCTCATGCTAACCTTCTTGCTCGCATCGGCCCGAAGCAGCCTCTTAAGCAGTAAATGCCGCATGAGCACACAAACGAAGACGCCGCAGTCGCTGCCGTTCTCTTGCTGCGGACTATCATTCATAGGGATAAACCGCAGTCGTTTGCCCAACAGTTGTTCCAGCTTCATAGTCGTACTCCGCGCTTCCCGCTCGTTGGACTGGGTCATGGAGTCGTAGTGGAAGGACACGCCGTCGATGATGGACACGAGGAGGAGGGACCAGTGCGAGCCACCTTCGGCTTGTGTGACATCGGTGTTGTCATTTATCGGCAGGAAGACGTGGGTCGTGTGGCTGAAGTTGGGGAGGACTTCTTTGAGGGAGAGGGGCTCGGCGCTTTGCATGAGCATGTAGGACATGGAGGGGCGGAGGAGGACGATGGAGGCCTTGGGGAAGGCGTTGAGCTCTTCGCGCTCGAGGTATTCTTGCCAGAAGGCGATTGCCTGTTGATGCGTTAGTCATGACTGTGGTGGATTGGGAGGAAGTGGTATGCGCACATTGTCCGTGAGCCAGTCATTAGACTTGATACTGTCCAAGTCGGCTCGCGTCACTGTAGTCGTCAGTATGGTCGTTGATTAGTCAAAAGCGCATAGAAGCGCAAGTCAAGGAATAGGCGACGCGTACACACCCCTCACATCGTGATCTACTATCAGTCAGTCTTCACCCTCTTGCACTCTCTCGATGCAGACTCACAAGAAAGATAGGCCTCATCCGGACTAGGATCACCCAAGTGGCGCCTCGCCTTGTCGCGAATCCTCGAAAACGATCCAGGCATGTTGCACCCGGTTGCGATGTGACTCTATGGATGGATCGTGTGGCACCGGCGTGCCAGTTATTCTGTGCGAGGCGGTAACTGCCGAAGGACTAATCGAGGGTGCGGGCCTCGTGGGTATGCGGAAGGGTAGGGATGTCGGGTGTCTGTCTCGTTGCACTGCTGGGTAGACGCGCGCTCGAATGATGCAGATGCAGGTGGGTTCTGCGGGTGAAAAGCAGGGATGACGTATGCGTATGGGGCTAGACTGCGTGGGGGTGTCGAGGAAATAGTTCTGGCCGCCTCGGCACTTATACTCCTGGGGCACCAACACCTTTAACGCGAGATATCGCCGTTGCAAGCTCCGCGTTTCCGGTGTTGTGATCGTCTTCTTCGTTTCAAGCACGTGGTCTTGCTGTCGGGTGTTTGGGTTGTAACAGTCGCGTCTAAGTATAGGACAAAGCAAAAGCGGAGATGTAATCCACGTTTGTTTTGTTCAGTCTCACACTGTTCACAATTCCTTCATGTAGATTTAAAAGGTCAACCTGGGGCGGGTTGTAACCATGGTGGCAATCATTCAGACTTTTGCGATTTTTAAATGGTACACGCTTGAACCTTGGTTGACACGCCTTTCTAAGGCAGTTGTCCAACTATCTTGGCACCATTTGCCTGATCTTGCTTTCCGAACTGCTCTGGCCTCTGTACCTTGAACAGCCAGCCCTGCTTGTCCTCGATTTTTCCTTGCTGAATACCCTTCAAGGTCGACAGGAGCTTCTTGCACGCTGGGCCTGGTTCTTGTTGTGCCTCTGCGTATGTGAACTTGTCGTCCTTGGAAGGCAGAGTAATGGATTTGATAGGTACAAGAGCCGCCGCGGTTCCAGCAGCAAGGACCTCGTCAAAGGACTTGAGTTCGTCATAGGCGATCTGAAATTGTTAGCTCACCGTACCCATTGACAGAACATTTGTAGTACCTCTCGAGACTCAGCTTCCCAGCCAAAGGATTCTGCGATCCTGAGAACACTGTCTCCTGTGACACTCTGGATGACGTTCTTGCTGTTGGATGCGACGAGTTTGACCTTGTCGCCGTCCTTCTTTACGCCAATGAAAGCAGATGTCGAGAACTCATCAACAACGCTCCTAGTCTTGCTGTCCAAATGCAGGGTAATACCATAGCCTGCCTTGTACGCCTTCTCGCTATGCCGTAATACTGGAGCATAGTTGCCGCCGACCTTTGCCGATCCAGTGCCCTCTGGCGCGGCGCGGTCAAAGTCCTCAAGAATAACCGCATCTACTGGGTTTGAGCCATGGTAAACACCAGTTGGGATGCAGTAGACTACAAAGGTGTACTCCTGGGGTGGATTCAGGCCCAGTTGCGCCGAGCTACCGAAAAGCAGTGGTCGGATGTACATTGCGGCGCCTGTTTCATGTGGCGGTACGTACGCCGCGTTCATTCCCACGGCCATACTGCAGCAGGCGAGGAAATGGTCTGTCGGAACCTCAGGAATAGAAATGAAAGACGCTGAGTGCTGCATCCTCTCGGCGTTTTTGCTGGGCCTGAAGATGTTGATAGTGTTGTTTGGTGCACGGAAAGCCTTCATGCCCTCGTAGCACTGCATTCCGTAATTCAGGCCCGGTGCCATACCGTGGATTCGTAGGAATGGGTCTTCGACGAAGACTGGAGGGGTCCATTTTCCGGTCTCCTTAGAGTAGTGTGATTCAACATGGCCAGCGACTTTACGAAGTTAGGAGATACTCAAATGCGTTTTATGGATGACTGTGTGGTGGGGGTGTGAGAACGCTGCAAAAGTAGGCTTTCTAAGGTTGCCTACTCTTCCAAGATTGAACGCAGACAAGTGCTCAAGTTATTTACGGCAGGGTAAGCCTTACCTTCCCGGATCTTGAAACCCACGTTACTCCAGTCTGCGGTTGAATTAGCACGGGTCTTTGCGGCGTGTGGAACGTCCCGACGACCGGGGTAGCAATTGACATACCAATGGTGTCGACTGGTGGAGGAGGAAAGTCTGACATTGCTGTTGAATTTGAAGTGGTTTGGGGTGTCGTGTGCTGAAGTGCGAGTCAATATGCAGGTCAGTCAATTGGCGATTCCAAAGTTTTGAACGCTTTCGGAGGCTCAGTAAGCTCAGCCCTACTGCGATATCGGATGACGTAGCCCGGTAATATCCCTCGGCAGCCGTCGCAATGTATCAAAAGCCCACCCGCCCGCAAATTGTAGATTTCCCATGGCGGAGAGCCCTGACGATGTTGTTCCAATGCGAACTAGCTTCGATCGCGCAGACGTACCTGCAGATTACCCGCGCGTGGTGGGACCACTCGGGCGTGATGCTGCGAAGCCCCAATGCTTGGCGTTATCTGAGGCATCGCGTGCGTGGCCATGGATGGCAGCCTTTCACATTCTACAGTGAACCATGGAACGCTTCCTACCGCCCTAACACCTCGCTTTCTCGTCTCAGAGAACTAGTATACCTACTCTACAATGATCCGCATTACTGGCCTCCGGGCTAGATTCGTCGTCTTTGCCCTAGTCGTGTTCGCCCTCTGTTCATTCATTCTAGTAGGACCCTACAAGGTGACACCAGCACACTTAGCATCGCCATCGACCGAGAAGAAACTAGGCCGTACCAGTGAAGCTGTGCTCACAGGACATGCCATCGCGCCAAAACTAGAGAATGCGACGGCGAAGTACGTGCATCACGGCCTGCGCGGGCATCACACAGGTCACAGGAGGCAGGCTGACAAGCAAATGCAGGGCAGAACTCGGTCGCGCCGCGTGGAAAGTCCTACACACAACGTTCGCTCGTTTCCCCGAAAGCCCTACCGACGAGGAGCAAGAGGCGCTGCGGTCATATGTACACCTGTTCCAACGCCTATACCCCTGGTATGTCTTACACTGCTCGGCGTTCAATACATAGAGGTCACGCGCTGACTGGGATTTCAGCGGAGAATGCGCAGAGCACTTCGGACAAGTACTTGCCAAGTACCCTCCCCAGGTCTCGTCACGGACAGCGGCTGCCATGTGGGGTTGCTACGTACACAACATCGTCAACAAGCGGCTGGGGAAGCCGGAGTTCAACTGCGAAGACATAGGCGACGCGTATGATTGCGGTGTAAGTAGTGTCCCTGTACGAACCACATGTGAGACATGTACTGACCGCGCACACCAACACCCAGTGTGGAGACGACGATCCGACATCGAACAAAGACACAGCTGCATAAGACCCCGGATGATAAAGCGCTAGAGTGGCAGAGAGATCAGCAGGCAAGCGCATCGCCTTGAAGGATACACTTGACAATGTATCCTTTACGACCGCAAAAGCCCCATGTTGAAACATGCAGGTTGTGTTTGCATGCAGGTTGGGGTTGGATGGCGCAGCGGACTTGATGCGCAATGCCCGAGACATTGCGCTGCGCAGACGGGTCGCGTCTTGGTCACGATACATTATTTGCGGGTACCTGCTACGCCGCAAATGGCTGCTCGCGACCTGGGAGGGAGCCAATAAGCCAATAGTCAAGACGATAGCTGAAAGATATCGACGGAGCAGCTCCGGCCTTCCCGGCAGATCGCAGAGTTCGTCGGCGGGGTTTCACACGGCAGTGTCTCGCAGTGGCTTTGTGGTGGTGGGATGTAAACCGGACTCGAAATTGCCCTAGCAATGCCCTAGCGAATGAATGTTCAAGAGATCAGCCTTCGGACAGGTACAGCCCTGTCGCGAGGAGAGCCACCAAGAGGCCCTTATCAAGCATGATAGAAGGATGGTAGAACGAAGCATCGCACTCTACCTGCGACACTGTGCCCCTCTGGACCGTGTGTGATACGAGTGCGTCATGGCACTTTGATGCTCCAGGTCGGCGAGCCATTGAGAGAAGGCCCTGGTCAGCCCACCAAGCCCACCAGTTCGGCGGGCGCGTGGCTCAAGTGCAGCGATTCGCAGGCGCTAACGGGCTGCAGCTGCGATGCGCGGTCAGTTGATGTATTTCGGGAGAGTCGCGAGGCGCGCACTGTCACAGGGGCCTGTTCCCAAAGCAACTTAGCGCTGTACCGACTTTTGTTGTATCCCAAACAACTGAAACCTTCCCTGGGCCAGCGAGGGGTGATAACGACGCGGCGCCCCCTCCCCACACCGACTCTTCCATCCTCTCCTCCATTGACCGTCTGCCAGCTGTTCACCGCTCCTTGCCCATCGAAACCGCATTCCCACCATGGTGTCGTTCTCCTGCGAGGTACTTGAGCCCCATGTCCCATGTTTACCTCTCCCCCACCATGCGCCCCTGCCGTAGCCATGCATCGTATGCTGACTGTGACGGCTTAGAACTGTGGAGACGTCCTCACAAAGAAGAAGCTTGACGGCCACCGCAACCAATGCTATGGCGCGTCCTTTACCTGCCTCGACTGCATGGTGCACTTCCCGGGAACTTCCTACAAGTCCCACACGGTACGCATATGCTTCTCCTGCCCTATATGACGATCTGCCGGCCTCGAAACAACGCCTATCGATTGCTGCACGACTTGCGCCAGCACTGCGCATTGCGCCGTGTTCGATTTTTCATTGTTCAAAGTGGCTGACAGACGCGAAACAGGCCTGCATAACCGAAGACCAGAAGTACCAGGGCAAACTCTACAAAGAGAAGAAGAAGGGCCCGCAACAGAAGCGGGACAGCGCCTACCACGACAACTCGCAAGCACTCACGCCCCACAATGCATACGTCGAAGACGCGCGCGACGATGGCAACGCCGTCGCAGTCGTGGATGCCCCGCCTCGCGCACCCACCCCTCCGCCAGCTGCGCATTCGCTAGGCTATCATGAGCAGGCCGCGATTGAAGCGCCCAATGTCTTCGATTTCCTGGACCCTTCCTCGACGCCCAATGTTCCGAGAACGACGCACATCGATGAAGCGCGCATGCTGGAAGACAGTCAGCCGCCCGCATACGACGAGCAGTACATGCCCGCAATCGCAGACGTTATGAAGTTCCAGGTAGCCGATGACGACGAGTCCTTTGCACAGAACGGATTCTCGTACGGGACTGAGCAAGTTCGCCCTTCCCGTGAGCGTTACGACTCGTACGCTACGCCTGCTCCCAAGTCGAAGCACAACAGGACAAAGTCGGGCGATACCGATGTGGAGACAACGTCGAAGAAGACCGATCGCAAGCGCAAGCGCAATTCGCCCAGCGAGCTTGACATGTCGGCGATCCGCGCCCAAGAGGAAAGGGATACCACAATGGCCGATGCCCCCGCGATGCTCCACTCTGGTCTTACTGGAGGACTGAACAAACTCCTTGCCCGCCCTGAGTTCCCGCCTTCGCCAGATGACTCAGGTGACTACGTCAACTCGCCTTTGAGCCCGATGAAACGCGTTAAGCAGGGCAACTCCAAGGCTCTTATGCGCGCGCAGCGAGAATACGAGGCAGAACAAGCAAAGCAGCGCAAGGCTGACATCAAGGCACGTGAGCAAGCAGAGAAGAAGGAAAAGGAGAAGGAGAAGGACAGAGGCCGCGATCGTGACCGGAAGGAGAATAAGGAACGCAAAGAGCGCAAGGCCAACACTGCTCTTGTGAAGATCAGGCCTAAGAAGAAGCGGGAGGATTCTACCACAGAGGTTCGTCGCATCCGCCGCCGCCAATACTCGTCCTCGGTGTCGCCCGCACCGCGAGAGCGCAAGCCCATGAAGGCCATTGAGTACCACCGTTCGGAAACAAACTCTCCCGAGCCAGATGGCCAAGGCCAGCTTATTGTGCGCCCTAGTGGAGACGTCGCACATGCCTCGGCAGACTTCGATGCGCGCGCGGGGCTGTTCATGTCCTTCATTACCAAAGGACCAGACTCTGAGCGCGGCATGAGTGTCAACAAGGCTCTGAAACGATACCACCGCGAGCGCTCCGAGCAGCGCGATCGTGCGCCCTCCAAGGCGGAAGAGGAGAAAGAGCTCTGGAAGGATCTGCGCCTCAGAAGGAACGACAGAGGCGAGATCGTCTTGTTCTTCGCTCCCGCCGAGGCTTCCTGACTAGACGGGGATCCGGATCTGGACATCATCATACGCATGCGCGCGTGGTCTTGTTCTGATCCGACACCTAGTCAGGGATCCGACGACATGATCGATGTCTGACAAAAATTGGGGGAAAAAGAGCCTCGTCGAGGTTCGGAGTGACTTGGCGATCGGCCTTGTACGATACCAGTTGCTTCACACATTTCTTCCTTTTAGATGATACCCGACGTCAAGTCAACGGTTGTTTCGGGTGGGCTTGGTATACATGTACTCGTACATGTCTTGTTCTGGACTTGGTTCCTCCTGTTGTACTTTCTACATTCGTATGTCTTACTGTTCGCATGTACGTATTCTTACGGCCGTCATCTGTTTGCGTTGCTTGCTTTGGTATCTTTTGGCCAAACCACCTGCCCTAATATTCCTTGGGCTGGACCCACTCCGTCCTCTCGGCGTTGGGTCCTTCAGTATGAATTATGTAAACATTACTACAAGTCCGCGCCCCACGTTCGTTCTTTGGTGACAAGCTGTCGCAGTGACTGGTTCTGGTCGGATCGCGTTAGACACTTTGAGGGTTGAGTTATTTGCGCAATCGACGGCCTCAAGGATAGTCTACGTCAGTGACGTGCTCGAGCAGAAGGGGAAGTGATTGCGCAGAGCCGCAAAGACAAAGGAAGAGTGAGGCTCGCTAGCTACACATCTGTATGAGTGGAGTGCATGCATACAAGTACAAACTACTGCAGCGTCTAGCGCAGGGACAGCGTAAGGCGCAGTTCCTCTAACGGCTCGGTGATGGTCGCATGCCGTGATAGACCGGCATACAAGGCAACACGTCAGGCTGCTTCTCGCTTGGCAATACATAGCGCGTCCATTCGAGATGTCGTTTACTTAGAAGGGCTAGATAATCGCTTGACCCTGGCATGTCTGTTCACGACAGTCTGGGGAGGGCGTTAAAGAACGCTACCTCTGAACCGAGGTGTTTTCATCCCACGCGGCAATCTTGCCGTCGCGCGAGAGTTGCAACGACGTCTCCCCAAAAGGGTCAAGGTGTTGCTTCAGCTCGGCAAACGTAGGCTTTACCCTCAGCCTGCCCAGGCACCTGCACACCTGCTGCAGGCAATCGTCCTTCTGAACCCCACAGCACTGTTCGACAGATTGAGCACTTACCACCTCGTGGAAATGTCGAAGAGAAAAAATGTGTAACAACGCCCTGGTACACAGAGAGGCATACGCACGGCCGGAGTTTATCAAACTAGTCCCATCGTCCACAGCCACGATGGGGCGGAGTTTTTCCAGAAGCCTGCCTCTTCAGACATGGTCTACCAAATTCGCGCAAATGGGTAAAGCCGACATGCTGGCACTACGTCGCAGGGTGCTCACGTTGCAAGCTCTGATTCGAGCTCCATTCCATAGTATACAGCGGGGAGACGTAGCCGGCAAAGCACGGTGACAGGGCTATCACAGATCGAGTTGACCGGCCACCATGCTGCAGGCCCGCGCATGGTCAGATGGCACTGCCGACCAGCCCTAAGACATCATACCATTAACGCAAAGTTTCCAGCACCAACCGCCTGCGGCCGTTCACAGGCAAGCTCTAGTCATTGACTAATAAGCAGCAACAACGTGATAAGCCCGTTCACGACTACTCGTCAATTGCCCTGGTGGCCTTTGATGCAAGGCAGTCAAGTCCGCGCAGTCAGCCGCAGCACCCCAACGTTGCCCCAGCTTGCGCGTGGAATATAACTTTGGCCACCTTTCAGCCTGGAGATGTTCATTGATTTTACGCAAACACCACCCTATAACGCGACATTCTGACATTCAGTCTTGTCCGCGCAGTCAGCCGCAGCACCCCAACGTTGCCCCAGCTTGCGCGTGGAATATAACTTTGGCCACCTTTCAGCCTGGAGATGTTCATTGATGTTACGCAGACACCACCCTATAACGCGACATTCTGACATTCAGTCTTGTCCGCGCTTCCATCTCTCTTCGCTAACCGCATGAGACCCTCAGCGAAGGGGTGATCCTTACGGTCTTCCTCTATCCTCGCTTGCACCTTCGCATCAGCCTAACGCGCGATACCGCCTACCCAAAGCATGTCTCATATCCCGTACCTGGGTTCACCGAACGAAAGCTGGCAGGATCTTGTTGCCTGGGACGACGAATTGTACGACCCTTTCTTCCAAGGGGAGACCAACTACACGGGCACTCAAGAGCGCAGCTACGTTGCAGGCCACCAACTATCGGAAAGCTATACCTCTGAGCCTGCGTATCTGGTTTCAGCACCGCCCTCAATCGCCGACGAACCGCCTTCGCTCGAGTATACTGTTTCGGCCCCACCATCCATCCTAGATGGGCAGTCTTCATTTGAACAAGTGCATGGCACCTCTCTGTCCTTTGACACGATATCCACTTCTCCGCTCGTCGTACAAGCGGATAGCCAGTACTTCGGATCGTTTGGTGCCTGCGAAAACAGTCTCCTGTCGCCGCTAGGAACCATCAGCGATTCACCCATTCTGGACACACGATATGAACGTATTCCAGAATCCTTCACTTCGTCGGCAGGGTCCTTCGAGAGCACGGCTGAAACAGTATTCAATCCTCATGTTGCGGACTCATCCCATTCCTTTAGTGGCCTGGATATGAGACACTCCCGGCTGTTTTCGAATGTTGGTACATGGGCAGAGCAGCCACGGATCATCGAACCTATTGCAGAAGACGACGGAGGCAGATCAGAAGCCGAACCAATCCCAATCCCTCAATCTTTCTCACAGAGCTATAGTTCGATGCTGCCATCCTATCGGCGATCAGATGGCGAGTATGATCTACACAGTCGTAGTAGAGCCATCGCCATCCCGGATACTACACGTGGACAAAGCGTCAACAATCGGGCTACAGCGTCTGCATCGGCACGAAGAGCTCCTCCCATGCTCTCCGTATCACCAGGCACTTCACGCTACCCTCGCAGTGTTGCGCTGTCCAGAAGCGCTTCGCTCTCTCGCCGCAAAGCCTCTACTCCATCTCCTACGTCCGATGCCTACGGGTGGGTATCCTACCAACCCAATCCACTGACCAATCGTCTGGCCCCCACTAGCACAGAGGGTATGTCAGGTAGAGCGCTAAAAGGACGAAAGAGAGCTCTCACTGCTGAGCAGCGCCAGCACGCAGCGTTGATGCGCATTATCGGCGCATGCTCCAATTGTCAACGGCGGAAAGAAAAGTGCGACCCTGGTACTCCGTGCAGAGCTTGTCTTGATCACTATAAAGGTGATCTTGTCAACCACCCGTGTCGGGATCATACGCTCATTGATCTGTCTGCGGCATTCCTTTCTGACCGTCTCGGGTGGCATCCAACCGCACGACCCTTGGAGTCCTTCGTTCCGGCTGGCCAATTCCAAATCTCAAAAGAGGTCACCTACATCATTCCGCTGAACTTCGGCTTTGGTCCATCATTCCCAGTTTCAGTACACCCTGTGCAGCTCAACGACGACGCTCCTCTGGTACACGAACATATCATCTACTCATGGCCGCCACAGCCTTATACCGGTTCACCACACGAGCATGCCGTCCTACCAGCTGTACTAACAACTGATGCGCAATTCCAACTAACGCAAATCCTCGACTCCCACTTGTCGCTACTAGTAGCTCACCACTTCCGCGCTTTCCCACTATACTGTTCGCCGCTCCGAATCCTACGCGACATCTACGTTTTCTCGCGATCCCTCTCAACGAAATCTTCTCACTACCGCATACTCCACCAAGCACTCAAGCTGCTTGTACTTGTCCACATTGGCGGCGACATAACACTTCCATCACGCTCTGAGAGCCCAATGTTGGAACAAGTCATCCGCAGCACGATGAACATACCTGAAGACCTCACTCCCACACCATGCTTCATCCGCTCGCAGTTCGGCGCGATCATGCCTGCTCTCGCTCTGAGCTTGATGAAGGATGTACTCACATCACTGGAGCAGCTTCTCTTGAACAAGAACTGCGATGAATGGCCTATCGCCCTAGCTGTTCTCATTACTGTCTTGATGACGGTGGAATCTATCCATTACCACGCCGCGAAGCTACCGTACCACACCCGCTACGACTTCACGCGCCCATCTACTACGGAAGAAAATGTAGAGGTGGATGATCATGGTGTCAAAGAGTTACTTGAGTTTTACATCGCTTGCTTCTCTGGCTGCCACGCTAGACTCAGGCCGGACTGGGAGGGCGAGTCATTGCAGTCCCACCAGACGGGCACACCAGAAGATGTGTTTATCCAAAGCCTGCGCGAGGCTATCAAGAGAGAGGATACATCTAGCCATCTGATCAAGAAAGCTAAAGAGAAGAGACAAGGTGCCGACATGGGGTATTTCTTCGATCGGCTTGTCGCGCGCCTCTTCACTCTGAGGCATTAACACCCAGAGTTGCATTAACTATTTCCTTTTTCGTGGTGTTCTATTTATCTCTTCCCTGAGCGCATGGTCAGGCGGTTCTCAAGTTATGCTGGGCGTCGAAAAGGCTGCGATACCCTTCTTTGTAGACGACTGTACATTGTCTTCGTTTATGCGTTGGCGTTTTTCCTTTCTTCATTTACGACTAATGCGCTCACGACTATATCTTAATGATGAACGACCTCATGACGGCCTCTATTGGCATACTCGTGATTTGCCATAGTTCTTAGGGTATCCCGAAGGAAGAGCCCAAATTTAGACAATTCAAGATATAGAACAAAACTTCCTTGTGCTTCGTGCATCATGCGTATTATTATTCGAAAAGGATCATCTCGTTCTACTAATCACGCTTTCGCGCCAGACATCATGCCCGATACCGAGACAACAGCCCACTTGACACCCATCCACAACATACCGCACATCAATCCCAACACTACAAGCATAACCACAATCATGCGCCTCCGCATCTCAAGCGCGTCGCCAATCTCCAACTTGGCCATTTTCCTAATCTTCCTATTCAGATGCCATGACTTTTTCTTTTTCCCCGTCTTGGGCATCTCCTCGCCTTGCTCGTCTGGCCGCGGCCCTATAGCGTCATGAGGCTCTACGTGTCCGATGGTTCCTCTTCGACCCCATGTTGAATCGTCGGGGTCTTGGTAGGGTTCTGGATCGAGCCAGCTGGACGGGGCGAGATAGGTGAGGAGAGAGAAGCCGGGGGAGTGGGCTTCGGTGCGACGGGCGCGATTGCGGTAGTTGACGAGGAAGAGGGAGAGGAGGAAGGATATGAATAATACAGGCGTCAAGATAATCTTTGAGATTTGTTAGGAATGAAAGAGTAGGTTCGTCGTTGGAATTGGCTTACTCTTGTCAAAAGCGATTCTTGGTCGTCGTTCAGCTCGTTTGCTGGGGAAGATGGCAGCGAGGGTATTGGTGTGGTTGCGAGTTCCTCGAATGGGTCTGATCTCTTCTTCTTGTGTCTCCGTCGTGTAGATGGGGGTGAGGGTGGTGGGCTCGGTGGAAGATGCTGGTTATGACGGAAGTCGTGTGCTGCAGACATGTTGTTCATCAGAACGCGTGCTGCAGCCAATTGATTGTGGAGTGAGAAATGTTCATCCAGTGTTTTCAATCAAGGTACCATACTGAGCATCTGTGTAACAGGGCCTGTAGATCCTTTTGGTTAGAGCGTTGGGTTTGGAAAGATGGGCAGCTGGCAGTAAGACGGTGATCTTGCTGGGTACGATGCGGCAGGCTACGGATGACGTGTGGTGCCCTACTGTCCATAGGGCTTGCTAGCCTGCGCCCGACCGCGTTCCACGCAAGCGTTCGAAAACGATGTCATAATGGGTCCAGACTTTTCCGTCGACAGCGTACCCATCTCCTCCCGAAGATAGGTTTACTATGTCGTGAGCAAGGGTCGCGGGGACTCCCGTGGGGTAATATACGCGTATTGCGACGCATGCATTATCGAGGTCGCGACTACAGCCAAGTCGCATCACGCGATATTACCCGCAAACTCCACGTTTCGTGATCGACTCAAGCATTAGCATAGCCCCCGGCTAACCGCTCTTCGTACACCTGGAGATTATTCGCATCGTTCCTCGCATACTTCGCCAAATGGGGAACGGGCTCGAGGATCTCCGACTCGACCGAACCCCCGAGAGCCCGCAAACGCAAGATAACATTGTTGCCTGGAAATCCTGGCCTACTATAAGTTTCCGTGGTCAGCAGTAGTCCTTGTACGGCCGTTAAGCGGGCATTATTCAGCTTCATTCGCTGACCTAATACACGGACCTAACGGACGAAAGACCGTCCGAGCCTCCTCGATTTGCTTTGAAACCCCATCACTGCCAGCAGCTTACGTCTGACTTCTTGCTACCACTGAAGCCTCTTTATTTCTCATCAACGGGGTCCGTTTGTTCCTGCCAGAACAAGTTGCGGACGCGATAATATATCCATCAACTTCCGCGATCCGGAGTGCGCCGTGCAGAGCCGAGTCCGGACGAATTCGTCGCAAGAGCTAGGTTCGTGCGATCGGGGTGGTTGGAACACAACGAATCGAGATGCCCAAGGAGGAGACGTTACCGACACGCAAAAAGATGCGTAAGGGTACGCATAGCTGCTTCGAATGTATGTGAATCCAGTTATTGCCTTAGTTGAATAATCACTCTACACCACACTGCTACGCGTCACTATTGCTCTTTTCTGTTGCGTGCATCATCACGCCAACATCCTGCTCTACTTTATCTTTCATCGTCTTGATACTGTGGGCCTTTCTGATGGAGTTTAGGTCGTCGCCGCAAGATCCGATGCATCTTCCAGCCCGACAATCCGGATGTCTGCTCAGAATGCTTCGCGCGCGGCAGCAGGTGCATCGACCAAGAACATGCCAACCCGGAAGTCATTGTCGATCATAGGAAGAACCTCCGTGAGCGAGTATCACGACTAGAGGCCTTGGTCGACACGTTGCTAGAAGACAAGACTGTCAAGTCAGAAAGCCGGAGTCAGAGCCAGAGCTTAGCCGACACCTCATCACCAAAAGCACCTACTACTTACCACAAGGACACTTTCCCGCCGACTCCTCTTTCCTCAGGAGCCTCGTCCAACATTTTCCAATTGCCGAACAACCAGCGTGCTGCTTCAGACCGAGGTCATCACATACCTATCCTCTCTGTGTTCGAAGATGCAGTATGTACTTCAACACTCTAAGCTCTATCTGATACTTACTATCTACAGCTCAACGATGCCGAAGCGCAAGCGAAGGCCCGCAATTGTCCTTTGGAGCAATCAACACCAAAGCCCGGAGGAGCGGCTGACGATCGGTATACTATAGAAAACAGACACGACGATGACATAGCTGCTGGAGCCACCATCGCGCACTCCGCAAAACGAGAGAAATGCAAGCAAGCATTGATTGCGATGCTGCCGCCTTACGATCAACTCACCAAACTTCTCAACTCGAACAGTGACTGGTGGCAGACATGGCGGAGAAAATGCAGTGGCACCTCCGGTCCTGAGCAAACACTGCCTCAATTTGCTGCGCAAGCCCTGACGACTGGAAACATTGGCGCGATTGCTACTGTTGTCCTGTCAGTTGGAATCTGTTCATCGGAGGATGACGACGATGTTGAGCGCTACATCGAAGCTGTGGACCGATGGTTCTTGTCTGATGATGAGTATGCAGCAAGCTTGGAGGGCTTGGAGTGTCTCATCTTGAAGTCCAAGTGGTACGCGGATGTAGGTCAACCACGACGAGCTTGGATCGCATATCGAAAAGGCTTGATGTATGCCCAGCTCATGGTAAGTTCATGCTGTCGAAAACCGCCGAACTAAGACTAACTCATGAAAGGGACTGCACCGTAAGCGCACAGCCTCAGCACCACACGAAAGCATCTGGTGGGCTTTGTACCACGGCGACCGGTTCCTATCTCTCTTGTTGGGTCTTCCATACGGTGTCACTGACGCGCATTGCGACCTGACGATGCCTGATGTTGGCGACGGCACATACGTCCATCCCCTGGTCGGTATCACGAAGCTCTCACAGCTTGCAGGGAGGGTCATCGATCGTAACCAGGGAGTCGCCGAACAGTCATTCGCCTGGGCACTGCAACTTGACCAAGAACTGGAAGACCTGTGGAAGAAGTTCGACCCGGCATGGCTAAACTACACAGAGTTACTCGCCGACGCGGAGACCAATGCAGCAGAACTGCGAGAGCGAATCATGGGTCAGATTATCTTCCATCAGATCCGTGTGTACCTGCATCTGCCGTTCATGCTCAAAGCAGCATCGAACTCACGCTTCTCGTACTCGAAAACCGCATGCCTGAACGGCTCACGAGAAGTACTACGACTGTACCAGTCTCTGCGGATGGGACACATCCAGCCGCTCTACGAGTGCAAGGCTATCGACTTCATCGGTTTCACAGCTGCAGTTCTTATCCAAATCGGCCTACTCAACTTTGGCATGGTCTCATCATCTTCAGGCAGCGGACCTACTCCGAAAGAGATTGAAGAAGACGTGCGCCTCATCGAAGTAAGCATCGACATCTTCCGCCGCGCATCCAGCGAAAAGGGAGGCAAAGTCGCCGCTCAGTCCGCCGAGGTGCTCGAAAAGATGATGAGCAAGTTCAAGGGCACAAGCAATGAGATAGACGAAGCCTGCACCGGAGAGGCCAACTTTGTCATCCCGTACTTCGGTACCATCTCTATCAAGAGAGGGGGCCAACTAGTCAAGAAAGGCCCAGCCCCTCCTGGTCGTTCACCCAGCATGGGGAGCTCAAGATCCCCCGGGACATCAGCACAACTCTACACACCCACGTCGGAGAAGCCGTCGCGGACTTCTTCGGACGTCTTCTCGCAGCCCACACAGTCGCTTAATGTCACGCCCAAGACGTCCGTCTCCGCAGGTACCGCTACCTCGGCCTTCAACTTCACCGACCCATCGCCCTTTGTGTCGTACGACGGCTTCTACAACTGGAACAACCTCAACGCAGATGACGCATCGGCGACCGGCGCTGCTGCAGGAGGCACGTTCAACTCGCAGATCAACGACGACAGTATGAACAACTTCCCACTGCCGACGAACAACTTCTCATGGCAACATATGCCCATGGATATCGATCAAGATTGGTCTTGGTTCTTGAACGATGCGCAGACGACTCAAGGTATGGGTAACGGTGTGCCACCAGCGCCCACTGTACCACTTGATTTCAACGCACAGGGCTTCCCTGGCTTTGGCTGAGGGACGAAGTGTTGCACAGGCGTTTATGGTGGGTTCACATTCACTACGAGATACGTAGCCGTGTTCGAGAAAAGTATGGGGCCATGTACGATATCAAGTAATTGTGTAGATGGGTTCAGAGTTTCTTTTTGATATCCGAGCTGCTAGATGCTACTCCACTCTCGCTGGCAATGTGCGAGGCAATTGATCTTTCTATTCAAGAACATGGCCTGAGACCTTGATGTGTGCCTACAAAGTCCAGATAACAACCCTTCCATCCACACCCGTGGAACTGATCTTGGTGATGCCGCTTCCGCTCTCTTCAAAGCTTCGGATAGTGTTGATGGTGTTTTGGTGCACAGTCTTGAGCTTGGTGTCATCCGTGCCCGACTTGCCCTTAAGATCCATCTGCCTGAACATGTTCAACGCGCTCTCCTCACGCTGATCCGATAGACCAGGTCGGCTCTTAGCCTCCAGACTTCCAGTAAGCTGCCAGCCAGACTCGTCACCCTTCAGACGGTAAGCCTCACAGTTGTATCCGGCAGCGATGATCTCATCCTCAGAGCTCCACAAGAGCGACATGAAAGGCAAGACTTGAGTGCTAACACTGAGGATGGCGCGGGGAGCTTGTTCGGGACCGCTGGGGTATACGACGGTGAGAGTGCTGTCGTGGGATGCGAATGCGAGGGCGTTGCCCGAGGGAGAGAAGGCGACGCTGTGGACCCAGCCTGCGGTGTTGTTCAGATATTCGCCGCAGATAGTGTTGAACGGGAGACGCTCTCCCCATGCCGAGGGCTCCGGACGCGCGTCCACGTTCTTGATGAAGGAAGAGAGCACACGAGCGTGTCCGTCGGTAGATCCTGCGGCGAGCAGGACCGAGTTGGGGTGCCAGGAGACACAGGTGATGGTGGAGCGAATGGGCTTCTTGATGTGCTTGGAGACCCACCAGTTGTCCTCCTCTTCAAAGTAGCAGACGGGGATCAAACGAGCACCAGAGCCCACGGCGAACTTGGTCTCGGAGGGTGCCCAGCGGACACAGGTAGCAGCGCGGTTGATACGGAGGAGCACCAGTGTGGGCTTCCATCCCTGCGGCGAAGGCTCCCAAACGTAGGCGTTGCGATCTATTGCTTGCATTAGCTGCCTGCTCCAGCCCACCAGATAGCTCCGAGCTTACCCTGCGAGCAAGTCACAATCTTGCCAGAGTTGGGTGCAATGTCTACACCGGTAACTGTCTTGTCGTGACCCGTGAGCTCATCCTTGAGCTTGTATCCGCTGCCCGTCTTCTGGAAGAGGTCGACGTTGTTCTCTCGGGTTACAGCGAGCGTCTGTCGGTCGGCGGAGAAGGAATGGTCCGCAATGGGATGGTGGAAGAGGTGGTGAGCTTCAGGACCAGACATGATGGATATGAGGGTAGGCGTGCAATAGGAGACTCTCTACTACTGCCAATTGGTGTTTTGGGTTGCAAGCTGTGGAGCTTTGGGAGACTTGGTGACGTGGGGCTGCTGGCTGGCTGCGATGCTGCGGGTGTTAGCGTCGTCTTGGCTTTCCCGAAAATCACGGCGACTGCAGCTTCGACATCAACGCGGATTGGGGGATTTTGCTACGCGACGGACACTTCTTGACACAGTATGATATATGTCACCCTGGAATATACACACGGATGCTAACTATGTCGCAGAAACCGCCAGCATGATCCTCAGGCGCCCACTTCTAAATGCGACATCCGCAGTGTCAATACCGAAGACATGCGTACGAAACCTCCAGCACTCAATCCCCATGCGCCCGGTGCCCAAACCGATACCATTCATTCCCGATCACACCGCCTTCCTCAGCGCAATTGGCCGCGGTCTCTCCGCACACGCAACCAAGATACCGTCCTGGGAAGCCCTCTTCACACTCACATCGCCGCAATTGAAGGAACTCGGCGTTGAGCCAGCACGCTCGAGACGCTATCTATTACAATGGCGGGAGAAGTATAGAAACGGAGAGTATGGTATTGGAGGAGATTGCAAGCACGTTCAAGACGGTGTGGCAGAATTGAAGGTCGTTGAAGCACCAGTGCCGCCAAATCCCGAACTCGGCAACACCATAAGTCCCCGCTCCGCAGCTGCCACGGCAACACATGATCCGGGTACGAGGAAGCTGGTTGTTAATGTACCAGTCGGTGCTGAGGCGCCAGTCGAGCCCGTCGAGACATTACCCAAGGTGCAAGGCGTTATCGTCAAGGGTGCGAAGACCATCAAGGGCAGCTTTGTGGAACCAGTTAAGGGGAGCGGAGGTCTACGAGCACGGATACGACTGCAAGAGGGTATTTGGGAAGTAAGGAGAGGGCACAAGGTCGATGGTGGCGAGAGGAGAAAGGCAGAGGTGCGGGCGAAGCGCAGGGCGGCTGAGAACAAGGAGAAGGCGAGGTAGATCTAAGTGTTAGGACATGAAGTAGCAGATACCGATTCTTGTACAATGAATGTTATTATACCTAAGTATATGTGTACGACGTCAGAAGACCAGCCATTGGCAGGGTGGATGACCCGGGGTAGGGGCTTCAGCCGTAGTGGAACTATCTGACAATTCGCCCCAATCTCAAGAGGCAGAGAAGCTGGCGTTGGAGCAGCCCAGAGTGTCAAAGCCGACACATACACATTCCGCTGTGCTCGATAGGACCAACGACCGCTACCCTAAATACCTCGCTCATATTTTAGGGCTTCCCCTCTGCTCCAATCCTCTCAACTCGAAGGTGATTAAGTGCCTGCTTCTCTCTCAAGGATCGTTGTATGGGTTGCTATAGGCGATGTCATCATGACAGAGGGAAGAGGAGCATGGGAAAGCTTTCTTCGCACTCTTTTGACGCCTCGAAGAGTTCGTTTACAAAGAATGTGAAAGCGCATACTGTTGCGCATGCTGAACCGGTAAACCCTAAGACTTTTGAAGTTCTCTAGCCTCCATTAGCAGCTCACCTTGATACAACGAACTTAAGCCGTAACTGAGAAAAGGGCAGGTGCTGGACAATGCATAGATAAGTAGGGAGAGAGATGTAATGTAGCATCGCGATGGCGCAATACGACAGGGTCCATGAACAAAAATCTGCTTCCAAGTTAGCAAACCAGACCTCAAAGTGTACATCAAGACTGAACAAGTCGGTAACATCTCAGACAATAAGTTTTCGCACATTGAGACCACGCGTCCGGGTTCTCTGTTGCGAAGTATCTATAGAGGTGCATTCGTGGGAGATTAGGCCATGAAGCACGTCGTGTCATCCTGGAAGATAAGAAGGAAGGAAGGGGTCTACAAGAACACACGTACCAGGTTTCAATTGACAAGGAACAATATGCTGCCTGGTCATTCTCTCCTGCGTCCAGGTGAGGTGACATGCATGCGCATTCCCTAGTACCCGGTATGCGAGATGCAAGCTTGTACTAGCCGCAGGTGTGAACGCAGCTGCATGATGGCTGGAATGGAACCTCCAAGTGAGTGCCGCACATCAGGTAGATGTGTTAGTGAACGGGAGTTTGCGAAGACGCAAGAAAATTCCGTATGTTGAAGTTGAGTGTTTGTGTTGTGGTTGCCTGCCTTGATCTATGACAGCAAGTAGGTATGACGCTAGTCCTCATCACTAGCGCCACTCCGCTCCTGCGTCTTGCTCTTACCTCACCTGCAACAATCGAATAGAGGAGGAAGGGCTTACTGAACCTGAATTCGTACCAAGAGAGTTTCGCTATATCTGTCTTCTCTCATTTCGCATGAGAATGGCTAGTAGGCAAGTTTCAAGAAGTACCACCTCATACTCCCGAAACCACGAGTCACCCAGCGAGAATGTTTCTTCCAACCATCATCATACCAACACATGTCGTATCACCCATAGCTGCTTAGGAACCCATATGTTCTACCCAAACAAATTTCTCATCTAATATGTCATCCCATCGCTCGCCTATAGATCACGGACCGCGACATCCATAAGTCTCCGCCAAAGCCAGCTCTCAGCAACACAAAACACACAATTCACAACATTCCATGCCCTCCCCATGACCACAAAAACGCTTCGAGCAGATAGTCTCTCTTCGGAGATTGCAACATAGCACTATGCAGGTACGCCCCTCCCGCACCCGTTATATACGAGAGCCGAGAAGCCCTTAGTTCCCGGCCTCCCCTTTCCCACGCCCATCAGCTACGCCACGATAACGCCTCCCGCCCATTATCGTGACCGTTAACCGTTACCACTAACACAAACTTTCCCCCGCCACTAGGTTCGACATGTGAAAAGAGGGGTCACTCTAATAAAATATAATTCAACCAGTCTCGCATATGCAACAATGAAAGATCGAGACCGTGTTTGTTGTGCGATTATAGATTCTAAGCTCAGCTACTCACCTACCCGGTTTTCGCTTCCTCCCAATTGTCTAAGAGTAATTGCGTTTGTTATATACAAAAATAGATAAGGGAAGACAATTGATTGTATGGCGCAAAAATGAGCCTTTCCATGGGTTGAACGAGACAAAAAAGTGACAAACTCCGTGTATGCAAAGAACGCAAGGGAAAGATCGAAAACGCCGGTTGTGTATGCAAAGAGGCTAGGAAATTAACAGGTAAATGGTGTATGTTCAGCTCCAAGTCGCGCTGCATGAGTCTTCGTATATCATCGATCTTTTTCTTCTGGTGTCCCTTGTTTCTTATTCTCTCTTACTCTTCCATGGGTGATTATTGTAATGGGTCGATTATTTCTGTCTCAACTGTACAATACGGTATTAATACTTTCTGTTGACCGCCGCTGCTATCAACCACCACCAAGACTATGGACGGTATTAGTCTACGTGCTTTTGCCCGCTTCAAACACCTTGTTCATGAACTCGTCCACATCGAGTTCAATCTTCTTCTCGCGAAGTGTCTTTGCAACCTGCGCTGCGTCACCCTCCATGCAGCTGCCTTCCAGTATACTGAGTATAGCGACGGCAGCGCGTGGGACGTTCTTGTCGCCCTCGATGGTGTAAATGTCCATGATGCGCGCGGCGTGCTCAACGCCTAGACGACCGCAGAACAGTGAGCCGAGGGTATGGAAGAGGTAGTCTCTGGGTTCAACTCGTAGCGTCTCTAGCCGTTGAGCCAGACTGGGCGCTTTCTTCGACAGAACGTGCAGTGTTGTGGAGTAGGCGGCGTGTATGGCGTTTTGATCGTGGATGAGGAAGGACAGTGGCAACGGGCGGTTGAGCAGATTGGACAGGGTGACGAAGGCTTGCGGCGCGGCAAGGTTCAATAAGAGCAATGCGGCGATGTGATGTATGTCGAAACTTGAGTGTGGGATGTCCGGGCGGTACATCGAATAGGCCAGGCACACATCGACAAGGTCCCGATGCAGCGGCTGCTCGTCCTCCGCCGCTTGTGACGTTCGTGCGGCAAACATCTTGAGTTCGGGGAAGACTGCTTGGGTGCTTTCGACAATGTAGACATAGCGGCCTCCGAGCGCTTCGTGGCCATGTATCTTCACTTCTTTGCGTGCTTTCTCCAAGGCAATGTTGTAGGTAGCTTCTGTGACCTCGAGGTCGTTTCCAATCGCTTTCTGCCAGACTTGGCCTCGCAACCGTGGGGGGATTCCGTTCCACCACATCTTCCTGTGCGAGGCACGTAGCTCGGAGTTGGTCATCTCGGTGGCCCAGTTTGGTAGCAGTAAGCTCGACCAGTATTCAGCCTTGATGCGGCTGGCCTTTTCACGGGCCAGGGCTTCCTCTTGGGCGCGTTGAGCCTCAAGACGTTCTGTGATTGTCAGCCATTTATTGTCTCAGATAGAGCCTCGGAAGGCGCAGATAACTTACCGGCTTCCTCGATACGAGCCAACATGCGCTGGTACTCCTTGAGGTGCTTCTTCTCCTCCTTGGGGTTCTTGGGCGGAAGCCATGACGGTCGGGTGCGCGAGAGGTACTTCTGCTTCTCAACTGAGGGCTGGAAAGGGTCGATCAGAGGATCGCTCTTGCGAACAGGCGGGAGTGCTGGTTTTTTGCTCTTTGGCTCTGGCTGGCTCATAGACGCTGAACGCGTGAGACCGGGCTGTTGCCGTGAGATTTCTTGCTTTCGCTCAAACTCGGATTGGAACTCCTCTAGCTTCTCTGTGATCAACTTGGCGTCGGTATCTAACGCGGTGTACGTCTCGGCCCATGTGTTTTGCTGTGCGCCGGGTTGGGGAGACACGCCCCTGCTAGAAACGTTGGGTGAGGGGGTCCGCTGGGAGACGCGCGCAGAGGGTGCGGGCGATGTCCTCGAAGACGAAGAAACACCAGGATGCGGTGACATTAATGGCGGACTTTCTCCGGTCCATGACGCTGGCGACCGATCCTGAGTAGGGCGCGGCGAGATGGGAACATTCCAGATGACAGCGTCTTCAGGGAGCTCGTCGTCCTCATCGTCGCACTCTGCCTCCCTTTCTTTTACAGTTTTTCTTTTGGAGTCCTGCCACGACTGCCTCCTGGAGCCCAAGCCCGGGGACGGCAAGACATCGTTCCGCGAGCTCTTGCGAGATAATGTGCGGGGTCCCGAAGCAGACTTGTGTGTGTTTGAGGGGGATGGCGAGCGCGAGGAGCGCTGGGGCGCGGCAAGGCTCAGGCTGGAGAGCGAGGGGACAGAGGGCGAGGTGAAGCCTCTTCTGGCCTGCTTGCCGGGGGCGGAGAGCTGGGCCTGCTGGCGGACGGCGTGGTTGACCTGGCCCTTGAGGCTCGGGTACTTTTGCTTGGTGGCCCCCGTCAGGTCGCGGAAGGAGTGGGCCGAGTGCGAGTGCGGGAGGCTCCTGGTGGACAGCGAGGCGCGCGGGGCTTCGAAGAGGACGCGATTAGACGGGCTCGCAGGCACGGGGAAGGAGGAGGGCCCACCTGATGCTTCGTCGAGGTTGATGTCCTCAAAGTGCGAGAGGTTCTCCGTCGTGCCCATGAAGTCTAGCAGCGTGGACGAGTGGATGCTGGACGACTTGGACGACTTTGAGTTTGTGAGGTCCGGCGGGCTGCCGGGCGGAGCGCCAAACGTTTGCTGGGCATCGTGGGCGTAGGTGAGGGTGGCCATGAGCGGTCGGGGCGGTCGTCGCTGGGTGTCGATGCGGAGTGGTGTGCCAATGCGGTGAGGCAGTCGGTCGTGGTTCGCCCAGCTGTCGTCGCGGTCGCAAGGGGCTTTGATTAATGAGGGCACATAGCTATGCGCGGAAATAATGTACAGCGACTTGGCGGGCGAGATGTAGTGCACGTCGGCGTCGCAGTCTTCGCTATCGCCCGCTTCGTAGACAGGAGGCAGTCGCTGGTGATGCTGCACCGCCGGCATCTTGGTCGATTCGGCGACGCAATTTGCGGAACTCGCGCTAGCCCCTGATGTCGGGGGACAGGGATGGCCTCCAGTGGTGGGCCTCGCAGTGCTCTGGACCCGTCAGCGGCGCAAGATGCCTTGGTCGAGTTTAATTTCAAGCAGCCGTCGGTTCTACGTTGGGAATGGGATCGGGCATGGGAGCAGAGGGCGAGGTTCTGGCGATATGTGAGATGCAATCGTGCTTGAAACCGCAAAACCAATACGGCGCCGACTGAGGCAGGTATGCTTCTCCAGCCCGACCCTGGTTCAATGCGCCTAGCCAGGCGTTTTGCGACGCTGTCCCTCTGCTGCGAGCCTGCATAGTCGACCCCGGCTTCTTTGGGATGGGGTTGGTGTCCCAGCCGTCGCATCTACGCTTGACATCACGATACCAGCGTCGGCGGGCCAATCGCGTGCCGTCGAGGGCTGTCGCCTGCTCGACGCGAGGCTTATCAGGAGCAAGTAGTGGTCCGCCTATACACTACCGCGCCTTGCCTCAGTACTACCAGCGCTGCAATATGCAAGAAAAAGACATAACGACATCATCCTCTCTGCAGTCCTTCCGTCACTCCCGACAGCGCTGCAGCCAAGGCCCAAGGCTTGCAGTCGTGCCCACATGCCGCCGCTAGACGTGGGCGCTCGGCGTGGGCCCCCGGCCACAGATCCTTAGTGCTTTTCCCGAGTTCCTATCCCGTCACCACACTCGCATCCACACCTGCACCTCCCAACATCTTCGCTATATGCCTAGCCACTGCATTATCGCTGGAACCCGCTTTTGCTAGCGTACTAAGCTTTCAGTGCCAAGTTATTGCCTCCTCCAGCATGCGTCGCTCCGCCATGTCAGACATGCGCGCTGCCGAGAGACATGTCTGCAGCCAGGCTAGCAGCGCGCGATGCTGCGTCTGCTTGCGCTGAAACACCGTCTGAAAAGCTTTACAAGCCAGCCTATCCCTTCAATTAGCATCTGTTGGAAACCGGTAATACGAGCCCCGCCATGTCATCTTGCAAACCGTGGAGGCGATCTAGCCAAATCGCAGATCGTGCATCCACTTGCTGTGCAACACGGAAGCTTAGCCACACGTACCATTGAAGCTGCCGCCGCGAGATGACGCCCTGCACAATCTTTGCCTCTCTGCTGCCGCGCGAGCGTGAACGGCGCTGTAGCATCACATGGGCTAGTGCAATCATGTTGTCTACCGTCTCTGCAGTTCCCTCCGTCAGCAATTTCCTTCGCTAGCGTAGCCGGCGCAATCACGATCGCTCGTGGCGTGTGCCGTGCTCGCTTTCGTGCTATCAGACCATCATTCATTACCACGCCCACCCTCCCACGGGACAACCCCGCACGAGCATCGATGGATTGGGCGTTGGAATCTTCGCAACCGGAAAGTTTAGACGTACTGATAAGCAGATTCGAACACGTCGTTCGCACCTTGGATAGCGCGCGTGCGTACTCGAGGCACCTCACCGCCGCTTCAAGAAAGCTTTGATGCAAATTCGCTAGTACCGTTGCCACGCTGTTCAACGATGGATCGATCAGCATGGCCTTCAGCTGGATCTTGAATCCGCTATCAGAAATCAGTAAATTGTCGGACTTTTCACCCCGTCCATGGCCCGATTGGCCGGCGGTGCATACCGCGATCTTCGAGACTTACTTCAGAGCTTTGCGATGGAACGTTTGGCCAGGCATTTTGGTCAGATCTACAGTCAAAGAGTCCTCAATACCTGGTGCGGTTAGCATCTGAAGCCGCAAATAGACATTGTGCACGCAATGCCACCTACCGGTCTCTGTAGGGCGTTCTGTTTTCTTGCTGACTTCCAGCGTCGTCGTATCGATACAGACGCCGCAATACGGGAATTTACCATCTGAGCCGCTTGTCGCTATCCGGTCTCCTTCTTCTGTCGTGACATCGAAGTTTGCCATCGACTTTGAAGGCTTTATCACTACGCCGTATTCCGGGTGGCCTTTGTGCATAACGCGTACGAAGCGCTGAGCATACTCTTCGTTGATACTGATCAAGAGGAAATCGTCAAGCAGACGAAGAAGCAATGAATCTTCATCAAGCACAAATCCAAGCACATCGCGTTCCAATTGAGCGTAGAAGAAGTTGCACAAGATGCTCGATAAGACTGAGCCCTGTGGTATACCAGTCTTCTGGCGATAGAAGCGCTTCCCGATTTTAACGACATTTCTCTCGATATGCTCCTGTAAGAGCTGCATCAAGTCATCCTTGGTCTCGCGCCGCTGCATGTTGGTATTAACAAAGACGGTATTGGCCTTTGTGCCCGCCAATCTATCTTGCACGAGTTGGTGGAAAGGCGTTACTCTCGTCGCTGCCTCAGTATGCGGTATGTACTTCTTGAGAGGCATCGGGTCCACATGTTTACCGCCGAGACGCTGTAGCGGACCCAGGGGTGAAATCTCCACATGTTTGCCGGTGTTGTAAGCCTGGATCGACATGAGACTGTCGATCATACGCAGCAAGCGTGACTGTGGTATAGTGTCGAAGCAAGCCTGAACATCAACCTTAGCAAAATAAAGCCGAATGTCGCCGAGCCCACGCTGTCGCAACGATGCTTTGAAAGATGCAAGCTTGGGAAGCATATCTCCGACGGAGAAAAGTGAGCAGCCGAATTTATCGGGACGTAACGACTAATTCAAATTAGCCATGGTAAATTTGTCACCTCGAGCGACTACTGACCTTCTCATAAGTAATTGCATTGAAAGCTGGTGTCATCACCGAGTTGATACTTCGTCCGAGAGTCATAGTCCCATATCGCATCACCTGCTGTCTTCTCTTGAGGTTCATGATAGTCCGGAAACCCTGTTTCTTAGGTAGCAGACGAACGTTACTGAAACCAAGCTGACGTGCGGACAGCAGTCTTTCCGTACTGTCAGTAGGCATCTCCTCGAACATGTTCATCCGTAGTTCCTTCAAAGCAGGCTCTGTTAACATCCGCCAGATATCATGGCGGAAGTAGAAAAGTCTGTTCCGATGCGCGTTGGACTCCGTTACGTGGAAGTTTGTGCGAACCAGAGGAACGAGGAAAGAGTCGAAGAGCCAGTAGACGAACTCGATAAATATCTCCGTACGCTTGTCTATGTCCGACTTGGATACCTTGGTGTCGTCGTCTTGGCTGGGTGGGCGCAACCAAGCTATGTTCGTGATCTAGGATCTCTTAGCATAGCTCCATGCTCAATGTAGAGGAATACGTACCTGTATGTTCTGTGTAACCTGATGTAGATTAAGCGATTCGAATCTGCGCATGTCTACGAATTGGTCCACCCAATACATGAGGGTGCGCTGGTTATGCTCGTTGCCCCAGAATCCTTCCGGTATAACTTTGGATATGACTGCGCGGCAAAAGGCCGATACGTGTGCTGCTGGACACGCCAGATCTGTGAAACAGGTTTCTTGAACGGTGGGATTTCCAGGTGTAGGTCGCGCTTTCTTGCGACGATTGACTGGATCTGCGACTGATCGTACATCTGCCTTCGGCTGAAGTGCGCTCTTCCTCCAATCTGGCTTCGTTGACACGGGTACCCCCTATCTGAGTTAGCAGACTTTCCTATACATGTCATGGAGAAGAGTACCTCGATTGGACAGTAGTGGCGCAGCATCTCCATATACGAGCACCGCTGGTTGCGAACCCGAAGTCTCTCCACCAGTTTAACGGCGTCACCACGGAGTCTCTTTGGTATTCGCTGTTTCCACCTGGCTATTTCCTGGGCGTCTGTCGCTTTGGGGCCTAGCTCCCGGCACATGGCGGTATGTATATCCTTCTCGCGCAGCGTGTAGTCTTTGAACGGCATGGCTGTCTCACGATGATCCACCTTGGAAGTGAAGACGTTGTGCAACCCGAACTGACGCGGGAAGATATACCGCATGACATGCACTGTCTCTTGCTTGTCTTTTCGATCAGTTAATCGATTGAGAACATCTATGAATGGTTAGCCCCAATAAAGCACTCGAAGAACAGTGACAACGCACGAATATGGCGCATGCCAAATCGCACACCACCTTTCGCGTTGAGCGCTGCTTTCGCATACAGCATGCGACTGCGTACAAATGTAATAGCACCAGGCTTTTTGCTTTCAATCTTGAGCTGTGATGGTTTGGTGGGCGCTTCCTTAACCGCGTTGACTCTTGCGATGTTGCTCTTCTGAGGTTCATCCGATTTCACCTCATGCACAGGAACCCCAGACAGCTGATAGTAGTTGCCCATATCAGCACTGACCAAGATGAATATGGAGCACTCCAGAAGCATGTCCATGATAATGCGGTCGCCGCCCTGGCCGAGCAATGCGTGCAATCGGCACCATACTGGCTCTTTCAATGTCCTCGCGTAGCTATTGGGGAGACGTTCTTGCAGACCAGGAATAGATGAACTTGGATTCTCGCTGTTCCCGTGCACACGGCGATTGCTGCCTGCAGACCTTTGAAAGCCATGGCAGAGTAAGTGTGCTGGTTTGTGAGATGTTGAACGCTTGAATAAGCGCCATATCACGAAATCAACAATCTGGACATACTTAGTCGTAGTTCTTTGAGCGGAACACTATGAGGAGGCGATGCTTCGTATGACCTACCTCAGATTGTCTGTAGTATCCCGGCTTGAACGTGCCGCCTGGAGTGCTTTGCGATCGTTGCTGGGTAAATGCTTCGATATCCTTTTCACGCTCCTCACTGAAACTCGTCGTTTTATCCTTTTCTGGTAGAACGCCTGAAGTGCATACTAATGCTGAGTCGAGCAACTGCACAACGGCATTGTCAAGGTCGTCCGCGGTGTTTTTGTCTCCAGCGGGTAAGGCATGTCCAAGTTGCGAAAGCTTTCGGCACCTGTTCTTCGACGAGCTTGGAAGCCGAGAGAGCAGATACTGACGCAGAGTAAGGACTTCGGGATAGAGGCGTTGTAGGACTGGATGAGTAGCATTAACAGTGGTGGCCTTGGTGGATTGGTCATCGGCGCCCTTTGCTTTCTTGCGGCCGCCCGCACAGCTATGGACGCTACGTTTTCTCTTCATACCGTTATAGGCGCATGCATTGCATGCGTAGGCGCGTTGTTTGAGGCTTGTGGTGTGTGAGTGGAGCTCGTAAGGCGTGTCAATGGGGTTAGCGCTGACGCGACCGCACGCGTCGTCGCGTGACTCGAACAGGGAGTCGCATCAATCCTTGTCACAACTCGCGTACAGTCACCCAACAGCGTAGTTCATACTAGATCGAAGCATGAGATCATTACGAGCAAGTCAAGCTAAGCAACATGGTCGCATTTCGTGATCGCATTCTACCTATGTACTTTCCTTGAGTACTCAGGCGTCGGACGTGAGCATGTGGGTTTGAGGATCATCTGGTGCTGTACGGATAGTGTCCAAAGACCAAAATATCAATCCAAGTCCTTCTCTATCCGCGTTCGCTAAGCTCAGTTTACCTTACAGGTCTAAGCACCTCCCAATCCCCCATATTACGCATATCGTCCGGCTCATCGTCCATCAAATTCCTCCTACTACTCCCACCACTTCCTGTGCGCGGCGGCAATGCCGGCTTGTCACCGTCATCATCAATAAGATTTTGCACTGGTTTCCTGGTCAGATGAGGAGGCGGAGCCATTGAGCGTCTGGTTGACTGCGGAGGATATGCCCTCGATTCTTCTTCCGGGGGATCATCACGGTAACGTTGTGGAGGGGGTGCGAAGGTTGGTCCTGGAGAGGAGCCTTTAGAAAGGAGAGCGGGTTTCTTATTGGGGATTGGAGGTGGTGCTGGTTTGCGGAGGACTTGTGGTTTGCTGGAGGATTGTGTTTGGGGCAGCGTATTTGATGCGCGGTAAGGTAGGCTGCTGGGAAGGGAGTGTGTAGACGCGCTTGAGCCGCTGCGGCGGAGGTCGCTGAGCGAATCTCGCGTACCGTCTGAACCGAGGATTTGAGTGGCATGACCCGGATACAACGGAGCGATCATCTTACGAGCCGCGGACTTCTGCGTTGGTGGTAAACTGGTCGAGGGGCCGTTGAAGTCGACTGTGCGTGCTCTCTGTGAGCCGCGTGCTGGTGGTGGCTCGGGTCTGCGACTGCTCGGCATATGTCGAACATCTATCCAGTCTGGCTCTGGACTAGGCGTAAACGGATTGCTGGGTCGATTCGGGTTTGGAAAGTGGTTATTAGATGGCGGTTCCACGCGTGCTTTCGCTGGTAAACCTGTTGAATATGAGTATCCAAGCTATAGCAGGAAAGATGATAAAAGTACCGTTGTCGAGCCACCACTTCCTCCGATCTGAGCTTGCAGGTGGCAATCCTGGCTCAATGCTATCGTACCCAAGCAGATCTTCGTCGTCCGTCTCATCATCACCCAGACGGCCTGCCGCGTGGGTATCGCCAACCACTTCTCTTCGTTGTTTATACAAAGTAGCCTTCATGGCATCCTTCTTCTTTTCATCGACCCTTTGCACCAGTATCTGGAACGTAGCATAGACCGGTCGGTGGTCAGAGAAACGAAGTGGTGCATCGTTGTAGTGGATTTGTCGGATGTTATCACCCTTGCGAAGTACACGATCACACCAAGCGGGAATGCGCGCTTTCTCGGATGTATCGTATTGGTTACTGTTGAGGTCGTACTTGTAAGTCGGCGGGAAAGTGATGCGGGCCTCGGAGTAGTACGGAAAGGTCAAGCCAGCTACCATCTGCAGATTAAGCTGCTTTTGGTTAGCTATAGTCCATGCAAGTAAAACGTGACTACTTACCTGGTCGTTGTCGTACAAGGTCTCGAGGTCACCAACATGGCACAGCCGTTGCACCTTCTCGTTATTCAGGCCAATCCGGTAGTTGAAGTCGCCGAGCCATATTACAGTGTCATGGTCTTCAATTGATCGGTTCCTTTGAAAGCGTAGGCCATGGCTAATAGTCTTATAGTCGCGGTTGCGCTCTTCGTAGTTGGCAAAACCAGCCGCGAGATGGGCCGTGACAAGGCAGATTGAGGTATTGGCGTACTCAAATCGGATAGCCACAGCTCCTTTGTTACCAGCCATACCGGACATGCCAGTCTGGAGTATGTATTAGCGCAATACGTAAGATGAAGTAAGTATGGACATACCTTCTTCAGAGCGCCTTCGACGTTCTTGATATGCGTAAGGCAGTCGGCCCGGACAAAGACCGACAAACTCGCACCCACTAACTGGCCACCTCTTAGAATAACATACTCGTCTTTTCTGTGCTTCTCGGCATTCTTGTTGAGACACATTCTGACAGCTTCCTCCCAAGCCTCGCGTCTGTCTGGGTCTGTCGACATGATTTGTTGAGGGCTTAATTCGACAATCTCTTGAAAGCCTACAGCTACTATTTCGGGGCACTGCTGTGATGGATCGACATCCGGGCATAGCCAGGGTGAAAGATCGCTCTTTATGCCACTCGTTTTTCCGTTCAAGTTGAATGTTCCGACAAGAATATTGATCATCTCGGTCTCTGAATACTCGGCAGATCGTCGCGCAAGCTCTGCGACCACATAGTCGTTGAGCGGGTCATAGAGATGCACTGGAACCTGGCCAATCAGTCTTCCAAGGAGCATGTCAATGGTGTTCTGCCGCCCTTTATCCGCAAAGTTGTTAATGTACATTCGGGTGGCGCTCTTACGAGCGTCTGCCAGAGCACCGGCAAGCGACATCTTTCCAGATCGCGTAAATGAGGACTTCAGCGCTCCAGTTCCCGCATAGATCTTTGAAAGAGCATCGCCATTGTCTGCCCACATACTCGAATGCCTGACCCAGAAGTCCTGACTGGCTCGAAGGCCTTTGTGGCTCAAGAAGATTTCGAGTGCCATCTTGCTGATGATGGTTTGCACGAGGTTCGTTCGATCAAGGCAATCCAAGCAGTTTGTTCGGAAGATCCCCTCCTGCTGCAGTATGCTCATTGTCCGGCGGACAGCGTAGTCTTCTCCATTGTGTCTGGCCACTTCTTCAACATCTTCAGAGAGATAGTACCCGAATCCTTCAGCAGAACCTTGGATCCACTGAGCAATCATACTAGCCATCTCATAGCCACCGGGTCCTCGTGTCTCGGCGTGGAAGTCATACTCCGTAAGCTTGATGAGGTCATGCTGTCGGTCGTTAAGATTGCTTCCTTGGTTCAACGGGCTATTCCTGATATGCCCGCGATATCTATGCGTCAACTCTAACTCATTCTGCTTTTCGTTGCTCAGCAGGTTTACAACATGAGTTGTGCCATAGCTGAGTTCCAGATTATCAAAGTGCCTGTCAAATGCGGGCTGTGTAGCTTCCGGCGACCGGGTGATGGTAATCTTTTGTTGGTTTGGGAGGAGACCAGCCTGCTGTTCCCAGAAGATGGGTACACTTCCTCGCACCTGCACATAAGAGAAGCAAGCTCCCGACGGCGCCCAGTATATTGTTTCGCTTTCCACAAAGTTTGCGACATTCCCATCATCATCGATACCTCGCGAGTTGAACCTTGTGCCCGCCCGCTTGCAGGATAATCTTGAGATGAGCGTCATGGACGACGGCATGCCTGAGTCCTGTACCCTGATGGGGGCGGAAGACTTGGGAATCGTAATGGTCAGTGCGAAACCGCGGATGGCAGATGTCAGGATCCCCGAAGCATCCAGAGCGTCCTTCTCCCTCGGCGCAAGGCGACTCCTAAAGTCCACCAGTGGCTGGATCATGTATGAGTTCCATAGAAAGCCAGCGTCTAGACTGTCGATAGAAACGGTTGCGGCATCGGTTGTGCGGTCTTGTAAGCGTCTGGTGAGGTCGAAGTCTGAGCTGTAGTAGAAGGTTCCACTGCTGAGTATCTTCTTGAGCGCCAGACACGGGTGTTCCATGGGCGATTGCTCCTTCCTGCCACCGAAGCCCATCTCATATCCTTCGTCATCGATCGTATCCGTGGGGTAGGGGTTGACTTCGTCGTTGAGCAGGGTATCGTAGCTCGTGCTGGTCAGGCAGTAGAAGCCGACCGAGTATATCCTCTGCACCGTCTCGCCAGGCCGTACTGTCGCCACCTTGCTCGCGCCATTGACGACGACGAGGAAGACATCGCTGTTGACGGTGATCAAGCCCAGTGTGCCGTGTACGTTGACCGAATGCAGCGCGCGGTAGTCTTCTAGATCGATTTCCTCTAGCCGGGTGAACTCGACCATGCAGCGCGCGACGCCGGCGCTATTGCTCCCCAGTGACGTGGACGAGGCATTGGGGTTGCCCGACTGTTCGGTGGTGGACGAGCTGTGTCGGAGGACGAGGGCGTGGGTCGAGGTAGCGAGGGCGATTGCGCGGTGTGGGTAATCTTTGATCAGGACACGGATAGACATGGTCGGCGGTGGACGGGGGCGGAGGAGGAGTGCGCGGGTGCTTCGATCATGCTCGGGGTTCTGCTACACGTCAAGGCAGTCAAAGCGTTTGCGCAAGTATGACGGTCGCGGCAAGTAAGCACGTGTGCTTTGGCGGTTGCTCTCAGCGCGCAGGATTATGTTGGCCTGGATGCTGATCGCAACCCTAGATGTACACCACGCGACTGGTGCCCGATGCTTTACAAGGCTGCCCTGACTATCGCTTAGGCGTACGCCGGCAGCCAGAACTCGACACTTGGGCTGAGAAACATGTGGAGCTGATTCTCTCCATCTCGGAAAGTGCGGCGCGACATCTTTGCTGGTTCGTGCATCGCGTCCAGGTGCAGCACAACTAAGTCGTGACCTCATAGCACGAGCAGTTGAACATGAAAGTAAATTAGTTTGGATAAAAAGCTATAGACAACCGCACCATAACTATGAACAGATGCTGCAAGTCCTTCAAGACATAAGTAGTGATATCAATCGTAAGCCAACAAAAATGGGGTTTCCAAACAGACACTCATCTCTGCCTGTACGCAACTCTGGTGTTAGTTTCCGTGTAGCTGCCCCTGGGGTCTTCATAGCCGCCCCGACTGCGACTGCGCTGTCTGCTCCTGTCGCGCCTCTGGTATCTTTCATAATGGTCGCTCTCGCTCGACGCCGGCTCGACGTATCTGTAATGCTCGTAGCGAGGGTTCTCGGGACTGTAGTTGCGTTCGCGCTCACGCCTGACCTCTCGCTCTGTATACACATACTCGCTGCGGCTAGGGCTCGATGAACGAGAACTCATGCTAGACCTGGGCGAGACTTCGACGTAGTGTGCACCGCCATGGCGTGACTGGGTGTGGTGAGAATGGTGAGAAGAGATGTGGCTAGGCGGTGGGGGTGGAGCCGGCATGGGCGCCGGGGGAGGAGGCTGCACGAACACAGGCACAGGCTGCGGTGCGGGAATCTGGAGAGGCTTTGGCGAGGGCACCGCGACGTAGGATGCTGAGGGCCGTGGAGAAGCCTCGTGCACAATCTCGGTGCGCGAATAGCGGCGCTCGATGTCGCGCGATTGGCGTGATGCGCGGCGACGGGGCGGGGAGCGGTTCCGCTGGACGACGCGGTAAGGGACGATGTGGTCCTCTTCCGGCTTGACTTTGACCAGACACATGGCGCTTTCACCCTCGGCAGGCTATGCAGTGACAGCGAGGCCTCAAAAAGTGGGAAGCTGCGACTGCGATCGCGATGTGATTCGCGCGACGATCAACGTGGGGTTCGATCGAGGGCGGGACGGGGCGCACCACGACTGAGTGAGAGGCTCAGCGAGCGCAACGAGAGCTGGAGAAGATGGGCAGACAGACGCAAAATGAGCGGCACATGAAAAGGCCACCAGAGGCTATGTATATGTCCTACAGATCGGGCAGCCGGTGCCCAGCCACACAGCTGACCCCCATGTCGATTCCATGCTGCTCCGCCTTGGAACTCAGCATGCGAGTGTGACGATGGGGTCTGGGCTTTTCTGACAGCTGAGTACCTACTAGCGTCCTGGTCACCCTGGTTAGCCTCAGGTACGGACGGAGCCGCCAATGTCAACAAGCAGGGCAGAGTAGATAAACTTCATATCGCAATAGCCGTCTACACTCGTGATTATCATGCTGCATTTCACATACGACCATCAGACATGCCGCCACTTTTCCCGTCCCAAAATATCATACAGCCTTCACATACGCTGTTCACTCTTCCACAGGTGCCGTGTGACTGCCCGTCATGCTACCTCGCTCTCAGGGTCCCTAGCTAGTTTCCCAGTGTTACTTTCTAGTATACATGGGAGTCTCTGGGCGGGCCGGGCGGTGTAGGCTTCCTATCTCACTTCCTAACCAAGGTGCTTGCTGGAGTTAGGCCATGTCTACCACTAGTCGTCCATGGGCTTGTCTTCCAGCGTAACACCTCTTGGCGCTGCTGTGTCGTCATTCCTCAAGCTGCCGGTAGAGTCCCGATTGCCCCTCGTCAAGCTGCCTGCATGTTTCCGTGGGAAAGGCACCCGGGTACTTGATGGCGCTGGGTGCTCGGCGGGAGCAGGAACAGGAACAGAAACAGTTTCAGGCTCTGTTGTACCATTGGTGGTTGCAGTGACTTCTTCGTTGGTAGGGCTGTCGTCGCTTCCAGGTACTTCAAGAGAACCACGATCTCCCTTGCTCCTTCGCGTTTCGGTTGGTGACGATGTGTTCACGGGAAATCGAGTCTGACTTCGGTCACGGCGATGCGAGCCGGAGACACGCGAACCAGGTGCTGGTGATACCGCACGAGGAGAGCGTTGAGCTGCGATGGCTCGTTGGCGCTCTTCCATGTTTGCTCGTCGGTTGCTCTCATCCGTCGAGATCGCGCGTGGGCGCTGTGCGCCCGAGGCTGAGTGTGTGAGCGTGCTCGCGCGCTTCAACTCTCCAAAAATGGCATCCTTGTGCGCAAAAAGGTCACGGACGAGGCGGTAGCTGTAACGCTCGTTCATCGTCAAACTCGATTCTTGCCTTGGCCTCAGGATGCATGGCGCGAGTGCATTGGCCAGTGCTGTAACATAAGTCTCGTCGGCCGATGTCAACTCAATGAGACGAGTGAAGTGTGTGCAGATCGCGTCGAGCGTTGCGATGTTAGCGAGGCGGAGTTGGCCAAGGGTAGATTGCAGAACAGAGACCCGAGTCTCTTCGGAGACATCTGTAGCGGTGGTGCTGTAGATGGTCTTGACAATCTCGTAGACGTGAGAAGAAACCAGTGAGTCTGTTGCAATTAGCAAAGGATCTGATGATGCAGAGTTGACACCTACCAGGAAGTTCCAACAGGTAGAGTTTGAGGACGCTCGCAACAATCGGTACATCGTACTTCTCGAGTAGTTCATCTGGGAACCTCTTTCCAGTATTGATCTCAGCTCGGAGGGTGTGAGTCTGCGCCAGAGGAACATCAACGAGCCAGATGCCACGGCGGGCTTCGTCACCCTCCAAGTCGGGGTAGTGGTTATCTAGGAAGGTGAGAACTGTCGTAATGAGTACCGGAACACGCTTCTTGTCTGAGCGAGCCCGAGCCTCCAAATCTACACCGAATGTTTGTTCTGTGATTGTTAGTATATATTTGCATCTCGATATATATCGTGACGTACCGTCTACTGAGTTGTAGTAATTCTCATAAGTCGTGACTCTAGGCACGAATGGCCCTGTCCTGTAGTTCTCGAGCATGTATCGGAGATCGCCTAGGGGCTGAACTGTCTCCTGGAACAGCATCATCTTGTCGACTGTGCTCTGCAGACTGGGGATGACGTTGCTGACGGCGCCAGAGAAATCCAAGATGACTGCCTTGATGGCCTTCAGCCTGTCCAATTCGCAACGCTCCATGAATTTGAGATGATCCACCATAGCCTCTTCCAGGTTGCATCGTAGCGAGTCAAGCTTCTTGACTGATGCCTTGTAGCGCTCATCGGACTCGTGCGCTTCCCGCCTGAGCCTCTCTGCTGGCGTCTCATTCGGGTACTGGTTGTTGAGCGGGTTCCACCCCTGGAGGTATTCCTGCACGGTTGAGACGGGCGAGTCCACGGCAATGCTGTCGGCTGAGGAGCTAGACATAGTGGTAGAAGAGCGGGCGAGAGGCTGCTTCTTCTCAGGCAGTCCGGTCACCTGGAACGTCTTGGGCTTCCATTGGTAGTTCATGCGGGAGCTGTTGGCGAATGTGTTTCCCACGTTTCCGACTAGGCGCAGAAAGCCGTGTGCTACCAGGTCTTGACCAATGCGCTCGGCATAGCTCACGGTGGTTGCTGCCATGTGCTTCTGGATGTATTCGGTGATATCGGCACCGCTTGAGCAGTTCTGGTAGGTGCCGAGAATGGGAACCTTGACCTCTGCAATCTTGATGTTGTCCAGCATGTGCGTGAGGATCTTCTTGATCTGGTCGGGCTGGTACGTCTCGTCACCAAGATCAATGGGTTCCTCTTCCTCATTCTCCGGCTCCGACATCTTTATGGTGGGCACCTTCATCTTGGGGCTCTGTGCGGCCTCGCTCTGGGGGTCCTGGAAAGCAAGCTTGTCCTCCTCCTCCAGGTCCTCTACAAGCCGGCACTTGTTGTAGTATTGCGATCGGTACTTGCGGACAGCATCGGCCTGTCGGTCGTGGATCTTGATGCGCGATTGGAGGTCGTCCTGGGAGTTCTGCACGCGGGCGGCATGCGCTTCGCACCAGCGACCGAACGGGTTTACGACAAGCTCGCGGATGTTGGACGCAATCTTCTTGTGGTTTGCGGCCGCTGCCTCCATCTCGGTGCGCACGCCCTCGTAGGCCTAGTACCAGTTAGCCTGGAGTTGTCGCCGCGTCTCCTGCTCACGCACCTTGCGCACGCTTGCGCCCTCATCTCTGCTAAAGCCCCCGCCTATGCGATCTGTGGCTGGTGTAATCGAGGACAGGCTGTTTCCGTAGGCCTCCTCGGCATCGGCTCGCATGCGGGCCACGGTCAGGATCTGCTGGTTCTCCTGCACGCCCTGCTGCAGCTTGCCAAAGAGGACGCCCAAGCCTGCGAGAGTTAGCCCGCGCGGGGTGGTGTTGGGTGCGCCTGCAGCTTACCTCCGGCATAGTCGCTCGACCAAAAAGAGGCCGCAAAACCCGTCGTCATGACGGCGTGTGAAGTGGGGTATCAAAAAGAAACAACCAAGTTGGGTACTGGTACGGGTGTGGTCGGTCAACGGCCGTAGTGAGCGCGCGGAGAAGTGAGTCTGGGGAACACGCAAGCGCAGGCCCGGTGCTCGAGCGTGGGTGACGTCGCCCTACAAAGAGGCTACTCGCGTAACGGGCAGTGCGTCGTGAGTGGGCGCAGCGCAGTGGTACTCGACACGGGCGGCGGCGGCGGCGTCGGGGAAGCGAGGGCAGTGACTGACTGAGGCACGTCGGTGTCAGGAGGGTTTTGCAGGCCGCAGCTGGGGCACGACTGCAGAAGAGCTGAGAGCTGAACGATGTCTCATGTACCCCTGCATGTGGCCGTTTGTCGTGACAGCCCTGGCACCGTCAGGCAAGCCTACCAATCTTGCGCGCTTCCGACATTTCGCCTTTAGCGGACGATATAAATACCCACGCAATTCACCGACCCCCAAGCGCGGCCCCTGCATACGATGTGGTAGACTAGTCCGAGCCCGCGCCTACTACCGTCTATGCATCATCGCCAGTCGCTGGGCTAATGCTGTCGCCCTGCCAGGTCCCCTAAAGCACCAAGTTACTGCTCCGAACACTGACAGACGCGACGTCTGCGGGGCTCCGTCATCACTGCCTGACTAACCCTGCACGCGGAATAAGCCTTATTACAGGCCCATTCAGGAGAAAGTCACGTCTCCGCTAATCATTCACCCGTCTTACATACTCTGCGCAAACATTCGCCTTGGCCGTCCAGGTCAGCCCCGCCATCAAAACTCACGCCTCGCAGCGGGACCGAGATCTCGCTCGGCAAACGCCCCCGGGTCCACGCACCTCTTTTCCCTATCATGGCTCCAGCTGCCTTTGATGCCAACACACAACTCAACTATGCCCGCCACATCAAGTACTGGCGGCGGAACCTGAAGACTCTGCTGCCGCACTTCTACACCAGCAATGACTCCAATCGCATGCTATTGGCCCTTTTCACCGTGTCCGCTCTCGACATTCTGGGAGATTTAGACGCTGCTTTGTCAGCCGAGGAGCGCCACGGGCACATCGAATGGGTCTACAGCTGCCAACTGCCTGAAGGTGGCTTTCGCCCGTGGCCAGGGTCCAACTACGGCGAGCTCAGAAGTGAAGAAAACAAGAACTGGGACCCTGCCCATGTTCCTGGAACTTTCTTTGCCCTCTTGACGCTGGTCGTGCTGGGGGATGATCTGGAGAGGGTCAAGAGAAAGGAGATCTTGACATGGCTGGTCAAGATGCAGAGACCCGAGGGTAGCTTTGGAGAGACTTTGGGCGATGGCGATGATGTCCATGGCGGCAACGACTCAAGATTCGGCTACATGGCTACAGCTATCAGATGGATACTTCGAGGCAACCTCGAGGGACCGTGTGAGGGTATACCAGATATCGATGTTGACAACTTCGTCACGTGTGTCCAACAAGCAGAGTGCTACGACGGAGGCATCTCGGAATCGCCCTACCATGAAGCGCATGCGGGCTTCACCTGCTGCGCCATCGCTGCCCTGGCTTTCTTGGATCGTCTACCCTTACCTCCATCACAAAAACCGGACGGTGTCATCCGCGGAGTAACCGACGTCCCAAAGACACTGCACTGGCTCGTCTCACGGCAGACGCTGACTCTAGACGAAGACGACGGCTTGGATACTATGAATGACGAGACAGATACGTCAGAAACCTGCCATGACGCGCATACGTTTGTCAAGCTGGGCGCCTACCCATCAGTACAGGCAAAAACCAACACAAAAGGACGGCCTCACATTCACTTCGAACTCGAGTGGGTTGGAGTGAATGGTCGATGTAACAAGGTAGCAGATACATGCTATGCTTACTGGACCTGCACACCCTTACAACTCCTCGGTCATCTAAATATTGTCGATCGGCAACCGATCCGGAAGTGGTTACTAGATAAGACGCAACATCTCGTGGGGGGATTCGGCAAAGTCACAGGAGACCCACCTGACATGTATCATTCTTTCCTAGGCCTCATGGTTCTTGCCATGTTTGGAGAGACTGGCCTTCAGGACGTTGACCCCGCTCTATGTATCACGCACAAGGCGAAGAAGCACCTGGAATCACTTTCGTGGCGGAGGAAGATTCTAGGACTAGATAAAGAGTCCAATGGTGCAAATGCTCCATCACAAGAAAGCATTGGCCTGGCTGGTGAAAAGACGCAGATAGGTGCATAGACGCATGGGAGTCGCTACGCCCAGCACGCATCACTGTCGAAGGCTGGACGGACCTACTCAGCCATCAGGATTCTAGAACAATAAATTTCAATTGACCGGAATGCAATCAGACTGTAATCACATCACGGCCCTGCTTTCCAAGGTTCATGGTAGTCCCCAGACGGCGTAGCGCCAAAAGACCTCGGCCCCACCTGGACTCCCAGATCCCTGTCGGCCAGGTAATTTTCCCAAACTCCGACACCATTCTCTGCGAACATCTAGCGACAGCAACGAGCCAAATCACGCCGAGCCCCACATTCCAGATTGCACTCAACACAGGCTGCAATCATGAGGAACGCGCCGCCGCCATCGAAGAAGCGCAAAATCGCCGTCGCAGTCCCCGAAAAGATCGAGTTTGACTTTTCGGCGCGCGAAGAATACCTCACCGGGTTCCACAAGCGCAAACTTGCGCGGATAAAGCATGCACAAGAGGAGAACGCAAAGAGGGAGAAGGAGGAGAAGCTGAGGTTTAGGCGCGAGGTAAGCACACGATTGCGACGTCCCATCTCTAAGGTTGCGCGACAAGGACGTTCGTCTTCTGTCACCGGCGCATCTCTGGGTTGTATCCAGACCGGAACAGCGGCTAACGATACCCTCAAATTTAGCTCCGAGAACAACGCAAAATCGACCTAGAGAGACACGTCGAAGAAGTGAACCGACTCGTCAAACAAGCCAACGGCGACCTCGACCTCAGCGAAGCAGGCGAAACATCCGCCAATGATGACGATGACGATGACGAGGAAGAATTCACAGGCTTCCAAGAACCAGAGCCTATAAACCAGGAAGACGAATACGTCGACGAAGACAAATACACAACCGTCACGATAGAAAGCGTGGGCATATCCAAAGCCGGGTTTTCAACACAGGGACAAGAGGACGAAGAGGCAGCCGCAAAGAGGAAAGCAGACGAGGAGAGGAAAAAGGCGGAGGAAGAGAGTAAGAAACGGGTGTGGACAAAGGCGTGGCCGAAGAATAGCGAGAGGCCAAAGAAGAAGAAGAAGAAGTTTAGGTACGAGACCAAGACGGAGAGAAAGGCGGAGCGCATGAAGCAGGGTATGAAGAAGAGGAAGCAGAAGGAGGCTAGGGAGAATAAGTAAACGAGTAGATGTGTTGCTTGTTGGAAAGAAAGCTAGTGACTATACACGGCAAGACAATGATACCCCTTCACGAAGTCGAGCTGAACCCCGCATGTTGGTGCGCTGCACTGGTCGTGTTCTGCACAAGTCTAGCATTATTCCACTGCATAACTCCAGTGGGTCGTACACCGCTCCTTGGTCAAACCTGGCAAAGCACATGTGAGTACCAAAGACAAATATGTGTCAGGAACCGCCAACAATGTATTCGCTCAGGGATTATCTAAAGCGAAGGCCCGCCCAGCAAGCAGCCGCAGGAAGGAAACAGATATATAGGGGTTTAGGGTAGGGTAGGGGGTACGGGGGAATGTAATGTGAAATCTGCCTCTTCTCCAAGCTCCACTGCATGCCGTGGTAATCATCCTCCGCCACTACTAGCCACCACGGACCGTTCCTCTTGTCGCACGCGCTCGAAATCGGCATCCGCAGAGGGACGATATCGAAGCTCGACTCAGAACTCGACTAGATACAGTCAACAACCGCAAAAGAGAGACGACAGCGAGATCAGATGTTACCGATCTCCTTGACAAAGTCGTCGAGCTCCTTCTTGGTGTCGGCGTATTTCTTGGCCATCTCTTCGTACTTGGTTTCCCACTGGTCGCGGGACTGCTCGAGGGCTTGTACTTTGCGTTCGTAGTGGCCGGACTTGACGTCGGTTTGGCGGAGCCTGGAGGGTGACGTGTCAGTGGCTGCAGATCAGGGGCCGGAAGCGTGGAGGGTAGATAGGAAAGGGGAACAGCAACGGCATCAGAGGGTGAATGAACGTACTTCTCGTTGAGCTCGCGGATAGTCCTGTCCGATTCCTCAGCTTCTTCCTCGAGAACTTGGATCTTGCGCTGGAGGCTCTCGGCCTGGGTGCCGGCCTGAGCACCTGCACCAGCTTCGTCCTTGTGGACCTTGACTTGCCCCTCAAGCTTCTCCACCTCGCTCTCGAGAACGGAGTTCTTGTGCGTCAGCGACGTGATCTCCTGCTCCTTCTGTGTCGTCTCCGACTCGAGCTGCTTGATCTTGGCCTTGTACTCCTCGGCTTTGGCGCTGCTCTCATCCGCCTCGACGCGGAGAGCTTCCATGCGCTGTGCAGAACGTCATGTCAGCGGCTGCTTTGGTACGACAGGCGTGCATTGTGGCATCGGCTGTGGACTGGGTACCAAAGAAAGGGGATTTGGCGGGGTATGCGTGGACTCACCTTCTTGATCTGATCCATAGCTGCGGGAGGTGTGTGGTGCGGGCGACAGGTGTTTGTGTGGTGTTTGCAGGTGAAGAGAGCAAAGGAGCTGCAGCTTATGTAGGGACGTGGTACGGTCGGTGGTGCTTTGTTGTAAGAATTGTCTCCTGCAAGCGGATGGGCAAGCTGATAATGCGGGCAGGCGCTACCTCCGCCCGGACCCTGTGCGAAGCCCAGACCCTCTTTGCTGCCGCCCTAGCAACCGGCCGTAAACACTGGCCGCGAACATCGCATGCCATCATCGCCATAACCCGATAGAGATAGCCACACGACTCGCTCAATGTAACCCCCAGAATGGCTACTCTCGCAGCAAACGACCAGGAGAACGCCGTCCGTCATCTGCACGCGGGTGCGGCGGGCAAGTCGCTCAATGCCGGCCTAAAGGGCTTCAACGCCAAAACACCCGGCAACAAAGCCCCCAAGACGCCTTTCAAGATCCCGCTCAACGACGAAAATGCCGTGGGCAAGGCGGGACAGACCAAGGGCAAGGGAAACGAGCTCTTCACCACCAACAAGGGCGGCAAGATCGACCAGAATGCCTTCGTGACGCCAGCCGGTAAGAAGAGAGATGGCAGACTGCGCAAGACAATAACTGACGTGTCTAGGTCCGCGCACGCGCGCGCCACTGGGCATGAAGACGACCAACGCCAAATCGAGGCCCTTTGGAACCCCAGCGCCCCTCTCCTCCGCAAAGACACAGAAACTCAGCCCTCGCCTGCGCCGCCCCAAAGTCAAGGTCCACCAGCCGGAAGTCGCGCAAGAGTCCGAAGATGACGTGCCTGAGATCGAATACATGCCCCCGAAGGAGGTCCCGCTCGAAGATGATATGGACGAATACCTACCCAAGAACTGGACCATGCCCAAGCTCAGTAACCAGGACATGGTCCGCGGCATTTGGCAAGCCTACCACAACCCAATTGAGGATGACGGAAGGACGCGTGAGCAGCGCAAGTTCGAGGAGGAGATAGAGCAGGGTCGGAAGAAGCGTGATGAGCAGATGGACAAAATACTCGCGGCGCAGATGGCCAAGGACGATGCGGAGACGAAGGAATTCTACGGCATCAAGGAGCCCAAGAAGGAGGCCCCAAAGGCACCTGCTGCACTCAGGAAAGCGGCCACTGGACCATCGACCATGCGAGCCAGATCTGCAGCCGCCGCACTCTCTCCACCGTCCAAGCCTAGCTACGCTGCTCCCACTGCAGCTGTAAAGTCGCGCGTACCCACTGGCCTAGTCGCCGGCAGGAAGGGAGCAAAGACGCCCACGGAGCTCACAGCATCCCGTCAAGCATCCGCCGCAGCAGCCTCCAAGAGCACCATCGGCTACGCCCAAGGCCGCGCCGGACGCGCAGCCCCAGCTGCACGCAAGCCTCTCTCCAACGTCACCAAGCCCGCTCCTTTCTCCGCTGGCCCCCGACCCGCCTCCTCGACGCATATCCGCAGTGCCAGCACAAACACTGGTACCATGCGAGGTCGCGGCCCCGTGTCTCGCTGCAGCTCAACTTCCACCAACGCCACACTTGTCACACCTCCAGAAGAAGAGCAGCCCCGCCGCACGGCTGAAGATGTAGAGCGTGAAATGGAATTGTTGCTTTTGTCACGCTCCGACGACGAGGACGATGATGCGTGGATGAATAGCTTCAACACCCAGCTTCATGGTGAAGATCCCCTCGAGGAAGACCACGAGAATTTCCAGCTTCAACTCCCTGAAGGCTTCTAGGCCGTCATGGACAGTCTGGAAACGGGAAATCAAAGTGCCCGCAGATCGCCACTGTATTGGTCATTGTGCTGTTAATGGGTTATGGAGTACCGGTATTGGATACCTTTTGCTTTATGCGCGCATGATTATTTGGGTCTACATGCTATCACGGTGGCTTACTATGCACAATACATAGCATGATTGTACTTGTATTAAACACCACCTGTTTCACTGTCACTACTACACATCAAGTCATATACCACCAAAGTAACATCACCGGCAACAGACTGTCCATTTGATAATAGCATTCCATTAAGATGTAGCAAACGTCGTCGACCAGAGGAAGCGACCCTCCCCCTAGCCCCACCAACCATTTGCCCCTGTCTTAATCAAGCATATACCCATTCTGCCCTCCCTTCGCCAACCAACCCATCCATCCAGTTTCTCTTTTGGTTCAAGGAAAAGGTTACGCAAAGACAATAGTATGAAGAAAGACCCCATGTACCCCAGTCCCTACACAAAGGGAGGGGGCCAAGATGCGCGCTTCTGGAAACCAAAAAGGAGGAAAACACCGTGAATGCGCCATGCTGCTAGAATCAAGTGAGACTGAGGAAAACGATGACGACGAGTGACTCTGAGCGTCGGTGACTGTCGCGGATGGATACGGATGTTCGTGATATTGTCGTGATAAGAGGACGGATGTTGGGTTTGTGGGATGCAGTATGTGGTTGTGTAGATTAGATTTACTTGCTCTTCCGTTTGCCTGACATGCATGCGTCGGAAAGCGTGGAGTTCAAAGTATGATGAGTTGATGGACCAGACGGATCATTCGACGACCTCGTCGACGGCATAGAGATTCTGGTTAAGAATCTTGTTCATGGTGAACATGTGGACGCGGTCTTGTTTGAAGACTGCACGCATGGCGTCGTCGCAGCGAATCTGGCGCCTGTCGTCCGGGTCTTGTAGCTCGCGCTCCTTGACGTACTCCCATATCTTCTTAACGGTCTGGGGGCGCGAGAGCTGGGTTTCGCCGAGGAGTTCGGAGAGGGCTGGTGAGAGGGCCATGGGTTTCTGGGTGTGGTTAGCTTTGGCTTGGGGTGGTGATGTAGACTACATGAGGTTGACTTACGTGGAAGCCTCCTTTCCGGCTCGGGCTCTTCTTCTCGCCTCCACTACCCGATGCGATGTCGCTGTCGTCTTCATCCTTGATCCGGGTTGAGCTCTTCTTCTTGGTCTTGGTCTTTTTTGGCGCGGCTGCTTTCCGCTTTGTGTTCCCGCCGCGTGTCGCCCTGCCCATGCGCGCGTTCTCCTCGGCTTGTAACCTCGCCGCGAATGCAGCATCGTCATCCTCGTCCTTCACCTTGGTCTTCTTGACCTTCTTCTTAGGAGGCGCAACATCCTCGACCTCAGACAGCGCGGACTCGTCATCGGGCGGCGATCGCTTGTTGTGGGAGACGTCGGATGTATCATCATTCGAGGCCTTTGCGCCGTTCTCGACTGTGGGTATAGGTTCAGAAACCTCGGAACCGCCATTCTGCTCGTTGTTGAACTTGTCGAACCGCTGCATAATGAGCGTGGTGATCTGGTCCTATTTGCGAGTCTCAGTATATGCCGCTGTATGTTATATTGAGCTTCAAACCTTCTGCTGTGAAAGGTCATCCTCGACTCTCTCTTGTAATCCTTTCCGTATGCGCTTTGCGCTGATGGTGTTGATGTCGCTGGCGCGTAGGATTTCGTCGATAATGACCGAGTAGGAAGCTTGCACTTCGGCGGGGAGAGGGTCTGCTGTGACACGTTAGAATGTAGACATACGCGTAGCAGACGGCAAGCGGGCACGTACCTGCCATGGCTGCGATATTTCAAGTCTCGACAGCAAGAAGTTGCAAAGGTAGACGCTGTAGGTAGAGAGGTAGTCGCCGCGGGGAGCAGTCTCCAAACCGCAAATTATCGCGGAGCTCCGATGCAGCTGCGATGTTCGTGGTGGCTATGTCGTGCAAAGAACCGCGGTTGGTACCAGGGTCGCGGAACCACCAATGGGACCTAAGATGTGGATGGATGCAGAAGATACGTAGAGAGCGTCGCGTATGGCGGGAATGTCGCCAGTCTCTCACGTAGCGATCGGCAAGCGTCGTCGCGCAATAAACTCCAAGACGGGTGAGAGAGGGCCAGCGAAGGTGCCCGGGCAGCCAAGTAGGTCGGGCGCCTCAAAAGGGTAGTTCCGTAGTGGGGTGCAGTCACGGGCAAGCGACAGCAATCTCGTGTGGGAAGAGGCTCAAATTTAGAAAGTAGTTGCAGCGGAGCGTGGGTGGTGTCGTGGAGATGAACGGGGCAGGTGAACAGAACTAAGGTTCATGGATCGTTGCAGCATGCGCGATGAGGTGTGAAGTCGAATGCACGGGCGCCGTCTAGCTCAGGTACGCCGATGGAGGCTGGGAACCACGACCATCTAAGTAGTTCGATCCGACAAAGAAAAGCAATCCCGACACTCTTGTTGGCCCTCACAGTGCTTGCACGCGCGCAATTGTCAGAGACACAGGTTTTCCGTCATGCATCGCATCGCCTGCACAAGCTGCAAGCTACGTATTTGTTGGTTTCCATGCCAAATGCGGTAATCTATGTATGCCACTAGTCGGGGTCCAACAGCCTCGCTTTCAACCTTGGAACCATTCAAGTCGACGCCACTTCCATGGTTGAAGCCGCCAACAACTTCACATAACCAGACATCCTACTCCATACATCTGCTTTTCCACCGCGCTCTTGATTTGATACCAGTCCGCTCTCCTCTCCGCAAACTCATACACCTCTTCTGCTCGGAATATGCCGTGGTATCTGTCCGTGTCGGCAATGATGGTAGCGATCTCTTTCGCTTCCTTTGCGTCGATGAGATATATCTGAGAGAGCTCGCGAAGCGCGGCGAAGTACTGCATAAGGGGCTTGTTGCGCAGCGATACAATGTACGCGTTGTATGCATTCATGTCACTGCTGGGATTAGTTCATGTCTAGGTCTCCGCATCATGTGTCATACCTGATGAGTTTGATGGCGCCATCCACACTGATTCTCTGACGCTTCAGGTGCTTGCATAGAGCAGTGAACAAGCGCACACCAACTTCTTGGTTGAAGACGTCCAGGACGTTCTTGTCTGTGCTGCCGATGAGCATGTTTGTGTGTGACGAAACAACTTCCACAATCTTCGTTGCCGTCTGGCTAGGTCCAATGTCGGACATCTGCACCTGCCCGTTGGGCCCAACGGGAGGATTGAAGTCGGATGGGTGTTGTGTAGTGCCGCAGAGATACTCCACTTCGTCCATCAGCACATCGATACCCTTGTTGAGACCTGCAGCGACACGCTCATCCAACATGGCCTCAAAACGCTTCTTCTCCTTTGCGGCAAGGCTGAGGAAATCGTCGCGGTCGGTAAGATTGGCAGCCACAAGCTCCTGGAGATAGAACACCTCGACCATCTGTTGTATCAAGTCGCCAACGTTGACCAGTTCCAAGAAGGCTACCAGCGGCGCAACACCCTCTTTACTATGATCCGCGACTTCTCGCGGCTTATAGTCAGCCAAATGACTGACAGCCTTGTCGAATCCCAACTTCATATGGCGGTTGCCGAGAATCTGGACTAGGTTGATAAAGATCTGCTCAGACTGTTCCTTCGCCTCTTCACCGGATTGGCCACCAAGTCTAACAAATCGCGCGGCTCTTTCCAACCCAGACTTGGCCATGTGTGTCAGGTTCAGCGCCACTTCGATGCTAAACAGCGATCGGATGCCCTCCAAACGCGAGTTCATGATTGCTGCTTTGGCAGCAAGTTCAGTGGTTGGGGCTTCGATTCGCGGTGTAGGCGACCGTTCGCCAGAGAGAGGAGTGCCGAGTCTTGAGGTAGGGTCCAATGCGTTAGTGCCGTTTACGCCAGTTACGCTTTCGTTGGGCTTGCTAGCACTAGAGCCGCCAATAGCTGGGAGCACATTTACAGGCATCATGACCACCTTCTTGAATGATGACAGAAAGTCCTGTTTAACAGCTTTCCGGTTAACATTGGCCATGTATAATGTTTCAGTGCTCTGCTCTTCTTCCATCAGACGCTTCTCCCACAGGTCAACTTCTGCAGCTGACTTTCGCTTGAAGTAATCTAATTCCTCTTGTAGGTAAAGGTCGATGTGTTGCTCAAAGCAACGAGACACGATGCGCATGGCCTCTTCGCGAAAATCGGGCTTCGACGCATTGGTAGGTTGTAATGAGACTGCAAGTTGCAGCGCTTGCTCATAGAGTCCCGCAACTGCTTTTAGATATGCTTCGATGCTTACATCGTGAGCCTCGTCGAACAAAGTCGTGAGATATTCGGCGATGACGTCATCCGCAACGCGCTCAAAGAAGGTTTGTAGCACGTCGACAGTGGGGGGAAAGACACGATCGATTATGTCTGCTTCTTCGTTGAGCGCACTTGCCAATCCTCTGAAAAACTCGTGGGATGGTTCCAGTGTCAGCACTTCGTTGCGTAGGCAATCTGCAGGGTCACCAAGCTTCTCTTTCTCCAGCATCAAAGGGTGATTGTGAATAAAAGAGTCCAAACATGCCGCGCCGCCGTTTAGAGCCACGAGGACGGTAGCAAATCTCTTCATACGTCCGTCAAAGTCTTTGTCTGCATAGCCTTGCTCAAACTCTCGGAGTACAGCGTTCTCGAAGATGCCAGTCATCGTGTCTAGTTTCTCCTCGCGCTGGCTCCAACCTTGCGCATAATCACTTTTTGCAAATATCTTGAGCTGCGCCAGCATCTGAGCCTGTTGCTCGGGATCGCGGTAGGTCCGAAATAGAATAGGATCTGTATGACTTCTTGACCTCTCCAAGTCATAGTAGAACGGGGCCAGCGCCCCGTAGACTTTGCCGTACTCTTGCCGCGCCATGCCTCGAATCGAGCGTACATTCGCAAGGACCTTGACAGCTGCCTGCGGATCCACCGCGTACGAGCTCTGTGCCAACGTTCCGGAAGGTGACAATGTCATGTCGTTGAAGCCCTTGTCCAACGTCGTAGCGCGAGGTCTACTTCGGTGTTCCTGAGACTTCCGCAGCATGTCTTCCTCTATGGTGGCATCGAACAGTGTCATGCTTGTCTTGCCAGGTACGTCATCCCCCAGAGGCATCCCGTTGGTGCTGCCATTGAGTGCAACACCAGACCTCCGGGCCTCCTCCGCTTTTTGTGCCTCGAGCTTTTTCCGCATGGATTCCTCAAATCGTTGTTTGGCCTCGGCTTCATTCCAGCAGCCCATGCTCCGAAGTCGTTGTATCCACCTGGTATCGTCGTATACCATCTCGCGCATGCGTCTCGAGGTGCGCGCGAAGCTGAACATGTCGGCGACGGGAAGGTAATCGAGGATGGCATTGATGAGCTCTACGTTGTTTCGTCAGACGGTGGACTTCGTATGGTGCTGTCTCCCTACCGGCTGGCAATACAGCTTTGGAATCGTGCACCAACTGTGTGGTCCTCAGCGATGCGAGGACCGACGGCTGTGTCGGGGGCACCGCCCGCTTAAAGTTGGACTTGGTCGCCATGGTTCAGATATCACGGTAGAGACTGTGGTGGTTGTATGCGAGTGCGTGTGTTTCTCATTATCGGGGTCCAGCGATGCCTCGCGTGTGGTGGCTGCGGGGAGCTTTTGGAAGGGTGGAGCAGTGACCGCTGGCGGCTGGCGGCAGGGTCTCGTAGATCCAACATGGCGCAAGATTGATCGCCCGGCAACTAGAATCTACACATGACGCAAGCAAGGCTGCGTGGACTACATTCACTGTCAACCTCTCCTCTGAACACTGTAACACTGGTGTTGATGGCCATTACGCTCCAAGGCATTGTGTTGGGCAGGCACGCGACCAGATCAACACGCGCAAAGTGTGAAAGTAACAAGGCACCGATGCGCGACCGCCACAGTTGTACCTGAGGATGCATAACCCTATGGCGATGCACTGACTAGCAAGTAAAGCCGTAGAGATGAAGCTTCTTCTGGGGCGAGCCCAATGCACTGTGCAGACCATGGCATTCTCAACTCGGACATTTCATGACGGCACACGCGCGTCGCTGTGCATCGATCGCAGATGCGCGCATAGAGGGTGGTTAACCCTCCTCCGCGAGATGAGTGTCTCTGAGGATAGACTTCAGTCTGGCTAGGTAACGTCCAACACGTGCATCGGCAGGCGCAACCCAAATCACGAGTTACAGCCAAGCGGCGCGTCTGGAATTACCCAAACCAACTCAAAGTCTCGCCAGCCAAGGTTTTCACAGTTGAGATCGTCTCAGATCTGGTTGCTATTGTAAGATGAGGCGCGCGTGGTACCCGAAAGGTTATAGCCCCTGGGACCAGAGGACTTCCGTAGTCCTTCGTGCTCGACTCAGACTTTGTGTCCTCTGGCTGTGCAGCGCATGCTGAGTGGCGATCTCAGGAGGACCTTGGAGGCTCTGTTCGTGTTGCTTTGGAGCCAAGGCAAAGAGTCCTCCAGCAGGCAAAAGGCTACTATAGAGTCCTTCTCTGAGGGGCACTGCAGGGCGACCTGTAGGGCTTTCCCAGACATGTTGTCGCAGCAACTGCGCGGTTTTCCCATGTGTCGATGATTGGTATAGGGCGCTGGGGCGCAGCCGGGCACCGAAGGAGGGCGTGGCCACTGGGAACGCGTAAACTTCCCAGTCTTGTCCACGGCCACAGGTCCAGCTCTCTGCCCAGGTGTCATCCGCAAAAGGGATGAAACGGAGCCCTGGCTGGCCGTCTCTCTGGCTGACGAAAGCTCGCGAGACGTCAGTAGGCGCACCCTCCAGGCCTGTACCTGCGTCTCCGAGAGCGGGCCGACCGATCCAGACCTAGCGCGCACTGGCGGCGTGGCTCGTTTTAACGTGACAGCGTGTCTGGGAGCAGCATCCGGGAACCTCGTGATCTTGTGTCGCCAGCGCATGCGGCTCTGGTGGACCGCGCGTGGCCTGAGACGCGGTGACGCGCTGTCCTATGACGGCATAACGGCTGTTCGGCGAAGCACCTAGAAGGAATCTAGAAACACCTTATGAAAGGTTGTGAAGGGGTGCTGCTGGGTCTCGGGCCTCGATGGGCAGGGATGGCGAGAGTGAAGCAGCGAATGGGTTCGGCTTCCGCAGCTTCTAGTCCCCCAGGACCTTCCTCACATAGGCGCGACAGCTTATGTTATTCAGGCACGGATGCCAGGCTTGTCGACGATTCTTTGAGACACCGGGTCAGCGAGGCGGATCCACGATTGGCTGTTTCACACTGAATTGTGGGGGTGACAGCTTTGTCCTGTTCCATCCCCTTTCAGACGCCGTCCAAGAGTCATCCCAGAGAAGCAATGTGCGATTGCTTCACTTCCAGTTGGCTGTGCCTGCCATACGCACCGAAGGGCCACGTACTGGGTGCCCTCTGATGGCCCGTCCGTTGCCCCGTGGATCATGGAGGACACGGCCAAGGTAGACGTCAGTATCACGAGTTACTGGAGGACCATGACTTCAGAAGTTAAATATATATGTCCCAGCTATCGGTCCACTGTCACAAGTACTGACACTCCTGTTGCACCGCTACCATACAAAACAACGTTTGCGAATCTTTAAAGTCTCACACAAAGTCTCACCTCTACCCACTCTTAAGCACACCTGCACCAATCTGAACACCGCCCGTACAACATCAACATAATCGAATCCGACAATATGGTCTCCGCAATGTACAAACCCAAGACCCCCAACAATGGTCAGCCTGGTGATGGTGGTCGTAAGTGTTTCCAAAAAGAATGGTCCTGGAGTTCCATGCTAACAGCCACATCAGGAAAGCCGCTTACCCAGGCCGACAAATGAAAGAAAGGCTGCGCCTTCACCACCAATCAACCACCCACCACCTCCTGCATCTCGGCTGGCGCACCATACGTTCTGTTTCGAAAACCGATTTCGCATTCCTTATTGCCATGGAAAAAAGCTGCTCAGCATGTTGCAGTGCAACCGCGTCGCTTTTGTCTCGCGATCCGGCTGTCCTTCCCCTGGCCCCCGTCCTCCCTGCTAGGTCTCAGACGCGCTATCGCTGAGATCGCTTCACGAGGCGCAGCACCACAGCAACGACCGATCGGGAGAATGCTGCTCCGGGCTGTGTTTGCTCCGGTGAGCAGTACAGGCACAGGAGTCATCAACGACACGACCGAGGCGACTTGGAGGACCTGGGGCTGCTACTTATCCAAGAGGCCAAACCGCGAAGTTGCCTGTGGGTGCCTTGTGTGCGCCCCGCCGCGGTGTGGCTCTAAGGCTGCGGCTGTGCAACCCATGTGCCCACAAACTTCACCCAGCCCTACTAGGCACCGAACGTCAGTTCACCATTTTCGGTATCCACTGGCCGCTTTTCTGCCTGGAGATTGGGCCCTGGCCCGTCATTCGGCTTCAACACCGTGGCTCTGCTGCTAAACAGCGGTGACTAAAGGAGTCACCCTCGAGGTAGACAGGGCTGTTAGCCTTCTGGAAGGACGCTAGAAGGAAGGCAGCCTGGAAATCGCCTTGTATCTCAGGTCACACCCAATGAGCATTTTCAATTTCCTCTCCAGTGGCGCAGTCATGGTTCTTTTGACAAGCAATTGAATCACCGGAGCGGATTAATCTCAACTCTCGCTGCGTCACAGCCTGAAAGAAGGCAGTCATTGCCTGTTCCTGGCGGGAATTGAGGCACTACGACAGGCCTCAGGATAGATTTATAGACAATACAAACGCCTCCGAAGGCTTGAAACCTCATCAACCACATCTCAACCTTGACTCTGCCTGCATACCTTACACGAACCACAGCCCGCAACCTTTAGCCACGCCTATCAGCAAGCCATCTCAGCCCCAACCCAAACTCAATCCATATACAACTACCACACCACCATGAGACTCCTCGAGCAAAACGACACTCCCTCCTACGCCGACCCCCAGCCTCGAGACGGAGGTGCACCAAACCCAGGCGCAAGACTTTCATCATCCATGTTGCTGTCCATGGCAGGAACTGAGCCCCAACCTCGCGATGGTGGCTAATGACCTTGGAGATGACTTCAGTAAGTTCAATGATTTTCACTCTGTTCATGCCAAGACTAACATGACCTAGATCGTAATTCCAGTCCTTCATTCAGCTGAACAAACCGACTTCATCTCTCCGGCATTACTCTCAAACAAACCCGGGTTGATATAAACAACTACAACACCAACGACTCCTACACATGCTATCCACGGCTTTGGCCTTCCACTAGCAGCACCCTCGCATCGTCCTTCCGGTACACCATTTGCTACTTCGACGTCGATTTCCTTTATTGTTTTGTATCATCAGTTGCATCTTCGGCGTTTCTTGGGGCTTTCTTCTACTGTACAATAAGAGAATGTACAATGGGCATGGCAGCGATTGCTTTCTGGGGATATAGACGGCGTTTTCATAGAAAGCAGGGCTACCTCATAGCCGGACTTTCATTTTGCGCCTTCCAGGCGAGATAGATGGGCATTGCGTCGATGCATTATTGGATTCGCTTCCATACGACATGTATCATAGAGTAGACAATGAGTAGCCACACTCCGTGGCTATGACAATCGCACAACTTCAAGTTCGAAAATATCTTGCGCAATGAAATTGGGCTGTGAGGAAGAAAGGTTCACGTTGATGGGATTGTTGAACTGGGTGTTCGCTCGCGTATCTGCATCTCTACCCCACGCTGCCTGGCCCAAGCCTTGGCATAGATAATGAGATTACTGTACCGCGTGGACGCGCCTGCATGCTTGCTTCTTCTCCCCGTGGGTGCCTGTATCATATATGCGCGCAGTTGCGTCGTAAGCAAACCTCCAGGCAGCTTTTTGTACATTCTCAAAATACCTGATGATCTCGCTACCGACTCCCAGATCTCGTCTTTCGACTCGAGCATGACGTTCTCCCGCCCATAGTGCTCGGCTTATGGACCCCGCAGCAGCAACTAGACGTTAGTCACAGAAACCCAAAAACAGAGTCACGCACGCGCACAGCATGGAGATTTTCACGGCTCAGAAAGCAACGTGCCGCCTAGTCGACCAGAATGAGCACCACCGGCGCGTCGTGCCCAGGCGCGAGCAGACGACTGGTGCTTGTCACCAAGGTCTTCAGCGACCACGATTCCTTCTGGCGCGCAAAACGGAGCACAGTCCTTGAAAGTCTTGTCCTTGCGCCTGGCTTGCTGGTCGCGGAAGAGCCAAGAGCACGGTCAATATAAGAAGTGTTGTGACTGCCATCGCGTCATCACTTGGGCCTTGTTCAATCTCTCTCACCTTGACGTTTTGTACCCAAGTAAGCGCCGCGACTTCACGGTTTGCGCCAGCGAACACACTCCTACAACAGCAGCCTGCTATCAATCGTGCTCCCAAAGCTCATTACAACAACAATTCGCCGAAGATGACCACTCGACCGAACGAGTACCAGCGTGTTGCGTCGCACGGGCGCGGAGGTGCTGGTAAGCCTACCTATACTTTCCTCCAGACGTGAAGCGCGACTCCGCGACGCTTGCAGTGGAACGACTGGGTCTGCATGTCTTTGCAGCGCACACCAGCGCGCAAAGACTGCCACCCTCTGTCGCGTAGCCAAAGCAGCCCTTGGAGTGCCTGCGATTGTTCACCAGCTTCTGCGTCTGAGCGACCACTGATGTTTGCAGGCAACATCGCAAAAGACGACCCTACCAACTACCCCAAGCCAGAAGATCTCGTCACCCCGACCCTCAAGTCCAACACCTACACCACGGGCCGAGGTGGAACTGGAAACATGGCGCGCAACGACCCCGAGCGTCCTGACCTTGCGCGCGCTGCCCAAGACGTCGAAAGCAAGCCGCACCCAGAGCCGCAAGGCCCCAAGCACTACGGTCGTGGAGGTGCCGCCAACATTATCGGTGATGGACAACCCGCGCAGCGAAAGAGCGCCGAGGCTAAGCGCAAGAGCGAGGACGAGAAGCGCGAGGACAACGGCAAGGGCCTGCTCGGCAAGGGCAAGGATTTGTTGAACAAGTTGGGCAAGAAATAAGTCTGACCTGTTCAGCGGTCAACGACACCATGGTACATTGTAGCCGTGTATGATGCGCTGCCTACCTGGAGTAGTCGATGAGGCTTTCGGTTTCTCTTTTACGGTTCATGATATCCCCGGAATTGCAAGGCTTTTGGTCTGTGGGCGGAGGAGTTGGTGTATCTTTCTATGATTTTCAACATTGTCTAACCTAACTAGCATAATGGTATTCAGTTGCTTGATCATCCTACTGACTGCCATGCTTGGCTAATCAGCTTTTCGATGCGGCTGCCATGCCATTCTTTCGAGATAGCGTGCTTTCTCATCACGATAGTGTGTTGATTGGGCGTCCATGCATACTACGCAGGCGTCTTCTGAGAGTGCCCAAGTATTACATCATCACATGGCCGATCCCAACATTCATACAGTCCCTTCACCGCTTACATACGATTTGCGCACTAATACTTGCTTTTCTCCTCTCGTTAGCACCATCGGCAGTCAGTTATTTTAGACCTCGCAAAATGCTTTGATAGGACGATGCTGGGTATTCCGCCCATAAAGGGTCTTCGGCAAGAGGCAAGCGTCATGCGCGGGGGATTTGCACCCCGGGACAACCACCCACAGCGGGGCACTCATCCTTCTACTGTTCCATCAAGACAACGTCATGCGCATGGTCTGAATGCATCTTCTCGAGGTCTTGCACTGCAGTATCGCAATGCAAGTCCCAGGAAAGGTGTTCCGAGCGAATGTGTCACTTCCAACTGCCGATTCTGACGAGCACACCACCACATACGAGCCGCCCTCTACCAACGTGGTGAACTAACAACCCATTCCAGTCGCGCTCAACTCCGGTATCCGATGGCTCGGTACGCTATCAACGCAGTGCGCCGCTCCTCCATCACCTGGTATGGTCCTGTCTTTATGGAGGGTCGTCCGACCGCTACACTGTGGCTGCAGATAATGCCTCATTGGGATGCATGCTTTTGGTGGGGGGTGTAAGGGGGTGACGTAGAGAGTCCAGCAAAAGTTCAGCTGATATGCGATACTGTCGAGAAGAGAGACCATCTACGGGGTTGAAACAGTACTTTGATTTGCGCAAGAGGTAGACAGACGCAGTACTCCAGAGTACGCGAAGCAGTTCGCATAGAGCAGCCTTACTGTATTCTTCCGCACCCTCTAGAGGTCCGTATATGCACAGCATCGGTCCTATACCAGCTCCGGATCTTGCTCCGCTTCACACTGTCCATACGTAGGCAAGTAGACCGGTGAGCGGCGATAGACCTGCCCGGCATGCGCTCTTGTCCGAGGGCGTGAACCTCGGAATCTTGGGCATGATGACACCACACCGTTCATGCGTAGGTATGTGGTTTGTCCAGCTTACGACAACTACGCCTCATTGTACGACGTGGGCTGGCACGATTGGTCTGTAGGAGCCCTCGTGCAGCCTTCAACTTAGCCGACGTTTTTCTTCCCAGCTGGATGTGATTCGGCTTATGGTAGGATGAGTGTCGGCTTGCGTATTAAGGTTGCGGTACGTCCCGCTGCAGTGGATTACCGGCTTTGTATACATTTCTGCATTCGCAATCTCTTGCTGCTTTATATGATTCCACTCCTCAAGACTATCTGAGCAGCAGATAGTTCATCATTTATCACAGTATGTCGACTACCACTATCGAGACGGAGACGCGCGCGGATACATGGGTCCATTACCATGATGGTGGTGTTCCTGGTCGAAGACCAATTCTCAAGGGCACCGCTGCTAAAGAGACGTTCACCGAACTGCCAAAAATCGACTTTAGACGCATATACTCGGACAACTTGGAGGACAGAAAAGAGCTAGCCAGAGAAGTCGGCGCCGCATGTCGAGACATAGGCTTCTTCTACGCAGTGAACCACGGGGTGGACGATGATGTACTGGAAGACACTTTCGATGCGTTGAAGGAGTACTTCGCGTTACCAACCGACGTCAAAATGGAGACACACAACCAGAAGACGGAGAAGTTCAGGGGTTACGAAGCGTTCTTGGAAGGCAAACTCGACCCAAGTACACGAGGAGGTAACGTCTTCACTGCCTCCACTCACACAACAACTCATCCCTCTAACACCACTATCTAGATCTAAAAGAAGGCTTCCTAATGGGCGAAGACTTCACCGACTCAGAACAACTCTCCCTCATCTCCTCGCTCCCTCCCTCCCCACAAACCCCGCGCAACCAATGGCCCAGCCACCCGTCCGCCCTCTTCTGGCGCCCTGCCATCTACCGCTACTACAAATCCATGTTCGAGTTCAGCAAACGCATGCTCCACATCTTCGCTCTCGCTCTCGACCTCCCCGAAGACTACTTCGACACCATAACCACACACCCCATGACCAACGTCCGCGCCGTCCACTACCCACCCCAAGAGCGTCAAAGCGACGTAGGGATCGGTGCCCACACAGACTTTTGCTGGTTCACGCTCGTGTGCCAATCCAAAACGGCGTACCCGGCTCTCGAAGTGCTAAACGCGAACGGCATCTGGGTCCCCGTCCATCCCCAACCCAACACGTTCGTTGTTAATATTGCGGATTTCCTCAAGTTGGTTACGGGTGGCTCGTGGCAGAGTACTGTGCATAGAGTGAGGAATATCGGCGGCGAAGAGAGGTATAGTATGCCGTTCTTCTTTAGCCCGAATGAAGATGCAAAGGTTAGTGTTGTGCCGCATTTGAGAGAGGAGGGGAAGCGGTACGATGAGTTTGGCGTTGGGGAGTACTTCCAGAAGAGGCTGGATATTGATCGGAGGACGCATTTGGATGAGGGTGAGAAGAAGAAGGAGGAGGAAGAAGATAAGCCAAAGAGGCCAGTGAGGGAGAGGAAGGACAGTGGTCTCTGAGTATGCAAGCTTAGTCAGCATGTAAAGTAGGATGAATTTGATCTGACGCTGGGGCCGTTATGATACCCATGAACTACACATTATAGACAGGAGAAAATGCCACATTTCGTAAACTCATAAGACCATACCATCATCAAGCATGACCGTTCCGCCTCTTCGCTTCCTCCAGCGCCATTCGTAATCGATTTTCCTTCTCTGCGTCCTCGCTACTCTTTCCAATCTTCCTCCGCACCAACTCTCCGATTTCAGCATCGTCGCTATCCAGCACACTAACCCTCCTTTGAAACTCCTCCACCAAGTCCTTCTCTGCTTCCCTCTTCTCAGCCTCCAATTCGCGTATGCGCGCTGGATCTGCACTATTGGCTGTCACTTGCGCAATCTCCGCGTCGATATCGGCGTTGTTGGATCCAATCTCCAGCGCGTTGAAAAGGGAGAGGAGCGCCTTGGACGATTCCTTCAGAGCCTTAAGAGCGGTGCGTGCATCATCGAGGACCGCTGGATCACCGCTGCCATCTTCAAGGTCCTTGATAGCTGCAACGATGTGGTCAATTTCTTTTTGCTCAGTGCTGACTGCACTGACAATTATATCCTCGACAAGGCGGACAAGCTCGCCTACACGCTCCGCCTTCTCGCGCTTAGCTTTGAACATGGCTTGCTTCTCAGCGTTGTCGTAGTGTTTCTCCACGGTTTTCATCTGGCTGATGTTGCCAGCGGCGTACAGAGGTTGTGTCTCCGTCTTCTTGTAGCGTCTGTCGCGTTCGGCAACGAGTTGTACGACATCGTCGTGTCTCTTTTCCACTTGCTCATGGATGTCTCTCAGGAGCTCGAAACAGTCCTTTGTGCTTGAAGTATCGATTCCTTCCATGCTCTTAACTCCTGCGACGGAAGACGATAGGAGGCGCTTAGCTTCGACGTGCAAGTCCATCAACGCTTTAATCTCGCCATGTAGCCCGGTGAAGATGGGGTCGAATACGGTTTGCACATAGTCACGATATTCCTCTTTGTCCTCTTGCGCTTTGAGCTCTCCCTCCTTCTGCTTGAACTCTTCCTCGAGCTGATTCATCTCCGCGTACGATATCTCGTTGTTGTTGAACAGATCATCGTTGTGCTCCTCGTTTTCTTCTTGACGCTTGCGACGGGCGTCGTCCTTCTTGCGGCGACTCAGAGATGCAGATTTCTCCCATGTCTTCGTAATTTCTTCGGCGGCGCTGGCTTTGGATCCTATGTCAACGAGCCTAGCCCTTATATCCTGAATCCGGTAATTTGGAAGCCCGGAATGCACCTTTTTGGATACTAGTTCCTTCAGCACTCTGTTCGGATCTTCTTTCGTTGGTGCAGTTGAGATCGGGCGGCGCGGCGTCAATTTTAATGGTGCTGGCAAAGGGACGTCTGCTTCGCTACTGGAGGGCCGGGAGGCAGGCGGCTGAGCAGTCGGTTGATGAGCTCCAAAGAATATCTCATCGTGCCCCTTACTGTTGCTACGGCCTGACGGTGAAGATACTCCTGGCGTATTGGAGAAGGACATTGTTGGTCTGTGTCTCAATGGAGCAGGGTCAACTGATATGCTAGTAGGTGGGACATATGCCTTGTATTGGTGTTGCACCTGCTCTTCAGGTGGAGATTGCACTGGCGTCTTGTTCGTATCATCATCAATGGAGCTTGTCGGAGTTAGAATCGTTGTTGATTGCACTGAAGGAGGCGCTCTTGGAACACCCTGGTAGTTTTCAGTAGGCGGAATCGTAGTTTGGCGCGCCAAGATAGGTCGACCACCAGGACTATATTCAAAGTCGTCAAACTCGGACTCCTGCGGTACCTTGATGTTCAGATCCTGTCTCTTAGTGGAGATGTTTGAGGTTGCACGAGAGCGAGCAGCTTGCTCTGGTTGGTGTGGTACCTCTGGGTCCCCTGGAACTGTTTGTGTTGAGGTATCAAGGGAGACGATGGCCCGCATGGCAGACTCGACTTTCATGAACGCCTTGAAAATCTTGACCTTCTCCTCGACTTGCGGTTCCGCGGCCTCACTACGAAGCATGGCTATGTATCGCTCTAACGAGCCGATATACCACGGATTAAGGTCCGGTATCAGATCAGCAGCTGTGGGTTTCGGCGGTTCTTTCGCCTTTTCGGCTTCAAGTTGGCGCTTTAGTTCAGCGACAGAACTATCACGCTCCTCAATATTGTGCTCCTTCCCTTCAACATCTTCTTTCAAAATGTCAATCGCCGTGTTCTTCTCCTTCACCATAGCGTCATAATTGACACTAGCTTGGTCTGTGGTGATTCTCATAGTCTCAATCTGTGCACGTAACACGTCCATCTCGCTCGTGCTGTGAGCTTTCTTAGCTTCGTACTCAGACACGACTTTCTGGCTGCGAGCTTCGAGTTCATCAATCTTTGCTTGTAGTACGGCCGTTTCCCGTTCTGTATCTGTGTGTAACTGTTGGAGAACGTCATCCTTCTCTTTCTTCTCCCGTTCCATATCTGCGCGTAATTGGTTGATAAGGTCGTCCTTCTCTTTGAGTTCCATAGCATAGTCGTAGCTGGAGGACACCACGCCGGTGGAATCATTACTGATTTGTGACCCAAAATGATGCTTCGGTTGGGTAGGTGTGTGTTGCGACGTATCCCATCCGCCCTCTGCGGAGCCAGACCCAGTCATCAACGCAGCAGGCTGATAAGGGGGTTTTGTGCTCTGTATGGGCTTGGGAGTAGTCCGTAAGGGCGCGACAACTGCATCTCCAACGATGAACCCTTGATCTGATGACTGGGAATCTTGACGTCCAGCAATTCCTGTTGCCACAGACGGCGGTGTAGGTGTGAAGCCTTCATCCCATTCGCTCGAACTCACGTGTGCAGGACGCACAGCAGGACTGGGGAACCCATGCGTCGATGGGGGAGACGGAACGTGAGCGGGCAGCTCAATGCTTTCCGGTTGAGTACTGTCGCTTTTCTTATCTTCTTTCTTTGCACCGAAGAGTTCTTCGTCGTCAATTTCCTCACTGCCACCTAGGTGTTCCCAATCAGAAGGTGCACCGGCAGCCAGAACACTAAACTTGGACTTGTCATCTCTGGGTGGAGGTGACGCGGGTAGTCTCGGCTCGGGCGGTTTTGGTGAAGATGTCTTGTTGTCTGCGCGTTGTGCGTAGAGGTTGGCCAAAGCTATCGAACTCACCGAATCGGTGCGTCCAGAGATAGGATTGTAGCCAGAGGCAGAGCTCACACTAGGCCGGTTCGATATCGGAGACACAGGCTGACTCTGCGGGCTTGGTTGATGGTAAAAGTTCGACCCATCAGTATCGATTCGATTGTATGGCTTTGTTTCTTGGCCTTCCTGGTTCGAGATCTGGGGATATTGCTGCGGTGGAACTGGTTCTTGCGCTTGGTACCCTGTTTGCGAGAGTGGTAGCTGAGACTCGTATGCCTGCGGTCTATTGTATTGATAGTTAGGCTCAGGGGCTGGAGATCTAGACTGCCATGAGTCCTGAGGACGAGGATGCTGTGGAGACGGCTGCCCTTGTTGGTCGTACAGAGACTGTTCATATATTGTCTGTGTGGGTGGTTGTTGCGACGGCGCTTGGGAATATGAAGGATGCTCAACCGAAGGTTGTTGATATTGATGCTGCTGCGGTTGTGGGAATTGACCCGACGGCTGCTGGTACTGGTTGGGTATCTGCGATTGCGCATTGTATTGGACGGGCGTGGAATGATCATACTGAGATTGGTGATGGTTTTGTGGAGGAACAACCTGTTGGCTATGCCGTGGAGGTAGAGGCGGCGGTTGCTGCTGCTGTAGACCATGATGTCCATGTGCATATGTGTTTGTGTCTGTATGTGGTGTAGTATGCGTGTAGTGGGCCATGCCGCCTTGAGGTGGCGCATGCTGTGCCTGCTGCCACGAAGGAGCTTCTGGTGGGGGAGAAACGTATGCGCCGGCTGCTGGGTTTGTGTCCGCAGACGGGTACGCTTGTGTACCCTGTTGTGTGTATGCCGGCTGCTGCGCGCTCTGGTTGTTAATTGCAGTGGGTTGCTGTGACCCTACTGATGGGTATGAGCTAACATGACCTGTCCCATAAATGGAGCTGGGTCTCCCTCCCTGCGAAGACTGGAAATATGTCCCGCCCGGAGTGGTTGAAGGCGGGGGAGGAGCTGCGTGATGATATGGCTGTGGTGTTGCTTGCACCGGATATCCTCCCTGCTGCGTATGAGGCGCAAAGCCGTTCCCTGGTTGCGATTGTTGTGACCAGTTCTGCTGCTGCTGCTGTTGCTGTTGTTGTTCGTGCCGTTGGACCGCCGCTGCGAAGCCGTAGGGTTTGGGTGGAGGTGGGGGAGGTTGCTCTTGTTGCTGAGGAGGGTATGATTGATGCTGCGCCCCCGGCATGGTGCCATACGTGCCCGGATTATATCCTGCAGCTACCTGCTGTTGCGATTGATTCCATGGATTCGACGTGTGTGTCGGCGTGGGCGCAGCCCATTGACCGTGGGCTGGGGGAGCGGACGTTTGGTATCCCTGGGAAGCTGTGCCATCGTGTCAGTGCCTCGCTCTGGGACTGTGTGCTACCGTGCATCAACATACCTCCATATCCAGGCGGCGGTGGCGGGACTGGTGGAGGGGCGCCCTGCTGGCCTGTGAAGCCCGTCGTGCTGCCTGGTCGCTGGTATCCTGGTGCTTGCCCGTAGTTCTGCATGGCGCGTGATTTTCCTGTCGCGTTACCGGCCAATATGTGTCGCGCGAGATAGCGGATCGTGCTCGTCAGGAGTGTGGGCTCGGGATACCAGCTGAAGTGCCTGTGTGTATTAATAGGCTCTCCACGAGTGTGACATGCACATGGACGGCACGCGCTGGATTGCGATCACGGAGGTAATTGCGGTATATCGTATGGCATTGATGAAGGTATTAATTACAAGAAGGCGTTACTGAGATACATCAAACTGGGCCTCGTCTGCCCAGCGTAAGGCTGAAAGCTGAAGTCCAAGTGTGCAGAAAGTGGAATGGTGTCACAGCCACGCGATGATCTGCACGCCGCGGTTCGTCCCCGCCCGGGCTTCGCCTTGCCTCATGTGACATGGTTCCTTCACAGCGATCATCGCCATTCAAGTCTTGCTCTTCCGTCTTTGATCCGCGATATACGACAGAACATACTCCACGTCCATCGCAATCGCCTCCAATGTTTCCTTCTGTTGGATGCCCTTTGGTGCCTTTTTCGGCATGCCCCCCGCGGTACTCAACGTCATCTGCGCCATGTTAACAACATTAAACTTGAATGCGAAATCTGAATCCTACCATATCCCAACGATGACGGTCGCTATCGGGCGACTCTGCTTGCTGCGCAGCATCCTCATCACCACGTGTTCTCGATGCGCCAATTAGCCTCTCCAACGAGACGTAGGTTCCTTCTGTCAACTTCTTCCCCTGACGCTGCTTCTGCTTTGCGTCAGGTGTTGAGTCTGGCCCGATATTCGACGGGAATCGGTAGAGTTGCGAAGATCCTTTCGTTTCCATCCGACTCCTCTCTTGCATGATCTTGACATCGCCGAATGATGCATAATCAATTGGAAGCTGAACAGTAAAGGACGAAGCGAGCTCGGAGGGGCTTTCTCCTTCGTACTTGTTCATGGTGACTACTAACGCATGAAATACGCGATCTTGCAGTAGACTCAGCCCGGCAACCTTGGGCATCATATGGAACATTTGCGATACTAAGATATGTCAGCAACGGTGCAGACTGTCATGTAATTTGCGCAAGAGGGCGCTCACTGAACATTTCCACGCTATGAACCTCCTTGTGGTGATTCACGGCTCTCGACGCTTCTTCAGGATCCCATCTCAATAGCTCAACCGCATCGAAAACACTCGGGGTATATGCAGCTTCGTTACGGCTGTGATCTTTCGCCAAAAGATCTCCCAATTCTGAGAACTTGACATGAGCGTTGCTGTGGGTGGAGGTTCTAGCCATCCAACTGGCTTGGTTCAAGTCTTTGATACGCTTCTCGACCGAGACTGGGACTGGAACCATATCGCTGCTCCCTGTAGCATTCAGTGGCGGCATCATCACGTGTCCATTGTCGGGGCTCCAGGTTCCACGCTTCTCAAACCCTTCGTCAAAGTTGATTCCTTGTACCTCGTTGAGAATATCGTCGAGGAACTGGGCTAAAGTGACATGATGATCTGAACTAGCATTATCATGTGACGGGTGATGAGGCAGATCGAGCTTCTTCAGGGGCTTCAAGGTCAGATATTTGCGTGCTGGTCCTGATGTGGGGGAAGTAGTGGTGTTACCAGGTGTCGGATCTGTATCAACTTCCTGGCCAAGATTGTTTGGGGGTTGCACTGGCTTGGACTGAGCAGAATCTCTGACTTCGACGGGCTCAGTCATGGTGGCGATCCAAGTAGCGGAGCGGAAGTCTTGGAAATATGCAATGAGCTACAACAGGTAATCGAAGCGGGATAGCTATAGCTACTTGGTGGCTGACAGAACAGGTGCGTCGAAGGTCTAGACCACTGCAATGCAAGAACTAGTGTAGGACAGCGAGTAGGTGACCCGGCTACCAACACAGTAGTTAGCTTTGTTACACCCCAGTCACTGCGCCTTTTTACGTACATATTTCGGGAAGCCACAGGCTTCTTGCAAGGAAGATATGTGGCGAATGTGATCCGTGTGACTGGTCTGACACGCCAAATTCAGACCTCGGGATGTACAGCGATGGTCTGGAACTGCCTAGAAGTATGTGCACAGAGATTTTAGTGCAGTATAGAGGCAAATCGATGAATGCCAAGCAGAAGTCTGATGGTGGACGTGATGATAGAGATGGAGTCGTTGCACTGGAACGGGAGATCGACAAGGGTAAATATGGCCCTGATTGGCTCGTTCCTGCCTGTGTGACACTACGATGTGCTAGCTGAAGCAGCAACCTTAGAAGCGTTTGCCATGAACTACATAGTAGCTGAAAGAAATACGAAATCTGGTTGCACGTAACTCGAAACTAGGATGAAAATTGGGCTTCGCGTTTTACGAAATACATGCCAGTGACACGCAAGTTACGGGTCCAGTGCTCAGCAAATCAAGAAGTACGACGGGTCCTCCTTTCTATCTACGCTAGTAGCACAAGAACACTGCTACCTGGTGCTCTGAGAGTCTTCCTTGTACTCGTAGAGTATCACAAGCGCTTGTAGAGGGCCTAGGTACGTCGGGTACAGCGTCGAGAAGGTCAACTCCTGCGAACCCGACACATTAGAGTGGTGTGTGAACCCAGGTACCGAAGCGAGTCTTCCTCGACATGCCTTTGATGCCTCTGGGTGTGATCAGCTGCAGAATCTGGAAACCTGCAGCGATGCACGAGTTCGGGACAGCGGTCCAAGCATACCTACACAATCAACACGTGAAGCAAGAAAAGCAACCCTATGCCAGTTGATGTAACCATATCATCAAGATGAGAGCAAAATGAAGAAAGTGTGTAGACGCGGGCCGATTTCCAGTCCAGCATGCCGATCCAGACCAACTCGGCTGCCGACCTGTCCTGTTCACGCTCCGCGGACGTCATAATGATCAGAACAACTACTCCACGGAGCCCACAGCCAACGTCTGTGTCTGCAGGACCCTCTTTCGCGGCAATGGCATGATCCCTCGTTCCAAATATTTGGCTCGACTAACTTTGACTGGTCAGTCGAGCTGCAACTTGTTTACTCCACAGCACCTGCATAATGCACAGATGTCTAGTACACCCTTGCGGGTTATCTTTGCCCTTTCGAAACGACGTGCCGAAATGCTAATTTTACCATGTCAGGATGCATGCGGATGCGAGAATCACGCAACACATAATCAGCTGTTTTCTCATTGTGGAATATCGCAAGATGCTTTGTCTTACTCCGAGGAAGGGCTAATGCCGCGGGGGCCATGCAGAGCGCTGTACGCGGCAGATGGACAGACTAGGGTCCCGGTGATCGACCCTGTATCCGAGCGAGCGCCTTGCGGACGGTCATCGACAAATGCGTTTGTAGGACTTGGTTTTATTGCAGATTTGGGGTCCTGCTGCCTGCCATGTCAGGAGGCTTGTGATGTGGGTGGGTGGGCTTACTCCATTGCTTTGGCTTGCCGTCGATCTGCAAGCGCGACGGCATAAAATACCGACGATTTCTATTGTCGCGGGACATCGTAGCATCTGCCACGTGATTTCGGTGGGTTTGCTCAGACCCTGGCCATGTGGTGCCAGATTAGCATGCCAAATCCTCGATGTTGACAGACATGGGTAAACCCCCCAAAATCCACTCAACACGCCATGCCAAGCGCATGATCTCGATGTCGCTCGGGACAATTGACCGAAACAGATCCACTTGCGCACATGTACTGTACTCCTAGCTCTGGTTGCAGGCTGCAGTGGCGAGTTAGCTGCTGTCGGGTGCATGCTTTCCATTGGGCGCTATTGAATCCGCCGTATGCGAACATTGTTACCGCCTTGCACGACTGTGCGCTTCTTGATCCCAGACAGGACTGACTGCCAATCACACCACATCATGCAGTTGATGGAATAATCCAGACTGCCGTTCAGACCAGCTGCACATGCCCAGGTGTTCGAGATGGATTAGGCAGTGTCATTCAAGCGAATAGATCTAGATTTCCTATGTACATCCTACACGCCTTCCTTGCCCTTGCGCACACGCTGCACATGCAGAGATTCGTGCTCCTTACGGCATTAACCGTGGAGGCTGAGCCTTTCCGAACTCTAGCATACAAGGACAGGCTCTCTGTATACACGTAGCGTAATCCGAACGGCGCGTGCGTTGCGGACTTAGAAGGGCCGGTAGTTCATCTCCAACACTTCAATCCTCGAGGTAGGGATCCATCCTCCGTATAATCACTTGGTATTCGATAGGCCAATAAGTGGACTGGTTGCGTTGGGGTATCATCTCGAAATAGCAAATAACATATGAAAACGTAAAGCGTCCCCGCGCATGCTCACTTGGCTGGTGCGCGGTACACGCATAGCAGTCATGTCGTTGCTGACGTCTCGCAGCGAAACAGTTTGTGGTCGCATGCGGTATGCACTACCCACTGGAACGGGCCATGCGGACTGCTCATGCCGAATCATGTACTGTAACATTGGTATAGCGTTCAAAAAAAGAATCAAGGTGAGCTTTCGGTCTCGACCATGTCGTCGTCCACTGCTCTTGATGCCAGTTCTCCTGCTCTTACGAGGACCGCAAGTGACCCCTGATTACGATAGTCATGGGGATTGTGCGAGAGGTGTGATGGCATGGGCGGTATCGGCCGATCCAGTGGCGAGGCTAGGGGTGCTATACTGGGCACTGGCTGGGGAAGCATGCGCATCGTCTTACTCGGGTCTGCAGGTAATGTCTGCCCAGGATAAGCCGACAAGGTGTACCCTTGAGATCCTTGATTGCTGTGACCACTCTCGGACGACAATGTTGTATCTTCGTGACTGAGAGGGGGGAGACGCGAGGAGTCGCGCGGAGTCCTGCGAGAAAGCATGTCGTTTGGCCCCTGAAAGTGATTTGGGTGGGGATATGGAGGTGGTGGAGTCGATGCAATCTTTTGGTGGAGGTCCAGGTTGTACGCAGAAGGCTGATGGTACGGATTGGCATCGAAGGGGATCCTCGTTTCTCGAATGGAATTGGGTACGGATGGGTCATAGACACCGCCATCTCTTTGCAAGACCGTGGTCCGTGGAGATGCAGATGTGGGGGAGAATTGTTCGCCCGAACGGGGGGAGTTGAAGCCAGAAAGGGGAATATTGGCCGGCGATGTCGAGTTCGAAGCGTAGACTGGACCAGGTGGTAGCCGTGAAGGGGGGATTGGTTGGGTGGGATCCGGTTTTTGTTGTAATGCTGCTTGGGCATCGGACTGAATAGAACTCAATCTCCTGTTTGCCGGTGGGTCGGCCTGTTCATTGCTACCTCCTCGTGTTGAAGTGGTGGTTTCGGTTTCGAGCTTTGAGCGTTTGCCTTCTGCACGTGTCAATACATTGCGGCACATGACGACGGAAGCTGTGGACAGACCTTTAGTGGGCACTGAGTGCTTCGACTTGAAATCTTCGAGATACTTTTGGTACGCTTCGAAATGGGGCGTCTTCTTGTACTCAGCCAGCTCTGCATAGTATTTCTCTTTGGCACCATTGGCCTGTCGTTCACAACCTTCGCGTTCCTCGGCAGGCAAGACTTGCCATTTCTCACCGACTACCTTGGCAATCTCGGTGAAGGTAAGGTCTTGTCCCTTGAGTGACTCTCGCACCTCTGCTGCGGATTAGTCGTGATCGCGTTGGACCAGAGACCAGAGACCAGACTTACGATTGGAGAATATGACGTAAGCAGAGGGTGGACGTTCCGGTGCATGTTCATCAGGCTGCGTTGGGTTAGCGATGTTGCACGACATACGGGATCTGCAGAGTGGCCTACCTTGGGATGTCGACGGTACTTCCGCTTGGCCCCTGTTCCATTCGGTGCAGTATTGGTGGGCTCTGGCTGCTTGCTTTTGCTCTCTGGCCCCGAGTCGTCACTGCGATACGAGCCGGCAGTGCTCCCAGCTCGTGCAAGATTGATGGGCAGAGGCCTATCCGAAGACTGTCCGCGCGATTCGGCGATGGCCCGTTGAAGTTTCTACGAGGAGGTCAGTTGTTGCTGGTGGTAACGTCGCAGGATAGTGACGTACCCGACGATGGCCAAGCTTGACGTTGAGGGAACTTCTACGGAATAGTAAGCATGGGCGGCTTGGGTAGGTAGGGGTGGAGCCATTGCGCACAAGTCTGATTCTGTAATGTCGAGCACAGTCTCCCAAGTGTCGAAGCCTTCGGCTGTGAACACTTCGTGGTACTGGGACAGTCCCAATCGCGCGAGACGTTCTCTCAATTCGCTCATGTAGGAGGGCGTGAGCGCGTGGACTGGGCGGTGTGGTGTAGCGACCAACTCTCGAACAGCGCGGGCCAGAGAGGACTTGGTGTGTCGTAGATTATTAGAGCACTAGTGGCAACGGGGTGGGAATCGAGCGTGATCGAGCGGGCTCGAGTATGGCGGAACTAGTGTACAGGGATCAAATAGGAAATGCCTGGGTCGTGGGGTGGCTATGTGATTGGTGCGGCACGACGAGTGTGGCGGATCGACTCGTAACGAAAATCCGCGTAGGGGTCAAAGTGTTGCAGGGCGCAAATGCGCAGAGAAGAGCAAGAGAAGGAGCAGTCAACGACTAAGGTGCATCCATAAGTGGTGGCGCCTAACGTTGGGTTTGGGGTAGGTGGGTCCCGGACCGATCAGCAGAATTCTGTGATTATGCTGTGGTAGGGGCAGGGAGGGAGCGTCTCGGCTACTGTAGTGGTGAAGACAGCGGACGCAGCCTAGTAGATACGCGGCCAGGACAACGGCCGTCGAGAGTCAGCAAGCGGCCGGAGCTCATTTGGCGCGTCCCAAGCGGTGGTGCGCGCTGCGCAGAGTCGCACGAGGCCTGGGTTTGCGGTGAGAGAAGGCAGTTCCGGGCGAGAGCGGTGCAGGAGCAGGCCCAAGGGCAGAGGGACAGGGCTAGCAGTAGGCAGGATTCGGCGCAATCATTGCGGGCGTTGCAATTGGCGCAGGGGCGGAGCAGAAGCGGACGGCGTGGACGAGGGATGACGCTGATGATGGGACGATGGGGTTTGCGAAAACAAGAGTCCGGGAGCCAGAAAATAAGGACGTGTGACTGTGCAGCAACACCTAGGCCAGGGCTCTCGAGATCAGAGCAGGCGATCGGCGGAACAGACAGGCAGAGGGCGGCCAGGGGGGCCACGGTGCGAGCGAACGCTCCAGCCACGTCTTCCGGACGGGGAGCTCACTGATGCGGAATCTTGTCCTGGCGATGACGTGGGCTGATAGGCTGCGAGGCGTGCGGGCAGCGGGTGATGCTGTCAAGTCTACAGAACATCTCACGCAGAGGCACGATCGACGAAACGCCGGTACCTACAGTAGGGCCGGTTCGCATGAGCCGGCGACGTCCTGGGCTGCCATGTGCGCTGCCAATACACGCTGACCGTAATTGCAATCTCGTAACAACCATGGAAACTCCCAGATGCCCATCGCAGCTCGTGCCGTGCGCCAGGCTGCCAGAGCCTTGCCACAGTGCAGCGCAGGTGCCTTGCGTCATGTTGAAGCCATGATGGCATGGCTATTGCCATTGCAAACACCGCTGTATAGCCGAGCAGACGGCCTCGCGACGTCAGCTAAGCGACTACCAGACACTCGATCTGCGATGCGACGCAGCTGGCGGCGTCGTGTACGAACGAACAGCAGACCCTTCAAAGCCCGGGACGGGCTGCATCAGCGATGGAAAATTCTGGATCCAGTCGCTCAGCACGCGGCGACGCCCTGCAGCCCATCGTCTCCCGACTCTGATCAGTTGCAAGTTTTGTCAGTAGGTTGCTGTAGCCGTCATGGCTCCAGCTGGTGGCCGATCGCTGTGCTGCCAGGGGCGGACAGGGCCCCTGGGCGTCCACCTCCGCCCGAGCGTCATCGCCAGCGGAGCGGAACGTTGCTTCCAAGGTTTCTTGGCCATAGCACGCACGTGACGTGACAGGCGGGCACATGCACATCCATGATATTCCATTGCGCTATGTCTCATCTCAAGGTCCAAGGTCATGGCATTCTAGACCCTGCGCGTGTCATCAGAACCGCCCCGAATCTCTCCCAGCGTGACCATCGCGACCCACGGCTCGTCACCCTTTGACTGACGTCGCCGTGTTTCTCGGTAACAGACCATGCCGGGCTAGGCGCACCAACCGCAGTCGTGGCCGTGTCGTCGTTGTCGCAATGTGGTTTGGAATCATACGATGCTGCTTCGCATCGGCCCTACTCGTCCTCCAGTACAGTTTGCCCATCGCCTCCCGGCACCATCTGGAGCTGTCAGTCATGGCGCCAAACGAAACAGCCTGTTTCATACCATGCAGATGTTGTTGCCGTTCAGTAGGATTTTGGGCAGCTCGACGTTCCCCTCGGCTGGGTCACTGCCACCGCGTCAGTCGGACGTGTCCATGCCAAACCTGCAAAGAACCTTGGAAGCACGCACATCTCCGTCACATTCTCCAGCACCATGTCTGTGTCTGTTAGAATAGTTTCATCTCCCGACTTCCCAGATGTACTTACTGACGTAGTCGTCGAAACCCACCAGCTTTCCAGTGAATTCCTTCCCGCCGTTCATGATGACCCAGATCTGCGAACCCACGCACTTGTCGATGAGCTCTGCAGTAATTTAGTCATGAACCGACACCTGGTCGGACAGAGACGCACCTAGCGGAAGAAGGTTCTCGAGCGACATGGTGACGTGGTATGTTGTGAGCTGAGTTTCGGTCGTTGAATGCAACTGTCGCGTTTGAGGTGTCGGTACAATCAAGGTGGTGATTGCCCAGGTGGTGGGCTTGATATCTTGGCGTTCAAGACCACCGCATCTGCCACAGGCCGCGCTAGCCAACCACTGCTCGCGCCACAATAGGCAGCAAGCGTCCTCGTCCACACAATCGACTCGCGCCCGTGGCGACCATCTCCTCCTGCCGGTGCCTATTGGGTGCACTACCATGGAGTGTTATGCTCTTCAGTCGACGCGCCTCTCTGCTGAGCGCGTCAGATGCCCCACGGCGTGTTTGCCATGAGCCGCCTACCCACGCCTTCTTCTCCGTAGAGCGCCATACACAGTACTCTCGTATACTCAGAGCGATGCACACTACCCCATTACGCTCGACGCCTACCACCTCACCCTCCTCGACCTGCCGATGGAAGCGGGGACGGCCCGTTCCTCGAAGCGACAACTTTCCTAGACGAATCCACAAGACTCCCGTCCCTGCGCTACAACCTCCTACTACCCAGCCTACTTCTATAGACTCAGCCTCCATGGCTCGGGACCATCGCCAAATACGTCAGGTCTCGGCTGCGTTACACGTACGACTAGCCGAGGCGGCTCCAATACTGGGCGCTGACCGATTTCAGCGGGTGGGACTATGGAATCCAGCTCACGGACTACGCTTTGCGACAACAGCGACAGCGGAGGCGCCCAAGCCGGATATCCCAGAAACCACAGAGACCGAGTCCTCACCCCAAGACGATGTGGCTGCGGCAGCCCGTACCGATGACCCCTTCCCGCACACCCATAATGAAGCAGGCGATGCTGTCGGACAGGATGGAGAAGCTAGTACGGGACACATCTCGGAGAATGCAGACTCTAGCGACCTCTCGTCCGAAGGAGAGTTGGAAGCCAAGGACGACGAAGACGTAGATGAACATGTCTCTCTTACCTATCAGATCCCAGAGGAAAAGCTGCGTGCTGCAATGCTTGCCACTCCCCAAACTCGTGATAGTTATTGGAGTGCGAAGCTATACCAAGGGCCCGAGGGCGAAGCGATCTCGACCCATTATTGCAAGTCTTTCGACGTTGCTGAAAGGGTGGCCAAATACTTCTTACAAGAAAAAGTGGTGGGCTTCGACATTGAGTGGAAGCCTCGCGGAAACCCATATTCCATCAAGCAAAATGCGTCGTTGATTCAGCTCGCGTGCGAAGATCGCATCGCACTCTTTCATGTGTCGCTGTTCTCTGGGAAGACAGTCGAGCAGCTGATGCCACCCAGTCTGAGGGCTGTTCTAGAATCACCCAATATTTACAAGGTAGGTGTGGCTATCAAGGGAGACTTCAAGCGCCTGGAAAAGTACCTCGACATTCAATCTCAAGGTGTCTTCGAGCTTAGTCGCTTGCACAATCTAGTTGAATGGTACGAGGTGGAGCCTAGCAAAGTGTCAAACAGACTTGTAAAACTCGCTTCTCAGGTGCTACAGCACCTCCAATTGCCTTTGTACAAAGGAGAGCGACTAGTCGACGATCCGGATACAACCTCCAGCGTCCGAGAAAGTGACTGGAGTCTGTCCTTAGATTTGCAACAGATACACTACGCGGCTGCCGATGCATATGCTGGCTTTCGTCTTTATCACATGCTTGAGTGGAAGAGGAAACGGATGAAGCCAGCCCCTCCTCCAGTGGCCCTTTGCGACTTCGACAACAAGCCTACTCCCAGGCCAAAGGTGCCCCGCAAAAGGGTAAAGGCAGCTACCAAGTCCGACGATGCAGCGGACGTAGTTGCGAAGCCGTCAATCGACGTGACAGAAGAGCAACAAGAAGATGAGGAAGACGCGGAAGGGTACGAGACGGCGACGGAGGAATTTACCAACAGTCATGAGCTCGAAGACGCACCAAATGAAACAAGAAAAGCTGCGCCCGTGGATGACTCAAACAAGGCCTCTGCGGCTGAGGCTGCGATGAAGCCCGATTCGAACAGTGTTGAAGAAAGTGGAGTTTCTTCACAAAAGCGAATTGGCCGTGTGAGCCTTTCCTGGCTCCAAAACACCGACCCCGGATACCCTGAGCTGCCCAAGACATCGCAGGAAGAGGACGTGGGCCTACAGTCTACCGGATCTTCCAAACATGAGGTTGCCATGCAGATGGAGAAGCAAGGCCATGGTATTTCACGCCGGGAGCAGAACGATAGCGATGATGAATACCCAGACCCAGAGCTTGAAGATGCGCTTAGACGCATGTCTTTGGACGAAAGTGGGAAGCTTATTCAAGACGGGAACGAAGCAGCATCAGAGCACACTAGCCCAACACCTACCATAAGCCAAGACGATCTGGGAACGCAGTCAGTACTTCCTACCCATCCAGCAACCACGCAAGCTTCTAATACTGCCAAAGTGGCTGAGCCATCAGGTCTCAAGCATGATTCCCTCGATGTTGTCGATTCCGCCGTGCCAACACCAGCTCCGCAATCAAGCATCGGCCTACTCAATGAGTCATCACGAACACCTGAGTACAACTTGGCGACGACATGGGCACAGGAACATCTTCAAGTCACTATTCCATCGCCTACTTCAACAACACCCTCAGGTATACGCGCAACTGTGACACACCTTCGCGCATATCACATATGGCACTACCAGAAGCTCCCACTCGAGAAAATGGCAGCAATCTTGCGAGATCCGCCGCTCTCGAATAACACGATTGCGAATTATATCTTGCAGGCAGTCACACTGGAGAGGCTTGAATATGAGGAAGACTCTCTTCGAAGTGTGTTACTAGCGCTACCTCCAGGGATGCGAAAGGGACGATGGAGGGGGCTGGCCGAGGAAGTTGGCGTGTGACATGAACACATCGACCGTAACCTAGACATTGGCAGAGTATTCTCGAATGAACAAGCTATTCTTAGATGTTTTGTGAACGTGGGATGAAGTTGAATACGTGTTCAGAGGATTTGCGGTGTGTTTATGTGTTCTCTTCGTATTCAGACTTGTCAGTTTGCACATGGAACGCAGGACGCGGAAGCCATTCCGCTTTTGTCAACCAAGTCGTGGCTCATCTTTACGCGTCTATGGTCAGCTCACGCGTCTATACTCAGTGCTGCGCGTCTATGATGTTGCGATACAATGTGACACGCCAACGATGTCCAAGTATATGAACAGTGGACAGTTGTCACCATTCAGCCATGGCCGTACTCACCAGGTACCATGTGCGGTGCAAACTAAGTCAGGGTCCAGACACGCCCGCACTAGGCAGACCCCACGCGTGCCAACCGCGAAACTGCGGTGAGGAGCAGCCATCCCTGCAGGAACTCCGAAATACATCAGGACAGCCGGCCCCTGCTTTGCTACACCTCTGACTGTTCTGACGATCTTCGACCATCCCAATTGAGCTTTGTCTGTCCGCATACCTGTCAATTCAAGACTCACGAGGAGACTCCCACCATGGCCGCCGCCGCAGCTGTCTACCCCCCGCTCGACCAGCGCCCGGTCAAGAACACGGTCCTCCTGTTCGATGTCGACGACACACTCACAAGGCCCCGTCAAGTGTGTACACTCGATGCATGCTCAGCGATGCTTCTCTAACACCGTTGCAGCTCGTCACTCCGCAGATGCTGCAGCTCCTTTCCGAAGTCCGTCACAAGTGCGCCATCGGTTTCGTTGGCGGCTCCAACCTCGTCAAACAACAAGAACAGCTCGGCGGCCCCGTAGACGTTACCTCGCTGTTCGACTTCTGCTTCGCCGAGAACGGACTCACTGCCATCCGCATGGGCGAGGTCCTGGCTAGCCAGAGCTTCATCGCGTGGATTGGCGAGGACAAGTACAAGCAGTTAACCAAGTGGTACGTATATACAGCAGGTTGTGGGACATCTTTAACACTGATTCTAGGATTCTTCACTACATCGCTGATCTCGACATCCCCATCAAGCGCGGTACCTTCATCGAGTTCCGCAACGGCATGATCAACGTCTCCCCCATCGGCCGTAACGCCTCCACCGAAGAGCGAAACGAATACCAAAAGTACGATCTCGAGCACAAAGTTAGGGAAACCATGGTCGCCAAGCTCAAGGAAGCATTCCCCGACTCTGGTCTCACATACTCCATCGGTGGTCAAATCTCGTTCGACGTTTTCCCTACTGGCTGGGACAAGACCTACTGCCTGCGACACATTGAGGCGGAGAAGGGACTGACTGGTGTCGTCTACGACAAGATCCACTTCTTTGGCGACAAGGCTTACGAGGGTGGAAACGACTGGGAAATCTACAGCGACGAGCGGACGATCGGACACAAGGTCAAGAACCCAGATGATACCTATGCGCAACTTTCGGAGCTGTTGAAGAGCTTCCAGTAGTGGGTTTGGACGCATTAATAACTATTCTGACGAAGCACCCACGGCAGCATCTTTCCGTCTGATATGAGGAAGATAGTACTGGCGATAGAGTACGACATGTAATGTGAACAAGAATCATACGATGCCATTGGTCGAGGGATACGTTCTGGGCCTCGATTTCCAGCATTCCCTCGCATCGGCATATGCCCAGATTTTGACTTCCGCGCAGTTGCCGCACTCCGTGACTTTAGTGGAGCAGCGTTGATCATTCGATAGTGACTTCCTGTGCACCAAGGCATTTCCCGATGACCCATACCGGAAACAACAGCCCGACTTGCTATCAAAACCTTAAATCTGCAGGGCTCAGCAAAGGGTCCAGTAGTGAGAGGCTTATTCATACAGCGCCCTGCTTGGTCACCATCAGCTTCAATGCCGAGATACGTACACTCTTTCTATTATAGGCAGTTCGGAGCTGAGCGTGTCAATCAACCACGCTGGTCGTCATTGGCTTGTCGTGTAACATGGCGTATGCAGGTACTCAATCCGATCATCTCCCCGCACCGGAGTACAGCCGGGATCATGGCACCGGAAGTTAGAGGTAGAGTGCACATTGTGATTGGGTCCATCCGCACCGATTGATACACAACACCGGTTTCCAAGACGGCTTTTCACAGCATGACATGCCGGTTAAAGATGCAGGCCACTTTCGCTGATCGAAATGCTAGATCTTGCATCTCAACACCGAAGCAAGGAAGCCAGATCTGACCGGGCAGCTGGGAGTATACAAGTACCGACAAGAATACGGCGACATCCTGGGAACAAACTGCTAACTTTTACACGTACTCCATCATGAGACTACCTACAACCCCGCTCTTCCTACTCCCAGTTCTCGTGTCAGCATCCCCTCTCCACCATGCTTCCTGCATTCCACCACAGACTTCTTCCAACACTTCCAACACTTACGACTATATCGTCACCGGTAGCGGTCCAGGAGGCGGTACAATCGCCACCAATCTCGCTCTTGCTGGACACTCCGTTTTGTTGATCGAGGCTGGATCGGACGCTTCGTTTGATATCCGCACCCAAGTGCTCGCTCTGAATGACTACTCCAACACGAATGTAGCGTGGCACTTCTTCGTCAAGCATAGTGATGACGAGGAGAGGTTGAAGAGGTATAATCTGTTGGTTTGGAGGTTGAAGAATGGGGAGTGTAAGTTGAGATAACGATAGACATTACCTGGGCCTGCCTTGCTAATGTCAGTGATAGACTGGGTTGGGAAAGATCCCAGTGTTGAGGGACACGTAGGCGCTGAGAGATTGGGCGTTTTCTATCCTAGAGGTGTAAGTGGCATCCTTCCCTTGCGAACTGCATGCGAAATAGTTACTGATCGTATATGCTGCAACGTAGGCCACTTTGGGCGGGAGCGCGATCATCAACGCAGCTGCGACGTTCCTGCCAAGCGACAGCGACTGGGACTTCTTTGACAAGGGCGTTGAAGATGGTATTTGGAGGTAAGTCGCCAACAAGTCTCGTCTCTCAAGATAGTACTAACATTCACACAGTGCCGAATTGATGCGGAAATACTTTGAGAAAATCGAGCATAACAACTATCTCGAACCCGGTACTCCTGGTCACGGCTTTAAAGGCTGGCTACAGACGAACATTGCTGATCGAGCTACCCATGCGGCTGAAGCACTCCGCTTCAAGGTCTTCCAAGCTGGATTAAAATTGGTTGGGAAAGATCCCGAAAAGGTACTGGACTACCTCACCAGCGACGCGAACTATCTCGATCCAATGCGTGACCAGACAGAGGGTCTGTCGTCACTGCCATTCCACGTCACACCCAACTGGAAGCGCTTCAGTCCACGCGACCGTATCCAGGAATTGCGCAAGCTAACGAATTCGAACGGAACGTTGAAGTATCCGCTACATCTGCAGCTTGAGTCTTTGACCACGAAGGTGCTATTCGATGAGTGCGGTAGCAATGGCACAAAGCCGCGAGCCATTGGAGTCGAATACTTGCAAGGCAAGTCCGTATATAAGGCCGACCCACGTCGTAACACATCCACCACCGGTACACTGCACCAAGCTTTCGCTCGAAAAGAAGTCATCGTAGCTGGTGGTGCCTTCAACTCGCCGCAGATCCTACAGCTCTCTGGTATCGGGCCCAAAGCTCTTCTTGAGAAGTACAACATCCCTGTAATCTCTAACTTACCGGGTGTGGGTCGCAACCTCCAGGACAACTACGAGGTACCCATTTACGGGAACGCCCAAATCAGCTTCGCAAAGACACCTGACCCCAATGCACCAAAATGCACAAACGGATCACCCGGCGATCCATGTATCGAACTTTGGTACAATGGCCAAGGACCCTACGCGCGCGGCGGCACAAACTCGAACGCGTTCCTCCTCAAGACAGCCCATGCGGTCGAAGGCGAAAGAGACGAACTAATGTTCGGCTTCACGGGTGGCTCCTTTGCAGGCTTCGCGCCACCGACGTCTCAAAACACGACACGCTACCCTCCCACGACATTTTCTTGGTCCACCGTCAAGATACATCCCCAGAACACTGCCGGATACGTCCAAATCCGATCAGCCGACCCAGTAGACACACCGGAAGTGAATTTAAACTACTTCGCCGAGGGCGCAGAAACAGATTTAAACGCCATGCTCGACACTGTTGCTTTCGTCCGTAGAGCATTTGCTTCCACCGAAGCACCGGTCGGACCTGTGACACCTGTTTCTCCACCCTGTCCGCCGGCTGATGTCCTTGAGACGGGCTACTGCCGTGAGGTGCAGATTGATAGGGAGTGGATTCACGACCAAGTCTTTGGTCACCACCCCACAAGTACGAACAAGGTCGGCCCGGATTCTGATCCTATGGCCGTGTTGGACACGAGGCTGAGGGTTAGAGGGGTCGAAGGGCTGCGGGTAGTAGATGCGAGTGCATTTCCTAGATGTCCGGGTGCGTTTCCGGCGGTTAGCACGTTTTTATTGAGTGAGCGGGCGACGGATCTGGTGTTGGAGGATGTGGGCAAGTGGTGAATTGGATGTTTGTTGTTGGTTCGCAAGGCTATAGAGAGATGGTGCAAGCATTGCAATGGCCATTCTACGAGCTTGACTGAGATAAAAGTGAATTGAATTTTCGAATATTTAATGTACAGACAAAGAGTAATCGACGCGAATCTCTCATCGAAGCAGTGGGAAAGCAGCATGACGAATGTCAGCTCCAGGAGCCCTGCATTAGCGTCTCTGGCCCTACCTAACAGCTTTGATTGGGCCTACATGGAGCTGGGTCCCCACAGTGCCCTCCCTGCCGTGATCGATGGATTTGCTGTAGTTGCCTAACAGGGAAAGCCGTCCCTATGGACAAGGCTTTGATTGGTGCGACAGGGACAGCGAGATCCACACTGCCCTCACTGCCCTTCCTCTCTCCCGCGATCGATAGTCTTTGCATAGTTGCCTGATCGGGAAGGCTTTCCTGTGGAGCCAATCAGGGCCTCGCCTACAGGGCCAGCGGTCTCCACAGTGCCCTTCCTGCTGCAATCGACAGTCTTCGCACACCTTCCTAACCGGGAAAGACCCTCTGCCAGCGAGGCCCTGATTGGCTCCACAGGGCTGGGAGAGGGAGAACGCGTTCCCGCGGCCAAAAATTATTCGTCGCAAAGCGTCCAACCCCAAACCAGTCCGCCAAAACCACCGCATTCCACTGCAAACCTACGTAACTCGAAAGCGCCGAATTCCAACCGACTTCTGTAACAAAACACACAAAATGAAGCTCCTCACCCTCAATTTCCTCACATGCGCCATCAAAACCTGCAAAACCAACCCCGCGTCCTTCCCCCTCCACCCCCGCGATGCCGAACTCGAAATCGTAGAAGCAGACGTCAACCTCGCCTTTCTCAAAAACATACTACCGAGGATCATGTGGGATGAATTGAGGGGGATATGCAGCGAGGTATGCGACCAAGAAAACACCCACCAGGCGCGAAGCACATGCGCATTGCGTCTCCAAAGAGATACAGATATTCAAAAACTTTTGAACAGAACGCTGACGTATATGTGAATTGTAGCTTGGTCTCCCTGAACTCCCCGCAACAGCACCCACGCCCGCCGATCTCGTCGAACCTTCTTCTTCCTCCGCTTCAGCATTAGATACCACAGATGCGACACCAGCGGCCGCGACGGAAGAGATAGAAGAGGAGCCTAGCCAGACAGCTAAAGATCTACACAGGATATTACTTGAGACGTGTATACAAGAGGGCAAGCTGGTGTGCGGGGCGTGTGAGCATGAGTATGCGGTCAAAGAGGGGGTTGCGAATTTCCTGTTGCCGGGACATTTGGTATGATTTGGGACGACTGAGATGAGGTATCTTGGTCAGACATCGGAGTGCAAGTGGAAGATGCGTCTATTGAACAACTACAAGCGCGACTGGCAGTCTATGACTTGGTCTGAAGAGGGTGTGCACAACACTATGATGCTGTGGGCACAGGACGAATGCTGTGCGCCAACAGGGGAGAACGATGACTGTGAAAGAGGAATGGAGCTCGTTGGTAGGAGCGGTTACTTGATACCCTTTTGATTGCGTTCACCCACATACGGGGGAAAGCATTGTGCTGCACACGAATCTAAGGTCTCTGCGGCCTGTATCGCTTGCAGAAGCATCACTCAAGTCAAATGAAACATCGATGGAGGGCAACGCATTCAAGAATTGAAGCTACACTTTTCCCTAGCCAAGATGGTATCTACGATATGCGCCCAAACACCCATACGATGGCACTTCTACCAACGAAAACTTTCAACTCTTACGAGCCGAGAGCGCGGTTGATCTGCACCCTCTTATCCTCACCACCCGAGACAATGCCCACTGCACTATCCCATCTTACGCTGAAGACCTTCGCGCCCTCGCCATGGCTCTTGGCAGACTCGCGTCCTTGCCTGTAGATCGTGTACACACTCTCACCAGTCATTCCTTCTCCAACCTGACCACCTGTGCTAACATTCCTGAGATCCCAAATCTGAACGATTCCGTCATGCGAAGCAGATGCCAGATTGTATTCGGAAGATGGATCCGTATCCAAAGAGACAACACCGTTCTTGTGGCCTCGTAGTGTCATGACACTGATTTGCGTGGCAGATGCGCGGGGGTCGACCAATGTGATGTGTCGTGCTGAGGTACCGGTTGCAAGCAGGTTTCGGGAGGGGATGGCGCATAGGGAGAGAAGCGAGTGACCGGTCGTTCGGGTGTCAACGCACGATTGGGTAGGCAGATCCCACGTTTTGAGTGTGTGGTCGTGAGATGCCGAGTATGCGACTGTAGCATCGTCTGGTTTGAAGATGACGCTAGATACCGGCGAAGTGTGACCGCTGAATGTAGCCAGCGCTCCGCGAGCGGGGACCGTGCGATCGGGCTTTGAAAGCTTCTGTCGCTTGTTCGACGCAGCCGTTGAACTGGGCAGGAAGTTCGCTGGCGCGACGGGGTTCTCCTTTGCGTTGCTCGAGAACAGCGAGATAGTGGTATCCGAAGAGGCGGAGAGAATGCGACTCGAAGGCGCATGAACTGCGACGTCTTCTACACCCCAGCGGTGGTTGAACAGCTCGAGAGCTGTGGTGATAGTCCTCGCATCATCGTCGTACTTGTAGACACGGACAGTGTTGTCCAGCCCCGCAGCGACCATCTTCTTCTCGGATAACCATTTAGCCGTCTTCAAGCTTGTAATTCGGCCACCGTTGTTGGGAGCCTCTGAAGTCGCCAAAACATCGCCCGAGGTATTCCACACTCTTAACAGTCCATCATAACTCGCGCTCAATATCCTCTCTTGCCCACTTTGCACTCCTGACAGAACATCCACGGCCGAAACCCAGTCGTCGTGTTCGAAGCTCGTGACGTTTAGCGGTGGCACCAAAGCCCTCGTGTATTCAACGTCCAGCGTCGATTCTGCATTGATACCATTCTTCGTGAGGAATTCGTCGATTGTGGTTCGGAGAAATTCGCCGTTGATCAGGATGTCAAAGGGTATGCGACTGCCGTCATCGCGGTGCAGGAGTTCGTTCACAAGTGTGGAAAGCTTGTGTCGAGTCAAAGCTGTGGGCGCATCCGCGTTAGCTCTGGATCTGGACGGACTGCGCAGCGATTCATAGCCTGAAACCACAGCAGTGCAGTCGCGGCGGTTCAAATTACTGCGCGAACATGCTGCAGTAGATGGCTGGAGGCCGCGACATGCGACTAGGCTTCCGGTAGTTCCACTCACATGTTTGAACCAAGAGGATGTTCGGTTCCTCCGAAATCTGCAGAGCAGCATCGCGCGTCGTAAGGCGAATCTGCACCTTGGTCTCTGCGGCGTCGATATCCATGGCGTCGGCGGGTTTGGCGGTATATGTTGATTGGTGTTGAAGTTACGAAGCTTAGGAAATTTTGGGATCTCGAACTTTTTTTCGAATCCGGTTAGCGCGGAAGCAGCCAGCCAGTCGGCGTTCGTGAACCTCCGCTCGTGGTACTACAGATCATGTCTCTTCAATAGTTCAATCTATCTAAAAAGTATCAAAGTCTGATGATAGTCGGGCATAGGATTTCGGTGTTTCAGAAGACTGACTGGGAACTGGGGTCAATCTATCACTATAGCACTGCGCATGCGCTCAAGAGGAAGATCGCTGTGTTATTTCCTTCACGAAAATTGTCATTTACTAAGTCATACTGGTTCTCCTGATCTCAGCGATGGCTCTCCTCCGGTGATCACTAGGCGCGAATAGAGCCTCGATCAATCCAATCACCTCTTCAGCTTCCATTTCCAACTTCAGCTCGCCGTCCGTCCAGAAGTATTTGATATCCGCAAGGCTGCTGTCCAGAATTTCGCTGAGATACTGGAACTTGAACCAGTTGGGCGTGTAGATACCGGCCATGTCTCTTGTTTCTCCGTTGCCATCCTCGGTCTGGAAGTGTTGGGATAGAGTAGCAAGCGAGACACAGTACCCGTGTAACTTCCTCGACTCATCTTCTGCAATATCTGACATGTCCTCGACATCGTTGATGAACTTTGTGAGAGCTGCTGACACCAACGAGCCAAGTGACTGATGTAGAGCGCTATGTGAAAGTACATTCTGCCACTGTCGCTTCACATCACCTATGCGATCTATCGTCGTAGCGATGGCGTCATCACAGACCGTAGCGAACGGAACGTTCGTACAGCCTTGGAAGCCTTGCGCATCTTCAAGATGATCCCGGATGATCTGTCTTTGTGACTCCATCTCGCGTCCGTATGCACGCTTTCCAAATCCGTCGATCGTCTTGATGTCAGATTCGATCAGCGGTTGGAGGCGTTTGGAAGGTCGCAAGTGCTGTGGCAATGTAGACGATTTATCTCTTTCAGCTTGTTCTTGAAGAAAGAGTCGCAGACGATCCGATAGTCGCTGGCAGTCGTTGTAGATGAGCATGTTACTGGCGATATCTTTTGAGTAATGCATCACAGCAGTAGCTCGGTACATTGCCAACAGGAGGCTCGGAATCGCATATAGACCCCCGCTCGCGGGTGCGATTGCAGACTTGACCAGCTCGGGTGAGTTCAGCGTGTCTACTTCTGCAATGACCTGCAAGATTATCTCCATTATGGCATCTGGGATCGCTGTCACTGTATATGTCTCCCGAAGGGTGACCTCCTGGTGCGCCGGCTGTTTTTGAGAGGCAGGTTTTCCGTTCGTATTCGGTTGCTCTGTTGTATGTGCTGCAGGCTTCGGCGTTGTGGTGGGTTTGGTATCAGCCTCGTCATCCCAATCAGCGCCCCAATCATCTGCATCCTCTGCATCAGCTGGCTTTTCTTTCGCTTCTTGCTCTTTGGGTTCATCTCCAATCACATCATCATCCTCACCCCAAGCACTCATATCTTCTTCTTCGATAGTCTCCTTCTTCTCTTCTGCGACATCACCCTCCTCGTCCCAATCAGCAGCCCAGTCATCCTCTTGTTCGTTGCCAGCATGCAATGCATCACCCTTTGAGATGACTTGCGTCTCGACCCGTTCAACAGTCTTCTTTTCTTGCACCTTTTTCGGAAACATCGTTTGTACTCGAGCGATCGCATCCTCTTTCTGTTTAGCAAGCCATATCTCGGCAGACTTATCTACCCATTCAGCTAGGCGACTTTGGCCTGACCAGCCGAGCTCATCGAGATACTCCACAAAGCCCAAGACATATGAGAGCGATTCTTGAAAATGTGGTATCCCGTCTGTTGATAATGGCACGGCAGGCAAAAGCAGGTTCGAAATTAAACGAGAAGCAATGATCGGAACGATCTTTGAGGACAGCGGAACGGCGATGCTAGGCGGTAGACGCGTGCTCAGGTACTCAGCAAGCAAGTGCATATCCTCCAAGGTAGCCTTGACCGCACCATCATTCACCGTGCCAGCACGTTGGATAAAATCCTCCTGGATGTTGAAGGCGGACACAACGCGGTCGGTGCCTATAGCCAGTCGGGGAGCGATTATGATCTTGTCCAGGTCACGGCTCAAGCGGGTAACAAAGCTGTCAAGGAGACCCAACTTCGTAAGCGCTTCAACCGTTGTGTTGATATCGACTCTGGCCTCGCGTTCGATCGACTGCTGCAGCGAGATTTTATGATTGGTGTTGTCGACTGCAATCAGCCCGTTCCATGACTCCGTGACCGTCTCTACGATGGCTTTCTTCAGCTGCTCCTCCTTGTTCTTCAGCACGCCCACCGCTCTTGTAGTGGTGAACAGCCCAAGTCCCTGGAATGCGCCATCGGCATCTTCCAAAGTCTGTATGGCATGCATAACATGGCCATGTACAGCAGCATTTTGGGCAGAGTCGAGTAGGATCGAAATGTCTCGAAGCTGCTCTACAGCACGTGCCAAGCTTTCGTTGTATGCAATCTCCGTGTGCAGTAGGCTGACCTTGCTTGCAGCGTCCTGTACGCGAGCTGTATTCTCCTTCCCTGCCTCTGCTTGTTTTACAATCTCTTTGGCCGTTTCTTGCGAGCGTTTGATATCGTCTTGCAGCTTGCGTGCCTGTGCTATCCAGCCATCGACGTCGGGTGCGGCTTCTCTCGAGAGTTGGCGTACTTCGTCCTGGAACAACGGTCAGCGTTGCCTGGAGCATGCGCTACTTCAACACACCTTCTTCTCTTCTCTTGCCTTGGAAACTACCTCCAACAGCTTTGGAAGTGCGCTGGAAGGCACAGTTGCAGACGCGACATCCTGGTCCTGGGGAAACGCGCCATGCGCGGCCGATTGGAGCAGCGCGTCGCCTAGCTGCTCGTCTGAGACTTGCGAAGGCATTTTTGTTCACGGAGTGATTGTCATGTCGATTCTAAACAGGGTTTGCGGCGGGATAGTTCGCAGGGCGTTCGCAACGTCGCAGGACCAACATTGAAGCTGCACGGACGTCCAAGCGACGTCAACTCCAGCGTTGCTGCCCCGCCACACTTACCCCGCCACGCTCAAGCCCTTGTGCTGAAGAAACAGGCACATGCACACGTGCGTTTGGAGACAACCGCACGTCGCAGCAGATTCATTAGGCGCAGATTTATCTAGTCAATCCGCGGTAGCAGCATCTTAGCGGCGCCGCAGCACTACTACCGGACAACTCGCCTCTCATATTGCCCTCCGTCATTCCCTCCTTCCTTGTTCGGAGTGGCTTTCTGCTCCTTGTACTCTGTCTCATTCTCTCGTAAGTCTTTGTCATTTTCATTTTACTGCCATCTCACCGTTACCCGGGCTGGTATGTAGGCTTGCAGATTCAGCCGCATAATCACTGGCCGCGGCTTGTAGGCTTGTAGAGCATGGGTATGCGCAATGCACGCCCCCGAAACCTAAGCCTGCTTTTCTCTTAGAGACCCCGATCGAACCGGTAGCGTAATTTCCTATATAATAGTGCGTTGGGCTACGCACAACAATTCAGCTAACACAGCAAGGGTAGTACCAATTCAGGCAACGCGGCCAGTGCCTGCGACTTCAGCACCAACAAAGGGTACACCTGCAATCTCACGCTATCAACTCCTTTCCCCTTCAATCTCGACATCATGGGGTCAATACAGCAGGAGTCGCACTTCAAGAAGCTGCAGCAGTTCGAGGCAAATTACGCCGACGCTACATTCACTCAGTATGAATCCCAACGGACGGGTCTTCGGGTAGTGGTAGTCGATCGGAAGGGTCCCAAGGTGTACGGAAATTTCGCGGTAGCCACAGAGATCCACGATGATTCGGGTGCACGTGAGTAGCATGGCTCGTGTTTCATATACATCTACTGACTGACGTAGCGCATACCCTTGAGCATCTCTGCTTCATGGGTTCGCGGAAATACCCTTTCAAGGGCGTACTAGACAAGATCGCCACCCGATCATACTCTGACACAAACGCATGGACGGATGTCTCCGAGACAGTCTATACTCTCTCAACCGCGGGTTGGGAGGGTTTTGCACAGCTGCTACCTATCTATCTAGACCACCTCATCGTACCTACGCTGACCGATGCCGGTTGTTACACTGAGGTTCATCACATCGATGGCAAGGGAGAGGATGCAGGGTGAGTATCTCTCAACGCCTTCATGCTCCCAGCTAACGACCCAAGTGTTGTCTACTCTGAGATGCAAGGACGTCAGAACCTGCAGGGCGATCTCATGGATCTCCAGATGCGTCGCCTCCTCTACCCTGAAGGCGATGGCTTCCGTATGGAGACGGGTGGATTGATGGAGAACCTACGAGTCTCCACTGCAGAGCGTATTCGCCAGTTCCACCGAGACATGTATCAGCCCAAGAATCTACGAGTTATATTGATTGGAGAGGTCGATCATCCAAACCTGTTGGACATATTGGATAAATTCGAAGACGAGATCATCGACCGCGTACCGGCTTACGATGCGCCCTTTAAGCGTCCATGGGTCGAATCGAAGCGCACTCCACCCCTGAGCAAGACCATTGTTGACACGGTCGAGTTCCCAGAAGAGGATGAGTCAACAGGTGAGGTGCAAATCGCCTTCCTAGGACCCGAGACTATCGACGACCTTGGAGAGACTGCCATCAACACACTGCTCAACTACCTTGCCGGATCATCTGTTTCGGTTCTGGTCAACACACTCGTTGAGAAGGAACACCTTGCGAGTATGGTATACTTCTGGTGCAAGGGGCACACAGACATGATCATCTGGTGGACTCTGTCGTCTGTGGAGACCGACAAGCTGGCTGATGCCGAGAAGCGTTTCTTCGAGGTTCTTAAAGAACACGCTTCCAAGCCCCTTGATATGAGCTACCTCAAGGACTGTCTTCATCGCTTCAAGCGCCAAACTCGATACATGTCTGAGATTGGCATGGATGAGTACAAAGACCCAATCATCAAAGATCACGTATTTGGTGACCGGAACGGTACTCACCTTGAAGACGCAATGGCCACTCTTGATGTATTCGACACACTTGACAAATGGACTGAGGAAGAGTGGCGAGCATATCTGAATAAATGGATGGTGGATGCTCACCACGTTTCCATCCTAGGTAAACCTTCCAAGGCGTTGTCGGACAAAATCAAAGCAGATGAGGTTGCACGTGTCAAGGCACAGCAAGAGAAGCTAGGCGAAGAAGGCCTGAAAAACTTGGCACAGAAGCTTAAGGAAGCCCAAGACGAAAACGACAAGCCCATCCCAGAGGAGATTATCGCCAGTGTCCATGTTCCCAGTACTGAGTCTATCCACTTCTTTGAGACTACAACAGCGCGTTCTGGTGTAGCAAAGAAGCTGGGAACTTCTGAGAACAACATCCAGAAGATTGTCGACAAGGATGAAAACGGACTTCCCCTCTTCATCCACTTTGAACACATACCAACTTCGTTCGTACACTTCGGCTTAGCACTCGGAACTGCCTCGCTACCAACGGAACTCAAGCCTCTCCTCGGCGTATATTTAACCAACTTCTTCGCGACTCCGATCATGAAGGACGGAAAGCGTATCGAGTTCGAGGAGGTCATTACCAAGCTTGAGCAGGATACCATTGAGTACTCCATGGACCGCGGTACTGATATTGGAAGCTCTGAGATGATCTACATCCCTTTCATCGCGGAGGCCGACAAGTTCGAGACGGTCGTGCTATGGCTGAGGTCAATGCTCGTTGACTCCGTGTTCGACACCGAACGCGTGATTTCTGCAGTCAAGAAGATGCTCGCGGACGTGCCCGAAGAGAAGCGCGATGGTAACTCCATGAGCTTTGCAGTCGACCGCATGATCCACTACAACGCCGCATCAGCTGTTCGCGCGACTGGTACGCTTGTCAAGGGTCTCTACCTCAAGCGCATCCTGAAGCTACTTAAGACGGAGCCTCAGCAGGTCCTCGATAAACTCGAAGCCCTACGCAAACACCTCCTGACCTTCTCCAACATGCGCGTTCTCGTTACCGCCAACCTTGAGACCCTACCAAGCCCAGTGTCGACCTTCAAACACCTCACCGACGCTTTCAAGCCTGGTCCAGAGCCAAACGTAAACCCAATTGACGACCGCAACGCGCTCCTCTCAGATATCGGTCGTAACCCAGGCGGTACACACTCCATCATCCCCATGCCCATCGACTCCTCCTTCGCAGTCCTCACATCCAAAGGACCCAAAGGCTACACAAACGCCCAACTCCCACCGCTCATGGTCGCACTCGCCTATCTCGACGCCGTCGAAGGCCCCATGTGGACATCAATCCGCGGCACAGGACTCGCCTACGGCAGCAACTTCTTCCGCGACCCCGAAACCGGGCTTCTCAAGTTCCGCATCTCCAAATCGCCCAACGTCTTCGCTGCGTACAACAAAGCCAAGACGGTCATCAAGGAGTACGGCGACGGCACGCAGAAGTTTGAGAAGCTGGCGTTGGAAGGCGCGATTTCAAGTATCGTTCGCGACTTTGTTGACGAGCGTGCTACGGTTGTTGATGCGGCTAGGAGTTCCTTTATCGATACTGTCACGCGTGGTGTTGGCAAGGACTGGCAGGCTTGGGCGCTGCGTGAGGTGCGCAAGGTGACTGAGGAAGACGTCAGGAACATCTTGAATGAGGTTGTGTCGGCTGTATTTGTGCCTGAGAAGACGGATCTGGTCGTGACTTGCGGTGGTATCATGACTGACGTAAGTTTCCCACCTGTCCTTGGATTCGGTGTTTTGGTAAAATGCTAATCATTCTGTACAGGGCCTCAAGAAGGACTTTGAGGACGCAGGCTTCAAGATCGAGATGAAGCAGCTCACCGACTTCCAGGATGCATATGGTCTCGAGGGTGAAGAAGACGACGAGGACGATGACGAAGAGGTATCTGGTAGCGACGATGATTCTGAAAGTGGCTCGGAGATGGAGGAGTAGGAACTAGAAAGCTAACCTGAGTTCCACGCTCAGTCCGCCCGGTTCGCCACGGACAATCAACGCCGAAGTAGTAGCAGCAACTGCAATGCAAACACTTCATTCAAGATCCATAAAGTCCCTCTCAAATATTCATATTCATACACTAGCGCAACAACCCCTCTCTCCAAAATAACAAAGCAACAAAAAACATCGTCGCCAAATATAGCCAAACCACACATCAATCATGCCAGATTGAACCCAAAGACGGCCCCTCAAAAGGTATTGTAAATCATCTCTCTCGTAAATACATACAAGGAAAGTAGGTATAAAAAAGACACCAAAGCTTAGACGCCGGCAATGCCTCTCTCGCCCCCAGCAGCCGCAGTCATGGATGTTGCGTATTCGAAGAAAGCCAGAATGTAGAAAGAGAGAGAGAGAGAGAAGGACTCTCGGCGTTCGAAGGTATCAAGGAGAGAAGGAGGGATTTGGGGGAATCACATACGAAAAAGAGAAGTCGAACGCGGTTGGGAGCACACCCAGATACACACAAACGCCCGTTGGGTCAGGTGACACAATCGCCGAAAACGCCGCCCGCAAAACCCAAAGGTAAGCAAATTCCGAATCCTCGTTGTAATCCAACTGCTTATGAAACTGGCTAGCCAAACTATGCATCTTCGGGTAAAATGCGCGCAAAATGCTTTTCCCAAATCCATCCCACTGTCTTTGTTTGGTCGTCTTGATTTCGCGCGAGCCATAGCTCACCCTTCATGCCGATGACATCGAATATCTCGCCAGGCACATACACAAGGTATGGTATTCCGCCTTCGCGGCGATCGTGCGCAATGTTGAACTCGAAGAGACTGGCTGCCAAGAAGAGCACCTCTGGCTCGTCGGTATCGGCGGGTGTGGTGGGGAGGTCTTCGACGCTGCCACGAAGAGGCGAATCTGACATCGGTAGCGCAGAGTTGAAGACACCGGATGCGCGTGTGGATCCCGGTAATGATGGCGGCTGAGAGGTGGGCGCGGAGAATGTGTGGGTAATGGGTTGCGAGGGTGAGAGGAAAGACGGGCCTAGTTGCGGTGGGAAGTCGAATGCGTTGATACTCAGTGGCGAGTGCTCTATGTCTACTGCTCCGTCTAGACCCATGTAGTTGTGGCTGTTGCGAGAAGGACCGGTGTTGCGTCGCTCTTTGCGCACTATGGTAGAGTCACTGTTGTCAGACACAGGACTGAGTGCGCGTGCTTCCCGTAATGATGTAGGTCCAGGGCCAGCCCGACCTGATCCATTGGGTGGGTAGAGAGAGGGGTACGCTGGCCCTGCAGGGGATGAGCGTGGCGGGTTATCGAGACTCCGCGGATGTGATCGGGGTGCATAACCGCCGCTATTCCGCGTTTTGGAGTCAAGCATGGATGCTTCGCTCCCGATAGATTCAGTACGACGCGACGATGAGTTGCGGGACGAGCCGCCGCCGCCGTCGGAAGAGAGTGTTGGAACAGGAGACGTCATGTTGGAAATGTCGACCAGGAGATTCCTGTTGATGATACCCAATCTGTTCGCAAGATCCTGCATCGGCTTGTAGTCCGAGTGGAAGCGTTCGACGTACGATTCGAGGTCGTATCGAAGAGATGTTGTGTGTTGCGGCTCGCTCTCAAGTAGTGGGAGAATTTTCTTCGAGCAAGTCTTGTACCAGTCCTTTTGCAAACACATGAACAGAGTCATGAGCGTGCGCATAAGACCCTTTGTTCTTTCATACAGAAGTGGTAGTTCGTGTTTGAGTGTGTCGTTGATCGTGCTGAACTTTTTGGATGACTCCTCTAGGTCCGGATCGACCTTTTCGCCACGGTCAAGTGCTTGTTTATGCTTGACGTAGTATAGCAGGTACTTTTTGCGCTGCTCGATAGTCTTCTGATACGACACCCACATCTCCCAGAGATCGCCGACGGGCTTTAGGACACGGCTTCGAACGGCAGCTTTCTGTGACATGGTTAGCGGTATATAAGCGGCGTGATGCTGAAATACTTACATGATCTTCCAATGCCTTGTTCTGCAGCTCGAAATGAGCCATTGCCCATTTTCGCCATGTGCTCTCAATCTCCGGATACACGGATGGCGCCACCTCGCAGACAGTGATGAAGCCCAAAAACACGATGTTGAGCTGAAGGTAATGCTCGGTGATCGAATCAAGATACTGTTCAAAATCGCGAATAACGATCTGAAGCTGGAAAAAGTGCCCACCGAACTTCTGTTCTTTCGACTTGTAGTCCTGGTCTTTGAAAGTTTTGTCGGCCTCGTCGTACGCTTTACTCTTGTCGACCTTGGGAATGAAAGCCTTGACAAAAGTCTTGCCCAGGCCGCTCTTCTTCTCTTTCTTGCCCTCCGAAGCAGCAGCACGGAAGGTATCAGAACGGGCTTTGGCCTGATTGATGCGCTGACTCATTGCTCTCAATTCTTCGAATGCTTCTTTGATCTTCGGTAGATCGGGATGGTCCGGGTCGGTGATTTCTTGCAAGGACTGAAGGATCAGCGGATACTTCAACAAGCGTTGACACGGCTTCAACAATAGAGAGTCCAGATCCCACGCTTGGGTCATGTTTTCCACTTGCTCGAAGCAAGCAGTAACCCATCCAGATAACGCCTCATTTCCTTGGTTCTTTTTGATGAAAGCGCTGGCATTGTCCTGGTTCAGGAAATATGTCGTGTAAAGTCTTTCCATCTTCTCCTTGTTGTCCAAGAAGACTTGACCAATGGTGGTCAATCGATCATTCTCCAGAGTGCAATTCTCAAACTGATTCGGCGAGTCTTCAGATGGTCGCCGAGCATGCATCGGTGATTCTCCAGAATCGTGCGATTTACCATCAGAGGAGTCACGGTTCCAGGGTCCGGTTGGAGGTGGTATCTCATAGTTGACGATGGGCTTTGCAGCCTTCTTGAATGCACGGAACAGCGACAAAGAGAACTTCTCCAGTTCTTTACAGTTACTGAACAGCAACCTCTTCTCCTTCTCGCTCATCATATTCTGCGCGGTCGCCTCGAAGATGTTGTGCGCGATCATCATATCTATGCAGAATTGATGTTCTGTTGTAAGCAGCTCTTCCAGCGTGCGATATCGCTTTATCAAAGCTTGCCTGGCAGGATCAGGTTGGCCGTCTTCACCTTTCTCGGCTTCACTTGGCAGATCAATAGCACTCTCGATAGGCTGTGGGGTACCGTATCGATCCTCAAGACTCTGTTCTTGAACGTGAAGGACAGGAGTACGTGATCGTGCGGGATGCATCTCGAACTTGTCGTCGTTGAGCATGGGGCGTGAAAGCTGTTGATGTTGTGGCGCAACGTTGTAGGCATTTGGGCGAGAGGAGAGTTGTTGGTCGATGGATGGGTTCACGGGTGGGGGCGGTGGTGAATAATTGGGACGGGGAGGCGCCGGAAGTGAATGCGGCATACTATGCTGCAAGTCAAGTCCGAGTCCGCCATTCGTCCAAGCAAGTTGTGGGAGCTCAATGCGGTTGGTTGCGACAGATTTGTGCTCATCCGTTGAGGTTCGTGATAGCGCGTTGTGGGAAGGGTCTCCAGAAGAACTGCCGGAATGAGACGCATCCTCCTGGATGGTCGTGGTGGTGGAACCTGCTGAATTCTGTGAGTAACGACGCGAGGACGAAGTATAGATGATTGCTGTCCCGCCGCCATCAACTTCAGGCGATTCCTGGTGCAGCTGTGGTGTGTACGAATCCGGGCGTGACGGGGACGCCACTCTCATGGGCTCGCGCCTCGACTTGTCGTGTTTCGAGCCATTGGCGTCACTTAACAGTCGAGCGAGATACGTCTCGGTAGACTCTTTCGATGCCCAATCTTTGTGCTGTGCAATGACGGGCGAGACCTGCTGCACCCTTTCCTTCGATACCGACGCCAACTCTGGGGATATGACCGGCGATTGATGGTACATGTTCAAGACTGAGTTTACGACGCTGTACGTCTCCGTGTTCAGCGTCAGCGATCCGAGTGTTCTATAGGGACCAAGGCTGGCAGAGTCATCCGGATACAGCGTGTCACGCTTAGGAAGCGAATCTCCTGGCGATCCTTTTGTATCGTGGCGAGAGATGGATGGCATATCTCTAGCATCGTGTGTTTGATCAGAACTATACCCATACGATAGAGCCTGAAGGCCTGCGCTGAAGCTTTCGGAGTCGGGCTCCCATGAATGTGACGGCGGCTCCTCGCTGAGCATAATGGGTATTGATTCCCGAACGCCTAGCTCTGACTGCTCCATTTCAGGGGATTGTGGAGCAGGCCGCTGTGGGGGAGGAGCAGTCCTCTGCGGCGGCGGGTGGAAGACGTGCGGTTGCAAGAGCTGGTGGTCCGGCTCCTGGTGTGCGGTCGGCGGCGTGAGAACAAAGCTTCCTGGAAGCCCTAGTACAGGCGATTCGTCGAAGTCGGTCACGGCTGATGCTGGCTGCTCGAGCGGCGGTACCGTGAGGCTGGACGTCTGGAGGCTCAGACGCTGTTGTTCGGGCGAGGGTGACGAGTGCTCGTCGCGCGACATGCGCTGGCCCTGCGTCTGCGCACGGGTCTCATGGGATTGCTCGATCTCAGCAACGCCAGGCAGCCCCGCGAGTTGCTCTTGGGGCGGGTCGAAGCTGCTCGCGAGTGGGAAGTACTCCTGCTCACCATGGGGGCCGGTGCCTGTCGAGTGGGAAGCGGGCGAGGGCTGGAGCGGCTGGCGTTCTCTCGAGTTGCGCAGGCGAGGCGACGTTGGGTGCGGCGGGGCATTGACGACAGCGGACACACTTGGTCCGCTCCTGGCACCCAAGGGCGACTTCCCTCGCTCGCGATATCCACGGTAGGCTAATGCGGGGAGCGTGGACTGGTCTGTGCCCCGGGAGACTGGAGCGACAGCCGCTGCAGCCAGTACCCTGTCCATCCGGGTGGGCGAGGCGCGGTTGCTGTGGTTCATGGCGCGGGTTGGGGTGTACTTGACGGAGCGCGTCGACGAGTTGGAGTCGGAGCCGGCGCTCAAACGCCGTGTCGCTACGGGTATCCTCGAACGCGGCGTGTGTCGTTGGGGCGACCGTGCAGGAGTTTGTTCTTGCGCATGTGCGCGCGCGGCGTGTTGCATGTCGTCGGCGAAGGCTGAGGTCGCCGCGCTGGCAGAGCGGCCATGGTGCGGGCTGGTGAAGGCGGCCGCGGGTGGTGCAGCGTCGCCGTGCGTGTTGTCGAGAACGGGAATCCCGAAGCCTGGCGAGAGCACGTCCTGGCCCGTCAGCACTTCGCCAAACAGCTGCCGCCCGCTGGGTGCAGACGCCCGATTCGGCGAGGCCACCTTCTTGGGCGTCGACGAGACGTGGTGGTCGATGCTGCTCCGGCTGCCATTCGTGCGGCGCGCGTTGCGAGGCGATGCCGGGGCGGGCTGGGGCCTGTCTCGCGGCTTGAGGTTGTTGAACTTGTGCGGCCCGTACGAGGCCTCTTTGCTCGGGCGTGCAGCCGATGCTGTCGACGAGATGGAGGCATGCGCACGCCGGGCGACGTCGTGCGTGCCCGCCCCAGCCCGGCTCGGCGTCCTGGAGCGAGAGCGCACGGCAGGCGACGTCGCCGTCGAGCTGCTGGTGGGCGACTGCTCGAAGCGCTCGGCGAGGGCCCTCACTTTGTTGGAGACCTGGGGGGAGGAGCGAGTGGCTGCGGGCGGCGATGCAGGATTCGAGGCAGACCTCACGGCCGCTTTGGAGGTGGAGCGCGCGCCGTTCGTCATGGGCTGCCGCTGCCGCGCTGCGGGCATGTCGAGGCCGCGTTGCGGTGAGGGAGGTGCTGCTGCGGGCTCGGTCGTCGTGGTGTAGGCGGAGTAGTAGTGCTCGGGCGAGGTTCCCACGTCGTCGTCGGCATGGTCGAGCTCAGTCGACTGCAGCCAGTGTGAAACGGAGAGGCCGGGGTTGTATGCATATTCATGCGCTTGATCAGAATCCATATCCCATAGTCGGCGAGCGCAAAGGCGCAAAAGCAAGGCAGCGCCAACGTTGTCGGAGGAGGTGGGCCAATCTCGAGCAACAAGGGTTGCCAACGCAGACTCGCCGGCTCTCGCGCAGAGGGCGTCTGGGCCAATGACAGTCTCGAGGCCGGTGCTGCCCCAAGTCGACGAGTTGATATGTTTCAGCCTGAAAAGCAAGCGGAAGGGTTCCCGATACGGCGCGCTTGTGGGAGGTTCTGAACTGGCTGTGTCAGATCAACAGCTGAGCCCACGCGGTACATCTAAACTCCGTCGTTACCATGCAGCTAGGAAGCGGGATACCGGCGCCGCTCTCGATGGGGCGGCGCACGACGACGGCCTGGCCTTTGCATCTGGTATTTACATGGAGCAACCCGATATCTTCGACGTGTGCTGTCCAGATGGTTTGGGCCAAGATGGAGGATCAACATGCTCTTTCGCGGCCTGCTTATCCATCCGTGCTTCTCGATGCTATGGGATGATAGCATCCCGCTTCCCCAGCCCGTAGCTCTACCAGTACTAGCGGATCGTGCTAGCCCTCGTTCCCAGGATAGCCGTGTTTTGCGTCCCAGGGGTAGGTCGATCTGTAGATGCAGCTGACCTAATGGCGCTCTACCAGACAGTCGTTCCAAGATTACTATACAATGGCATGCAGGTTTACCATGGCCAGGATGATGGGGTTTGGCACAATGTGGCCTAGTCGCAAACAGACCTGTGGACATGGCAGCATCCATGCTATACTCACAAAGAGCATCGAGACACAAACAACTTCACTCAGGCGTGCAGCATTGGAAGTTTATAAAATGAACGTAGCATCTTATATGCAGCTGACATAAGATGTGTACCTAGGTAGGCGAACTCTGCGAGGGACACTCTGAGACAAGTGAAGGTACCAGTGTCTCAAAGATATAGACATTTCGACAAGATGATGAGGTGATTTTGCTTTGACGACCCTGTAGGAGAGGGCACCAAGGGGCACTTGCTCATTCGAGTTCCGCATCGTTCATTATCTTTCCCGCCCTGAGGCGTTAAACTGCAGCGTACATCCCAGCATCTGGTCAGGAAGCCCGACATATGGCTCGTGTGGCTGAGATGTCTCTGCTTATGCAGATCTTTTGACGGAGCCGCCCTGTCAGATACACAGCCAGTATGTGGCGATGTCGCATCGCACATTTCGTGGTGAGCATGCAGTGTCCGAAGTGGATATGCCCAGGACTGCGTCGCTACCGAGAGACATCACATCCATGGAGAAGTCTCTCACCTTCACATTCATCACGTCAACTGTAATGTACGACCAATCATTGCGCTCTCTCCCACTGCAAAAGCAGGGAGAAACCGCACCCAAGATCAGCCAAAGTATTCCTCTCCACTTCACAGACGGTTTTCGTTCTCATGGAGACCTCACACCGTCCGTAGACGACGGGTCTCTCCAAAGAAAATGCTTTTCGTGAGTGTGCAATTTGTTTGCGTTGTTCAATGGAGAGGAAAGGCAGGGACGGCCGCGATTGAGATTTTCTTCAGCAGGCCGGCGGAACCTTTGGCCGGGGCGCTTGGACGCAGCACGCAGCCCCGCCACAGGCAGGTGGGCTGTTCCGGATTTGGGTTTGAGTCACTTTGTGTGGGATTTGAAGTCGAAAGTTGCCTGCCGCCAGTCTCCACCACCGCAGCTGCTCGACTGACCAGACTAATACCTCGACAACCGAAGCCACCAAACCAACTACTCTCCGATCACCCAAATCTACGCCCCAGTTGCCCAGCATGGAGTCCGAATCCGACCACGACCACCGCGATGACGAGAGCATGTCCGAGCATGAGGAGATTGAGGAGACGAAGCCAAAGTCTGCGATGAAGAAGGGCCGGGAACCCGCGGCGCCCGTCGTGCGCCCAGAGCTTCCGTAGGTGTTGCAGACATGAGGCTCTGCGCTGCATAGCTAACGCGCACAAGCGAACAACCAGACCCAAGCACCCTCGACCTCACCACGCTGAACCCGCTGTCGCCCGAGATCATCTCCCGCCAAGCCACAATTAACATTGGAACCATTGGCCACGTCGCCCACGGAAAGAGTACTGTCGTCAAGGCCATCTCCGGTGTGCAGACGGTCCGTTTCAAGAACGAACTCGAGAGGAATATTACCATCAAGCTCGGTTACGCCAACGCGAAGATCTACCAATGCGATAACCCAGAGTGCCCGCGCCCAACATGCTACCGGTCATACAAGAGCGACAAGGAGGTCGACCCCGCGTGTGAGCGTGAAGGATGCGAAGGCAAATACAGACTGAAGCGCCACGTCTCTTTCGTCGACTGCCCCGGTCACGACATTCTCATGAGCACGATGTTGTCAGGTGCCGCCGTCATGGACGCTGCGCTACTCTTGATCGCTGGAAACGAAACTTGCCCACAACCGCAGACAAGTGAACATCTTGCTGCCATTGAGATCATGAAGCTGAACCACATCATCATTCTTCAGAACAAGGTCGATCTGATGCGGGAAGACAGCGCTGCGTCGCATTACGAGTCCATCCTCAAGTTCATCCGCGGAACCGTCGCCGATGGCTCGCCTATCATCCCGATCTCTGCCCAGTTGAAGTTCAACATCGATGCCATCAACGAGCATCTCATCAGCAAGATCCCCGTCCCAGTACGCGACTTCTCCGCGAAGCCCCACATGATTGTCATTCGATCCTTTGACGTCAACAAGCCTGGTGCCGAAATCGATGAGCTGAAGGGTGGTGTTGCTGGTGGCAGTATCTTGACCGGTGTTTTGAAGCTGGGAGACGAGATTGAGATCAGGCCCGGTATCGTGTCAAAGGACAGCGCCGGAAAGATTCAGTGCAAGCCTATTTTCTCAAGAGTAGTGTCTCTGTTTGCCGAGCACAACGATTTGAAGTTCGCCGTTCCGGGAGGACTGATCGGTACGTGACGATTCCTGCAGACTCATGCACCGCTCAACTAACACACAACAGGTGTCGGTACACGCGTTGACCCTACTCTGTGCCGTGCGGATCGTCTCGTTGGTTTCGTCCTTGGTCTCCGTGGACACCTCCCCAACATCTACACTGAACTCGAAGTCAACTACTTCCTCCTCCGAAGATTGCTTGGTGTCAAGACTGCGGACGGCAAGCAGGCCAAGGTAGCCAAGCTTGCAAAGAACGAAGTTTTGGTAAGTTTCTATCCATGATAGCAGATGACAAAGCTGACACTCGCGCAGATGGTCAACATTGGATCAACCGCTACCGGTGCCAAGGTTGTTGCTGTCAAGGCTGACGCTGCCCGTCTGTCCCTCACTTCACCTGCATGCACAGAGATCGGTGAGAAGGTGGCGTTGTCCAGACGTATCGAGAAGCACTGGCGTCTCATCGGCTGGGCCAACATTGTAGCGTAAGTTTCACGGCATATCTAGTTGCGTCCACGAGCTGACATCTTCATCAGTGGTAACATCCTCCAACCTATCGTCGACTGAGCGGGCATGGCGCGTAGTGGGGCAGCTCTCGAGGAGTGGAACGACAAACTTTACGAAGGGACGACGTAGACATAAGCGGTATGACGGCAAAACACGTGCATTTGGTTCCTAGCATTTTCTGCCGGAGTCGGTTGCGCTTGGAGATGGGCACCAAAAGTGGTTTTCTCGCAGCTGTGTTTTAGACAGCATCTCGAAGCCATGACAGCAGAGGGTTAGCGTCACTAGGGAGCGAGCGTCTTGTGTATCAGTACGTTCTCCAGCACAGTGTAGCCGCATATAATGAAGCATGTACATCCACTGGAATTGTTGGGAATGCGGATGACAGCGGGTCACGCAGGCGGAAAGTAGGCCGATCTTCACATGAAAGCCATTCTGTAACATGTGCAAGAAGCTGGCCTACCAACGTCAGATCTGCGTGCTAGCCTACATTTGCCTCACTGTCCCCTCACTGCGCGTTGTACGATTTCTCCGCTCTCAGTATTGCTTTGATTGCCTATACGAGGTATGTTTGCGAGGCTCCAGTATTATGCCGGTATAAGGCCAGCACACGCTCAAGGTTCACGTGCACTGACTCGGGGTTTAGAGTTCAACTTGCCCTCGCGTGCTAAACATCGCAACAGTTATACGAGTACGCGCATCTGATTGTGCGGCGACTGGTAGCGCGTCTGTCTTTTCTTCTTTACGCTCGCTGTTGGTATTACTTTTATCCCGTATTGTAATTGCAAGCATACATTGCAGCGGTCGACACAACAACGAAGTTTGCGGGACCCTGCCCAGGACGGAACTGAAGCGCGACGGCTATGGAAGAAGACCCTTCGAAAGCGAGAGCGGCGCCACCTCCGCTGCACATTTACCGCCCCATCCCGCGTCGCAACTTCGAATCCCATAACGACACGGCCGATTCGCCCACGCACGCCTTTTCACAAGCCACGCCCCCGAGCGCGACCGAGAACCGGAGATCGTCTGACTTCCTCGCGCAGCTCAATGCGCGCTTACTCAGGACCTTCAACTCGCGCGACGATGACTCGGAAGACCAGGAGAGGGAGAGGGGGCCGCCGCCGCGGAACAAGAGCTACTTGAACATGACGAGTAGCACGCTATCCGGCATATACGACGAGACGGGCGCGAACACGGCGGGTGAACTCAGCACGGCGGAAACGCCCTGGGGCACTGGCGCCGAGACCCCCGCACACACGGCCATGGGCTTCCAGCCCTGGGAAACGGGCATGGGAAGTCCTGATGGCGGACTGAGCTTGAAGACACAGGCCAGGAAAGGGTCCGCTATGGGCAAAGTCGAAGGAAGGCGGAGGAGTCACTCGGTTAAGCAACCGCGCCACGGCGTCTGGAAATACGTCGTGATCCTGGGCAAGCTCGTAGCATTATACGTCTTTGGCGTCATCTACGGAGTCATTGTCTCGCATCTGCACGAGACGAGACAGTTGGCAGCTGTCCACGTCGAAGGCGTTGATCAAAAGAGCCAGGCCTACCTTGCCACCTGGGGGTTGTTCGGGGTTGCCCTGGGAAGTCTGCTACCATACGTTGATCTCGTGTGGGATGCGCAGCGGAGAGAGGACGAGAATGGAGACAAGGAGACGGAGACGCACGATTCACCCATCAGCGAGCAAATCAATGATGTGGTAAGGAGCGTAGCAGCCTTTGTAGGAATCGCGTTCGCTATCGTAAGTCTCATGAAGTACTTGACTACACACATCGACCCTAACTAACACTCTCCCACAGCGCCGTCTCCCCTGGCAATCAACCCTTCAACTCACCCTAACACTCGCCCTCGTTAACCCAGCTCTCTGGTACATACTCGATCGCTCGAAACCCGGTCTCTCCGTTTCACTCACCGTCACGTCCATCCTCACATCCTTCATCTTCCTCTCGAACCCCGACGTCCTTCCCTCGCCGTCTCTACCAGCAACAACAAACGCTACACAAGTTCCTTCCATGGGCAGTCATACACATGTAAAAGGCAGGCCAGCACCGGTCGTTACACCAGAGCTGTTCGCTGGCATGATCAGCTACGAGAACCTGGCTGTGGTGACGTGGGTGGGCAGTGTTCTCTTTTGCAGTTGTGTGTGCTTTGGCAGTATAGGCAGGAGGCTAGCTGTGCTGGAGGAAAGTGGGTGGAAGAGGTGAAAATTGTTGTTATAGAGGCGTGAAAGCCACGGAGATCACGTTGCAGTCTTGCGTAACTACGGCGTGTTGGGGTATTGCTAGACTTTCTGGACGGTATGGGGCGTCCGGCATGGATCAAATTTATTGGCTTCACGTGAAGCTTTGCATGCCATTTACCGTTATCATCAAGTGACAGTACTGCTCACTGATCATGTCTCCGTCTTCTCGTGCCCTTACTTGACTAGAGTCACACATCATAGCTGGTAATGTGAGCATCTAGAAGTTGTACTTGCGATAAGACTCAAATACGATAGGTCTTTATAGATCTCAGCCTCGAACCTCTAAAGTAGAATAGGAGTTTTGTTAGAATATGCACAGAATAAAGATCAAATCCTAAAATGCTACCAGAAGCGCTAAGTCCCAATCCATACTTCCACACGAGTAGCAAACACTACAACTGCATAACTTAAAAGCAAAAAGAGAGCAAAGGTCATCATTTCTCCCATGAACTAATGCTCACCAAGCACTCAAGCGAGGGAAAGGGACGAGCAAAAAAATTGGCAAAAAAGAAGTGTCGCAAATTGGCGGTACTGGGAACTATAGACATGTTAGCGAACAATGTCTCAGTAAACCGACTCAATTTAGGAGGTTCAAACGTACTCGAACCCAGGCTGGCGCGGATCTGGATCGGGACAAGCTAAGTTGTCCGCCAGCCACAACGCGACGTCATACCACTAGACCATACCACGGTAGGGCTGTTAGTTTGACTGTAGAACAGGGGTAGTTGTGCGGTGATGTTTACCCTTGGTGATCTGTTTTGATGGGAATTTTTAAAATTGGTAAGCACTTATAGTTGGTAAAAGTCGGGGATATTTAGGAATGTTGGAAGTTGGTAAAAGATGAGGGTAAGATAGTGGGGATTATGAGTCAAAGTAAAGGTATCGTGGGGACAACCCGCGGTGCCGAGTGGAGAAGGAACACAATTGGGGATAGTTTGCGTCCATAGAATAGCAGCTAGAATCAAACGCATCAGGCAGAATCGGTCGCTTGAGTGGAGACGCCAGTGTGGCTTGTGTTTTCAAACTCATTTGGTAAGGTCAGCATGGGACAGACAGTGAGATGCGTAACGTTCGATTATGCTTTCTCAAGATACATAATCCTTCCATGAGTATGCATGTTCTCATGTTAATGAATGTTGACAAGCCCTGTAGGCTGTATCAAACCAACGGCTTCGGCCACTGACTACCATCTTACTTCAGCCCCTATCTGAACCACCCCCACGTCTCTTTCTCGTAGATCCTGAAAGCTGTCTTATATGTTTCATCTGCTTTCGTACTCGTGTTGTGTATTATACGTACGATACTAGGCGAAATCCGGATACATCGTTACACGTGAAGCTTACTGCGCCTTGGACAGCTTCGCCCTGCTAGCAGCGAGCGCAGCAGACAGACTGAACTGGGTGTTGATACCGTCGATGCGGTGGACAGCGTTGAGGTTCTTGACGCAAGTGATCTGGAAGCAAGTGGCAGTCCCCTGGCGGGAGGCGATCGTAGAGTAGGCGAGGAAGTATTCCCAGATCTGCACATGATTAGCATCTGGCAATACAAGTACGCGACCCGTTGCTTACCTTGAACCATCGAATGCCGTACTTGGCAACAACCTTCTCCTTGTTGGCGAGCCAGTTGCGGTACCACCTCCAGAGAGTAGCAGAGTAGTGTACACCGATGGTGTCAACCATCTTGACCTCAAAACCAGCACCCTCGAGTGTGTCGATGACGAATCCAAGAGGAGTAGAGGCATCGGCACCGGGGAAGACGTATTTGTTCATGAAGAGACCCCAGGTAAAGTCCTCGAATTGCCAAGCCTTACGCAGACCAGCGATTTGGAGGAAGAAGACACCATCGTCGTCGAGCATGTCGTAAACCTGGCGGAAGAAGGAGCTCAAGTGGCGGACACCGACGTGCTCGGCCATCTCGAGACAGGTAATCTTCTGGTAGCCACCAGGAGGAAGGGGAATATCACGGTAGTCCATGCAAAGAACGTTGGACTGGCTCTCTTCGATGCCAGACTTCCTGAGGCCGTTGTTGCCCCAAGCAGTCTGGTTGCGACCGAGAGTGACACCAGTGACGTGAGCGCCGTAGTTGACGGAGGCGAACCTGGTGAGGGTTCCCCAACCGCAGCCAATGTCGAGCATCTTCTCGCCCTTCTTCAGGCCGATCTTTTCGCAGACGACTGACATCTTGTTGTCCTGGAGCTGTTCGAGGCTCTCTTCGGTGTTGATGTCGGAGATGATACCGGAGGTGTAAATCATGCGTGGGCCGAGGAACCAGCCGTAGAAGTCGTCGCCGCGGTCGTAGTGGTCGCGTACCTGTTCTTCGTCTGAAGCGGGGTCAGCATATCATAAGTCGATAAATCGTCTAGACACGTACCCTGGGACCTGGAGTGGACGATCATCTCGGGAATCATGCCAAACAGGAAGTGCTTGATCAATCCAAGTGTGAAGCGGGGCTTGGACCAGTCGTGGCGCCATTCGAGGATCTCGAGCATGTCGCCATTGAGCTCTACCTCGCCGTCGAAGTACTTCTCCTGGAACGTCTCGATGGGGATCTGCTTCTTGCCGTAGTATGCGTCGCGGTCCTCGGGCTTGTTGAACTTGAGGTAGTGCTCGATGGGCTTGCCGGGCAGTTTGGCCTTTTCGTTCTTGCGGGGCGCGAACTCAGAGGTGAGCCACCAGAAGGGACCTAGAATGGGGAGGAAGAGGACAAGGGCGAGGAAGACCCATGTCTTGAAGCCCATGCCCCAGCTCCAGGTGATGTAGGCGGGGACGCCCACCAACAGCGAGATGAGGGCATAGTTGTTGAACGAATCGCGACCGGAACCTTCTGCGGGCAGAGGAGCATTCGCAATGGTCGGGTACTGTTGATCGCCAAATGTCAGCTTACGGGCCCGCGGTGTTGACGCTCAATGGCTGGTGGGGTGCTCGTTAAATTGACCACATGCAACCACATACCGATGTCGTCTTGACGCCGCAGTCGAACTCGGGCGTCGTGGGCGAGGGCGCCGGCGGCGTCTCAACCCACTCGAAGTTCTCCTCAGAGGTATTGCTGCTCATCTTGCGTACCGCGGAGCAATTTTGCAAGATGGGAGGTAAACGTGTTGGGATCTCGAGCCTTTAACGGCGGTGAATCTACTAAGCGAACGCACTGGGGTTGCGCCTGCCCCCCTGCACTGGCCCTGCAGGAGGTCGACTCGTAGCCTAGCTTCAGACCACTCCCAGCACACCGACGGCGACTCCCATGGATTGGCGCGACATACGTTGCAACATTGCCAGCATAACTCTGCCTTGTTGATAAGGCGTGTGGGGCGGAAAGTCACAATCACCCACAACTCAACGTCAGTATCTTGCCATGAATTCTAGTCTACGCGATAGGCTTTCTTACCAACGTGTAGTCTCGTTCCTTCTTCGGCCATACACGTGTATGATCTGAGGACCCTTTGTTTTCACCAAGATTAACGACAACTTTGTCCAGATGAGAACAATTTTCAGATTTGCCAAGCCTGGTTCTAGCATAGGCGGGGCACGCTCAGGACCTCGACGCGTCCGCTAGTAGCTTCCCCCTAACAAAGTCCACCTTCTCCTTGGCCACACCGGCTTTCTCCAGGTACTTCTCCACGCTGCCGTACTTCTCGACCATATAGGAGTTTACATGGCTTACCAAGTCCGGGGGACATATCGCAAACTGCTCGGTCAGACCGATTGATGCCATCTCTTTCAGCCTTCCCTCCCTCTCTGGCTCGAGTTCTGGCTCGGATAGGCGATAGTCTTCGTCGATAGTGGTTTGATCCACACCGAGGAGCAACAGGACCAGCATGACTATGAGCCCGGTTCGGTCCTTGCCCTGCGTGCAGTGGACCAAAACTGGCCAGTTCTTCTCTTCTCCTAATACATCAAAGACCTGTGTGACTTCGCGGGTGCACACGTCCAGCGACTGCTCGGCCAGTCCGACAAGACCCATGTCTTCCATGTGAGGAGCTAAGATTTTGATCGCATCCTTGCGGTAGCCGACAATCATGAGGCCTGCGAGCCTGAAGAACTCAAGCCATGTGAGTTTCGAAAGCAACATGCGCGAGAAGGCCGAGCCATTGAAATTGATTTCGTGGTAGATTATGCCGGGTATCTTGAGGGGCTCCGCTGCGTCGTCGTTGGTTTGAGGGACTGCTGCTGACGCTTTGATTCTTGCATCGTGCTTTTGCGCCTGTTCGATATGCTCTGTTCTAACCGGTCAACACGATGTCAGCTCCTGAGCGTCGCGTCTACCTACTTCGTTCGTAGATCGATGATGCTCTTCACGCCATATTCCTTCAGCAATCTCTGCCTGTCTTGGAAAGAGGCCTCATCTTCAAAAGTCAACCTCGCGCCAAGGCATGTGTGGGAGGTACGCACCAGGTCGTGCACTTCGGAACAGTAAGCCGTTCCTTAGACGGCTGCAGCACGGTCAGCGCAAGACTAATCTCAAGGCGCTTCGGTGGATTACCTAGTTCCTGTTGTTTCATTGACAAACTGGCTGACATCGCGAAAGTTCAAGATACTCTTGAGTGGCGTTTGCAGTTCAGCCATGTTTACTACAGCCGACAGACTAAAATTGGTGGTATACTTAGGTAGCTGTGTGCTGAATCAAGATGGAAAGTTAAAGCTCGGTGACGTAGTCAGCTCACACTAACCGCATCTAACCCGGCTTTGTCTCCCGAGCTTGTCGCTGAAACCAACACGCACCAGTAGACGGAAGGACATCACTACAACAATCAGGATGGAAGCGCGCCATCTTCGTAGCTCACTTGATATCCGGATTGCGCTGTCGCGATCAGCAAACCTAATCACGACACCGTCTGGAAATATCCGTCGCCTATGCACACATTTGAAGAAAGAAACCTGGCCACCACGGTGTGCAAGGGCAATTCAACACCTACCTCTCAGAACTCTACATCACCTTGGGATACTTGCGAACTTCAGTTTTTGTGGCCGTTTAGACGGTGGAGCACATGTTCAGTTTGTTCCTTGCATGTCGTGCCGCTATGTTCCACTATGCCAAGTGTAACGTTCTGTACGCTGATGTTCTTCGTTCGCTCGACGCAGGGCTGTGATCTTCAGATGTGCACCAGGGTGCTGACAGACAGGATGAACCCTCGACGCACTTGGTACATGATTTGACTGCTTCGGTGAGTCCGTCGCTGGCTTCAATCAGGACAGGCAAGGCTATGTCGGGCTCAGGCTAGAACCAGGCCTGGAGTGGTAAGGCTAGTGTGAGATTTCGACGCGGAACGCACCCTTACGGCGATCCTCCACAGGCCTAGGTAGAGCTCAAGGTTGATATGACATCATCGCCGTCCTCTCGTCATTTTAGCCATGAAGGGCGCCGCTGTGTGTGACCCTAGCTGGCGTTTGCCTTTCCCTCTTATTTCTCGTGATCGCCCTCGAAGCAGCGCCTGACACATTCCCGTCTTGCTTCGACCCGCTCTTTCACAATGGCGACGACAGCCCTTACCACGGACGCGCCCCCCGCGTCTGACAGCAGACCCTTGAAGCAATCGGAACAGGCGGCTCCACCGCGATCCTCCGCCGAGACGAACATGCGTTGCCCTGACCCATCCGCGCATCAGCATCCAAAGACCAGCGCATTGCAAAACCAGGCGTCGGCAGCGGCGCTTTACTCGCACAACCACGGTAGCCCTGCCAAAGCAAACGTGTCGAAGCCCATCAATCCGCTCGGAGCAGACGGAAAGCTCTCGTCGGCCAGTGAGTGCAATGTTATGATTGTCGCATTACATCATACCCTAACAGAGATCCACAGGCGCTGCAACGAGCCTCAAATACGCAAAAGCCCAAGACCTTCCCAGCTACCCCGTGGTGGGAATTGATACACAGTCCTCTGCCGGAGCCGCCGCATTACTCGCCAACCAGAACAAGAAGAGTCCGGAGTGGTGGAAACCCGAGCAATCCTCAGCGGCAGGCAAGGCTGCGTTGCTCGCAAACGGTTACAAGATGGCGCCCATGTGGCAGCCAGAAGCAAGCGCAGCAGGCTCAAAGGCCGCGCTTCTCGCCCATAGAGATGGCGGAAAGCTGAACCTATGGCAGCCTGAAGCTAGTGCTGCTGGTCATTCTGCTGCTACCATCGCTATGCGCAAGGCGGCACCCAGCGCAGACGTGGATTACGGATATACAGACCAGGGCAGGAAGAATGCCTTTACTGCAGCCACTGACGCCCACTCGGCATCAAGACGCAAGCGCGCTCAATCAAACCCACCCACTGCGCCGCTGTATCCAGACTCAAAGAACTCTGCTAGGAATGCATTGGGCGCAGCAACGCTTGCCCACAGTGCATCGACCCGGGCCAAACCTCAAGCAGCTCCTGTTGACTCCAGTCGCGGCGGCTATGGTGCCATGGAAGCCGCACGTATCCAGCATGCAAAGAGCATCTCGCGCGACATGTACACGAGCGCTCCACCAGTTGCATTAGAGACGGACGAGAAGAAGCATAACGATGCCCTTCGAGCTTCCGCCATATCCATGGCCAAGAAGATTTACGATGTGCAGCAGCAACACATTGATGGCGCATCAGGCCAGTCCATTGCCCGTACAGGAGCGACGGCAGCCCATAGTCAACAGCCCGCGACCGGCGAGGCCGACATCAAGCAGCAAGCTATGCGCTATATCGGGATCCAGGAGGCTGCGCAGAAGCTCGCACAAGAAAGACTATCCAAGATAGGATACGACGAGAACGCTGCTTACCGAAGCTACTACGGCTACGACCAGCCGACACGCTCGAAGCTCTCCATGCGGCGTGGGCGCAACCGCGCGCACAGCGCTTCCGAGACAGCTCCTGCGCAGGATTCGGATTCTGACGAAGACGACTTCCGCTCAAGACGAATTCGCACGCAGATGGACCAATTCAACAAACAGCTGGCCGACGTCGATGCAAAGAAACGCGAGAACGACCGCAAGTCCCTGCTTGCTGCAGCACAGCGCAAGGTACAAGCTCAAATGCAGGGTATGGATAAGCAGATCTATGATAAGACTGGCAAGATGTCATCCGCAATGGTGGACGATTGGGATGAGAAGGCGCGACAGCGAGCCCTAGCCAACTCTGAAACCCGTATGGAAAATCACGGAAGAGTACACATCGGTAACGGTAAATGGATGGACCAAGGAGACATTGATGCTATTGCCCAAGCGAGAATTCAGCCTACATTGGACGAGATCACCGAGAAGACGGATAAGCGCCGTGCCGAGGACGAGAGACGACGTGCTGAGGAGGAAGAGCGCCGACTTGACCAGGAGCAAGAGAAGCGCCGCATCCGAACGGAGAAAGAGCGTGCCGCCGAGATCAAGGCAGAGGAGAAGCAGGGCAGGGGTACGTGTTCATCATCGCAAAGTTCTCACAATACTAACTCTTGACAGACGAAGAGAAGAGGGCTGCTAAAGCGCGGGCTGCCGAAGAGAAACTCGCAGCGAAACAGGCCAAGGAAGCTGAGAAGACCAAGACTTCAGGAGAACAACGCAAATCAAAAGAGATCACCACGGCTGAACCTGCAGTGGTGGCCAATGAACCTCCACGCGATAACGAGGATCTGTACGAAGAGGCAGAGCTCACAGAAGCTCACCCCATACCGGAGCACGATTCGGCCGATCCAACCTCGCCGACGTCCCAAGGATCCTCCAAGGGTTTCAAATCACTCTTGAGCAAACTGAAGAGGCGTTCCAAGCATTCTCCTGCGGCAGAGACCGAAGGTACTTCCAAAGAACAAGAGCCTGGCTTCATCGGTGGCGCGACTCTCCGGAACTCCGTCTCGCAACCCCAGTCTCAATCTCTATCTTCAAAGAGCGCTAGCGAACCGGCTCGTGAATCGATAGACAGCCGCATATCTGGTGAGGCCGATCACCCAAAGGATCTGAGTCATGTTGAGCCTTCGTATGTTCCTCACGTGGGTGTCGTCAAGGAAGAACGCTATTCAGACGTCTCATCTCTGTCTGGCGATGAGGATGAATTCAGCTTGGCACGTGGGAGGTCTGCAGAACGTGTTGTAAGCGGGGCCACAGCGACATCTGCTGGCGAGAGCTTCGAGGAAGCGCGTGACCATTTCGATGAAGCCCTGGCACCGCCCCCAGCATTTGGCTCTGATGCAGAGAAGGCCAGGAAGGGAAGTCCAAATCGGGAGTCAAAGTTCCAGGAAGTGGGATTGTAGGCCTTGTGATGATCAGACAAAGAAATGAGTTTCGTATCTGCCATGCTTGATTTGAAGGTTGTAATGGTTGCTATGTTTGGGATTACGTTCAGTACGAGTAGTCTGCGATGGTATAGGAAGCACAAGCATGGCCTTGATGTATAATGTAATGTCTTACTTTGTATGATATCGTTTTGAAGTTCTTGGGGTCATCTTGAAGGTTGTCCAGAAATATCAATGTGGAATTCGCGTTCTGCTCTCATGCTTGTTGCGCGGAGACGCGCCGGGGAACTACGGGTTCCCGCGTCACCTAGCCTCACGACCTGCTATTACGAATATGCAAGGTGATGAACTGGAAGCCAATTTCACGGCCTATACACAGGATATACTCTTCTCTTCTTTGCAACGCGGTAAAGGCATCAAAAACGTCGGTGTGGAAAGTGAGCGTACTCGGGATTGGCCGCTGCAGCAAACGTCATTGGGTAAAGCTGCCACAATTGGGTTTTACCTAATCGGGAGCTTTGCCAAGCATAGGGCGAACCAGCGTATGTGGAAACAACACCAGGAGCTCCTTTCTCGAACAGCATCACCTCCACGACCCCGACCCCGCCTTATACGACCGTCTCTCATTTCCTATCACGCGCTTCTGGAGTTGTGCACCTGGGTCTACTTCTTCCTTTTCTTCCGATACCCGATTCTTGCGCGCTTTCTCACCCCGGTGAGCTTGGAGCTGGACTGTCGCAAACATGGCCCAGCGACAGGTGCCATTGCACGTCACTCAGCCGACGCTGGTATGTGCCGCATCAGACCCTTGCATGCCACAGTGCTTGAAGCTAACAATTGACAGCTCACGAACCTCAACATCCTCGTACGTTGGTCCCAGGCCTCGCTTTCCGCGAACAAGGCAACCAAGGCCCTCAGCTAACACATAGTCCAGCCGGCATCGATATCATGGCAAAACTGCGTACGTAATCCCACAAGGTGTATGCACACGACCAAGTTATGCTAACAGCCACCGTAGACACTCGAGTCCGACAAGTACGTTTGCGTGCGCCAGGTCAACAACGAAGCCAACGCGCCCGCCGAGACCGTCATCATCGACCTCAAGAACACCAACAATGTCATCCGGAGACCGATTCGCGCCGACAGCGCCATCATGCACTTGACTGAGCCCATCATCGCTCTCAAGGCACAAGGCCGGACACTGCAGCTATTCAACCTCGAGACCAAAGAGCGTCTGCAGACCTACAGCCATCAGGAGGACATCCAGTTCTGGAGGTGGATCAGCCAGACGACACTTGCGCTCGTCAGCACAAAGGCCGTATACCACTGGGATGTACTTGATTCGAAGAACGCGGTTGCGCCGCGTAAGATCTTTGATCGCCAAGAACAACTCGAGGTATGTGAACTGGGCCACTCAGCGCCAATCGCATCTAACCCGCTGTGTAGAACAACCAGATCATCAACTACGTTACCAACGATGACGAGAGCTGGTCTTGCTTGGTCGGTATCACATCGAACCCCGCCGGTGGCATTCGTGGAAACATGCAGCTCTTCTCCAAGGCGAGGAACGTTAGCCAACCCCTCGAGGGTCACGCTGCTACCTTTGGCACACTCCGTCTCGATGGCGCCTCAACCGACACAAAGATCTTCGCCTTCGCTGTAAAATCTTCATCTGGAGAAGCCAAGATCAACATCGTCGAGGTCGACCACAACGCCGCAAACCCAGCCTTCCCGAAGCGCCTCATTCCGATCCACTGGCCCGCCGAGGGTACTGGTGACTTCCCGCTCGGCATCCATATCGCGCAAAAGTACGGCATTTTAATCGTAATTACGAAGTTCGGTTTCATTCACCTCCACGACCTCGAGACCGGTACCGCTCTGTTCCTGAACCGGATATCTGAGGAGACAGTCTTCACAACGGCGCGAGATGACGAAGGCACTGGTGTAGTCGTCATCAACAAGCGCGGACAGGTTCTGCATACAACCATTCGGGAAGACACCCTGATTCCCTACATCATGGAGAACCCGGCGTGTGCTGAAATTGCGTACAAGCTTGCCTCCAAGGGCGGGCTTCCAGGCGCAGATCAGCTCTACTCCCAGCGATTCGAGACGCTCATGTCCCAGGGAAACTTCGCGGAAGCCGCAAAGGTCGCTGCCAACTCGCCCCGGGGCTTCCTCCGCACAATGAACACGATCAACAGGCTGCGCCAGGTTCCCAACCAACCTGGTCAGATCACCACTCTGCTACAATACTTTGGTCAATTACTAGACAAGGGTGGTTTAAACAAGGAGGAAACTCTGGAGTTGGCCCGTCCTGTTTTCGCTCAGGGCCGCAAGCACCTCATCGAGAAGTGGCAGAAGGAAGGCAAGCTTCACTGCTCAGAGGAGCTCGGTGATCTCGCCAAACCCCACGATCTGAACCTCGCTTTGGCCATCTACAAGGAGGCGAACGTATCCCAAAAGGTTGTCGCAGCGCTCGCGGAGCTCGGCCACTACGATCTCATCCTGCAGTACTGCAACGGCGTTGGCTACACACCCGATTACAACGTCTTGCTTCAGCACGTTGTTCGTATCAATGCCGAGAAGGGAGCCGAGTTTGCTTCTCAGCTAGCGAAGAACGAAGGTGGCCCACTGATCAGCATCGACCGCGTTGTCGACATCTTCCAGTCACAGGGCATGATCCAACAGGCAACCGCTTTCCTCCTGGATGTTCTCTCCAACGATCTACCCGAAGAGGGCCACATGCAGACCAAGCTCCTCGAGATGAACTTGCTCAATGCCCCTCAGGTTGCAGATGCTATCCTGGGCAATGAAATGTTCCACCACTACGACAAGATGCGCATCGCTCAGCTCTGCGAGAACGCTGGTCTGCTTACTCGTGCTCTGGAACACAATGATGACCCAGCCGCGATCAAGCGTATCATTGTTCAGACCGACAAGCTTCCAGAAGAGTGGCTCATCAACTACTTCGGTCAGCTCACAGTCGAGCTGTCGCTTGAGTGCTTGGACGCCATGCTCACTACCAACATCCGCCAAAACCTTCAAGCTGTCATCCGCATCGCCCAGAAGTACTCTGATCTGCTTGGCGCCACCAAGATCATCGATCTGCTAGAGAAGCACCGTACCGCGGAGGGTCTGTACTTCTTCTTGGGTTCCATTGTCAACGTCAGCGAAGATCCCGACGTTCACTTCAAGTACATCGAGGCTGCGACCACTATGGGCCAACTCAACGAAGTTGAGCGTATCTGCCGAGAGAGTCAGTTTTTGAACGGAGAAAAGGTCAAGAACTTCTTGAAAGAGGCCAACCTCACGGAACAGCTACCTCTGATTATTGTCTGCGACCGCTTCAACTTCATCCACGATCTTGTACTGTACCTTTACAAGAAGCAGCAGTTCAAGTCTATCGAAGTCTACGTTCAGAGGGTCAACCCTGCCAGGACACCGGCTGTCGTTGGCGGTCTGCTCGATGTGGACTGCGATGAAAGCATCATCAAGGGCCTTCTGGCTTCAGTGACGCCGTCTTCGATTCCAATCGATGAGTTGGTTGCCGAGGTTGAGTCGCGAAACCGATTGAAGCTTCTTCTCCCGTTCTTGGAGCAGACACTTGCAAGTGGCAACCAGCAGCAAGCCGTCTACAATGCCTTGGCCAAGATTTACATCGATTCCAACAACAACCCGGAGAAGTTCCTGAAGGAGAACGACCAATACGACACTCTCACCGTTGGCAAGTACTGCGAGAAGCGTGACCCCAACCTGGCTTTCATCGCCTACAGCAAGGGTCAGAATGACCTTGAGCTGATTCACATCACCAACGAGAACGCCATGTTCAAGGCCCAGGCACGTTACCTCCTGGAGCGAGCCGATTCCGAGGTTTGGGATTATGTCCTGAGCCCAAACAACATCCATCGCCGATCGCTCGTAGATCAAGTCACTTCCTCGGCTGTTCCTTCGTCCACCGATCCAGACAAGGTCTCTGTTGCTGTGAAAGCTTTCATCACTGGTGACATGCCTGCTGAGCTGATCGACCTGCTGGAGAAGATCATCTTGGAGCCAACTACATTCAGTGATAACCCGTCCCTTCAGAACTTGCTGATGCTCACTGCCTGCAAGTCCGATCGCGGTAGAGTTATGAACTACATCCAGCAGCTCGATCAGTACAGCCCTGAGGACATTGCCCAACAATGTATCGAAGTCGGCATGTACGACGAGGCCTTCGAGATCTTCAAGAAGCACGAGAACCACGTCGAGGCTGCCAACGTCCTCATTGAGCACATCGTCTCAATCGACCGAGCATATGAGTATGCTGACAGGGTTGACACGCCTGAGGTGTGGAGCAGGGTCGCCAAGGCACAGCTGGACGGTCTTCGTGTCACGGACTCAATTGAGTCTTACATCCGTGCCGGAGATGCATCCAACTATCTGGAAGTCATTGAGATTGCTACCCACGCTGGCAAGGACGAAGACTTGATCAAGTTCCTGAGAATGGCTCGCAAGACTCTTCGTGAGGTACCCGTCGACACCGCCTTGGCTTTCTGCTTCGCTCGTACCAACCAACTACCCGAGCTCGAGGACTTTCTCCGCGCCACCAACGTTGCAGATGTTGAAGCGTCAGGTGACAAGGCTTACGAGGAGGGTTACCATGAGGCAGCCAAGATCTTCTTCACTAGCATTTCGAACTGGGCGAAGCTTGCAACCACTCTTGTGCACCTGGAGGACTACCAAGCTGCTGTCGAGTGTGCCAGGAAGGCAAACTCCGTCAAGGTCTGGAAGCAAGTCAACGAAGCCTGCGTCGCGAAGAAGGAATTCCGTCTCGCCCAGATTTGCGGTCTCAACCTGATCGTCCACGCCGAAGAGCTCACCGATCTTGTTAAGCAGTACGAGCGCAATGGCTACTTCGATGAGCTGATTAGCCTGCTCGAGGCTGGTCTTGGATTGGAACGCGGTAAGTACACCCTTCTGACAACTACCGTTCCGTTGAAAAGTTCAACCCTTCAACAATCATAACCCGTGACAACTACACTATGTACAAGATGCTAACTCAGTCAATCTAGCCCACATGGGAATGTTCAGCGCACTTGGAGAGGCTCTAGCCAAGTACCACCCTGAGCGTGTCATGGAGCACCTCCGTCTCTTCTGGTCAAGGTCGGTTTTTCAGTAAACTTCGCTTATGTGCTTTCAACTGACAACCCATAGGATCAATATTCCAAAGATGATCCGTGCAACAGAGGAGGCCCATCTATGGTGAGTCGCAAGCGCAAACAACATTCGTGCCACTCGGTTCTAATATTTCCCAGGCCCGAACTCATCTTCCTCTATGTCCACTACGATGAGTGGGACAACGCCGCCCTTGCCATGATGGAGCGTGCCGCAGATGCCTGGGAGCACCAAGCATTCAAGGACACTATCACCAAGGCTACTAACGTTGAGATTTACTACCGGGCTTTGGGCTTTTACCTTGAAGAGCAGCCAACTCTCCTGACGGACCTCCTGCAGGCTTTGACTCCCCGAATCGACGTCAACCGTGTTGTCCGCATGTTCGTCAAGTCTGACAACATTCCTCTGATCAAGCCTTTCCTCCTCAACGTCCAGTCGCAGAACAAGCGCGAGGTCAACAACGCCCTCAACGATCTTTTGATCGAAGAGGAGGACTACAAGACACTTCGCGACTCGGTCAACAACTATGACAACTACGACCCCGTTGACCTTGCCCAGCGTCTGGAGAAGCACGACCTTGTCTTCTTCCGTCAAATCGCAGCCGACATCTACCGCAAGAACAAGCGATGGGAGAAGTCCATCACTCTCAGCAAGCAGGACAAGCTGTTCAAGGACGCTATCGAGACCTCTGCCATGTCGGGCAAGTCTGACGTCGTTGAGGACCTGCTCCGCTACGTAAGTTTACCTCTGCATTTGTCAAGTACAACGCTAATTCGCAATGTAGTTCGTCGATATTGGCAGCCGCGAGTGCTACGTTGGTATGCTCTATGCCTGCTACGACCTCCTCCGCCCTGACATCATCCTCGAGATGTCATGGCGCAACGGTCTGCACGACTTCACCATGGTATGTAGATACTCTTCCGTGCGTGCTTTGCAAATCACTAACGTTTCACCAGCCATACATGATCAACCTCATCTCCCAACAGACGGCCGCCCTCGAGATGCTCAAGAAGGACAACGAGGAGCGCAAGACCCGCGAGGTGTCGCAGCAGAAGAAGGAGGACGACACTCCGATCTTGGGCTCGCGCCTCATGCTCACTCAGGGTCCGATGACCTCGGCCCCGTCTCCAGGTCCCTACGGACAGGCCAACGGCATTGCCCCGCAGCCAACTGGAGGTTTCCGCCCCTTTTAGGCGCTGTCCAAATGGAGACGAGATTGCTACTCCAGGAGGAGGGGTAGTGAACGGTTCTCTTCACACTACATATTGATGATTGGTGGAGCATGCAAAAGCGAACGGAGGGTTCATAGGTTTTGGGCAGTTTGCGGCAATGTACTCTACAGGCGTTCAAGGTGGCCTCTTAGTCTGGATGCTTCACATATAGAACATCTTCAGGCTTCTGTACTCTAGTTAATTACTTCATTCGCGCTGATATCTCGTGTTCACTGTGAATGTTCGCTTGTTGTGGTCCCAATGGTGCTGCAGCGTGGAAATGGACATGCGTCACGAAGGTACTCACACCTGATAAATCGTTAGTATGTCAATATGATGACTGACGATCTTAACAGTACGTATCCGATTCCGTTTTCGCAATACTAGCGGAATGTCATTACTATTGTGACCATCACGCAGAAATGAAAGTTTTGGGCAGTGACGACTTGCAGGAATTAGGACATGCCCGGCTCCTACATGTATTTATTGCGTACTGCACGAGATGTTCAAACGTGGTCTGGAGGTAGTCACTACTAACAGGACCTGCGCAGGCATGGATTCGGCCAGTCGTTACGAATACAAAGCTTGTTTCTGGTTGAGCATATCCACGCTGCGCAGGGCGAGTACCTCAACGGGCCTTTGCATAATGATGTTGGTGGTTGAGTATCACATATCCTTAGGCCTTGACTCTGCATGCTACCACGCCAACCTAGGAAAAAACTGAACACCCTAGAGCCTACGTTGATTTTAGGTTACCTACTTTGCAAGTTTTTGTTATAATGTAGTCTGCAAACATGTGTAGTTGTGCGAGGTGATACCGTGGTTGGGAACGAACCTGGCAGACCCCGTTACCAAAAGCCCAATTCCCAAAGTGCGCAACCAGAGTTTGCACTACCTACATATTTTTCGTCACGTGTCGATTGTGAGCCTTCCAAGGTTGGCTTTAGTTGATTCTCAACCTTGGTACACAGCGAAGGTTTGACGTCCTTTCCGAATAGCATAATTCCTATAGCAAGCTGAGACATGATACGACGCAATGATACACGAAATGTAGATGTGCCGTTGATCAAACCCTAGAAAGCATAGCAGATACCCCGAGGACAGGTTGAGGTGACCCATGAAAAGGTTTCTGTGTATGCTCACGGATAAATTAGCTCAACCGTTCGGGCGGCAATGTGCCAAGTAGCGAGTGTTTGAAGCTCCGTATCGCAGGTGCATGATCTTTGCCAAGCAATCTTGGAAGACTAGTACACGAGTAATGTTTCCAGATGCAGCCACTGAATGCCTCAAACGACCCCATCGTAAGCTAACGTCACCGGTTTCGAAGAGTCGCTCATAGCCAAGTCAAGTCTAGATCTACGTAACCATCTGTCATGGTGAGAGGCGGAACCGCATGGGCGTGATGCGCAGCCGGTAATAGCTCAGACCCATGTTCCGAATACTCCTCGCAGCCATGCAGGTACGCGGCCACGAAGCGAGGCAAAGGTCGGAAAAGTATACCGTGAACGAGGTTAAATAGCGAGGTTGCCCTCGACGGTCATAAGGAGCTCGGTAGGGGAGCCTACGCCGAAGGAAAGCGCTGGATAAGCACGACATTTTTCCGCGATGCCGAGCTTTCTCCGGTGCGGTAGACACTGTCCTGGCAGCTGGGATGGAGATGGGATGGGCTCGCGAATGGCTTGCCAGAGGGGTCAGAGTGGGTAGCGGTCAAGGTTTCATTGAGCGTCGACGACACCGGACGAGGTGCGTGTGGCTTTGGCTAGGCGCCCCACGTGCTTAGTGGGCGTGGGATATGTAGAGCAAAAAGGTTTTATACATGTTTAAGATTCTGGTACGCGGTGGGGCAGGGCCTGTGACGACGGTGACAATTTCAATCGTGTCGCACACGGGGTGGTTCCGTCGGCGAACCTTGTCAGTGCCCCTCCATTATCTCCCCGCGCGAGGGAGCTCTGGCCAGGTGGTGGCATGCAGCTATCCATGGTTAGCTTGGTTGCTTTTCAGGTGGCCGACGGGGTCTCTGCAGCGTGTTTCCATCTGGCTTGGCTGTGTGGATCTGTTTTGGGATTAAACTCGCGCTCTGCACATGGTTGAGCGAGTGAGTCGTAGCAAGTAGCAGACCCTGGATATCCGATAGTCGGTACCATAATAAATTGGCGCTGTATCCTACTTCTTCCGCGCCTTTCAGACCTCCCCCTCTCCTCCTCTCTCTCACTACCTCTACCCCCTCTCTTACCCCAGTACACACAGCCGTCATCCAGCATGACGACGCTTGCAGTTGACCAGAACGCCTCGTCGGCCATTGACGAGAACGACTTCGACGAGGACCATGGCGAGCACCACCCCCACAGGAACTCGGTCCACCACAAGCTGCGTGCGAGCAGCTCCATCATGCAGCTGAAGAAGCTGCTGGGTACGTTGGCCGAGCACAATGGCTCACTCCTCGCTCTTCGGCGCTCTAACAGCTCTGCCAGTTGCCAACCGAGGAGAAATCCCCATCCGTATCTTCCGAACAGCGCACGAGCTGTCGCTGCACACCGTGGCCGTCTACAGTCATGAGGACCGCCTCAGCATGCACAGGCAAAAGGCCGACGAGGCGTACGAGATTGGCGCCCGCGGCCAGTACACGCCTGTCGGTGCTTACCTGGCGGGCGATGAGATCATCAAGATCGCGGTCGAGCACAACGTGAACATGATTCACCCGGGCTACGGCTTCTTATCGGAGAATGCAGAGTTCGCGCGCAACGTCGAGAAGGCTGGCCTCATTGTGAGTTTTACCGCTTTGTTTACGCTATGACGGAGCTGCGTGGAGGGGTCGCCGCTGCCTATCAGCCGCTGCTGAGCCTATCGCTCCCGCGCGAGATGAGGCATTGGCGGGGCCGATCCCCAAGCAGCCCGGCGCCGATCACCGCAGCGCCCATGGCCTTTTTTTCCTACCCATGCAATATGCGACTCATGCTTACTTCTGCTTCTAGTTCGTGGGCCCCTCTCCCGACACCATCGACGCGCTCGGCGACAAGGTCTCGGCGCGAAAACTCGCCGTCAAGTGCAACGTCCCCGTTGTGCCAGGAACCCCGGGACCCGTCGAGAAGTTTGAGGATGTCAAGGCCTTTACCGACGAGTATGGCTTTCCCATCATCATCAAGGCCGCTTTCGGCGGTGGTGGCCGTGGTATGCGTGTAGTACGCGAGCAAGAGACGCTCAAGGACTCGTTCGAGCGCGCCACTTCAGAGGCCAAGTCGGCGTTCGGTAACGGAACAGTCTTCGTCGAGCGCTTCCTCGACAAGCCCAAGCACATTGAAGTCCAGCTGCTCGGTGACAACCAGGGCAACGTCGTCCATCTCTACGAGCGTGACTGCAGTGTCCAGCGTCGTCACCAGAAGGTCGTTGAGATTGCCCCCGCCAAGGACCTCCCAGTTGAGACTCGTGATGCTATCCTTGCCGACGCTGTCAGACTTGCGCAGAGCGTCAAGTACAGGAACGCCGGAACCGCTGAGTTCTTGGTTGATCAGCAGAATCGGTATGTCATATATCTCATCCCACCACATTCCACTACACTCCACCACGTAGAAGAAGAAAACTTAACACTCTGGAGCCTACATCGACGTCAGGTTACTCCCTTTACAAGGTTTCATCTCTATGTAGTCTCCAGGGTGTTCATGAAGAACTCCGCTTCCATTCTACCTCAACCCATTCCACCTTCACCTACTCCACTTCTACATGACTACTATACTTTGTTACTACATTTATAATGCATTTCGCTAACGTACACTTAGCTATTATTTTATCGGTATTGTAAATCGAAGCCTATTTATAAGATGAAAAACTAATAACCTTATAGAAATCAACCCCCGTATCCAGGTCGAGCATACCATCACCGAAGAAGTTACGGGCATCGACATTGTTGCAGCACAGATCCAGATTGCAGCAGGTGCATCTCTCGAGCAGCTTGGCCTGACCCAAGACCACATCTCCACACGAGGCTTTGCCTTCCAATGCCGAATCACCACAGAAGACCCCGCTCAGAGCTTCGCGCCCGACACCGGAAAGATCGAGGTGTACCGCTCTGCCGGTGGTAACGGAGTCCGTCTCGACGGTGGTAACGGTTTTGCCGGAGCCATCATCACCCCTCACTACGACTCTATGTTGGTCAAGTGCTCTTGCCGCGGTTCCACATACGAGATCGTCCGCCGAAAGATGCTGCGTGCTCTAGTTGAGTTCCGTATCCGTGGCGTCAAGACCAACATTCCCTTCTTGATCAAGCTCCTCACACATCCCACCTTCGTCGACGGACAATGCTGGACAACCTTCATTGACGACACTCCCGCTCTCTTCGACTTGATCGGCTCCCAGAACCGTGCCCAGAAGCTCCTCGCATATCTCGGTGACCTCGCTGTCAACGGCAGTCAGATCAAGGGCCAGATCGGTGAGCCCAAGTTCAAGGGCGTCATCCCCATCCCGGCCATCCACGACAACAACGGCAAGAAGGTCGACACCTCCGCGCCTTGCACCGAGGGATGGAGGAACGTCATTCTCAAGGACGGTCCCGAGGGATTCGCCAAGGCTGTTCGCGCCAACAAGGGTTGCTTGATCATGGACACCACATGGCGTGATGCTCATCAGTCTCTTCTCGCCACTCGTGTCCGAACTGTTGACTTGCTCAACATCGCCAAAGAGACCAGCCATGCCTTCTCCAACGCATGGGCTCTCGAGTGCTGGGGTGGCGCTACTTTCGATGTCGCCATGCGTTTCCTCTACGAAGACCCCTGGGAGCGTCTGAGGAAGATGCGCAAGCTCGTACCCAACATTCCATTCCAGATGCTCCTCCGTGGCGCCAACGGTGTTGCGTACTCCTCGTTGCCCGACAATGCCATCTTCCATTTCTGTGAGCAGGCCAAGAAGAACGGTGTCGATATCTTCCGTGTCTTCGATGCGCTGAACGACGTTGAGCAGCTTGAGGTTGGTGTCAAGGCCGTCCTCAAGGCTGGTGGTGTCGCTGAAGGTACCGTGTGCTACAGTGGTGACATGCTCAACCCTAAGAAGAAGTACAACCTCGAGTACTACTTGGATGTTGTCGACAAGATCGTCAAGATGGGAGCGCATATCCTCGGTATTAAGGACATGGCTGGTGTGCTCAAGCCCCGTGCCGCCCGTCTTTTGATCGGTACCATCCGTGAGAAGTACCCCGATCTGCCCATCCACGTTCACACTCACGACTCTGCTGGAACCGGTGTTGCATCTATGGTTGCCTGCGCTGAGGCTGGTGCGGACGCTGTTGATGCCGCTATCGACAGCATGTCCGGTATGACTTCTCAGCCTAGCATGGGTGCCATCCTTTCATCTCTCGAGGGCACCGACTTCGACGCTGGTCTGGACGCACACATGATCCGTAACTTGGACGCATACTGGGCCCAGCTCCGTCTCCTCTACTCACCCTTCGAGGCTGGTCTTACCGGACCCGACCCGGAAGTCTACGAGCACGAGATTCCCGGAGGTCAGCTTACCAACTTGATCTTCCAGGCATCGCAGCAAGGTCTTGGTGAGCAATGGGCGCAGACCAAGAAGGCGTACGAGCAGGCCAATGACTTGCTCGGCGACATCGTCAAGGTCACCCCCACTTCCAAGGTCGTTGGTGACTTGGCTCAATTCATGGTCTCCAACAAGCTGTCCTACGACGACGTCCTAGCCAAGGCTGACCAACTCGACTTCCCATCCTCTGTCCTGGAGTTCTTCGAGGGACTCATGGGTCAGCCATACGGCGGTTTCCCCGAGCCCCTCCGCTCGCAAGCTCTCCGTGAGCGAAGGAAGATGGACAAGCGCCCTGGTCTCTACCTCGAGCCCGTCGATATTCCCAAGATCAAGGCAGATCTCAAGGCCAAGTGGGGTGATGCGACAGAGTGTGATGTTGCATCATACATCATGTACCCCAAGGTCTTTGAGGACTACAAGAAGTGGACCACCAAGTACGGAGATCTCTCCGTTCTGCCCACTCGTTACTTCTTGTCGCGCCCTGAGATCGGCGAGGAGTTCCACGTAGAACTTGAGAAGGGCAAGGTCCTCATCCTTAAGCTCCTCGCCATTGGTCCTCTATCCGAGCAGACCGGTCTGCGTGAAGTCTTCTACGAGATGAACGGTGAGACCCGTACCGTCACTGTGGAGGACCAACACGCGGCTATCGAGAACGTCTCGCGACCCAAGGCCGACCCTACAGACAGCAGCCAAGTCGGATCACCCATGTCCGGTGTCTTGGTTGAGGTCCGTGTCCACGATGGTAGCGAGGTCAAGAAGGGTGACCCAGTTGCTATTTTGAGCGCCATGAAGATGGAGATGGTTATCTCCGCACCACACTCTGGAAAGGTCAGCGGCCTGTCAGTACGTGAGGGTGACTCGGTCGACTCTGGCGACTTGGTCTGCAAGCTCGTCAAGTGAGCATTTCGCTTGGATAGTTTGCTTTGTTTATGAGAGTTATGAAATCCAAGAATGGACATGATTAGATAGTAACGAACGAATTACGGCGCGGGGATGCCATTTCAACTTCAAGAATGTGCATTTGTTCCTTCTGATCGTGCCGTGAACATGTAACTATTCAACTTCTAAAGCTTTGTGTAGCTTTCACATGCATACTGATCGTACTATAAATCCTACAGAAAATTATTTCACTCTTGTCCTACACCTTCAATCACCAGTCTGCCCAGAAGCATATGTTGCGTTACAACTTGATATACGTTTAGGAAATATTAGGCCAAGGAGATATTCAGTGGGTTTTGTTCCGGAAGATTCACAAGATATGCCATAGCGCAGTGTCTACATCAGGTCGTAACGCACTTAACGTAGGCCTCTTAACGCAGTGATTATTACTACATTGCTGCAGAAGGTGGCCGAAAAATAAATATACACTCGCGTCCAAGTATACACGGAAGGAGCATGTACAGTATCGCATGTGTATTGAGCTTCGGTAGTTGTTACACCGAAACAAAGCTACCACCACCCAACCCCAGACTCCAAGAAATGCAGCATAGCTAGCCTAGTCTAAACGGAAGGCCCTACCCGTATGCAGGTTTCCTTGAACCGAGCTCCAAACGCCCAAACGCCATGTCAGATCCAAGGGATCCACTCGATCGAACCACTTGATCGGGAGAAGCCGGAACGCAGCCACACCTCCTACAAGCTACAAGGAAGACACTGACCAGGCCTGTAGCCTACACTAGGACAAAAACAAGTAAACGAGAAGATCTAGCGTCAATGTAGGCTCCGGGGATGTTTTGGTTTTCCCCTTGGATAGAATGATCTACCCCATGGAGCCAAAGTCAAGCTTCCGAGCTACCTTGTCGGCACGACCATTGGTAGGCATCTCTCCGCCTCTCCGCTTCAGATCCTCTCCCATGGCTTTTGCCCCACCGCCTTCTTTGGGCAGGTTTTCTTTCTTCGTGGGCCGGGGTGCGTTGGTCCACCATTTATCCTCTAGCGCCTTGCGAGCCGTGTACCTCTTCGCCGGGTCCAGTGTCAGTAGACCCTTGATGAAATCGCAGCCATCGTCTCCCAGCGCAGGAAACTGTTGTTTCCACCACACGCGAGGACGTGTCTGTCTGAAGGCTGTGGAACCCTGTGGACCGGTTTGCTTCTCGGGCGCAACGTAGTATGGGAGGGAAGACACGCCGGGCCAGGTTTCCTCGGTCGGCGTTCCGAACTTCTCGCAGATGGTGGCGACTTGCTGGATGTCGGTGTCGGAGTAGAGAAACCAGTTGCGGATACAGAGTTCTGCCATTAGGACTCCGATACTCCACATGTCAGCCGTGCCGCCGTAGTGCGAGCAGCCGTACAGCAACTCCAGCGGACGGTACATGCGTGTAATGACCATGGTAGTCATCTTGGTTCCTGGATCTGCGAAACTCCGGGCAAGACCGAAATCGGCAAGCTTGACTGTTCCGTCGGCGGCGATCAGGGCGTTACTGCCCTTGATATCGCGATGCAGGACGAAGTTCTCGTGGCAGAACCAGATTCCTTGACACAGCATGTTCATCCAAGACTTGATATCCGCCTTTGTGTATGTGATTTCCTTGTTCTTCCAGAGCGCCTCCAGGTCTCCCAGAGGCAGATGTTCGAGTACGAAAGACAGGTTTTGGTCCTTGCTGGAGAAGACGTCGTGTAGTTTGATTACGTTGGGATGGTCGATCTCGAAGAGGAATTGCATTTCGCGGAGGGCGTCTGGGGCGATTCCGTTGGGGTACTCGGCGTTGAGTTTGATCTTCTTGATGGCGACGAGCTTCTTGGGGTTGTTGACGTAGTGTGCTTGGAAGACTACCGCATAGGTACCTTCTCCTAGTTTCTGGCCCATGACGAATTGGCTGCGCACCCGGTCGTTCATCTGCTCGGCGAGATCCATGCCTCTGTCTCCTGCTGGGGCTGTGGATGGTACAGCTGGTGACTTCGTGGGCTTGGTAGTGTGGCTTGGGAGCGCGAGGGTTCTAGCCTTGGCTCCATCTTGGAACGCTGCCCCGGGCGGGTTCGGCCGTGGGCTTAGAACAGCTGGTGATGCCATGGTGAAGTCGTGCGTGTGGCGGCGTGATTGGGGTGTTGCGACGAGGATGGATGATGGATGATAGAAGATGGCGATTGCTGGCGTTAGTGGATACTCCACAGCTCTCGTGAGGTAAGCGACCCAAAGTCCATACCGCAGTCCTCCTCTTTCAGACGGTGAAGGTGGTGGGCGCGTGGTTCGCGACTGCCGTTCGCGTTCCAGGGACCGCGGCGGCGACGATGCACGTCCCCGAACATTTTGGCTTGGCCGCGCTTTTCTGCGGGGAGCTTGCCCTCACCACCGACGCCCAGCAGTCGCATTCCACACATCATGGCTACTTCGGCGCGAGGACCGCCAGGCACTGTCGCCGTCTCCAAAGAGGGAATTCCTAACCGCACGTTAGTTCACATTTACCCCAATGCACGAGTATATGCTGACATCAAACAGATTATACGTGCGCAACATCCCCGACAAGCTACAAAAGGAAGACCTGAAGCGGAACCTGTACATGCTGTTCGCGACATATGGCGTCATACTCGATGTTGTCGCGCTCAAGACCATGAAGATGCGAGGCCAGGCGCACGTTGTCTTCCGCGACGTCGATTCCTCAACACAGGCTATGCGCGCTCTACAGGGCTTCACTTTCTTTGGCAAGGACATGGTACGTGATTCCCGAATTACAAACCATGAAAACATGCTTACACTAGGCAGCAAATCGCATACGCAAAGACAAAGTCCGACACAGTAGCCAAACTAGATGGCACCTACAAGATGCCCGAGCCGGAGCGCGAAGACGAGCCCGAACAAGCGTCTGCACAGCCCGCAGGCTTCGGTACCGCACCCGAGAAAGCAGTTCCGGTCAATGCACAAGACGCGGTCAAGGGACAGAAGAGAGGGCGTGACGAAGAAGAGGATGAGGACTCGGACGCGGAGATGGAGATGGATGTCAGCGACGACTCGGACTAGATCGTTAAGAATGCGTATGGAAGGATATGATACCCACGAGCAATGAACAGAATCAGAAGGGCACTTTAGAAGACGCGTCTATGTGTGTTATTGGAAAGCGTGTATGGGCAGACACCGTAGCTGTTCTCGGAGTGGTGCTGACTTGATACAGACCCGATCTCAGCTTCTTTCCGACGATCGACTAGTGTATGTCATCATCGTCGTGCGCTCAACTACATCGCTATATTTATGGTATAGCTAGATGGCCTTCGCAGAAGTCCTAAATAACTAGAAATTGAATGATAGGGCACCTAGGACCTCTTCGCTGAAGGTCTTACCACGCATCGAAAGACTATAGAAGAGCTAGACGGTGTTCAATAACCCATCACCTACCACACCAGCCTTTGAAATCCCATTGAAAACCTCCACCCTTCCTCATGCCCCAACTCTTTACGAATACACTTAAGCATGTTTGCTCATGCAAGCCTCGAGCAGGCCTAGCAGCTCAGACTTCCGCTTTTCCCCTATCCAGCTGCCGTGGATAGAATTGCTAACGATTATCCTCCATTCCTCCATACTCAAGTTGAAAGCCTCTTGCACCGCGCAATAGTTGTTCAGAATGTATCCACCAAAGTACGCTGGGTCGTCACTGTTGATACTGAACTTGACTCCTGCTTCGAGGAATGTCCTGATAGGTACCTGGCCGACGTTTTCCACAGCTTGGAGGCAGACATTGCTCAGCGGACAGACGGTCAGGAGTATCTCCTCTTTCACTACCCGACGGAGCAGTTCAGCATCTTCGGTAAGACGAATACCGTGATCGATGCGCTCAGCGTGTAGTGCGTCGAGTGCACCGCTGATGTACGTCGGATCTCCTTCTTCACCCGCATGCGCTGTCCTCCTCAACCCCATCTTCTCACCCTCGCGATACATATCGACAAAGAGCTCCGGGCGGAACCCAACTTCTGACGAGTCCAACCCAAGACCAGTAATAGCGCGCTCCTGACCGTCTCCACTCTCGAGGTCAAAGTGCCCACCCTTGACAGCCGCTGCCATAGTCTCCGCAGCCGAACTAACAGGCATGTGCCTCAGGAAACACATGATAAGACAACTCGTTATCCCCAGCTCTTTCTCCGCCCGTTTCCTTGCGGCATTGAAACCACGTACCACGACATCAAAGGCGATGCCCCTCTCCGTGTGACTCTGTGGATCGAAGAAAACTTCTGCATGGCAAACGCCGTCTCGAGCTGCTGTTGTGAAGTATTCCCAAGCTAGCATCTCAAAGTCCTCTTCATGCACTACCACTGCGATGCCGCGGTAGTAGTACGCCAGGAAATCGTCTAGGTTCGTGAAATGCGAGTACCGTTCTGTAAGTGTTGCGGGCGACGTGTAAGCGACATCTTCAGATGGAGATGGCAGGGTGATGTTGTTCTTAGAGGCCAGAGTGAAGAGAAGGCTTGGGCTGAGGCAGCCTTCGAGGTGGAGGTGGTGTTCGCATTTTGGGAGGTCCGCGAGGAAGTCGTGGGTGGCTGATTTGCACATTGTGATTTGTTTGTATAGGAAACTTTAGGAAATGCGTTTGTTGGATTAAATGTTCGAACAAATTCGGTTTCTGGCGTTTTTGAAAGATTCTGTTTTCTAAGATTAGTTCTATCGGAGGCGGACGGGCATTGTCGGTGTTCGCCGGTTCTTGCTAGGATGATGGAGAACATCCAGCTAGAGGGTGGATCCTAGATTGGACTTGCAAGGCAGATGCGCTCTATGCGAACACAGTTTGGTGGAGCCTGGAAACCTCACTTGAAATATTTATGCCGCATAGATATATCGTCCATTGCCTCCAAATGCTAGTCTAGGCTGTCACATCTTATCGAAGTTCGCGTTTTTGCCCAATCGCTCGTGGCTCGTACATGGTTTCCACAAACTCTTCTAGCAGACCCTCACTCTCCGCATCTTGTCGAGTAGAAGAACCCGTCCCACTTCTAGCATTGCTTATCGGCAATGTAGAGTCGCCTATCGTCCTTTCTCCATCACCGAATGTTTTCTTGAAAACGCTGTCATAGCTGATCCACATGCCCGCAAAGATCATGGCACTGAGTTTCGCTAGCCACCAAGGCGACCTCCCCTTTTTATCTTGCAGCTTCCTCCCCATCGCAAAGATGAACGCGATAAACGGCATCCAGATACCCATGAAGATAGCCTTTCCCATTGCCTGCTTCTTGGTTGTGATGGTGTATGTGCGTATATTGTGTAGGTATTCCTGATACTCGTTTGGAAGATTACATTCGGCGGCGCCATCGGTTATGAGCTTGAGGTATCGTGCCGAGGGCTGCGCGTAGCTTGGGTCGGGGCGCTTCACGCGGTCGGTGGTTTGTACTCTGTTCTCGCTGTCGACAATGGGGGCGAAGAGCGTGTGCGCTTTGAAGGGCTTCGAATCGGGCGTGGTGGGAACCGTATCGGAGGGCGGTAGCACGTAGCAGTCAACCAAGATATCGTCGTAGGCGCTGCCTCCGCCTTCTGTCGCAATGATGTGCGCATAATCGGACAGCGTCACCTCGTATACAACGCCCACCAGGCCCTTGTGCCATCGGTCCTTGTGGTAGTCTTGCGCGTCCGGCACCCGCAGTGCTGTGTTGGCGAAGCAGGGCTCTTTGTAGGGGAAGCCAGGGAGGTCGAAGGTCAACCTCAGCGAGGGAACAAGTACGTTGACTTGTGAAAGCGGACGGATACCGCGCACGCCTCGGAAGGTTTCATTGCACAGGTTCGAGCCATATGCCAGGTACAGCACCGTTTTCGCCTTCTCTTGGGGTGTTGCAGACTGCTGCGACACGAGCTTCTCGGTGTCCAGCGGCGCGTCGGTGAGGGAGGCGTCTAGACGCGCCTGAGACGGCTGTGGTATGGCTTCAAAGATGGTCATGGTAGAATTTACTGTGTGGATGACCCATAGGTAGCGGCCGTATTCGCGTCTTCATATACTGCGCGTAGTTTCGGGCCGTGCCGATTTCGCTGGATGTTTCGTCCGGACCCTGTCTACATCATCGATTCTTGGATTTCTCATCTAACGCCGAGGGCCCGAGCACGACCCGGGAGCCTACAGTAAGCTGCCAACCCTCACACCGCACGAACAAAAGCAACCCAGCTGACTACAACGGACTAATCATCTCTATACTGTCGAAACATATGGGGCTTTGCTTCATTCAGTCATGTCGTATCCCTCGTACGCCATACTAGCGCTGATACCCGCTGTCGTGTGGCTGCTGTATCTCCAAGTAAGCCAATGGCGCTTCAAGCGATTCGCGCACATTCCCAGTAAGCTGTCATCGAGTTTTCTCTTTGGACATCTCGGCCATATCGCGGCGGAATACAAGAACATAAGTAGTACCGTTCATCCAGGTAGGATCCACAACCCTCTGCATGGTCACCACTGATAGCAGCCAGACTATGTTTTCGAAAACATATGGAAGGCTCAAGGCAGCCCGGAATACATGTTCTTCGATACGAGGCCTGTACAGCTTCCACTTCTCCTCATTGCGTCCCATGCGATGGCGGAGCAGGTCTCCAGAGCCAGCAAGACGCAGCAGTACAGCGTTACCAAATCTCCGACTGTTCAAGGGGGCATGGGTGACCTGATTGGGAGGTATTCCCTGATCAGCGAGAATGGCGAATCTTGGAGAGGGCTTCGCAAGACCTTCAATCCAGGCTTCGCGCCGCAGCACTTGCTTTCGTTGCTCCCTGTCATGGTTGACAAAACGCAAACGTTCATGAAAAAGCTGGACGCATTGGCAACCTCCGGTGCCGCGGCCGAGATGGACGGCTATTGCACTGATGTCACATTTGATATCATCGGCGGCTTAGTTACTAACATTGATTGCAAGGCCCAGGGCGACAGTGAACATGTCCATCCCATCGTCCGAAACTTCCGTACGCTGAAGAATGTATATGCTGGGGACAACGGTCTTATGGCATCCTGGTTGAACCCAGTAATGCGCGCCAAGAAATACATATACAGCCGACGACTGGACTCGGCTGTAAAGGCATGTGTCGTAGAGAAGTTTGCAGACATCAAATCAGCGCATCATACAAAGGAGAAGAAAGACCGATCGGTACTCGCGCTAGCGCTGGAAGGCACCGATGAACTGACCCCCTATGTCCTGCAAAGTACTGCGGATCAAGTCAAATCGTTTCTTTTTGCAGGTCACGATACCACCTCTATTCTCCTACAGAGATTGTTCTACGCCCTCTCTATACACCCGGATTGCCTTGCGAAGATCCGCGCGGAGCACGATACCGTTTTCGGTGACGCAGAACCACACGATGTATTCCTCAAACGGCCAGATGAGACCATGAAAGCGCTCAAATACACCTCTGCATGCATCAAAGAAGCTTTGCGACTTTGGCCCCCAGCAGCTTCCGCCCGAATGTCTCACAACAACTTCAAAGTACGCACCTCGGACGGAGAGGACGTGCTTGTCGACAATTGCGTCATATACATCTGCCATCATCTCATCCAACGAGATCCCAAAGTTTACGGAGAGACAGCAAATGAGTTCGTCCCAGAGCGCTGGGTCGGCGACTCGGATACAAGCAGCGCTTCTACTGAAGTCGACGGATCAAGTGCTGGCGAGAGCAAAATTCCCATCAGTGCGTGGAGACCTTTTGAGCGAGGACCCCGCAATTGCATTGGCCAGGAACTCGCCAACATGGAAGCCCGAGTCATTCTCGCATGTGTGATGAGACGATATGACTTTGTCAAGGTCGGGCTTGGAGAAGTTGAGACAGATGAAGCCGGTCGGCCTATCATGGACGAGATGGGCAAGTACAAAACAAAGTCCGAGTTGATTAACGTAAGCTATCTAGTAATTCATCGCAAAGAGTATGAGACTAACTTATCAATAGACGATGTCTATCACCTCACGCCCGATTGATAAGACCGTTATGCGTATCAAGTTCCGCGAGTCTGAGAAACAGTAAGCCACGATTTACGATTCTGATGCCTTGAAGCTTTGTCATTGGAACGTTTCGAAATGTATCAGGTTTGATGGCTTCATGAGAGTACATGTTTCTATCTACACTGTAAATTTTGTCTTGTTCTCCTCCGCACAATCTTCTGCGATTTTTCGTACCTCCCCTTCGCCTAGTTCTTCAAATATATCGAATCCCCATCGCGACTGCACGTTGAAACGCTTGTGTCTCTCCAGCCCGCTCAGCTCATCGAATGCATCTTTCGGTAGCTCTTTGACTTGCATGTTGCTCTTGATCCTGCTGGGTGTAACACTCTTAGGCAGCACCACAGTACCGCGCTGAATGCCCCAACTCGCAAGTAGCTGGCCGCCATCCATGCCCAGTCTTCGTCCTACGCTGCCCACAAGTTCGTCGTCGACCGTGCGTGGCTCTCCCGTCTGGTTGTTTCCGAGGGGTGAATAGGCTTCGATGAGAATACCTTTGCTCTTGCAGAAGTCGAATAAGGCAGGCTGTTGGAGGTATGGGTGTGCTTCGATCTGGTTTACCGCCGGCACAACGTCGGTCTTGGATAGAAGATCATTGAGGCGATTGACGGTGAAGTTGGATACGCCAATAGCGCGTACCTTACCGGTGTCGAGCAGCTTCTCCATGGCCTTGTAGGTTGTCGCAGGGTCGATGTCGGCAAGGTCAAAGACGCCACTGTCACGCAATGGGAACCACTTCCCTGTAGCACCGTTGAAGGCACTGTGATTATGTTAGTACACTGTGCGTGCAGCGGAACAAGGGTCGAACGTACACAGGCCAATGCATCAAGAACAAGTCCAGGTACTCGACACCAAGGTCCTGTAACGACTTATCGAGTGCTGCCTCTACATCTTCGGGTGCATGCTTGGTATTCCAGAGCTTGCCAGTGAGGAAGATGTCGGAGCGAGGGATACCGCTCCTCCTGATGCCATCACCCACTTCAGCTTCGTTGCGGTAGATGGCAGCGCAATCGATGTGACGGTAGCCTGCTTTGAGCGCTGTCTCGACGGCGCGCTCAACCTCGCCAGGCTTCGCTTGCCATGTGCCGAAGCCCACGGCCGGTATTTGCGCGCCTGTGTTGAGGGTGAAGTGTGTGGGGAGAGGCATGGTTGCTGTAGCGTGACGCGATACGGTAATGCCTAGGTGGAATCAGATGGGCGGGCTTCAGGACGGGTTCAGGGGTATGCAGTATAATGCAGAGATAGTGTGCGATGTCTTGACAGGACGAACTGCCATTTGGTTGATATATACATCCATAGTGAATCTTCCATGACTACCTAGGTACCGAAGGCGCGAGGCTGTCGGAACAAAATCGGAACCGGAGACGGAGAAGGCACCATCAAATGACCACACCAGGGCAAGGACAGGACCCAGCGGGATGCGTGGCACTGCATCCTGTGATGACCTCTAATTCGTGCAGTGGCTGGACTAAGGCATCCGGGTTCCGCCAAGTGCCTCGGGAACGCAATGGGGAGGTTGGCGAGCGGAGCTAAATTATCGGCACGGATTCTCGGAAACGTGCCCGCCTCTTTCTCCCTCCGCCATGTCAAACACACCCAGCAACACGGCAGTACCACAGAAGCGGAGCCTTGACGCCGCGCAGGGAACCAACAATACCAGGCAACGATTGGTGAAAGTCACGAGAGCATGCGACGTGTGCAAGGCGAGGAAGTCGAAGTGTTCCGGCGACCAGCCATGTGAGAGCTGTATCCGCCGGGGCCAGACATGCCAATACGAAGCCGCCTACCTGAGAGGCAAGGTAGTCTCCCCACGCCCTTCTGGTCCCGCCGTTGCTAGCCCTCAGCGCACCACGTCTGTTCCAGGCTATCCTCATGCTATACTCAGTGTCGCACCGAGTATGGCTGTAGGCAGCAATCATCGCGTTGGGGAGGAGACGGAGCCTCCTTCGCGAGCTTCCCCTGGGCTTGAGATCGCAGCTGGGCAATACTCCGACTCAACGTCTGGTCTCTCATTCTTGAGTCGCGCATGGCGGCGCATCTCCAACAAAGAAAGCAGTCAGGTCGTGATAGGCTCCAACGAAGACCGCCAGCTACTCATGAGTGCTGGTGACAAGCCCTTCCTGGAAAGTGGCCAACTGCAGATGCCATCCCTGGACCGTAGTCGCCAGCTTCTTCATCTATATTTTGATGTATGTATTGCGACGTATCGGCTGCTACACAGACCAACTGTTGAATGTTGGCTGGAAACTGTGTCTAAGAACGCAGAACTCAACCAAACCCTCTTTCATGGTATGTATCGCTCTGATTGAAGACCCTTTTTAATTTTACTTACAATAAATCTTGTTGTAGATATTGGTCGTGCTAAAACTGCAGTGGTCCTGTCTGTGCTAGCCATTGCCTCGTTTCATGAAGAAAAGACGAGCAGCGAAAGTGGTCCTTCACCAGCACCTCAAGCCGACATGCAGTCACAGAGTGATATGCTCTTTTCTGAGGCTTCTCGACTTACACAATCCGAGACTGGTATTCCAAAGCTTGAGTCAGCTCAATGCAGGCTTATACAGGTCCTGTACCTTCTCATGTCATGTCGCTTCAACCAAGCGTGGTATACGTTTGGCCATGCCCTACAGATTATTTCAGCGTTGGGTTTGCATCGCAGAGACGATCGTAAACGTCAAGCGAATGCCGCCAAACGCGACTACATAGGTGAACAGTGTAGAAAGCGCACATTTTGGGTGGCTTATACGCTGGACAAGTATCTCGGTGTCATATTCGGGCGGCCCAGACACTACCACGATGAAGATATCGACCAAGATTTCCCCGACGCTGTCAATGACGAAGACATGACCAGCACCGGTCCAAATACTACGAACACAGACGATTGTCACATAGAATCGCTCGTGTATCATGCGCGGCTGGCACAAATTGCTGAAAAGATATCCCGAGAGGTTTATTCGATCAAACCAGTACGTTAGCACACTACACCCTCCAGCTCAACCTACTGACCAATCCGTTCTCAGGTGCCGGATCAGGTCCGACTTGCAGCCTCTCATCGCCTTGGGGCAGAGTTGCGCCAGTGGAAAGCATCGCTACCACCCTTCCTTGGCGCCGTCAACCCTAGCAGTCTCATTCCTACGTTCCGACGGCAGGCAACCGCACTCAAACTGTCCTACTGTCATGCTGTAATTCTGGCCCATCGCCCGTTTCTCCTGAAGAATGCCAGGCGTAGTAACACAGAGATGACTAGTCTTGCCCAAGACAGTCTCACAGAGTGCATTGCAGCAGCAAGATCAGTGTTAGAAGCAGTCGATCGTATGGCGCGGGAAGGTCGACTGTTCCATGCGTTTTGGTGGACTCACTACGTCTGTTTCTGTGCTTTGGTTGTGGTCTATGTTTGGGCAATTCAACAGAGTACCCATAACAGAACTTCAGCTGAGGATCCTCGCGGGATTCTAGATCAAGCCGAGAGCTGTTTGCAACATCTTGCCCAGGCAACAGCGTCGAACTCGCCCTCGCGACGATACAGCATCATCCTGCAGGAACTCCGCACAGAAGCAAAGAGAAAAACAGCCATACCACATCGGGAGCCAGTACCAGCATCATCAGCTGCGGTCAATGGCGGAAACCCACCGCCTTTGGATGTAGATGCGATACAGGAACCGGATTTGCAAAACTGGCAGCCACTTTTTGGTAGCCCGATGGACATGACCACGCCAGGGTTGCAGAACTTTCTCGATGACTGGCAGACGTCTGACTGGCTTGATCTCGATGCCTCTGCTTTCGGTCCTTTTCCCGAAGTGGACGATATCTCAGCCTGGGTCAATAACGCATCGTAATGGCTTTTGTGCTCCTGGAGTTCACGGACGCGAGACGGAAGATTGACTTTGAAGTATACAATACACCCAAGGTTATCACATTGGTCAAGCAGAAGATGTGTATACCTTCAGGGTACACTTCAATATTGAGTTGACCCTTGACTACCCGCGGTCACTGAGCTCGCGGTAAAGCTCCTTCCCGACACAGAAGTCGATTATAAGACTTCCGCCGATATGAAACATCAGCAACCAAAGCCACAACGCCTGCTTTACAAAGTGTACCGGAATAACGGCGACTTGTCGCCCATGTTCAAGAGCTCCTCATCCGTGTACTTCGCCCGAATCTCGTCTTCGCTAAGCCTCGCCTTCTTCGTATTGCCCCACTTGTACGACAACTCCAGGAGAAATGCGACAATGAAGCCGGTCGCGCCGAACGCGAGCGACAGTCCGAAGCCAGTGTAGTACTTGGGCTTCTCGCTCTCCAGGTACATGTAACTGCCGATGACGCCACCGATGTTACCGACGCAGATGTTGAAAGCAACGCCGATAGCACGACGGGACGATGGAGCAAGGTTGTTGGCTGCCCAACTGCTTCCGGCCGGCTGAATGGGGTAGATGCCCATACAAGTCAGGATGATAGCAAAGAAGGCCGGGCCGATGTTGCCACCCAGATCGCCATCGAATGAGATGACTACGGCGTACCCGATGAAGATGAAAGAGAGCGGGATGGCAACGAACGGCAAACGCCAGTAAAACCTGTCCGAGAGCTTCGCAAAGAAGATGGAGCTCAAAGCACCAGCCACATATGGTGGAACCGTCATCAGCTGGGCGTTAGTGTTGTTGAAACCCATACTCTTTGTGATGGTAGGCAAGGTGAACTTGGTCCCTACATACAGTTAGCCAGTGTCTGGTCGTATTGCGAGTTAAACATACCATATGAGCATGCTGATATGCAAAGCAGGATGTATGCTTGCATGTACAAGCGCCAGTTGCATAGCACGGCCTTCAAGTCGCTCCACTTGAAGCCCTCCTTTTGCTCCTCTCCAAATCTTCCGCCGTCTTTGATGAATCGTTGGAGTTCGAGGAAGCGGATCTCGTCGGGTTTCAACCACCGTCCGCTCAACGCAGGAGAATCGATCAGGAGGAAGAAGCACGAGACACCGAGGGCGACGGTGACAATGCCCTCCAAGATGAATATCCATCTCCAGCCTTCGTAGCCCCCGACACCATCCATCTTGGCGATGGCCGCAGCAAGCAGACCACTGAACGCCCCAGATAATGCCGACGCACAGTAGAAGTATGAGATCCTCGTCGCAAGGTCCTTTGGCATGTACCAGTAAGAGCAGAGATAAATCGCGCCTGGGAAGAATCCAGCTCTGTATCTCGTCAGCACAGAAACATCACGCTGTGGTGCAAACTTACTCGAACACCCCGAGAAGAATTCTGGTAATCAGTAAACCGACGAAGCCTTTTACCACGCCCATCATGGCCATGATGATACCCCAGCAGACGATGAGTATGCCGAGGTAGTAGGATGGACGCTTGAACTTCTTCAAGAGGATGTTGGATGGAACTTCGAGAAGAATGTACGGCACGAAGAAGACCGATAACACGATATTCCACTGCACACCGTCAAGACCCAGGTCTGTAACCATGCCCTCAATCTTCGCATTGCCGATGTTCGCTCGATCGATGTGGGAGATGAGATAAAGGACTGCAAGCATCGGCACCAAGCGGATATCGACCTACAAGTGATCAGCGGGTCACTCGACGCACAGCATTGGCGGTTTCTCACCTTGTGGATTACTCTTTTCCTTTTCTCTTCCGTGTAGTTGATGTAAAAGTCCGCATCTTCAGGTGCCAGACCCAACACTTGGAAGTTGTCGATCTTGACGATCTGATGCGGCTTGGGCGAATCGATGGAGTCTGCCTTTTCATCGATGTATTGGATTTCGTGTTTGTCCATTGATGGAGACATTGCGATGAATGGAAAAGAGGAATGAAGTATACCAGGTTGACGCGAAACCCGGGATGCGATGGTTATCAGCAACGTCGGATGCCAGAAGCTTTATACACATGACATTGGTCGCGGCACACGATGTTGATGGCGGTTGGATTGCGGAGAAACATGTGGAACCCCGGTTTTTCGGTTTCCTGGAGAAAGCTAGTTGCGGGGAAAGTAGTTCTTGCACCAAGCCCGATCACGACAGTCATCTAATCAGCTCTCTCGCGGATGGTTTTCCGAAGCTAACGAGAATCCGGTCAAATCAGAAGTGTTTCCGCCCCTCGGATGTATGCAGGTATGCAAGTCTCCACATCACCCCAACGTGTGGTCGAAGCCGGGGAATGCAGCTGCACAGGAAGAACCGACAGATACTAATTCGACGATTGTCATCGGTTTTGACCTCTAAAAGCACAGCCTCTCTTTCATTTCTCTTCGAGCAAGCCTTTGTTACAAGCCACAATCACTATGGCACCAGCGCAGATAGCTATCCCTGCGCCACTACGGCCGTCAACACCACCATCTACATTCAGGCATGCCCGAGACGGCCTCCTTCAACCAGACGAATCCTCTATCAAGACAGTCGATGCGCTCGTCCGGCATCGCGCGCGTCGTGATCCTCATGTCACCATCGTATCGTATCCGAGCTCTGGGGTTGACTTCGTGGATTATACCATGCAGCAGTTGGACGTCTTCGCGTACAGAGTAGCTCGACACTATCAGACCTTCATCCCTACAAGATCGAGTTCTGCGGAGATGCCAACCACAGTAGCCGTTCTTGGACCAAGCAATATGGATTACATTGTGTCGATGCTTGCGCTTACCAAACTCGGCCATACGGTACTTTTTCTTTCAACGCGTATATCTCAAGCAGCTATCGACTCTCTTATCACCACAACCGGAGCCACCTATCTGCTGGCGGATTCACGATATGCGCAATCTGCAATCGATGCTCAGAAAGCCATACCAGGGTTGCAGATCAGCGAAATTGCCAGGCCTAACACTTACAACTTTCCTGTTGAAGTCCATGCAGACACCCGCCTTGACTACCAGCTCGACCATACAGTCGAAGCCTCAAACAACATTTACATCATACACTCCAGTGGTATGTTTTATCTAACAGTCTGTTGGTGTTTGAGCTAATGTGAAGAAAGGCTCTACCGGACTGCCGAAGCCAATATACCAGCCACAGCGAAGTGCAATCGCCAATTATGCCATTAGTATGGACATGAAAGCATTCATTACCCTTCCCCTGTATCATAATCACGGCATCTGCAACTTCTTCCGCGCGATATACAGCGGCAAATCCATCCATATCTACAACGCCGACCTGCCCCTGACCCAATCTTATCTGGCTACGATATTGAGGCAGCATAGATTTGAGATCTTCTATGGTGTGCCTTATGCGCTCAAGCTTCTCTCTGAGACAGATGAGGGGATCGAGCTATTGAAGCAACTCAAGATCGTCATGTACGGAGGGAGTGCCTGCCCAGACACGCTGGGCGACCTATTGGTGAACAGCGGGGTCAATCTTGTCGGCCACTATGGGGCGTAAGTTTCATGTGATCACTTACAGCAAAGCCAAGCTTACTATGAGCAGCACAGAAGTAGGCCAACTCATGACATCCTTCCGACCTGCCGACGATAAGGTATGGAACTACGTTCGCGAGTCGCCGAAATTATCGCCGTATCTTCGATGGGTATCACGCGGACCCAATCTCTACGAATGCACGGTCTTGCCGGGCTGGCCAGCGAAGGTCGCCTCGAACCTACCAGATGGCAGTTACGCCACGAAAGACCTGTTCGAACCGCACCCTACGATCGAGAAGGCATGGAAATACATTGCGCGTCTCGATGATACAATCGTATTGGTGAATGGCGAAAAGTTCAATCCAGTCATGATGGAAGGAACGATCCGGTCACATCGAGCTGTAACCGAGACGGTTGTCTTTGGTTCAGGTCGACCATACCTTGGCGTTCTTGTCGTCCCAGCAATCGAGGGCATGCCGGAATCGAAAGTCGTGGATGAGATCTGGCCCGTTATTGAGGCTGCGAATCAGACGGCCGAAGCGTACGCCAGGATATCCAGGGACATGGTTCAGATCCTACCGTATGGCTGTCAATTTCCACGTACCGACAAAGGCAGTGTGATAAGACAGCAATTCTACAAGCAATATGCCAAAGAAATTGACAACGCATATGATGCCGCCGCAACGGCTCAAGGAGATCTCAAAACATTGACTGTTCCGGAACTTGAGGACTTCTTACGTACTGTCCTGGCCAAACAGTTGACGCAGGCAGGGGAAGTCGGACGTACCACAGATTTCTTCTCGCTAGGTCTGGACTCGCTGCAATCGATCCAAATCCGGACGGAGATTCTCAAGAACGTTGACATCGGTGACAAGAAGCTCGGCCAGAATGTGGTATTTGACCATCCTTCTATTGCATCTCTCGCCGCACATCTCGACAGTCTTCGCACCGGGCAAGAAGAACAAGTTGTGTCGGTCACTGCGCAAATGCAAGACCTTATTGCTCAATACAGCAACTTCGAGCCCATTGCTAGACGTCAAGCTGCGCTTACTGGTGCGACCGGTTCGCTTGGCGCTCATGTTCTCGTACAACTGCTCCACCGCTCGGATATTGACACAGTTTACTGTCTTGTACGAGCGAAAGACTACAAGACCGCAGCTCGCCGGGTTCGAGAGTCTCTCATACAGCGAAAGTTGTACCACACCCTTTCGCTCTCCGGACGCAGGAAAATACAAGCCATACCTTCTGACTTGTCCGAGCCCCATCTCGGCTTAGACGATACGACGTATGCGCGTGTTGCTTCAGGTCTTACCAGTGTTATTCACTGCGCATGGAGCGTCAACTTTAACAAGAACCTGATGTCATTTGAGAAGGACTGCATTGCTGGTGTGCGTCACCTGATTGACCTCTGCCTGGCTTCATCATCAACCAAGCCGGCATCCTTCGACTTTTGTTCTTCGGTCAGTACCGTCGCACGATGCCCCGATATGCGCACGCCTGAGCGATTAGCCGAGCTTGACTGGGCTCAGAGCATGGGATATGCCCAGAGCAAATGTGTTGCCGAACACTTGTGCTTGGCGGCAGCGAAGGAGACCGGTGTCAAAGCGCGAATTCTACGTGTCGGTCAGATCGTCGCGGACACTGTTCATGGTGTGTGGAACTCAACTGAAGCAATACCGCTCATGATGCAGTCTGCTCTTACTGTCGGTGCGCTACCTCGACTGCAAGAATCCCCAAGCTGGACACCAGTCGATGTTATTGCGAAAGCCGTAACGGAGATCTCGCTCAGCGACGCTGGATCTGTAGTGGCGAATGTCACCAACGCAAAGACCTTCTCTTGGACCGACGATCTACTTCCTGCCCTTCGAGAAGCCGGCCTCCAATTTGATGAAGTTGAACCGAAGGAATGGGTGCGCAGGCTTCGCGAGTCCAATCAGGATGCCGTAGCGAACCCACCCATCAAGCTTGCTGACTTCTTCGCATCTAAGTACGACAAGGACGTTTTCGGTCCCTCGCGTACATATGATACCACTGTCGCCAGAGCTTTCTCGCCTTCTCTCGAGACAGCGCCTGTATTGGATGCAGCCTTTGTGAAGACATTTGTCAGACAATTCCAGAGTGCTGCCTGGCAGATACGTACTACTTTAGTCGCGAAGCCGATGAGACGCGTTGTCATTGTAGTTGCCGGGCCTTGTGGTAGCGGGAAAAGCACTGTCGCACGACGCCTCGGCACTCACTTCAAAGCACCTTGTATCGAGGGCGACGAACTACACACCGAAGAAGCCATCGTATCGATGGCTGCCGGTACTCCCCTCAATGACGTCGCTCGCGCCCCTTGGCTCGCGCGCGTTAGACAGCGAGCGCTCGATACAGTGACTAAGGAAGACCACGAGCGCGTATTCGTCTCCTGTTCGGCGTTGAAGAAGTCATATCGGGATCAGTTCCGGGGTTTGATGGATGAACAGATACGGGTTGTGTTTGTGGACTTGCAAGTCGAGCCGGAAGAGCTTGTGCGTCGAACGAAAGGAAGAGGTGGTCATTACATGAAAGACAATATGGTGGAGAGTCAGCTGGCCATCTGGGAGACGGCTGATGTATCAGAGACGGATGTGATACCTGTAGATGCTGGACAGTGCGTTGAGGAAGTTGTAGAGGAGATCTCCGGGTTATTGGAGGCGCTCGATGTCATGTGAACCGCACGCCGAGGTGGCGGAAGAGGTGGCGGGATCGTCTTTCGTTCCATACGTGTAAAGATAATAAATGAAGTGAACCAAATCCTCGGTTGTTCGCATGTTGCGATGTTGTAGACTCACCCCTCGTGAGCTAATGCAAGCGAGCGAGCAAGTTCAACGATGAATACAGAGTTACTTAGAAATGGAGGAAGTATTGCGTGCCGCCTGTAATGATCTCGTTTGTTCAAAGACGCAAGTCAAGGCAGTGAAAGCCGTCCGAAAGTAGACCCGTGCGAGCTCTACCACTGCGGCGCCCTGTACCCCTGAAAGCGACAGTTCGCAGCCGCTCATCCCCAGAACGCACAACCCCAAGGTGGAAAAGTATAACGAAAACATGACCGGGCGCGGCAAAAGTGAGGGGGAGTCCCTACGAAACAGTCGAGACCGTCCTAACTTTGTCCAAGATCCACGGCGTACGGAACCTCGATGTCCTACGATACCGGATGACCACCGCCCACATCCCCATTCAGATTCATTCTTTGGTAGTCCTCAAATCACATCGGGACCAGCGTATGCTGGGTATGGCCAAGCTCCTCAGCCCAGTGCCTACGGTGCAACGCCTTTCCCTACAACACAGCCATATGGGCAAGATTCCACAGCTTTCTTCCTCCCTCAGCCAAGTTCAGGAGGTCAATTCGAAGACCAAATCAGGTCTCGAAAGCCGAATCGACCGGAGAACATGTCGAACTCGCCAGGTCTAGTGCCGACTACCGTCGAATTACCTCAAGGGTCAAGTATGCGGTAAGCAACATTTTGAGAAAATTTGCTCGGAAGGCATAATGACGACGTAGTAGTCCAATGTCAGGTGTATCGACAGAAGAGACGCCAGAGCCTCGAGGCGAGTTCCCTAGTACACCTGCGTCTAATCAGTTTACCACGTTGGAGGAAGAATACGCAGCCCTATATCACCAGCGTCATGACATTGGTATGCGAATGGAGGAGATAAAGAGAAGCTTTACTGCGGAGGAGTACGCTGCTTTGATGGCAAAGCTGGATCCGCAGAAACTGCCGACGCTCAAGCCGTGGTCTGGTACTACTGACGGTTGAGCGAACGGTGTAGAATTCAGTCTGGAGACGCTACAAGGTCATTTCCACAGCAGCCTTTGGTAGACTCGGTCCTTCAAAGAATCCACAGCCTGAGTCGTACTCATTCCGTATCGATTTCCAGGTAGGGAGAGCCTGTCTCTGCGCGCGTGTGTCTGAGATAGGTATTCAACTAGCCGTTGAATATAGATAGAATTGATCGTAACACTTCGGATGAGATTGCTGAAGCTCTATTATCGCTACTTCGATTGATGTACTTGGATGGCGTGCCCTGATTACGGCGAGGACCTCGGGATGCAAGCCGTCCCTGAGACCCCTAATCGCTACAAGCGAGACGGTCCGAGCTCAATCCCGCGGCGGCGTGGTGGGTGGAGCTCCGAGCATCAACACGCCGAAGCCAGCCAATTCCCTGCCGACAACCGCTGTCCCCTTCCACGTCGCTGCCATGCTCTCTGGAATTCTCATCTTCAACCAGAAGGGTGAGAACCTCATCTTTCGCGCCTTCCGCAACGACTGCCGCCCGCGACTTGCCGATGTCTTCCGCATTCAGGTCATCTCCAACGCCCAAGTACGCTCGCCCATCCTCACCCTTGGCTCCACCACCTTTAGCCATGTCAAACACGAGAACATATACCTGGTCGCCGTGACCAAGAGCAATGCCAATGCGGCGCTCGTCTTTGAGTTCCTGTACCGTTTGGTGGGATTGGGAAAGGCTTACTTCGGCAAGTTCGACGAGGAGGCCGTCAAGAACAACTTCGTACTGGTTTATGAGCTGCTGGACGAGATTCTGGACTTTGGATATCCACAGAATACAGAGACAGACACGTTGAAGATGTACATCACGACTGAAGGTGTCAAGTCGGAAAGGGCAATGGTAGGTCACATCGAGCGCGACCAGAGCAACAACAGCTGACAAAATCACAGGAGGACTCCTCGAAGATCACAATGCAAGCAACTGGTGCCCTTTCCTGGCGGCGGGCCGATATCAAGTACCGCAAGAACGAAGCCTTCGTCGATGTCATCGAGGACGTCAACCTGCTCATGTCCGCGACGGGGACAGTACTGCGAGCCGACGTGAACGGACAGATCATAATGCGCGCATATCTCTCGGGCACACCCGAGTGCAAGTTCGGTCTCAACGACCGACTAACGCTGGGCGAAGACCATCTACAACAACCGTCTGGAAACAAGGCAGGCGCGAAGGCTACAAGGGCGGCAGCGGGAAGTGTGACGCTGGAAGACTGCCAATTCCACCAATGCGTGAAGCTGGGCAAGTTCGATGCGGACAGGATAATATCCTTCGTTCCGCCCGACGGCGAGTTCGAGCTGATGCGCTACCGAGCAACGGAGAACGTAAACTTGCCTTTTAAGGTGCACGCCATTGTCAACGAGGTTGGCAAGACCAAGGTCGAATACAGCATTGCTATTCGCGCCAACTATGGCTCCAAGCTTTTCGCGACAAACGTTGTCGTGCGGATACCAACACCCCTCAACACGGCGCGCATCACCGAGCGGACATCACAAGGCAAAGCCAAGTACGAGCCGGAGCACAACAACATCGTCTGGAAGATACCGAGATTCACAGGGCAAAGCGAGTTTGTGCTGAGTGCCGAGGCCAGCCTGACCAGCATGACCAACCAGAAGGCGTGGTCCCGACCACCGCTCAATCTGAGCTTCTCGTTGTTGATGTTCACGAGTTCGGGGCTACTTGTGCGATACCTGAAGGTGTTTGAGAAGAGCAACTACAGCAGTGTAAAGTGGGTGCGCTACATGACGAGAGCGGGTAATTATGAAATAAGGTATGTGTCTCCCGCTCCAGAATTCGATCACACCCATCTCATACATTTATTCCAGGTTTTGAGCATTATTATTCTGTACATTAGCCTGGATTCACACAGGTATTATTGCATTGCAGGCGTCATTGAGCCACTAAAGATATCCTTGAGCACAATGAAAGTACAACATCAGCTTTTTGAGTATCGTTCCATCCGTGACCAGAAGCTCAGGCTGATCGTTAAACGGACCAGCCACGGTTCTCTAAGCCTTGATAACCTTTCTACCGTCTTCACTTCCGACACCACGCGCGCGAGAGTCTATGTCGAAGTACGAACTCTCGATATGGAGTCTTTAAACCCCATACCAGGTGGTTATAAGGGTAAACTTCCTCAGAAGCATTGGAGATACCGTGTTCGTTTGACGCGGCTTCTATTCCGGGTCTCATTCGGGCTAGCGCAGGCCGACTGGTCCTTCCACATAGTCCTGCCTGCAACCTCGAGGCGCGTCGCATCGCAGCGTCCCCTTTTCTCCTATCTCCACTTTCGAAGCCGCATGGACACACAGCGCGCCTTCTGCAGACACTAGGCGTTAACGCATTTGGAGAAGTCGCGTGTATGATGACACCGCCAGTAACACGTCTCCCCGCATGCACGATTGATGCTGCGACGCGCAGCACATGCACCAATAAATGGACCTCATCTTTCTGTGGTCCCGCTTTCGCCATGGGAAACCGATGGACGCTGGTCAAATTATCTTGCTACGTTTGCGCAACTTCATGCTGCCACTTACTTCCCAATTTGACTGTGGATATGCATCAAATTCGAAGAAGGGGTTCGACTCTCTTGCTGGATCCGCGTACAGATTTGTGAGGGATAGAGGCCTAAACAAACATCATTCCGAGGATTTCATTCAGAAGTACCAATCGGTAGTATCTCGGTGTCGCTATCCAATGAAGTACCCCAGTCCCGTCAATCAAGCAGCTCGTATTGATTGATGCGATACTCGAATAAGAGGGTACATCAAGTTATCAGCATCTCTGATCTCACCACAATACGACCAGGAACCACGAAGCTAACAGTAAATTGCGTAGCGGTACAGGTCAGGAAATACGAACCTATCTATATTATGTGGCAGGCCGGACGACAATGCAGCTTGCAAGGATTGTTGCCGTATCATAACGCTTGATGTGCCGACCCCTCATGCTGTGCCGCAGCCACAATCTCAACCGCTGATCAGCTGTCATGTGAGTAGCAAGAGTACATCTATCATTCCAGTGGGACATTCCTGGCAGACACCGGCACATTCACAAAACAACTCCATTGTTCTCACGATCTCTGAACAAGATTTTACTATCGCTTCTCCATGGAGGGTGTGGCTGCCTTCTCTTTGGCATGTAATGTTATACAAATTGCCGAACTCTCTCGAAAGATCATCGCAACCGCAAAGGAGATCCAAACTTCTCGCAGCGGCTTACCGAAAGACCACGAAGATCTACGTACAGCCGTGGAGATCCTACGTCGAGATGTTGCGGACCTGCAGCAAAATCACAACGGCGATATTATCCAGAGTCTCGCTGTTCAAAGCGAGGTCGCTATAAACGAGCACATAGCTCTCTTGGATTCGCTTCGACTGAAGGGTCCCCGTACCTTCCTTCATGCCTCGGCTGCAGCATTCAAAGCACGGCGCAAGCAGCGCCAGCTGTACGAGTCTCAGGCGAAGGTTGACCGACTATCAGAAGAGCTCAAGGCGCACATTATCATGACCCACATCCCGAACATAGATCGCAATGTGGACCACCTTGGCGATAAGATAGCGTCACACAATTTCTCCATCGACCATGACATGAAGATCATCGAGCAGCACCTGAGTAGGGTTCGCAAAGTAACTGAAAACAACTCGAACACCGCGAACACTACAGCAGAGCTCGTGGTAGAGTTACAGCGATGGCTCAAAGATCAACAAGATTCCCAGGCGAATAGGCAATGTCTACACGCACTCTATTCCTCAGAACTCAGGAGTAGAGCCGATCAAGTAAAGCGAGCGCATAAAGACACGTTTAGTTGGATCTTCGATGGGGCTGGAGACCTGTTTGGATCTGTTCACAAAAACAAGTTCAAGAACTGGTTACGGCTGGACGATGCTAACAGAAACGTGTTCTGGGTGTACGGAAAACCTGGTGCGGGGAAAAGTACTTTGATTAAGGTAAGTTCTTGAACATATCGAATGTCCGGTTCGTACACTAACTTCATATCCTCGCATCGGTCAGTTCATTGCTACTCACCCGGATCTGAGATTGCATTGTCAATCCTGGCTGGGATCGCGCTCATTGCTCGTCATCGACTGTTACCTCTGGAGACAAGGAACGATTCTGCAACGGTCATTCAGGGGATTGTTGCAATCAATACTCTACCAGGCTCTTAAGGAATGCCCTCAGCTCATCCCGAAAGTCTTTCCACGACGCGAGTGGACGCACGCCGGGACAGATTTTCAATTTCCACAGGACGTCTTGTGGAACGGCTGCCAGAATCTTTTCAACTTGGCGCCTAGCTTCAACATATTTATGTTGTTCATCATCGATGGCCTCGACGAATTTGACGACCGTGCAGAGATACGTAAAAATTCGGCGCCAGATGTACAAGACTTACTACGTCTGCTTCGCGCTATGCAGGCAAGTCCTTCAGCAAAGCTTTGCGTGGCTAGTCGACCCCTAAATGAGTTTGAGATACATTTGGGAAAGGATAGAGACTTCTGCATACCCATACACGACTTGACCTCAGAGGACATCAAAACATATACCGAAGACACGCTGAGCGAACACCCTGCGTTTGCGCAACTCGTATCACAGGATTCTGGCTATGCAACTCTCATTGCCAATATCACCTCCGCTGCGGAAGGAGTCTTCCTTTGGGTCTACCTCGCATGCAATTCTTTGCTCAACGGGTTGGCTAACGCGGACCGTGTTTCTGACCTCCAAGGGCGGCTGATGCGTCTTCCCCGCGAACTGGATGAAATGTACATGCACATACTGTCAACTATTGAGCCTCAGTATCGCAGAAACACCGCTCGCTCACTCTTACTATGTACAATGCCCGGCCGGGACGAACTTCTTACACACCATTACTTGGACGATGAAAGTCGCAAACAGATATTAAACGCCCCAAGCCTTCAACAGTTCATGAAAGGTGAAGACATGGTATTATTTGCGGCCACAGTTCGTAAAAGATTCAACGCGCGCAGTAGAGGACTGTTAGAATGCCGACAGTGCTTTGCGAGCGATGCGTTCCATGGATCCCAGCACGAGATCGAGATGTCAAAGCTGAGCCACGAACGTGTCAGACTAGCACACAGATCTATGGCAGAACTCCTTGACAGAAATGATATGAGACACCAGATCATGACCGAAGCCGGTATGGCATTCGAAATGCCTGAGCTTTGTGCCCAAGCATCGATCGCCGCTCTCAAGGCAGAGGCATCTATCGCATGGACGCTTGGTTCGATTCAAGATATCGGCATTCACTTCGGGAAGCAAGGTCCAATGGATGTGAAACACAAGCTCTGCACTTTACTGCAATATTTAGTGCCAATTGTGGAACAGACAGAGGAAGAGCAGATGAAAGCACACTGGTCCAAACTTGACGATTTCCTTAATTTGCCACTCACACAGGAGATGAATCTCAAGGCTATCATCATGGGATTTGTCTCTAAAGAGTTTAATCCCGACATTTTCGCCGTGGCCATCGCCTATTCCGCATCCAAGTATGTGTCGCTTATGTTGCGGCAGAATCCGGACCTGGCCACGGACAGAACAAAAGCCTGGCCACCTCTGCTAGTGTCTCTACTCTGGAGTTTTTCGACGAACCCGTCATCAGTTCATCAACGTGTTCAAGTGTTGAGAGTGCTACTCGAGCATGGCGCTGATCTGAATGAACCTTTCCAAGGCACAACCCCATGGAGGTGCTTTTTGGAGAACTTGCTCCTTTGGCATCTCTTCAATCCTTACCCGTATCAAGCTGAATACCAACATATAATAGCTCTGCTCGTTCAGTATGGACCCGATATACATGTTACTTGGGATTGGCTTTGCTATGCTTCGGACGGGCGCACTAAGAAGGATAATCGAGTCATTCCTTCATTCACATGTACTGGAACAGGCTATCAACAGGAAGCACCAGATGGTGTAACTGTGACTTTCCAACTTAGCGCTGCGGCGGTTTTATTCTATCTACTCACAGGGTTGGAGTGTCCAGACAGTGTGAAAACATGGGTATCGGACTGGCTACCATCAGTACCCTGGCATGAACAGGTTGCAGTGGTCTTGTATAGACAAGGCTTTCGCAACCTTTAAGCTACCATAATAGGGAGCGCGATAGAGGTTTCTCGACAGCATGACGCATGATTTCGAATGGCAGAAATCAAGACTGGCTTCGCTCTTGAATGAACTTCAGTGAGGATAAGGAGACAATGTTTGGCGTAACAACTGGGTTACTGATAGTCCAACTTTTCGAATGTAGTTGTGGCCTTCTCAATACATGTACGGACTGTAAAAGCTTTCATGATGCAGCACAGGTTGTAGCAGATACAGTACGGTATAAAGATACTGCCGAGCGTCAAGTCGGTGTGCATGTGCATGCTATACGCTATACGATAAGTATCAAACTTCACAGTCTTCACAGCACCTTCGCCTACAAGAGCTGGGGAGTGGAATCTGAACCCCCAGTTCCAGAATCTTGCAGCGTCGATACGTGGCTGTAGCATAGGGACTGTAGAGCACGGTGATGATAGGTTCAGTCGGGTAATGACTCACCAACCCAATGATGTACGTATTAGTACACGGATAGATGGACATGGCGGCAATTACAGCTCTTTTGTACAGTTGGTAATAGCTTGTGTGGCTTCACGGCATGGTTCCAGGGTTACGCTGACAAATTTCTTTCATGGCCTGCCTAATTTCAATACAGCACGCCCTTTGTACTCCTAACCTCACCCTCCCACTGCTTCACCACTGTTGTCGCGTGCCTGATAGCGACCGCAAGCGCCTTGAAGGCACTCTCTGCCCTGTGGTGATCGTTGTCACCGCGTATGCAGTCAACATGGAGGGTGGTGCCCGACGCCTGCGCAAAGCTTTGGAGGCAGTGCGGGATCATCTCGCAGCTCAGATCGCCAATCTTCTCCCGCTTAAGACCCAGCTCGATGATGCTGTATGGCCTGTTCGATAGGTCGATGACAGCGCGTGACAGTGCCTCGTCGAGCGGTGCGTATGCGTGTCCGAAGCGTGCCAGACCCGTGCTTCCCTGTAGCGCATTCTTGAAGGCGGTGCCTAGCGCCAAGAAGGTATCCTCGCTCGTGTGGTGGTCGTCAATGTGCAGGTCGCCCTTGCACCGTATGCGCAGACTCCAGCCAGCGTGCTTGGCCATGGCATGGATCATGTGGTCGAGGAAGCCGATGCCGGTGTCGACGGAGATCTCCTGGGATGTCGACTTCTGGGTAGCGTGATCCTTGTCTACCTTCTCGCCATCGCCATTGAGACTCTTCTTGTCGTAGGCCGCCCAGAAGTCGCTGTGCTCGTAGGGTGAGAGGTCGCCGCCATCGATGTTTATCGAGACCTGGATCTTCGTCTCGTTCGTATCGCGGTTGAGGCAGCAGGCGCGCGGCATGGTGGCGGTCGTGTGCGTAAGATTGACCTCGGCTGGCTTCGGGGGTGTTGGGAGCTGGTAAAGCAGTCAATGGTGGATGGCAAAGTCGAGAGACAAAAAGTTGAAGCGGATGCAGAGGGGCTTCCCCACGCCCCACGTCATGGCGCCAAGCAATATAGGGCTGGAAAAGTCTGGCCAACCAACGAATCGCCGAACCAAAGTCCGCCCCAAAATTTTGATATCGCAAAGTCACGTCTCGAACACAGGATCGTCATTCAGACGCAGTCACATAAACGCATTATCTCTCGACCGACATCCGCTATTCATTAAGTTAAGAGCAAGGAACAAGGCCAAAATGCCAGGCGCAACAGAAGAACCCACGCAGGTCCCAATCTTGGATCCTACCTCCGAGAACAACGAGGAGATTGATCCGGCGATCGATCGCGACAGGATCAGAGTCGTACGTACGATTTGAATGATAGAGAGAAACACGTATCTAATTTGTCTTAGCTATCCGGTGCGACGGAGACGGCAGCATCTTTCCAATTTGATGGCGAGGACCACACGCTAGGCAACGCGCTGAGATACATCATCCACAAGAAGTAAGCCAAAACTCTCAGCGCATAGATGAGTAAACAGCTAATGGCTCCATAGCCCCGATGTCGAGTTCTGTGGTTACTCCATTCCGCATCCTTCAGAAGCCAAGATGAACTTGCGCATCCAGACATACGGTAGGTCATGCATGCGCGGCTAAATTGATTCCACGGCTAACACTTCACTAGATGGTGTCAGCGTATACACCGTGCTGGAGAAGGGCCTTGAAGACCTCATGGCCATGTGTGATGTCGTCGAGCAGAAGTTCACAATTGCACGCGATGACTTTGTGAACAAGATGGAAGAGTAGGTCCGTAACGCGCCTATAGTTACGAGAGTATTGCATTGCTGGCGTTCAAGGATAGCATGGTCAACTGGCGAAAGGAAAGGAAAATGGTATTGTCTTCAGCTATATACACCGAATTTTGTTCTTGATTGTCCCCAGACTTTGGTAGTAATGGACAAATCAGTTGCGACCCTATACATGCGCATTAGCATATGATTCCGCGAGAGTATTAACGCAAAGAGTGAGCGTACCTCCAAGAAGCCGTTGATGAAGTTGCTTGGTAGCCGGGCCTTGGGATCCTCTTCCGCGCGGAAGTATTTGAGAACGTGTGACAATTGTTTCCAGAAGTTGAGTGTTTCCTGTACGATTATCAGTACCTTCCCCACTATCAAAGCGTGTTGGTCCGTGGTGTACCTGGAACTCCTGATGACTGTTGAACAGCAGTACATCTACCGTTTTGAGTTGATTCACGTATCGATGCCGCTCGAATTCCTGCCGCATTTTCGTTCGAAGCGTAGATACGGGCATGTTCAGCGAGTACATGGTCTGGATTTCGGGAGCCTGTAGAGTTATTGTCAGCCCAGGTTCCAGGTCCTGTTGCCCGCTTCTCCGCATCCCACGCTTTCCCTCCCACATTCCAGCTCTTTCCGTACACATGCTGTATCCAGACCCCAAATTCCTTTCAGAAGACTTGTAATCTCCGGGAGTTAACGTACCGACCGGAGCCAGTCCCGGTAGCTGTGAATGACCCTCTTCTTCGCATCAGTCCAGTTGACCGCTGTGCCCGCGTTAGCCTTTCCATTCTCCCAATGTTCCGTGAGCGTGTTCGACTAACAGGAGCGCGTGCGCTGAGCGAGGTAGGTGGGGTTGATGACCATGTTGGCGGTGTTGGGGAGCTTCCAGTCGTCTTGAAGCCGGAGCTGGAGTGACGATGCGGCTCGCGGGAGTGGAATGCCAAGACCTGGCGTTAGCGCGGATTTTACTCCCGGCGCAGTCGCAAAGTTATCGAAGGCTTCTCTCTTGAATCCACAAATACCCTCAACGTCTTTACAGCATACTCCAAGCTCGACCGCATCTGTCGCCATAATCGATATTTTACCTCGCGCCAAATTCGCAGACTTCGGCCTACCACAACCAGCTCAGCCATGCCTCCAGTCCGTACCGCACGCGCTTCGCGCAAGGCCCCGCCGGAGGGCTTCGATGACATCGAGGACACCCTCCTAGAATTCCAGAACAAGATGAAGGACGCCGAGAACGCGTCGCACGAGGGCAAGAAGAAGTACGAAATGACGTGGCCCATCTTCCAAATCACCCACCAACGCTCGCGCTACATCTACGACCTATACTACGAGAAGGAGGCCATCAGCAAGCAGCTCTACGACTATTTGCTTAAGAACGGCTATGCAGATGCCATGTTGATCGCCAAGTGGAAGAAGCAAGGCTATGAGAAGGTAAGTCCATTCCACACAGGCAACCTCCTAGCTCGAATGAAACTAACTCGTGAGTAGCTATGCTGCACGCGCTGCATCCAGACCAAGGAGACAAACTTCCGCTCGACCTGCATTTGCCGTGTCCCCAGGGATCAGCTCAAAGAGAACCAGGAGATCCAATGCGTAAACTGCGGCTGCAGAGGGTGCGCCTCTAGCGACTGAGCAGTATGACAACGAGAAACTGCGAGGACAGACCCATACTCTGATTAATAGGGATAGACGCTGTCTACACTCTACGGATACTGCCAGGGAGGATGCGAAGAAGCGCAATCAAGCGCGCACGACAGAACCAAGTGCAGTCAGCAGGTAGACTGCCACGAGATGCTGAAGTTGGCTGCTCATACCGAATGGGCCGCTAAGATGAGTTTGAGAACACGGTCACAACAAAAGCATAGGGTGTGTCTATTGACCAGAACATAATAATTCAAATGTTAACTTGTATACAGAGAAAAGTGAGTGAATGATGGTGTCCCCAACCTGGACGCCTGCAACCTGTGGGTATACTTGAACCATTACGCAAGTCGTCCAGTCGTAAGGGAAGACCCAGTCTATGTTTGATATCCGCCTGCCCGCAACCCATTAACCAAAACGCCTCTCCAGCAACTCAGAAGGCCGAGCTTGCGTCGCTCATCCGCTTGTAATTGGAATTGGTACTACGTTGTGATGATCTCCGGCTCATATCCCGACCAAATCGCGATTCCGGTAGGGAATCCAAAATGCCCTGCCGCCGAACCCAAGCTGTCGGTGGTGGAGAGGGCCATAGTTCTGATATTTCAGATCCCAAACTCCTCCTGGCCAATTCGCTGTGTGTTAGTCGGAATGGGCTAGCCCCATCAATTGGCGAGTCTCGACCGGAGCGACCCTTCTCCGATATGCTGCGCGCGGGTGTCTTTGGTGTCGCGCCATCATCCTCTTGGTCTTGATTCACCATTCGAATGTACTCTCTGCTTTGACCGAGAACCTGGGCTTCTCTGTGCCGGCCGTCAGAGACATGAGTGCTGAATGCGGACATGTTGAAAATCTTGCTTCCTCTTCGGGTGCTGTCTAATGACGGCAAACGTATCATGTAGTCTTTCTCTGGGGCCGGAGGAGGTGTTTGCAGAGTTTGCCTCGCTTTCCGCGCTTTTCGTCTGCGCCACCAGAATGCGGTGTAGATACATATCGCACAGAAGGCGATCATGACGGGTATCATTCCAAGGCCAATCTTTGTCCCGATAGTCATTCCTGGTCCCCCTCGTGCTATTGAGTGTGCAGACGGTGTTTCGTTTTTCATGGCTGATGGGACCGCTGGCGGCGGCGGCGGCGGTGGTGGTGTTGACGAGTCTACGACGAGTGCTCTTGGTAACGACGCTGACTGCGCTGAAGGGCGCGTGGGCCTTGTGCTTAGAGTGTTGAGTTCGAGATTTGACATTACTGGATTTGCTGTATTTGCGCGTGCCCATACATGGGGTATATTAATGATAGGACTCATGCTGGGTGTCGATGTGTGTTGGATAAAACGAAGTAAAGAAATGTTTCTAGGTATGGTAAAGAACGAAGGTAGAAGAAATGGCCATGCTATGTCCAATATCTTTTTTTAGTGAGTGAATTAGTGATGCCGACGAGGTGTCTCTATCATCGCATGTCGAACGCAAACCTGAAACCAAGCAGATAAAGGTGCCTTTGTAGAATACAATGGAAGCACGGTCAAGCACCGCCTACCGTGCTTTCGAAGACAATCACCACACTGACCACGGGATGATTATCGATTTGCGCGTTCCGCTTGGTCCCCCGGTGGTCTATGATGAGACGCAATTTATCCCGACCATAGTCGTACGGCACTGAATTCGCATGCAACTGCTACATGGTGAAGCCAATGACTGCTGCGTCGTTCCTTACTATACCGGTAAGTACACAAGAGGGGCTCACACCTGCATTTTACAGCTCTTGGTACAGGCAGGATCAATACATCCATACGATAACACTTGCATCCGCATGAACATGACAACCTTGGAAGTCTTTCTTTTGCGCGCATAGATTCTCGTGAAGTACCGACTCCCCTCAGCACATGCGAACGTCTAAACCCAAACGAACAAATGCCATCATCCCGTTCATCTCTCATTTGCTCAGACAATCGCAAAGATGAGATCAGCACGACTAACACGTTGATAGATATCAAATTGCCACATATTTGAAGAAGTCGGAAGGTCTAACAGTTCAACACCGATGGTTGGGATCTTGGAATGGCTAGCGTAATGCACTTGCGCTGTTTCTAGCGTCTCCTTGTTTGTCCTTGCAGCCTACCTCTCACAACCTTAGGCTACTGAGCATGGCTTCTCGAACGCCCATATATACTCGACAGTCTTTTGTCCGTCGATTTTTGCATACGAACAGCCGGAGAACATCTCCTCGTGGTTTTTTTTTTGCTGGCTGAAACTCAACACAGATGATCCCCGAGCTTTCCCCACGTTTCTCGCCGCACCTGCATGCACAAAGATAGAGAGCTGATATATGTGCGCCTACACGGCGTGGAAAGTGCCAGTCTTTTTGGGAAACGGAGCCCAGGACCCTCACCGACTTCCAGAACCAACCTACGCGATAGCGAGATGTTGCTCTAGCAGGCTACTCACGGTTAGTGTTCCTCCCTTCGGCCGCCCTTGTAGTAATCGCACCCTTGGGCCCTCTCTTTCATATCTAGGTATTGCGGAACCATGAGTTCCAGACGCCATAAAGAGCTGCTGCTCATCGAGGGTGGAGTCTGAAATGCGATAAGCAACCATACTTTCGACCGGTCACACATCTAGATGCAAGCAGCATTCCACAGCTGTGATATGATGAGAAGGGATCGTCGCACTGTGGCAGAAAATCAACTTCTGCGATACTGTGTTCACGGCGCAAATCAGAAATGACGAGTATCATGTGCAGCAGCGTTCAGGTTATGTACTGTTATGAGTATCGCTCTAAGATTTGTCTTACTGTACCCTTGGGAAAGCTACCTACCTATATGAAACCCGCCGACGTAAAACGCCATGACTGCTTTCAGTATCCCCATCCTCAATATTACCTTCCACGGACTTGTGATATCGATGGGCAAGGCTGCTAGGGCAGATTATCTTGAGACGCGATGAGTAGCCGGGACAGACACATGCTGTTTCAACGGAACATGACGACTTGTCGATTTCGGTGAACGATCACCTCGGTACCTAGGTAGTGACGCAATGTTGGCGAAACAGCCGCTTTCTGGCCAAGACATCACATCTGATGTTAGTAGCTATTTTGGAAAGATCAAACATAGCGGAACCTTGTCAAGATGTAGTTTACGCTACGCCACACATCCTGATACGCACGAGTGAGTGCTCACATATTAGGTTCTCAGCAAGCGATGCCTTGCCAACGCTGATGGCCACAGCCTGCAAAGAGTGGGTTGTACTGGGGCTCTCCCCATTCGTCATCCTCAATCTTAAGGGAGCAAGGCTGCCGCAACAAGACCGAAGCCGAGAGTGAGGCCAAGATGCCATGTCAAACAGCTGGGGTCCGCTTGTTTCACAAGGCGCGTTCCAAGACTACCAATATTGGTATCGAACAAAGAGTGTACCGCCCGAGCGCATGGCTGGCATATAACAAGTAGAAGGCCTCGTAATACAGAAACCTCATATTCGTCAAATCCAAAAAATCCACAATCATGCTGTCCTTTACTTCTGAGAAAACGCCACTACTCCCTGTCGTCGAACGCACTCTGGACGCCTACGTCAGGAACATGGAACAGCGCCGTCGCGAAGGCATCGAGTACGCATTGCTGGTTTCAACACTGCTGTTGACGGTGTTCCAATTCCTGGTGCTTTACAGCGGCGACAGCCTCGTGCCCGTAGCTCTGGACAGCCGCTATTACGCCCTGTTGGCCCAGCTCGCGCGCGGCCTGCGCATGTCAATTCCAGCCAGCCTGCCCACAGCAGCCATCTTCTTCATTGTCGCGCCGTACCTGGTGCAGAAGGAGCGGGTTGTGATGACGCGGTACGCGATCCTCGTGTGTTATTTGATGGGGTCGACGCTGGGCGCGTTGCTGCTCTAGACGCGCACCTGGGTAGGGGTTTTGACTCAACGTGGCTCGCGTGGGGATCGGCGGGCAGCGATAACGGCGGGAAGGCGCATCCTCCAACTTTTTGGGCAGCTTCCATCGCAAGACTCATTGGGCGCAGGACGTCAATTGAGTGAGTCAGACAAGACAAGGGATACAAAAAGATCATCAGGTATGTATGGTCCCAGCATTGGGCTCCCTCGACAGTTGCTGCCGCGAGAGTTCCTGTGTCATCGCAGTAGTCGCAAACAACGACTCAAGTGTCAACATAGCTGACATCGTCACACAGTGCAATTGATTGCTCATTACGTATCCCAAAATGCCCCTCACTCGGCCCAACCCGCGATTTCTCGCCCGCACAAACCGTATTTTCACCTCGCAAATACGAACATACGCTGCACCCGGCGACGGCGTGATCCCACCTGCAAAGAAGAAGTATGTTCCGACTTCAGGCACATATCCTCTCGGATTCAAGGCTGGAAGCGCGCATGTTGGCGTCAAGGCGTCCAATACCCGCTTCGACGATCTTGCTCTCATCGCATCCGACACACCATGCGCGGGAGCGGCCGTCTTCACAACGAACAAGTTCCAAGCTGCTCCAGTCACAGTCAGCAGGGACATGCTGAAGAAGAGGAAGGGCGAGGGAATCCGGGCTGTCGTAGTGAACTCAGGATGCGCCAACGCGGTGACGGGACGTGGAGGTATTGAGGATGCTATATCCATGGGCCAAGAAACCGACAAGTGCTTCATACAAGACAAGAACGGGCAAGACGACCTGAAAGGAAGCCGGAGCATTGTCATGAGCACAGGTGTCATCGGCCAGCGCCTGCCCATTGACAAAATTACCTCGAAGATACCCACTGCATACTACAATCTCGGAGACACGCACGAACACTGGCTAGGCACCGCACGTGCAATCTGTACAACCGACACATTCCCCAAGCTCGTCTCAAAGACATTCTCGTTACCGAGCACTCAACAAGAATACCACATTGCGGGTATGACTAAGGGCGCAGGCATGATCCATCCCAACATGGCCACGCTTCTAGGCATAATCTGCACAGACGCCCCCGTCGCCCCTTACCTGCTCCGTCAAGCACTCGTCGCCGCCATTGGAAAGTCCTTTAACAGCATTTCCATCGATGGTGACACGTCCACCAACGACACAGTTGCTATCCTAGCCAACGGTGCCGCCGGTGGACAGCCCATTGCCTCGGCCGATTCCAAAGACTTTGCCGCTTTCCAAAAAGTCCTCACAGACTTCTCGATTGACCTGGCGAAACTGGTCGTCAGAGACGGCGAAGGTGCGACAAAATTTGTCACCATCAAGGTGACAAATGCCGCGTCGTACAAGGATGCTCACCGCGTAGCCTCGACCATTGCGCGCTCACCGCTCGTCAAGACAGCCCTGTACGGAAAGGACGCAAACTGGGGCCGTATCTTGTGCGCGACGGGTTACGCCGAAGGCGTCGACTCCGTTGTTCCCGAAGAGACGAGCGTTAGCTTTGTCCCCACGGACGGCAGTGAGGAGTTGAAGCTACTTGTCAAGGGCGAGCCGGAGCAAGTTGATGAGAACAGGGCAGCCAAGATTCTAGAGGCTGAGGATTTGGAGATCAAGGTTAGGTTGAGTGAGAAGGAGGGCGAGGAAGCTGTCTTCTGGACATGTGATTTCAGTCACGAGTATGTCACTATCAACGGTGATTACCGGACATGAGGAGATGTAGATAGGAAATTTTATTGAGCGATTCATCTATTACCGCAGCTGGAGTGTGCGTGCATCATGTTCCGTACTGTGGTTGCCCATGCCCAAGTTTTCTGCGGATCACGATCCTGTGAACTTTTGTCTGTCAATACCAAAGCCAAAATTCCAAAAACTGCCACATACGACCACAGGCAAAGGACTACTCCACACGATAAACCTTTAACCGGCGAACTAGTAGTCAGGTGTGTTGCGGCCTTCTTAGGTGTAACTTTAGTATTAGTGCCGTCGTTAGCCTTAGATTTAGGCGCGGCTACTATTCTTATTAGTCTTTACCTTTTACTTATAAAGTGTTGTAGCTCTCTTAGAGGTAACCTTAGTATTATTACTCTTCTTATTAACTTTAGCCTTACGCTTATAAAGTGTTACTAGCGTTATTAGCCTTAGACTTAGGCGCAGCCTTACGTAGTATTAGAGTCTTCTTAGAGATAACTAGCGCTACTCTTAGCCTTGCGCTTACAATATATTACTAGCGTCTACCTAGGTGCTATTATTAGCTATAGATTTAGGTGTAGGCGTAGGCGCAGGCGTAGTTCTTATTAGTTACTTTCTTACGCCTCTCTAATAGCGTTCTTTATATTAATATCTTTATTTTCTTTAGAGATATTATCTTGCCTCTATTATTCTCTACGCCTCTCTAATAGTGTTCTTTATATTAATGTCTTTATCTTCTTTAGAGATATTATCTTACTTTTATTATTATATCTATATAAAGACTAGTAACTTAGAAGTTACTACCTAACGTAATCTTTACAAAGGCATTATATATTATATATAACTAAGATAACTAGCTAGCCTTAGCCTTGCGCTTATAAAGTGTATTTAGTATCTACTTAGGTACTATTATTAGCCTTAGACTTAGACGTAGTTATAACTATAGCCTTACACTTATATAGTGTTAGAGTCTTCTTAGAAGTAACTTTAGTATTAGTACTATTATTAGTCTTTACCTTTTACTTATAGAGTATTATAGAGTATTATAGCCTTCTTAGATATAATCTTAGTATTCTTACCTTCTTTCTTACCTTTCTTCTTAACTTTAGGCGTAATATTATAGTGTTAAGGTAATATTAGACTAGTAAAAAGATAGGTAGAAGATAAGATAGAAGAGAATTAAATCTAAGTTCTTAGTTAGCTTTAGTAATAACAATAATAATAATAAAAGCAAAAAAAATAGAATATGCATATAGAGGCCTTAGAATATACTTTCTTCTTATTATAATAGTTATTAGAGGTTTTAACAGTCTACAGATCTAATAAAGCTTATTACTAACTACTATACTATGCTACCTATATCTTTTAATAGAAAATAGTCTAGAATATATAAATTATATAGCTAAGGTAGATTAGATCTACTTTCTAGTGTATAATAGTAATAGTAACTAGATTATAAGTAACTAAGCTAGAAAGGTAGAAGCGTAAGTCTATTATTAAAGAAAAAAAGTAGTACTATATACTAGTCTTAACGTTTAAGAAAGCTTATTTAGAGAGGCTTATCTATTATTAAGTAAGTCTAGACCTTAATATCTTAAAGTGCTTAGTCTAATAGAGAACTTCTCTTATTAGGTTATTAGAGTAGAAAAGGCTACCTAAAAGTAGCTAGTTTGTTATTATTATTATTATTATTATTATTATTAAAATGCCTAAATATATAATCTTCTCTTTTTGCCTCTCTAGAGCTTATTAGTATCTAGGCTAATATGTCTACTTACGCTAATATTAGTATTCTTCTTAGTGTACTCTTCTATACTAATTATATTATAGTCTAAACTAATACTATCTTTAATATAGATTATACTAATTACTTCTTATATAATCTATATTACGTTAGAAGCTAAGTAGGTTTTACTAAATAGAATTGTCTAATTAGATATACTATCTAAATTACTAAATCTAGTGTATTTACCTCTACTACTAAATAAATAGAAAATCTACTTATCTTTGTATAGAACTATCTAGGTTAATACTAAACTAATTAGAAAGCTAACTAGGTTAAGCTAGTAAATATAGAATAAAGAAGTTAGAGTCTAGTATTTTAAGAGTGTAAATCTAATATACATAATTTAGCTATATAGTTAGAAATAAAGATTTAGATTCTATAATATAGTATTAGAAGTAGCTCTATAGAATAAGATATTATTATAACCTTAGTTAAAGATATAGAAGAGTCTAAATTTAACGTAGATACCTAAGTAAAATCTTAATTCTAGTAGAGATAAGTAGTGTTAAGAGCCTAAAACGCTTACTATAAGATAGAAGTTATATAGTAGCTTATAGTAAGTAGTAAGTACACTAGTTAGAATCTACTTATTATTATATATAAGTAGTAAAGAAAGTGTACTTTTAGTAGTGTATATTAGCTATAATTATAACTATAAATAATAGAGCTAGTATATAGAAGAAAGCTATAATATTTTATAGCTTATAGTTAAGAGAAAAATTAAAGAGTATATATTATTACGTAAATAAAAGTTATAAGAAGAGTATATAGTATAGTAATAATATAAGTATACTAATACTTTAAGATTCTAGTGTTAATATATCTAACTAAAGTAGTAGTAAAAGTAGAGTACTTAGCGCCTTTTTGCGTTATACTAAGCTACGTTTCTAGTACCTAACGCAAACTTTCTCTACTTCTTAACTTTTTCTTCTTTTATCTTATTACTACTATTATAACTATCTACTTAGTTTATCTCTCTCTTTAGCGCTACTACCTTTACTACTTCTTTTTTCTTTCTTTTCTTATCTTTCTATACGCGTTTTACTCTTATTATAACTAACTACTACACTACTAGTAATATGTTAGAATCTAGTATTAGTAAAGATAATCTTTAAGAACGCTATCTCTACTACTATAATAGTCTATTTAGTTTTAAATAGACTAGTATTAGACCTCTAAGAAGAATAATACTCTTAGTAATACTATTTTAGAAAGCTAGTAAGAATAGCGCTAATAAAAGTAATAACTCTCTAATTAAGCGCTTTAGAAAGAAGACTTATATTAATACTCTTTATAAGTCTAGAAGACTATTATTTACTATCTAATATAACTCTCTTAAGTCTAATACTAACTAGAAGAGCTATAGTAATAAGCTCTTTATTATAGAAAGGTTAAAATAGAAATATAAGTATACTTAGAATAAAGACGCTAAAGATAATAATAATAAAGAAATTAAGAATTAAGAGAATAAAGCTAATAAGAAAGTTAATAAGTTTAAGAAAAAGCTTAAGAAAGTAGAAGAGAGTAATAATAATAAATTAGGTAAGAAGAAATTTAAGGTAATAGAGAAGAAGATAGATATTAATTATAAGTAAGAGTACTTTTATAGTATTAAGCTTTATAATCTTAAAGAGAGAGTTATAGTATAAAATCTAAACTATTTATTTATTACACTACTAACTATATAATAGAAGTAAGTACCTAGTATTTATTCTTATTATAACTATAACTATAATTTATATAGCGCTATAGTATACAAGTTTAATCTACGTTTATCTAGACTATCTAATCTTATCTACATTTACTTTCTAAATACTCTTAACTCTAATATCTACTAAGCTCTTATTAAACGCGTATTTCTAAAATATACTAAGTAACTAGAAAATATATAGATTCTAAAGCTAGGCTTAAAGCGCGTTAGGTAAGATATAGCGCACTAGAAGACTTAGATAGTAAAGAATCTACGTATAAGTCTTTATTTTCTTTTTATAACTTACTACTAACTTTATTAGAAATATATAGCGCGTATATTTATTTTATCTAATAAGAGTAAGTTTATAAAAGATAAGATCTTTAATATTAAGCTTCTACGTTAGTTCTTTCTATAGAAATACACTATTAAGAATTTTAAGAATATTTTTACTTTTACCTACTACTATATTAACTTTTAGTTTAGTACTAATATAGTATAATAGTAGGCTTAAAGTAAGTCTATAAAAGTAGCTATATATTATAATATTACTAATATTAGTATAGATATTATAGTTACTCTTACTACTTTTATAAAATATATTATTAATATTAAGAATAAGCGCTTACTAGCCTTACTTTAGAATTAGAAAGAGCTTACTAATAAGAAGCTTTTTAACACATTTTATAACTAAAGCTAGAAAGTAGATTTTATTAAATATTAGCTAGCTTTCTATAAGTTCTATTTTAATAAAAACACTACTATTAAAAAGCGCAAAGCTATAAAGAAGAATAAGACCTATAATTATAATACTAATATACTACTTAGTGTTATAGAGCTACTATCTAGCCTTAATATAAGTAAGGTTTAAGACTATATATTTAATAATACACGTACTACACCTGCTAACTAAGTCTTTACTTATTTTAGGTATTCTAGAAAGAGAAAGACTAAGTTAGACTAATACTTATTACTACTCTATATAGTTCTACTTATACTAGAATAACTTTTATACTTCTATATTTTAGCTATTAGCTTAACTAGCTTTTTACTTATTATACCTATTAGTTTATATCTTTTAGCTATTAAGAGACGCTATTTACTCTCTCTCTAGTGTTACTAGATCTAGTAATACTTCTATATAGTTATATTTACTAAGTTTAAAATAATTCTTTATTTTATAGGCGTTAGAGAAGTATAGTAAGATACTTAAGAGTCTAGAGTAATAACTATTTTCTCTAATAGTAGCTATATAAAATCTTTCTAAGTAGTATTTATTTAGCTAAAGCTTTAGCTTCTTTCTATATTTTTATAAACACTTTATACTTATATATATTTAGTAAAAGCTTATAAGGCTATATTTCTAGAATAATTATTCTAGATCTATTAAAGTTAATCTACGTCTATATTTATCTTCTATATACGCTAAGTACTACTAATAGTTCTACTACATTATAAAGAAAAGGTGCCTTTACTAGTAAGTATTTAGTCTACTAGCTAGATACACTAGTAATATTTACTATTATTACTACTCTCTTCTTCTAATATTCTAAGCGCTTAGTAAAACGTCTAACTCTCTAGTACTAGTAGTAGAAAAGAAGATTAAATTACTCTTACTCTAATAAATGTAATATATAATAATAGTGTCTTCTATTAGCGCTTAATAGCTAAGTAATATATTAAGTAAAGTATTATTACTAGTAATATATACTATATAGAAATTATTACCTAGATATATATATATAAGCTTATCTTTTAATAATAAGTAGTAGAGATTATTAATTATATAAAGCTACTTCTCTAGCTTTATAAAGCTAATTAAAGAGTAGTTAATATCTATTAGTATTAGTACGTAGGCTATTTCTATACTAGTTAACTTAATTACGTCTTTAACTTTAATCTAAGTAGACTACTTAGATATATAAATTTTAACTATTATATACTAGAGCTAATACTAGCTTCTAAAGTTAAGGTACTTTTAGTTAGAGCTCTAATACTAGAATATCTTAAGTAGTAAGTTCTATATACTATTACTATTTAGTGTTAGCTAGAGGTTATACTTATAAGTCTAACGTAGCTAATAATTAATAAACTTATATAGTATAATAATACGCTAGACCTTAGGTATATTAGCGTAGTTTTTTATAGTATTAGAACTAAAAAAGAGCCTATAATACTATTAGTATAGTTTCTCTTTTATCTACTTCTAGTCTAAGCTATATTATATATTAAGAATATCTATTTATAAGATCTTAATAGCTATACGCTCTTACTAGCGTAGATATTCTCTATATATAATATCTAGGCCTTAGATATACTTTACTTTTAAGTATTTTAGCTTTTTACGCTATTAGTAAAAGAATATACTTAGTAGTAGATAGCTAGCTTATAGCTTCTAGTATAATAGGTTCTATATACTATCTACTAGTAGAGACCTAATTATATCTATAGTATTAAGATAAGTTTAATAGTAGGTAAAGATAGCTTAGTTAAAGTTCTTATAGAGAAGTAGAATATAAGAAAGTACTTATATAAGGTGTAGTAGTAGCCTACGTTCTATTATAACTTCTAAGATTATCTAGATAGACGTAGTAAGGTAGAGTACGTAAACTATAGAAGTATAGATATTATAGTGTAAGCATAGTATTAGTAAATACAAAATTAGACCTTAGTAGAGGTAGGCGCTTTAAGATTAGCTATATAATATAAGCTACTTTATATAAAGTAATAATAATAATAGCTTTTACTTATCTATTATTTACTTCTTACTTTTTATTTACTTCTTAATATTATCTACTATTCTAAGGTCTGCATAAGTACTATATAACCTCTACTTATTATATCTTAACTTCTATAGTAACTAAAATATATACCTTTTATAATAAGCTTAGTTAATATATTATTAAACACTATAAGATAAAAAACCTCTTAGTGCGCTCTATTCTGCGAATAGATATTATTAATAAAAAAGATAACTAGAACCTCTTTCTAAAGTATAGAATATTAAGTACTCTAAGCTAAGCTTCTACTATAGTATATACTATTAGTAGAAGTCTAAAGAACTTTATAGAAAAACTATTCTATAGGCATAGCCTAGTGCTTAGAGACGTAACACGTATTAAGAGAATAGTATAGAAGTAAAAGCCTCTACTAATAAAAGCTATTATACTTAAGTATCTAAAAATAGATATATATATTTAGACTCTATTAACTACTAAGCTACCTAACTAAAGTATGTTTAACGTCTTATATACACTATATTAGATACCTAGAGACCTAATTTTGCCTAGAAGTTATTAGATTTACCTAAGTTACGCTTAAACCTAACTAGAAGACGTTAGATAGTATACTATACCTAAAAGTAATAAAAGTTTAATTAGAGGCTATATAGAATAAGTATAAGAGAATATAGTAGCTTTTATAGAAAGGTAGCTACTACTCTTATATAAAAAGATACGTATTCTAGTATATAAATCTATATTATTATAGAATAATAGCTAATATATTTATTTTTCTTAAAGTTAAGAAAAGCGCTTTTAATAAGATTTAACTTTATAGAAGTATACTTCTCTACTAATAGCTACTAAACTTTTAGAGCTAAGAGTAAATAGAGATCTATTATCTATATTCTATTAACTTTTAGTCTATATCTTACTTACGCTAATAGCTTTAAGACTATCTTACCTCTAGATATATTACTAATTAGTACTCTAACTACCTTATATAGTATATTAAACGTAGATTATAAACCTTAAGAGATAGCACTATAAATATTCTATAATAATAAGCTAGAAAAGCCTATTTAGAATGTGTTTAAGAACTTACTAGTTTTATATATTTAAAACGCAATACTACTTCTACTAGTACTATTAGAACAAAAGTATAATAATATATTAGCTAACGCTTTAGGTATAAATCTAGACTATAGAAAAGATAAAAGGTTTCTAGCCTCTTATATAATAGCTAACTTATAGTATTTAATATAGCGTCTTAAGCCTAGTTAAAAGAATATATTAGCTATATTACCTATAGTAAATTATAATAGAACTATATATAAACTAGTAGTTTTTAATACTAGAAGTAAAGAGCGCTATACTTTATTATAGTTACTTATTAAATGTATTAGAGCACTTAGTAAGAAAGCGTAGTTTAATTCTAGATAGAAACTATATAGCTCTTTTGCACTAGTTAATTTAGATAATTTTCTACTACTACGCTAAGACTAGGTATAAATAAGCAATAATTTAGATAAAATAGTAAATAATATAGTAAGCTATAAACTTTACTATAAATATATTAAGCTCTATTAGCTTAGCTCGCTATTCTATAAGAAGTATAAGTATTAAGTTAAGTATATTCTTAAGTTAAGTAAACTTACTAATAAATAGCTTACTTCTAGTTATATAATTCTAAGAGTAAGAATATAATTACTAAAATCTATAAAGTACTAGAAAATATTATTAAGACTATATACCTATAGAAAAGCCTATATATAGGCTATAAATACTAAGAGATAGATACTAAGTATTAGTAATAGAGTAAGTATACTTTTTAAAATTACTATTATTAACTATAAAGATTATAAGTATAAGTTTTATACTACGTTTAGATATAAGAATATAGTTAATCTAGATTAAGTATATACTACTATTATTTAGTATAGTATAAGCAGCTTTATACGCTACACTACTACTTCTATTAAAAAGGTATACTACGCTGTTCTTCTATAGCTACTAGAGATACTATTAGAGATAAAAGAATAACTTTTATAAGATACTAGTTTTAAAGAATATAATACTTTAGTACTTAAATAAAGTACTACGCCTTTAGATTATAAGGCTCTTAGTTATATTATATAAGAGCGTAATAAAATTATATAGATAAAAGAGAAGTTTAACTTAGACTATAAGATTATTAACCTTTATTATTTATTCTAAAAGTACTCTAATTAGTAAGAGGCTAAGATAAGTATAAAACTATCTACTATATAGAACTATCTTATTAATAAGAATAGCGTAAGAAGAAAGTAGTATAGTGCGTTAGTAGACGCTACTACTACTATAGATCTAGCTATCTATCTAATAGAATATTCTAATATCTAACTAGTACTACTTATATAAAGGCATATTAATATTAGTATTTAACTAGGTTAGTATATATAAGCTAGACTTTTTTTTTTTAATAATATTTCTAATAAGCTTTCTATTTAATTATAGTTATAAAGATTCTATAATAAATTATATACTCTTAAACTTATCTAGATAATATATTACTTAGCTATATTAGCTCTTATTTAGTACTATCTTTATAATAATAAGTTAGGTAAAAGTTTAAGCTAATATCTCTTAGTATAATAGTAAAACACCTATTATACGTTAGCCTATAGATAGTATAGTAGTAAAAATTACTAGTAGAGCTCTATTTTAAGAATAGCTCTAATTATAAGCTAACTAAGCTAAGTAGCTACTTAATATTATCTAGTTTAACTAATGTATAATTTAATATATAATAGAATCTCTTATAGTATAGTAAGCTACTAGTAGATACTATAAACTTATAAAGGCTTTTACGCTCTTTACTCTATCTAATATCTACTTTAGAAAGAACTATATTAAGAATAAGTAAATATTTAACTTCTCTACTTCTAACGTAGAGGCTTAGCACTTTCTTACTTCTTTAGTTATTCTAGTACTTATAAATATATATTACGTCTTCTAGAAATAGCTTTTTGCCTTTTCTATTATTAATATTTTAGACATTTTAATAACTTATTAGAAAGATTAGCTCTAACTAGATTTATTTAGATTCTATATCTAGTCTTATATAATAGTAGAGAGTTTCTAGTAAATTATAAGCCTATATAGGTTTATTAGTATATAAAAGCTTAAGAGTAGTAAACGTATAAGCTAATCTTAGTTAGTGTAAGCTATACTTTAGAAATTTTTTCTTTTCTTACTTTACTTTTACGCGCTTTTATTCTAGTGTTAGACTCTAAGAATTATAATCTCTCTTATTTAATAAGAAGTATCTTTGCAAATATAGTAGTTATATAATTTAGAAATTATAAGTAGCTTATCTTACTCTGCGTTATTATAGTACTATAGATAGAATAGAAGAGAACTAAAATATTAAATTATATACACTATAGTAAGTTAATAGTTAAGAAATATATTCTAGCGTTAGAAAGAGTAGCTATTTTAGCTATTTTAGTTATAATGCTAGATCTAACGCCTTTATAAGTATATTAAGCTTAGGCTAAACTACTCTATTCTACTCTCTAGAACTCTTAGTCTATATAAGATACTATTATATATATAGTTATATTTATATAAGTAAGTTTTAGATATTACTAAGTTTCTACTAACTATAATATCTAGAAGTTGTAATTAGAGTAGACTTAGCTTTCTCTAGTTATACTTATACCTATTCTAAAGGTTTAGATAGTAATTCTTATACTCTTACTAAGATCTATAATATTTAAGATTATTCTTTTTTAACTATTTATTTTTAGGCTAGCTAGTATTATATTTCTTATTATCTTTAATAGTATAGTAACGTAGCTCTAATCTAATTATTTCTTCTACTTTTACGCACTTTATAAGTAGTTTTCTTAGCCTCTAAAGTCTAATATAAAGAGTTATAGAGACTCTCTCTAAGTAGATAACTATATCTATAGATAGTAAAGTATTCTAATAGTTTTACTATTTATTTATACTTACTAGTAGTTATCTTTATATAGAATAGAAATAAAAAGTTAGAATTTCTAAGATAAAAGTAGATAATCTAAAAGTAAGGTTTGTTAGAAAAGAGTAACGTAGACTATTTATATAAGCTTATTAGTATATTATAGAAAGTATAATTAGATATAATAAATATTATACTTTATAACGTAGAGGCTAATATTAGTATAGTAAGAGCTATTTCTTTTATAGAATATAACTATAACTTTTAAAGTATTAAGGTAGAGCTAAGCTTAGATATCTACTAGTTTATTTTCTAATACTATCTTTACGCCTACTATTAACTCTAGCTACTTATTAGCTTATAGGCTAGTATTATTAGAGCTACTTATCTATTTCTTCTTATCTAAGTTATATACGCTAGAGCTACTCTAGTCTAAGTTATATACGCTAGGCTTACTTAGCTCTAAGTTATATACGCTAGGCTTACTTAGCTCTAAGTTATATACGCTAGACTTACTTAGCTCTAAGTTATATATACTAAGGTTACTTAGGTCTAAGTTATTCTTTGTACTTTACTAGTACTAGGTATTAATAAGTTTTATAATATTATCTATACTAATAGTAGACGTCTCTACCTCTTCTTCTACTTCTAGAAATAGACTAATACTAATCTGCGCGCGCTTTAGTTCTACTTCTAGAGAAACGCTATCTTAGCTCTTATGCTTATAGTTAGACTTTCTATAAGCTTTTTTAAATCTATTACTATCTCTAATCTCTTCTATAATCTAGTTATACTTAATTTAGCTTTTCTTAATCTACTTCTCTCTTTTAACTATATCTACCTCTAGAAAATTATCTATCTTATTATTAGTTAAGATAGCATTTTTATTATCTTATAAATTATTTTTCTTTAAAGATCTACTCTTATTAGCCTTATATTTAGAATTCTATTCTACTTACTTCTTTACCTCTAATTTCTTTTCTTTATAATAGATCTATTCTTTATAAGCGTTAGAGAAATAACCTTTTAATATCTATAACTCTCTATCTAAGTAGTTATTAGACTACAGCTTAGAGAGAGTAGTAAGCTAGAGTAGTACTATTAGCGAAGAGTATATATATATCTATACACTAATAGTACTTATAAATAACTTTATTACCTATCTAATCTTACTCTTTATCTATAAAGTCTTAAGCGTAATACGTAAGGTATTATTATTCTTAATAGAAAGAATAATATTTCTAATATATATATTCTAGTACACTAAAGTGTACGTACTTCTTCTAGATTCTAGAATGTTAGAAATATTCTTAAACGCCTCTTTAGTAAGAAGACTAAGGTTAGCTCTATCTAGAGATAATTTAGCGTTAGAGTTATTATTATTATTAGTAATAATACATCTAAGTAGTATAAGATAGAGAATCTCTTTATTATTTATAAGAGAGTATAGTGTAATAGTTAGAGTCTTAAGATTAGAATACTCTTTACTCTTAACTAACTTTTTATCTATAGCTAGACTTTATCTTAGAGTATTTTTAAGAAAACTATAATTTAGAATAAAGTATTTCTTTTTATTTATTAGGTTATCTACGTTAGTAATAGTAATTAATTTTTTTCTTATAAGATTAGCTATGCAAATAATAAACTCTTTAATTATAGCCTACTTCTAGAAGCTATATATATAGAGGTTATCTAGAAAAGTATATTAAGTAATCTAATCTTCTATATAAATATAGTGTGCATCTATATCTATTACTTTTACTTTTCTAACTTTACGTAGCTTTTTATATAGTCTCTTCTTAGTTAGCTAACGTATTACCTTAAACTAAATAATATAGAATTCTATAGTAGTTATATTAAACCTCTTATAGAATATATACTAGCTATAGATTAGCTTATAGGCTTTTTCTTTTAAACTAATACTTAACTAAAATTTTATATTACTATATTTATAGAAGTTAAAACTAGCTCTTAGAACCTTAAATTAGAGGTCTTTTAAGGTAGCTTTACGTTACTTCTAGCTTAGATACTAGATACACTTAAATAGATCTCTTATTAGTACTTATAATCTAGTTATATCTAGTCTATTAGTTAGAATAGAGTTTAAGAATATAAAGACTAGAGGCTCTAGAAGTTATACGTTCTAAGTAGAGCAACGTAATAGAATTATTATAGAATTATTATATAATAGTATAGATAAATAACTAGACTTTAAGGTTACTTTAGTTATTATACGTTCTTTAAGACTTAGGCCTACTATAACTAACTCTTTTACTACGCTGTCTAATATCTAAGCTCTAGCTATCTTTTTCTTACTAGATATAAGTACTATCTAAGCTATTATAGCGCTTAGTAAGCTAGAGATAACTAGTATCTTCTTTAAGGCGTCTAACGTAGAAATTAGAATTTTTGTAAGCTAAGTTAGAGTGTTAGCTAGCTAATCTATTATATAGTCTAGTTTACTAGAAGTACTTAAGCTATATATAGGCGTCTAGAACTTTTAATTTATAAACTAGTAGAATTATAGTAAGAGACACTTTATAGAAAGTAGCTAGGTAAGTAGTAGAGAAGAATCTAGAATTAAGAACTAGAACTTAGGTAATAGTGTTTTAGTGCTACTATTATAAAGAGAACCTAGTATCTTATATTAGCTAAGTAAGCGCGTACTCTTTACGCTAGGTTAGTTTACTATAAAGAGTACTAGCTAAGTTAGTAGAGGTAAGTTTATCTTTTTATCTACTATAGTTAAGTATAGAATATAGTAAGTAGTGTAGCGTAAGATTATAGGTATACCTAATAGCCTATACTATATATAGTTAGATAAAGTAAAAGAGAATAAAATAATATTTATATATAGAAGTTACTCTAAACGTAAAAAAGGCTATCTATCTATAACTTTACTATACTACTATAATAGGTAAATAATAAAGAGATAGTAAGGTACGTAGTCTAGAATAATATTAATATAAGCTTTATATAATAGAAGTCTACGTACTAAATATAGTAGCTATAGTAGTATTAGATAAAGCTTATAGTATAATTCTGTATACTCTAGCTAATAAAAGCTAATTATTATAGATTACTATAAATTTATATAAGCTAGTCTAATAGAAGACTAGCCTAGATAGATTTCTATATTAGCTTAGCTACCTTATTAATAGATTCTATTATTATTATAACTATAATTAGCTTCTTTTAAAAGGTTGCTATATACGCTTATTAATATAAGTTCTAACTCTTTATAAGATATAGCGCCTATCTATATAAGAGATTACTATTAGCTACTAGCGCTTCTTTTACCTACTATTCTATCTACTCTTAACTATATTATATAATATATTAATAGAATACTACTAGAAGACTAGAAGCGCTATATTTCTATATTCTACTAACAGCCTCTACTAATAAAAAAGACTAGTTTAGATCTAGAAGAACCTTAGATAAGTTAAATACTACTAGCGCTAAACCTACTAGTATCTTCTCTATATAGAGACTATACTAATAACCTCTAGCTAAACTACCTTTAATATAGTATATAAAGAGTATCTTACGCTACTTAAAAAGCGCTTTATATAACTTTAGAGATAGATTAAACTATCTAGTCTAAGCTAGATAACTTAATATATTTAATATAGACTAGAAGAATAGTATCTACTAATAAAGCGCTAGCTTATAGTAAGTTACTAGAGGTAAGTTAGAGTTTACTACTATACGCGCGTAGAGAGCTAGCTAGCACTAGAAGCGTAAACTATATATTATCTTTACTTAAGATTCTAGAAGTAAGATAGATAGTTATAACTATATATCTAGGTAAGCTCTTATATTAAAGATACTTAAGAACCTTATTAGATAAGTATATATAGGTTTTAGAAGTTATAAGTTACTTATTATAATAGATCTATATATCTAGAAATATAGATAATTATACACTACTATATATATTTTATTAATTATATAGAGATAAATAAGAGTATTAAGCTAAGAATAGAATTCTTAGAGAGTTAATATATAATAGCACTAGAGTCTTATTTTTATTAAATCTAATACCTTTAAAAAGATAATAGAAGAATAAGTAAGTAGAATACTTTAATCTTAAAGGTAAGTATATATAGTTAATAAGATATAATTTAAGAAATAAAATAGTAAATTAAAAAGATATATATTATTATATTTAAGGCTATCTTTAGTTACATATCTACTATAAAAACTATCTCTCTTAACCTAACTATGCATATAAGTGTTTTACTAGTAGTAGTATATCTTAGAAGGTAGTTTATCTCTTTCTAAATAAACTAATTAGCTTCTATCTCTTATTACTATACTAAGTATACTTCTCTATAACCTAATTCTAGTTAAATAGCTAAAAGAAAATATAGCAACTCTTACTAGATAATATTATCTTTATTACTAACTTTATCTTATCTTCTAGCTTATATATAGGTTTATAGAAGATATATTTATAAAAGATTAATAAATCTATATTAAGAGAGATAATAGCTAGTAGAGTAGTTATTATTATAAGTAGGTAAGCTAGAGTATCTTTATTAGAACTATTACACTTATAAGCTAAGTTATCTTAGATAGTTTAATTAAATATAAAATATTACCTCTTATTATCTAAATAGGCTAAGAACTATTAAACTCTATAATTATAGTTCTTAAGAGCTGTAGATAAGATATCTATTACTAAAACTAAGAAAAACTCTTCTCTAAGTATAATTAATATAGCCTTATAATCTATACTAGAAGCTAGTTTACTATCTTTACTATAAAAGGCTATCTTTATATCTAGTATATTACGTAGCTACGCTATATAAGAGAAGGCTTAGATCTTCTTAGAAAGTATAGAATATAATCTACGTCTAGCTTAAAACTTTTATATTCTTATATAGTTTAAGAATAGGTTAATATTATATAAGTCTATTTTTTTAGGTATACTTATATTAGAATCTTCTAATATATACTAACTTTTAAAAGTAGTTTTATTAAAGTAGATTAATATTAAAGGTAGTATTATTATTATCTAATAAAGGTAGAGAACGTAATTAAGAGCACTTTACTTATTTAGCTTTAGAGACGTAATTAATACTTTAATAAAGGTAGTAAGCTTCTTTATAGCGTAAACTAATATCTTAATCTTAATAGCTTTATATAAGATCTTATTAGTTTAGAACTCTAAATTTAAGAGAGATAGAAAGTAATTCTTAATATTAGTCTATAGGTTAATTAACTTAGCGCGTCTATTATTAATTAAAAGTATATACGCTAACTCTTAGAATAAGCCTAACTTCTCTATTATAAAGATAACTATATTCTTACTATTCTTATTAGTTAGATATAGCCTTAATAGAGCGTTAGTAACCTTTACTAATACTAGCCTAAGAAATCTACTATAATATTTCTATTAAATATATAACTATAGGTAATATTATTAGTGCTAGGTAACTAGAAAGTATAGAGTAAACTTACTAACGTTTTTCTAGTCTTTATAGTTAATAAATAGCACTTATATAAGTTTCTTTATCTAAGTAGTGTTTAGATTATCTAGTTATAGCTTAGAAATATTAATAATATACTATATAGTAACTTTTTTCTTAAACTCTTTCTTTATAACTAGTTTACTAGTAGTTTTATTAATAACTAGAAGTTCTATATTAAGGTTATATATAGCTAGAAAATCTATAAGCGTAGTAAATATTATAAGTTAGTAGTTCTATATAAGTAGAGCTTAATTCTTATAGCTCTAGAGTTTATATCTATTCTTTATAATAAGTATACTATAAGCTAGCCTAGAGTAATACTTCTCTATAGAACCTAGAATAGTAATATATATATATTCTAAGATAGACTAAGTAAAGATAATAGGTAAGGTATCTAGGTAGGTATATATATTATTATAACTAGCGTATAAAATAAGTATTAAGTCTAGAATAGGCGTATAAATATAGTCTAGTAGATCTAGCTTATATAGGTAGTAGATTAAAATACTTTTATTAAAGTTATACCTAGTACCTAATAGATTATTCTTCTTATAGTGCGTGTCTCTTTTAAGTTCTAGCTATCTAAAAGAGATACTTATAGCTATATAATTTATAATATAATATTACTAGATTAGTAATAGTATAATATAAGTCTTCTACGCCTTATCTATTAATTTAAGTAGACTAACTATAATATTCTATAGTATAGTAGCTTCTTAAGCTAATACTATAGTATTCTAGATACTAATATTGTCTATAACTCTAGTAACTAGAATACTTACACCTAGGCTCTTAATATCTTCTAGGTAGATAAGAAAGTAGCCTTCTACTAAAATCTAGTTATTATCTAATAGAAGTAGTGTAATAGCGTCTTTAATAGATTTTAGAAGTATTATTTATATAAAAAACTAGTATATATTCTAAGTTAGATTATTTAGTATATTAGCTAGAGTGCTAGCTTTTAGTGTATAAGTAGAGTAAGGTAGTTAGATAACTTTTATATACGCTTAAAAGACTTACATAAGCTATTTAGACTTAACTAGAAGCTAGTGTAGTATAATCTTTAATATAAGGCTTATTATATTAAACTAGTACTTATTAACTAGCGCTGTAAGAAGAGTACTACTATTATAGAGCCTTGCCTACTAAAACTAGCCTAGATATAGTATTATAATATCTTCTTCTTAGAGCTTATAGAAGACTAGAAATATCTATAGCTAGTTATAAATAGATTTAGAGCTATTAGACTGCTAGAAGGTAGTAAAGCTATAGATAAACTTAGTAAACTATAGCTTTAGCGCGATACCTAGTCTATTCTATATAGTATCTTAGCTAATTATTAGTAATATATAAGTAAGATTAGCTCTTTTCTTAGTTTTATATATAATAGATTACTTTAGAGGTAGTAGAGCGTTTATAAATATAGTAGGTAGATAACTTAGGTCTTAAAGCAAGCAGAAATTAACGTAGACGTAGAGGCTAATATTAATACTATTCGTAAATAGTATATAGTGCGTATTACTAGAGAGTAATTAATAATTATATAAATTTATATAGTTAGAAAGTAAAGAAGTCTAGATTAAGAGTAGAAATTAATATCTAGATTTATACTAGTAGAAAATAAGTAGAAAGGTAGAGTATTTCTAAATTACTAAGGTAGTCTATGTATAACAAACGCTACTAATCTTATTTATACTAAAATATATATATAGTACTTACTAGATACTTACCTTAACTTTAGAGTATATCTAAGTTCTAAGTTTCTTAGGTTATCTTATATACTATCTAGATAGGCTAATAAGGCTTAAATCTATATTTAACTTTACTCTACCTTTACTATAGATTAACCTCTTCTCTATTACCTCTATTATCTAATAAGTAAACTTACTAATTAAATATGTAAGAACGTATTTATTACTTATATTTTCTTACTACCTAGATACCTAGGTATACACTAATATTCGCGAAAATAAAAATAATAATATAACTAATAATATCTATAATAACCTTAATATAACGCTGCGCTAGACCTAAAGCTATAATAGTATTATCTTCTATTTATTATAGTAGACTTAGTAACTATAATAGCGCTTAGTGTTACTACTAATATTACTATAAGTATTACTAGTAATAACTTTATTAAGCAACTAGCACGTATCTTAGTTTAGCTAGACTTAGTAACACTTTACTCTTTATAGCTTAGTAAGAGATAGACTAAGCTAGGTAATATACTAAGTATAAACTAAGTTACTAGTAATAGCGTAAAGGTTACACTAAATAAGTTATAAGAACTTAGACTTATTACTAATAAAGATAATTAGATTAAGTAAGATATTAATAACATAGTACTCTAGCTATAGAGACTAGACTTCTAGAAAGTAATAATAAAAGATTTAGCTATATAATCTATTCTACGCTATAATATTAACTTAGTTATAGTAAAGTATATTTAGACTATATAGAAAGTGTTTAGCGCTTTACTAGACTATTATTAAAGTTAGAGAGTAGTTGTAATTGCTTAATTACAAATACGTAATCGCTTAGCTCTTAGGTATATAACTAGAGATTTTATTCTAACTTTCTTTAGTAGTAGATTAATTATAATATACTTAATTATCTCTAATTATTAATTATCTCTAGCTCTAATAGTTATAAGCCTAGCTACTTAATTATAGAACTAATTTCTACTATATATTAAAGCTTACTAGAAGATAAGATTAGTTAATCTTGTTTCTACTTTACTCTCTCTAAACGTTCTGTAATTAGAACTCCTCTTGCGCAATTACTTACTTACTACCTACCTCTTTATAATTCTCTATATCTCTATATTAATTCTACGCTCTAACTCTATAGATATAAGTAATTATAATATAGCTATTATAGCTATAGGTGTGCTTCTTAAAAAGCAATCTAACTAGAATACCTAGTTTACACTTCTTAAGTAACACTATAATAAGAAGAGTATCTAAAAAGAGATTAATTCTAATCTTCTAGATATTAAATATATAGATACTTAGAAGCCTAAGTTCTCTAATCTTCTAGTACTAGAGCCTACAGCTTTAGCTTCTCTCTCTATAGAGCTAACTAAGAATTAAAAGAATAAGTATAATAAAGCTACTTATAAGTATAATACTCTCTTATAAGATTATAACTATAAAACTAAGAATAGTACTATACTTATAGCCTGCTAGAACTATAAGTCTAAGTAGTAGTTAAGAAAGAGTAAGAAGATTAATAATATTAAGACCTAGATTATACGCACTATTACGCTAGATTACCTATTACTTATAACTATAAGTAATAATAGAAGAATAGTCTAGTCTCTTATAAAGACTTTTAAGACTATACTTACTTCTACTAATTAGACTACGTAATATATAGTTTGCGCAAAGTATTATACTTATTTTAAAAAGACTTAGAGAGAAACTACTAAGAAGTAGTTTAATAACTAGTTAATACTCTACTAGAAGGTAAAGATTTTTAAGCTCTTAGAGGTTAAAGAACTTCTTATAATTACTAACTTTCTTACTATAGTTAAGAAGTTTAACTCTAAGTAAGCCTACTAGTAGTAATATAATTAGTTATTTACTATAGCTCTTAGAAAGAACACGTTAAGCCTTAGTAATCTTAGTAAGGTATTTAGCGTTATTCTCTAGAAAATATTAATTACTACTAAGAAAAAAAAAGCTAATATAATTTTTAATACTATTATAGGTTAACTCTCTACTTCTACTAAGTTAGGTAAGAAGTAGTTAAGCTTACTACCTAAGCCTTACCTCTATAAACCTAATATAAAGTATAAGTAGAAGTCTATCTTATATTACTAATTATAGACTATAATTACTAAATCTAGGCTACTAGGTATTCTGCTAATAGAACTCTTAGCTTAAAATAAGTAAAAGATTTAAAAGCGCTATTATAAAGAGAAGTAAAGTAGCCTACATAAGAAGGTTAAGTAATTTAGCTAGAAGATAAGCGCTCTAGCTTCTAAGTATCTAAGTAATATAGTCTTAATAATTATTTACTCTAAGAAATTAATTACTAAGTTTAGGCCTTCTATTTTTAGTATAGGCTTTAAGCCTTACGCGCTCTTAGCTAGTATAATTCTTAATAGTAGAGCTATAGTCTACTTAGTTAATAATAAAGCTTTAATTAAGTCTAATTTCTTTATTAAGACTAATAGAGAAATAGTTAAAGTAGGTAGCTAGATTCTTCTAGTAATTAGTATTAGTAATTACGTACTTTGTCTTATTCTTAGCACCTCTAAAGAATCTAGAAAGACTAATCTTACGCTTACTAGCGTTAAAATTATCTCTAGTTTCTATACTAATATTATCTTAGAGAAGCTTCTTAGAAATAGTAGTATATAGTATATAAGCTATAATTATACAATTAGAATAGGTACGCTAGAGGCGTTTATTATTCTTATAACTCTTAAGTGTAGATTTAACCTCTTATTTATTAAATATAACTCTTTTATCTATTCTTCTAATTCTATTATTATAAATACTATTACCTACTTATAAGTTCTATAATTATGCACTAGCAACGCTAATCTTTAGTACTAAAGATCTAGCTACCTAGGTAAGTAAGCTCTTAAAGCTTTTATTAAAGCTATCTAAAATATAAAGATTATAGATATATAGCGTAGTAAGTGTAATAATTACGCTACTACCTATACGTCTTAAAGAATCTCTTATTATTCTTATAAGCTATTACTATATCTCTTCTTTAAAGTATTATAAAACCTATTTAACTTCTCTATAAGCTATACGCTTAATAAATAAGCTCTAATTATTAAGAAAAATTATTTAGATAAGCTATATAATTATAACCTAAAGAATAAGACGCTAGACTTTATAATAGAAGTTATTATAAGCTTTATAGCTATAGTTAAGCACTACTATTAGTAGAAGATTGTAGAAATCTATTAGAATAATAACACTATAATATTACCTTAGAGAGAGCACTTAAGATATAAGAAATAAGCTAAAGAGAAGAGAATTATAATTATAACGCCTTTACTATATACCTATAAGCCTAATAGCTTAGCAAAGAGAGCTAGCTAAGAGCTTATTACTAAGTTAATTAAGATACGCACAAGCGCTAATCTTCTAGCTAGGCTCTAGCTAGTAATTATAAATATAGCAGCTTAACTCTATAAAATAAGTCTATTATAGCTTTATAGCTATTAATCTCTAGATTAGGTATTATATAAATAGTTTAGAAAGTATTTCTAATATTATTAGCTACTTAAGATTAGGCACTAAGCTACTAATCTTTACCTAGATTAGAGTAGAATCTATGCTTACAGCTATTAAGCGTATCTACTTAATAGTAATTATATAGCTAGAAAGCACTATTAAGACTTTAAAGTTAAGCCTTATAGCTATATAGAATATCTTATTAGCTATTAAGCTTCTAATATATATTATATATAGGTACCTATAATTAATTAGGTAATTATAACTTATAACATTACCTTTAATAAGTAGAAGTTCTATTAAGGCAAGCGTAAAGAGAAGCTAACTAGAGATTAAGTAATTAAGTAGGTTAAAATACTTAATAATAGTAAGCTTATTAATTCTATAAAGAAGTTTAATATTCTTTCTATTAATTAAATAGTAAGTATAGTAGAGCTATTAACTACTAAGTAAGAACTTAGAGGTAACGTAGACTATAATTAAAGTAATAAGGTTAGCCTACCTATTAAATATAATTAAGGCTCTATTAATTTAATAGAGATAGAATATAAGGCTAGTATTCTATTAGAAATTTCTAATAATTAGTAGCTTTCTACTAGGCTTACTACTCTAGAACCTATGCCTAAGTGTAAGATTTTAGAGATAGGTAATTAAAGTAATTGTAGAGTTTCTAATAGTTAAAGAGTAGTACACACGCCTAAGAGAGCTAACCTATTAGAGCCTAGAGATAAGAAGCCTTCTATATATAGATTAGAAGATCTAACTCTATCTATTAAGTCTATTATAATAGACTCTAGTTCTATAGAAATAGATAAGAGACTAGCTTAACTAGAGTAAGTGCTAAAGAGACTAAGAGGTAGATTATCTAAATTAGCAGCCTTCTCTTAATAATTAATATAGCTATAGAATTAGCTAATAGCTAAATTCTCTAGAACGCGCTATAGTAGAAGAGTTATAGATAAAAAGCCTAAGCGCTTTCTTTCTATAAATGTCTATTAACTATTAAAACACCTAAAAGGTAAGAGTAAGTAGCCTAGTTAGCCTAGTAATTAACTAAGAGGTAATAGCGTAGGTAGCGTAAATATAGTAATTATAGGCTTAGTTAATAAGTAAGCCTAGATTAACTTTTATAAGACCTACCTCTCTAGTCTTTAAAAAGACTAGAATAATTAAGCTAGCTATAAGACTATAAACTCTACTATTATAGCTACTACGCTTAGTAAGCATAAGCTAAAGGCTACTTACTAATACTATAATAATCTTTAAGAGCTGTCTAGGTTATAGAAATAACTAATCTAGTATCTAATGCGTACGCTTTTTAAAGATGCCTCTAAGAGAGAGATTAATTAACTAAGTAAGAAGAGAACCTAGACAGAAATCTATAGAATAAAAGCCTAAGATTAGCTACTTCTATTAAAATAAGTATAAACTTATAAGTATAATTAGAATAGCTATCTTCTTAAATGCAAAGCTTAAATTATAGTTTATAGTAATCTCTAGAAGAAGAACTTAATTAACTTAACTTATATAGTAATACTTACTATAAAGTTCTTCTACGCTGTAATAGTAATTACTACCTAAAGTAATCTAGAGATTAAATAGTTTAATATTATAGAAGCGTTTCTTAACGTAAAGATTATAGTAGAGAACCTAGTAATCTATAAGATGCTAGATAGTTTTAGAAAGCTAGAATTATATATATAGCTTAACTACGCGCTCTATAAATTATAAGACTCTCTACTATTATAGTATAAGAAGTTCTTAGAAACGCTAAGAGCTATTAGTATAATAGCTTCTTAAGAAGAGCTCTACCTCTTCTTTAATTAAGAATATAAGATTCTTATTCTCTTCTATATTAATAATATTTTATTACTCTATTATAAGAATATAGAGTAATAGGTAATAGCTATATAGGCTAAAATCTCTAGCAAGTACAAGATCTAAGATTAGAGAGATATAGAATAGTTTCTTAGTATTTATATAATTAGAGACTAATATCTAAAGATAATTATACTTATTTATAATACGTATATAGATAAGATACTTAAGAAGTTTAAGCTTAGAGATAGATTTTTTTCTCTAACGCTTTTACTATTAGAAGAGCTAATTAAGAATACTAGAGAAGTAACTAAGCCTAAGATTAAGAGATACTAGAAAATAGTTAGCTCTATACTTTATATAGTAATTATACTTTAACTAAATATAGCGTATACTACTTTAAAGCTCTTATACTTTCTTATAAATCTAAGTAATAAGTATAAGAAGGCTGTAGAGTAAGTAATTATATATCTCTACTATACTTACTTTAATATAATCTAGTATAGTAACTATAATAGGCCTAATCTAATAATTACTAGAGACGTATTCTTTGCTAATAATCTAGAGACCTACTAATTATCTTATAGATATATTACTATATTATATAAAGGCGTAATCTTCTAGAAAGCTATAAGGTAGAGTATAGTTACTACCTCTACTATAGAAGTAGAGCTAATTACTCTTAAGTACACTACTAAGAAAGCTATAGCGCTTAGACGCTTTCTTAAGAAGCTAGCGCTTAATCTTAGAAAACTTTAGACTATCTAGTATAATAATTAGTAGATAATTAGACTAGTTATTAGAAAGAATAAGCGTATTAACACTTAGCTTAGGTATGTTAATATCTAGAATATATAGCTATAGTAGGAATATACTAAAGAATTATTTAAAGTTAAGTATTTAAAGACTATAATTATATCTATAGATAGATTAACTAAATTACTTACTTAATAATAGTTTAAGAAGTTTAAATAGCTACTTAACTTATAAGATTTATAATATTTAATTCTTAAGAAGTAAATAGAGTAGAAAGATCTTTATTTAGGCTATAACTATAAAGATTAATTATACCTAAGCTAGATCTTAGTTACTCTAACTAGCGCCTAGTTATAGAGAAGTAATTACTAATAATTAACGTAAGTATAAAGTAGAGAAATTACTAAACTTTTCTACTAGACTAACCTATATAGCTACTAACTTACTAACTACTATAGCGCTAATCTCTTTAATTATAACTCTTATAGTTACTCTTATTAAAGGCTAGCTTACTATTCTAGCTATTCTTAAAGTTCTTAACCTAAGCTTATAGATAAGTAGTCTTAGTAGCTTAAGTTTATATACAAATCTTAAGCTGTATCTAATTATACTTAGTACGTAGCAGCGCCTTAGCGTGCTTAGCCTTAGCTAGCTAACGCTAAGTATAGTAATAGAATCTATTACTTATAACACTAGATATAGAGCTATTAGACTAGTAACTATGTAGCTAGAGATTGTAATAATAAGAATAATTATTGCGTAGCTAAAACTAATAATTACGCTACTAAGACTAGTAGTTGCGCTACTAAGACTAATAATAACTATACTAATTCTACTACTAATTCTATAGTAGCTAATTTCTAAATTAAGAAGCCTATAGCTAGAAAGTTAGTAGTAGTAGCTACTAGAATAAGCTCTAATAATAGTATTCTAAGTGTTGTAGTATTAGATTAAAGGCTATAGGTAGACAACTCTAAGTAGAAAGCGTAGGTAGAGCTATCTAGCTACTACTTATATTAATCTCTCTTATTCTCTTACTTAGTATTATAAACTTACTATAAGCACTATGTTAATTAAAGTCTTAAGAAGTTATAGGTAGAGTACTTTTTAAGCTCTTCTTATCTAAGAACTTAGAAGTTCTATCTAATAATTTAGCTAGTATCTTAGAACTACTTTTAGCTTCTTTCTTCTACTTCTTATAAGCGTAGAGATCTTAGTAGAGCTACTTATAATACTTTTAAGTATTCTTAGTATTTTAGCGCTATTATTAAGTTAGTAAAAGATTAAAAGAGCTAAAGAAAAGAGAATTATAAACTTACTTTAGAACTATAGTAATTAGCTATATCTATGTAGTAATCTTAAAGGTCTTAATTAGCTAGATAGTAGCTATAAGAGTAGTAGAATAAATAACGTATAACCTAGTGCAGCTACTTAAAGTAATTAGGCTCTAGAATAGAATTAAGAAGTTACTAATAGATATAGCGCTTACACTAGAGATATTAAGAAGCGTTATAGTTAGATAATACTCTAACTTACTTGCGCTAATAACTAGTATATATTAAATATAGATAATCTAAAAAAGTCTTAGGCGTAAGAGCTTTAGCCTTAGACTTCTTATAAGAGTAACTACAACTATAACTATTACTTAGAGACGCTTACTTCTTTTAATCTTAAGCGCCTTAGTTCTTAACGTAGTTAAATTACCTAAGGCCTAAATTCTAAGTCTAGAAAGTATTATTAGTAATAAAGATGCTACTCTTAGAGATAGACTTAATAGTCTCTTAGACATTCTTATTATTAAGATTATTAAACTAAAAGCTCTTATAATCTAAGTAGGCACGCTTAGCGTATAACTCTAATTACTTATAATTCTTATAGAAGTTATTATTACTAAAACTACTAGTTACCTTAAAGCTCTAACCTAGTTAATTATTAGAATTTATAAAGCTCTAAGATAGTTAAGTGTTAGAAGCCTAATTACCTTATATAAAGCTACTAGAGAACAGGCTATTAGCTACTATTATTCTAGAAAAGAGAGGTAGAATTTAAGTAGTAGCGTCTTTAAGTTAAGTATAGTAAAGAGGTTAAGCGCTTAACTATAGAGCGCTTAACTACAGAGCGCTATTAAGTAGAGCACTATTACACTAAGTACTATTACGCTAAGTACTAGCTTACGCATTATAATTACTACTACTAGAGATATTATAATTAGAGCGTAGAACGCTGTTATAGTAGAAGCTAGAGCGCTAGCGCTTGTAGCTAGAGTTAGAGTTAGAAGTTAGGTTATTAGACTAAATTATAATAGTTAGCTATTAATTTAGATATAAAAGTAAGAACTTACTATAGTAATAGAGAGAATAAAAGAGTAAGTAGAGTAGAGAAGTAAGTAGAGTAGTGTATTAAGTAGAGTAGAGAATTAAGTGTAGAGGCTTAAGAGCGCTAAGGCTTAAGAGCTAAGAATCTTAAGTAGAAGAGTTAATTAGATAGGTAGCTTATTAGCTAGTTAGCTTAAGCGTCTTAATAATATAGAAGTAGATAATTATAGTAGAGAAGAGAAGAATTAGAGAACTTATTATTATAAAGTCTCTAATTCTAGCCTAAGCGCGTACCTACGTAGGCAGCTAGCTTAGCTTATTAAGCTCTTAATTACGCTGTAAACCTTACCTAGAAGAGATTAAAAGCCTAAATCTTACTATTAGAATTGTTTCTTACTAGTTAAATACCTAGATTTCTATAGCTATTAGCTGTATTCTAGGCTATTATAAAGCAATTTCTAAACTAATAGAGTTAATTTCTAGGCTATTAGGCCTTATTTAAATAAGTAAGAGCTTACTACTATTAGTATTAAGTATAATTAAACGCTTAGTTAGGCTATAACCTACTACTACGCTCTAGATTCTTAAGCCTAGACTCTACTAGAGTATACTAATTATAGTAGATTTAATAGAATTAATTTTAGTAGAGTAGATTAATGCTCTTACTACTCTAGAGAGTATATTAAAGTTAGAGAGTAGTTATAATTACTTAATTGCAGATACGTAATTACTTAGCTCTTAGATATATAACTAGAGATTTTATTCTAACTTTCTTTAGTAGTAGATTAATTATAATATACTTAATTATCTCTAATTATTAATTATCTCTAGCTCTAACAACTATAAAACTATAGAAAAAGTAGTTAAGTAATATATTTATTAATACTACTAAGACATGCTTAAGAGATTAACTTAATTATCTTACCTACTAATAAAAGTAGATAAGTAATCTAGTAGTAAGAAGTAATAGCGTAAGAAAGTAACCTATAGTACTAATACTCTTAATAGTTAATTACACTTAAAGAAACTAAAAATAAGTAAGACACTAACTATTATATCTAGAACTATAGTAATTACTCTATATATATAAAGTAATATACCTTCTAATTTAGCTCTATTAACTATGTCTAACCTAAGCGTCTACTTAGCTTTATCTAGTAAGCTTAATATACGTCTCTAACTATATTTATCTACCTATTCTACTACACTAATTAGTATAGTAATATCTACTATACCTAATATATATATTTAGCTAGCTCTAGTTATAATACTAAACTACTCTAAGTTTATAGGCTGTAAAAACAAGATTAAGATAAATATAATCTATTTTATAGTAAGTAGAGACGCTTTATAGAATAGTAATAGCTCTTCTCTAAGTATATACTTCTCTACTATAGCTCTACTATATATATTTTTACTATTAGATAGTAACGTTCTATTAGCTAATATTATAGGCTAGTTAATTAGTCTAGACGTTAGTTAGAATCTAAGAATATATTTTCTTATCTTATTATTACTATATAGAGAAATTATTAACACGCTATATAATAATATTAATTATATATTACTAGGTCTAGTCTAAATATTTATAAGAAATAATATAATATTTAAGATAAAGTTAGTTTTAAAAGTAGATATAATTAAAGCTTTAGATCTTATTAAGGCTCTAGTAGAAAATACTACTAATACGTCTAAACTTATAGACTAAGCTCTATCTACCTAGACTATCTCTCTTACTATTTTTAATAACTATAAGTTTAATAATAAACCTACTAGCTTTCTAAACTAACTATTTAATAGTAATAATAAAGATAAAGTTCTACTTCTACCTTCTCTAACTTTTATAGAGAATATAGAAACTACTTATATCTATTTTACTAAAGAAGAATATAATTAAGCGTAAGTAGTATTTAGTTTCTCTCTAGTTAGGTAGTTTAAGTCTTAGTTAGTCTAGATATAATAGATCTAGTAGACACTATAGTGCTACTAGCTTATATAGATAGCGTAGAGTATAGAAAAGTTTAAGTACTTAGCTTAGTAGAACTAAGAAGAAAAAAGCTATTATCTAGATATATAATGTTATTTACTTAATTAATAAGTTTATTAATAACTAGCGCAGAAACCTAACGCATAAAGCCTTTAGCTATTACTTAATTAACGCGCTATTTAGTATAAAGTATTCTTTATAAGACTACTAGCTAATTATATATAAGTACTAGCTAGAATTTCTAACTAGTAGATAGAAGGCTACTAATAAGCTCTTACTTATTATTTATATAGTTAAGTCTACTATTAAAGATTAGGTAAAAGAGCTAAGTATATTTTGTTTTAAGACTACCTCTTTTACACTTTTTCTAATTATTTACTATAGATTAGAAAAGAGTTCTAGAGGTAAAACTACTATACTTAATAATAATAGCTAATATACTAGAAGTTTATATAATAGTACTATAAAAGTTACTAATTTAGTATATAACTAAGACAGCTACTACGCAAAAATAATCTATAATTATATTCTAATCTCTAGAAAGAATAGACTTATTAACTACGTTTTCTAACTACTAGATAATATAAATAAAAATAGAAAAGTAACTAAGTAGCTACTATATTTCTAGGTTATCTTAGTTAATAAAACTTACTAAGCTAGTAGAGTTTTATTAATCTTTGTAAAAACGTTACTACTCTTAGTATTACTAGCTAGATCTCTTAACCTAAATAACTTTAATAATAATAGCTAAGTTATACTAGAGAATTAGCTAACTAAGTTTATCTTTATAAGTAGTATAATATACTCTAAAGTTAAGCATCTTATATCTTATTATACTATTATCTAAAAGCTAGTTACTACTATCTAAGATATATAAGTAGCTAAGAATAATATATTTAAATTAGACTAAATGCGCATAAAGTATAATAGAATTAAGAAATATAATATTACTATAGTAAAACTAATCTATACTATACTAGCTAAGAGCTTAGATTAATAAACTAAGGTAGAAATAAACTCTAATATTAGTAAGATTCTAGTAGATATTATAATACGTAAAAGACAAAATACTTAAATCTCTAAGTAATAACTCTTTAATATACTTTTAGCTCTACTACTTATAATATATAATATTATTAAAAGAGTTATATATCTATCTAATCTTCTTAAGAAATATAATAAGTAACTTATTAGTCTATTCTAGAGTATAGTTAAGAGAAATAGAAATAAATCTACTAAGATTATAATAGTTAAACGTAAGCTTATTAAGTAAAGTTACACTATCTAGATAATAGCTAGTCTTCTATTATTATATAGAATAATATCTAAGTTTAAGAGTTAGAGTAAAAGCCTAACTTAGGTAAATATAAATAGTATAATAGATAGTTAAGTATATCTTACTACTCTTTTAGCCTAGAATACTCTTTATAAAAAAGTTTATAATAGCTATAACTAAGACTTTAAAATAGCTACTCTTTATATAATAATTAACTTAGTACTTACTACTAATATAGCGCGTAAGTAAGAGATTTACGTAAGCTAATAGAAGAATCTTTAGTTATTTCTAGGCGTAGTAGTAGATTACTTAAGTAAGGTTATTATTACTATATAGAATACCTTTACTATACTTACTACTTATAATATTCTCTAAAAAGTATATTCTAATATAGAGATTATAATATATTACTTTCTCTTATTAAATAAAGAGAAAGTTAAACTTATTAAAAAGTTTATAAACTAGTAAGATTAAGATAGTAACTTTAAGTAAGTAATCTACTCTTATATTCTTATAGTAGTCTAATTTCTAATATTAATAGAACTTAATCTATAATATGTAAATATAATTCTTAGCTTTAAGCTCTATAGTAGTTCTTTAGAAGAAGTATAGATACGCTGCTAAGTATTATATATAAAATAACTACTAAAGTACTACTTATACTAGCTATATATAGAAGAGTTAAGGTTTAAGAAAATTATTATAAACTATAGAATGCGTAGAGAGATATTAAAGAACGCTGCTAAGTACTTCTATATACCTTGCACCTAGAAAAGGTATATACTATTCTCTTACTAATAGATAGTATCTTAACTAATAGGCTAAGCTATAAGTAGAGTAATAATAAAGATAATAGGCTAGGTAATAGTAGAGCTAATAGGCGTAAAGAAGTTAGCTTATAATATACTAGCTACTTTATTAATATTAAGTAAATTAAAAGAAGTAGAGGTAGCTAAGATATTATTAATAGGTATAGGCATTTCTTAGAGACTAATTTTAATACCTATAATATTAATAAAGAGAATATTAGTAGCTATAGTTATATAAGTTATAAAAGTAATAAAGACACTAAGGTGCGTATTATATTTTCTTTAACTATTAACTTACTATAGTGTATAATTTAATATTCTAGTTTTTTTCTATTCTATCTATAGTACTATAATAACGTAGAGTAAGATAAGCTACTTATAACTTCTAAATTATATAACTACTATATACGTAAAGGTACTTATTATTAAATAAGAAAGATTATAATTCTTAGAGTTTTATAAGAATAGTAATATAGATAAAGAGAAAAGAGTCTAATATAATAAGTTCTAAAACGCTAAATTACTAGAATAGTAATATAACTAAGCGTAAATAACTATAATATAAGAATTCTTAAAACGCTAAATTACTAGAATAGTAAATATATAAAATAGATAGACTAGTAATATAATAAGGTCTAAAACGCTAAATTACTAGAATAGTAATATAACTAAGCGCGAAGAATTCTAATCTAATAATTTCTAAAATACTAAATTACTAGAATAGTAATTTAACTAAGAGTAAAGAATTCTAATATAATAATTCTTAGAATACTATATTACTAGAATAGTAATTAGACTAAGCGTAAAGAATTCTAATTTAATAATTTCTAAAACGCTAAATTACTAGAATAGTAATTAAGGTAAGAATAAAGAATTCTAATATAATAATTCTTAGAACGCTAAATTACTAGAACAGCAATTAGACTAAGCGTAAAGAATTATTATCTAATAATTTCTAAAACACTAAATTACTAGAATAGTAATCTAACTAAAAGTAAAGAATTCTAATATAATAATTTTTAGAATACTAGATTACTAGAATAGTAATCTAACTAAAAGTAAAGAATTCTAATATAATAGTTCTTAGAATACTAGATTACTAGAATAGTAATTAGACTAAGCGCAAAGACTTATAATATAATAATTTCTAAAACGCTAAATTACTAAAATAGTAATTAAACTAAGCGTAAAGAATTCTAATCTAATAATTTCTAAAACGCTAAATTACTAGAATAGTAATTAGACTAAAAGTAAAGAATTCTAATATAATAATTCTTAGAATACTAGATTACTAGAATAGTAATTAGACTAAGCGTAAGAAGTTCTTATCTAATAATTTCTAAAACGTTAAATTACTATTCTAGTAATTTAAATAAAGGTAAAAAATTCTAATATAATAATTCTTAGAATACTAGATTACTAGAATAGTAATTAAACTAAGCGTAAAGAATTCTAATATAATAATTCTTAGAATACTAGATTACTAGAATAGTAATTAGACTAAGCGTAAAGAGTTTCTATCTAATAATTTCTAAAACGCTAAATTACTAGAATAGTAATTAGACTAAAGGTAAAGAATTCTAATATAATAATTTCTAAAACACTAAATTACTAGAATAGTAATTAGACTAAAAGTAAAGAATTATAATATAATAATTTCTAAAACGCTAAATTACTAGAATAGTAATTAGACTAAAAGTAAAGAATTATAATATAATAATTTCTAAAACGCTAAATTACTAGAATAGTAATTAGACTAAAAGTAAAGAATTCTAATATAATAATTCTTAGAATACTAAATTACTATTCTAGTAATCTAACTAAAAGTAAAATATTCTAATATAACTATTCTTAGAATACTAGATTACTAGAATAGTAATTAGACTAAGCGCAAAGAACTCTTATCTAATAATTTCTAAAACACTAAATTACTAGAATAGTAATTAGACTAAGCGTAAAGAATTCTAATCTAATAATTCTTAGAACGCTAGATTACTATTCTAGCAATCTAACTAAAAGTAAAGTATTCTAATATAACTATTCTTAGAATACTAGATTACTAAAATAGTAATTAGACTAAGCGCAAAGAATTCTTATCTAATAATTTCTAAAACACTAAATTACTAGAATAGTAATTAGACTAAGTGTAAAGAATTCTAATTTAATAATTCTTAGAACACTAAATTACTAGAATAGTAATTTAACTAAAAGTAAAGAATTCTAATATAATAATTCTTAGAATACCTAAGTACTAAAATAGTAATCTAACTAAGCGCGAAGAATTCTAATCTAATAATTTCTAAAACGCTAGATTACTAGAATAGTAATATAACTAAGTGTAAGAAATTCTATTACGTTAATTTCTAGAACACTAAATTACTAGAATAGTAATCTTACTAAACGTAAGAAAACCTAAACCTTTCTTCTCTAGACTATCTAATTACTAGTATAGCAATTTTAATAGAGGTAAAGAATTCTAATATAATAGATTTCTAAAACACTAAATTACTAGAGTAGTAATTCTACTAAACGTAGAAGAAACTAGAACTACGTTTGCCTAGCTATAGTAATATTAACTTAGCTCTAGATTATAATAGAATAGAAGTTAAGTATAAAATATATTAGAATAATAAAAAGTAAAGTATAAACGCTAAGATTCTTAGAGATATAATACTTCTCTCTTTTATAGAGTATCTCTTTACGTATAACTTATATAGAATATAAGAAGTATAGTTAGCTTATTATCTCTAGGTTATCTCTAGGTTATTATAGTACTATAGAATAGTAATAATAAACTATAGGCTTTAAATTCTACGTATATAGTAATAAGTTAAAGTAGAGAGTATATAAAGCGCACTATAGTATCTTTATTACTTCTATAACGTAAATAATTATACTAATTATACTTTTCTTCTTTATAATAGTGTTTATTCTTATAATTATCTACCTTATTATCTACGCTTACTAGCTCTACTCTATAACCTTACGTCTTACTATTAAACTTATTATAAGAATACTCTATATTAATTAGTAACCTTACTCTTTATAGACTACTTAAAGAATATAAAGTATAAGGTTATACTTTCTTTTTCTAAGTACTTAGATAGGTATATATAATACTTATATAGAAATAACTCTAGTAGCTAGAGCCTAGCTTCTAGCTAAGAGATTAGCTCTATAAGACTTACTTCTTTACCTTTATTAATACGCCTACGTATCTACTCTAGTAGAGGTATAAACGCTAAGAATTAAAAAGTAAGAAGTTAAGACTATAATCTTACGTATAGCTATTAAATCTTTAGCCTATAGTAATTTATACAACTTTCTCTACACTAAAAATAGTAGTAGCTACCTTAGAATATCTACTTCTAAACTTCTACTATTTAGCGTACTTTGTTACGTAATAGAAATAGTAGTAATATAAGTATAATACTCTCTACTAGAGTAAGATAAGATCTAGCTTTATTAGAAAGCGCAGGTAAGTAAAGTATACTACTATAACTATAACTACTTATAGTAACTATATAATAATAAAAAGATAGTCTATCTTAAATCTATACGTAGTGTATAGTAGCTATACTACTATTAATAATTACGCTTACGCCTATATCTATTTCTTCTACGCTTCTAGTGTATAATAATAATATCTAGATAGATATATATATAGGTATAACTTACTTTCTTCTATACTCTATAAGGTAGAAGTAAGTAGTACTTCTTAGATGCTGCTACTATAATATATAGATATTTACTAGCCTTAAAGCGTTAGCTTCTATATTCTATTCTAGTATAGTAGTACTGCTTAGAGAAACATTCTATATATTAGATTAAGATAAACGTTACTAGTTAGAGTTTAATAGCTAACTATAATAGCTAACTATAGTAAAAGAGTAGAATTTAATTAGTTAAAATTAAAAACTTTAATATTACTATAAATCTCTTTATATCTATTACTTCTACTATATTTATATACTTAGTAAGGCTAAAGAATACGCTAATACTAGTAGTTATTACTAGATACTTACATTAAGCTATTTATTTCTATTAGTAGGTTACTATTAATAGAGCTATTAATAATAAGAGAACCTATAGTCTATACTAATATTAGACTTCTTTATCTATAAGGCTAGTGCTAAAGATACTTTTATAGGTTAGCTTAAAGTTAGGTAGAGAAGAGAGACTAAGTTTAATATATTAATCTTATAGAGGTAATAAAGTAGAATATAGAGTTTTTTAATAGCTAAGTCTTATTTATAATATATAATTACTAGCCTCTCTTACTTATAAATATACCTATCTTACTTATATTATAAGTATACACGTTATATATACTCTAAACGCTTTATCTATAATATAAATATTTATATATTATATTATCTATTATCTATCTAATATTCTATATCTTCTTTAGTATTATTATTTAAGCAGCCTATATATCTATCTATATCTTTATCTATACGTTATATAAAGTAAGCATAGTATTTATTCTATTCTAGCGTTTAATATTACTACTAAAGTAGACCTAATATATAAGTAGCTACTCTCTATAATTAGGCTAGTATACTAAGTATTCTATCTAAGTAAATAGCCTATATACTATTATCTACTTATTTTAGATAAAGGTTTAGGCTATTAGTGTAAGGCCTAAGACGTTAGTATAACTTACAGAATATAGTAGCGTTACTTATCTAATAGAGTATCTAAGTAGTAGCTATATATCTATATACTATAAATTATATATCTAATATACACTAATACTAATTATGTCTAGTTAAGCTATATAACTCTCTAGCACGTATACCTATATAGAGAAGATACTAGAAGACTTATAAGATTGCTAAATGCTTAAAAGCTTATTCTTTGTATAGAGAAGTAATAGTAATAATATTAGAGAGAATAAAGGTAGTAATAGTAATAGTAGTATTATTTAGGTTCTGTATAAGAGTAATAAGAGACTAGAGAATTATAAAGTATACTATATTATATATAAGAGAGAAAGAAGAGTTTTAAAGATAAAGCTTCTATACTCTTCTTTAACTTATATAGTATATATAATAATCTTAAAATCTAGTTCTATTCTATTCTATAGTACTATAATAATCTACTTATAACTTCTATAATATATATAAGATATATAATAACTAAATCTATCTATTAAATATAAAAGAGATAAGAAAGAGATTACGCTATAGGTTTTGTATTATAGTAGGTAAATACCTATTAATAACCTCTATTATAGCTTTATTAAGTTATTAGAGCTAGAGATAATTAATAATTAGAGATAATTAAGTATATTATAATTAATCTACTACAAAAGAAAGTTAAAATAAAATTCTTAGCTATATACCTAAGAGCTAAGTAATTATGTGTCTGTAATTAAGTAATTATAACTACTCTCTAACTTTAATACACTCTCTAGAGTAGTAAGAGTATTAATCTACCTTACTAAAATTAATTCTATTAAATCTACTGTAATTAGTATACTCTAGTAGAGTCTAGGCTTAAGAATTTAGAGTATAGTAGTAGGTTATAGCCTAACTAAGCGTTTAATTATACTTAATACTAAATAGTAGTAAGCTCTTACTTATTTAAATAAGGCCTAATAGCCTAGAAATTAACTCTATTAGTTTAGAAATTACCTTATAATAGCCTAGAATATAGCTAATAGCTATAGAAATCTAGGCATCTAACTAGTAAGAAACAATTCTAATAGTAAGATCTAGGCTTCTAATCTCTTCTAGGTAAGGTTTATAGCGTAATTAATAGCTTAATAAGCTACACTAGCTTTCTATATAAGTGCGCGCTTAAGCTAGAATTAGAAACTTTATAATAATAAGTTCTCTAATTCTTCTCTTCTCTACTATAATTATCTACTTCTATATTATTAAGACGCTTAAGCTAACAAGCTAATAAGCTACCTATCTAATTAACTCTTTTACTTAAGATTCTTAGCTCTTAAGCCTTAGCGCTCTTAAGCCTTACGCTTAATTCTCTACTCTACTTAATATACTACTCTGCTTACTTCTCTACTCTACTTACTTCTCTATTACTATAGTAAGTTCTTACTTTTATATCTAAATTAATAGCTAACTATTATAATTTAGTCTAATAATCTAACTTTTAACTCTAACTCTAGCTACAAGCGTTAGCGCTCTAGCTTCTACTATAATAGTGTTCTACGCTCTAATTATAATACCTCTAGTAGTAGTAATTATAATACGTAAGCTAGCACTTAGCGTAATAGCGCTTAGCGTAATAGCGCTCTACTTAATAGTGCTCTATAGTTAAGCGCTTAACCTTTCTACTACGCTTAACTTAAAGACGCTACTACTTAAATTCTACTTTTTTCTTCTAGAATAATAGTAGCTAATAGTCTATTCTCTAGTAGCTTTATATAAAGTAATTAGGCTTCTAATACTTAACTATCTTAGAGCTTTATAAATTTTAATAATTAACTAGATTAGAGCTTTAAAGCAACTAGTAGCTTTAGTAATAATAACCTCTATAAAAATTATAAGTAATTAGAGTTATACGCTAAGCGTACCTACTTAGATTATAAGGCCTCTTAGTTTAATAATCTTAATAACTAGAACGTCTAAGAGACTATTAAGCCTATTCTTAAGAGTAGCATCTTTATTACTAATAATACTTTTTAGACTTAGAATTTAGACTTTTAGTAATCTAACTACGTTAAGAAATAAAGCGCTTAAGATTAAGAGAAGTAAGTATCTCTAAGTAATAGTTATAGTTATAGTTACTCTTATAAAAAGTCTAAGAGTAAGGCTTCTATATCTAAGACTCTTCTAGATTATCTATACCTAACGTACACTAGTTATTAGCGTAAGTAAGTTAGAGTATTACCTAACTATAACACTTCTTAACTTTCTAAGTATAAGTGTTATATCTATTAGTAGCTTCTTAATAATATTTAGAAAGCTAATTATTTTAAGTAACTTTATTAAGTTACGTGTTATTTATTTTATAACTTTTATAACTACTATACTACTAATTAAGATCTATATAATTACTTTATAAGCTTAGTAGATTACTATAGTTTTAAAGTAAGTTTATAATCTTTTTCTCTTTAGTTCTTTTAATCTTTTACTAACTTAATAATAGCGCTAAAGCTCTAAAAACGCTATTAAGTATTATAAGTAGCTCTACTAAGATCTCTACGCTTATAAAAAGTAGAAGAAAGAAGCTAAAAGTAGTTCTAAGACTCTAGCTAAATTATTAGATAGAACTTCTAAGTCTTTAGATAAGAAGAGCTTAAAGAGTGCTCTGTCTATAACTTCTTAAGACTCTAATTAACGTAGTACTTATAGTAAGTCTATAATACTAAGTAAAGAAATAAAAAAGATTAATATAGGTAGTAGTTAGATACCTTTACTTACAATTTCTACTTAGAGTTATTTATCTATAGCCTTTAATCTAATACTATAATACTTAGGCTATTATTATTAGAGCTTATTCTAGTAGCTACTACTACTAACTTTCTAGCTATAGGCTTCTTAATTTAGAAATTAGCTACTATAAAATTAGTAGTAGAATTAGTATAGTTATTATTAGTCTTAGTAGCGTAACTACTAGTCTTAGTAGCGTAATTATTAGTCTTAGCTACATAATAATTATTCTTAGTATTATAATTCTTAGCTACGTAGTTATAGGTCTAATAGCTTTATATCTAGTATTATAAGTAATAGATTCTATTACTATACTTAGTGTTAGCTAGCTAAGGCTAAGTACGTAGAAGCTCTACTACGTGCTAAGTATAATTAGATATAGCTTAAAATTTATATAAGAACTTAAGCTACTAAGACTACTTATCTATAAGCTTAGATTAAGAACTTTAAGAATAGCTAGAATAGTAAGCTAGCCTTTAATAAGAATAACTATAAGAGTTATAATTAGAGAAATTAGCGCTATAGTAGTTAGTAAGTAAGTAGCTATATAGGTTAGTCTAGTAAAAAAGTTTAGTAATTTGTCTACTTTATACTTACGTTAATTATTAATAATTACTTCTCTATAACTAGGCGCTAGTTAGAGTAACTAAGATCTAGCTTAGATATAATTAATCTTTATAGTAGTAGCCTAAATAAAGATCTCTCTACTCTATCTACTTCTTAAGAATTAAATATTATAAATCTTATAAGTTAAGTAGCTATTTAAACTTCTTAAACTATTATTAAGTAAGTAATTTAGTTAATCTATCTATAGGCATAATTATAGTCTCTAAATACTTAATCTTAAATAATTCTTTAGTATATTTCTGCTGTAGCTATATATTCTAGATATTAATATACCTAAGCTAAGTGTTAATATACTTATTCTTTTTAATAACTAGCCTAATTATCTACTAATTATTACACTAGATAGTCTAGAGTTCTCTAAGATTAAGCGCTAGCTTTTTAAGAAAGCGCCTAAGCGCTATAGCTTTCTTAGTAGTATGCTTAAAAGTAAGTAGCTCTACTTCTATAGTAGAGGTAGTAACTATACTTTACCTTATAGCTTTCTAAAAGATTACGCCTTTATATAATATAGTAATATAGCTATAAGATAATTAGTAAGTCTCTAGATTATTAGTAAAGAATGCGTCTCTAGTAATTATTAGATTAGGCCTATTATAGTTACTATACTAGATTATATTATAGTAAGTATAATAAAGATATATAATTACTTACTCTATAGTCTTCTTATACTTATTACTTAGATTTATAAGAAAGTGTAAGAGCTTTAAAGTAGTATATACTATATCTAGTTAAAGTATAATTACTATATAAAGTATAGAGCTAACTATTTCTTAGTATTTTTTAATTTTAGGCTTAGTTACTTCTCTAGTGTTCTTAATTAGCTTCTCTAATAGTAGAGGTATTAAAGAGAAAAATCTATCTCTAAGCTTAAACTTCTTAAGTATCTTATCTATATACGTATTATAAATAAGTGTAATTATCTTTAGATATTAGTCTCTAATTATATAAATACTAAGAAACTATTCTATATCTCTCTAATCTTAGATCTTATACTTACTAGAGATCTTAGTCTACATAGCTATTACGTATTATTTTATACTTTTATAATAGAGTAATAAAATATTATCTATATAGAAGAGAATAAGAATCTTATATTCTTAATTAAAGAAGAGGTAAAGCTCTTCTTAAGAAGCTACTATGCTAATAGCTCTTAGCGTTTCTAAGAACTTCTTATACTATAATAGTAGAGAGTCTTATAATCTATAGAGCGTGTAGTTAAGCTATATATATAATTCTAGCTTTCTAAAGCTATTTAGTATCTTATAGATTACTAAGTTCTCTACTATAATCTTTGCGTTAAGAAACGCTTCTACAATATTAAACTATTTAATCTCTAGATTACTTTAGGTAGTAATTACTATTATAGTGTAGAAGAACTTTATAGTAAGTATTACTATATAAGTAGTGTTAATTAAGTTCTTCTTCTAGAGATTACTATAAACTATAATTTAAGCTTTATATTTAAGAAGATAGCTATTTTAATTATACTTATAAGTCTATACCTATTTTAATAGAAGTAGCTAATCTTAGACTTTTAATCTATAAATTTCTATCTAGGTTCTTTTCTTACTTAGCTAATTAATCTCTCTCTTAGAGGCATCTTTAAAGAGCGTACGTATTAGATACTAGATTAGTTATTTCTATAATCTAGGCAGCTCTTAAAGATTATTATAGTATTAGTAAGTAGCTTTTAGCTTATACTTACTAAGCGTAGTAGCTATAATAATAGAGTTTATAGTCTTATAGCTAGCTTAATTATTCTAGTCTTCTTAAAGACTAGAGAGGTAGGTCTTATAAAAGTTAATCTAAGCTTACTTATTAACTAAGCCTGTAATTACTATATTTACGCTACCTACACTATTACTCTCTAGTTAATTACTAGGCTAAGTAGGCTCTTTACTCTTACCTTTTAGATGTCTTAATAGTTAATAGACATTTATAGAAAGAAAGTACTTAGACTCTTTACTTATAACTCTTTTACTATAGCGCGTTCTAGAGAATTTAGCTATTAGCTAATTCTATAGCTATATTAATTATTAAGAGAAGGCTACTAATTTAGATAGCCTACCTCTTAGTTTTTTTAGCGCTTACTCTAGTTAAGCTAGTCTCTTATCTATTTCTATAGAACTAGAGTCTATTATAATAGACTTAATAGATAGAGTTAGATCTTCTAATCTATATATAAAAGGCTTCTTACCTCTAGACTCTAATAGATTAGCTCTCTTAGACGTGTGCACTACTTTTTAACTATTAGAAACTCTATAATTACTTTAATTACCTATCTCTAAAATCTTATACTTAGGCGTAGGTTCTAGAGTAGTAAGCCTAGTAGAAGGCTACTAATTATTAGAAATTTCTAATAGAACACTAGTTTTATACTCTATCTCTATTAAATTAATAGAGCCTTAATTATACTTAATAGGTAGGCTAACTTTATTACTTTAATTATAGCCTACGTTACTTTTAAGATCTTACTTAGTAGTTAATAGCTCTACTATACTTACTATTTAATTAATAGAAAGAATATTAAACTTTTCTATAGAATTATCTAGCTTACTATTATTAAGCATTTTAACCTACTTAATTACTTAATCTCTAGTTAGCTTCTCTTTACGCTTGCCTTAATAAAACTTCTACTTATTAAAAGTAATGTTATAAGTTATAATTATCTAATTAATTACTAGTACTTATATATAATATATATTAGAAGCTTAATAGCTAATAAGATATTCTATATAGCTATAAGGCTTAACTTTAAAGTCTTAATAGTGCTTTCTAGCTGCGCAATTACTATTAAGTAGATACACTTAATAGCTATAAGTATAGATTCTACTCTAATCTAAGTAAAGATTAGTAGCCTAGTGCCTAATCTTAGGTAGCTAATAATATTAGAAGTATTTTCTAAACTATTTATATAATATCTAATCTAGAGATTAATAGCTATAAAGCTATAATAGACTTATTCTATAGAGTTAGACTACTACGTTTATAATTACTAGCTAGAGCCTAGCTAGAAAATTAGCGCTTATACGCATCTTAATTAACTTAGTAATAAGCTTTTAGCTAGCTCTCTCCGCTAAGCTATTAGGCTTATAGATATATAGTAGAGGCGTTATAATTATAATTTCTTTCTCTTTAGCCTATTTCTTATATCTTAAGTACTCTCTCTAAGGTAATATTATAGTGTTATTATTCTAATAGATTTCTATAATCTTCTACTAATAGTAGTGCTTAACTATAGCTATAAAGCTTATAATAACTTCTATTATAGAGTTTAGCGTCTTATTCTTTAGGTTATAATTATATAGCTTGCCTAAATAATTCTTCTTAATAATTAGAGCTTATTTATTAAGCGTATAGCTTATAGAGAAGTTAAATAAGTTCTATAATACTCTAAAGAAAGAACGTAGTAATAGCTTATAAGAATAATAAGAGATTCTTTAAAATGTATAAGTAGTAGCGTAATTATTACATTTACTATAGTATATATTTATAATCTCTATATTTTAGGTAGCTTTTATAAGAGCCTTAAGAGCTTACTTTTCTAAGTAGCTAGATCTTTAGTACTAAAGATTAGCGTTGCTAGTGCGTAATTATAGAACTTATAAGTAGATAATAGCATTTATAACTATAGAATTAGAAGAATAAATAGAAGAGTTATATTTAATAAATAAGAGGTTAAATCTATACTTAAGAGTTATAAGAATAATAGACACTTTTAGCGTGCTTATTCTAATTATATAATTAAAGCCTATATACTATATACTACTATTTCTAAGAAGCTTCTCTAAGATAATATTAGTATAGAAACTAGAGATAATCTTAACGCTAGTAAGCGTAAGATTAGCCTTTTTAGGTTTTTTAGAGGTGCTAAGAATAAGACAAAGTATATAATTACTAATACTAATTACTAGAAGAATCTAGCTATTTACTTTAACTATTTCTCTATTAGTCTTAATAAAGAAATTAGGCTTAATTAAAGCTTTGTTATTAACTAAGTAGACTATAGCTCTACTATTAAGAATTATACTAGATAAGAGCGCGTAAGGTTTAAAGCCTATACTAAAAATAGAAGGCCTAAACTTAGTAATTAGCTTCTTAGAGTAAATAATTATTAAAACTATATTATCTAGATACTTAGAAGCTAGAGCGCTTATCTTCTAGCTAGATTACTTAACTTTTTTATATAGGCTACTCTACTTTCTTTTATAATAGCGCTCTTAAATCTTTTACTTATCTTAAGCTAAGAGTTCTATTAGTAGAATACCTAGTAGTCTAAATCTAGTAATTATAGTTTATAATTAGTAATATAAAATAGGCTTCTACTTATACTTTACGTTAGGTTTATAGAGATAAGGCTTAGGTAGTAAGCTTAACTACTTCTTACCTAACTTAGTAAGAGTAGAAAGTTAATCTATAATAGCGTTAAAGATTATATTAGCTTTTCTTTTTTTAGTAGTAATTAATATCTTCTAAAGAATAACGCTAAATACTTTGCTAAGATTACTAAAGCTTAATATATTCTTTCTAAGAGCTATAGCAAATAATTAATTATATTACTACTAGTAGGTCTACTTAGAATTAAACTTCTTAATTATAGTAAGAAAGTTAGTAATTATAAGAAGTTCTTTAACCTCTAAAAGCTTAAAAATCTTTACTTTCTAGTAGATTATTAGCTAGTTATTAAACTACTTCTTAGTAGTTTCTTCTTAAATCTTCTTAAGATAAGTATAATACTTTACATAAACTATATATTGCGTAGTTTAATCTATAAAAGTAAGTATAGTTTTAAGAGTCTTTATAAGAGACTAAACTATTCTTCTATTATTACTTATAGTTATAAGTAATAGGTAATTAAGCGTAATAGTACGTATAATCTAGGTCTTAACATTATTAATCTTCTTACTCTTTCTTAACTACTACTTAGACTTATAGTTCTAGTAGGCTATAAGCGTAGTACTATTCTTAGTCTTATAATTATAATTTTGTAAAAGAGTATTATACTTATAAGTAGCTTTATTATACTTATTCTTTTAATCTTTAGTTAGCTCTACAAGAAGAGAAGCTAGAGCTATAGGCTCTAGAACTAGAAGATTAAAGAACTTAGGCTTCTAAGTATCTATATATTTAATATCTAGAAGATTAGAATTAATTTCTTTCTAGATACTCTTCTTATTATAGTGTTACTTAAGAAGCGTAAACTAGGTATTCTAGTTAGATTACTTCTTAAGAAGTATACCTATAGCTATAATAGCTATATTATAATTACTTATATCTATAGAGTTAGAGCGTAGAATTAATATAGTAATATAAAGAGGTAGATAGTAAGTAAGTAATTACGTAGAAGAGGTTCTAATTACAGAATATTTAGAGAGAGTAGAGTAGAAATAAGATTAACTAATCTTATCTTTTAGTAAGCTTTAATACGTAGTAGAAATTAGTTCTATAATTAAGTAGCTAGGCTTATAACTATTAGAGCTAGAGACAATTAATAATTAGAGATAATTAAGTATATTATAATTAATCTACTATAAAAGAAAGTTAGAATAAAATCTCTAGCTATATATCTAAGAGCTAAGTAATTACGTATTTGTAATTAAGCAATTATAACTACTCTCTAACTTTAATATAAGTTATATAGTATATACTTCTAACGCGTTTTAGATTACTATTACTTCTCTTTAGAAGCTTTTAATATTAAGTTATATAAAGCGCGCGTTAGTCTTAAAGTCTTAGTAAAGAGTTTAGAGCTATTAACTAGTTACGTTAGTAGAGAGAGTAAGTCTAGACTAGCTTAGCTTTAATAGTGTTAAGTTTCTAAGGTAGCTATTCTTTCTTATTAGTATGCCTCTTCTAAGTCTACTATATTATCTTACTAGTTATACTATAGTAGTATCTAAGTAGTATAAGAGCTTATCTAAATTAATAGTATAAAGGCTAGTTACTATTAAAAATTTAGTAATAATAGTGTATAACGCTAAGCTTCTAGTCTAAGAGTACTATAACTAGAGAAGCGCCTATAGAGGGCGCTGTAGGTAAAGAAGATCTAGGTATTATAGGTAGTAGAGTAGTAATAACTCTAGAATAAGCTTTTTATAGATAGTAATAATATAATACTATTTATTAATATAATAGTATAGTAAGTATAATATTAGAAGAGTAGCTAAGGTAACGTAGATAGGTAAGTAGATAAGTAGATAAAAATATCTAGAGTTTTAAGTAATTATATATAGTAGCTCTACTAGTATCTCTATATAGTAGATTAGTAAAAAAAGATATATTCTCTTATAGCTTTAGCGCCTTATACAATTTCTATATATTCTATAAAAGGCTATAGTATAGCCTATATACTACTATATAAGAAAAGATTATTCTTACTATAGTAATTAAACTAAGAATCTATAGAAGAGGTAATAATAGTTATAAGTATACACTAAGTAGTTACTTTTAATAGTAGTTTCTAGAAAACTACTATATATATAGCTATAGAGTTTTAATTTTATATCTTTTAAATATATTATAGCTAACCTAATAGAGTTATAGACTAATAGTAGTATTATAATAACGTAACTAAGCGCTTATATACGCAGAAAGTAAGCCTAGAAAATATTAGTTCTACTTTACTATTAATAGTATATATTTAGTCTATTAGCGCTAGCTCTTATATATATAAAAATAAAATCTCTCTTAAGTTTCTCTTCTATCTTTTTTTCTCTCTACGTTAGAAAAGAGCCTAGCTTCTTAGTCTTAAGAAATTTCTAGCCTATATCTAACTATAAAGAGTAGTATTATAATATAAGGCTAGTAAAGAGAGAAAGCTAAATTCGCTCTAGTAGAGACTAGGTAAAATAGAGCTTAAGAGCCTATTAGAAGACTCTAAAAGTTCTACTAAAAAAAAAAGTATTAATATTTACTTATTAATATTCTTAAATCTACTTAGAATTATAGATAGTGTAAAAGTAGAGGTAGATATAGAATAAATTTAGATTAAATATATATACCTTAATTATTTTCTGTGCATATATTCTAAAGATAAACTATAGTTAGAGTTTTTAATAGTAGTTATTAATAATAGAATTTAACTATTAAACTTAGTTAAATCTTAGATTTATAGCGCTTAACACTTAAGTAATACATTAGATAGAGTATTATTACTATAAGATAGAAATTGTATAGTAACTTATAGTAAGTAGTAAGCGCACTAGTTAGAGTCTGCTTTGTTATTATATATAAATAGTAGAAGAGGTATACTTTTAGTAGTATATATTAGCTGTAATTATAACTATAAATAATAGAGCTAGTATATAAAGAAGAGCTATAATATTTTATAGCTTATAGTAGAGAGAAAAACTAAAGAGTATATATTATTACGTAAATAAAAGTTATAAGAAAAGTATATAGTATAGTAATAATATAGGTGTACTAGTATTCTAAGATTCTAGTATTAACTAAAGAAGTAGTAAAAGTAGAGTATCTAGCGCCTTTTTACGTTATGCTAAGCTACGTTTCTAGTACCTAACGTAAACTTCTTTTACTTCTTAACCTCTTTTTCTCTTATCTTATTACTACTATTATAACTATCTACTTAGTTTATCTCTCTCTTTAGCGCTACTACCTTTACTACTTCTTTTCTCTTTTTTTTTTTATCTCTCTATACGCCTTTTACCTTTATTATAACTAACTACTATACTACTAGTAATACGTCTAAATCTAATCTTAGTAGAAATAAGTACTAAGAATACTACTACTACTATAATAGTTTACCTAGTTTTAAATAGACTAGCATTAGGCCTCTAAGAAAGATAATACTCTTAGTAACACTATCTTAGAAAGCTAGTAAGAATAGCGCTAATAAGAGTAATAACTTTCTAATTAGACGCTTTAGAAAGAAGACTTATATTAATACTCTCTATAAGTCTAGAAAACTATTATCTACTACTTAATATAACTTTCTTAAGTCTAATACTAACTAAAAAAGCTATAGTAATAAGCTCTTTATTATAAAGAGGTTAAAGTAGAAATATAAGTATACTTAAAATAAAGACACTAAAGGTAATAATAATAAAAAGATTAATAATAAGAAAGAAGAAGCTAATAAAGAGGTTAATAAGTTTAAGAAAAAGCTTAAGAAAGTAGAAGAGAGTAATAATAATAAATTAAGTAAAAAGAAGTTTAAGGTAATAAAGAAGAAGATAAGTATTAGTTATAAGTAAAGGCGCTTTTATAGCGTTAAGCTTTATAATCTTAAAGAGAGAGTTATAGTATAGAACTTAAACTATTTATTTATTATACTACTAACTATATAATAGAAGTAAGTACCTAGTATTTATTCTTATTATAACTATAACTATAATTTATATAGCGCTATAGTACGTAAGTTTAACCTATATCTATCTAGACTATCTAATCTTACTTATATTTACCTTCTAAATACTTTTAACTCTAATATCTACTAAGCTTTTATTAAATACATATTTCTAGAATATACTAAGTAACTAGAAGATGTATAGATTCTAAAGCTAGGCTTAAAGCGCGTAAGGTAAGATATAGTATAATAAAAGGCTAATATAATTAAGAATCTATGTATAAGTCTTTCTTTTCTCTTTATAATCTACTACTAATATTATTAGATATATATAGAGTATATATTTATTTTATTAGATAAAAGTAAGTTTATAAAGAATAGTATATTTAATATTAAGTATCTATATTAATTCTTTTTCTATAAATATAGTATTAAGAATTTTAAGAATATCTTTACTTTTACTTATTATTATATTAACCTTTAGCTTAGCACTAATACAGTATAATAGTAGGCTTAGAGTAAGTTTATAAAAGTTACTATATATTATAATATTACTAATAATAGTATAGATATTATAGTTACTCTTACTACCTTTATAAAGTACGTAATTAACGTTAAGAATAAGCACTTACTAGCCTTACTTTAGAACTAGAAAGAGCTTACTAATAAAAAGCTTCTTAGCGCCTTTTATAACTAAGATAAGAAAGTAAGTTTTATTAAATATTACCTAGACTTTAATAAGTTTTATTTTAATATAGACGCTACTATTAAGAAGCGTAAAGCTATAAAGAAGAATAAATTCTATAAATTTAACGCTAATACACTACTTAGTATAGTAGAGCTACTATCTAGTCTAAATCTAAGTATAGTTAAAGATAGTACCTTTAATAATACGCGTACTATATCTACTAACTAAGTCTTTACTTATTCTAGAAAGAGAAAGGTTAGATTAGACTAATACTTATTACTACTCTATATAGTTCTGCTTATACTAGAATAACTCTTATACTTCTATATTTTAGCTATTAGCTTAACTAGCTTTTTACTTATTATATCTATTAGTTTATATCTTTTAGCTATTAAGAGACACTATCTACTCTCTCTCTAGTATTACTAGATCTAGTAATACTTCTATATAGTTATATTTACTAAGTTTAAGGTAATTCTTTATTTTATAGGTATTAGAGAAGTATAGTAAAATATCTAAAAGTCTAGAGTAATAACTATTTTCTCTAATAGTAGCTATATAAGATCTTTCTAAGTAGTATTTATTTAGCTAAAGCTTTAGCTTCTTTTTATATTTTTATAAATACTTTATACTTATATATATTTAGTAAGAGCCTATAAGACTATATTTTTAGAATAATTATTCTAGACCTATTAGAGTTAATCTACGTCTACGTTTATCTTCTATATATACTAAGTACTACTAATAGTTCTAGTATATTATAAAGAAAATGTACCTTTACTAGTAGATATCTAGTTTACTAGCTAGACACACTAGTATTATTCTCTATTATTACTACTCTCTTCTTCTTTTGTTCTAAGCGCTTAGTAAGATACCTAACTCTCTAGTACTAGTAGTAGAAAAGAAGATTAAATTACTTTTACTTTAATAAATGTAATATATAATAATAGTGTCTTCTATTAGCGCTTAATAGCTAAGTAATATATTAAGTAGAGTATTATTACTAGTAATATATACTATATAGAAATTATTACCTAGATATTTATATATAAGCTTATCTTTTAATAATAAGTAGTAGAGATTATTAATTATATAAAGCTATTTCTCTAGCTTTATAAAGCTAATTAAAAAGTAGTTAATATCTATTAGTATTAGTACGTAGGCTATTTCTATACTAGTTAACTTAATTACATCTTTAACTTTAATCTAAGTAGACTACTTAGATATATAGATTTTAACTATTATATACTAGAGCTAATACTAGCCTCTAAAGTTAAGGTGCTTTTAGTTAAAGCTCTAATACTAGAATACCTTAAGTAGTAAGTTCTATATACTATTACTATCTAGTGTTAGCTAGAGGTTATGCTTATAAGTCTAACGTAGCTAATAATTAATAAACTTATATAGTATAATAACGCGCTAGAACCTAGGTATATTAGCGTAGTTTTCTATAGTATTAGAGCTAAAGAGAAGCTTATAATACTATTAGTATAGTTTCTCTCTTATCTACTTCTAGTCTAAGCTATATTATATATTAAGAATACCTATTTATAAAATCTTAATAGCTATATACTCTTACTAGCGTAGATATTCTCTATATATAATGTCTAGGCCTTAGACATACTCTACCTTTAAGTATTTTAGCTTTTTACACTATTAGTAAAAAAATATACTTAGTAGTAGATAGCTAGCCTATAGCTTCTAGTATAATAAGTTCTACGTACTATCTACTAGTAAAGACCTAATTATATCTATAGTATTAAGATAAGTTCTATAGTAGATAAAAATAGCTTATTAAAGTTCTTATAGAGAAGTAGAATATAAGAGAGTACTTATATAAGGTATACTAGTAGCGTACGTTCTATTATAACTTATATCTAGTAAAGTAGAGTACGTAAACTATAGAAGTATAGATATTATAGTATAAGCGCAGTGTTAGTAAATATAAAATTAGATCTTAGTAGGTAAGCGCTTTAAGATTAGCTATATAGTCTAAGCTAGTTTATATAGAGTAATAATAATAATAGCTTTTACTTATCTATTATTTACTTCTTACTCTTTACTTACTTTTTAACTTTATCTACTATCTATATATATACTATCTACCTACTATCTATTATACTTAAACTTCTATAGTAATTAAGATATCTACCTTTTATAATATTCTTAGTTAATATATCTTTAAATATTATAAGATAAGAAAGCTTTTCTTATACTTAGTTTTATAAATAGATATTATTAATACAAAAGATAACTAGAACTTCTTTCTAGAGTATAGAATTTTAAGCACTCTAAGCTAAGCTTCTACTATAGTATACACTATTAGTAGAAGTTTAAAGAACTTTATAGAAAAGATATTCTATAAGTATAGCTTAGTGCTTAAAGACGTAATAAGTATTAAGAGAATAGTGTAGAAGTAAGAGCCTTTACTAATAAAGGCTATTATACTTAAGTATCTAAGAATAGAAATATATATTTAGACTCTATTAACTACTAAGCTATCTAACTAAAGCATGTTTAACGTCTTTTAAACGTTATATTAGATGCTTAGAAACCTAATTATACCTAGAAGTTATTAGATTTACCTAAGTTATGCTTAAACCTAACTAGAAGATAGTAGATTATATACTATATCTAAAAGTAATAGAGGTTTAATAATAGGCTGTATAGAATAAGTATAAAAGAACGTAGTAGCTTTTATAAAAAGATAGCTAATACTTTTATATAAAGAAGTACGTATTCTAGTGTATAAAGCTATCTTATTATAGAATAATAGCTAATATATCTATTTTTCTTAAAGCTAGAAAGAGCGCTTCTAATAAGATTTAATCTACTAGAAGCGTACTTCTCTACTAATAGCTACTAAACTTCTAAAGCTAAGAGTAAATAAAGATCTATTACTTATATTCTATTAACTTTTAGTCTATATCTTACTTATACTAATAGCTTTAAGATAATTCTTTCTCTAGACGTATTACTAATTAGTACTCTAACTACCTTATATAGTATATTAAATATAGATTATAAACCTTAAGAGATAGTACTATAGACTTTCTATAATAATAAGCTAGAAAAGTCTATCTAGAATATGTTTAATAACTTACTAGTATTATATATTTAAGACGTAATACTACTTCTACTAGTACTATTAGAATAAAAGTATAGTAATATATTAGCTAATGTTTTAGATATAAATCTAGACTATAGAAAAGATAAGAGGTTTCTAGCTTCTTATATAATAGCTAACTTATAGTATTTAACGCAGCGTCTTAAGTCTAGTTAAGAAAATATATTAGCTATATTATCTATAGTAAATTATAATAGAACTATATATAAACTAGTAGTCTTTAATACTAAAGGTAAAGAACGCTATATATTATTACAGTTGCTTATAGAACGTGTTTAGGCACTTAGTAAGAAAGTATAGTTTAATTCTAGATGCGAGCTATATAGCCTCTTTACACTAGTTAGTTTTAACTATTTTTTACTACTACGCTAGAACTAGGTATAGATAGGTAATAATCTAGATAAAATAGTAGATAATATAGTAAGCTATAGACTCTACTATAAATATATTAAGCTCTATTAGCTTAGCTTACTATTTTACGCAAAGTATAAGTATTAGGTTAAGTATATTCTTAAGTTAAGTAAACTTACTAATAAATAGCTTACTTCTAGTTATATAATTCTAAGACTAAGAATATAATTACTAAAATCTATAAAGTACTAGAATATATTATTAAGGCTACGTACTTATAGAAAAGCCTATATATAGGCTATAAATGCTAAGAAATAGATACTAGATATTAGTAATAGAGTAAGCATACTTTTTAAGATTACTATTATTAACTATAAAGATTATAAGTATAAGTTTTATACTACGTTTAGATATAAGAATATAGTTAATCTAGATTAAGTCTATGCTACTATTATTTAGTATAGTATAAGTAGCTTTATACGCTACACTACTACTTCTATTAAAAAGATATACTACGCTATTCTTCTATAGCTACTAAAGACGCTATTAGAGATAAAAGAATAACTTCTATAAGATACTAGTTTTAGAGAATATAATACCTTAGTACTTAAATAAAGTACTATATCTCTAGATTATAAAGCTCTTAGTTATATTATATAAGAGCGCGACAAAATTATATAGATAAAAGAGAAAGTTAACTTAGAATATAAGATTATTAACCTCTATTATTTATTCTAGAAGTGCACTAATTAGTAAGAGGCTAAGATAGGTATAAATCTATCTACTATATAGAACTATCTTATTAATAAAAATAGTGTACGTAGAAAGTAGTATAGTACGTTAGTAGACGCTACTACTACTATAGACCTAGCTATCTACTTAATAGAATATTCTAATATCTAACTAGTACTACTTATATAAAGGTATATTAATATTACTATTTAACTAGGTTAGTATATATAAGCTAGACCTTCTTCTTTTAATAATATTTCTAATAGACTTTCTATTTAATTATAGTTATAAAGATTCTATAATAAATTATATACTTTTAAACTTATCTAGATAATATATTACTTAGCTATATTAGCTCTTATTTAGTACTATCTTTATAGTAATAAGTAGAGTAAAAGCTTAAGCTAATATCTCTTAGTATAATAGTAAAATACCTATTACACGTTAGTCTATTAGTAGTATAGTAGTAAAACTTACTAGTAGAGCTCTATCTTAAGAATAGCTCTAATTATAAGCTAACTAAGCTAAGTAGCTACTTAATATTATCTAGTTTAACTAATATATAATTTAATATATAATAGAATCTCTTATAGTATAGTAAGCTACTAGTAGATACTATAAACTTATAAAGGCTCTTACGCTCTTTACTCTATCTAATATCTACTTTAGAAAGAACTATATTAAGAATAAATAAATATTTAACTTCTCTACTTCTAACGTAGAAGCTTAGCACTTTCTTACTTTTTTTATTATTCTAGTACTTGTAGATATATATTACGTCTTCTAGAAATAGTATTTTATTTTTTCTATTATTAACGTTTTAAATATTTTAAAAATCTATTAGAAAGATTAGCTCTAACTAAGTTTATTTAGGTTTTATATCTAGTCTTATATAATAGTAGAGAGTTTCTAGTAAATTATAGGCCTATATAGGTTTATTAGCGTATAGAAACTTAAGAGTAGTAAATATATAAGCTAATATTAGTTAGTATAAGCTATACTTTAGAAATTTCTTCTTTTCTTGCTTAGCTTTTACGCGCTTTTGTTCTAGCGTTAGAAAGAATAGCTATTTTAGCTATTTCTATTATAATACTAGGTCTAACGCTTTTATAAGTGCATTAAGCTTAGGCTAAACTACTTTATCTCTACTCTCTAGAACTCTTAGTCTATATAGAATACTATTATATATATAGTAATATCTATATAAGTAAGTTTTAGATATTACTAAGTCTCTACTAACTATAATATTTAGAGGTTATATTTAAAGTAGGCTTAGCTCTCTCTAGTTACACTTATACCTATTCTTAAGGTTTAGATAGTAATTCTTACACTCTTACTAAGATTTATAATATTTAAAGTTATTCTTTTCTAACTCTTTATTTTTATACTAGCTAGTATTATATTTCTTATTATCTTTAATAGTATAGTAACGTAGCTCTAACCTAATTATCTTTTCTACTTCTACGCGCTCTATAAGTAGTTTTCTAAGCCTCTAAAGTCTAATATAAGAGTTATAAAAACCTTCTCTAAATAGATAACTATATCTATAGATAGTAAAGTATTCTAATAGTTTTACTATTTATTTATACTTACTAGTAGTTATCTTTATATAAAATAGAAATAAAAAGTTAGAATTTCTAAGATAAAAGTAGATAATCTAAAAGTAAGATTTGTTAGAAAAGAGTAATATAGACTATTTATATAAGCTTATTAGTATATTATAGAAAGTATAACTAGATATAATAAATATTATACTTTATAATGTAGAAGCTAATATTAGTATAGTAAGACTTATTTCTTTTATAGAATATAACTATAACTTTTAAAGTATTAAGGTAGAGCTAAGCTTAGGTATCTACTAGTTTATTTTCTATTACTATCTTTACGTCTACTACTAACTCTAGCTACTTATTAGCTTATAGGCTAGCGTTATTAGAACTACTTATCTATTTCTTCTTATCTAAGTTATGCACGCTAGAGTTACTTAGCTCTAAGTTATATACGCTAGACTTACTTAGGCCTAAGTTATTCTTTGTATACTAGAGCTAGATATTAATAAGTTTTGTAATATTATCTATACTAATAGTAGACGTTTCTACCTCTTCTTCTACTTCTAGAAATAGACTAATACTAATTTATAGGCGCTTTAGTTCTACCTCTAAGAAAACGCTATCTTAGCTCTTATACTTATAGTTAGACTTTCTATAAGCTTTCTTAGATCTATTATAGTCTCTAATCTCTTCTATAATCTAGTTATACTTAATCTAGCTTTTCTTAATCTACTTCTATCTCTTATCTATATCTATCTCTAGAAAATTATTTATCTTATTATTTATTAAAGTAGCGTTCTTATTATCTTATGTATTATCTTTTTCTAAAGATCTACTCTTATTAGCCTTATATTTAGAATTCTATTCTACTTACTTTTTTACCTCTAATCTTTTTTCTTTATAATAGATTTATTCTTTATAAGTATTAGAGAAATAACCTTTTAATATCTATAACTTTCTATCTAAGTAGTTAACTATTAGCGACGCTAATAGCGCTTTTAACGTTTACGTAAACTAGCTTTACTACTTTCTTATAATAGTAAACTCTAGTAAGGCTTCTTAGTCTTTAACTTTAGCTTACTATTTATAGTTAAAATAAATATTTTAATAGTATTATTTTTCTTTTCTCTTAAAGGTAGTAGCGCTATATCTAAGATACTATTATTATTTATAGGCTACTACTTATCTTCTTTATAAGAGTCTAGATATTATATCTTAAATTTTTCTATAGACTATTTACTTATCTATATCTACTACTTCTTTATAGCTTTTATTAGTAGATTATATTTTACTTTATCTATAAGAACATTTTTGTATAAATAAAGCTACTAGAACTCTTTACTAATAATTTTAAGAAAGTCTATTATATAGAGTATTCTATATATATTAATAATATTAAGTAGGTTCTTTAAGGCTTTGCTTTTTAGATAGAGTAGAACTTCTATCTTTAGATACTAATACTAGAACTAACTCTTAAAGGTTTTATAATACTTATTAGAACTCTACTTCTATTTAAAGTTATTAAAATCTTTTAAGAAGTTAAACTCTTCTTTATTAATATAATTAGTATTTTTCTTAATTAACACTAACGTAGCTTAGATAAACTTATAGATTATCTTAGTCTTCTAATACTCTAGAATTAGAAAGTTAGAATTAGTAGAACTCTATAAAAGTAGATCTTTGTATAGAATAGTATAAACCTTATATAGATTCTATTTTGCCTTTAGTGTTATCTTATCTTTCTTATATAAACTATTACGTAGTAGATATAGTTAGAGTGTGTTAAGAAGGTAATAGAAATTACTAGACATAAGATTAAACTCTTATATAAAATTCTCTTTACTATATAATATCTTCTTTATAGATATACTATCTAGTGTTCTACTCTTATACTAGAAAGAATCTAGTTTAGTATAACTAGCTTATAGCACGTAGTAAGCTAGGTTCTATATATTATTAGTATATAGTTAATTAATCTTTATTATATTATATATTTAATTTACTATTAGTCTAGATGCCTAGAACGTAGAGAGCTACTAAGGCTTAGCTATAATAATCTTAGTTCTAAGTCTAGATATACCTTAACTAATACTAACTTAGCTTTTTAATCTAGATATAACTAGACTATTAGTTATATAAATATCTTAGGCTATAGTAAATCTAGACTCTAGAAGTTATACATTCTAAGTAGAGTATTATAAGAAGAGATTATAGACGTACGTATTATGTAATAGTATAGATAAATAACTAGACTTTAAGGTTACTCTAGTTATTATAAGTTCTCTTAGACTTAGGCTTACTATAACTAACTCTTATACTATACTATTTACTATCTAAGCTCTAGTAATCTCTTTCTAGGTAAACGCGCGTACTGTCTAAGATATTATAGCGCTTAGTAAGCTAGAGATAGCTAATATCTTCTTTAAAGTGCTTAATATAGAAATTAGAATTTTTTATAAAATAGATTAAAGTGTTAAATTATTTATTTAGCGCGTAGTTTATCTTACTAAAAATACTTAGGCTATATAAAGACGCCTAGAAGCTTTAATTAATAAAGCTATAGATACGTAATAGAGATAATATTAGATAAAGTAGCTAGATAGGTAGTAGAGAATTCTATACTTATCTATTATAACTTAGAGAGTAGTGTTTTAATACTACTATTATATAGAATAAATAGAGAACTATATCTATTTTACTGCGTAGCGCGTAATTACCTAAATTCTATAGTAGTAATCTATTAGCTAAAAAGTAGAGTTAGAAAGAGTTACTAAGACCTTAGTATATCTAAGTAAGTTTAATACGCTAAGCAAAAATTCTACGTAATAATATACCTAAGATAAGTTACTACTAGATAACTAACTTAACTATACTACTATAGTAGGTAAATAATAAAGAGATAGTAAAGTACGTAGTCTAGAATAACGTTTATATAAGCTCTATATAATAGAAGTCTACGCACTAAACGTAGTAGCTATAGTAGTATTAGATAAAGCTTATAGTATAATTCTATATACTCTAGCTAATAAGAGCTAATTATTATAGATCTCTATAAATCTATATAATCTAGTCTAATAGAAGGCTAGCCTAGATAGGTTTCTATATTAGTCTAGCTGCCTTATTAATAAATTCTATTATTATTATAACTATAATTAGCTTCTTTTAAGAAGTTACTATATACGCTTATTAATATAAGTTCTAACTCTTTATAAGATATAGCGCCTATTTATATAAAAGATTACTATTAGCTACTAGTACTTTTTTTATCTACTATTCTATCTACTCTTAACTATATTATATAATATATTAATAGAATACTACTAAAAGACTAGAAGCGCTATATTTCTATATTCTACTAACAGCCTCTACTAATAGAAAAGACTAGTTTAGATCTAGAAGAACCTTAGATAAGTTAAATACTACTAGCGCTAAATCTACTAGTATCTTCTTTATATAAAGACTATACTAATAATCTTTAGCTAAACTACCTTTAATATAGTATATAAAGAGTATTTTACGCTACTTAAGAAGCGCTTTATATAATCTTAGAGATAGATTAGACTACCTAGTCTAAGCTAGGTAACTTAATATATTTAATATAAACTAAAAGAATAGTATCTACTAATAAAGCGCTAGCTTATAGTAAGTTACTAAAAGTAAGTTAAGGTTTACTACTATACGCACGTAGAGAGCTAACTAATACTAGAAGCGTAAACTATATATTCTCTTTACTTAAGATTTTAGAGGTAAAGTAGATAGTTATAACTATATATCTAATAATATAGATATCTATACACTACTATATATATTCTATTAATAATATAGAGATAGAGAAGAATATAAAGAAAAATATAAACTACTTAGAAGCTTAAGGTATATTATTACTATAGTTCTATATCTATTAACCTAGGTCTATTTAAGAGAATAGAGAGTTATAATAAGTTAGTAAGATAGAAAAAATTTAAAGATAAACTTATATTTATTATAATATATAATAATAAATATATAGTAAGTAAATTAGAGGTATATAATTACTAGATTAAAACTATTTCTAGTTATATACTTATAGACTAGAATATTCTCTTCTAATCTAGCTTTGTATATAAGCTCTTCGCTAGCAGTAGTATATTTTAGATAGTACTCTATCTTACTCTAAATAATATATTTAGTACCTATCTCTTTTTACTAAGTCTAATAGCCTTCTCTATAACCTAACTCTTATTAGAAGACTAAAAGAAAATATAGCAACTCTTGCTAGATAATATTATCTTTATTACTAACTTTATCTTATCTTCTAGCTTATATATAGGTTTGTAGAAGATATATTTATAAAAGATTAATAAGTCTACATTAAGAGAGATAATAGCTAGTATAGTAGTTATAATTATAAGTAGATAAGCTATAGTGCTCTAACTAGAACTATTAAGACTAATAACTAGATTATTCTTAATAGCTTAGTTAAAGAGAAACGTAGTCTTCTCTTTACTATAGTGCGTAGGCAGCTATTTTACTAAATAGCTACTTAACTCTTAAGCCTTCTATAGAATATTAGTAATAATAGCTACTAAAAACTCTTCTTTTATAACTACTAATGTAGCTATATAATATATATTATAAGCTAATATTCTATCTTAGTAAGTAGCTAAGTAGAGTATTACGTATTAGAGCTATACTATCTACGCTAACTCTTTAAGAAGCTAGAAGAACTAAGAATATATTCTTTATCTAGAATAGAACTTATATATTTATATATTATCTAAGCTTATATTAATATTATAGCTAATAATATCTATAGATAAAGTAGTGTTAGAGTTATCTACTATGCACTAACTATTAAAAGTAGTTATATTAATATATAGTACTATCTCTAGAAAGGTTATTATTACTTATACTAAGTAGAGAACGCGCTTAATTACACCTTACTTATTCTATATCTAAGACTATACTAAATTATAAATATAGTTATTAAGCTAATTTATAGCTAGAGTAGATATATTAATATTCTTAGTTAGATATATAATACGCTTATTATAGAACTCTAAATTTAAGAAAGATAAAAAGTAATTCTTAATATTAGTCTATAAGTTAATTAACTTAGCGTATCTATTATTAATTAAAAGTATATACGCTAACTCTTAGAATAAACCTAACTTCTCTATTATAAAGATAACTATGTTCTTACTATTCTTATTAGTTAGATATAGCCTTAATAGAGTATTAATAACTTTTACTAATACTAGTCTAAGAAATCTACTATAATATTTCTATTAGATATATAACTAAAAGTAATATTATTAGTACTAAGTAACTAGAAAGTATAGAGTAAACTTACTAACGTTCTTCTAGTCTTTATAGTTAATAAATAGTACTTATATAAGTTTCTTTATCTAAGTAGCGTCTAGATTATTTAGTTATAGCTTAGAAATATTAATAATATACTATATAGTAACTTTCTTCTTAAACTCTTTTTTTATAACTAGTTTACTAGTAGTCTTATTAATAACTAAAAGTTCTATATTAAGATTATATATAGCTAGAAGATCTATAAGCGTAGTAAATATTATAAGTTAGTAGTTCTATATAAGTAGAGCTTAATTCTTATAGCTCTAGAGTTTATATCTATTCTTTATAATAAGTATACTATAAGCTAGCCTAGAGTAACGCTTCTCTATAGAATCTAGAATAGTAATATATATATATTCTAAGGTAAACTAAGTAAAGATAATAGGTAAGACGTCTAGGTAAGTATATATATTATTATAACTAGTGTATAAAATAAGTATTAAGTCTAGAATAGGCGTATAAATATAGTCTAGTAGACCTAGCTTATATAAGTAGTAGATTAAAATACTCTTATTAAAGTTGTACCTAGTACTTAATAGATTATTCTTCTTGTAGTACACGCCTCTTTTAGGTTCTAGCTACTTAGAAGAGATACTTATAGCTATATAATTTATAATATAATATTACTAGATTAGTAATAGTATAATATAAGTCTTCTGCGTTTTATCTATTAATTTAAGTAAACTAACTATAATATTCTATAGCATAGTAGCCTCTTAAGCTAATACTATAGTATTCTAGATACTAATATTATCTATAACTCTAGTAACTAGAATACTTATATCTAAGCTCTTAATGTCTTCTAGATAGATAAGAAAGTAGCCTTCTACTAGAATCTAGTTATTATCTAATAGAGGTAGTGTAATAGCGTCTTTAATAGATTTTAAAGGTATTATTTACGTAAAGAACTAGTATATATTCTAAGTTAAATTATTTAGTATATTAGCTAGAGCGCTAGCTTTTAGTATATAAATAGAGTAAAGTAGTTAGATAACTTTTATATATGCTTAAAGAACTTACGTAAGCTATTTAAGCTTAACTAGAAGCTAGCGTAGTATAATTTTTAACGTAAGGCTTATTATATTAAACTAGTACTTATTAACTAGCGCTATAAGAAGAGCACTACTATTATAAAGCCTTACCTACTAAAACTAGCCTAGATATAGTATTATAATATCTTCTTTTTAGAGCTTATAGAAGACTAGAGATATCTATAGCTAGTTATAAATAGATCTAGAGCTATTAGAGTATAAGAAGGTAGTAAGGCTATAGATTAGCTTAGTAAAATATAGCTTTAGAGTAATACTCTATCTATTCTATATAGTATCTTAGCTAATAATTAGTAATATATTATTAATACTAGCTCTATTCTTAATACTATATATAATAAGTTACTCTAGAGGTAGTAGAGCGTTTATAGATATAGTAGGTAGATAACTTAGGTCTTAAAGCGCGTAGAGAGCAATATAGATATAGAGGCTAGTATTAGAGTTAGTTAACTTTGTTAGGTATCTATACTATAGTAAGAAGATACTACCTAACTCTAACTTGCGTGTAATAAAGTTTAGAGATATATAATTAGAGCTTATAACTATATAAAGTTCTAGAGTTACACTATCTACTAGCGCTATTTACTAGCGCACTATAGTATTATATCTACGCGTCTAGATAGTATTAGAAGAATATAATATTTCTGCATTAGCATATAGGTAATATATTCTAGTAGCTTACTTATTTTTATATTCTACTTATATATATTAAAACCTTTCTCTATAGCTAATACTATATTAAATATTAAAGTTAATATAGCTACTCTTATAATATATTCTAGTAAATATCTACGTCTACTTAATCTTTCTTAAGTCTTCTCTTACTAGTATCTTAGTCTATAAATAAACTATTTTTTTATTATATATTTATCTTTACTAATACCTCTATCTATTTCTCTATATTACCTTATAACTACTATAAATACTATATACTTTTAAACACTATCTATATACTCTTTTATTAACTTACACTTACTACTACTTTATACTTATAGATAAACGTTATATTCTATAAGCACTATATAAGCTATAAATCTAATAAATAATAATTATATTAATATATATTACATTATAGGCGCTACAGCATCTTGTTATTATACTATATAATTATCTAATTACTTCTAAGTAGTATAAGGCCTTACGTGCTATATACTTACGTATATAGTTATAAAGGTTAAAAGCTTTTACTATTAGTAATTAGTAATAGAGAAACTCTAAGTAACGCACGTTCTATCTATAGCGTCTTACTAGTCTCTAATTAAGATACCTATAAACGTAACTACACTACTAATAATATCTATAATAATCTTAATATAACGCTACGCTAGACCTAAAGCTATAGTAGTATTACTTTCTATTTATTATAGTAGACTTAGTAAATACAAAAGCGCTCTACGTTACTACTAATATTACTATAAGTATTACTAGTAATAACTTTATTAAGTAACTAGCACGTATTCTAGTTTAGCTAGACTTAGTAATATCTTGCTTTTTATAGATTAGCAAGAGATAGACTAAGCTAGATAATATACTAAGTATAGCCTAAGTTACTAGAGATAGTATAAAGGTTATACTAAATAAGTTATAAGAACTTAGACTTATTACTAACAAAGATAATTAGATTAAGTAAGATATTAATAACGTAGTACTCTAGCTATAGAGACTAGGCTTCTAGAAAGTAATAATAAAAGATTTAGCTATATAATCTATTCTACGCTATAATATTAACTTAGTTATAGTAAAGCGTATTTAGACTATATAGAAAGCGTCTAGCGCTTTACTAGACTATAAAACTATAGAAAAAGTAGTTAAGTAATATATTTACTAATACTACTAAGATATACTTAAGAGATTAACTTAATTATCTTACCTACTAATAAAAGTAGATAAGTAATCTAGTAGTAAGAAGCAATAGCGTAAGAAAGTAACCTATAGTACTAATACTCTTAATAGTTAATTATACTTAAAGAAGCTAAAAATAAATAAGACGCTAACTATTATACCTAAGATTATAGTAATTACTCTATATATATAAAGTAATATATCTTCTAATTTAGCTTTATTAACTATATCTAACCTAGGCGTCTACTTAGCTCTATCTAGTAAGCTTAATATATATCTCTAACTATCTTTATCTATCTATTCTACTATACTAATTAGTATAGTAATATCTACTATACCTAATATATATATTTAGCTAGCTCTGTCTACTAAGCGTTATCTATTCTCTTAGTATATTATATAACTAGCTCTAGTTAAAATGCTAAACTACTCTAAGTTTATAAACTATAAAAACAAAATTAAGATAAATATAATTAGTCTTATAGTAAGTAGAAACACTTTATAGAATAGTAATAGTCTTTCTCTAAGTATATACTTTTCTACTATAGCTCTACTATATACAATTTTGCTATTAGATAGTAATATTTAATTAGCTAATATTATAGACTAGTTAGTTAATCTAGACGTTAGTTAGAATCTAAAAATATATTTTCTTATCTTATTATTACTATATAGAGAAATTATTAACACGCTATATAATAATATTAATTACGTATTAATAGGTCTAACCTAGGTATTTATAAGAAATAATATAATATTTAAGATAAAGTTAGTTTTAAGAGTAGATATAATTAAAGCTTTAGATTCTATTAAGGCTCTAGTAGAAGATACTACTAATGCTTCTAAACCTATAGACTAAGCTCTACCTACCTAGGCTATCTTTTCTAATATCTTTAATAACTATAAGTTTAATAATAAACCTACTAGCTTTCTAAACTAAATATTTAATAGTAATAATAAAGATAAAGTTCTACTTCTACTTTCTCTAACTTCTATAGAGAATATAAAAACTACCTATACCTATTTTACTAAAGAAAAATATAATTAAGCGTAAGTAGTATTTAGTCTCTCTCTAGTTAGGTAGTTTAAGTCTAAGTTAGTCTAGATATAATAGATCTAGTAGACACTATAGTGCTACTAGCTTATATAAATAGTGTAGAGTATAGAGAAGTTTAAGAACTTATCTATGTATTAGCTTATAGATAAATAAGAGCTTAGTAAGACTAAAGAGAGAGTAGCTATTATCTAGATGCATAACGTTATATACTTAATAGATAAGTCTATTAATAACTAGCGTAGAGACCTAACGCGTAAAGCCTCTAGCTATTACTTAATTAACGCGCTATCTAGTATAAAGTATTCTTTATAAGACTACTAGCTAATTATATATAAGTACTAGCTAGAATCTCTAACTAGTAGGTAGAAGGCTACTAATAGACTCTTGCTTATTATCTATATAGTTAAGTCTACTATTAGAGATTAGATAAAAGAGCTAAGTATATTTTGTTCTAAGACTACCTCTTTTATACTTCTTTTAATTATTTACTATAGATTAGAAAAGAGTTCTAGAGGTAAAACTACTATACTTAATAATAATAGCTAACGCGCTAGAAGTTTATATAATAGTACTATAGAAGTTACTAATTTAGTATATAACTAAGATAGCTACTACATAAAGATAATCTATAATTATATTCTAATCTCTAGAAAGAATAGACTTATTAACTATGTTCTCTAACTACTAGATAGTATAAATAAGAATAGAAAAGTAACTAATTAGCTACTATATTTCTAGATTATCTTAGTTAATAAGACTTACTAGGCTAGTAGAGTTTTATTAATCTTTATAAAAATATTACTACTCTTAGTATTACTAGCTAAATCTCTTAACTTAGATAACTTTAATAATAATAGCTAAGTTACACTAGAGAATTAGCTAACTAAGTTTATCTTTATAAGTAGTATAATATACTCTAAAGTTAAGTACTTTATACCTTATTATACTATTATCTAAAAGCTAGTTACTACTATCTAAGATATATAAGTAGCTAAGAATAATATATTTAAATTAGACTAGACGCGTATAAAGTATAATAGAATTAAGAAATATAATATTACTATAGTAAAACTAATCTACACTATACTAGCTAAGAGCTTAGATTAATAAGCTAAGGTAGAGATAGACTCTAATATTAGTAAGATTCTAGTAGATATTATAATACGTAGAAAGTAAAATATCTAAATCTCTAAGTAATAACTTTTTAATATACCTCTAGTTCTACTACTTATAATATATAATATTATTAAAAGAGTTATATATCTATCTAACCTTCTTAAGAAATATAATAAGTAACTTATTAGCCTATTCTAAAGTATAGTTAAGAGAAATAGAAATAAATCTACTAAGATTATAATAGTTAAATATAAGCTTATTAAGCAAAGTTATACTATTTAGATAATAGCTAGTCTTTTATTATTATATAAAATAATATCTAAGTTTAAGAGTTAAAGTAGAAGTCTAACTTAGTGTTAAAGTTAGAGAGTAGTTGTAATTGCTTAATTGTAGATATATAATTACTTAGCTCTTAGGTATATAGCTAGAGATTTTATTCTAACTTTCTTTTGTAGTAGATTAATTATAATATACTTAATTATTTCTAATTATTAATTATCTCTAGCTCTAATAGTTATAAGCCTAGCTACTTAATTATAAAACTAATTTCTACTACGCATTAAAGCTTACTAGAAGATAGATTAGTTAATCTTATTTCTACTCTACTCTCTCTAAATATTCTGCGATTAGAACTTCTCTTGCGTAATTACTTACTTACTATCTATCTCTCTACATCTCTGTATTAATTCTACGCTCTAACTCTATAGATATAAGTAATTATAATATAGCTATTATAGCTATAGGTGTACTTCTTAAGAAGTAATCTAACTAGAATATCTAGTTTACGCTTCTTAAGTAATACTATAATAAGAAGAGTATCTAGAAAGAGATTAATTCTAATCTTCTAGATATTAAATATATAGATACTTAAGAGCCTAAGTTCTCTAACTTTCTAGTTCTAGAGCTTATAGCTCTAGCTTCTCTCTTTATAAAGCTAACTAAGAATTAAAAGAATAAGTATAATAAAGCTACTTATAAGTATAATACTCTCTTATAAGATTATAATTATAAGACTAAGAATAGTACTATACTTATAGCCTACTAGAACTATAAGTCTAAGTAGTAGTTAAGAAAGAGTAAGAAGATTAATAATATTAAGACCTAGATTATACGCACTATTACGCTAGATTACTTATTACTTATAACTATAAGTAATAATAAAAGAATAGTCTAGTCTCTTGTAAAGACTCTTAAGACTATACTTACTTTTACTAATTAGACTACGTAATATATAGTTTGCGCAAAGTATTACACTTATCTTAAGAAGATCTAGAAAGAAACTACTAAGAAGTAGTTTAATAACTAGTTAATACTTTACTAGAAGGTAAAGATTTTTAAGCTCTTAGAGGTTAAAGAACCTTTTATAATTACTAACTTTCTTACTATAATTAAGAAGTTTAATTCTAAGTAGGTCTACTAGTAGTAATATAATTAATTATTTACTATAGCTCTTAGAAAGAACACATTAAGCTTTAGTAATCTTAGTAAAGTATTTAGCGTTGTTCTCTAGAAGATATTAATTACTACTAGAAAGAGAAAAGCTAATATAATCTTTAACACTATTATAAGTTAATCTTCTACTTCTACTAAGTTAAGTAAGAAGTAGTTAAGCTTACTACCTAAGCTTTGCCTCTATAAACTTAACGTAAAGCATAAGTAGAAGCTTATCTTATATTACTAATTATAGACTATAATTACTAGATCTAGGCTACTAGGTATTCTACTAATAGAACTCTTAGCTTAAGATAAGTAAAAAATCTAGAAGCGCTATTACAAAGAGAAGTAGAGTAGCTTACGCAAGAAGGTTAAGTAATCTAGCTAGAAGATAAGCGCTTTAGCTTCTAAGTATCTAGGTAATATAGTCTTAATAATTATTTACTCTAAGAAGCTAATTACTAAGTTTAGACCTTCTATCTTTAGTATAGGCTTTAAGCCTTACACGCTCTTATCTAGTACAATTCTTAATAGTAGAGCTATAGTCTACTTAGTTAATAATAAAGCTTTAATTAAGTCTAATTTCTTTATTAAGACTAATAGAGAAATAGTTAAAGTAGGTAGCTAGATTCTTCTAGTAATTAGTATTAGTAATTACGTACTTTATCTTGTTCTTAGCACCTTTAAAGAACCTAGAAAGACTAATCTTATACTTACTAGCGTTAAGATTATCTTTAGTTTCTATACTAATATTATCTTAGAGAAGCTTCTTAGAAATAGTAGTATATAGTATATAAGCTATAATTGCATAATTAGAATAGGTACGCTAGAGATATTTATTATTCTTATAACTCTTAAGTGTAGATTTAACTTCTTATTTATTAAATATAACTTTTTTATCTATTCTTCTAATTCTATAGTTGTAAATACTATTACCTACTTATAAGTTCTATAATTACGTACTAGTAACGCTAATCTTTAGTACTAAAGATCTAGCTACCTAAAAAAGTAAGCTCTTAAGGCTTTTATAAAAGCTACCTAGAATATAGAGATTATAGACATACGCTATAGTAAATATAATAATTATACTACTACTTATATATCTTAAAGAATCTCTTATTATTCTTATAAGCTATTACTACGTCTCTTCTTTAGAGTATTATAGAACCTATTTAACTTCTCTATAAGCTACGTACTTAATAAATAGGCTCTAATTATTAAGAAGAATTATTTAGGTAAGCTATATAATTATAACTTAAAGAATAAGACGCTAGACTCTATAATAGAAGTTATTATAAGCTTTATAGCTATAGTTAAGCGCCGCTATTAGTAGAAGATTATAGAAATCTATTAAGATAATAATACTATAATATTACCTTAGAGAGAGTACTTAAGATATAAGAAATAGGCTAAAGAGAAGAGAATTATAATTATAACGCCTCTACTATATATCTATAAGCCTAATAGCTTAGTAGAGAGAGCTAGCTAAAAGCTTATTACTAAGTTAATTAAAATGCGTATAAGCGCTAATCTTCTAGCTAGACTCTAGCTAGTAATTATAAACGCAGTAGCCTAACTTTATAGAATAAGTTTATTATAGCTTTATAGCTATTAATTTCTAGATTAGATATTATATAAATAGTTTAGAAAATACTTCTAATATTATTAGCTACCTAAGATTAGGCACTAGGCTACTAATCTTTACCTAGATTAGAGTAGAATCTATACTTATAGCTGTTAAGCGTATCTACTTAATAGTAATTACGTAGCTAGAAAGTACTATTAAAACTTTAAAGTTAAGCCTTATAGCTATATAGAATATCTTATTAGCTATTAAGCTTCTAATATATATTATATATAGGTACTAGTAATTAATTAGGTAATTATAACTTATAACGTTACCTTTAATAAGTAGAAGTTCTATTAAGGTAAGCGTAAAGAGAAGCTAACTAGAGATTAAGTAATTAAGTAGGTTAAAATACTTAATAATAGTAAGCTAGATAATTCTATAGAGAAGTTTAATATTCTTTCTATTAATTAAATAGTAAGTATAGTAGAGCTATTAACTACTAAGTAAGATCTTAAAAGTAATATAGACTATAATTAAAGTAATAAGATTAGCCTACCTATTAAGTATAATTAAGGCTCTATTAATTTAATAGAGATAGAGTATAAGACTAGTGTTCTATTAGAAATTTCTAATAATTAGTAGCCTCTTACTAGGCTTACTACTCTAGAACCTACGCCTAAGTGTAAAATTTTAGAGATAGGTAATTAAAGTAATTATAGAGTTTCTAATAGTTAAAGAGTAGTGTATATACCTAAGAGAGCTAACCTATTAAAGCCTAGAGGTAAAGAGCTTTCTATATATAGATTAGAAGATCTAACTCTATCTATTAAGTCTATTATAATAGACTTTAGTTCTATAGAAATAGATAAGAGACTAGCTTAACTAGAGTAAGCGCTAAAGAGACTAAAAGATAGACTATCTAAATTAGTAGCCTTCTCTTAATAATTAATATAGTTATAAAATTAGCTAATAGCTAAATTCTCTAGAACGCGCTATAGTAGAAGAGTTATAGATAAAGAGCCTAAGTGCTCTCTTTCTATAAATGTCTATTAACTATTAAGACGTCTAAAAAGTAAAAGTAAATAGCCTACTTAGCCTAGTAATTAACTAGAAGGTAATAGCGTAGGTAGCGTAAATGTAGTAATTATAGGCTTAGTTAATAAGTAAGCCTAGATTAACTTTTATAAGACCTACCTTCTTAGTCTTTAAGAAGACTAGAATAATTAAGCTAGCTATAAGACTATAAACTCTATTATTATAGCTACTACGCTTAGTAAGTATAAGCTAAAGACTACTTACTAATACTATAATAATCTTTAAGAGCTGCCTAGATTATAGAAATAACTAATCTAGTACTTAATGCGTACGCTCTTTAAAGATACCTCTAAGAAAGAGATTAATTAGCTAAGTAAAAAGAGAATCTAGATAGAAATCTATAGGTTAAAAGCCTAAGATTAGCTACTTCTATTAAAATAGGTATAGACTTATAAGTATAATTAGAATAGCTATCTTCTTAAATATAAAGCTTAAATTATAGTTTATAGTAATCTTTAGAAGAAGAACTTAATTAATATAACTTATATAGTAATACTTACTATAAAGTTCTTCTACGCTGTAATAGTAATTACTACCTAGAGTAATCTAGAGATTAAATAGTTTAATATTGTAGAAGCGTTTCTTAACGTAAAGATTATAGTAGAGAACCTAGTAATTTATAAGATACTAGATAGCTTTAGAAAGCTAGAATTATATATATAGCTTAACTACGCGCTTTATAGATTATAAGACTCTCTACTATTATAGTATAAGAAGTTTTTAGAAACACTAAGAGCTATTAGTATAATAGCTTCTTAAGAAGAGCTCTACTTCTTCTTTAATTAAGAATATAAAATTCTTATTCTCTTCTATGTTAATAATATTCTATTACTCTATTATAAGAATATAAAGTAATAAGTAATAGCTATATAGGCTAAGATCTCTAGTAAGTATAAAATCTAAGATTAGAGAGATATAGAATAGTTTCTTAGTATTTATATAATTAAAGACTAATATCTAAAGATAATTATACTTATTTATAATACGTATATAGATAAAATACTTAAGAAGTTTAAGCTTAGAGATAAATCTTTTTCTCTAACGCTTTTACTGTTAGAAGAGCTAATTAAGAATACTAGAGAAGTAACTAAGCCTAAGATTAAGAGATACTAGAAAATAGTTAGCTTTATACTTTATATAGTAATTATACTCTAACTAGATATAGTGTATACTATCTTAAAGCTTTTATACTTTCTTATAAACCTAAGTAATAAGTATAAGAAGGCTATAGAGTAAGTAATTATATATCTCTACTATACTTACTTTAATATAATCTAGTATAGTAACTATAATAAGCCTAATTTAATAATTACTAGAAACGTATTTTTTACTAATAACTTAGAGACCTACTAATTATCTTATAGATATATTACTATATTATATAAAGGCGTAATCTTCTAGAAAGCTATAAGATAGAGTATAGTTACTACTTTTACTATAAAAGTAGAGCTAATTACTCTTAAGTATACTACTAAGAAAGCTATAGCGCTTAAGTACTTTCTTAAGAAGCTAGCGCTTAATCTTAAAGAACTCTAGACTATCTAGTATAATAATTAGTAGATAATTAGGCTAGTTATTAGAAAGAATAAGTGTATTAACACTTAGCTTAGGTATATTAATATCTAGAATATATAGCTATAGTAGAAATATGCTAAAGAATTATTTAAGGTTAAGTATTTAGAAACTATAATTATGCTTATAGATAGATTAACTAAATTACTTACCTAATAATAGTTTAAGAAGTTTAAATAGCTACTTAACTTATAAGATTTATAATATTTAATTCTTAAGAAGTAGATAAAGTAGAGAAATCTTTATTTAGGCTACTACTATAAAGATTAATTATACTTAAGCTAGATCTTAGTTACTCTAACTAGCGCCTAGTTATAAAGAAGTAATTACTAATAATTAACGTAAGTACAAAGTAGATAAATTACTAAACTTTTCTACTAGACTAACTTATATAGCTACTAACTTACTAACTACTATAGCGCTAATCTTTCTAATTATAACTCTTATAGTTATTCTTATTAAAGGCTAGCTTACTATTTTAGCTATTCTTAAAGTTCTTAACCTAAGCTTATAAATAAGTAGTTTTAGTAGCTTAAGTTCTTATACAAATCTTAAGCTATATCTAATTATACTTAGCACGTAGTAGAGCCTCTACGTACTTAGTCTTAGCTAGCTAATACTAAGTATAGTAATAGAACTTATTACTTATAATACTAGATATAAAGCTATTAGACCTATAACTACGTAGCTAAGAATTATAATACTAAGAATAATTATTACGTAGCTAAGACTAATAATTACACTACTAAGACTAGTAGTTACGCTACTAAAACTAATAATAACTATACTAATTCTACTACTAATTCTATAGTAGCTAATTTCTAAATTAAGAAGCCTATAGCTAGAAAGTTAGTAGTAGTAGCTACTAGAATAAGCTTTAATAATAATAGTCTAAGTATTATAGTATTAGATTAAAGGCTATAAGTAGATAACTCTAAGCAGAAATTATAGATAGAGGCATCTAACTACTATCTATATTAATTCTTCTTATTCTCTTACTTAGTATTATAAACTTACTATAAGTACTATATTAATTAAAGTCTTAAGAAGTTGTAAGTAGAGCACCTTTTAAGCTCTTCTTATCTAAGAACTTAGAAGTTCTATCTAATAATTTAGCTAGAGTTTTAGAACTACTCTTAGCTTCTTTCTTCTACTTCTTATAAGCGTAGAGATCTTAGTAGAGCTACTTATAATACTTAATAGCGTTCTTAGAGCTTTAGCGCTATTATTAAGTTAGTAAAAGATTAAAAGAACTAAAAAGAAAAGAATTATAAACTTACTTTAGAACTATAGTAATTTACTAAGCTTATAAAGTAATTATATAAATCTTAATTAGTAGTATAATAGTTATAAAAGTTGTAGAATAAATAATACGTAACTTAATAGAGTTACTTAAAATAATTAGCCTTCTAAATATTATTAAGAAGCTACTAATAAATATAATACTTATACTTAGAAACTTAAGAAGTATTATAGTTAGGTAATACCTTAACTTACTTATACTAATAACTAGTATATATTAGGTATAGATAATCTAGAAGAGTCTTAGATATAAAAGCCTTACTCTTAGACTTCTTATAAGAGTAACTATAACTATAACTATTACTTAGAGACGCTTACTTCTCTTAATCTTAAGCGCCTTAGTTCTTAATATAGTTAGATTACTAAAGGCCTAAATTCTAAGTCTAGAAAGTATTATTAGTAATAAAGATACTACTCTTAGAAATAGGCTTAATAGTCTCTTAGACATTTTAGTTATTAAAGTTATTAAACTAAAAGGCCTTATAATCTAAGTAGGTACGCTTAGTGTATAACTCTAATTACTTATAATTCTTATAGAGATTATTATTACTAAAGCTACTAGTTACCTTAAAACTTTAATCTAGCTAACTATTAGAATTTATAAAGCTCTAAGATAGTTAAGTATTAGAAGTCTAATTACTTTAAGTAAAGCTACTAGAGAATAAGCTATTAGCTACTATTATTCTAGAAGAGAAAGGTAAAATTTAAGTAGTAGTATCTTTAAGTTAAGCGTAGTAAAGAGATTAAGCGCTTAACTATAAAGCACTATTAAGTAAAGCGCTATTACGCTAAGCGCTATTACGCTAAGTACTAGCTTACGTATTATAATTACTACTACTAGAGGTATTATAATTAAAGCGTAGAACGCTGTTATAGTAAAAGCTAGAGCGCTAGCGCTTATAGCTAGAGTTAGAGTTAGAAGTTAGATTATTAGACTAAATTATAATAGTTAGCTATTAATTTAGGTATAAAAGTAAGAACTTACTATAGTAATAGAGAGAATAAAAGAGTAAGTAAAGTAGTATATTAAGTAGAGTAGAAGATTAAGCGTAGAGCTTAAGAGCGCTAAGACTTAAGAGCTAAGAATCTTAAGTAGAAGAGTTAATTAGATAGGCAGCTTATTAGCTAGTTAGCTTAAGCGTCTTAATAATATAGAAGTAGATAATTATAGTAGAGAAAAGAAGAATTAGAGAACTTATTATTATAAAGTCTCTAATTCTAGCCTAAGCGCGTACCTATATAGGTAGCTAGCTTAGCTTATTAAGCTCTTAATTACGCTATAAACCTTACTTAAAAAAGATTAGAAGCCTAGATCTTAATATTAGAATTATTTCTTACTAGATAAATACCTAGATTTCTATAGCTATTAGCTATATTCTAGGCTATTATAAAGTAATTTCTAAACTAATAGAGTTAATTTCTAGGCTGTTAAGCCTTATTTAAATAAGTAAGAGCTTACTACTATTAGTATTAAGTATAATTAAACGCTTAGTTAGACTACAACCTACTACTACGCTCTAGATTCTTAAGTCTAAACTCTACTAAAGTATACTAATTATAGTAAATTTAATAGAATTAATTTTAGTAGAGTAGATTAATACTTTTACTACTTTAGAGAGTATGTTAAAGTTAGAGAGTAGTTATAATTACTTAATTATAGATACGTAATTGCTTAGCTCTTAGGTATATAGCTAGAGATTTTATTTTAACTTTCTTTTATAGTAGATTAATTACAATATACTTAATTATCTCTAATTATTAATTATCTCTAGCTCTAACACTTAGGTAAATATAAATAGTATAATAGACTATTAAGTATACTTTACTACTTCTCTAGCCTAGAATACTCTTTATAAAAAAGTTTATAATAGCTATAACTAAAACTCTAAAATAGCTACTCTTTATATAATAATTAACTTAGTACTTACTACTAATATAGCGCGTAAGTAAGAAATTTACGTAAGCTAATAAAAGAATCTTTAGTTATTTCTAGACGTAGTAGTAAATTACTTAGAGAAGAGTATTATTACTATATAAAATACCTTTACTATACTTACTACTTATAATATTCTCTAAAAAGTATATTCTAATATAAAGATTATAATATATTACTTTCTCTTATTAGATAAAGAGAAAGTTAGAATTATTAAGAAGTTTATAGACTAGTAAGATTAAAATAGTAACTTTAAGTAAGTAATCTACTTTTATATTTTTATAGTAGTCTAATTTCTAATATTAATAGAACTTAATCTATAATATATAAATATAATTATTAGCTTTAAGCTCTATAGTAGTTCTTTAGAAAAAGCGTAAATACGCTATAAAGTATTATATATAGAATAACTACTAGAGTGCTACTTATACTAGCTATATATAGAAGAGTTAAAGTTTAAAAAGGTTATTATAAACTATAGAACACGTAGAGAAATATTAAAGAAGGCTGCTAGACTTATAGGTATAGATATAGATAAGAAGTAAATTACTGTTTTATATTAGCGTATTATACCTACTACTATTATATTCTATGCAATAATAGTATACTTAAGTTAGCGTTATAATGTTAATAAATTAACTAGAGGTTGTCTAAGTATATTTATTTTAACAGTTAATCGCTGTTGTATGTTTTTTGCATATGCTCAAGCCTCTACCTTTTCCGGATCAACCTATTGTGCGCGAGTCTGAAGGAGGTAAAGTATGCGCGATAAAGCTCGAAATAGTACTTTCTGCAAGAGTTGCCCTATGCGTACATCCGGCTCCCCTCAAAGGAGATAGATATCCTAAGGTTCACAATGAAGCACGTACGTATATGCGTACGAAGCCGTGTAACAGCGCAGACCACGTTGCTATGCGGCGTTACTTCTTTTCGCAATTCTGATTACTTCGACATTGCCGTGGGACGCTACGGGTATGTATGTACGAAGAGATGTACATAGTACGCCTACATGGCGACCATGCATGCACGCATGTCCGCCCCGCCTCGCCATGCACATTTAGTATTGTTTACCGCTGTCGATCGGGTAAGCGACTGTATACCGTTCCATGGAACGCCATCGCTCTGACCTACCGAGACTGCCGACATACGTGCCCTAGGGTCTAGCTGCGTGGTCCGTTTGTGGGGCAAGTACAGACTAGAGAGCTGCGTTGCGTATGCAGGTGCATTGACGATCGTGGCTAGTGTTCCGGATTTTGAGTAGGTGAACGGTAGACCGATAGACCGAGGGTACGCTACGCTTGCTGCATAGAGAGGGGAAGTATATTTCCTTATTGCGGGAGGAGGGGCATTGTTGGGACGAATGGGCTTTCGTTGGGAGGGGGTTACTACTGCGTCTATTCCAGCCCGTTCTGAGGGAGGGGGTTAGGAGAAGAGGGGATGGGAAAAGCAAAGGTCACGGAAAATTATCTCGACGCGAAGTACTAGTGTGTATGGGCAGTCCACGTATCGTGATTTGGTGTACGAGTACTGTTATTGGAGGCAGACTGGTCAGAAATATACGAATGAACATCAAATTGACGGAAGCGCATGTTTGTAACCGGTACCAAGTTAAGCAGCTCATGAACTGGGATGGAAGTAGGCAGGCTCATTGTTTAGAATCAAGTAACATGTTTAATTTGCTGAGCAAGAAATACTATGGAATCCGCTGCGTTCAGGCATGTTCTCATTCTCGTCGATATCATAATTATGCCATGTAAAGATGACCATCTCTGTTCGAGTCCAGTAGCCGCCTCAATAGATCATTACGCTTGCATCGCTCAAAGAAACAGGAACCCAGAACACCGTAGTAGAGACAGTGACAGGGGCAATATGTACGTCTGTGTGGCCTTGCAACGCCTCGCCCAATAAGAAGATATGTCGAATTAGACGTTAAGAGTAGGAGGGCCAGCCGTTGCTATCGTGGGTATCGTTGGTCGTTACATCGTGAGGCGGAGTTATCCAATGGATAATCCAAAGTAGGAGGAGTCGAAGTGATGATCTTGGGCACCGTGATATGGAAGGCCAGGAGGTAAGAGCTAAAAGATGTAGTCGCAAGATGAGGGGTATCGAGAATGGCGAAGAATGAGGTATCCAGATCCAGATGATGAGATCCAGGGGTGGCGTACAAAAGTAAGGTTGAGCCAAAAGCCAGTTATGATGGCGGGGTGGTAATCGATTTAGAATCGAGTAGTAGAACTACGAGCCAAGCTTGGTCTCGCAGACTTCTTCTGGGGCGATCCGTTGGGGGCGACGGCCAAGGTCCTAGCTCCAATCTTCTCAAAGCCTTGAAGCAGGTCAATACCTGGTTCAGACTCGTCACTGTGCAACAGATGGAAGATGTCCTCGTCATCCTGCTGTGGCTGTTGCGGCTTTGAGGGAACGTGGAAGGATTGAGGAGGCGTAAGACCGGTGTGTGCGTTCTCTTTCTTCGGCTGGGGAAGAGCAAAGTCGGACAGAGGGGTAGATGCATTAGACTTCAGCACGGGAGCCTTGATGGGCGACATCTTTTTGGCAGGCGAGAGGTCTGGGATGTTGAGGAAAGACGATGACATCTTCCAGTTGGGAGTAGGTGAGTTGGTCATGTTCCCCTTGGCGCCAGTAATGTCGGCGAGAACACCGCTGGTGGTGACGGCACGTTCGAGGCGGGGGCGCTTGGCTGAACGCTTGAGGGGGCTCTCGTTGTAGCCAAAGTCGCCAAAGATGTCAAAGGTACTCTCGAAACCATGTCCGACGAGGTTGACGTTTTCTTCGTTGGGGATAGATACAGCTGGGCTCCAAGCTTTGTTGTCAAGGAAGGAAGTGTCAACCCACATAGCAAGGCTCTTGTCTGGTGAGCCGCCTACTAGTTCTCGCATCTTGTTACGATGGTTGCGTAGATTGGTGTTGGGCGATGCAGAAGCGGGTGGAAGAGCAGGCCGCTTGAAGACAATAGCAGGGGTAAGAGGATCGAGAACCTTGGTACCCTGGCGGACCGGCGACGAGATGGCAGACTGCTTGTGAGACCTAGGCTTGGTAGGAGAATCGTAAGAGGAGCCACGTATCCGGGCAATCTCTTCTTCAGCACGTCCACGCTTAAGGTTGGGACGATCGAGATCCGCCTCGGAAGTGAGTAAAGGTCCCATTGGGTTACCCTTGGTTGCAGACGATTCGATGGACGAGTAGTAACCGCTGTCACCGAGACCGTTGAACTTGCGCCGGCGTCCGCCCGAACGGCTGTTGGGTGCGAAGTGTGGAGCGCGTGGCGGTGTGTCCTCACGCACTGAACGAGATCGAGAGACAGGTGGAGGAGGTGATGAGTGGATGTCAGCTGGCGGAGGCGAAGATGGCATCTGACGGGGCGGTGGCATGCTAATAGGATCATGGCCGTCATGCGCAGCAGGGTCAGAGCAAGGGATGGTAGCTTCGGAAGAGGGTAGCTCGGCCTCTTCCGGAAATTTGCTCGAGTCAAATCCCTTTGTAGAACTCATGGGTGGGAAGCTAGCTGACATGGATGTGGAAGGACGCGGGAGATCACTAGCATATGCCGGAGCAAGGGATTCTGGAGGTGCCGGTCGGCGAACGGGCTTGACCTTGTGGTACTGCTTCTCGAATCCAGCATTAATAACCCAGTAGTGGCCTTTTCCAGGGTCGTCCTTGGGGCGTTCTTGCTTGGAAAACGATTTGCTCAGACTAAGGTTGTGGCGAATGCTATTTTGCCATCCAGTCTCTTGGGAGTTGCGGTAGAAAGCGAATGTGTCGGAAATCCATTTGTAGATCTGCGCGAGGGTCAACCGACGGCTCGGTGATCTTAGAATAGCCATGCCGATGAGCATCGCATAGCTGTAAGAAGGCTTGTTGCCGTCGTCCTCAACGGTGGGCATTTGGTCTGGGTTTGGTAGCGGTCCGTCCACGTCTTCGATCTTGATGTCCTTGACGAACTTCTGCTTCTTGGTGATGTTCATATTGGTGCGGTCGCGTAGCGGGGCGGCGTCCATCAGCGGTCGCTTGTTTCCCAGCTTCATGGGTGGCTCTGCCGCTGACATGGCGGACATGACGGGGCCAGAATAGTAGGCGTTCTCCTTATCCATGTGGGACGGATAGCTGGGCCAGTACTGGAGTTCACCGACCATTGGATCTGAGTCCTGCGAACGCGCAGCTTGGGTCTTCTTGGTGGGCGCGTCGGTGCGAAACCACTGCTCTTGCGGCGGCGGTATCTTGACCGTGTTGAGCCCCTTCTCGGTAAGGGCGCTGGGTGGAGGCGAGCTGGAGACTTGGCGGGTCTTGCGGGGCGATGCTTTGGCGGTGAAGGGTGCGGGAGGGGCGAGGAGGGTGTTTGAGTTGTTGGACACGTCGGTGATGGACGTGAAGGCGTCGAGGTCGCGTGAATCAAAGGCGTTTGCTTGGTGGTGGTCGTGAGGCTGTACAGGGTCCTGAAAAATCTGCATGGAGTGTTGTCGACGCGCTGCAGCCATGGCGAGACTCCGCTACAAGGGCACCAACAGCCTTGTATAGTCTCTCCAGACGCTTTGACGCGTGAAGTCGCGTCTAGAAATCCAAAATGGGTCCGTCGAGGCGATTAAGCACGGTCGGCGGGTGCGGTGTTGACTAAGATTGCGGTGACGAGGGCCAAGTGAGTCGTTGAAGGGGCGGTAAGGTGCAGGCTGTCAATTGTCGGAGGGAGTATGCTGCCTGTCATGTGCGATGCAATTCTACGTGACTTTGTGAGAAAGGAGCGCGTTTAAGGGAGGGTGGGCTGCTATCTAACCTGTGCTGATGGGATGAGGCAGCGGAGCAATTCGCTTAAGGGCGCTAAAAAAGAACCTCTGACGACAGTAATGCCGGATCTGCAGCGGGAGGGCGGTGTGCGTTTTCTTCTGATAGCAAATAATGGAGGAATGCGGCGGGAGAGATTCAAAGACACAAAGTGGGCGATGAAACAAGAAGAGGAGATCTTGGGCCGCTGCTGGAGCGCGGAGAGAAAGCGGGCAGGACAAGAGGGCGATAGGCAGGCTTGGAGGCAGCTGCAGCGCACCTTCCTTGGCTGCCACCGCAAACGCACCTACAACGAAGGAGCAAGGGAGCGTGGCCAATGAGGGGGTCCGAGCACGGGTTCCCTCTGATCGATCGCACGTCATGCCCATCTTGCCCAGGAACAACCTCGCGCCGGCAATTACACTAGCCAGCTGTTTGCAGTGGGCGTGCACGGTAAGGCTGCTGCCATTGACGCCCATCTGAAACCCATTGCTTTTGCCCGCCGTGGGAGCCAGCACCCAACGCCTGTGGCGACGACTGGGAGAGCCACCGACGTGCAAGCGCCAGTGCAACGCGTCGGTGAAACAACTGCCCCGTCGCAGCCAGCTATGCTGCAAGCCGGTGGATAACAGCTATCGTATGCCTAGGGAGTCGCCCCGGAGCGCAATGCACAGCCTATCGAGTGCCAGACGGTGGCACACTCTGATCCGAACACTAGGGGCGCATGAAACTCGACAAACGGCACCCTGGCCTTAGGTGCAGCTCAGCTCAACCACTAAAGCCACACGCCCACATCCCAGGGGCACGCAGTCCACGCTACATCGCTACCCTCGTGGTCCAGAAGGGTCTCTCGAGGCTACCACCGACATCTCATTTCGATCTCAACTCCAGCGCACGGAACTTCTCCTGCATCGCGATCACAAACTCGCAAAGGAGATGAATTGTCATCTGGTCGACCACCTGCGCGAGAACTCATCTTGGAACACTACGTGAAAATCGGGTACCTCGTCGTAGTGCGCTCCGAGTATGCCGTCTTCATGCGCGGAAGCCTTCGCTACCATGCCTGCGTGTCAGCTTACCCCAGTACTGCACCCCACTCAACAGTCATATCGCATATGCCGCATCCGGTCTACCGGCTTGTACACCTCTTGCTCTTTCTTCTGTCCATTGCGATATTCTTTCATCATGCGGCTCAGCTCCTGTTGAAAGGCGCAACGCTCAGGTGCCGGCTAGGCACCCGTCAACAACGTCTGTGGTTCCATTAATAACCTCCTAAGCGAGTCTTTACAGATCACGATGCGGAGCCTCCTCCGTGATTAGCAGCGTGGGGCGGACGGCTCATCATGGTGATCAGCGGGTAGCCGCAACTTCGACCTCAACAGCGTCTGTTCTCTCGTGCGCCTAAACCCGCAAACAGGCTTGTGTAACCAAACCGGGAAGTATGCTTCCAAAGCGGAGGGCACCGGCTGGTTCTTTTCGGTGCTTGCTTCACTCCGTCCGTGAAATCTCCCGCCCGACGTTGACAGTGCTGTCGGATCGGAGCCCAGAATTCAGGCCGGCACTTGCGGAAATACAGTTTTATGGCCAATCAGAGAAAACATAAATCGTATCATTTTCTAATCTCAAACTGCCTACTTGAATTCTAAGACGGTGAAATTGAAACCGTATACAAACCATCAGCCAGGAAATGGGAAGGCCAAATGGACAAACACCGGGCCTCACTCAATTCTACACGCCCTGCAATGATTCGGTGTCCGTTCATTCCAACCTTTTTCACCTGACTGCAAGCCTGACGTATGCTCTAGCACTTACTTGTCATGCTTTGAACTCATGACATGAACGAGCCGGCAATAAAGCGCTCACGCGACCTGTCATGAGCTGCGAGCGTGTTTTGCGTCGGGGAAGTTCCCTTGACCCTCAAAATGTACCTGGATGAGAGCCCATGCTACCCTTGCCACAATGTGCCGCTGCGATTCTGCATGGTACAGCCTGTAGGCATGACACTTGAGTGCGATACCCGACCAGATCACCATCGGAAAGTTTGCAAAGGGTCACATTACTAGGCATGTAACGCTGTAATGTACATATCCACTTTAATCCTGTCCCTGACTGTCGATGGGTGTTTGCTCATGAGCCGTTAATGAAGATTATGGAATGCACAAGGATGTACGTGATCTGTGGAGAAACCGGATACATTCAGGTAGTTGCACTTGTCAGTGTCTTTACGGTAAGGTCATTTCACGTCGCTGTCGTCACATATGAGCCTGGCGACCGTACAGTCATCACACTGTGTTTTAAGCGTTTTGAGAATGCTACAAATCATCCCAAAGCCTGTTGGACGGCATTTCATTAGCCCGATGTTACTTGAACTGAATCAGCACAGTTACATGGAGTTAGGAGGAGTGACTATAAGAGTCATCGATAATTTACCGTGGTCTCCTATGTGCAATGGAAAATACAGTTGCCTCTATCTCTTCTATTCCTGACGGGCAAATTGACTCGTATTCCACGATACAATAGGCGAACTTTCATTCTTTAGAACATCTTCCGTGGTAGATTATTATAGTGCGGGAAATGAACTAGAATGCGTTCTGCGATTGAAGGCATATAAAGCATGCTGAGTTTAACACAAACACATAATGGCAATGTTGACATGCAACGTTGTATCGAAGAGAAAATATTCGGGTATCTAGGTACTAACTTAGTGCACCAAAAAAGGTCTATGTCTATCTCTTGATTCCGCCAACAATGCTGACATGCTCATTAGCAATGTCTAATCTCAAATGATCTATGTGAAAACTCCAGACAAAGTAAGACATCGTTCATCAGCTTCAGAATCTCCGCTTCAAGGCCCAACAAATATTTAGTTCCTTCGAGACCCGATCCTGAGACCTGGTATTCCCTTCAGGCCCATCTTGCCGACTGTGGACTTCTCCAACATGGGCGGCTCGGGGCAGCCCATCGTGTACGCGTAATCATTAGCGAGACGAACTAGATCGGCCGTAGAGATCTGCAGCTTCTTGACGAAAGTCTTGTTGTAGCCAAGGAACGCCTGGTACGCCTTTGTCTTCGATTGCTCATCGACATTGGTGAAGGCTCGGTCAATGTTTGCTTGGTGCGAGGGTAGACGTGACACAAGGTCGACGGGGTAAGGGTTGATAGGCAGCGTCTTGTTGATCCTTGGGAAAAAGGCTTCTTGCTCGAAGAGAACGAGGACGGCACGTCCATCCTTACCGGCACGAGCTGTTCGGCCGACACGGTGAACGTACTGGTCAGTGCTGGAGGGGAGACCCAGCTGAACGACGAGGCCAACGTTGGGGAAATCCATGCCGCGCCCGACGACGTCGGATGCGAACAAAATACCGCTTTGAGCGTCCTTGAATTCCTGGGTAGTGCGCGTGCGTGCAGGCTGAGACATGCGGCTGTGGAGCTCAAATAGCTTGAACTGGGGTAGCGCATTTCGGTAGAGGTCATACAGCAGTCCGACACCGTTCGCGGTGGTACCGAAAACAATGGCTTTGAAGCCGGTGGGGTTCTGGTTGTACTCCTCCTCGATCAGGGCTGACAACGCAGGGAAAGTCTGACCGACAGTAGGAACAGAGAAGAAGAACTGTGGTACGCGCTCGTGGGTCGGCACTTCGTTCGGGTCGACAGTCGAAAGATGTGTGTAACCAGGGAATAAGACGATCTTGGCGATGTCAAGAACCTCCTTGGGGAGTGTGGCAGAGAAACACATTCCTTGCCAACCATCGTTCTTTGGGGGAATGCGCCTGAGTATCTTCTTGACCGCAGGTGCAAACCCGGCATCGAGCATCTGATCAGCCTCGTCGAGGATAACCGTCTTCAGATCACTGAACTTTTCGCGAACTTCCTCTTCACCCAGAATGTCGTCAAGGCGACCGGGAGTAGCGACCAAGACGGTAGGGTTGCCGTTCATGAAGGCCTTGAGGTTCGAGGCACGAGAAGTACCACCGAACGCAGTATGGCACTCCATCTTCTGGGGCAGACACGATGTGACACCGTTGCACTCCTTCGCAATTTGTAGAGCCAGCTCGCGGGTAGGGCAGACGACGAGGATGGCGACCTTGCCTTTCCGGGGCATGTTACCGGCCAAGAGGTTTTGGATCGCAGGCAGTAGGAAGGCCACGGTCTTGCCCGTACCTGTCTTCGCCTGTACAACACAGTCGGAGGAGGAACTGGGCAGCTCAGTGAGAACCTTTTGTTGAACAGGGGACATGTATCTGTAAGAGTCAGCGACCGTGCTGGGAGAGTGTAACGTAAGAAGGACTGTGCTTACTCAAATCCCATCTTGTCCAAGCCATTGAGCAACGCTGGATGTAGCTTGTTCTTCAGGTCGGCGAAGGGCTTCGGTGCCGCATCGCCCGCCGCAGTGCTGTACATCTGCCGTACGTCGACGCCCATATCTGGCTTCGGCAGCGTGTCTTCGACTCTAGGACGTTTTGGTTGCTGCGACATGGTCGAGCGAGCGTTCGCAGGTCCTCGCCCGGGTGTGCCATTGGTACGGTCACCGCCGCCACCGCCGCCGCCTCCACGGCCTCCTCCTCTGCCGCCGCGGGTCCATTTGCGCTTCGGTGGTGCGGACATGTCTGGGACTGGTGCTGGAAGTGAGGTGTACTGTCTGTGTTGGGTGCGGTTGGGTGTGAAGGGGATTGTCGAGATGAGGCTATGTCTTGTATTAGTTGCTAGAGAGCGCGGCTGAACGAGACGAGCAAGAGCGAACGGGCGAGATGAGAGAGTGTGTGAAACTAGTTTCATTATCTTCATTCGTACATACAAAGTAATCCGCACTGAGAAACTAGAGAAAAGTAGAGACGCCGAGGGGTTGTGGATACTGAGAGCAATCGTACCCTTAGTTTGCCTTCCGGCCAGAAAAAGTTCAGCGCCCCGAGTCAGTCTGTGCTTTCTGCGACCGCTCGCTGAGTCAGCCATCCTCCGAACGAGATCACGCCCGTCCTACTGACGACAACACCAACCTCGAACCATTGGCGCGCTCATTAGCCATCGATAGGCGTACAGTCTCGGAATTCAGAGTGATAAATCCCCACTGCGACGTCTCGCGTTCGAGCGGAGGAGACTTCTGGAGCACTCTGCTTCACCTAAGTACCCTTCACCAGCTACAATCAAGCCATGTCTAGTGCCTCGTGATCTACACGCATGATGCTGCTAAATTTGACCTTAAAGTCCCAGGTACCTTCTCTTTGCACAAGATTATAGGACGGCTCTATGAATTTGGCGTAATCTTCACCCACCAGTGTCCAAATCAACTCGTCTGCTGGAGTGTTTATAACAGCAAGGAACCGAAATCGGATTCGGAAACGCGTGCAGAATGTCTCGAAAATTTGATACATATATTCCACCATGTGATCAAGATACAATGCCCCGATTTGGCCGTCAGGGTCTGCATGAGTGGCGTCCGGTGATGCCAGAATTGTATGCAGTGGCCATCCAACGTACATGTTTGATCCCATAAACGGTGTTGAGGACCATACGATTTGCGTCCCATCTGTAGATTTCTAGGCGAAGTTCTTCTGGGAGCACGGCGAAGCCAGTTTCGAGTCTGTTGAATGAGTCCATAGTAGGGGGCAATACCCATAGCCTTTTGCTTTCTAGCTATCGATACGTTGTTGGGCTGATACCTAGAAGGCCTTCGCCTCCTGTTTGCAGTCTCCCTATAGCTTTTGATGGCTTGTTATCGAAGTATGACCATGATAATGACAGCAGATCTTAGAGTGACGTCGTTTGGAGATGAAGTTTTGAGAGATGCAGATGCAACTGAGCGACGCTACTATATCATATCTCGAGAAAATAAGTGTCAGTAAAGATATGATAAGCTTACTACAGGCAGTTTGCAACCGCGGTTTCGCATGCCCGATTGCGTGTTTTTGTGCAGGTCTTGCTTGGAATGCAGTGGTTGTAAGTGGGCATCCAGAATGTTCATCACCAAATGTCTGTACCTGGTAACCATGCAAATTACACAAAGAGATCAATCGTCGAGATCCATCAGAGCGCAAGCGCGAAGATTAGAAGAAAGGGCCCTCTAGTCACGATTCATCGTAGAAGCACAACTGACCTCGGGAATAAAGGTACCTCGTTCGCGCGTCTACCAAGCTACCTCACCTATGAGTGCGCAGCCGTTAGTATGATATGTTATAGCTTACTGATATCGTTGCGAGAAGAATCGGGGAGGTGGTGATATCTGTACTCCTGAAAATGAGAAGGATGTCTATGGCCGTGACGCACTAACAGCGCGACACAAGCATTGATGACCTGCTTGGCGGAGAAGCTTAGCTACGATCGTGCGCTAGGACGCAGACGGCATGATCGAGACCGCAGTGGGCCTGTGTCCCCTCGCTGATGCAGGATGGCTAAACATAATAGCATTTGGCGCCAGACTTCATCAGCGCTGCAGACAGACTCGATACTGTATGGGTCACTCTCATGACATTAGCTGTTTCGCAAGCTCCAGTGCCCACCTTAGTCGGTTTGATCCCAAGAGAAGCCTCAGCAAGCTTCCAAGGTTCGCAAGCGGTATCGAGAGACAACGCAACTCGCATAGGATTAGGCCGAGTGGGCAGACAAAAAGAATCGCGCACCGCAACAGCCTAGCGACCCAGCATCGGGGATCCGCGTAGGTTCACCCGCGCATGGTGTGCAGCTGCAGCGAGCACGGTGTCTGCCTCCGCGGGTAACTTTCTTGTATAGCTGGCGACGACCCAGGCAGTGCTTTCCTGCCCTTGCGTACATAACACGTCGTCGGGCCTCCAAACTCCAACTAGACAACAATCTTCAGGTGCTGCTGATGAGACCGAACTTTTGCACCCACCAAAAGCCCCCGCCCAACCACTCTCCACCGTGGACAGACCCCGTGTTCCTTTGACGACTTGGCAGCCAAGAGCATTTGCGGCTCTTGAACAAGCCTTCTGCGCGACCCAAGCTGTACGTAACTGCTGATCCATCATACATCCATCCCTTCCTTCGCGCCCCACAAGCGTCCCGATTGCTGTCCGCTGTCCGCTGTCCGCCTCGTGCCCGTCACGTTAGCATCCATGGGGCTGCGGCGCCGTGCACGACGGCTTGTCTTTGCTCACGCTAGAGAGCACTGCCACCATCACCATCGTCGTTCCCCGCGTGGGACCGCGAGACATCACCGTATTGCCACGATTACGCCGTGTCCACCGCAATGCTGACCAGAGGTGCGCGCTATCCAGTTGCTTGTCACCGACGCCGTCCATCGCCATCACCACAGCCCCCCGTCCATCTGAGACAGTTGCGCGTCGCCGTTGCGTGCGCCAGCCCCGAAGCGATCGCCCAAGAACCACAACACCATATACCGGACACCTGACCGCGTCCTCCACCGTGCTTGCTGCGCCTATTGTTCTGAATAGCCACGCAAAGCCATTCTCGCGATATACCTACCGACGGTCGCGCGCGCCTCCCGACCGCGGTGCTTGCACGCAACAGCTCGTCCCGGCGGCCCGACTAGCTTGTACTGGCACATTTGTAGAATCGCGTGGGCTCCCGGATACGACCGTCTATACTGCGGATAGCCGCATGATGTGCCTGGTACACGGAGTATGACTTCCAGCCAGACACGTGCAGCTGCTACTCCGTCCTCCCCAGTGTCGAGCCGGTCGTTCCTCTCTCGGCTCAAATCGCCCTTGACATCCAAGTCCCGCAACTACACCGAATTCTACATTCAATCAGATGACCCCCATCGCCATTACACGCCGGGCGACATCATTAGTGGGACTGTCATTATCAAGATCGTCAAACCCCTGAGAATCACTCATTTGGTCGTATCTTTGCACGGCTATGCGCAGGTTTTCAAGAACCCAAATACGCCCGGAGACGCTTACAAGAACTACTGCTCAACAGTCGGCTCTGGGAGAGGGAAAAAGGCAGTGAGCTACTTTGGCAATGGATTCGTTTCGCTGTTCGAGGACGAGGTTGTGCTTTGCGGCGAGGGAAGACTGGCTGAGGGTGTATACCATTTCAACTTTGAACTTGAGTTCCCTTCCAAAGGCTTACCCAGCAGTATTGATGTGAGTAGCGATTCGTCTGCGGTTGACAGACTTTACTAACGACCCATCACAGTTCGAGCGCGGAACGATATCTTACATGCTCAATGCCACCTTGACACGCCCCACGACCATGTCGCCGACCGCGTCATGCGACACAAAGGTCTACCTCACCGAATCGATCGACATCGCGCCCGTGCCGCAGCTGAAGCCCCGTGTCATTTCTTTGGAACCCATATCTAGACGAACACGCGCTAGGTCGACACGGAAACGGCCGATAGAGGAAACACCACATACACCCTCTGGCTCGGAGCCTCAGTCAGTGGGGCCCGCCTTGGAAGCGACTAAGACCATCGATGAGACGGAGGGTCCACGGAGCCCCTCGCCTAGCGACGTGAGCTATGAGAGTCAAAGGAGTAGTGGAAACGCTTCCGGAACGGAGTACGGCATTCGTTCGATCAACACGGCTACAGATGGATCAAACTCACAAAATGGAAGTCGAGCGACACTGAAAGGAAAGACAATCACAGCCACGATCGACGTGCTCAAGGGCGGCTTTCTCAGAGGCGACCAAATACCGATCAAAGTGACTGTGAATCACACGAAGCATATACGAAGCTTAAAAGGTATCATCATCACGTTGTATCGTCAAGCACGAGTTGACATGCATCCTGCACTGCCTGTCGTACCAAACAGCAAAGGCGACAAGACCAAGTCAGAAGATTACTATCCGAAATCAAGGACTGGTCTAGGAGGGTTATCCCTCTCATCAGCTGGATCCAGTCACTTGTTCCGAAAGGATCTGTGTCAATCTTTCGCACCACTTTTCGTCGATCCCAGGACGCTCATGGCCGAGGTGAAGTGTGCGGTGCGCGTACCGGATGAAGCTTTCCCCACAATATCAAACGTACCGGGCGCAATGATATCCTTCAAATACTACGTCGAGGTCGTTGTAGACATACAAGGCAAGCTCACAGGCCTCGACCGAATGGTGTCCAACGCTGGGCTTGTCAATCTGCCTTCTGCAGCTGGAGGTACCTCTGCCATGACACGTGACGATGCTAGCGGCAGCATGTTCTCGACTTGGGGAGGCAACTTTGTCGACACCGATCAGATTCGCCGCGAGAAGGGCATCATCTCTGCTTTATTCGAAGTTGTTATCGGTACCAGAGACAGCGACCGGAACGGCAAGAAGAAACAGATACAGGAACAGCCGGCTGATGACAATGGCGCCTACGGAGGATACAACGATGAGCAGGGCTATGATCAGTACTACTACGAGCAGGACGAGAACGGGCAATACTACGATTACAATTACGATCCAACGTATGACGACGTCCCCGGATATGAACAGCATAGTGCAGGCAGAGCACCAGGGTTCCCTGTGCCTGCAGTTGTTCCTCAAGAAGAGCAGGGGATATCGGAGAAAGAACGGTTGCGACGAGCAGAAGAACGCTTACTACCTTCTCAACCGCCAGATGCTGCTGGATCCTCCACTCCTTCAGGGGGTGCTCAATATGGCATACCTGCGTCAGCGCCTGTGCTACCAGATGATGATGATCCAAACCCTCCTTACGTCGCAGTAGCTTCATCATCTTCGACTCCAGCCCATCCTCCGCCCCCATTTCGTGCGACCTCTTCGCCCATGTTGTCGTCACGCATGACATCATCACCATCGTTACAGCGCCGTGTTACGAACATCACAGATGACGAGACGAGAACTATTCGAACTGAGTCCTCGCATACCATACATCCCAGTCGATCAGAGCCACCCGTTAATGGCGAAGATAACGACCCATCGAAACCACTGCCGCCATTACCACCCCAATCGCCACATACGGCACAAGGCTCGGCACCAGAGTACGTCGCTGGCTCATCATCACATGTCGAACCTACCGATGACAAGCAGGAGATGCAGCGACGTAGACTGGAAATGGAAAGAAGTGCACCGCCCACAGATCATGATGAAGATGGAGAGTCCTCACATGCTCTTTCAGCGCCACCACTCGATAGAATGCGGAGCTTACAATTGGTACCTTCGGCACCTGCGCTAAACGACGAAGACGAAGATCTCGTGGGCGCTGTACGCCCAGGTCGAAGTACGCAAGGTGCGCCGCAAGATAGCAGGCGGCAAAGCGAAGCCTTGCCGGAGTACCGGAGGTGACATGCATGACAATGGCGTTTGCGGTATTTCAGGCGCGACCATGCATAGAAAGGAGCGTTGCGCACAGCGGAATCTTATGCAGGAATCTTTTCAAAACGCAAATTTACGGGAAATAGTTGGGTGGTTGACTCTTATGATATCCTTGAATTATATTACATTACTTTGATGCCTGAGCCCTCAACTTTGAGAAGACCTTGCCTGCTTGTTCTGCCATGACTTGGTCTATCACACTTAAGACGAGAATCGTGACTCTTATAGTGGCGAACTGTCCCTCCGACAGGCCCGCGGCATTCTGCGCATGCCCGGATCACCACACTCTCTCTGTCCCCAGAGGTCTAGGGCTCACTTCATCTGCCGTAGTCGGCGTTCGAGGACGGTCTCGAGATCACGAGAGTGCGCGTTGTGTATCTTTTGCAAGCTCGCTAGCTGCCTACCCATAGCGGCTTCGATATTGATCTTTTGACCGAGCAGATCCTGGAGACGTTTGAGTTGTGCTTGATGGGCTGCTGATCTGAGGTACTGTTAGTCTGTGGTTCGTCATTTTTTCCATGACTACGTTGCTTACGCCTCAGCCTCGTGTGTGTCAAAGACTGCATTGATAGACTCTTCCAACTCCTCTTTCTTTTTGTTGTAAGCTATACCTACATTCTTCTTCGACATGTCATGATACTTGCGTCGCTGCACATGTGGTTAGCCTCATGTCTCCGACAACCGAATGACGAGGCGAGTGCGGGTCATAGACGTGAACATGGAGACGACAGTCTGCTGGTGATGGGCCCATCTCAACATACGTCGTCTACCATCTTCACCATCATTTGTTCCAGCGGGCCATCGGAAGTGCGCTGCAAAGCTTCTGCCTCATCATCTCCAGCATGTTCATCGTCGATCGCGCTATTGCCTTGGTCGAGATTTTCGAGATCTTCATGTTCATCTGCTTCGTTGATGACCTGTTTCCGTGAATGCCTTGCGCTCTGGCGAGTGGTGGCTGTGGAGGGGCTTGCGAGTGTGGATTTCTTGGTTGTGCGCGGTGGTGCCATGGCTGCTGTTGGTAAGTGCTGATGATTAGTGGTGTGAGTGAAAGTGGTGATCAATCGTTTTGCCGAAACCTTCGTATTGCGAAAGTCGTTGTGGCTCAAGTGACGGAAGCTTGTGAGTTAGAGAGTGAAAGTCGGAGGCTTGGATACGGCGAGAGATGGCTTCCCCACATGTATGGCGCCAAGATTCCGCGCTAGCGTGCATCCACAGTTTTTTCGGGCTTGTGTTTGCGGACTCCCGCTTTCTCTTCAACAATCACGAAATTGCTCAGTCTGTCCAGTGTTCAGCATGGGTCTCGCAGCGCCGAAGAAGTACGTTCGCCAGTTTGGCTCTGGCTGTTTCCTGCCAAACTAACGCCACACCAGTCGATCGAAGATCTCCAACGATCCCCAAAACACTACTTGGGCGAACAACACGTCGCGCTTCGGCCATCGCATATTGACCTCGCAAGGATGGCAGCCCGGCAACTCACTGGGCGCGACAGACGCCTCCCACGCCGCCCACTATACTGCTGCCTCGCAATCGCATATCCGAGTATTCCTCAAAGACGATAACCTTGGCTTGGGCGCAAAGCGAGGAAGTGAGCGCGCCGAGAACTTTGGTCTTGCAGGACTAGAGAGCATTCTTGGACGTCTGAATGGCAATGAGGCGGAGGTCAAGAAGGAAGAGGAAAGGCGAGAGGAAATTGAGAAGAGGGCTTTTGTCTACCGGAAATACGGCATGATGAACTTTGTGAGCGGTGGTTTCCTGGTGGGCGACAAGATCACCAAGGGTTCGGATATCAAGAAGGAAGTGGAGATCAAGACTGAGATCAAGACTGAGTCGGAGAGCGAGGTCGGCGCATCGGCCAAGAAGGACAAAAAGAGGAAGCGAGAGGAGCGAACAGAAGACGAGCCCAAGGTGAAGCGCAAGAAGAAGAGCATGGATTTGCGCGACGAAGCACGCAAGGAGGGCGACCTATCCAAGTCAAAGAAAGACAAGAAGGACAAAAAAGATAAAAAGGAAAAGAAGAAAGACAAGTCGAAGAAATCAAAACGGGCATCTTCATCTGATGCCGAATCTTCCACCGACGACGTCGCCGCTCCGGCATCTGACCCAGAACCGCTCACAGACAAGGAACGGCGGAAGGCCGAGAAGAAGGCACGCAAGGAGGAGAAGAAGGCGAAGAAGGCCCTGAAGAAAGCTGCAAAGAAGGCTGCGAAAAAGGACAGCTCAGACGACTCGAGCTCAGAAAGCGAGGAAGACGAGAGCGCGCCGACGACGATCTCATCGGTACCTGTGTCGAAGACATCTACGCCTGTTCCCGCCGGCCTATCATACACTCCAAGAGGCATGCATGCCGTCAGACAGAAGTGGATCCGGCAGAAGAAGGCTGCGACTATGGATGCACAAGCGATGAAAGAAGTATGTTTGCATTGCTATGGCTTGATGTGCTTTCCACTAACGTCTCCATAGATATTCATGATCAAGACGCCATCGTAGACTCATCCGTATGATCCGATCTGTACATGCATAGCGAGGAGTTATCAGGGTTTTTGGTTTAGCATGCACGTGCCGGGTTGTATTCTCAAGTTCCGGGCCATCGAGATAGAGAGCATAGAGATGCCCTGTTACACTACACCAAGTTTGGCTCTGGTCTTGATCTTTCTGTCAGTCGATTGCGTCGCGTTGCATGGCGTGGTGTGGCTGTAAGCTTCGTACAACGGACAGTCGGAGCCCGACGATTGCGTGGCAGACATGGTCATGTCGGGCCTAATAGGGCTTTACATTGATAAGACTTTAATATTCCCCGCGTTTGAACCATCGGTCCTAGTGTTAAGCCACCGGGCCCCTCGTCAAGCTTACTGCGGCTGCGGAGGACGGGCGCGCAAAGGCAAGGGGCAGTGTTGGTATTGTTCGCGTGACTGCGCCCAAGCATCTGAGGTGAATGGGACATGACGGCGCCACCGGTGAGGACTGGGTTGCGTCACAGAGGAGGGAGGCCACTCGGGGCGATGGCGGGACATTTGTTTGTTGGAAATGTGCCGGCAGCCATAGGGCGGTTCCAGAAACAGGGATGCAAGATTACCCCCGTCAGTTCCTGCATGGTGGAGCTGATCACTAGTCCGCCGCCGACTTAGCCCATGTATAATGACCTCGCCCGACTTTGGTACTTGGCCCGCCCGTTGAGCACGACGCCTCCTTGACGGCCAATTCCCTACTCCATTCACTCACGCTCACTTGTCACCTGTTGCTTTTCTTCTTCTTCTTCCACCCGCCATGTCAGCAAACGGCAGCATGCGCAGACGAACCGTCGACGCGCCCGGTAAGGCAATTGCCCCGATGTTGTCCGAGTCCTGTATGGCTAACCCGTACGCAGCGAGCCTTCACCCGCGCACATCGTCGCATTCCACTCAAACACCCGAACCCTCGCCTATAGATTCCATGCCCGCGCAATTGGCCTCTGACATGCCTTCCATTTCCACATCGAAGCCGAACGGCGCGCCTGCGCTGCTCCGGAAGCAGTCGTCACCCATGATGCCTCCTTTCATGGTCTCTGCACCCGGCAAGGTCATCGTCTACGGAGAACACGCGGTAGTGCACGGCAAGGTAAGATTAATAACACAATCATGTCGGAACACGTGCTGACCGTCTGCAGGCTGCCATCGCCGCCGCCATATCGCTTCGCTCCTACCTCCACGTCTCGTTCCTCTCCAAATCGAATCGGACCGTTAAACTGCGCTTCCCCGACATACAGATGGAACACACGTGGAATATCGATGACCTGCCATGGGACAGCTTCTCCAAGTCAGGCAAGAAGAAGTACTACTACGACCTCGTCACCTCGCTCGACCCCGACCTCATGGCCGCCATCCAGCCCTTCATCGACGAAGTCTCACCGAAAGCCCCCGAGTCGATACGCAAAATCCACCACGCCTCTGCGTGTTCCTTTCTATACCTCTTCCTTTCCCTCGCGTCGCGCAAAGTCCCTCCGTGCGTTTACACACTACGATCTACCATTCCCATTGGTGCTGGATTGGGCAGTAGCGCCAGTATATCCGTCTGCCTCAGCACGGCAATGCTGCTGCAGATACGCGCACTCAGCGGACCTCATCAAGACCAGCCGCCGCAAGAATGTGAGCTCAACATCGAGCGAATCAACCGCTGGGCGTTCGTGGGGGAGATGTGCATACACGGAAATCCCTCAGGTGTCGACAATACCGTTTCCTCGGGCGGCAAAGCGGTTCTCTTCCAGCGGAGGGATTACGACAAGCCACCTCTGGTCATACCATTGCATAGCTTCCCCGAGCTCCCACTGCTGCTCGTCAACACACGGCAATCGCGCAGCACGGCAACAGAAGTCGCCAAGGTCGCCAACCTTCTCAAGGTGCATCCCGCCCTCACAGAAAACATCCTCAATGCTATTGGCCTAGTGACGGAATCCGCACACAAACTACTCACATCTCCCGATTTCGATGAAACATCTCCGGACTCACTAAGACATCTCGGTGAGCTCGTTACGATGAACCACGGGCTACTCGTCTCCTTAGGCGTCTCACATCCCAAACTTGAGCGCATCCGCGAGATTATCGATCATACGGGCATTGGCTGGACAAAACTTACAGGTGCAGGAGGCGGAGGATGCGCTATTACTATCCTTAAGCCCCAACCACCAGCCCTCACCAACGGTCATGCGAATGGCGCGCACCACGATACCTCATCAGACGAATCTGACGCCTCTTCCGAAGCGGACGGGGGCGGCGCCGCATCCGTAATATCCAACGGCACAAAGCTGAAGTACAAGATTCTTGACTCTCTTGAGGTCAAGTTAGAGAAGGAAGGCTTCGAGAAGTTCGAGACGACGCTTGCTGGTGACGGAGTAGGTGTACTTTGGCCTGCTGTCCTACACAATGGGAATGAAGAGGAAGGTGGAGAAGAGATTGATCAAGAGAAGTTCCTCCGGGCCGAGGGCACAGTCGGTATCGAGAGACTGGTCGGCGTGTCCAGCTCGAAACGAAAGGGCCCCAGAGAGGTTAGAGAGGGTTGGAAATTCTGGAGACCCTGGGAGGTTCCCGAGTAGTAAACTCGGGTCTTTTGTTCCAAACAACTCGTCTGCTTCCAACATGTTCTGGCAATGTCCTGGTTGGGTTCGAGTTTCATCTTCCGTTCTTGTTTCTTTGTTATTTAGCTAGATATAGGGATTTCATTGTACTTGAAGCCTTGACAGGCGTCAAGGAAAAGGCTAAAGAAGTAATGTCTTGTAGATATGAGATGGCTGATACAATGTGGCTGCAAGGCGCCTGCGGCCGAAGCATGGCCTAGTGTGAGCAGGACAGCAATAATGGAATCTCAAAGTTCCTCATACATGAGTTCATTGTACTGCCAGTTCTAGCTGCATTTCACCTACAATAAACACAGGACCGTAGTGGATCGAGGTGTGCAGGTAAAGAGTGAATGTGGCGTACCATGTGTGATTGGGCAGCTAATTTTTGGTAGATCAAGCGAGCCACGCGCGACACCTGCAGAAGCCCAACCATTGTCTTGCGCCGTAGTCAACCTTTGATCATTTCCTTCACCCACACCACTCGCCCATAAAACCCTGCGCCGCCGTCGGAACCCTTGGATACATTACTCCCAACAACACACAGCCCATACCTTTTCACAAACAACTGCGACCATGGCACCAGGAAAGTGGGGTACGTCATGTTCGCTGCCACTGCGCGCGGTTCAAGATGGTCATGCAAAAACTTGGGACTGACATGTTCTGCAGACGACGAGGATGAGGGCAGCACTCCTCCTACATCCCCACAGGTGGCTCCCATCGCGCGCCGCAGCAAGTTCGATGATGAAGAAGAAGACGACGATGTGCGTCAGCCCACCATGCCCCGCGCTTGAATACTTCAAGCCCCGCCACGACCAAATGTACTGACATTGGACACAATAGGTACTAGATTCATGGGACGCCGCCGAAGATTCCGAAGTCGAACGCGAGAAGGCAAAGAAGGCCGCCGAGGCAAAGGCTAAGGCGGAGGCAGAGGCAAAGGCAAACCACAAGTCCAAGGCGCAAAGGATCGAGGAGCATAGGCAGGCCGCACTACGTCGGCGGCAGATGGAAGAGGACGGCGAGACCGATGAAGAAGAGACTGAGGCTGAACGCCGCGAACGAATGCGCCAGGCAGAACTCGACGCTTCGCGCGCCCAGGCCGAAGAACTCTTTGGCGACCTGAGCGTCGCCCCTAAGGCCCGTACTGGCAAAGCTATCACTATTGCCGACGAGTCCGACCCGGGCAACGCCATCGACCTTTCCTCCCTCGCCATTTTCAACCCCAACACCAAGGACCAGTTTACCAAGCTCCGGGAAACTCTCACACCTCTGATTGCTGGCAACTCTAAGAAGGGCCAGTACTCGCTGTTCCTACAAGAGTTCACCAAGCAGATTGCTAAGGATCTGCCGAGTGAGCAGATCAAGAAGATTGCATCTGGCCTGACAACACTGAGCAACGAGAAGATGAAGGAGGAGAAGGCTGCTGAGAAGGGTGGAAAGAAGAGCAAGGCTGCAAAGACCAAGACCACACTCAACGCGAGCAGAGACGTCGGCGTAAGGGCAGATACTAGGGCATACGATGACGACGACTTTGGCGAGTAAGTCATGTTTGAGCCTGTCTGGCTTTCACAGATGCTAACAGATTACAGTGACGACTTCATGTGAGGCACGACGAGGCTTCCTATGCATATGCCTTTTATATTGGAGTTCATTCCTCATCATTCAGTTTGGAGTCGCGGTTGGTCATTTCATGAAGGATCAAAAGGGAAACATACGTGCATGGCGTTTTGCGCTTGACGTCTCTGTTTCGCGGTTGTGCTTCGAGATCAAGCGGCATAGGTTTAGTGCATATGTAGTGCATTATAGATAGGCACGCGTAGAGAGTAGATGTCTGATTCTTACAATCTGGTACTTCCTCCCACCCAATGTTGAAACATTCCAGATCAACGGCACAACGATAGTGTGATGAAGCGTGTATCAACTCTTCTCCACCAGCGGTGATCGCAGAAACTGGATGTACTATTGTCAGCCCGCAGTCCAGACACGATAGTGTGCCATCTTGAGATTGAGTTGGTGCCGGCCAATGCCGCTTCGTCAAACTCCGACGCATCGCAACGCGGGGCAACATGTGTTGATGGAACGTCATCCCGCCAAAAAAATTGAACGCGCCAGTCAGTCACGGCTACCAAATTTCCTGCACCAATGGGGATGATGTGAGCCAGAGAATTCCTAGGCCCGATAGCATCGATATGCGCGCTCATTTTCTATGCTTTTGAGGGTTCACAGCCATTGGCGCATTACACGTGTAGCTCTTACCCCTCATTGAGTCACTCGTTCGAGACGCGCCTCAATCTTGTACACTACAAAACGACACACACATCCACCCACTCGAGCCCACATATCTGGTCTGACGCCGCCCGCGCATTTAGCCCTCTCCACGGCACCAAGCCCGCATCCAATTGCAAGTGCCGACGTGGGACTCGTGGCCTAGCCCGTAGCAGAATTCCCCATTCAAGTCTTTGTTAGAGGGTGCACAGCGCGCGTCTGCATACTACAAACCCTAGCAATTGCGTGCTTGATTCATAGCCATGGATCTCGTCAACTCGTATGTTTCGATTGTTTCTTTTCCCCATTCTGTTTCCTTCTTCTGATAAGCTTCTTGTATGACCATGGGGTACACCAACGGAAATGAAGGCGCAAGTGAAATCGAGCGCATCGCGCAAAGAGCGCGTCAGGGCAGCAGGAGTCTTCCTTTCATGACTGACCTTTTGGGAAACAGCTTGAACGACCGTCTCCTCTTTGCGGTACCCAAGAGTACGTTGCCTACATCACTACTGGCTGGACTCATAGGCTAACAACCATCGCAGAGGGCCGCCTCCACCAAGCATGTCTTGATCTCCTCCACGGCTCGGACATTCAGTTCCACCGACACTCCCGTCTCGATATCGCACTCGTCAAGAACCACCCTCTCGCTCTCGTCTTCCTACCCGCCGCTGATATCCCGACTTTCGTAGGAGAAGGTCGCGTAGACTTGGGCATAACAGGGCGCGATCAAGTCGCAGAACACGAGTGCGTTGCACCACCTACTGCCACCAGCGGCGTAGAGGAGGTCCTCGATCTCGGTTTTGGAAAATGCAGTCTGCAGGTACAAGTCCCCGCAAAGGGCGACCTAGCCAAGCCAGAGGACTTGATCGGCAAGAATGTTGTCACCAGCTTCACCAACCTGGCTGAGCAGTACTTCCGGAAACTCGAGGCCGAGCAAGCTGGAAACACAAACGGCGATGCCAATGGCGATGCGAAACTCAAGACAGTCATCAAGTACGTTGGCGGCAGTGTTGAAGCGGCATGCGCATTAGGTGTCGCGGACGGTATTGTCGATTTGGTGGAGTCAGGAGAGACGATGCGCGCTGCAGGCCTCAAGGCCATCTCCACAGTCGTTGATTCCAGCGCCATCCTCATCAAGTCGAAGCACCCATCAGATCCCAAACTGGTTGAGCTGATCACCGCTCGGATAAAGGGTGTCATCAGTAAGTCGCACCAGCTTCCGCATTCATCAGCAGAACTAATTTCTCGCAGCTGCACAGAAGTACGTTCTGTGCACATACAACATCGACCGATCGAAACTCGATATCGCGCGCAAGATCACTCCCGGACGTCGCGCTCCCACCGTCAACGCGTTGGAAGAGGATGGCTGGGTGGCTGTACAGGCTATGGTGCTGAGGAAGGATATTGCTATTGCCATGGACAAATTGACGGAGGTCGGGGCCACCGATCTCATCGTAACAAAGATCGAGAACTCGAGAACGGGTGATTGAGCGACGCATTGCGCATGGGTTATGGAGGCATAGACTGGTCTACATTTTCTGCGCAACATGCGCCTGCGATAGATGAGGACCATGTAGAAAGCTTCTAGTATACTCGCTGGACGGTCTGCTCTTTGAATTTGTAACCGACTACTATGTAATCACAAGCTCCCGTGTTTCTCGTGACCAACAAGCTCTGCATTGCGAAATTTTGCCATGAAGTTTGCCATTAAGTCCAGCATGTTTACCGCGCATTTGCGGATCCTGAACCTTTGTCACCAGACTGGGCAAGTTGTGGGTCGCGGTCTAAACGATGTAGTGGGTAGTTCGGCGCTAGGTTTCGCAGGACCTTATCCACAGGGTCGTATCTGTAGCTTTAGACCGTTAGTATCACAAGCACTGCTGAGCAGCTAACTGCTCGACATGCTACGCACCCGAAATATTGCGCAGTATATATTTGCTTACGTTTGCCAAACCTCCATCAAGCATTCTTGGTCCAACGGTAGGATAATTGCCTTCCAAGCAATTGGCCCGGGTTCGAGTACGTTCTATTCCTCTTCCACATCATCCAACATCATTCTAACAGCCTCTCCAGCTCCCGGAGGATGCACAACATCCTTCTCCACAATTGCGAGATGATCATTCTTTTTTTGCTTAGACGTCATCTTGACGCCGTGACGAGCGAGGATGCGAGGCATAGAAATTATTTTTTGCCTGCGCTTAGAGCAGGTATATAATGTTGCGTGTAGTGCAAGCTTTGAAGAAATGCTCTAGGTTTGCCGTGGTCGACTGAGGTAGTAATAGTTGTTGTGTAATTTGATGCCCACGCGTCTCACAATGGCTCCCCTCAGTACACATCAGCGGTATAGTTTTAAGCACATCATGTAGCAACCAAGACAGTAAAGACAGCAAAACAACACGCGCAAGATTTGCCGAGCATGAAATTCAGTTCATCATTTAACACTTCGTACATTAAGAGTATCTCGAAGATCAATGAAACATCACCATCGACATTAGATGGTAAAAAGCGATGAGTTCGATAAACCCCGTGTCAATCCCAGCGACGGTCCGGTCGGTCTAGCACTATCTCAACCCGAGGTGTTGGTCACAACTTGGACATTGGATAGTGGACATTTGATAGTGGGTAGTGAGTTGGTACCGAGGAGACTGTGCCAAAGACCAACCAGACCATCACCAAAACCGGCACGGGGAATAATGTAAACTTGTTACATTGCGATGAGCTACAAACAAACTCCTAATACCACTGTCCGACCAAGAGAGTGAATGCTGCCACCACTACAAGCACAAAACTGAACCAAAACACTACAATAACCCATCGCAAACTCCATTGCTATGCCACGCTCGCTTATTCAATAAAGGAGGGAAGTTGTCGTTCATCATCGTTCATCGTTGTTCGGTTAAGCCGCTTCGATCTACTCAATGCTGATCTTACGGGGCTGAGGAGCCTGGGCCTTGGGAACAAGGATGCTCAAGATACCGTTCTTGAGACTAGCCTTGACGGCTTCCTGGTTGACGCGAGCGGGGAAGGCGAAGGAGCGGTGGAATTCTCCGACTGAGCGCTCGCTGACCCAGTACTTGGCCTTGTTCTCGTCGTGCTTGGAGACGTCCTTGTTCTCGGACTGCTTGGCGACCTTGTTGGATTCGCTGGGGTCGTCCTCCACCTTGGGCTGGAGCTTCTTCTGCTGGGAAGCTTCACCGTTCTCGATGAAGCCCTGAGGGCGTTGACCTTCCTCGCGGACGTGCTCGTGGCGGCCCGAGATGGTCAGCGTGTTGTTGTCGGTCCATTCGATGTTGATGTCCTTTTGCTCGACACCAGGGAGTTCTCCGTGGAGCTCGTATCCCTCCTTGGTTTCCTTCACGTCGAACTTGGGAGTGAAGGACCGGACGTTGGTGAATTCGCGGTCGAGGTTGCGGAAGGCTTGCCTATCGTACTCGTCGAAGAGACGGAAGATAGGAGCGAATTCCTGAGTGAATCGTGGGAAGAGGGACATTGTTGCTGGTGCGTTGGAAAAGCGTCGAGTGGTTGTGATCGTAGGCTTGGTAATGCGGTTGAGTTGTCGAGGAACTCGTTGGATTGTAGAGCGGATTGATTGCATATAAGACTCGTTGTTTGTTGTTCTGATGATGAGCTTTGAGAGACGCCTCGAAGGCTATATATACCCGAGAGATGAGTTTCTGGAATGATCGCACTGCGGAGAGGCATTGGTGTTGCGTCGACGACGATGCTGCGAGAAGCCTCGGAGATGGCTCGGGGAGTTTCTAGAGCTTTCGAACACGACGTTTGTCGTCATGTTGTCGTACGCGATCAGACGAGATTGTGAGATGAGAAGCTTCCAGCTCTTGCCGGGTGAAACTATCAAGGCGATCTCCCGGTCGATCCTGCTTCGGTGAGGGGCGAGTTGGCACTAGAAAGTTCGGGGTGGTGGCTCAGACCATATCACGTGATGTCCGCGCTCGAAGTATCCAACGCCTTGGGAGCGACATGTGAGGCATCTGCTGCACAAGGCCCGTGTACCCCGCAATTCGGTCATGTATTGCGTGATGTTCATCTAACAGGTTGTATCACGGTGACGTTGGGTGCTCGCCCACTGGTGCGCCGCTTCGTTCTTCGTTCCTTGATCCTGTATTCCCCCGCTACCTGTGGATGTCTCGGATACCTGGCTCAGACCATGTCTCCAGCTGATTTCTTCCTCTTCGAAGCAGATATTCGATGGTACCGAAGTCCTTCTTGCCGACATCCCGGTGCTTATGGAACTCGGATCTGGAGCTACTCGTCAGCTGTCGCAGCAGGTCGTTCATTTAACTTGATCGCACCTTGCAAAGTCCCGGAAATGCGACTGCGTTTCCTATGATTGCGTGAGTAGGTGTTTGTAATCGTGGTGTTACAATTGACATACTGTTGGTTTCTGCTTCACAGCTCTTAAGCATTGTCGGTAGAGGGACAAGACGTCTTTTTGAAGTCCCGACAATCGTACCATCTCGGCCAGGTGAAGATGTCGTAAGCAACTGAAAAGACACAAGATGTATAGTCACGCACGTTGGCGACGTTGGGATGCAAGAACGAATGGCGGCGAACAAAGCCAGAGCCGAAGGGCCGTGCTTCTAAGACCGAAGAGGTTAGCTTGATTGATGACGATTTCGATGATGTTGGATCGCTTCCGCGCATCGTAGCATGCTCAAATGAGGACGACAATACATTCGAGATGTTTGCATGTCTAACGAAGTTCATGGGGGCACGCAGTATCACTGATCAAAAACTTCCACACGCGAAGATCGCAAATACACCATGAACACATCGCAGATTCCCTTGTTGATGTAGTATTGTAAGATCGAAACTGTGTGTGGGTGTGTCGCATGCTTCATTCACTTTCATCTAGGTGCCGTTCCGTATGGAGATACTCATGGCGCGCTGATGCTTTCAAGTGGACTCAGCTTGACCTTGATGTCATGCGGCCATACGAACCATTGTTTGTGTAGATCCCATTCCTTTTCTGGATCCTCAAGCTCGATCTTTGAGACATTAGCACTCACATCCACACCCAGAAGAAGTCAAAACGTACCTTATACCTTCCAAATACTGTCGCAAGCACCTTGTAGACCTCTACCAGTGCCAAAGGCTTGCCAAGGCAGATCCTGTTGCCTCCTCCGAACGACATGTCTGCGTCTTTCATCTTCTTGATCCTGGCCTCGTACGCGCCGGGTTCTTCGCGCTCACTTTGCAGCCATCGCTCCGGACGGAACTCATGGGGCTTCGCACCAAAAATGCTCTCCTTGTAATGAAGGACCCATGGGTTCACCCCGACAATTGTTCCTGGTGGCAATGTTGTTCCGTTGGACAATGTAAGACCAGTTGCAGGCACAACGCGCTCAAGAATGTGACCTACAACGGGATGCATACGGAGACCTTCTTTGATGCATGCATCTAGGTAAGGTAGCTGTTCGATCGTAGTATAGGACGTAGGGAAGGAGAGACGTGCAGAGAGGAGTTCGTCGACGAGGCGTTCTTTGGATGCTGATGACTTGAGGATGTGATAGAAGATGCCTTTTATCACAATGGCAAGGGTATCGGCACCACCGAGAATCTGCAGGAGCGGTGTTAGTTCTACCCACGCCACAGCGCAGCCACGAAACACTCACATTGATGATCATGTATCCAATAACCTCGTTGTCGGTGACAAGGTCCGGGAATTCCTTCTTTGCTTCGAGAAAGCCATTGAGAAAGTCTTTCTTTCCGTTTCCAAGTTCAGGTTTCTGCATACGCTCCATAAACCGCTCGACGGAGAAGCCGGCAGCAACGGAGAAGTCATCGAACTTATAGAGCGAGCGTGGCCACTTAGGGTTCTTTCCGAGCCATTTGTCGAGGACAGGCATTTGGCCGACCTAGCGAATGTCAGTAAGAAGTTTTGTAATCGAAACAGTTATGAGAGCTTTTGACTCAACGTAGAACATACCACGGAGAAATAGCGCATCACACGTTCAGCGGTTCCAAGCATATCGCCAACATCCGTACCCTGTTCCATGAAGCCAATACGCTTGCTCCAGGTCATATCACCCAAGAAGTCCCATGCGAAGAACGAGATCCAATCAGCAATATCGCATGTCTGGTCCTTGTTGGCGCCTTCCACAAAGCGGGCGTCGAGTTGACTGCAAAGGGTACGAAGGTTGTCGTCCATAATACTCTCGATCTGGAGAGCATTTTGAAGACTGTACAGCTTTTGAACTGGCTTAACATTCTTGGAGTGGAACTCATTGCTGCGCGTACTGAAGATGTTTTGAATGAGATGCCCATCTTGAAGCGCGTCGTTGATAGACCGAAGGAGGGTTAGCATGATCCACTTCTAAGGACGACTGCCTATATCTTACGTAGTAATCGCTCTATTGTAATGTCAGCAGTCGTTTCAATAGCAGTTGTGTTCCATGCGCTGACCTTCAAGTACGTCCCACGAGTGTTGTAAATAGTTTTGATCAGACTGGCATCAGCAACACTAACGGTATTGGGACCGAGACGAACGATATCGCCATGCTGTTCATGAAGTTTCCTCTGGGTCTCGATATGAGTTTGCCCATAGTGATTGAGGAAACGCCAGATATCCGAGAATTTGGCTAGAAAGGGACCGGGAATAGATTTGAGTGGGGATTGCAAGTAAGCCAGAACATATCGAGTGATGAGAAGGACTGCTCCGAGGCCGATTGCCTTCACGAATAACCCTGCCAATGCCATGTTATCACTTAAATCCGCACATACAATATGATTCTAAAAAGGAAAGAAGGACACAACCCCAGGAGTGGGAAGAGGATTGAATATGGTAATGCAGGTGACAAGGCCTTCCCGCTTCAGATTGTTGCGAATCACCTAGTAGCCGCATGTTCAGGTATCGGTCTAGCATATGTACGAAGACGGGGCCAGAATCGAGTCCCCTTCGCTTGGTCGCCCTGGTGTTGGTGAAGCCAAGTCCAACTTGCCCTGAGCGAGGCAAGGCGCCGCTTGCGTACAAGCATGGCGTGTATTGCTTTTTCCCACCACCTTTTTATCGCAATCCTAGGCTAAGCCATTGGTCGTACCAGCCATCGCGAATGTCGGGGAAGCGGTCCCTTGCACTAATGACGGAGTGACAGCGGGAGGTGTGGAGTTTTACGGTTCACGGGTACTAACACAGGCTAATCATGTGGGGACTGACCGGGCCCTGCAGAGCAGGTGTGAGGCAGGTGAGGTTCGCTCCATTTGCAGGTCCAACCGCATCAAGCTCCTATGTTGGATGCGACCTCGGGATGCATCTCTTGACAGTCCCCGGAGAACGGCGCAGATGAACACGCTTATCTGCGTTCCACAGTCCTGGAAAACTGCCTCGTAGGATCTGACTCCTTCGCTCCTTCACTCCTTTCCGCACGCCGCTGCTGGTTAGACCGAGGTTGATCCGTCGGATGTGCGATTGAAACGCCACTAAAGATCGCTTAGCCGAGTCTGGTGTGGCCTACAGCTGACCCTCACGATTAGTAGTGCGGGCAACGGCCCGTCACGGAAAGGCCAAACGTTCCTGTACAACTTCAGATCATCGAATTCTGCATGCAAGAACAAATTTTCGCAATGTCATTTCGAAGCCACTTGCGTAGCATGAACGATCCAAGGTTTCGCGAAGGACATGCCCCAGTTGACTAGTGCACAGCACCGCATTCCAGAGACGGGATGTTACGAGATTCAAACCGGATAGGCATCCACATTCGGGGACAGTGGATAACCGGTAGTCGCATACTCCGAGCTTTGGACACTCATTGGTCCTGATATATTTAGCTTCATCGCTGAACGGTGAAGGAACACCATCCTACTCCACCTGAGCGCTCAACCTGAGCCAATCTTCATCACGCGGACAACTGGCCCTCAGCGAATCAGACGAAGCGGACCCATGAACAACAGGTCCTGTTGGACCGCAGGTTGTGCTGCGTCAACCCGCAAGGAAAAGAAAAAGCATTTCATCTCTTCCTTCGTGCTATGCAAGCTGCAAGATACAAGACAATTTGGCACATGAGGCGCCAACGGGGTATCTTGCTCCGGTAGTTGCGAGAGATTTGTGATCAACACCTCTCCTGGGTATGCAAAATGAATCACTCTGGGAAGAAGTGAAGCAGAAGACGGGAACTAGTTTGGCGGCAAAGTAAAAACAGTCTACCAACGTCAAGCTACACAAGGATTCAACAGAGGACTGCTTTTTTTTCGAGGCCTCGCATGCATGAAACCTCACTCATAGCGCCTCTCTGCAGGGTAACGAGAGCGACAAGAACGGCAACAAAGCTTTGATACTATGCCTTGTTTGATTGCCTATGCAGGTCCCGAGAATTAGCGGGTTGTTTTGGCTTGGAAACCCGGCCCCCCTTCAGTTTCCCATAGCCACAACGGGGTTGCAATGATGCGCTCGGGCCGTGGACGTACATGCAAGTATGTTTGCTCTTCAGCATGGGTGTCTTCGAGGTCACAATTGAGGCTATAGATGCGTCAGTCTAACATTCCTTGCCACCACTCGAGTCGTTGATCTGAACATAAAACCTTTTGCGCAGAGTACAGGGCTGCCTTCACCTCATCCATAATTGTCTCTTCTTTGGACACAAGCCTACACGTTCATCAGCGACACACTGGAATAGCAAACGAAGAGGAGAGAGGTCCCTCCCAGGTTTCCAACCAGAACCAGTTATCAGCAATCAAGATGGGCAAGCCAGCTGATTTTGCGGACATACTCAATGGAGTGATGTGGGCTCAGGTCTTTCTTGGCACTGTGCTTGTCGCATTGCGAATGTACACAAGGCAGTATATTGTGAGAAATATCGGATGGGACGACGTATTGATGTTGGTCAATCTGGTAAGTTTACACCTATTCACAAACTTCAACTTGGTAGTTAGTCAAAGGCTCAATAAACTGACTTTCGAAGGCTACCTTCATCGGTTATGTTGGCTGCGTGTCTGTTGGTATCACCTATGGTGTTGGCAAACAGACGGCCGACATTGTACGACTCGACCTCAACTACTCCAAATCGATCATGTGGGAAGCCATCGGTCAAGGCATCTGCATCATGGGAATAGCTGCCTCCAAGGGTTCAGTAGCACTGTTTCTCCTGCGCATTGTTATTAAGAGATGGCACATTGCTATCCTCTGGTTTTGCATAGCGAGTACGACAGTGCTTTGCATCATCACAACAACGCTTCTGTACACTCAGTGTGTACCATCGGCGTTCTTATGGGATCAAACAATCGAAGGCGGCTATTGCTGGCTGAACTTCACTGAGGTCGGTCTAACGATGGGCGCTTGGTCTGCAGCTATGGACTTCGTTCTCGCTCTCCTTCGTACGTTACCCTGCTGCGTACCACTCCAAAGTAGACACTGACCGTTTCTAGCTTGGCACATTATCATGGGACTCAATATGAAACGCAAGGATAAGATTACGATCGCATCTGGTCTCTCTTTGGGCATTTTTGCCGGTGCGTGCTCTGTTGTCCGTACCATTGAACTGCGATCCATGTCCTCAATGGAGAACTATGTGTACGACACCGCGAGTATGCTTCTTTGGTCTTCTACCGAAGTATTCCTCACGATTGTTTGCGCGTGTGTCCCCGTTCTTCGGCCACTTTACGTCCGCATCAAATACGGTTCACACGGCGACTCCTCAGGCCAGAACTCCTATCCACTCAAGGAGTACTCCAAGTCCAAGAGCAGCCGTGGTATGGATGGAAGTAGGAAGTCGGATAAAATATACATGGGCCCTGGGGAGAGTGTTTTACAGACAACAGTTCGGATGGGCAGTGATACAGCAAGCGAGGAGACGATACTCAGGGAGAGTCATGGGAACAACGCTTGGAACCATGAGCCGAAGGACCCGGGCGATATCACCATCACCACCACTGTCACTTCGAGGGACGATTTTGTATGAACAAAAGCGATTTGTATAGATATAGTAGTACTTGCTACCACCACATACTTGATAGAAGCTACTTGTAGCATCACGAACGGGCCGAACACTCTTGCAATGCTCAGTCATTGTGTTCTCATATTTGTTGTGAGATTGACAGCAGGATTATCGACAACGATACAGCTACTGACAACTTGCTTGGAAGTGTGCGTCGATGTACTACAGCGTGTAGGTTTGCGTCGATTAGACTTACCGTCCCTCACTCCTTGACGGAGAAGTACATCTTAGCAAACATGTATTTACAGCCCTTGAAGATTTGAGCCAACCGAATCACTGTATGCACGCAAAGACCAGGAAGGTTAGATTGCTCTTAGTATTACTCAACACCACTGGTAAGACCCCGCTCATGAACGGTAAACGTCTGTTTCGATAGCGAACGTCGAAGGCGTACGAAATTTGCTTTTGCGCGGAACGCGCAGAGGGTCCGTGGCAGCCGACAGCCGTAGATCTCCACCATTCCGACAAAAGCATGACGACCGATCTACTAGCAGCTTGCAAGACCCCTGATATCTCTGAGAAGTGTCTGATTCAGGTTTCAATGGGGTTGCGATTTTGGCTCACCTGCATCCCGAGGGCGTTTCCCGGCCCCGCAGTTTTGCCCTGCGGAAACTTGCGGGGGTCATGGCGCTGCCGCTGCCGTCGCATCACTCTTATGTGCAAATCCCGCTCTCCCCTCTTTGATCTTGCTTTTCAAACGCGTTATTTCCAGATACGCAGGAAGTGCGCTGCGACAAAGTCTTAAAACGGTACGTTCCCCGCCAGCTCATGATGTTATCCACTCGGAAGCAGCGACACCCGTGCCTACCTGGTTAGCTCAAGGCGCTTCATGGGCTTCTGGACGATGAACGCAGATATTTGCTATACGGCGGCGCATATACAGTGCGCGCCTTTTCTTTTGCTCGCGCAAGATGCAGATCGACTTTCAGATCATCCGCAGTTCTACGCAGATGGGTAGCACTCCTTCGTTAGGACGTTCTTCCTGGGCCGGATTTAATCTCACTTGAACATTCAACGCAGCATCAGATCTCGTATGCTTTTACGTCTCGAAGTAATTGAGCGCCGCTTTCGATAATTTTTGTCAGCGGGACCAGTGACTAGAAGGTGTGGACGAAGAGGTGGATATGATGTATTCCTTGTTCGCTCGCGACTATCAATGCACGATGTAATCTTGGAGTCAAATGAGCAAAAACGTTCAGCCGAAGATCGGTAGCGACAAGGAACCAATGATAACAGAAATCCCCATTACCAAGGCTGCTGACAGAAGACAATCCGATGCCGACGAGACCACAGGTCTTGTCACGAAGACTTTGTTTCCATTGCTTCATCGCAAAACCTTCATCAGTGGCGTTGCCATCATTGTGGACCTCCATGTGACGGTCATTCATTCGGCGACACCCTCGTAGTGCAGAGCATACGGTTGTGGGCCACTGCAGACGCTCTTTCCGACAGTTCGACCGAATTGCGACCAAGGTTCTGAAGAACTGAGCCCCACATCCTTCACGCTACAACCCTCTTTGTCCGTCAAGTCACGGGAGCCGTGCGATGGGGTATGGTTGGAGAAGGGAGTGTTGTGCATTTCGATATAGTGGTTTTCGTCATGTTCATCAAGTTCGTCCTGTGTTCCGGGCTCTACCGTGGTCGACACAGAGATTCGGCGTCGCTCTATCGATCCGTCAGCGTGAACTCTGGCCAACGCATATCGAATAATAGCACTGGTTAGACATCAGATCGTCCGAGGATACTGTGGAGAGTCTTACTGCTGGCCGATCTCTGTCGTTGTAGTTCCTCGTACTCATGCAATGGAAGATACGGGACGCATTTTCCAGGAGTGCATGCGCGAGATATGGGCGAGCTGCCTGCAGTTCCCCTTAACTCGACCCTTCGTAGATCGATGCTAGCATCTGTGGTCATCGTTGTGAAGTTGGCACTGTCAGACAGGGCGTCGTGGTCGGTGAGCTCTAGGCTGGGAGGCCAAGGCTCATCCCCAGGCATATCAAAGAGGGCACCGATGGCGCCGAGTTCGGTCACATCGAAGCTTCTATTTCTGACTGGTGACCGGTTTCTGGCTTGGTTGTCGCGACGCCATTGGTCCTCGCGGGCTTGGATGCGATCTGGATGGATGTCCGAGTCCCCGCTTCTGGAAGACATACTGGCTACATGTGGTGAGATTATGCAGGTCGAGAGATGCTTGAGTGGAAGAGCTGAAAGTGAGACGAAGGCCCGGTGGCAAGAAGTTCCCGGCAAAGCGAAAGGATCATCGGTGGGGATAAACAAGAGCGGAGAATAATGATATTGCCTGTTGAAGCCAGGTGTAATTCAGTATGTTTATCGAAGCGTCAAGAAGGCTGGCTAACGACGAGTGTATATATAATCACATCTTGTGGTAGGCTGCGCGATGTGCCGTGGTCTTCCACATCATCATCCACAGTCAGTGTCGCTCCGAGTCTTGCCTGTCAAAATGCACCAATGCAAATCGACTCCCCACGAAATCGCCAACAACAGATGCATGAAGTCGGAGATGCCGTAGAATTATCAACCAGAGCCGAGGCTTGAGAGCAGACTTATCGTCCGAACCGTCTTCGAATGCCAGAGCTTACCGCATGTGATGAGCGGCCGTCTGACAACAACACGCTAGTACCTGTATGTTCCCGATTGTAAAGCTTCAACGGCGGCGCCGAATCAAGACGACAACGCCCCCGAAGCTTTGGTAACATGTGTTATACCCGCTTCAGACGTCACTATGGTGGCTTCGGCTGTCTCCAATCTACCCGGCCAGCGGTCGATCCGCGCCAAGACTCGTGTGGATGGCAGTAATCATTCATGGGACTATCTGCTTGTACAACAGCCGCGGCCGGCAATGTATGGGCACGTAAGATACCATCACGGAAGCTTTGACTTCCTTAGTTCTTTAGCGCAATGGGCGCACTATGGCGAGCTCTTCCTGATGGCGCGTGGACGACAGTGAGGTGATGCTCGAGGTATTCACCTCTCGAAAACTACCCACTAGTGGATCTACGCGTGATTCTGCAAGCCTTGCATACGTATACTGTCCTGTTTTGTTGAAATGCACATTCGAATGGCACGATGGTGGTGCAGTCTATCCGTCCCGCCGTTCCAAGCCCATTGCAGCGGGTGGTGGCTGCATATGCAAAGATACACGGGTCACACCGAAAGCGATCGGATATTTTTGAATCAGCCCTTTGCACGAGTGACACTATCCGTAGATCGAGAGCAGCGAAGCAAAGATCACAGATGGCATGAGAACATTCGCCTGTTCCTGGTTTGTTACCGCGGGCCCATATTGGCTCAGAGACGACATGGCGCTGATATCAACATACTCTAGGGCAATTTGAGACGATTAACCGACTGCTCAAGGTACTCCAGAGTACTGCGCTATGGTTGTGATCGCAGAGAACCATTGCTGCTAGCGCAAAAACACCCAAACGTTCCCCTACAGTAAACGACGAGTCGCGGGCGTCACCGCAAGTCAGACTAAACAGCGGTAAGCTCCAGGTGCTGTGACGTTATTCTTCACCGGAAGCAGGCCTTCTGCGCCAGAAAGAGGGGTCAGTGATGCCGGACAGCGCGGTAAAAATTCCATTTCGTACGGTTCAGGGAATGGTATCCCTACCCTTCATTGACGTTGCGGTGTGTTTTGAAGTTGTGAGATCGATCGTTTCTCGGACGTGAGGCACAATATGGACAATGGTCTTCCAGGATATTAGACATGCCGTGTGACGCGGACGCATGCGGCGTCAACGAACCTCGTGCCAGGGAACCCGCACCTATCGCGGATGTTGACCCACATCCCACCCCGTCACCCCAGAGAAATCTAATCTTACCCTGAATGCTGAATCAGATGCTGTATTTTTGCCAAATGATAAGACAACGCGCTTCTTGGGTCTCAGCCATCGCAGAGTTGTAGACCTCGATGTCGCATTGAATCTCTTCGCACCAGGAACTGAACGCACTGCGACCCTCTTATAACGAAAACCTCTCGAGATCAGTATGCGATGTAGTATTTGGGCCCCGCTCACACCGAGCGCTACCCACAGGGGATTCGGCCTGGCGAGATGACTACCTGCAGCCACCACGAGGCGGGGTCGGCCTGTCCGACGCTGCCAGCCTTACCCGCACGTCATCACACAGCATTCCACACAATATTCGTCTGGAATACTGGACAGATACGATGCAAGGTGCAAGCGTATTAAGCGTCAGGAGGCAGATCATATCGGCGACGGCGATTCCGAAGCTTCAAACTATCGCGCACAATTATACCTAGGTAGCTTTCTCCAATCAGTGTGCCGCACGGTGCGCGAGAATAGAGATCACAATGGAGCCATGGAGGGTAAGCGATAAGCAGGGCAACCTGGGCCAGGGATCGGGATTTGATCTAGATAGCTGGTGTCTGGAGTATTTCGAGTCGAGATGGTTTCCCATCGTAAAGGCCCACGGGTTGTTTCCAAGTGGCGTGACGTCATCGTCGCTGCCGCGAGCATCTCAACGACTACCTCACACCTTCCGGCGCAAGTGCACGCCACAGCGCGTTTCACATCCTACGAACTGTCCGTCTCTACTCTTGCCGCGACCTTCTCTTTCTTCAATCCAGTGACAGTTTCCACATGATCCGTTCCCAGCACTGCGGCCTTGATGAACAGACCTGCGACAAAACTCAAGAAAGCGAGTACCGTATACGTGATCCACATATTGCGCATCGCGGCGGCAAAGGCCTGTTTCGCAGCAAGTTCCCATGCCGCATTCTCGAACGTGGCAGGAAGCATGACATTCGCCATGGCGCTGTCGCCATCAAGTTGACTCAATAGATTCTGCGGTAGCCCAGCGTCTCGAAGAAAAGAAGCCTGACCGTTCATCGAGTTTTGGAAGATGGTACCGCCGATGATGGTGGATATTGCGACGCCGATATTACGAACGAAAGATAGTGTCGCAGTAGCGGTAGCTACATCTTGCTGTTCGACCTGGCTCTGAATAGCAATCATTGGTGCCTCGAACAGTATCCCGGATCCTAGACCGCCGAGGATGACGAAACCTACTGCCTTTCCAGTCGATGTGTATGCGTCGAAGGAGATGAAGAGGCCGAAACCAATGGTGAGGAGCAGTGTGCCCACCCAAATGATCTCACGGAAGTGGCCAGTCTTGTGCATGATGAGGCCGCAGAGAACTCCGGCAATCGCACCTGTGACGATAAAGGGGAGGAGGAGTAGTCCAGACTGCAACGGAGAAGCTTCGAGAACGGCTTGAAAATACAGCGGCATATAGTACTCGCCTGCAATGAAGACAAAGCCGTGGAAGAATACGACGAGGAAAGCAGCGATATTTGTTCCCCGGCGGAATACCGTCATGGGAATCAATGGGTACTTGGCCACTTTTGCCTCGCTGTAAATGAACGCAAATATCATCACTCCGCCTACTACAAGTAGAGCGATGACCTTGGCGGAGTCCCAGGGGAAAAGTACGCCTCCAAAATCGAGACCCAAAAGGATCATAAGCGTGAAGCCAAGGAAGGTGAACATGCCGAACCAATCTACGGCCTTGATACCATCGATGAAAGAGGTGTGTTCATGCTTGATGTCCAAGAACAGGACTATGAGTACAGCGGCGAATCCACTGATAGGTAAGTTGATGTAAACTGGGTGTCGGGGGGATTAAAGTCAGCGCAAGTTCGCAGAGAAGAAGAGGAGAAAGATGACACTCACAGCACCATCTCCAAGTGACCAGACTAGCAAAGATACCGCCCAAGACCGGACCGATGCCACCTGCCAGCGCCCAGATGCCCTCGGTGAAGCCCTGCACACAAGAATTAACCAGACCACTCCCACGATACCACCTGCCAAGCAACTCACCATCAACAAACTCCGCTGCCTCAAACTGAACAAATCACTAATGCAAACATGCACCAACAGAATCAACCCCCCACCCGCCGTACCCTGGAACGCACGCCCGATGATCAATTCCTGCATCGTCTTCGCCGTCGCACAAACCGCCGAGCTAGCAAAGAAAATGGCAAGTGCAGCCAACATGATGGGCTTGCGGCCCCAGATGTCAGACAACTTGGCCCAGATGGGGCCTGAAGCGGCGTTGGCAAGCAGGTACGCGCCGCCGATCCAGGTGTAGCCCGTGGCGCTGTTGAGGTCGCGTGATATAGTGGGAAGAGCCGTAGAGACGATTGTTGCGTCGAGGGCTGAGACGAAGAGGGAGAGCTGGGTGGTGGTTAGTGTGTTGCATGTGAGGGTTTTGTAGGGAGATTGGGCATTTCGTTCATCGAAGATGCCATGGAGATGGTGAGTAGGTCCAAACTTACAAAAAGCGCAGTGATGATAGCCACCATTCTCAGCCTACTCCTCTTCCCATTTTGGGCTTCTTCTTCGACATCCGTTCCTTGCGCTGCTTCCAATTGCCCTTTCTGTACCATGTCTACCTCCTCTTTCCCCGTCTCGGTTGACTCAGGTAGCCTCCGTATATCCATTTCCATCTCTTGCTGCATGGTAATTCTAAATCGAACCCCAAAAACGCGTGATTGCGCTCAAAGTTAGGAACCACTATGTCGGGCTAATTATCAAATACGAACATAACGATTCCAAGGAAGTAAGCGCCGAATGTACAATTGGAAAAGATATCACTCCAATAGCCAGAGCATTCAACAGCTACCTGGACTTGACTTGAAAGGAAGGTTACTCAATGAGCAAAGAGATCTAAATGCCTATTAGCCATAAGCGCAAAGAAGAAGCCCATTTTTTTCACCGCGTCACCGCCAACGCCTCCCGCCAATCGGAGTATATATGTGGGGCGAACTAATCACCTCACTTTCCTATACTGGCTAGACCAGATGCGCCCTACCATGCATGCTCCATGCCGACATGCATACCTGGTTTAGCCGCTTGCGCGTGGAATCCGGGGGAAACGAGAGGCCTGGGTGAGATGTTGAGTGGTTTTGAGATGGAGGTAGACTAGTGTTGCTTATTCTGTGTGTTATGGAGTCATACCGCGTGAGTATATGCATATGCATGACTGGGACATATTGGAGTGTCGCCTGGGATACGGCGGTGTGCAAAGAGCCAAGAGATGGGGTATGCGTAAGTGGTATGCAGATATGTTGCTTTTTGACAAGGGCCAAGAGGCAAGTACGTGATTCTAGTTGCTCTACGAGAATAACGATATTATCTATCAGACTGAAAGCCTCCATACGTCTCGCCCTCATCTGCCTAGTAGGGAATTCCATTAGTGATAAGTTGGAACCTATCATACGTTCCGGTCGAGTAACTCCCCCTACTCTTCTCAATCAAGCCCCTCATGTAATCAGCCGCCTCCCTCTCGCTCTTATCCAACACAAAGCGATCGCGGAAGTTCTTCATACTCTCGGGTTTGAAGCACGGTAGTCCGCTATCCAACATGACCTGTACGACGTGGCAAAGATGCCCGCAATGCTGTCTGCTAGCGAGGAAAGCCTTGACAGTGAGTTCCTCGAACCAGCGGTACGCCTGCGATTGGTACGGGTTTGCTGCATTCTTGCCAGACATGACGGCAATCATCTCGGCTGTGAGTTTGAAGGGCGCGCGTTCGAACTTGATGCCGCCGGGTGCGATGTCGAAGCAGAAACCAAAGTCGATGTGGATGATGTGACCGGCGTCGTCGATCATGATGTTGCCGTTGTGTCGGTCCTTGAACTGCAGAAGGAAACTGATCACGGAGTAGGCGGCCATGGATTTCACAAAGTTGGAGCGCGCTTCTTGGTAGCGGATCGAGTCTTCGTTGCCGTAGCGTGACACGAAGTAGTCGTCAAGTCTGTTGACGGCTTCACGACCGAGCATGTCTCGTGATATGGAGTTGGGGAGTACATCAATGACTCCGCAACCCGGTGCGGTTGCTGTGACACGGTAGGGGAAGACCCAGACGTCAAGACCGACGGTATTGAAAATTCCGCGGAAAGCAGCAATCATCTGTAGTGCAAGCACATCTTGACGGCAGTCGTCTCCGACTTTGAAGATCGCAGAGAGCCATGTTTCGTAACTGTTGTCCCGCTGACGCGCAATGTCGCGGTTGTCGTCTTCCTGATCTTCCAGGTCTTGATCATCGGGTCTCGTCTTTCTGATACGGAATGTAGCCATGAAAGGTGTTTTTGCGTGACTCTGTAGCGGCTTGCCGGACTTGCGATCAATACCAATGACTTGACCATCGGGGTTAGAGGGCAGGTAAACACCGACTTCCACTTGAATTTTGCGAAGTTCTTCTTCGATCTTCTGCTTCTTGACCTCTTTGGGTTCATGTAGGACGGAGCGGAGGGTACCCGAGATGCCTGTGACCTCGTTGAAGAAAGCAAACTCGCGCTCGTAGAAGGCATGGTCTTCCTTGGAGAAACTAGACTCCAAGCTACCCATCACCTTGTCAAGCGTGGGCTTGACGGGATCAGGTACCTCGGATGCTTCATCCTTGTACGCGTTTGCCTTCATGTTCCAGATGATTTGGTGAGCAAATAGCTGCGAGAACTTGGCTGTCTCGATAATGTACCGCTCGACGTAGCCCAGGACGTCGTATCGAAGGGTTTGTACAATCTGATATACGTAGAAGAACATGACGTCAACCGAGTGGCTCTCCAATGCTCTCATCGCATACTGGATAATGAAAGGATGGTTCCCATAAGCCGGAAGGAAGTACGTGACGGCCGTGATAGGGTTGACAGGCTTCCAGTAAAGCATGTACTTAAGCTGGAATGACACATCGCTCGGTAAGAGATTGCCTAGAAGGATCTCTAGAGCATCAGGCTCATCCAAAACCTTGTGCGGGAAGTTGAGTACCTGCCATCGAACCTCGTTGTTGAGGCGCTGCGACTGGAAGCGCTTGAGGAGGTGTACAGCAATAGCAGGGTTCTCCGTCCAAGCGGTCTTTAGATGAGCAGACACGGCAGTCTAGTTACGTTAGCTCCTATCGATTCATGTATACAGACGACTTACATCAGGAAGTGTATTGTTGTGGCGCCCAGAAGTAAAGTGGTGCTTCTTGCCGTAATCGAGTGGGAACAACCACACCATGAGACGGGTCTGCTCATTCGAGAGCAGCAAGGAGAGGAGATCTTGCTTTGCCTTCAGTTTCGTGCCGATCTCAGTAACAGTTGTGACTTTTCCGATAAGGTCAAGCTGCGCCTGCACGTCTGCAAGGACATGTGTTTCAGCCTTGATCTGTAGGCGGTTGCCTCCAAAGGACCATTGCGGGGCTTTCGCAAACCACGCCAGAGCAGCAGTCAGTATGCGATCCGTCAGGCGCCATTTAATGGTCGCCGACAATGTGGTACAGTGACGTGCAATGCGCAATCCAAGCAGAACGATATGGAAGTACGACTCGCGAGCAAGGGGCTGCGAGCAACCACCACTCATGGCATCGAGCGTGATGTGCATTAGCCGAACGTAAACACGCCCAACGTCCGCTCTGCTCAACCTCGAGGCACTGAAGTGGCTAGATAAGAACTGCAGTAGGCGGAAGTGCGGAGCGATCAGGTTGTAGATCTGCTGCTGGCGTTTTGAGAGTGCTTCTTTGTCTGTTGCAGCGAATTCTTGCTTTCCGTAGAAGGGATCTTCGTGTCTCAGTGCAGGGCTGAAGATACCACGACGCTTGCGCACCGTATTCTCCCAATTTTCTGCAATGGCGACGAGGATGCGGGATTCCATACGAGGGTTCTCTTTGGCAACGCTCGTCCACAGTGATATACCCAGCTTGATGGACTGCTTCGAGAACACGGCGAAGGGAATTCCGACTAGATGCTGAACGATAGGCGACTGGTCCGTCTTCACCCTGCATAGAAGCGCAGCCGCTCTCCGCAATATATCGCGAAGCTCAGCAATTGTAACATGCTTGTGATTAAGGGTGCGGTTCTCCAAGTCCACTAGAAGATTCGTCGCTTCGTGTAAGCTTCGTGAGAGGTATGTCGACTTCCGTCCAGAAGCCGGTGCACCCTGGAGCCATTCCTCTTCTTGATCAGCAACGCCCTCGAGAAACTTGTATTCCTGTCTCGTGGTATATTGAGTGATGAAGTCCGACGCAGTGTTGATGTTAATGCCTTGGCGTTCAATAGCACCAAGGCGCTGATCAGTTGACGGAATGACGGACCCCATCTCCAACGCAAAAGATCGTCCGAGCGATATATGACCAAAAGTCATTTCATCATCGAACTCGGACAGATACGACTGAAGAAGCCCTTTGACATCGAGTGGAGCAATGTCGAGCGCTCCCTTCACCCAAGCGATTGCACGCTTGTGTAACGCCTCGAGAGTCGCTCGTCGGAAAGCGTAGTCATCAGACAGCTCAACCACTATGTTGGACCGCTTTGATGTAAAGGTCGACTTCCAGGTATAATCATCAGTCTCGCCTTCAAGGCAACTGTACCACATCATCGAAAGGAGCTCTAAGAGGGCAAATAGCGCACTCTTTTGACATAGCGTGGATGGCACTTCGCGGATAATGATATCTGCACAGGTAGCTGCCGCTTGCTGAACGCGGGCAATACGATGACAGCAGGCGGAAAATATCGTCGCTAGCTGGCGTGCAAGGTACGGGGTCGAGAACGTGTGGGATTGACCCGACAGCGTCTTCGCCAGATAGGTCCGAACGGCCGTTGTTGCAATGGCAGCCATGCAATTACCCACTGCGCCAATTCGCAGCTTTGGATCAAGAAAGTACGCAAGCGCCTTGGTGCAATCGCCGGCACTTGCGCGTAAATCTTCGACCAGATATGCAGTGCTCAGGAACACTGCTTCCTGATAACTCAAGGACTTGGTGTCGGGCTCACATGACGGGAGCAGTTTCCCAAGCCTCTTCTTCTGCTCGACTGTGTGTTCAGGCGACTTACCGCGACGCAGCACCGTGTTGAGTTCGATGTCACTTTCCGAAAGGAAGGGCCGCTCCTCTGCGATGAGGGGCTTGCTGAACCGTGCAAGAGTGCGCAACTCTTCCCTGTGTTGTTTTCCAAGATCGGACAGCAGATCGAAGCCGTGAACAACGATATTGAACCAAGCATCACGCTGGAGCCCAATGATGGAATCATCCAGCTCGGAGAACTCCGCTCGTTCCGCATTCCGTTCAAGCAAAAGCGCGAGAGGCTTTAGTATCTGCGCAATCTCTTGAGCCGCGAGCTCAGTATCTCTCAGATGGCGATGCGAAGTCTCCTGGGCATCTCCCTTGCTGACAATGGTGTCTAGCAGATGTGTAAGATAAATTTCGAAGGTAGGCTCATCGGCAGAAATTTCCCTAGAGAGGTTGAGACGCGCAGCCATGACAGCTTCGAGTGTAGCCACATCGTCTGAAACCAGTGCATCATGCGAGAGTTTAGTGTAGACCTTGAGCAGACTTCTAAATTCTCCAGGCGGACTGTGCACACCCAGGAAAGCTGAATCGGTGATGATCTTCGCATCTACAACTTTTCCAGAACGGCCGACCTTCTGGACAAGCATCGAAAGTGCCAGCGCCGTTATCTTTGGATCTTTGCAATTTCTTGCGACGGACACGATGGTCTCCACGACAGTAGTATGTACATGGTGCGGCTCATCCACATCACTTGGTGTGAGTGAGATGGTGCTGCCGTTCTGGTTTTGATAAACACCACCTGTACGTGCAGGCTTGCCGTTGCCGTTCAAGGTGGGAGATGAAGAAGGGTTGCGGTCAGGTTTAGGAGCGACGCTGATGACATTGCCCAAGCTGTACAGTGTCGTGATTATGGCATCCTGGGGAAGAAAAGTTAGAACAGCTGCGAGCGACTCAGCTGCGACGGAAGTTGTTCGATGGTCGAAGTTGGCTTGAACAATGACTCGAGGGAGCGAACGACCGAGGCTAGACGCCAGCTGCGGCGAGACTTTGGCGAGGATGGCCATGGACTTGAGGACTGTGGAAGCCAATTCATGGTCCGCGCTCTGTACCGGATCGTTGAGCACATTGTCGAGCCAGGTAGTCAAGACCTCTGCGTCTGTGACATCCGTGTCGTCGTCGTAAATGGTGCAACAAAGATACGTGACAAGTACCTTCGCCTTGACAGAGGAGGCTTGTTGCTGCTGCCAAGCAGATCCAACCCGTTGTAGATAATCCATATCATTCTCCAGACGTTCCATTTCTTCTCCTGCAATCTTAGCCAGCCCCTCAGCCAGCGAGTTCTCAGCCGAGTCCCTAAGAATCTGGTGGTTCTTCCTGTGGAGCGTGGTCTGTAGGTGATCAAGAATAGACGTTTGCGAAGTGAGGTGCGCACTGGTCCCAACCAGCAGCGAGGCAGATGCCAGCACGACCTTCAGAAAAGAGTCGTGAAGAATCATCGCGCCAAGTGGTCGTCCAGTAGCAGCATAATGCTTCGTGTACCGCCTCCACTCCCTCAACCCGTGCTGGTGGGAGCGCGCATTACGCACAATCGACAGCACAGTTTCGAATGCGATGAGGAAGTTCTCCGTCAATGCTGCTCGTACGTCTTGGATGAGTTGGAGTCTCTCGTATGCATTCCAGAAGTGGGTGTGCTCAGCAGCAGCACTCAGGAAGCCCAGCAGCGAGAGATTGTGTGTCATGACGCGCGCCAGCTCGCCATCGGCAGCGTAGTCGTCGGCCCCATCGTCGACGAATTGTTCCCCCGAGAGCTCCTCTGCTGCTGCGACCCAACCGGAGAGGTAAGCACCGAGTGCCGTGGCAGCTTGCGTCCGTAGCTGATCATGCCGGAGGCCGAGCGAGAGGACGGCACACGTGAGGTTGTAGGTAAGAACTTCGTACGGCGCGGGCTCGAAGGCGCGTAGGCTGGGCGAGGGCGCAAGCGTCTGCGCGTGTGACGCGATGAGGTATGGGGAGAGGCGTGTCAGCAGCTTCTCAGCGACGTCAATCGACTCGATGTAGGGTGCGGATTTGCACAGGGCGAGAACAGCCTCCAGCTCTTGCAGTTTCATGGAGCTTGCCGCCGGGCATCTTTTGAACAACCTCGCAAAGTCGGAATGGGTGGTATCTACCGACGGCGACTGCGCGGATAGACGGGCAAGCTTCTCGAGCGCATTGCTCCGGATGGTGCGTCTATAGGCATACGATGTCAGCTAACTGTTCTCTCCACTAGTATAAAGCACTTACGCCATCATAAAGACGCTTCTTGCTATCTCCGCCGCGCTTTGGTGTAGCGCGGTATAGCAACGCGTGGTGATGAGTTGTCCCTGGCCGAGTGACGAAACTACCGCGGACCTCCGAGCTGCCTCCTTCGTGCTGATTGGTCGTAGCTTCCACCACCAATACTTCCTCATCAACCCAAAGCTATCCAGTCGAACAGCTCACACATGAAGACTACTTATACGTTGAGGCAGAAAAATGATTCAATTCGATCCCGGGATATGGGTAAAAAGACTCTTCTACACTCCGGTCACATGCTCCAAGAAACCTCCATCAATAAACGCCTTGCCAGATCGCATAACAGACGTGGAAACCCCAAAGGGCTTTCCATGTGCACAAGCACCAAAGTCAACGCCGACACTGAAATGCACCTCAATCGTCTGCTGGTTCAACGCGGACCAGCACCTCCTCGAGGAAACCCTCCAAGAAGCCTGCGACCTCTCCACCCATGCCCACCTCTCCTTTCTCGTCCCAGTGATCCAATTCTTCAAATTTCCCCTTTATGTCATTAACTAGGCGAGTGACCTTCTCATGGCATTCTTGCCTTTGCCGTCTGCGCTCAATGAAGCCCTGCGCATCATCCAGCGACCGAGCCGATTCTTGCTTGTTCCTGACGCTAAGATGATAGGCACGACGAGACAGTGCAGCCTCAAGGGCTGGTATCACCACACCGCTGAGTGCTGTGATCTCGACGGGCGCCGCTGGAGAACCTTGCGTTTGAGCGAGGCTAGGATGATTTGACGTCGGCTTGGGTCTACCGAAGGAGCCGCGGGACATGGGCGAAGGCTTGGTGACGTGTGGTGGAGGGGGAGGGGGTGATTGGGCGACTTGTTGCTGTCTTGGCTGTGACTGCCAATTTGACGACATCGGACTGCCAAATGGGTCGTTCGGCGATGACGATGAGTCAGGTCGGGATGCAGAACTTGGGCTGAAAGATGTGAACGACTGTTGTGTTGGCGGAAGTGGCTTCTGCCCCGCCAGAGATGGTAGTCCTTGCTGACCAACGAGCGGTGGTAGAGGCTTCTGAACTTGCGCCGGGGTCGGTGCTTGTTGTTGCACTCGAATAGGACTTTGCAACGGCTTCGGTGCCTGGCTTTGCGAAGTGCTTTGACCAGGGCTTGCAGACTGTCCACGAAATGGCGGTATCTCGGGTATAGTCATCTGCGGTAGAACCGAAGCGCGGCTTGGAGTTGGAACACGCTGTTGCGGTGTGAGTTCCACACTCCTCATTTCTGCAGCAATCTCCCGTTGTACGAAGTCGTCATAAGTGTGCTGTAGTGGTGTTTGTCGCCTGGGTTGTTGCGGGGCCTGTGGCTTTGTTGGTGTGACTAGCCCTCTGTTGGGTGGAGGCTGGAAAAGGCCAGGCACAGGGGACTTTCGTGGAAGCTCTAGGGCTGGTTGGGGGAATGAAGGAGCTGATCTTTTCTCTGGTGATGCTGGCAGCGGTATCCGAGCAGCGGTCCTCACAGAGCCAGGTGAGCCTTGTGTTTGCAATGGTGCTAAGCGTTTAGTCGGCGAAGGTGGTTGTCGGAGGGTGTCGTCGTTCTCATCGCCGTAGCCACCACTGTTCTGTGTAACAGGCTTGCGTTGTGGCGAAGGGTTCCTCGCATTGGCACCCGCATCGTTCATTGGGGCGAGCGCCGGTCCCCGGCCACCTCCTGTTGGCCGCACAGTTCCAAAATCCCAAAGGTCTTCATTGACAGGCTCCTTCCTCTTCACGGGAGTGGCTTCATCTTCTGACTCGGCTGCTTCTTTCGGATATCTGACCTTCCAGTCCTGATATCTCGAGATGAGCTCTTGCAGACGGGCGGGCTTACCAGCCTTTCGGATGAAGTTTGTCTGCAGAAGCTGCTTTGCACTCGGACGCTCCTTGGGGTCTTTTCTCAGGCAGAGTTCGACAAACTCTTTGAAAGCGGGTGAGAAGTTGCCCTGCAGTGTTGGTGGTGGATTTTTTGGAATGAGGAAGAGGACCTTCATCGGGTGGATGTCGGCATATGGAGGCTCGCCGTTTGCCAGTTCCAGCGCGGTAATACCCAGAGACCAGATATCAGCCTTGCCGTCGTAGCCAGATTGCTTAATCACCTCGGGGGCCATCCAAAAGGGCGTTCCAACAAATGTGTTCTTCTTCGTCATGGTCGCCGATAGTTGTCCAGAGACGCCAAAATCAGCGAGCTTGACTTGGCCATTTGCGCTGACCAAGATGTTCGCCGCTATTGTTACATTAGTCTTCTCTCGCATACAGCCGGCCCAGCAGGCGTACCTTTGATGTCCCTATGCAGCTTGTGGTCGTCGTGGAGATATGTCAAACCCATCAACAGTTCCTTCAGTATGACTGCAATCTCAGCCTCTGCTATCTGGCCTGGCTTCATCAAATCTGCGCAACTGCCGCCTGAGCAGAACTCCATGACAATCCACAGGTCGGAGCCGGCCAGAAAGGAGCCGTAGTACTTTGTGACGTACGGCGAGTTCATGCCGGAGAGGATCATGATCTCACCCATAATGTCGTCAACCTCGTCTTCGGCATTCTCGACGTCGATGACCTTGATAGCGACTGTATGACCTGTCCGCCGGTCAAGGCCCTTGTAGACCTTGCCAAAGCTACCGCCGCCGATGCATTCCTGCTTGGTGTAGAGGGTGTTCGGGTCGACCGACTCGTTCGCGCCTAGTTCGGCCATGTGCGCGACCTTGCACTGGGGGTGTCGAGGGTTATGTGCTGAAATGGATCGATTGTAGAGCAAGAATGCGATTAAGACGAGCGGATTGAGGATATGCGCATGCGCGGTGCCCGGGGTAAAGCGAAGGACTCGGTTCGACAGCGACGGGGGCGGTCGGTGAGCGGATCGAGCAGACTGGTGGCCGGATCTGGTGAAGAAAGGCGTCAGTCAGTGTCAAGGCAAGAGACGCAGACCGTGGCAGTCGACCACCAAACAAGGCGATGTCGTCTGCACCTACCAAAGAGCGGTTGCTTCGTAAACACCCAATTGCGAGGGCAACGGCGAATGGCGGGGGCCACAGCGGAGCGAGAACAGGTGGGCAGCTGCTCGAATCGGGAGGCAGGTGTAGTCGCGCCAGAAACCCCAGACACGGCGAGATTGGGTTGTTGTATGGGCCGCCCGAGCGAGAGTTGGCCTGTTTACTGTCCCGCTCGCGCTCTGTTGTCATAGAGGGACATGCATGCCCGGCGCGTCAACGTGCAGGGATGCGTCGCGTTCGACTAATGAGCTCCAGACCAAAAGCAAAAGATCCGTATAATGACGACCATCGACATCGCATCAAATGCGCGCAAGCATTCCTCAGCTATGGTATCCTACCATCTTTACCAATGAGTCGCGTCACACAAACTTCTCGAGGGCTTCTAATGTGGTTGCGCGGGGTCGTCTGCTACTATGCGTCTCATCGCCTGTCGGACAGACTAACATGATTGGGGTACCATCAACAGCCTCAAGTTTCGCCATCTTCCCGTTCCAAAGCTAGTCTTGCGCACAACGGAAACTCACTTGCACTGCAGGCCCAATCAACATGTTGAAGTAAATACATGTGACGTCATTGTAAATATAATCCTAGTAAATGGTATACGATCAACTGCTCCGCGGCCACACTACAATGGAAGAAAGCGTGTCCTGTCCATCTCCGCACTCACAAACTGGGTATCCATATATCTCGGCCGTTAGGAAGCCATAAATCGTATCAGCCATGGTTCCCAAGTCATAAAGAATAACGAACGCCGCAAATAGACCCCAACGCAAATGCAAATGTTCCAACAAACCCCCTATTACCTTAGAAACGTCTGCGTATCCTCTCTGCAAGCGCTACATCCTCCTCGCTCTCTTCTTCCACAGGTGCTGGTGTTCTCCGTTCGCGTGCACGGTGTGCTTTTCTTCTCCGGTTGTTGCTGACGTTGCTGGCCGAGTCATCCGGTCCGACCTCGCTTCTCAGATCATCGATTCCTTCATCAGGGTCGCGCATGTTGGCTGGCGTGTCAGACCTAACTTCGATGCCACCCATGCCAGCACCTCTACGCTGCTGCGCCACCATGGACAAACCTGCAGCTCGCTCTCGCAGACGACGGCGCACAGTCTCGGCTTGGTTGTGGAGCTGTTCGAATGCGTCCTCCATAGCCTCCATACCAAGATAGATCTCGCGCTCGATTTCGGCAAGCACGGCAATCTCGGTCTCTTCATCGATCTGCACAGGGGCTCCGCCGGGCGGACGGACAGACCCAGGGCGGGCAGATCCCGGTCGAGAGTACGGACTTGGGCTGAAGCTGCCGTACCGGTTCGGTGGTACTGGTGATGCAAATCGTTGCGGTCCATCGCCGGGTCGGACCTGTCCTGCTCTTGAGCCTGATCGGGGAGGTGTTGTGTTCATATCAGGTAGGTCATCGACGCCTGACCAAAGGAAGCCATCGAAGCGCCCAGAGACGAGAATCTCCCATTCGTGTTTGGTCACAGCTGCCAAGGTAGCAAGCATGTTGTGCATGTCTGGATGGCGGATGAGATACATGACTACCAGCTGGTCGCGCGGTGGAGTGTAGAGACGATATAGACGCTGTAGCGCCAAACCAGCTTTTGCCAAGTACGGCGGCGTCCCACTGTCCGGCTTTTGTGTGCGAGGATTTGGGAGCTTGTCCAATCCCCATAAGAGTGCATAGAAGAGTGGTCGTTGTGGCTGTTCCAATCGGGTAAGCATGATAAAAGTCAACGTTTCGTCGTCAGCGTCTTCGGGGACACCGTCTTGTTGGTCCGATAGCCAAGACTGCACAGCAACTTTGGTCTTCTTCGACTGCTTCTCGTAGTGCTCGCGGTATTGTTCAGGTACATCAACGTCAATACGCTGGCACGGTGCTTCAAGATCAGACGATATGCCCAGTCCAGGCTCGGCGCCTTGCTCATAGGGTGGCCAAGTCGGCAATTCGCAACGTCCAGACACTAGCTCTAAGATTTCTCCCCAGTTGACACCTGCAGAATCTTCCACAACTGACTGCTCGAAGCACATCATGCACTGGCAATGCTCGGAAGATATGTTGCGAGCAAAGACGTTCTCGAGACGATCGAGAAGACGCCGCGCAACCGAGCGATAACCGGTGGCTACCGCCAAAGATCCGCTTGTGTCCATGACGGTGTTGTAGCTGTTGAGTACATTCTGCAGAGGCTTAAAGAAAGATCGGACATCGTGCGCTTGTGCTCCAGATAGCCTTGGTGTAGTGTACTGAGAATAGGCAGAGGCTGGAACTCCATCAATAGCCGCTAGTAGACTTCGCGGGATAGCTTTGGCCAGACCGCCATTCTGCAGCAGGTAGTCGACGCGAGGAGCTTCCATCATGGCTGGAGGAGGAGGCGGGGGTGGTGGGGTCATTGGGGACTGGGCATAGCTGGGATCTACGGATTGTGTGCGCGACATGGGGTCTGTCATAACTTCGATCATGGGCGGCCCATCCTTGACAGAAGATACAACAGAGGGAAGAACGGAGTGCTGGGTAGGTGTACGTGGTGATGAATCGACCACAGAAGAAGGCGAGACATCGGAACGCGGGGGTGATTGGCTGCGGCGGTAAGAGTTGCGATCTTGTACGACTGAAGTGGCGTCTGAGTCGAGTGTATATTCCGAGGGCGCTCTCGTCTTCATCTTGACAGGTGTTGACGTCCTGCTTGGTGTCGACGTTCTGCCCGGGGTCGATGTCCTGCCTGGGGGCCGAGCGCTGGATGGACTCACGGTCCTCGTTCTCGTCTCCAATTGTGGAGACTTGGCACGGATGGTGCTAGGCTGCGATCCAGTGGTAGAAGTGAGGTCTGTGCCGTCGAATGTATCCTCGTCTCTGACACTTGAGCGCGACGCGATCCGCGGGCCTGCCGTCGAAGTCATGCGCGTGCCGCTGTCTACGCTTTGGCGACCCTCCTCCATCTCTCGCGCGATCATGTCAGGGTCCTTCCTTCGCATGCTGTTGACACTGGCCGTCTTCCTAAGATCTGCGCCTGTGGTCTCAGTGAGCGGGGGACTCGGTGGTGCCCGTGGTGGAGGCGGAGGTGGTGCTCGGTTTGGTGGATGCGGTGCGACTGGCCGCTCGCCGTCCCTGCCTGGCGAGGCCTCGCCATCTGTGGCCTCTGGCGTCGAGGTCGACTTCCTCTTCTCTACACCGTCGCGGGAATAGATGCTCTCTTTGGCGTATGTTTTGGAGTGCGACGGGTAGGGTAAGCTGATGCGCGATGTGTTGTCGGAGCCCAACGAGCCGCGGCGTCCCATCTCGGGCACGACGGCCATCTTGTGCGACTTGGACGTTTGCGACGACGACAAGGTCGAGGTGGACGTCGAGTTGCGCACGCGTTCCGTCGACGGGCGCCTGGGCAGCGGCGGGTTCTCAGCGTCGTCTTCCTTGGAGGCCGACGAGCGGGTTTTGCGGGAGCGGGTGCTCTTATGGCGCTCGCGGTCCCTATCCTTGTCCTTGGAGCGGTGGGTGCTGCGCTCGCGGTCCGGGTCCTTCTTGCTGCGGCGGCGGTGCGAGTTGGACGACGTCTCCATGGTGAAGAGGCGGCGTGGAGCTCGTTGGTGTGACTGTGGGCCGGGACGCTGGACGGGCTTCTGCGGGTGCGATCACCAGCGCGGCTATGGGCAGCTTCAATTGGGCGTCGGGTGCGGGCACTTTGCGCGGGTGCGCCTATCAGGACAGCAGCTCGCCATCCATCTACACAAATCAGGGCAGGGTGCGGTGAGGGGTTTACGGTCTTGGGTGCGTTGTAGGGGGAGTTTTGGGTTGTAGTACTCTGACGTGTAGCAGCCAAGTGGGCCGGGCTCGGGACTGGGCGCAGTGTTGACTGCGGGCTATCCTTAGCACCTGTCTAGCCCGAAGGGTCTTCCTTACCCACCTGGGCACCCTCACCCATGGATCACCACTGCTGCAACACCATGGCAACGACTGCCTGTGGGAACTGGTTCATGCACGGCATCGCTTTTGCATGCGATGCAGCAACCACAGCAACCGCATTATTCTTTGACTTTGTCCATTGCGCTACCCGCACTGCCAGGAACATGCTGGGCGCGTGGCTTCACACGCTTTGCTGGCGTGGCAGGTCACGTCACATCTCCAAGATCTGCAAGTCATGACCGTCACGGGGAACCTTCTAGCAAAGAAACATTGACATGGTGGTGACTAGTCTAATATACAGGTGTGAAGGGTAGTAACCGCAGAACAGGGTAGGAAAATGCCAAACATCGCGAGTAATCTTAGCATGGGGTATCATTGTAACATGCTCGTCGTGATCCTTGACGTATGTTGATCCATGTAGAAGCCCGAAATCTCTCTGTTGCTCAATCTTGGGTTTTGTACTCCATAGAACGCCTCCGTTATCCAAGCACAAAAAGCAGTGCAAGCCTCACCACAGCGACAACATGCAGCAGCAGCGTCACCACTCACGCTATTGAGCCTGTTGCTGGGCTTGCGTGTTGTTGACGTGCTGCTGAGCCAACTGGGCCCGGAGCGTGGTGATCTCGTTCTGCAGCGTGGCGATCTTGTCGTTGTGTTCCTTTTCCATTCTCGCCATGCGAGACTCTATATCGCGAACGTACTGCCACACATCGACCTGGCTGCCCATGACTTCGCGCATGCTGCCGCCACTTCCACCGTGGCTTGACATGCTGCCCGGCTGCGAGCTGCTACCAGGAGCAGCCATGGTCTGATGTTGCAGCATACTAGGGCCATTGCTTTTGCCGCCTTGAGAGCCCTGCTTAGGGGGCATAGGACTGAGCCCGGGGAGAGATGGCAGGTGAGGCCCGCTGCTTGTGCTGGGTGGAGCTAAACCAACAGGAGGTGTCCCCCGCCCGCGAGTGTAGTTTGACTGCTGATGCAAGTGATGCGACAAACTGGGGGATCGCGAGCCCGGGAGACCATTTTCTGGCGCCCCCAGGCGATGCTGTTCCTGCTGGCCTGGCGACAACGGCCTGGGACTCTCCGTCATGCCACCTTGGGCGAAGACATTGGACTGCGTATTTGCGTTCTGAATCGACGAGATGCTAGTGGGAGCTGCTTTGGGCGAGACGTTAGTCGGCTGCGCAGAGGACCCTGGGTAATAAGGGCGCAAGTTGTTCTGGCTGCTCGAGCTTCGATTCGCAGCAATAGGCGGATATGTGCTGGAATGGTGAGAATACGAACCTTGGGTAGAGTTCCCAGTGTTTTGTCGCTTGCGTGCCGGCTCACTGACTCGCCGACTACCGTCGTCGTCTTCGTCGCCCTCACCATCAGGCTCGCCAGTGTAGATGACACCGTCCATGCCCTCGTCGCCTTTGTCTCCGAGATCGTCATCCATGCCGAAGCTAGAGCGGCGGCCCGCACAGCCACCCTGACCCTTATTGTGTCGCGCAAGCGCATCGCCACGTGCGAACCTGCGGCCACATTTGTAGCACGTGTGCGGACGCTCGCCAGTGTGGAGTTTCGTATGACGTTTCAGATCATGCAAACGACGGAAACGCGCCTGGCACGTGGGACACTCATAAGGCTTTTCTTGACTGTGGGTTAGTAGGTGGCTTTTGAGGTTATGGTGGCGAGTGAAATCGGTAGAGCAGTATGGGCACTTGTGGCGCTTGGTGGAGGGCGATTTGGGCGTATTCTGGCCGTATCCAGGCAGGCTCATTTGGCGAGCCGGGGCACGTGGATCGGGCTCCGGGGGCAAAGGCCCAGGAAACGTAAAGGCGCGGTTGCCTGGGTTGTCTCCGGGATTCGGTGCGATGAGCTGGTGGTGATGTTGGTGGTGGTGCTGCTGTGGTTGCTGCTGGTGCGCGCCTTCCCGGCCTGGATTGCCGGTGGCAGCGCCTTCCGCAGCAGAAGCACCCGGCGCGTTCGGCGCGTCACCATCGCCAAAACTCGAGAGGCTGACGGGGCTCGTTTGCATGCTGTCGCCCGTGACGTTGATCTGGTCGGGAATGATGAGCGGCTTCGTCGTCTTGTCAGCCTTGTTGCTTATCGGCGCCGACTGCTGCGGAGCGTCTATAGGGTGGCTCATGGACTGGACAGTGCCGTTCAGACTTTGCAGCGCGGCGACAGCGGGATTAGGGCTCGTCTGCCTCGCGGACTGTTCGCGGAAGCGGCGCTCATCAGCGATGGCGGCGGCTCCAGTGAGCGGCTGAGGCGAGAGTCGAGGCGACAGGCCGCCGGGAGACTTTGTGAGATGGGTGCCAAAGGTCGCTCCGCCGTTGGCATTGCGCGCGGTAGAACCTGGGGTATTAGGCCCATTGTGGGTGGTGAATGGGCCGGTAGGCGTCGGCGTGATTGCTCGCGTCGAGGCAGCCATGGTGTGGAACGGCAAGACGGTTCAATGAGCGTATCTTTGAGATGGGTCAGCATGGCTTCTTTCTTTCCAATGACAGCATGCGCGTCACCCGGCTCGACTGTCCAGATGGAGTGGGTGCGCATGCATGGGTCGGCTAACCTTTGGGTGGATGCAGCCTCTGGTGAGGGCGCAGATGGCCGTCGTCTACCAACACTCCAGATAGACTTGGGCCGTGGAAAGCGCCAGCTTCCCAATTGACAGACGTTAGATTGCTCGCATGTGCCCTCGGTCGCAAATTGCGGCTCGGGCCAACCAAGGCGATCTGCTGGCTATTTTCCGAGCAGACGAGTACCACGGGACGCGCAAGCACGGCGGCTGCGCGAGGAAGGCAGGTGAAGAGGCGCTGCGCGAGGAAGCCGATAAATGAGGCGTGGCCGTGGAGGAGGGGTCTTCAGTCGGCACGATGTGCGACGTGCAGGCGGACGTGGGAGCAGAATCGCGATCCTGGACGTGGTGCAACTAAGCGGTCGCAGGGTCGTAGGGTGCAGGTCGTCTGGTAGTCAAGGTGCCGATGACGAGGGCCCGTTGGGGACTCTTGTGGCTGATGATGGTTCCAGTCCGGGCTAAGTAAGCAGGCTGGCGTGCGGGCGTGCGTGCGCTCAAAGACGGCGACGCTGGCAGACAGTCACGGGACTTGGATGCGGCGGCGCTTCAGTCTCGAGCGGTTGCCGTGCAAGGAGCGCGCGATGGGTGCAGACACTTGGAGGAGACGAGCAGACAGTCCGGCGATGGGACTTGGGACTTCGGCAGCAGACAAGAGGCAGCCTCAGCGCAGCGCGGCGGCTTCAACGGAACAACGCAAGCCTTTTGGGGCTGTGTATCGCCGCGGCCAACCACGCTGCGCTGCAACGACCCACCGCCAAACATCCAAGACGTGCCTCTCCAAACAACTGCGTCGCAACACGAGACACGTCGACGCCACACGCCCCGCGAGACGAGGCTCGCCCTCCCTCCCATCCCTCCAGGAAGATTCTGCCATGGCGACTCCGCGGCGGCGCGCCCACCTGAGCTGAGCCTGCCAATGCTCCCAGCCTGTGTCGGGCTAGACGCGACGAGCAGCATTGAGCCGGTGTGGTGGCGCAGCCCATCCTGCTCGTGCCTGCCTCGACCGCGCGCTGCTTCCCCAAGCCTACCCGTTCTTGCCGATGCACCAAACCAGCCGGGTGTTGCTCCAACGCGACACCTCGCCGCCAGCGCCCGCCGATCCATGCCCTACAGGCTGAAGTCGTCTGCCAGCCTAGACTGCTGCGCTCGACTTTGTTGCCGTCCTACCAACGGCGCCCCTCTGTTCAGCCACCGTGACATGCGTCATTTCTCACCAGACCTTGTTTGCCATGTGCGCCGCGCCTTATTTGCTCGGTACGACCACCATGGGTCCACGCATCGAAGACCGCGTCTTGATCGATCGTCAGGTACGTCCGGCTTGGGTACCCGCCCGCAGCGCAAAACAGGTTATCGCATCCAACTTCACCGTTGACGCCCATGGTCGTTGCCAGTCCTTGATGCGATCCGGCCTCGATGTAGACAAGCCGGGATGGCCCACACCTGTCAAAAAGCAACACTTGTCACTACGCCACAGCCGCCACACGATGATCTCGCCACACTTTACATTGCGAGCAACACCCGTCGACGAGATTCGCCGGATCGCCCTTACCATGTACCTTCCTCTTTTGTATGATCGACTTTGATTCCCGCCACCTGTACAGCACATGGAAAAGCTAGGATATTGCCATCGCTGGTCCATCATTGGGCCAAACCACTTCACTCTACAGCATTACAAGCTGATCGTGAACGTCAAATTCAGAACGAGAGCCAGAGGTCATGCCAAGTATATACCGTTGCCTCCCAACATATGGAGCTTCTGGATCCCTATTACGGACGGTGACTGCCTGCAATGGTCCACCCAGAATGCCATTATGGGTAGATTCGGACTATTGCTGAAACATACAACCTCGAAGACCGACTGCTAAAGAGCATGAGGAAGCTGTATCGGCTAAGCAGAAAGAGTTTGACTGACGGCTCTAGCAGCTGTCAGGATGAGCAACAAGGGATTTCCATGAAGACGATGTCGAGTGGTTGAAGGATCCGTCGTATCAAGTATGCAGGACACCTGCCAGTGGTACTGCTGAGAACCAGAGCTCCTCCTGAGACTTTACCAAAACTGACAGCTGCCTTCTTCACCAACGGCAGAGTGTATTCAATAAATTGTGTAGGTTGGAGATGTCAAAGCCGTCATCAGTTTCGTAACGGTGAATCATATGACCTTTGGCTCAACACAGTATGTGATACATTTCGAAAATGGGCTTGGCTTGAGTCTCGACTACGATCTGATTGTCACACTGACCCATTGGCGGCTAAGCCATAGAATTGGGAAAGGGCTTAGCGCAAATACCGGAAGGTTGTGCAGCCGAGAATGAACTAACTCATCTTGACCTCAGACGGGCCGTACCAAAGGGATCGATCTTGGTGTTGCACCACGCTTTACCAATCGTGGCCCACGAGCGGATCCTCACTAAGGACGATCACCCTTGGTATTCTCGTTCCAGCTTACGTGAACATGTTCGAGCTGTGGGGGAAGGCTGCTCAGCCTCGCCCCTCAAACGTCTCACGTAGGTGAAGGATGGAGCTGGGGGCCATGTATTCGCAATCCCTCTCATCGATCAAGCGATAGTTGCTCGTTCGAGTTAATTACTAAGTTTGAAACGAAAACGTTCCAAACCACAATCAGAACGTTGATCGTGGTGCAATAATACCAGACACGTCCCGAGCATCCGCAACACGCTGCCGCTGGACGTAACCCGTTTATAACGCTCCGCATTGGCAAAGAACTCGTCAAAGGCCCTGTCGTCATAATCGAGCCGACCAAAGCTCCGCTCTTGTCAAGTTGCGGAGACCATTGGAATCGGTCCGCAATCCTTCGAACTGTATCTGCCAAAGACTACAGCCCTGCGCACTATTCCTACGAAAGTTGAATAGTCTGACGCAGCAGACTTTCTTCTTGTCCGCTCACGTCACTCGTGAGCACATTCTATGCTTTCTTAAGCGATGCGACATTTGGTGGCAAGTCGCATATTCACCCAAAATCTTTATTGTTTTGTAGATACGTCTAGGACTCGGGAGATAGCCCACACTCTGCCATCGAGTTCTGCATGCGTTGGAGCAGTATGCGCAGGATGAAGGTCGCAAGCTGCACCGAACAAACGTGCAACCGAAACTATACTTGAACTTCGCTTCCTCGTCAAAGAGCGTTCAAGAGTAACAAGCAGTGGTGTATGAGATTACAGAGCGGTCAACACATCCTTGAGCCACCCGTGGCTGGCAGGATCTGACGAATGAGGTGCAGGTACGCGATTTGAGCTTACCCAAACAGGTCTAGAGAGCTTTGCGCCGACCGCATCTCTGTTCACAGCACCCATGGACTACTACTGCTTGCTCCATCTCTAACCGTGGCGATTCATCCCCTCCGGTTTCTAGATCACTGACCGACGGGATGAAGTCTTCGCTTCTCTGGCAACTCTGTCGTTGTTCTCATGATGCCCCACTCTAACATGACTCATTGACTAATGCCTTCTGTCCCAAGGTTAATATCAAGGCACATCTCGTATATCAAGCTGGCCTGTACAGTACGGTCAACAACGCTCTTGTCTCATTGGCTATCCCCACGAAAAGGATTACCGGTGAGCCTCTGGATCAAGAGCTGGAGTGTAATGTCAAGAAGGTAGCCTAATAGTACATGCGCTATTGGTGCAAGCCCACCCGCCAGAGCGTTATTGATACCTCAGCCCAACGGCAAGGCTACAACGGCTCGGTCATCCCGCGCCCGCTGCGACTTGGTAGGTCCTGGATAGTATCAAGTCTAACGTCATCTGGAAATTGCGTAATGCTATGTACAGGTACGCGAATGGCAGTCTCCAATGGCATTTGCTGCAGCGTGCTGACGATGGCCTAAGAGTAGTTGAAGTTTCTTGCTCCTGTGTATCTCTACCTAGAACCTTTTGTACACTAATTGAATGTTCAAGGCTCCATTATAACTGGCGGGCCGAGAAAATGCAAGATGACAAGCGTCAAAACTGGTTAGCTTTGCGCAGCTACTTACCGAACATCATGAGCGACCCTCTTCGGTGCTTTTCGAAACTTCAGCCGCGCCCTTTTGCACATGAACCCTTCATATCAGCGTCATCATTTTAATGAAAGACTCCACTGCTTCGAGGCCACCACTTCTCATCGGCTTGGCTTGAGTATGCTGGTGCGGTGGATCATTCAACGCGCTCCTTCCTCAAGCATTACGTCTTGCGGCTGAGAGACGGATCCCCGAAAATCACGTAACTATAGAGATGCTGACTATGAAACAGCCTAACAGATGGAAATGAAGTTCCTGTGCTATAATTCTAGGCCCATACGCTACTTCCCAGCAACAAGCACGTCTCCAGCCCGCCCATCATCCTCTACAAGACCCCCGTCTTGACTACATGTAACAACTGCGGGTCGCGACCACTCCAACGCAAAATTTCCATCAACACTGTCTCTTCCGCTCCAGAAACTATCTCAAGAAGGCACCGCGTCAATAAAGATCATCTCGCCAGACTCGTTAATCCCACTGCGACTTCATCCCTAGAAGCATGTCTCGAGACCAACAACCCAGCCCTCAACAGGCCACCTCGAAAAGCGAATCCGTCGTACCTGGCGACGATTCTCCAGAAGCCGGACCAAATGACTGGTCCGACATCAAAGACCCCAACGAAAGACGCAAAATACAAAACAAACTCGCCCAAAGAAGATTTCGTTCGTAGCACCAGTTGTAATAGCTATCCGATCTACTCTGACATGAACCAGGCGACAAAGTAAAAGAGCAGAAAGAGGAGACGGACCGAGACGTTGAGAATCAGCGACAAGCTGGAAGCGCATATGCATCGCCTGAACCAGAGAAGATTGATGCAAGACAGGTGCTCTCGGGTCTGCCGTGGGGTGGCATCTCTATGAGACACATTGTTGAGACGGGGAAGAGTAAGGAACAGAATTCACAGCGCAACTCTCGTGAGAGTTCGACGCATGATGGCGCGTCTTGTACTGCTTGAAGGAGCCCTTGACCACTGCGTGGAGCAAAATATGGTATGCATATGTAGTGCTGGTAACTGCTAATACATGGTCATTATAATCTTGTGCTATACTGTAATGTGTTCGTACTGCTCGTGAAAAGGCTTCTCTACTATCATATATTTTCATGTCCTGCATGGTACATCCCTCCATTAAACGTTGGCCGCTTCCGTAATTTTACATCGTGGATTCCATAAGCATCAAGCAATTGCATCAACCCTTTCTCTATCCTTCGCCATCTGCTTGGCGGCGCGCTGCAGCTCTTTCCGGAGTTTTCCCTTTGTGCTCTCCATACCCTGGAAGACATCCTCGTAGTCGGTATCGTGTCGCTTGATCAGGGTGCTCAGTACATGCTCGCCATCCTGCGCGTACATCTCAGCGATATCGTCTACACTAGTCTCGCTGCCGACAATGTGCTGCATAACCCGCTTGGAAGTCCTTATCATCAGTTCATGAAGATCGCGCTGATGCGGCTGCAGACTCGCCTCCCAATCTATCTCTTCTGCTTGCGATGTTGGTAGAGGTGGGTCCGTTAATGGCTCGCGTACGGCAGAGGTTGAGCTATGGCTACTAGAAGAGCCTAGGTGTGGCGGGGAGGATTGGAGGTGTATTGGCGAAGCGTCGAAGAAGTCATTGTCAGCTTCCTGGTTGTTTTCACCGCCACCGATCAGAGTATTGTCCTCGTGATACGCCTGCTCGATAGGCCCGCCATCGTTCAATTGCCTGATCCCTTCGTTGAGTTGTTGCGGTTGATCCACGATCTGCCGAGTCTCTTCGAGCAAGTTCCTTGTACTTTCAGTGGCTTCTTGGTCGGCCTGAACAGTTGGCTGAGTAGTATCGATGAACCGCGAGTTGAAAAGCAAGGTGGGTACAGTCGTCTCGTTTCCTGCCGCATCTCCGGGTACCTTTCGGGTCGTTGTCTTCTCTTCGGATAGCGCTGTGGGTTTTGGATGTGTGCCAGCCTGCTCGTTATGTCTCTTTGTGTCGTCTTTTTGTTGCACTCCTCCTTGATCTCTCGACTCTTGTGTCTGATGATCTGTTGTGCCCGTATAAGGGCTCGCAACTTTGGGATTTGGGTGCGCCTTGTTCGTATCTCCTTCTGTAAGAGTCGCCTCTTTCCCACCCGAAAGCGTCTTTTGTAGGAATGGTCGACTCGCTGCAATTGAAGGTAAGGCTTCAGTTGCGCTAGAACCGGCGACTAGCAAAGGCCGCTGGTTTGAAACGTCAATCTTAGGGGCTGCGTCCTCGTTCAATGAACCTTCTCCAGTCAGTCGGCGTATGAACGATGTGGCCTTCTTCCCAGCAGATCGTCGGCCAAAGGGGTCGCTTTTCGCGGTCTGCCAATCTCCTGTCTTCTTCTCCGAGGCTATATCCTCACAATCAGCGTGACCAGAGATCGCTGTTGATTCTGCATTTGGTGACGCGGGGGTAGGTTTGCTGTTGCTGGAGAGCATTGCGGCCTCGACAGCAACTGCATGATGCCACTCATCATTCTCTTCGGCCTCATCAGCCACAGGCGGTGACGATGCCATGTAGTGCAAAGCATCATCTCCAGAACATCTCCGGGCTTCCACAGGGGTTTGAGGCCGCACGGGTACTCCCACAGGCTTTCTGCTCGGTTTGGTAGGAGTTGACGGTGTTTGAGCGACCCTGGCAGGCAATGTTGGCTTCTTGAACGGGCTCTCGGAGATCTTGGCAGGTCTTTGGAGACCCAGAAGTCCTCCGATCAAGGTGTGTCGTGACGAAGGGACGGATGATGGAGGTTTTGATGGTTTCGCCAGCGGAAGAGTTTTCGCCTGTTGTTTTGCGCCGGTCACAGTCGACTTCGGACCTTTGTTCGGCTCTTTACGGGATCTCTTTCTCGGGTTATCATCGGCCATGGGACCTGGTGTTGCTTTGCGTTTGGGATTTGTCCTTGTTTTCGGCCTCGTCTGACTTGGTATAAAATCTTCGTCGTCGTCTGCTCCATTCTTGTTATGCAATGTGCGTGCCTTAGTCTTAGTCTTGACTGGCTCCTTGTCCGAGGCAGCCTTTGAGCTTCGTAAATTTCTTCGGGGAGATGAAGCAACACCCGATGTGTCCGAAGAAGTATTGCGGACATTTCTCTTGCTTTCTATAAGCACATCGAGAGCTTCGTCTTCCGAGTTGACCTTTTTGAAGATATTTTGTTTGGTGGCCTGAGATACACGGGGTAGCTTTCCCTTGCCGTACGTGCGTTTCGATGTCGACGATGGATGCTGTGACGGGAGTTGCAGGGCTGTCGAACCGCTACTGTCTGCGGTAAGTTTCTTAGAGGTGACGCGCTCCTTCCGAAGCGTCTTGGAGCCACTTCGAAGCGATCTTCTTGCGTTTGACTGTCGGATCGAAGGCGAGCTCGCATCGACAGGCAAGTTTCGAGACACTCTCAAACGAGGCTCACGTTCTTTCTGATGGGCTTTGATACAACTCTCCCACTCTAATGCGTCGCCCGAATGCTTGAACATTAGCGATAGGTCAGTCGCAATGCGTTGCGTGGAATCAAGACGGTAGCTCCAGGGTTCGGATGTGAGTGTCATGACGAGATCCCATGGTTCATGCTCTGTAAGCTGAGCCTGTGAGTTGTGTAATTTCGACGGTTCTGATCGCGTGTTCAGAATGTGCTCGACTGGTACGTCTACAAACTGGCAGTTTTTCAGGTGCTCATCGGGCGCGATGATGGTCAGCACTCCAGCCTCGACGAGCGCGATAGGGAACGTAGCGCTTGACTCCCGCCATTTGAACCCATCTGTCGCGAATAATGAGACTAGGTACATGACAGAGGGCTCACCGGTTGGTCTCGCGAGTGACAGGTCGCTCAAAATGTCGAGATATTCCTGGAAGTTCTGCATCCATTCCGCATCGGCCTCGAGCGGAAAATTAGGCGCGCTGTGTCTGACTTTTTCCGTGGACCAGAACCTGCTATACTCGATCCCTTGTTCCAGTGCCTGCCGTATGATAATTCCAGCAATAATTTTGATCTGCTCGTGTTCAGTTCCGCTTAGGATGATGGCTCCCAGGTTGCGTAGACGCTTAGTCGATGCCCCGATGTGTGTGGCCACCGCCGGCATTTCCAGCATGCCTGCGAGCGCGATGCCGATCCATCGCCGCCGGATTATAGAAAGACCAGGGTCGCAGAAACTACTCAGATAGTCCTGCGCGACTGAAGAAAGACTCGAGCTGCTGAAGTCGCGTGCAGAGACGAGCTTGTAGAGACGTAAATTTGACGCGTCGTTGTCGGGCAGCTTGAGAGCAGCTTCAAACGAGATTGAGGTCATTGCGATAAAGGAAAGTAGAAGAGAATGAAATTGGCATTTTCCGCGCTACATGAGCAGGACAGTGGAGTGTCGTTGAAGATGTGGACGCGGGCAATGCACCTAAGGAAGTGAGAGCGCGGTACTGCTAGGATGGAAGTCGCGTCCCATCGGCGTTTGACGTCACAGCTGCAGGCGCGCGCGAGTTTCGCGTGGCGGGCTTGAAACCACGAACACCAACCAACAGTCGTTACCTGCACTTTACGTTCAAAAGAAAGCGCTGCGACTAAAGGAAATCGCTGAAGACGACTAAAGGGGGTATAAGAAAATAGGGGGTTTCCAGCTCTCGCGTCCGCTCGTCACGGCTTCCAGTGGCTGTAAGCCGCATCGATGCCTGCATGCATGCGGTGTATATATCCAACATTACCATACTCACCCAGTACCAATCCCCATGCTTTTCGGTTGAGCATCATCATGATGGCATACATTTGTGAGATGGAAAGCGATGCAGAGATCCTTGAAAGTGCCGTATTGAAGGGGAGAAAATCCGGAAGAGCGGCTTCTCCTCCACGCGTTACCCCAAGCGAACGCGCTTTGGACACGCAAGGACCGCAGCATAGGGACAGGACGTCCTACTTCCAAGGTTGTCAAAGGCATGCGGACCTTCTGCAGTCTGGCGCATCGCAATGCAGCAGCTCTCGAGTCTGCGGTTCTTACCCCGCTGCAGCCTAGAAGCATGCATTCCATTGGGACGGATGCAGCCTTCTACAGCTGACCTCAATCCGTGCGAGCCCTGTATCTGCTGCAGGGGCTTCATCCTTCGCACATGTGATTGCGCCCCGAACGTGGCTGGTAATTAATAGTAAGACGCAGGGCGGACAAGTGTCTCCAACCTCAACAACATCATGGTTGATGATGGCAGTAGCCGGGTTACGGGCGACATCACACCCTCCGCCGTGCCAATCGTACCGAACATCAGCTCACGTCGATTACACGTCATTATTGCTGGACTGTGGCTTTGTCTCTTCTTATCTGCCTTAGATACTACCATCGTCACGACCGCGCTCATCAAAATCTCAAGCGATTTCGGTGCTCTTGAGCAGGCAGCATGGCTGATTACCGCGTATCTACTGACCTATAATTGTAAGACTTATCCATCGCAGCTTCATCACCGGACTAACGACACAGCGTTCTTGATGATCACAGCAAAGTTGTGCGACATCTGGGGCCTCAAGACTCTCCTTCTACTCTGCGCGTCAATATTCCTCATCTTCTCCATGGCTTGTGGTGGAGCGCAGACGATGACTCAACTAATCGTGTTCCGCGCCTTCCAAGGCATTGGAGGATCTGGCCTCTACAGCTTGACATTCGTCGCCATCATGAAGATGATTGTCCCTGAGAAGATTGGCTTCTACTCTGGGATCGTAAGCTCGGTATTCGCTTTGGCAAACCTGCTAGGACCTCTACTCGGTGGCATCATCGCTGATCGGACAACTTGGAGATGGATATTCTTCATGAAGTATGCAAGGTGCCGGCTATTGAGATGTGCGAGCTGACTAGCATTAGTGGCCCCATAATCGGTGTCGCAATGGCAATGCTGTTTTTCTCGATGCCTGCATTCGACGACGGTAGAACGAATCTGCAACGCATACGCCATTTGGACATCTATGGTGGCATATTGTCTGTCTGCTGGCCTATACCTCTCATCTACGCCCTTCAGGAAGCCGGTGTGTCGCATGCCTGGGGCAGTGGTATTATCATTGGACCACTGGCAGCTGGAGTCGCTCTCCTAGTACTCTTTGGGTTGTATGAGTATTGGATATCGTCCAGAACGCAGAAAGCCCCCATCTTTCCCGTACAATTTCTTCGGAATGCACCCATGGCGTTGACTCTGTTGTAAGTTTGGAACACTGTAGTCGGACTCCGCTAACAGCGGGACAGAAGTCAATTTCTCTTAGGATTCGCCTTTTACGTTGTCTTCGTCCAGCTGCCACAACGCTTTCAGGGAGTGAATTTCACAAGCGCGGAGCGTGCCGGTATCCTTCTGCTTCCTGCTACCGTTGTGACTCCGATTGGTGCTATGGCGTCTGGACTAGCAGTAAAGAAGGCACCAGTTGAGATTATTTTGATTGGCTCGACCACGATCGTATGCGTTGGTATTGGACTTCTTAGTAGTTTGCCGACCTACTCCCACCTGTGGCCTGGACTGTACGGTTACGAAATTATTACTGGTCTTGCTTTGGGTCTTGCAAGTCCGCCATATTTCGTGCTTGTCGCTACCTCAATTCCAGGAAAGGACATCGCTGTCGGTACCGGAGCGCTCAACATGGTGCGGACGCTTGGCGGATGTGTCGCCGTCGCCATCTGCTCTGCAATCCATCGCGAGCACTTGAACACAGGGTTGTCCAGTTTTTTGAGTCGCGAGGAAATCAGGCAAATGCAAAGTTCGACATCGTTGATTGCGCACTTACCGGATGCGGCGAGGGATCGTGTTGGTGTTGTCTTTGGTAACAGCTGTAAGTTTCAATTCCCTGGCAATATAGCTATACGAGACATACATGCTGATTAGCACCACCATGCCAGACAATAGGCAGTTCCAAATTATGCTGGCGTTCACAGGGCTCAATGTCATCGTCGCGGTCATTTTAGCCATCGTAAGAAAGCGATCTGGGCTATTTGGCCTCATACCTGAAAGGAAAGAAGGGAATGAGTATGTGGAGGCTAAAATCAACCCGAGCGGGCCCGCATCGAGTGGAGCGCTGGCTCAAGATACTTGTGAGAAACAGGCTTCTGAAATCGCGGCTACACACAGACCGGATGATAACGCGGGCGCATGCCTTGGAAAACGATCATGAACAATTTACGGTATATCCACATTGTTGGTCACGAGACGCTGTGTGGATACTATCGTGGTGGCTCCATGCTGAAGCATTTGGCGATTTCGGCACTACCGCAGTAGGGAAGTCCGGCAGGAAACACCGAATGAACGGGTATCAAATCCTGCTCTAGCGCATCCGTCCACGTCTCTCTTCCATGGGAACTGACGAGTTTCTCTCGCCTAAAGGATTAAGAAGCTGTACATTTTATGACTTACAGTCCCGGGAAGTGTTTAACTCCGCACGATTATATCCGTATCGCTAGCAGATAAGCACTTGGTGATGTCTAAGCAAGCAACGTCACAAGCGCAAGCTTGTGTGGAAGCTTAGCCGTCCCCCGCATCTTGACCCCCGCACACATTGCAACGCCCTTCACGCTTGTATGCTCGGCATGCAACGCCTCAATGCTCGGCATCGACAATGCTACGCCGTTGAGATCTGAAACGAACGTGCACATCGTTTGCTTCAAAGGATGAGGCGGCATCAAATACGTTCTGTTGACGCTGTATCGTATCTTCTAGACAGCCACTAGCGGGGGATGTGAATAGTGGGCCACATGCGACACGAGCCTCTTCGTCACAACCACAGCACATTACCGCTATGAACACGAACAGATTTCAGGACACGAGTTAACGTTGAGGAGATAAAAACAAAGTTTCGGCATCATCAAATAGTCAGTCTGATACTCACATGAACGGCACTTCGCTCCTACTTCTGAACCCCGACTCTCCGCGGGAGAAGCTTCTCTGGTGGTGAAGCCAGGGATCGGCAAGCGCTAGGGAGTGGATGGTGGGGATTGGATCCTGGAGAAATGCACACCAGTCCCTGCCGTCATCGGAATAAGATCATCATGAGTGGACTAGATGATAGGCGGCTCAATAGCCTCGGGCTGATGATACCCCAGCCCGCTTTCTCCAGTGGTTCGACAGTTGGTGACGTTCTTAAGGGACAGCGTCTCGCTCGCTGATCGAGGGGTAATTCCGGACAAGCAAGTTCCCAGTTCCATGGTTGAGATTACTGACTTGTGATTCTTTCGGACCGCGATTTGTTGCTTGACGTTCCTGCGCGAACCATTTCCTGCGCTCTGGGCACTGGAATTCATTAAGAGGCTTGTTTGAGGCTTGACATCTTGCCCAGCTACTAGCTCACATCCTGTCTCTACGTCGACAACATGGCCTCTGGAGTAGAGCGGCCAATCGATAGGTCGAGCGAGGAAGAGAAGACTATCGGCGAGGAGCATGTTGAAACGGCAAAACATGTCCACACAATCGAGAACCTACCTGATCCCGACGCCGGTCTCAGCGAAGAAGAACGCGCTGCGCATGTAAGTCACATCTCAGCTCCTTGCCATATACATACTAACACCCCACCCCACAGGACAAAGCCCTCCTCCGCAAACTCGACTTCCGACTAATTCCATGGCTCTCCTTCCTCTACTTGATCTCCTTCCTAGACCGCACGAACATCGGCAACGCCAAAGTCGATGGCTTGCAAGAAGATCTCAACATGACTGACGGCCAGTACAATGCCAGTCTAACCATCTTCTTCGTCAGCTACTCCGTCTTTGAGCCGCTGACCAATGTGCTGTTGAAGAAGTTACGCCCGAGTATCTTCTTGCCACTTATCATGATCTGGTGGGGGATTTGTATGACGTGTATGGGGTTGGTGCATAATTATGCTGGTCTTATGACTGCGGTGAGTCTTTTGCGGTTGGTGATCCAGTATCAAGGGTAATTTGGCTGACGATGCATAGCGGTGGTGGTTGGGATGTGCTGAGGCAGGACTATTCCCTGGAGTAAACTACTACCTGAGTTGCTGGTACAAACGTTCCGAGTTCGGCATCCGAGCTGCAATCTTCTTTTCGGCTGCCGCTCTAGCTGGTAGTTTTGGTGGCCTACTCGCCGCTGGAATTGCGCAGATGGGAGGCGTAGGAGGAAAGCCAGGCTGGGCGTGGATCTTTGTAAGTGCAACTTGAACGCTTCCTCTTACCTGTGACCATGTTGCTGACAATAACCCCAGATCCTTGAAGGTCTCGCCACCATCTTCGTAGGAATAGCAAGTTACTGGATGGTCCACGACTTCCCCGCCGAAGCCACATTTCTCTCTCCTGACGACCGAGCGCGTGTTCTCCGCCGTCTACGCGCCGATAAGCAGGCCTCAGCTGCGCACGAAGAGTTCCAGACCAAGTACTTTTGGCAATCCTTAAAGGACTGGAAGACGCTCATGTTCAGTATCATCTACATGGGCGCAGACGGTTCGCTCTATGCCTTCAGTCTCTTCCTGCCCACCATCATAGCTGGGTTGGGCTATAAATCTACGACAGCAAACCTGCTTTCCGTGCCACCGTATGCAGTTGCAGCTGTGGTGACGGTAGTCGTGGGTTATATCGCCGATCGCACGCAACAGAGGGGTTACTGCAATATGGGAGTCTCGCTCTTTGGCATCGTGGGCTTTGCCATGCTGCTCGGATCTGCCAGTCCGAATGTTCAGTACGCAGGCACGTTCTTGGGAGCTGTGGGTATCTATCGTAAGTGAACTCGTGTAGCAGCATGGATCGCTTGGTTCTAACATGCTCCACCAGCAACGATAGCGAATACTATATCCTGGGCCGCCAACAACGTCGAGGGCGTGTACAAGCGTGGCGTCACCCTTGGCTTTGTGATAGGCTGGGGCAACATCAATGGCGTCGTTTCGTCGAACATCTACCGCAGCAGGGATAAGCCGCGCTATTTCCTGGGACATGGTGTGGTTCTGGCGTATCTGACGTTGTGGCTGCTTGGCGGGAGCATTGTGACCCGATTTCTGCTTGCGTGGGAGAACAAGAAGAGGAGACAGGGGGCGCGGGACCACTGGATTGAGGGTAAGAGTGAAAAAGAGATTGAGGAGATGGGGGACCAGCGGCCGGATTTCTTATATACTCTTTAAAATGTAGGGTTGGGGCTTGGGCAGAACAGCAAAACGGACTCTAGTCATGTCGCAATAGACATAGTACTGTCAAGACTTTCGAGCCTTAGCTTGTTGAAGTAAGCGTCCAATCTTCCGTCTCAAATTCACTTAAACGGTAAATGCGTAGCTGGATAAAGTGCAGAAATGGTATATTCGACGGCGTGGTTACTCATGGTATCTGGGAGACGATGTTACAGCCTCGGAAAGAATCAATAAAGTGCAAGTTCGCAAGCTTTTAGCCCTGCGCCCGTAAGTCGAATACATGCCGTAAGATTAACGCCGCCCAATGCATGTCGTTTTATAAATTGGCCTCTCTCAGGTAAAGGTCAAGTGCTCCAGCTCACGCACCAACCTTTCGAGACTTGACGCTGTTCGCGCGTTCCTTCCTCTCGTTGCGGCGCATCCTCTCCTTCCGGTCTTTCCGATTATCCGCCCTCTGGTCGTGAGCCTCACCGGTCTTGGCTTCCTTCTTCTCGTCAACCTCGACCAGCCAGTCGTTCTCGCCCGCCTTGTTCTTGCCCTTGTAACCCCACTTGGGTACCCAGTCGCCCGTGGCTTCGTCGTAAGCCAGCTTGGTGTCGCGCTTCGTGTTCTTGATGCCCTTCTTCGCAGCAAACTTGTCCCACTTGGTGGGCTCCTTGGCTTCGGGAATAGGCTTCTCGCGGGGGAGGGGTGTTGTCGGCGCGGGGAGCACGAGGTGGACGCCCTCTGAGTTTGACTTGATTTCGCAGGTCGAGAGGAGCTGGTTGATGAGGGCTTGAGCGGCATCGCGGGCAGTGGCAGCGAGGGTGGCTTCGTCGGCGCCGGCGGGGACGGGGTTGGGGTCGTTTGCGAGCAGGTTGCCCAGGTCAAAAGTGAAGGGCGTGGGCTTGTTCACCGTGACGGGCCTTTGTTGAGTCAGCAACGGTGTGGTAGAGGACAAAGCAAGCATGCGACGTACAGTCGGCTGGAGACGGTCGAGTCTGCGACGGAAGGTGCGCCGTTGGACTTGACGTCCATGGCGCCTCCGTTGATTTCGTCGGCGAGCTGGGAATGCGTGGGCGAAGTGCCACCGAGCGCGACGCCGCCGTCCATTTCGGTGTCTGACATTTTGCGAGGGTCGAGTGGTTTTGGTAGAATTTCACTTTGCGCGCCTGCTGCCAAAAGTTCAGAATAAATTTCGAGTCCGTGCACGAGCGGCGGACTCCCGAGGCTGCGACCATCACAGAATTCGTTTCTAGCATCGCCAATTCGCCCATTGCGGAGGGCCAGAACCCGTCATGCCGCCTTCCACATGTCTCCGGAGCTTCTCGCAGCTGTCGCTTGATGCCGCCGCCCATGGATGCATTGCACCGCGCGTGCTGCGCCCCCAGATAGCCTGCTTTTCCACGTCGTCCGCCCGCTACGCCGTGACAGGACCCAAGAAGAAGGGCATGACCGCCGCCCCCAAGAAGGGTGTCAAGTCTCTGAACACGAAGAAGGGCAGAGGAGCATCGGGAGGTGACTCGGGCAAGCGGCCCGCCCAAGGAGAGCGCAAAGCCCAGCGGAAGCGCATCGTTCTGAGTAACGACAACGCACTCGAAGTATCTTCGCTGCGGGACCTCACCAAGGACAATGTTCTCAGCGAACAGAATGAGGGCAAGGTCATGGGACTACCGCAAGAGACTGTAGTGGATGCGCTGCGAGCCGTCGAGGCATTCAAAACAAGCCAGGGATGGGGTCTGTTCCGCCGACCAGCCGTGTTGATGAGGAAGGAGGCGATTGAACTCGCGAGGCTGTTCAACGAGGCCGAGAGCTCCAAGAAGACGATAAGACGGATACTGTGCGGACAAAGAATGAGCGGGAAGAGCACATTGGTACTTCAAGGCCTTACTATGGGTTTTCTACGGGACTGGTTTGTGATCAACATCCCAGAAGGTATGGACTGTGGTTTCGAGACAGAAACATGCCACTGACAACTCTCAGCCCAGACCCTCGTCAACGCGCATACAGACTATGCGCCTCTTCCCAACTCAGAACCGATGCAATATACTCAAGATACGTACACGGCAAATCTTCTCCAGCAAATCCTCTTGTCCAACGGAGCATTCCTTGCTGCCACAAAACTGAGCACGCAGCCTGAACTGCCTCTGCCGCTACCTGCGGGTGCTACACTGAAAGAGCTGGCGGCGCTTGGTATGGCCAACCCCGAGGCATCATGGCCAGTCTTTGTTGCGTTATGGAATGAACTATCTCTGCCCGGCCGTCCACAAATTCTGCTTGCGCTCGATGGTCTGTCGCATATCATGCGCCACTCCGAGTACATGTCTGCAGAAGTAAAGCCAATTCACGCTCACGATCTGACTCTTGTACGCCACTTCGTCGATCACCTTTCAGGCCAAAGGAAACTACCCAACGGCGGCGTGGTGCTCGGCGCAACATCACGATCAAACGCCCCTACGTCACCAGCGATGGACCACTGCATCGAAGCAGCCGAAGCCCGTCAGAAGTCTGCAGACAAACTGCCAGAATGGAACCCTTACAAGAGCGTAGACGTGCGCGTCATGGAGGCTCTCAAGGATCTCCACAGCGGCTCCAAGGAGCTTGACATTATCAATGTCGGCGGGCTGACCAAGGAAGAGGCGCGATCGATCATGGAGTATTACGCCGAAAGCGGGATGCTACGACACCAAGTCAATGAGGGCTTCGTGGCGGAGAAGTGGAGCCTGGCGGGTATGGGCAACATTGGCGAGCTAGAGAAGGCAAGTGTACGGATGCGGTTGTAGTTGTATTATACTGTGACACGAATTGTAAATCAAGCATGTCAATATCAAGTATCGTTTGGTATTGCTAGTTGTAACGGCATATTCAGACCAATGGCCTTTCCCATGGCCCCTATCCATATGGTCAGGTACTTATCTGCTGTTATGACGCTCTCGACACTGGCCTCCATCACATCAGCCGTCTGACATGGATGGATGAAGAACACGGGTCTATTGGTGAGTGGGTGCTCCTGCGATGGTTAGTTGAATTTAATACATGAGATCACATTTCTCACAGTAACGGTAATGCCTCCAATGACACCAACATTCTCTGTCTGCGCTTTGAACTGTGGCGGGACCAAGTGCTCGTACAACGTAGTCATTGTCGGCGGATACCGGTGCTCAGGGTCACAAATGCTGATGTACAAGACGGGCACGCGATAGACATCCGATAGGACAATATCGTAGTCTACAACTGGCTGGGGTGCTACGGCGTCGTGAAGAGCTTCCTACCTGAATTGAGCTCGTGTCGGCAGATCAGGGCCCTGGCATCACCCACCTCGTCGTCGTCTACTACTTCCTCCTCTTCGATAGCGTCCCGATCATGCACCGCAGGTCGATCTGCGCAGAGCGGCAGATGGGTGGTAATGTTGAGATATACGGACCCATTTCGGTGCCTCTTCTCCACGGAAAGCCACTCGTGCTGCGCGCTACCTCGCAGCTGAAAGCATCGCTGCAGCGCATCGCAGGCCTGCTCAAACTCAATTGCATCGAGGAGAGGAAAACCTGAAAGCATGCTTGTGCGTGGTTTCGTTCGGGCTGAGTAATGCAAATGAGGAAGCTGTCATAGGGTGACTCGATACAGTCTATGGATGGCAGTTGACGCAGGTTGCAAGCCGACAAAGTGGGCAGCCCATAGGGTGGCCCGGTGCGTCACTCCGGGCTCGCCACGCGCAAATCGGCAGGGGTGCGACGCGACTTCCCCGGCTCCAGGCTTGGCTGCCTGCAACATCGTCCAAGGCTCGAGGGCCTACGGACGTTCAATCTCAGTCCAGCTTAGCGGCCCAGACTCGCCCGCCCTTACTATTCGTTTCCATCGTTCGCAACACTATGCTGCCTATCTAGACAGCCATACCCGCGCCAGCATTGACCCCGTCTCCGTCGCCGTCTCCGTCTCGACTCCACTACTCGCCCTTGTTGTCAAGATGCCGGCCCAGACTGAGAAAAGCCAGCTCAAGCGAAACCGCGTAGGTAGCCGTTGTACTGCCAAGTATGTGACTGCGAGCGGGCGCTGACGCTTCAATTGCTGTAGTACTCGCAGGGCGAAGAGGCCGAACCAAAGCGCACTCGCCACTCGCGCCTGTCGCCGCCTCCCAACGGCCGTCTTAAGCAGGGACCGTTGCCGTCTCCTGTAACCCACAAGGAATCCACCGGAGATGCTTCGGAAGGCTACAAAGAAGGCACACAGAGCCCCCCGCCCAGCAAGCCAAGCCAGGCACGCGGTGGTCTCTCGTCGCCCCCATCCGACACCCAGCCCTTCTCCCAGTTCGTCTACCCGCCCGACAGCCGGACGTACGCCGTAGAAGATGAAGAGGAAGAAGAGGTCTGGGGCTACCTGGTGCCTATGGATGGCCGGGACAAAGACGTGCTAGTACTGCGCCGGCGACAGGCCTGTCCCGTTCCGCAGGGACTCGTTGGCCAGACCGAAGGAACAGAGCGGGTAAGCAAAGAAGAGTACAAAAAGCAGGAGGATAGGTACGAGAGGGAGAAGCAGGAGCGCGGTGTACCAGCAGGTGGCTACCTCATCGGTCGCCACAGAGAGTGCGGTAAGTCGCGGTAATAGTCCCTGCGAAAGAGCGCTTGTCTGACACGTTGCAGATCGAGTCCTCAGTTCACCCACCGTCTCAAACCGGCACTGTCTGCTGTTCACAGAGAAGAAGGGCGGCGATGTTGTCGCTGTACTCGAAGACTTGTCTGGAAACGGAACATTTGTCAACGACATCTTCGTTGGGCGGAACAAGCGACGCGAATTGCGCGAAGGTGACGAGATTGCCATCTTGGACCAAGCCCGCTATGTCTTCAGATACCCGTTGAAGCGCAACACCCACCGGTTCCGACAACAATACACCATGCAGGAGCAGTTAGGCAAGGGTCATTTTGCTTCAGTATACCTCTGCGCAGAGAAAGCGACTGGCGTACGGTACGCAGTGAAGAAGTTCGAGAAGCGTTCTGGTCCTGGCGAGAAGTCCAAGGTCGAGGGGCTGCAGCAAGAGATTGCCGTGTTGATGAGCGTTAGCCATCCGGCGCTGCTGTGTCTCAAGGACACATTTGATGAGGATGATGGTGTCTACCTAGTGCTCGAGCTCGCGACTGAGGGCGAGCTGTTCAACTGGATCGTCATGAAACAGAAGTTGACCGAGACGGAGGCACGCAAGGTGTTCGTACAATTATTCCAGTCGGTTAAGTACCTGGTAAGTCCCCAGATATCCTTCTGGTTCAACGCTAACACATAACAGCATGAGCGCAACATTGTACACAGAGATATCAAGCCCGAGAACATCTTGCTCACAGATAAGGATCTGTCGATCAAACTGGCTGATTTTGGTCTTGCCAAAATTATCGGTGAAGAATCTTTCACAACAACACTGTGTGGAACTCCGTCATGTATGTTGTCCTATTTCAAAGTACAACAGTATGCTAATTTTTCCAGACGTTGCGCCCGAAATTCTGGAAAATTCCAACCACCGCCGCTACACCAGAGCTGTAGACGTTTGGTCATTGGGCGTCGTACTGTACATCTGCCTGTGTGGGTTTCCTCCCTTCTCAGACGAGCTGTACAGTGAGGACAACCCATACACACTATCGCAACAGATCAAAATGGGCCGCTTCGACTATCCGTCACCGTACTGGGATTCCGTTGGCGACCCTGCGCTGGATCTCATCGACAAGATGCTCACAGTCGATGTCGAGAAACGTATATCGATTGATGAATGCCTGCAGCACCCGTGGACTACGCAAGACAAAATAAGCGTCACCGACAGCACAGACGGTCTTACGGGGGCAATATCCAAGCTCGATTTCTCCAAGCGCAAGATACAACGGGAGCGCACTATGCTTAGTAGCATTAACGATGTTAAGGTCACTCGTGTCATCAACGCCGCTGAAGGCCAAGAGCCCGTCAAGGTTTACGCAAAGAATGGAGTTGAGAACAGTACAAAGATGAACGGCAAGACCCACGGTGCTGCAGAGGTAAGGCCTGCCGATGAGCGGAATCCTAACGAGTTCGTCGAGATGGGCGGCAAAGGCGATCAGACTCTGTACTCGGAAGAGGAGGATGGTTCCCGCTATGCAACTGACCAAAGCCTTGCATCCGCACAGAGCAAAGGTCAGGTGAACTGAAATGGAGTGGTATTTCTTTCGAGCGGAGCGTCTGGCGTATTCTGAGGGTTAACGGGTCATGGAGTTCTACGGCAGCACAGGCAGAAGTGTAAAATAGTGGGCTAGGGGCCAGTACACGTACTGCGGCCCACCTAGGTAGTCATTTTACAGAGCATAGCGTAGTAAAGATGACATTTTGCACCATGACCCTACCTGTATAGCAATGCTGCCACAATGGCCAGAGTGCCCAAAATAAGTCCAGCCACAAGGCTGTGAAGTAGGATAATAAGAAGTCGACTGCCCACAGTGGTACCTATGCAGAAAGCCCAGAATTGGCCAACGCAAACTCCAGAAAGCCAGTAGAAGAAGGAGTTCCCATCGTACATCGATCCGATCGAGCAAACTAGACTTGTACCCAACATAGCCAAGAACCACCATTTATCCTTCTTAAACCAAGTTTTGAGGCCTTTCCGAATACTATGGGCCGTCAGCCTGGAGTCAGGATAGGCATGCAAGACTGTGCCGCCTTGTATCTCGTTGTCAACCCTTTCTTTGATTTGCTTCTCGGTGAGCAGTGAAAGATCAGTGTCCTCCACATCGAGCTCGATCCTCATAGCTGCTGCCAACTTAAGGACTGCGCGATGTTCTCCAGATACCTCTTCGTATTGGCCGTTGATTGACGAAATCGTGAAATGTGTATAGATCCACATGATGTAGATTCCTACGGTCCATGCGAGCAGGAGGATGAGGCTGATCATGAGCTGCAAAAGCGAAAATCCCCATTTATAGTCCTGAAATAGATGTTTAGTGTGATGTGACAACAACTTCACAGCTTAATGACGACCTACTCCCGTGTTCTGGCACTTTCCGTTTAGCTCCATGTAGGTTCGATCAAAGGTTTTGTTCTCCCTCATCCAAGTTATGTCTAGCCGGTCAAGAGAGTCTTGACCTCCGAAGTCTTCAACTTCGCTTTTGTACGCAGAGATGTTGAGGACAGGTGATTGTATGGGCGTGTCCCCAAATTGCGATGTTTCGTTCCGGGTTCCGCCGAGCCCATATTCTCTTACATCTGTGGCTGCTGAGTAGGTACACCATATAGATCACGCACCGTCTTACATTGAGAGACATTTGCTACTAAGTTGCACGTAGAGCTGTCGGAACTCGACGGCTCGAGAGAAGTGCAGAATACGTCTGGGCTCAGCACGGGATCATCTACATGTCTCGGTCATTGACTGATCCTTCTTGGACGGAGACGGAAGGGAACAATATGCTCACATGAAGTTGCTGCGTCCCTGATCCAGTGTTCGCCCTCTTCGCCGACTCTCCAGCCATCGTGAATGACATAGAGGACCCGCACATACTTGTCGAAAGGGACAAGGTTATTATCGCCATCTTGGACACGAGATACAACGTTGGAGTCGTAGCCACTCATAGCGCTCATGAGCGTTGGAAAAGCCAGGATAAATAACATGGTGGCAACCATGAAAACCATGGCGGTTTTGGAACGTAGTCTGCGTTGCCGAATGAAACTCTTGACAGTCCGGCATGTCGATATTATTGAAGCATCATTCTCGATAAATATCGTCCGAAATAGCCGGTAGGTGACAGGTTTGTCTTCCATGCATATCGTTAGATACCTTGCGAATTCGCGCCACGATACAATTGCCAACAACAGTTGACCTCCACGGCCCACAGCCTATCATTTGTCAGTATCAAATTCCGTGCCTTCGAACTGCGGCCAGCTCACAACGTCCCATATGATATCAATAGCTTTTGCTTCTGCAAACGTCAGATGTCCTCCGCCTAATGTAATTTGGAAAAAGCCAGATGAGGACCACATGCTGTAAGTCCTTGGATCTAGACGAAAACTGCCGTCCGCTTGACAAGCCTTGAGATCAGAACGAAACAGCGACACCGCTCCGATAGCGACTAATAACAGACTGGCTAAGAGGACGAAAACCCAGATGAACCCAAAGAACCACCCTAATCCTCGCAGCCATTGTGTCGATTTAAGGTCTCGCTTGAGATCTCGGAAGGCGGTACGGACGCTTCGAAGGCCGTTGCGGAAGTTCATAACCACGAAATCCGGTGGAAGCGACTTCTGGATCAAACGGAACGGTTGTAGTTATCTAAGAATGAAGAGAGTGCTGCCAGGGCTATGATGGATTTATCTAAAGGTAAAGAGAAGGCTGAGACATCGCCACTGCTGACATGCGTCTACCAGCCGTGGACCCCACGCCTCCCTTCAACCGGCTGCGCCCATCTATGTGCATCCATTCTTCAGCCTTTAACAGCCTACCAACCTACGAGAAACGGCGCTAAGGAGAGCAAAAGCATGAACTTGTCACACAGCCCGCTGCTGCCTCGCATGTTCAAGAGTCCAAATTTAACAGTATGTGGCTGGAGTCCATGTGCTGCAGCTATGCCGACGCCGTGTTGGAGGCAAACCGGAATAACATCAACAACGAAACCAGAGCGCAGTAATGCTTATACACCTGATGGAACAAGAGCCGTAACGGGATAAGCTAGGGATAACTACACGTACTGCGCAGTCAAATAATAGAGCATAGCGTAGGTAGTAAGGATGGAATTTAACACTACGATGCTGCCTGCTTCGGGTTGTGGATAAGGTGATGTATCCCTCAGACCAATGACATGACACGATGTACGATGAGAAGGTCTTTGGTTTGGATGGCCTGTCAGTGGTGCCATCGTGTCTCCTTTGAACGGGTGCGCTAGGATCCGCAAGCCGGTCCCTGCCAAGCTCTGGACACCGCCCACCGCCCGCCAGCCCACTCATCCACTCAGATGGCGCCCTGTACGGCTATAGTATGATTGGATAGCCTGGCCCCTGCGCGAGCCTCAAACCGTGGGAAATTTATTGAGGCGCGTCCCCGTCAACAACGCCCTCCCTCACGCCCTTGACTTCTGTTGTTGCTTCTTGTCGCGCAGTATGGGTCTCCTCGCCAATGTCGCCGGCCCCTTGGGCAACTTCACCTCCACCTCGTCGCTCCCCGTCCTCGTCGCCGCCGGCTTCGCCTCCTTTATCCTGCTCGCCGTCGTTCTCAATGTCTTGAAGCAGCTGCTGCTCAAGAAGCCCAATGAGCCGCCTCTCGTGTTCCACTGGCTGCCCGTGATTGGCAGTACCGTCACATATGGCATGGACCCGTATGCGTTCTTCTTTGCCAACCAGAAGAAGGTGTGTAGGAGATGCAATGGCAGGGCTGGACATGACTGACTGGAAGTAGTATGGCAATGTATTCACCTTTATCCTCCTCGGCCGCAAGATGACTGTGTGCCTCGACACCACCGGCAACAACTTCATCCTCAACGGAAAGATCAAGGACGTCAACGCCGAGGAGATCTACTCCCCGCTCTGCACACCGGTCTTTGGCAAGGATGTCGTGTACGACTGCCCCAACTCGAAGCTCATGGAGCAGAAAAAGGTGCGCACCACCCAGTCTCATACTCGATCCATAGCTAACGCGAAGACAGTTCGTCAAGTTCGGTCTCACCCAAGACGCCCTCCGCTCCTACGTTACCCTCATCACACAGGAATGCGAAGATTTCGTCAAGCGCCACAAGGCTTTCAAGGGACAGAAGGGCACTTTCGACGTCCCCAAGGTCATGGCCGAACTCACCATCTACACCGCCTCGCGTTCGCTCCAGGGCCAGGAAATCCGCAACTCGTTCGACTCCAAGTTCGCTGAGCTATACCACGACCTCGACATGGGCTTCTCACCCATCAACTTCATGCTGTCTTGGGCCCCGCTTCCCCACAACCGCGCACGCGACAACGCGCGTGAGACGATGATCAAGCTATACTCTGAGGTTGTTCGCAAGAGGAGATCGGGCGAGGTTAAGAAGGACTCTCCCGACATGATCTGGCATCTTATGGACTGCAAGTACAAGGACGGCACACCAGTTCCCGAGCACGAGATTGCCGGAATTATGATTGCGCTGCTCATGGCTGGTCAACATTCGTCCTCTTCGACCATCTCCTGGATCATACTCCGATTGGCACAAAATCCCCACCTGGTCGAAGAGCTCCTTGCTGAGCAGAAGTCGGCTCTTGGTGAGGACCTCCCACCGCTAACCTACGAAGACCTCCAGAAGCTGCCCCTCCACACTCAAGTCGTCAAGGAGACCCTCCGTATCCACGCCCCGATCCACTCTATCATGCGCAAGGTCAAGCAACCTCTTGTCGTCGACGGAACGAACTATGTTGTACCCACCTCCCACACGCTTATGTCCTCGCCTGGTTTCTCCGCTCAGCTCGACACCCACTTTGTCAACCCCTCCGTCTGGGACCCTCACCGTTGGGACGCCGAGCACCAACAATACGACGAGGAACGTGACGACGCCGACCAGGAGAAGATTGACTACGGCTGGGGCGTTGTGTCCAAGGGAACAAACTCTCCCTACCTGCCCTTTGGCGCTGGAAGGCACCGATGCATCGGCGAGCAATTTGCCTACCTCCAACTGCAGACCATTCTCGTGGCGTTTGTGCGCGAGTTCAAACTCAGGAACGTCGGTGGCAGCAAGGACATTGTCAACACCGACTATTCGAGTTTGTTTTCCAGGCCGTTGGCTCCCGGTGTTGTAGAGTGGGAGAAGAGAGAGAAGGAGTTGTAGAGGACTTCATACTCCTTCACTGCTCTATGAAGCTTTGCATTTTTAATGATGGGTGCATGTAGATACAGGCGGTTATCCTGCTTTCTACGAGCATGAGCGCGCATGAGGTTCTGGGTTCCGTTCCATGCCAACATAGACTTTGGGATTAGTATATTAGTTAATACTTTTGGGTATCTAGGAGGGAAAGATGTAATGAGAATCGAACATAACAGTAACATACATTCACATGAATTTGGTGGACGTGTTGCAGAAGTTCCATGCCGGATAAGGCCGACCAGGTCGATGTTGTATAGCCGAGGAGATGTCGTAGCCTTCCGGTAGGTCTACCGGAACCTCTAAAACTGGAGCGCGTCATCTTTCCCAGTCACGCATCCGACTGGGGTCATCACGTTGCACCTTTTCACATACCTCGGATTTGAAAGAGATTCATTTTGCGGTGTACCGGAGTGGTACAAAAGAGTTGGAAACCCAGCATTTACCAGCACTACTTACTCACACCTAGTTTCCACAGAGCTGTCCGAGAACTAGACTAAACACCATTCAAGACGAGTAAAGATTGGCATTAGAAGAGAAGATTTGGTGATGGACGACATGCAAAGATTGAAAGAGGATTACCCATGGATTCAGACGCCGCTGGTGGTAGGCGCGCCGATGCGCTTGATCGCTCTAGCGGACATGGCTGTTGAAGTATCGAAAGCCGGTAAGTTGAAGAAGAGACCATCACATCAATTCTCCTTTAGGTTTCTGTAGTGGATAACTGCTTGGTCAAGCCCCTCCATCTCATCTCATACTTCACAACACGCATTGATACTCCAACATCATCCTAACCAACCCACGCAGGAGGAATCGGCTTCATAGGCGCAGGAACAGACGTCTCAGATCTAGAATCCCACATGCAGCACGCAAAATCACTCTTACAAAACACACCCGCCGCACTACCAACGAAAAACGAAACACTTCCCATCGGCATCGGCTTCATAAACTGGGGCGCAGATCTCGAAACGGCCATTCCCATCATCGCGCAACACCGTCCAGCAGCAGTATGGTTCTTCGCGCCTTCATCCACAGCATCCCTCGTGCACTGGGCAGAAGCAAGTAGAACCGCCTCTCCCGCAACGAAGATCTGGGTTCAGGTAGGCAGTGTAAAAGATGCTGTGGAGGTAGTCCAACAAATCGGCCCAGACGTCCTCGTCGTCCAAGGCACAGACGCGGGAGGCCATGGTCTCGTCCAAGGCGCAAGTATCGTCACCCTCCTCCCTGAAGTCAACGACGCCATCGACACCCTCCATCACCGAACCCAATGTGCCAAACCCATCCTCCTAGCCGCAGGCGGCATATCTGAATCCCGCACCTTCACCGCATCCCTCACTCTCGGCGCCTCAGGCTGCGTCTTGGGGACGCGTCTCCTCGCCACCCCCGAAGCAGCCATCAGCAGCGGTTACCGCTCTGCTATCCTACGCACCACCGACGGCGGACAAAGCACCGTGCGCACTAAAGTCTACGATTCCCTGCGCGGCACGAACTGGGCGGAGACGCATAATGCGCGTGGTATTATCACGCAGAGCTATGTGGATGCTGTGGAGAAGGGGATGAGTCAGGAGGAGAATACGCGGTTGTATCGTGAGGAGATGGGGAAGGGGGATGAGGGGTGGAGGGAGAGTGGGGGTAGGATGACGGCGTATGCGGGGAGTGGGGTTGGGTTGGTTAGGGAGGTGAAGGGGGCTGGGGAGGTTGTGAGGGAGGTTAGAGATGGGGTTGTGGGAGTGCTGGAGGGGGTGGGGAGGAGGGCGAGGTTGTAGTGCTTTCCTTTTCCTGGGTTCGTAAGATGGAGATGCGATTCATCTGGTAGGTGGAATGTACATATACATACATGCATGTCTGGAGTTCGTTTCTCTGGTGGAACATATGAAAACACATAGTGGGTTGAGATGCGAGGGTGCGATGGGGGAATCGTCGCTCGGATATTTTGATACATGGTAAGAAACAGAAAAGCGTGCCACCTACTAACTGCTCGCTCGTATACTCCTAACATCTGCCACTCACATAATCCCAAGACCATGCCCCATTCCCACCTGCTCTTTCCTGTACTCCGGGTATCGTTGCACCGGATGCGTATGTGGCTCGACGTTGGACGTTGGATACTCGAGCTGTATAATCTGCAGCCCGCGGCCGTTCGAAACACCCTACAAAGCCTTGGTCGCCCGGTATCTGCCAGTCTTGAGGTTGAAGGCACGCTGGTCCTTCAACCACCGTCTGTATCCAGCCACGCTACCAATCTTCTCGCCGTAGTAGTCCGGTGGGGGGTTCGCTAGCGAAGAGGCAGTAGGGTCGACGCGGTGACGCTTGATGCGGTTGAAGAAGGCCGAATCCTTCTATACACACTACCGTCAGTATCCGCCATCTCATCACTCTCCAGACGTAACTTACCCGCGTGAATTCGCCCAGCACACCCCTGTAAGCCAGATTGAAGACCTGGTTGCCGAAAATAGGCCCAATGAGCCATCCCACAGCCATCATGCCCAAGGTGCTCAGTCCCATGAGCATGAAGGGATCAAAGCCGCCGAGTTGGGCGGAGAGGGTCGCGTCATAGCCATTGTTGATCATGGTGGTGAGACCAAAGTACGTCACGCCCACGGCGCCGACTCCCGAGCAGGCCTGGCCAATTCTCCGGCGCGTGCGGCGTAGGGCGAAGAAGGCGTTCCATGTGAGTTGGGGTTGTGCGCCGGGCGAGTTGTTGGCCACGGGCTGTGCGGGCGCGGTCGATGCATGGCGTACTATCAGCCTGGTGGGAAAGGTGGCGCGAGAGGCGGTGCTCGGGCTGCTGCGCTGTTGTTGTGGGAGCTTGCTGGGTCGTGTGCATGTGGAGAAGGAAGTCGCGGCGGCGGTGGATGCGGGCGCCAGTATCGCGGGTGGGAAGCGGCTGGCAAAGGCCCTCGCGGGGCACAGTGCACTTCGTGTGAGCATCGTGGACGTGTCGTGGACAACCGTGGGGCTGCGTCGTGAGGTCGCAATCGTACCGCCAACTTTCCGCTTCGATAGATGTCAGTAGCTGCAGATTGCGGGCCTTGGCGATTGCGGAGAAGCGTCCTGCACTGTCGTCGCCGGATTGAGTTTGCCCTGCGCTTTGTGTCTTACAACAACTCAGTTTGTTGCAGCTCTTGATCCGGAGGATTTTGCGAATGCGCTCAACGTTGGCGAGACGTCATTTCTTCATCGTGCTCGGAGGCTGCTGACTCATCCGTTCGGCCATCTTCTCCACACTATGGGTCACGACCGTCTCTTTCGAAACTTCTACGCTGTCAAGTCTCCTGACGTCTCACGACATGTGCTTGATGGTTCAGATCAGCACGTCTCCTCGGTTTTTGTAACGTCTATCAAGGGCAAGCCATGAGTGGCATGCCCCTCCGCAAGAGCTGTGCAGAATCTGGCAATGAGAGGCGAAGGCATGTGTCCAGTGTGCCTCTTCACAAGCTCAGATCCACCTGATTAACACTTTGTTTGTCAGGCCTGGTTAAGGGCAACCCCATGGGTTGTGCCTGCTACACGCACGTTCAATACTCACCCTTGTCTCCGTGCCACGCAAACAATACAGACGCACAGCGGTACCGGTCCAATGGATACGTACTCCATTCCTTAGGCTCTTCCTTCCTCTCTGGGAATCATGGTTCAGTGCCCGTACCTGCAGTTGTCGCCCACCGGTGTGGCTCGATAGTCACGGGCCTGGACACGGGTAGGTCGATCGTTCAGCGAGACCACCACAACCTTGGAACGCTATGATATCCCTGTACACTATGCCTCGGCGACTGGGGATGGCCTAGCTGCTTTCGGTGCCATGCTTGAGGCTTATCAACCGCGCAAAGGCTTTCTTGTGAACTTGGCCCAGAGTCTGAATCATTGGACAACGTGAATCAGAAAGACATGCAGGTTGTCATTGTAGGTGCTCAGCTTGAGTCTCAGTCTGTTACCACGGAGAAATCATATTGTCTCTGAACAGTGGCCAATGCCGCGATTCGGTGTGAGATGGATGAAGTATATCAAGTCTCGTTGTTGTAGCAATTCGGCCAGTCAAATGAATGATCTGCCAAGTCGAGGTTCGATATCTCCACCTCCTACTGTTGCCCTCTGCCTGAGACCAACTGCTCGCTATGCAGCAAACCCGTCCCCGCCCAATCTCCCTGAACATCTCTACGAAATGTCCAGCTCCATGGCGCGCCATCCGTCCCCCTACACCACGACGCGCAACCTATCCATCAATGTCTGCATTGGTCAACGCCAACCGTGAAATCCCTCCCGTGCCTCCCTTATCCTACTGGGACCCGGACACGCCGTCACCTTTGGCGTCTGACCGCTCAGAAGTCTCGCCGAGCTCACCAGTGAACCCATTCCTCGCTCCGCCCAAGTCCCCAGTAGAGCGGCAACACCTTTTCCCAAAGGCAGCACCTCTCCTTCCGGCATCCCCTCTATCAATCTTTGACAGTCCAATGTCGCCAATGGCAGTCACATTTCTCCGTACACCCACCCCTTCGCCAACCAAGGCGACGTTTCTTCTTTCAGCCTCTCCAGATCTATCCCCGCGCTTCTTGCTTCCACGCTCACCGCCTCCTTGTACGATGGGGAAGAGAAGGGTTTCCGTATACGATGTTGTGAAGGATATCTCAGAGAGGAGAGGGAGCGTGGCTAGTATGATGAGGATGCAAGAGATGATGAAATCGGAATTCTACCAGTCGCTATTCTTGAAAAGACAAAAGGAGATGGGTGGGTATTCGGGGAACGAGAAGAAGGGAGCGAGGACCAAATGGACGATAAAGGGAATATGGAGACGATTGACTGGTGGCAGAAATGACCGGGAAGTCGGAGGAAAGAGTAGAACTGTACTGGGCGTGGATCGCGTGAGAATATCCAGGCCTCAGAGCCTTGTGTTTGGAGTTTAGTTGTTACCTGAGGTTATTGCATGATACAAAACGTGTCACCAGAGTCGCCTGCCGTGAGTTTGAAGAACACCTATATGCCGTGTTTGGTACTAGAGCAACAGTTTTTGAGATGTCAGTTCGATACAGGAATCAAGCTGACTGGAAAGTATACACGGATCGAATGATACAGGCTTGAGTGAATCATTGGCGCGGATGTAGAGTTCAATGGTAGATAGTGGCAACGGGACGCTGACGAGCTAGCGAAGAATGGGTTGCGAACCACGGGTGTCTCGGAGGTCGATCGACGTAAAATCTTCAGATGCCATCCTTTCCGATAGGCAAATCAGCTTGTAGAGGATCTCGTGAGTAAGGCGTTGCGATAGCCCATAGAGCATCAATGACGTGTAACCTAGTTATCCTGGTGAGTGGATTTGTGGTGCGAAGCGGGCTCGAGATGCCGTTGATACCGAGTTGTGCATATGAGCAAACATCTTTAGAGTAGAGATAGTGCGATTGTTGAGCGATGTTGGACATATTATTTGCGACACAACACCTTATGCGCAAACCTCAGGGTCCACCGTGATAAAGGCGTGTAATGCGGGTGGAGGCGTAATTCTCGGCGACACTGCTCAGAAACCACCAGCTCGGTGCAAGTGGGCTGTCGTACTGGGTGTCACGGCCGCTTATGCGGCGAAAAGGTCGGTCAGACTTTAGCGTAAGGCACACTGTGGTCAGACCGCGCCAGACTGGCTATTGGCTCCGCTGGAACTCTGGATGATACCATTGTGACATTCGCCATGGCAGGCGAATGCCAGGGGAGCGACGTCAGGCTCCGTGGCCGTGGTAGGAGTGAGGTTATCTGGGACCAAGACCAAGTGGATGCCGGTGGATGACAGTGGATCCTAGGGTGGTCCCAGGCGCGGATCGAAGCACCCCAACATACGACGCTCAGACAGGTGGTTATCAGTGGAGTCGCGCTAAGAGCAGACGAGCGAGCGTTTGCAATTCGAATTTGACAATATCGCGATAAAGGATTCTGGTAGACCCTGATTTTCTGCGGGCCTGTATACAGTGGCCAGGCTGCTGGATCAAGGTGCTGTGTTTGACTTGTCGACTGGTCCGATACGCAACGCTTCCAAGACGTTCAAGAAATTCCAAGCACCATTGGCATACAGCACTAAGACGATTGGGGAAGTAGCCGAGCCTGACTCCGTGATTGGCTGCGATTCCTGGGGCAAATAACTGTGGTTTTTCGGGCATCAGCACGGTGGATCTGGGAGCCGGTGCCGTTGGATAGGAACGTTGGCCATGAGGTGTCAAACACGCGACGTCGCACCTCTTATGGAGAGGATTTGGTTGTGTGGTTCCCCCACGCAGTGATAACGGTCTTCTCGAAGCGGGTGATGGAGCGAAGACGGGCCTAATTATCGAGGAAACTGAAACGAGCGAGGGATTGTCGTGCTAGGATGCGAGGTTAGATGGGCAATGTAACGCAATACTGCGGTGCCCATTACGCCCGATAACACAACACACGCCGCAATCACGAGCGCTTGGCTTTGCCTATTCGCGGACTTCGCGATGGCAAGACTGAAGCGCCCCGGAGCGCCACCGATGGAGTGGTTGACAAACAGTAATGTTGGAGAGGCATCGCGTCTCGGGCTAACCGAGGCGGAGATGACGGAAGCGAACGCGCTAGACCGGCCCAGGCAGGTGCACATGGAGGTGGGGCACGTGAGAGGCTTCTCCAGACTACACCAAGTAAGCGCAACCATCCGGCTGCAGATAAGACGGCCGGTATGCACCAACCTCGATTCGCCAATTGGGGCAGCTGGCAAGGAAAGCGGCGTTGGATCCGAAGACAACCGCGGTAGCCAAGGGAGCCCAGCACTGCAATCAGCGTTCTAGAAAGCCTGCTAGAACTTTGCTAAATCCGTCTCTCGCGGTTACTCGCAGGTCGCGCATTCGTTATCAGTCTTCTTTGGGACCAATCTCCGCCCAGCGACCGGGTCTGACCAAAGGGCACCAAGGGCCCCCTCGAAGCTCACACCAAGCCCTATGCGCCACCGGCCGATTTGCTGTTGCGGGGAGGTCCCAAGCTAATCCCAAGAGCCGCGGCGGGGCGCCAATTCACCGTCCTTGTTAGTGCTACCCGCTTGCGGCGAACGCTTGTTCTGGGTGCACACGACCAGCCAACCAAAGACAGCGCCAGGCTATCTTTCGTCAGCCTGGCCCTTCACTGTAATGGAGGGGTGCCAAGCTGTCGGCTCGTGCGCCTCGTGCATCAATGAACGGGGGTCCCTGTCGCTCTTTCCGCGAGCCATCTCGAACCTGCACTGGATAAATGTCAATTGCCTCCCCCTCCGCTGATCCATATCTGACATTAAAGAGCAGCCGGTCCCAGGGTCTCTCTCGACTTCATCAGTCTTTTCTACCCCCAGCACTGACCTGTCCAACCGCCCACCATGGACTACGAAAAGGGGACCCCGCCTAATGAGAAGACTACCGTCCCTCACCCAACTGTCGAAAGTCATGGTGAGGACTCCGCCGACTGGCGCGAGCAGGAGGACTTCATGACCCGCAACGGGTTGAACATGAAGTCCTTCCAGCGTCGTCCCCAAGAGGGCCCTATGGTCGTACTCGACAAGTCCATGAAGACTCGCCATCTTCACATGATTGCCATCGGTGGTTCCATCGGTGCTGGTTTCTTCGTCGGTTCTGGTGGTGCTCTTTCCAGGGGTGTAAGTTGTACAGTATGCGGTCATTTCTGGATATGGACTTACAATTACTCAGGGCCCTGCCACGCTCCTCATTGATTTCTCAATCATGGGTATAATGATCTTCAACGTCGGTATGTAGAGATCACACTTGTTTTGCGCACGCAAGCAAAACTGACACGACATGCAGTCTACGCTCTCGGTGAACTCGCTGTTATGTACCCCGTTTCCGGTGGTTTCTACACCTACTCCTCTCGCTTCATTGATCCATCCTGGGGTTTCGCCATGGGTTGGAACTACGTCTTCCAATGGGCCATCGTCTTACCACTTGAACTTCTCGTCGCCGGTTTCACAGTCCAATATTGGGACGGGGCCAAGGGAGTCAACGTCGCTGTCTTCATCACGGCTTTCTGGCTATTCATTTGTTTCATCAACATTTGGGGTACCCTGGGATACGCCGAAGAAGAATTCTGGTCGTCGTGTATCAAGCTTGGTGCAACCGTCGTTTTCATGATCATCGCCTTGGTCTTGGTTCTCGGTGGAGGACCCAGCAACGGCATGTACTCTGAATACTGGGGAGCGCGTACCTGGTACAGCCCCGGTGCCTTCGCCAACGGCTTCAAGGGATTCTGCACCGTCTTCGTTACCGCAGCTTTCTCCTTCTCCGGAACCGAACTTGTTGGTCTCGCTGCCGCGGAGACTAAGAACCCTCTGAAGTCCCTTCCCGGTGCTATCCGTCAGGTCTTCTGGCGAATCACCCTGTTCTACATCCTTGGTCTCACCTTCGTTGGTCTGCTTGTCGAGCACACTGACACGCGTCTCATCGGTAACTCCTCTGGTGACGCCAACGCCTCGCCCTTCGTCATTGCTGGCAAGAACGCTGGTCTGGTTGGATTTGACAGCTTCATGAACGTTGTCATTATGGTCTCCGTTGTCTCCATCGGTGTCTCTGGTGTCTACGGTGGTTCGCGTACCCTCACTGCCCTCGCTGACCAGGGTTACGCTCCCAAGCTCTTCACCTACGTCGACCGTGCCGGACGTCCTCTCTGGTCCGTTGCCTTCATTCTTATGTGGGGTCCCCTCGCCTACATGAACTTGGCCTCAACCGGTGAGGTTATCTTCAACTGGTTCGTCTCTCTCTCTGGACTTGCCGCTCTCTTCACCTGGGGCTCCATCTGCCTCGCCCATATTCGCTTCCGCAAGGCTTGGGCTTACCACGGACACACCCTGGATGAGATTCCGTTCAAGGCCGCTGGTGGTGTCATTGGCTCGTGGATCGGTATTTTCATTATCGTCATCGTCTTGATGGCACAGGTAAGACTTCCTCCGATCGCTTCTGTAGTGCATTCTGCTAACATGAACATCAGTTCTACACTGCCGTTTCCCCTATTGGAAAGAGGCTTGGTACTGCCACCGACTTCTTCCAGGCATACCTCGCCATCTTCGTCGTTGCTGCTTTCTGGGTTGCCGGATACTTCTGGAAGCGTGAGGGATGGCTCCGAACTGCCCAGATGGACGTTGACACTGGCCGTCGTGAGCTCGACTGGGACCTCATCAACGCGGAGCGTGCCGAGATCGCCACCTGGCCCGCATGGAAGCGTTTCTTGAACCGCATCTTTTAAGCTTGTCTTTGCATGAGTTTAGTGTACGGTCTATGGATCGTGCAAGTGTCGCTGTTTGACTATCAGTCGATGAAATTTTCCATTGTCGACTGATACATCATGTTCGCCTTTCATATAGGTGATCTTAAATGTTAATATACCCCTTCTTCCAAAGTCTGTGCCATGTCGTGAAGGCCATGGCTGCTGTGAGATAGTTCGCGGATACCAACGACTCGTAGATTAGCCTGATTGTTAATGCTCCGGCTTCTTCCCACCTGGAACTGGACGAAGAAGTGTTGCCCCTTGGCTGCTTTCTCATCATGCGCACCTCACCGATGAAGCTTTCTTATCTTGAGATGGTCTTGCGCTGCCAACCTTCTTAGCTCCAAGATCATAGCCTCGCCTCCGCTGCTCAGAGTAGCCAAGTCTCTTTCTTTTTCTGTAGTGACTGCACCTCAACGAAGAAAAGATTGAACACCATGGAGCTTACATTACTACCAATTGTTCTGTTTTGCTCGTCTCATCCAAGTGTAGTCTGCAGAACTGTTCAACTTTGCCTTGTATGAGGTGATCATGTTATACAAACGGTCTTGCACAGATACGCACAGCAGACGTATATCACATGCAAGCTTAGAAGTTTGAAGATAAGGCAAGAGTTACGAGACTTGTTGTTTGCTAGCGAAGCGTAAAACAGTATCAAAACTGCGAATTCTGTTGCTAGTCGCTACTTCGCAGAGACGCTGCCACAGTCTGAGTACCGCATACGCTTCGAGAATTGCGCGAAATATCCGACCCCCAATCAAATAGGTCACATCAAGAAAAGGAATCCATGAACTCCTTCACCTCTGGCGCTTGACCACCAAAATGCTTCTTCGGAAGAGCCGTGACTTCCAGACCGTGCAATGATCTCGCTCGACTCACTGTGTTCGCTATTAGCTTGGTATCACTGGGGTAGATATGGTTTGACGTACGAGCAACATATACTTGGCTTGGATCGAAAGCCTTCTGCAGGTTGACCTTGACCTTATCCATTGTCATTCCCTGAGCCTTGTGGACGGTAATAGCATAGCCTGCCATCAGCGGGATTTGAGTCCTGGACAAGAGGCTATAGGGCGTAGTGTCGCCCAGCTCCAGGCTCGAACAGTTCGGGAAAATCGTTCTTGTCTGGCCGTCATCGAATTTGACTACCGGCCAAGGCTGGTAATTGTTTTCTTCGGCGTATCTCCGGATCTCATGGTGCTCGTACGTGGCGTGTGACCCAGCGAGAATTGGCCCATCACTTCCACGTTCCTCACTTTCCTTACGGGCCCGGGGCAACTTTCTCTCGTCATATGCCTCGAATTCTACGATGACACCCTGTGACCCGTTGACCAGACCAGCCTCAGGATCCAGATTGTGCTGCAATACAACTCGCATGTCTTTTTTGAACTGCAAGACTGATTCATACCTGTGTTGATCCTGCGGAGGAAATATCAGCACGATGTTTATGTATGCGACAAGTGGCGACTCACCAGCTCTTTCAGGGTACCATCCTTGTTTCTGAAATTGTACTTCTTGAACTCTGGATTCGCTTTTTTGTGCTCTGGTTTCCAGTTGAAGAAGTCTTTGCAAGCGAACCGCCAAGGTTGAGATGGGAGCGCATTGATGCACTTGTTGTTGATGCGAAGGACGTCTGCTCTATGTGGGTATATTTCCACTGCCCCTTCTGTTGAACATTCATGGTTCAGAAGCGTGTGCGCATCATCCGCAGGGATGTCTACATCTGTAATTTGTCAGCGCAAAAGCTGCATCATGGCTCTGGACTTGTTTACTTCTTCTGATTGACTGCAGAATTTCGACGAACTTGCGATCGCTTTGTCGAAAGATCTTGGTCAAATTGACATTTACGAATCTGCACTCCTGTGATAGTCAATAGGTAGTCCCTATCTGATGGGGAAAAGGCTCATATTTACCTGCCATGCACTACTACGAAATGCCCATTTGTCAACGTCATGGAAGATATTTTCCAGACAACTCCGGGTATCGCAGTGATATTGGTCATCATAATCGTCCACTCTCAAAGATTTTCCACAGTTGAAACAGTTCTGGAAAGGCTTCACCGGGGCGAGTTGGCAGAACTGATATTGCGTTAGTCTTTGCATATCCCAAAGTCGCTACTACACTTACGTCTCCTGTAACTACAATTTGAACGCCACCGAAAGGTTGGCTCGAACCTCGTGCCGCCTTCAGTACTTCATTCAGCCGAGTGAAGAAGTTGTTTTCGACCATGCTGATCTCGTCAATGACCAGGACGTCCGTCTTGTTCATTCTGTTCCAGACTTGCTTCCTGTGAGCATCTCTTCTCAATGTGTCCAAATCTTTGTTGACATCGGGCACTATCCAGCCAGCGTAAGACCTAACTAGACGTCAATCAGGTGTCCAGAGACGTAGGGCTTTACCTCGTACCAAAGCGTGAAGCCACCGACGTTCAAAGCGGCGAGGTTTGTCGGCGCACAGATACGGACGACCTTGCCGAGCGACTTCAGTTCCTTGACAAAGGCCCGCAAAATGGTTGACTTGCCGCAGCCGGCGGATCCTGTATAAAATACATTGTGGCCATCTACGATAAGATCAACAACTCGTTGTTGCTCTTTGCTTAGAGGAGGCTCAGCTTGGGCGGGCGGGTTGATAGGTCCCGCTGGCTCTGTGTGCGTGCTGGCTTCCGCTTCCGGGCTCGAGTCTAGCTCCACTGGGGCGTGTCGTGACCCTAGCGGGTGTGAAGACTCATGTCGCGCAGCGTCATTGGCTACGCGCTTGCTCGGAGGCGAGAATTGCGATACGGACGCGGTTCGTTTAGCCCGAGGCATGTTGGCTCGCACAAAGGAGACGTCTCGTTCTGCAGGTGTCTGGCATCCCAACAGTTCAGACAAGACCTCGGGACGCGTCGCGTCGAGCGGTAGGCGCTAAACCTTTTCGCGAAGCCCCACTTCAGGGGTGCGTCATACGTCATTCGCTGCCCGCCACAGCTGCAGCAAAAGGAACATCACAGTGTTGCCATCACAAACGTTGCAATGCGATGAAATCGTTTAAGCATTTGATAGCCAAGTCATTGCAAGCCAAACCTCATGAGACAGTCGGCATACAGACCACCTGCCTGCACAAGCCACAGGACTATGACAAGATGCTTCCCTACACTGCGCATGACCCAACTCCTGCCCCGGTTCCTTGTCCTCCCTACCAGCGACGATTTAACCTGACCTGGGCTCCCTGTCAGCAAGCTACAACATAGATGGCATACTCGTCACTAGACGTACAAAACTTTTGACTCATTCCACACCTAATTAGAGGTCTGCCCCGTGTCTATTGCTATGGGCTGAATCGTCAGTATTCTAGTCAACGCGACGTTTCTTGAGAGGCGGCTCACTGAGAGGCGGCCAACTGGAGGTCGCATCCTCTCGCATCTTGTATTGCTTGAGTTCCAGGATGAGGCGGTTGTTTTCTTCGTTGAGTTTGCGATTCTTGTCCTTCTCGACGCGAAGCTCCTCTAGATATCTTTGAAGGCGCTTCTCAGGTACTAGCCTGTTCGGCTCGACCTTTGGCGCAGGCGTAGCATCTGGTTTCTCGTTCAAGATATCCTTGAGACCTTCAATGAGTAATTCGACTGTTACGCCCATCTCGAGAGCACCGTCGATGCCTGCTTTGAGATTGTCGAGTGGACCCTGGAATTTGCGCGGAAGACCTCTGGCAGGGTCAAGGTTTGATAGACGGTCACGTAAAGTCTTCTCAAGTTTCTGCAACTCTTTGTAATCTTTTTCTGGTTCGTCAGAATGGGTCGTGCGCTTGTATGCCGTGGATAAAAGGCCGTAGGTTGTGCGACATCGCCGATAATCTGCCCTATCGATGGTTTCCGAAGGTAGGAGTTCTTCCATATCTACACGATCGTCAGTATCAATCTGACTCTCAGATTCTGGATGCATTCTACATACCTTCGATGATCTTGCCAATCTGGCCATGGCCGATTTGGGAAGCAGCCATTGCAGGGTAAGAATGCGTGTCTATCGCGGGTTGGAGATGGTTGATGAGAGCGATTGGATGAGTCGAGTTGAATCAACAGTGGCCGCTGCAGTGGTCGGAGAGAGCGTGGTTAAAGTAAGCAGTACCCATGGAGGTGAGTGTGTTTGTGCCTGGATAAGTGGGTCATGTGAAAGCAGGCACGGGAAGGAATGACAACCTGGTACCTTCCGCAGGTGCAAGCGCGACCGTTCTTGTTCTAGTTGGCTTGCCTCAACGGTGCACATATGTCATGTTCACTTCGTATCTTCGTATATCTAAGCCTTGTTGAGGTCATGGGTGTAAAACGAGTGATGGACAGAACCGCTTAGCGGTGACCTGGTTCGCGACGTTCTCAACCGCAGCAACTTCCCTCACTTATAAAACCGAAAGCAGGCGACAACAGCATCTGGGATACAAAGAAACGCGATCTCCCTATACTTGATCAAAGAATGAGTTGGACACAATCTAGTCATCTAGATAACTCCCGGTATGGCACATATTCGTAGACTTTTGCCCACAAGCAATTGTCAGTACCGTCTTTGTCTTGTAAAGATCACACTCCGCCCGAATCTCCTTATCCGACCAGAACCACTCATCTCCCTGTCTGACGTCTATGAACCTGCTGTAAAGATCCTGATAGAAATGGCGGCCGAGGAAAGCCATCATCTTCGTCGTATCTAGAGTATCTTGAGGTGTGGGAGCCGGGATCGCAGCACCAAAAGTATGTGATGCAGATGGCGCCACTTTAGGTGCTACCTTGGGCGGATGCGCTGGAAGCGCGATGCGAGCGCGACGAATGTTATCGAAGCCTACAATCTCCATTGTGTCGAGGACAGTGTCTGAAGCCTGCTTGCTCACGCCGTGAGCTTCCAGCCGACAGGAAAGATGGTCGTCAACCCATGATGATAGCTTGGGCCCTTCGCAGCTCATGTGCGCATCCACTGAGAGTATTTCGATTTGTCCACCGGGCTTGAGCACACGCATGCAGTCGAAGAATGATCGAGCCCAATCGTCGTTTCGAAGAACTGTCGCGACGGAACGCGAGATAACGGCGTCGAAGTAGTTATCGGGAAACGGCGTTGGGGATGCAAGTGAAGGAATGTATAGTGTATGGTGGTTGAGAGGCGCAGGGTACGTGGTAGCTGGCTGAGTCTTGGTGGTAGAGAGCGTATATACTGTCACTGCAGGGTAATGATGTGCTAGCATCCATCCATCCGCTGCGGTAGTCAGTATCAATGCGTGTTTCGAGCGAGGCAAAGCTACAGGACAGACATACCTAGAGAACCATGTATTTGGAGTACCCTCCTCTGATCTGCTGGTTGACTATTACTCAGTAACTCATGCGCAGGTGACTGCAGGGGTTTGTTCTGCGTCAATCGTTGATAGGCAGTTAGTGCCCATAGCCGTTGCTCGAACATAATCTCTTGGAAGCTCTCGTCATCGTCCAAGCCGTCCCACTCTTCGCTTAATCGAGCGGACATGATGCGAGTGCCAGCATTCTCCATCTTCGCCAGTGCCCGTGTGAACGGCGTTTGAGCTGCTTTGGTACTTTGGACGCGTTCACTGCTATGTGTACTGCCAGTTCGCGAACCGCGCTCGACCGGCTCGAAATAAGGTGGTTGGGAAACCGGCAGAGGCCTGAATGAAGGTTTAGAAGGGCGAGGGTCATCAAAAGCATCGTCCGAGAGAGCAGTCTCGTACCCCGAAGCGCCCGAAACGACACTGTGGTTTGAGTGTGTGACGCTAGATGGGTTGGATGAAGCGCGAGAAATAGTGGAGTACTGTGACTTCCTATCTGCAGCGTGTGTAAGCGTGCTGTTCGCGTAAGATCACGGCTCGTACATGTATACTCCAGGAGACTACATACGCAGTCATGGTAGTCGAAACCTCATGTTTAGGTATCAAGAAGACGATTTGTACGTACCTGGTATACTGACAGGGCTAAGCATCCCTGGCGTAGGAGGCAGTGCACTAGACGGAGGAGGAGATGGCAGCGGGGGTGGAAAGCGTGGCGGCTGGAGTTTTCGAGATGTTTGATCAGAACGCTGGGACGGCGGCCTCTGAGATACTTTATGTTGTGTATCTAGAGGAGCAGTGGGTGGTGCCGGTCCTTGGTCAAGTCCGAGTTCAGACTCTGGCTTCATCGCCGGCTCTTTTGGACGTTGTGTCTCCTTACATGTCGACAGCGGAGCAATCTCTTGGATGCCCTTCTTATTGTTCTTGCTGAACCAACTGCCGAGACCACTCTTTCCTCCTGATCTTGAGTCTGACGAGCTCGTTGCATCTTGACGTTTGCTGCTGTGCGTGCTCCCGGATGACTGCGAGGTTGCCGAGAAAGACCGTCTGGTCGTATCGTCTTCCTTTGCTCTTCTTGCTTTGCGAGCTCCTACTGTCTCGGCATGTTGAGGAGGAACATCAAATGTTGGAAACATGTCGACTATCTCGATACGGTGCCCTCATCGCCTTCCAGGCGGGGATCTTCGCTCGATAATAGTTCATCGTTTCGGCATGTCACAACACGTACCACCTGTTAGGCCAGCCCGTTCGCGGAAAATAGTCTCAATCTCGCCAACTGAGCCGGCTAGCGTTTTTAGCGTAATGATTGCAGTTTGGTGTTGGGTGTTCCAAGTCAGCGGTGGTTGGTGGCCTTACAGACCAGCGACACCAGGGCGCCCGGTTCCCACCGAGAATAGCGCCGAAACTAGTGCGGAGGTCCCCATCGATAACAGGGCAGATGACGATCAGCGCAAGTGACCTTTCCCAACCCACACTTTCGGAACTGACAACCCAAACCAGAGGGGTACTGGACGATGATAGTACCAAGATCTTCCCTCCTCCTGCAAATCGCAACAACACACTCGCGCAAGCATGTCACTCTTTACCGCCTATGCAGCACCGACACGTACTCTAGGCACATGAAGACGGTTTTATCACATGTGCGCCACCAGCCACTTTTAGCGTCTGCTAGATGACCGCTTACCTTCCCCCTTCATGAAAGCCCCGGGAAGCGGCACAGCAGCCATTGGATCGAGCACGTCAAAGCCATCGTTGGGACTTCTGCGACTCGTTAGAATTTCTTGGAAGACCCGACAGTCAGGTACCTTTCGTTCCTGATGTCCAGTAACCAAGTCAGATTCCTCTGCCGATGCGCCATCGGTCTTCGACCTCGGGACCCTTTAGACTCCAAGACCGCAACATCGTAACGACTAGACTTATTTGCGACATGCACCGCACACAGTCAGTCTCGACAGCTATGGAATTAATGCCGCTGAGATGTTGACGGAGGTGGTGCAAAGCATACACGTACATGGCACACCACGTCACTACCACGTATCTATCGATTGCTTGACTCGTTTTCGCTTCCTGGCTCAGTTGAAGTTATCTAGACACTGTGCTAATGCCAGTGGATTACTCGGTGCGGCCCACAACCCGGAATCCGACGACCACAATGTAGTGGAGGTGACATAGCCAAGGCGGACGGTTCTTCAGTGGCGTATGCGCGGTTGCATCCCACCGAGGGACGGCTTGGATGAGAAGATGAAACAGCAACACACCTAGCCGTTCGACCTGCCATAATGGAGCGGCGGATTTTTAGGCATATAGTGTCTTCCACATTCGCTTAACGAGAATCCATCTCCGATCACGGAGGATGCCTTATGTGGCTTACCGCGAACTCCTTACGGGATCGTTGCGGGCACCTGCATGACGCGAGCGAGCCTGCTACGCTCCATCCCCTGCACTAGGTGTAGTCTCCGTATCTTCCTCTTTGAGCACGGCAGGTATATCTGGGGATTGATCTCCGTCGTTACCTGGGGTGTCGATGGTCTCGTAGTGCTACACCATTCTATCATACCCGTTGTTTTGCTTTTGGCCTCTCAAAATGGGCTTCATTGAACGAAACAAAGCTGCTCTCAATGATGTGGTTTCCGCTTCATTTGTGGGCAGATATTTTCATCTTGACGGATCAGGGCATGTAAGTCGTTCTTGCATTTCCAACATAGCACGCAATACTGACCATCGAAGCCCAATGAGATCAAGAATGCGCGGTTTACGACAGAGCTACGGGCTGGACTGACGACCTTCTTCACCATGGCATACATTATCGCTGTCAACGTAAGTCACCCAAGCTGTCAAAGTGGTACGTGTGCTAACGGAACCACCACTTGTAGGCATCCGTCCTCACAGACTCCGGTGCGACATGTGTCTGCAACGATCCTGTCGACCCAACATGTATCAACGATGAAGCCTACTCCCTCTGTCTCCTCGAAATCAACCGCGACTTCGTTACTGCTACCGCCGCCATCGCAGCGCTCGGCTCGTTCCTCATGGGCCTCCTTGCAAACCTTCCAGTCGCGCTCGCACCGGCTATGGGTCTTAACGCGTATCTGGCATATCAGATTGTGGGATTCCACGGCACAGGTCCCATCGATTACCGTGTCGCAATGACCGCTGTTTTCGTCGAAGGCTTCATTTTCGTTGCGCTCTCCCTCGCTGGTATTCGCCAATGGTTGGCCCGCATCATTCCTGCTAGCATCAAAGTCGCATGTGGTGCGGGAATCGGTCTCTTCTTGACACTGATCGGACTTTCATACTCTGCTGGTATTGGTGCCATTACAGGAGCTAAAGCCACACCACTTGACCTTGGAGGTTGCCCTACCGAGTACCTCGACCCGGACACTGGCTCTTGTCTCTCACACAAAGCCACCAACCCGACCATGTGGCTCGGCTTCCTTGTAGGCGGTGTCTTCACTGCCCTGCTAATGACATACAAAATCCGTGGCTCAATGATCTTTGGTATCGCATTGGTCTCGATTTTCTGCTGGCCTCGCGACACTTCAATCACCTACTTCCCACGCACAACAGTTGGTGACAGCCGTTTCGAGTTCTTCAAGAACATTGTCGCTTTCCATCCTATCAAACACACTTTGTTGGCACAGGATTGGGATCTGTCTAACGTGGGCGGGCAGTTTGCTCTGGCCGTCTTCACTATGCTTTACGTCGATATCTTGGACGCGACGGGTACTTTGTACTCCATGGCTCGCTTCTCGGGCGTTGTCGATCCTGATACGGGTGACTTCCCCCGTTCGACTATTGCGTACTCAGCGGACGCTATTGCCATCTCCATCGGTTCCCTCTTTGGGTCCTCACCTGTTACTGCCTTCGTTGAATCCGGTGTAAGTACCACATCCGACTGCTTTGAGTTTCCTCCATACTAACATCTACAGGCTGGTATCCAAGAAGGCGGTCGCACAGGCCTCACAGCAATTACCACGGGTATCTGTTTCTTCATCTCCCTCTTCTTCGCACCAATTTTCGCCTCCATCCCGCCTTGGGCAACAGGTGGAGCACTCATCTTGGTCGGCTGCATGATGATGCGCGGTGTCTTGGCCATCAACTGGAACTATCCAGGCGATTCTATCCCCGCGTTCGTCACACTCATGTTCATGCCTTTCTCCTACTCCATTGCGTACGGTCTCATCGCTGGAATTATGTGCTACGCCATCATAAACACCACAACATGGGCTCTCGGTGCCATCTCAGGCGGACGCCTACTTCCACCCGACTATGACAACAAAGAATACTGGAGCTGTAAGTCTCTCCATATACTGATTTCTTCCCAAAAGCTACGCTAACATTCTCATTCCAGTCCGCTCAGATTCGCCACGCGCTCAGCCTTGGTTCATCCGCGCCATGAAGGGCGACAAGAAGTTCTGGAGGCCCCAGGATACCGACTCGTTTGAGTTGGAATCTACAGAGGCACGCGTCGAAGCCCATACCAAGGCTTAAAGAATTGTTCTCGTGATTGTCTTCGCGATAGACCGTTCGTACGCCTCTTCTGATCTTACGATACCAAAGTTTAGTGTGATTGCGGTTATAGATTCGCTTAGATAGACTAATTAGATATAAACTTGAAGACATACAACTCAACAACCACGTTCGTATGAAGACTTTCAAACAGCTGGATTGCCTTCCTTTAGGCACAGGTTCCCCTACTCATAAAATACCAAACATCTAACCTCAATACTCTGCCGACCCGGTGCGTCCTCCGGCGTATTCGGATCCGCAAAAGCAGTGTGTGGTGTTCTAACAGCCACACCGTCCTTGCCGTGAGACATGCCCTCCCCAAAACTATCATAGCACTTGAGCAAAATAACTTCCTCAGGCGTCATATCTTTCTGGTAGTAGAATTTGTGCTGGTCGTTCGCTGCCACCGACATAGTCTCGCCCTTAACCTCATACCCTTCTGTGGAAGTATGGTTGTTTGGGTCGGGGAGGACTTCCTTACCCCGGTCGTCGACGTCCATGGAGTCGGCGCGCTTAGGGTATAGGAGGTTTGTAGCAACGAAATCGGATGTTGATGTTGTTCTCCAGTCTATCATGGCGAGGGGGTGGTCTGAAGCAGGATTCTCAATGGGTCGCCATACGTTGATGATTTGGTAGCGGCCTTTTACCCATTCGTCGGCTTCCTCATGAGAGAGATGGCGGCGTACACGTGCTTCTGCGGCGGCTTCGGTCTGGTCTACATGTACTTGCTGGACTGGTTGCCTGGGTGAGTTCTTGTCTCGTCTCCGGATAGTGTGGTCAAAGATGACGACCTTTTTCACGCCAGGCAGCTTGTTGCGTAGCAAGGCTTCGACTTCGGCGTAGTAGCCTTCTCGTACTGCTGCGTCGTCTGTGAAGGCTTTCTCTTTGGCGGGATATTGGTAGACGGCAAAGCCGGAGTTGTCGGTGTTGAATTCATGTTCGTGGCCTCGTAGATTGTTGACGGATCGCTCGTACCATTTGTGCGAGAAACTGGTGCCCGGACCGTCTACCTTGGCCCAAGGCTTTCCGGAATAGGAGTCGGTGTCGATGTGGGAGAAGCTTGCTGTGGTCATCTTGGACGTTTGAGCTTCAGATCAGAGAAGACGAGTTTGCGCGCGGCTTCCCAGGTATGGGGTGCAGGAAGCTGTCTGATGTAGCTTTGGGAGGTGGTGGCTGTAGCTGGTTCGGGCTTCTCTTGTAAAAGTTGCAAGTCTTGTGGCAGTGCTCATAAGAGTGGTTCTATCGTGATCAGGTTGAGTGGGGTTCTTAGTTGAGAAGTAAGAAGGAGCTGATGCTGCAGGTGTTTATGTACGCTCCACTGCTTAGAAATGATACATGACGCCATACTGAAGTTTGGCCGATGTGCTCATGAACTAACCAATCAGATCTCTCCTTCACGCCGACCGTGAAATCGTCGTGAGCAGTCGCGTGCTTTGGTGGCGAAGACGATGCTACGTAATAGGCTACATCCAGACTGTGCGGACTTTTCCTATACCCGATTGGCTGCAGGCGACTTCCCCGCAACCCTCAGTTCGGCTTCAACATGTGTGCCATCACTGTCCGATGAACTTCTGTCTCCTCTCACACTATGCCACGATATGCCGTCAGCGACGATGACGAACCACTCGAGGACAAGACGGCTGCTCTTACGCTCAAGAACAAGAAGACAGAGCGCATGAAGCGCAAGAACGCGACGAGACAGCAGAAACGCGACGCCATCGTGAACATAACAAAGTTGCCGACCGAGCTCATCCTCGAGACGCTCAAATATCTCCGTCCCCACGACGTTCTCGAGTTCAGCTTCGTCAACCGCCGCTTCCACAGCATCGCCGAGGCCAACGCGAACGTCATTGGCGACGCCATCATCGCACGCCGCTACAACATCCTCATCAAATGCCTCCCCACCCCCCGACTCCTCGCCGACGTCGACGCCCCGATACAAACCCTCCTGATTGACCCCGCGCGCCAAAAGCAACTCAGCATACACAACCGTCCATACCAACACATACAATCGCCAGATCCACACCAACTGTGTACATGTCTAACCTGCATCCTAACGTGGAATAACCTGGGATTGGTCCTCGATTTTGCACACTGGCAGAACCACCTCGACACAGGCACCCCGATACCCATCATACCGCGCGGGCAGTCACCGGAATGGAATCAAGAGCTCGTGGCGCGCAACGCACGTATAGCGCGCAAAGCGGTAGACAACTCGTTATGGCACGCTGCAATTCTAGAACGGCACCTGGAAAGTACCACGCGAGCTATACGGCGGCACTCGAAGAACAGGGGGAATAAACGTGTCCATGTGGAAATGACGGAAGCGGATGCTGCGGAGGAGACGGATGCCTTTTTGGCGAAACATGGACCGCCGAGTTTGGAGTTTCCGTATCAGCGGGATGAGTATTATATGCTGTAAGTCATTTTACCATCCGTGTCATATGTGCACTTAGGCGCAAGTTTTGTTGACAAGATGCCAGGGAAGCATACCTACCTAACCGGTGGTGGAGAAAGCAAGAATCATATTGGTTCTATACGATCAATGGGCAACACGAACGCGATCTGGAACTTGTCCAACGCTTCGCGAAGCGGTAATGCAATATCCTGGGCTCTGCGAGCACAGTATAATCCTCGCGACAGTGCGATGGAAGATATCGAGGCTTTGTGTTGTGTAGCGCTATGCGAAGAGATGAGTATTCGTATATAGAAGCAATTCGCTAAAGCGCAGACAACGCATGAACCAAGTTCAAGAGACAACGCCTAGCCCAACCGCAATCCCAATGCAAGGTGATCTAACAGCTCGAAAGCAAAAGAAGCGCTCATATGCAGAAACAATGCGACGTTACTGTCCTATCCACAGTCTACCTCTAGTTCAACCGCTCCGGCCCACCACTAAAGCTATAACCACTCCCGCTGTGGCTGGGCGCTCTGTCCATACCCATGCTACCAAGAGGCCCCGCAGCAGCCTCCCTTCTAAATTCTTCATATCCGCCCGGACTCAACGCGTCCACGCCGGCAGCTATGCTCGCACTGCTGTCTCTGTACTCTGCATACGGAGGCACAGCTCCCCTGCCACCGCTGCCATATGTTCCGTTCCTATCCTCGCCCCAACTCAGCGGCCGGCCTGGGTGCCTACCCTCATCCGTTTCTGTGCTGTGCAGCAACGCGTATTCGTCTTCTTCTTGGTTTCCGCCGCGGTCGGTGCGGCGATCGAGCGAGTCTGACGAGTCGCGGCCGTTTGCGGTTTCGATCTCGGTCGACCAGGCTGCGTCTTTCGGGTTGTTGTAGGCGGAGTCGCCGGAGGCGTAGTGTGTGTTTTCTGATGAGGATTGGTAGGGCATGACGCCCTCGCGGAGGTATTTGTGGAGGTAGTAGCCGGATACGCCGGTTGTGATGGCAAAGAAGAGGCTGTATGAGGGTTAGTAGACATTCTTGTTCGTTCGACACCGGGGTTGCAAGGGTGCTTACAAGACCATGACACCGACGCCTACAGCGGCCTTGCTGACCTTGCACTTGGCCTCATCTCCGTATAAAAATGTTGTGCAGTTGCGGTCGTCATCTGCAATCTTCTCCTTCTTGGCTCCCTCTTTGATACCGTGGGCGTTCCACATGGCCACCGAGATGAAGGCGGCGAACCACAGGATAGTGTATAAAGCGTCGACGGCGAGGAAAGCGTAGGCGGAGGCGAAGCGTTGGGCGCGCGACCACATGGGTACCATTGTGAGGTAGATTATGGCGGGAATGGAGACGAAGCACTGCGAGCAACCCTTTGTCAGCCATGTCCATATTGACGTAAGAGACCATCTTGAAAATGATACTGTATAATAAGGACAGAGTGCAACTTACCATAGCAAAGAAGTACTTTGTAGGTCCCTCAACGGGGCCATCCTTGGTCATAACAGCGATGGTAAGACACGCGGCTATGAAGACGAAGATGGCCTGGAAGACATGTGCCACCACCTTGCACTTCTGGATATACGACTGCGGTATCCGCATCTTGTGTGGACGTGTCTATGTCCCCGATCTCAAAGTCGTAGTATGCGTGGAAGGGCGCGGAAAGGCCAGAAGAGTGAGCGTAAACAGACAGCGGATACGTCAATACGGGTAGGTAGCCTCCGGTTCTACCGAGTCTGCTCTCTGCGTCACGCAAATTGCTAAACAACAAACAACGTCTTGAATTCGTGTGCGTAAAGAGATGCGAAAACAGAACCGCGAAAGAATGTCGTAGTCTCCTCGGACAACAATGGAAGGGCGCAGCGTCGATGTCAGACACGGTTCGAGTCTCAGCCTCACTGCTTGGTGGATCCCGCAAGCCTGCCAAACTGCCCAGTCGCGTCCCCGCCGCGCAGCCCGCTTCTTCGCTTCTGCAGGGTTTGTGCCTAACCCGGCAACCACACTGTAGCGGCGCTGGTGGATATTAATAGAGGGCGAGAACGGATACCGACTGAGTTAGGCGGTTTAAGGGCTAGGGATGGGCGTGCCTGGTTGAACCGTTTGGCGTTGGCGTTGGTCGCTGGTTGCTATGGGTGCCCAGGTGAGGGCGATGACGTGGGCTCTGGGCGACTCTTGTGCATGCACTGCCAGAGTCGAACAATGCTGCAGTGTTATCCCTTGCGTGTATGTTCTGCATTTCACATATTTATATTCACACTTGCGCATTTGTTGATCGATGAATGTGCCTTGCCTAGACACTTGACCTCGTGTTCGTTCAGCTTTGCAGCTCACAGCCTCCGCCTAGCAACGCACCACAGCTCGAGAAACGCGCCACCACAGGATTGTTCACCGGTACAATGCTGATGCTCCAAAGGGCTTCCACTTTCTTTGCGCATAGATGTCTTCCGCCTAGCGTGTGTACACAGCGAGTTCTGTCACTATGATCCGTCTGTCACGCCAACAACAACTGCATCTCAAGACCAGTTCGCATGCTCTTCAACCCAGTTATCCTTCTCCAAACCGCCATCAAGGAGGTACGCCTGAGCAGTCGCATTGCCCCTCCACTGCCATTCCAGGTACGCGACAGCCGCTTTGCCCTGTTTTCCACCATTCGTAGCTGCAAAGGTGCCGTCGTGGCCAGTATCGAGGTTGGCCCTCAACTTGGGAGTACCCGTGTTGAGGAGAGCGTAATCCTTCTCCGACTATCGAGAATTAGCATTGATCGAGACCGGAATCTGTCTGGTCTTCAAGGTAGACTCACCGTGTTATACCCCATATCTTTCGGTCCTCCGATCAAGTACACCATAGGCACCTTGAGCTCTTTGAGTAGGTATCTCCTGTCATCCTGGAATATAGCAATGTTGAAGAGCATGATTCTCTTGACTCTGTCATCGTGGTACGCTGTCGACATGGACTCGAGACCTCCACAGCTATGGCCTGCCGTTGTGACTTTAGTCAAGTCGACGTTTCCGTATTTCTTCGCTTTGCCGGCGAATGCCCAGTCAAGAGAGTCGCGCATATCTTGTACTTTGGATTGTTGACCAGCCTGAAATCCGGAGCCATCGGGTGTGCCGTCTGCAGCGATAACGTATCCATAGCTGGCGATCTCTACCAGCAGCCGCTCGTAGATGCCGGCATTGAGACCGCATCCGCCGTTACCCCATGCGATGAATGGGAGACTAAGGTTGCCAGTCGGAGGGTTCTTGGGTGCGAAGATGGTGTGTCTCGGTAGTGTAGAGTCGGTCAACATTTGCGCTGGGTAGGGTCCCGAGCCAGACGTCTTCGCGCCATTTCCTTTGGGGGACTCAGGGCCGGTTCCACCAGCGCCGGTATATTTGGGTAGCTCAGAGAGGGATATGGAGAAGATACCGCCTGCGAAGTCGCCATCACCTTTAGCTGGGAAGTTTCCAGGTGCGGGCGTGAACGTCTGTGCCAGAGCGACATTCAAGACGCTGGGCACAAGGCCAAACAGCGAGAGCAGGGCGGAATTTAGCATATCGGCAGCAAGTCCAGGTGGGTCATCGAGTCGTGGTTGCTATTTCAGCGACAGGCGTTTTCATACACCCATCTTATATGTGAAGTTCTAGCGGTATGCGTATGAACAATGCTAGTCCTTCGCGCAAAGCCCATTCTGTCAGGTTTGCCGCGGCGTCGTCGATCTGACCCATTGACGATACTCGAATAGATGGGGAAGACCGCCAAGGAGACCGAAGTAGATTAATGGTTGATTGGCAAAATACTGATTGAGGAGAAAACCTGGGGAAATCGAATGCATGTTAGTGGGGACCAAGAGTCTCGGATGATACTTCGGTAAATAATTTGGTGATGAGTTGAGCCGCGGCAAGCGTTTCGTTAGTTGCTCAATATAGCCGCTGGGAAGCCAGATCTTCGCAAAAGATCAGCACTCAGGTTCTCTGATCGTCATTTGCGAAAGAATCGTGACTCTGGCCAAGTTTGCATGGACTGCACGTCAGAAGCATCAAAGGCCTAGAGCAAAGAGAGGGAATGAAGTTCTCGCGAAAGAAGGTAAACCTCCATGTCAAGGGTTATGTATGAGCCCGAACCACGTACTGTTCCATTGACGCAGCAGCGAGAAACAGCAGTCTAGCCTGACTTCACTGTCATCGTGCAAAGACGTGTGCATGTCCTGCTGAACGTCGCGATTCGGACCTGCTGCGATGGCGGTCAACTGTGTCCTTCCGAAGAGCCGCAGATTGCTCTATAGGCCGAGTCTGAGAAGCTCAGCTCGCACGATGACTGGTGACGTTTCTCTTGGCAATTGTATAGAGGATGCGACGATGAAAACTTGACGCGTCCTTCAGCCCCATGCCATGTATGTGATGCTCTCGAACGCGTTGCGTTCAAGGCCTTTCGCGAATCCAGCCGACGTGTCGCGCTTCCAACCGACGTCCATTAAGCACAGGCAGTGCTAGGAGGCTAGTCTTTGTACTGACGTATACAAGCTAACAGTGGTGCGACCGCTTCCTTCCGACGGGTATGTTCGGGGGATGTGAACAACGCGTACTTCGTATAGCGGTGCTTTTATGAAACGTGGTAGCCAATCGCATCTCGCGCGCGCTCTGAGAGATTGTTGTGGAGGAGCGTGATGACTGAACGGCCGAGATTCCGCGATTCCATCTCCTGCTGTCGCATAAATACGATGCCAGTCATGTTCGCTACACCAGCGGCAGCTCTACCCATCGCAGGCGTCGGTGTCATCGGGATATGTAATAGACATCACAAAAAGGAAGTACAGCTGCACGCTGTGCGACGCAGGTTGGGTGGTTGAGGAAGACAGACGGATCGCGTGCGCCGCATTGAAGCTAAACCATCGCTTAAGCAGGCCTCGGCTGATCGGCGGGATGCATGGCACGAGCTCAACCCTCACATGCCCTCGTCGACCGCATCGCAATGAAGCCATTCTGATATTTGACAAAAACCATCGACCATCTGTAACACCATCGCCACAGGGCTTGTCGGAGCGCCTGATGCGCTTCGGTAATCACTTGGCAGCTCGCCAACCCGAAGAAGCTGCCGCTCGCGTACGGTGTGCTATACTAATCAGAGTCGCCCTTGCCCGCCTCCTACTGTTTTGTAATCACCAGGTTACAATGGAAAAAGCTGGTTCCCTTAAAACAGCGCTATGGCATTGTCCTCTGCGGACAAGATGTACTCGGAGTTAATTTGCGTAGCTTCAGCGAGGGAGTCGTAAAGCCACCGGCTATGATGGTTTCGAAGGTTTGATTAGGCATTTTTTCTCCAGACTTCTCCTGGGCGTGCTCACCCCACGCTTACTGACCTCTCTGCATAGCTAATACCTCGCTACACTGTTGATGCCAACGGGCAGTGGAACCATATGCCTTCGCAGTTCCGACATACCATACCATCCGAGCGCTTCCCTGTCGAAAAGGGCCGATACGTGCTGTACATCAACTACGTCTGTCCCTGGGCACACCGAACAACCATCGTACACGCTTTGAAGGGGCTCGAGGATGTCATAGAGTTGGTGGAGGTCGATGCAAGGGACGCATCGCATGGCTGGTTCTTCTCTGGGCGTAGCGGGCCCAAGAAAGACCCCGTGTCTGGCGCGAGATGCCTGAAAGAGATCTATCTGAAGGCAGATCCAAGCTTCAACGGGAGAATCACCATCCCTTTGCTGTGGGATCAACGCCAGGGTAAATAAGTTTGAAGGTTGGAGAAACAGATTGTGGGTTAACATCGTTTAGGTACTGCCGTCAACAACGATAGCGCCGACATCATCCGCATCCTGTTCGACGCATTCGACCCTCTTCTTCCTCCGGAGCGTCGCGAGGTCAACAAGGGTGTGGCTGCCTTCAGACCCCCGCATATTCTGAAAGAGATGGATTGCCTTCTCTTATGGGTATTCGACACGATTAACAACGGCGTGTACAAGGTCGGCTTCGCGACATCGCAGGCATCCTATGATGAACATGTCAGCAAGCTCTTCCAGTCGCTGGATCGTCTGGAGGATCATCTTTCACAACCCAAGCACTACCCCTACCTTTTTGGGCAACATATCACCGAGGCCGACGTTCGCTTGTACACAACGCTCATCCGCTTCGACGTGGCGTACTATCCCTTCTTCAAATGCAACTTGAAGATGATACGTTTGGACTATCCGCGTCTTCACGCGTGGTTGAGACGCCTTTATTGGAGCGATGGGCCTGAAACAAATGGTGGCGCTTTCCGGACCACCACCCATTTCGATAGGGTATGAGGGGAGATCCGAAATGTCGCGGGATCATCGCTAACTTCATCAGATCAAAGAAGGATACGCATCTGTGACTGCCAGTAGAGGCGTTGTACCGATTTGCCCGATGCCTCCAATCATGCCCTTGTAACGACCGTATGTTTGTAATAGCGGCGCTTTTCCCACTTCCCCATTCAAATATCCAGCGCGGTATTCTGACTGCATCGACACGCCACGATTTACGTTTGTTCTGCAGCTTTCATCACTATTCCGGCCTGACCGAGATCTTTGCGCCTACATACCCATTATGCTATCTTTTCCAGCTTACACTGAACTATCCTCTGCCTTGCGCGAGATTCATCACCTGATTCAATCTGCCTGTCCGTAATGTTTGCGATGTCTCATTTTGCTGGCTTACACACGTCCAAAACCTGCCTCCGTGACAAGTACCCAGGCGCCTACGTTACAGCGAAAGTGCGAAAAAAGAAAGTGCATAAGCAGGCTTGAGGAATACGTGGAGATTTCTGTAAAGCATTCGCCTAGGCAGAATAACTGTGAGAACCTCGGCGCTATTGTATTATACTCCTCCCCGCAACATGAGAACCCCTTGTAGTTGGCTATGATCGAAGTCAGGAAAAGATTGAAGAGATTTTGATGCATTAACCTGGCTAGCCCTAGAGCCTAAACCAGTCAATGTCCCCAAGATCCACCTCTTCAACCTCCTTTGCTTTCCACATCCGTGCCCGCCTTGCCACCGCCTCTGGATGTTCCGGTGGCGCGACTTCGGGCCCCGATTCTGCCGGCCTCCAGCATCTTCCGGTCGGATGCTCATGAAATTTGCAGCGGTTGTTGAGCATGAAGTCGTCCCAGATATCGTAGTAGCGCACTCCTTTGGGGAATGTCTTTATCTGTTCGTGGACGTGGTGCAAAAATTGCTTGTTTGTTCTGGCCAAGATGGAGTTGAAGCATCCGGGATCCGTGCTCAGCGCGATATGAAAGGCGAGAAGGCGTTCCAGGTTGGAATTAGGCACGTTCTCCACCGCTTTGAAGACGCCATGAAACAAGCCTATATCAGAGCCTGTTTGCGCGTCGAAATTCTCAGCTAGTGCATCCATGATGGCGTCGCGAAAGTCGGCGCACCGCGCGCGGCTCATTTCAAGGCCGAATCGATAGGCGGCCAGCATCGTTTTGGTGTCAAGATTTATTTCGGTATAACCTGGTTGTATTGTCGCAATCTTACCGGTTTCACACCAATGCTCGTATACAGATCTGACTGAGAGAGGCTGCAATAGTTGGCTTGCCGGGACTCGGATAACTGGGAAGTATCTTCCGGGCTCACGGTGTCGGTCGGGACCGCGATGTTCTATTGATTGTCTGTAGAACTCTTGTGTTTCTGCGTCCTCTTCTGGGAAGCAATCCCAGTAGCATTCTCGATCGACAATTATGGCGTTGTCTGACGGGGCTTTGATGTCGGCCATGGATGGGTGTGTGTTTGTGTATTGCATGTTGGGTAAAGAATTGAGTGAAGCCTTGTGAAGACTGGAGTGAGGTATATATATACATTCGGCAGTATATTATACTTGCGGTTTCTCTCATGGGTGAGAGTATCTTTTCGTCTGGGTCGTCGATGTTGCGGAAGTTGTAAGTGGCTCGTTTCGCTCTGCGTCATCGCAGTACCATGGAACATATACACTCGCATTCGCTATGATCTGTGCTCGGACTAGGTGGCGTACCCAATCAACTGCGTTATAGTAAGCGATAATTGTAGGATCCATGGCAGCATGCAGCTTCCGCAAAGCAACGTCCGCCGGGTTGGCATTACACGTTGACAATGCCCACCATCGCCCAGGATTCCAGAAGGGGATTCCTGGTGTTTTGGAGATTAAGATCTATAGCCGCTCGCAAAGTTTGCTTTGCGAATTCGGAGATAGTAATCATCAGGCTCTCTTCTCCATTAAGCTTGAGACTCTTTATCGTGAGCCACCAGATCTGACCAGCAGTTTTGTAGTCAATTTTTTGACTAAACAAAACAAACGCTCTAGTTGGAATAAGCGAAACATCGTAGTATGTTACAGCCGTGTGCTGTTTGCATACATGTCCCACTCCAGAATCGGAGCGCAATTTGCCGTCATCGTGAATATATCTCCACGCATGTCCAGGATTTAGTGCATTTCGCAATGCAAGACAACCCAAGCTGGGGTGAAAAAAACTCGCGCCAATGAGATAATTCGAAGCCGAATTATCGTCGTACATCATCTTTAGAAGTGCCACAAAATCGGCAAAATGCTCCCAAAGAGCAGAGCCCTCATCCCCTACACGGGATGTATTTGGTGCACTAATCAGGCCAGTACGAAACCCTAACATGCGTAGGATAATTCCATGTGCAAGTTCATGCGTAACCCTATACTTGTTTAACATACTACAAGTAAAACAGTTCTTATACTAATGCAGTATAATGTATAATGATAGATGATATAGTAGAAGAGAAAGGAAACTCAAAGCTTACAGGTCACTGCAGTGGGCAGCATTGTTGAAGACTCTAGTGCCATCACCAAAGACAGCCTGAGATCTTTTTGGCTTCCAAGCGCCTCCAATTTCATTCATACCATAGTGGTATGAAGCCACCAATGGTTTGTCACCCACGCCGATTTCGTGCCCGAAGGCCGTCTTGAAGAATTCAACAACTTTTTCAGTCGTTTCGTAAAGCGCCTTTGCGCTTGCGGAGGCATCATCGGCTATTGTCACTGGCGGATCATGCTCATCGCGACGCAAAGCTCCAGGCAGTTGTTTGTCGTCGGCTTTAAGATTGCGACCTGTGATCGCATTTTCGTGATCATATATGCGCCATCTTGGCTTCACTGGGGTGCCACCCCCTCCACGTAGATGCACGTTCTTAGGTGACCGCGGTTCGCCACCAGGGCTACGCTCAGCTCGTCTTTTGAGCGGCGATTCACATTCAGACGACTCTGTTGCATTAGGTGAGAGGTAGCAAGCCTCAGGGTTGTACTGCATAGTGTCTTCCTCCTCTTCTAGGCAGGCAATCTGCCTCCGCATCGCCTCCTTATCCTCTATCGGTATGCGAGGATGGTCAACGAAGACGCGCAGGAACTCGAGGGACGGCTGGCAGCACTGCATTGTGTGATTTGAAACGGAATGGTACGAAACTGAAAAACGCTACGAAACGCAAGGACGGTACAGTAGGTATGGCTCGTGGGAAATGGAAAAGCGGGACGACGGTGTTGAGGCTCAGAACGTTTGTTGCGCAAGGTTCTAAGCCTCTCTTGAGTCGAGAAAGCGCGTCATTTGCTCAGCACTGCTGCGCGGCGCCGAACGCTCCTGTGTGCCTGCCCAACATGTGCTGAGGAAGTCTTCTCGTTTTAGGCACTGCGCCTTCTGTACTCATCGAAGGCGACGCTTCCCCGCAACAGAGCATTACGATTGCGACTTCTAGACTAAACACGACGCAGATATGCATAAATTGTTCATGGTGGATTAACCAGTTGTAGATGCGAGCTTTGCTACGTTGCACTAGTATGATATTGAACGAAATGCGAAGACAGTGACTAATTATTTGGCCTGCTCAAATCTTCCCGGACACGAGAAGAAACAGTCACCTCGGTTCTCTTTGTTATAGCAGCAACATCGCCCATTATGAATTCCTCGCTTCCTCTCTCAAAAGGCCCAGATACATGCGTCGCTTGATGGACACCGCTCCCAAGCGGGATAGAACCTTGCCTGGTACTGCGTCTCGACCTTAGGGCGTACAAAGATTTTGATCTTGTTGCCGAGTTCCCATATGAGCTCTTTTGTGTCTTCTCAACGAATGACTTGAAGAGGGGTGCCAGTGTCGGTACCGACGCGACGATGATACCCAAGTTGTTCTCAACAGTCGACCACATAATGAGACTGCTAGAGTCGAGGTAGTTGGCGAGATTTCGAACGGTTCGGATGCGAAGGACTTGGATGATCGTGATGAATGTGCCTAGCGCGAGGAGGCACAGTAGGGCGACTTTCTTCCGCTTCTGGATATGGCTCTTGAGGAGGACGGGGAAGGGCAGGAACATGCTGTCGAAGTAAGCTTTTGCTGACAGACGCGAATGAGGCACTTACACTACTATGTCGAAGACGATGGTCAAAGATGCCATGCTGGTGTAAAAGGGCACGGCTGGCAGGCACTGGCCCCAGGTGATGGAAGGGTCCCATTGTTTCGCGGCCGGCTGGCAGAGGTTCGTTTGCACGACCAGGAAGCAGATGTGAAAGAGTATGCACGCGACTATTACGGTGATGGTAGCGTTGCGCGACGCGCCCTTTGGCATGATACGTAGATAGGTCAGCAGCAGACTAAGTTTGAAGCCCAGTATACTGGTGATGTAGCTGTTGCGGATGTCAGAGAGGCGTAGTATGGTCGTGTCGCAATTATTGTCTTACAATGGTGCACCCATGTACTGTATCTAGTTTGGTCAGGATTGGAATGTGTTCACTTGCGCGGGTAAGACTTACAAGTCCAAAGTTGAAGAGGTTTTCATCGGGCATATCCTTCAGATGCTTGAGTCCAAGTCCCCATTTGGTTTCTGGTATCGCACCATCAGTCTCGATATCACAGCACTTGTGCAGCCAACGTACGGATGATAGTTACGACAGCGAAGCCACAAGATGCTATCTGCGCGACTGTCAGTCCCATAACTACAGGAGGGACCCGAATTGCTCACCCAGGTCACAATTAGTATCCAGTCATCTAGCGATGATAGATGCGTTAGCTATGTGTCGAGGAAAAGCTGGATGCCACGTTACTTACCGGCTCCAATGGCTTTGGTTATGCATCCGCGCACATAGAAACGAAGGGTCAGAACCAACAGTGACACTGCTGTGAAAACGATTGCGATTGCAGTAATTTGCGGCCCCTCGTTGGCGATATCATCGGGAGTGTTGTAGGTCCAGCCCATCGTACTGGCTTGCTCACGGCGGTTTCGTTCAGAATAGGGATTGAATAGTACTTTGCACAGGTTAAAAACCGAACAGGCCTGAAGCCTAGGTTAGGACGGCAATGCGCAAATAAGAGGACGTAGCGTCAATGTAGGTCTCAGAGTGTTTAGCTCTCCTTTGGTTGAGGTGGTAGACTTTTCGTCTCTGGGAGAGAACACATCAGAATACTAGGCATTGCGACTCAGCGTCTACACAGTTCCGACCTTTCCCAGCGTATTGGCAGTCCAAGAGGACGAAACCGCGTGGGGTTCAGCGCGGCTCTTACCCGGTCTATCATAACCCCGTCAGGAAAGCATGCCTTGATCGATAGCAAAGGAGACTCTCATACGAGGTGAAACCTGTAAATATTCCCAGTATTGTCCGAAGTTATAGTAGCCTAACAGCTAACGCACATGGTTGCAATGCAGCCCAAGTGTTGGCCGGAAGAAAAGACCTTCTTCTTAGAGCTAGACCAAATAATACCAAGGTATATTGGTAACGGTAACGGGAAACGGCTTCGGCACTGCTCGGTGAGATATCTCCTAATTTTAAGGGTCTAGAAAGACGATATGGGACGATTGCATCTCGCCTGGAGAGCCGCCGACCCGCCCTCGCGGTGGACGTGCTCGGCTGCATCGGAGGTTTCTCAATGCAGCAAAGGCGTGCGCGATCCCTGTTGATAGATGCCGAAGGTCCAGTACAAGCCCCAGCTTCCAATTGATGGCAAAGTCGCCGTCCCGCACCAGCACCGCGACTCCGACGATACGACAGCTATTCATCAATCGCTTGTTCATGATGAGGCGCGCTCTCCTTCAACAACCTGTGTTCCTCTGCATATCTCTGTCAGAGGTCTTTTTCGCGTAGACTCAGATCCAAGGCAATCGGCGCCACGGCCACAAAACGGGGTCGCGGTATCACCCCGGGACGGTCCACCCCACCGGACACTAGATTTGTAGTCCCACAACTGCTCTAGCTTGCTCGCCACTGTCAAGCGCGGCGCATGCAGGGAGCCTGAATTTCTGTTTATATTAATCCGTATGTCTGGGAGATTGACATTTTCCAGGTCGCAGAACTTTATCTTTTTTTTCTGCCCTGGAAATGCGTTCCTACATCCCAGTCCTCGCGCTTCTTGGCGTCGTTTCTGCTAACCCAACCCCCAATCAATGCAAATCGTTCCCAGGAGACAAGTCATGGCCTTCGCAAGCAGAGTGGAACAGCTTGAACAAGACGGTAGGCGGACGTCTAGTGGCAACCGTACCACTCGGAGCTCCCTGCCACGTTCCGACTTTCGACGACGCGACTTGTGAAAGTCTGAAGAAGGATTGGCAGTTTGAGAAGATCCAGTATGTTCCAAACACGTGCTTTGAAGACGTCGCTCTAACGTTTAGTCAGTTATGAATCGTCTTCATCTGTAATGGCACCTTTCTTTGCCAACCAGAGCTGCGATCCCTTCCAACCTCGAGACCGCCCATGTGAGCTCGGGAACTACGTCCGTTACGCTGTGGATGCGTCCGGGCCTGCAGACGTCCAGCGAGCGATCGTGTTTGCTGCCTCCAAGAATATCCGTCTCGTCATCCGCAACACGGGCCATGATTATCTCGGTCGTTCCACAGGCGCGGGCTCGCTAGCGGTGTGGACACACCATCTCAAGGAAATCACCCATGTTCCGACGTTCAAGGGTTCAGAATACAATGGCCCGGCTTTTAAGATTGGTGCCGGCGTTCAAGGTTTCGAACTAATGGCTGCTTCCCGAGACAAAGGCTTGGTCGTGGTTGGAGGCGAGTGCCCTACTGTTGGCATCGCTGGCGGTTACACACAGGGTGGTGGGCATTCGGCTATCAGTACTAGCTTCGGTCTCGCTGCCGACAACGTACTGAACTGGGAAGTCGTAACGGCGGGCGGAAAGCTTGTCAATGCGAATACGAAAGAAAACGCGGATTTGTACTGGGCTCTCAACGGCGGCGGTGGCAGCACCTACGGCGTTGTGGTTGGGATGACTGTCAAAGCGCACAAGGAAGCTGTTTTCGGCGGCGCTTCGCTGTCGTTCTTCACCACGGACAACGACCAGGACGTGTTCTATGATGCTATCCAAGCGTTCCACGAAGAGCTGCCTGCCATGGTAGATGCCGGAGCAATGGTGGTCCATTACTTCACGTCTTCGTTTTTCATGATCTCCCCGCTTAACGCCTACAACAAGACGGAAGCCGAAGTCAAGGCCATGCTTGCGCCTTTCGTCGCTAGGCTGGACTCCAAAGGCGTTAAGTACACCGTTGAATATAGCGAGTTCGACACGTACTATGAGCACTACGACAAGTACTTCGGCCCCCTTCCTCTCGGTAACATTCAGGTCGGCATCGCCCAGTACGGTACTCGCTTGATCCCACGAAGTGTGGTGGGCAACATCTCCGAAACCTGGAAGGCTGTCGTAGAAAAGGGAGTGACCTGGATTGGAGTCGGGACAGATGTGAAGGCGTTTGGTTCGGAGAAAACAACGTCGGTCCACCCGGCCTGGCGCAAGGCAATCGTGCACGCGACCTTAACACTTCCATGGAACTTCACAGCTCCGTGGTCGGAAGCGTTCGCAACTCAGGACAAGATGACGAACGAAATCATTCCTCTTGTTGAGGCTGCAACACCTGGTAGCGGATCGTACGTGAACGAGGCCGATTTCCGTCAACCGAATTTCCAGGATACGTTCTGGGGCCAGAACTACGCCAGGTTGTTGACGATCAAGAAGAAATGGGATCCTTCAAGTCTATTCTACGCCACTGTCGGCGTTGGCAGCGAAGCCTGGACTGTTCGGACCGATGGTCGCATGTGCCGCGCCTAGTAGCTAGTTCCTGTTCTGTGTCAATATGAAAAACTGCGTACAAGTCGCGCTGTCCATCTGGAACCTTTGACTGATGAACAGGTAGGTCATCATCGACCTCGCGTGTGGAACTAACATCGTCGGCTCAAGCAATTCCCCTTGCATCACGATGGATCGAATAAATTAATAGTCTTTATGATAGAAGTCATCTCCACAACGCTGGTAGCACGCGTGTGCAGTTGAAAACATGCAAAGGCCGTAGCGCGTCCTGAACGCGTCCAATTCAGGTTCTCGAGTGGGGAAGCTAGCGTCAATGACGTACACCAGGGGATACCCTGCAGCCGCCACAACTCCGAGAAAATCAACTAACAATCATGCCTCCTAAAAAGTTGAACAAAGATGGGGGCAAGAAAGATGAAGAGAACAAAGAGTCTAACAAGCCCGCCGTTTCCGAAGAAGAGGTGCGGCAAGAATCTGGGAAAGCCGCCAATGCTGCCCTCGCCGCGCAAAAGAAAGCCAAAGAATTGAAGGATGCAGCAGCTGCGGCCAGCGATCCGGACGAACGGGAAAGGCTGACAGAAGAAGCTACAAATGCACACATCGAGGCTGAGTCATTTGGAAAGACCGCAAAATATCTTCGTTCGGGCGCTTTCCAGGGCATGGCAATGGGCACAGGCCTTGGTGTCGCGCCTGGTGCCACTTTGGGCGCTATCACCGGGACTTTGGTTGGCGGCATCTCTTCAACTCTGCTTGGTGGGATAGGTGCTGGAGTAGGTGGAGCGACAGGTGCGCTTCACGGCCCATGGGTAAACATGGGCAAAGTAGCAGGGAAGGGAATGAAGAAGCTCACTAGTTTCCTCCCGCAATGGGCAGCGAGCGAAGAGCAGAAGAAGACGCTGGAAAAGATGATGGGACAAGCTAACGAAGAAGAGATGCCCGGGACTGAAGAGCTTGAGAAGTTCAAGAGTGAGGGAGGTGGAGGTCAGGCAGATGAAGGTTGGATGGAGAGTGCGAGGGGCATGATGCCAGACCAGAAAGAGGTGTCAGACGCAGCTAAGGCTGGTGCGCAAGCAACGGGCGGAGATTCGGACTCAAAGCCCAGTGCGAATCAGTCTGAAGAGTCACCAAGCGGAGATTCAGCACAAAAGAGCGACACTCAAGGTCGCAAGAAGCCACGGAAGCTGAATGCGAAGCAAGATGATAGCGAACCACAATCAGTCGAGACGGACAGTATGCGTAATGATGCTGGTGGAGCATCTAACGCAAGCGAGAAACCCGATACGCAAAACGCGGATAACCAGAATGACCGGGAAAAGAAACTCGACCAACGAGAGAGTGATCTTAATCGACGACAGGCAGAGCTAGACGAAAGAGAAAAGGCCCTGGCTCAGCGTGAGAAGGAACTGGATTCAAAGCCTGACGGTGATGCCACGGAGTCTACTTCAGCGCCGAAACCCAAAGGTCAACCGCGCAAGCTCGCAAGTAGATCGTAGATCTTTAGGGTACGCTAGACAAAGGACCGAGCTCTGAGTTATCCTATCGACCGTATGGCATCTTGGGATTTGAATGGTCGCTGCTATGACAGGGCTGCTAGGGTCATAGTGATGTTAGTAAGTTGACGATTAGTCGGCACGGGTCGCTTCAACCACGGGCGTCAGCATACGAGAACCAGAGTCTTTCGATTACACACAGCTACAATATCTGCATCAAACCTTTCTTGCATCTTTCGCTTTCGAACACCTCTCATTTTTGCTTCCAAACACCCTCAAGCTTTTTCGAGCTATATACAACAACAATGTCGCGCCTGCCCTCTCCCGGTCCCGATACCTTCAGGTTTCTCGACCTTCCAGCCGAACTCCGGCTGATGGTATACGAGCACATCCCTAACGAAGTCTTCCGCCACGAATGTCGAGAGATCTTTGCTACAAAAAAGCCCGGCTTGTCTCTTCAAATCGCTCAAGTGGGAATCGCCCTCCTTAGTACGTGTCGGCAAATACACATCGAGGTCATCGAGATCATAAAGAGAAAGCAAGCACTCGCAGCCTCAATACCCATTCAAATTGCGCTGACAAGATGGGACGAGCGCATTGTCAAGATATTATACATCTTTTACCGGAAAATATACATCACACGCTGGGATTTGATCGGATCAACGTCGATTTATGCGAAACTCAGCTTACCTGGTAACGAACCTCTCTTGTCTGCCTTCAAAAGACTGATACGAGCACTTCCAAATATTGAGTTTGTTCTTGATTTCCCGGATATGGACTTGTATGCCGCAGACATGCTATCAGAAATAGCATGTTACGGTTGTTTCAACTTCCGCACTACCGTCCGTGTACCGCCTGGTTCGATTTCAACGATAGTGTTCAATTATTTCCAAGGCATCCGAGGCCTGGTTGTCATGTGGGATGAATGAAAAGACTGACTCATAGATGGGGGGTATCGTGGAAGACTTAGTTGCACGCTTGGGTTAATGGGTCGGAGAAGTTGCAATTCATTTGGAGATTGCTAGTCTACCTGCAGACTTTGGTATACTTCACAGCTCATAGCATTCGCCTCGTTACCTCGTATCAAGAGCTTGTATCTTAATACTCAGCCTCGTGTATTCCTGGTCCCAGGGTAAAGTAGTCGCCACGAATAGCTCTTAAGATATCTTGCTAACTTATTACTAGTATGTAGCTCCCTTGCTATGCTTTGCCAACGCTGTGCTGAGACGTCTTACTATTCGTGCTAACAGCTTAATCGTCAGTGGACGATCGCGACTGCACCGTGCGAACATCGCTGCTACCTTCTCACCTTCTGGCTACCACAACAACACCTCGACCCTCGTTTCCACTCCTAATTTGCGGAAGCTGCATGCTGTCATGGTTGCTTATAAGATATCGCGCGCTCATCACTTCTACTCTCACTACGCCACACCATTCTTCCGGCGCCGCAGCTCTTACGGTCAAACATCCGATAGCAGGCAGCATCCGATCACTTACCTCAAGACTTCTTATCTCGCATCGCAATCATGTTCTTGATGTCTACTCTCCTCCTATTACTTCTACCTACCTCACTCTTCGCCAAAACCATACCTCGAGCCGACAACGTCGAGATCCACACCAAGCCTACTAAATGCCTCCATTACGTCGGCTTCAGCAGCGAAACGATCACATTCAAAGACCTGTATGAGAACAACACGTTCGACTACGCCATCGTCACCAAATATACGACCTATTACCCCGCCATCCTGAGCAACGCCTTAGTATCCAAGTACTTCGAGCTTTCCTTACTGGGCAAAGATCAATTATGCGGTTGGACAAAAGCTGCCTCCGTGCATAGCTCTCTGGGGCTGGACTTCAATAACCACCGCGGCGACATCTACTGGAAGCACAGCGCTGCCAGCCAGGCCGCTCAAAACTTATACCCCGAGAATGCAATTCACGCCATCCAAGAAATACTCGAGTACAATGCACCCGCCGGCGATGTCTACATGTTCAGCACCATCATCCTCGCCTGGACCACGAGTCTCTTCGGCTATATCCTCCTCATGTTGCTGCTCATGGCCTGCATCAGAAAAGCCGATCGAACCACAAACACGTCAAAGGATAACGAGGTTGATGAGGGCATCGAGCTCGAATCCATCAAAGCATCTGATACAGATACCCTGGCGAGAACCGACTCTGCAGTGGCGGGGCCATTCGAGGACGTCAAATGGGAATACCCCTGCCCTCAGCGTTCTACCGATACGAAGCGGCCCGAACCGCTTCCTATGTACTCGCTCTGGGGATCTCGTCATGCGGTGGCTTGATGTAAGGCTGCACTGAGGTGCCGTGATAAGGGCGCGGTTGACTCGCCTTGTGGTCTTTGGTTTCTCATACCCAGTTTCTTGTGTCATCGCGTTTGCTATACCTGTGTTCACTTGTTATTCTCATGGCGCCATGAAGATACCTGTTCCATTGTGTCTGAGCCTCCTGGAAGCTATGGTTATTCTCAAGCGCACGTCGGCTCAGCCTGTTCTCCCGATCCCATCCTCCTCTACCGTCCATAGCACGTGCTTTTGCTTTTACATAGCCCCCAATGCAAGCCACATCACTTGAAACCCGTCCGTTAGTCAGTGCTGTGCGGTCCATCGGAAAACGACATGCACAGCGCCTGGTCATATCGCCCCGCTGTCGTGATTCCGGGCATCCAACTAACCCAGCCTTTTCCTTTACGCCCGACTTAAACTGCGGCCGAGTTGCAGTGATACAGTGCATACTCAACCCAAGCTCAAACACATGTGGTGGGGCTTAGGTCGATCTAATTTCCGCCCATGCAGTCATTGTTACACGGAAAAACATTGGGCGCTAGTGGCGTTCCCGGACGTCGAGAACGGACCGGTGAGCAACGCGTTACTCGGTAAGGCGGCCAAGCAAGTCGTGGAAGTTCTGTTGTACGCCACCAAGAGGGCGGAAATAAGCACAGTGTTACGGTACACCAACTGCTGACGGTTCCATTAAGTCGGTAAGGCTGTTCGCCGATGTCAAGTCGCTGGCATGGGGTGTAGATGATTTATTTAGTATGTTGGACGAGGAGACTTAACGTTAGGTGGAATATGCTACAAGAACAGCAATGATGATAATACGATCGCTGACAACAAGTGAAAAGGCACATTTGCAGTAGATTAATGCCTCCTCCCAGCGTGCCCAACAATGCACTGCTCTCATGAAGATCCTCAGAATTACATCTCGTACCTCGCCGGCGCTGCCCCATCGGTCGGCGGTTTATGTGCGTGCTGTGGATCCAACTCCACTAAGCTCTCCGGCGGTGCCTCATTCAGAGGAGGGCCGTAGTAACCGGAGTTGTTGTTAAATGGATGAGGATTAGGCCCGTTCTTGTACTGTTCAGTGATCTGTGTGCCAGGCATCGGTGACGGGGTGACGTCTTTCTTTCTGTGACGACGGAACAGGAGGAAACCAACGACGAGGCCGATTATGAGTGCGACAGGTATACCGACGCCGATACCGATTTTGGCTGATGTGGGGAAGCTGTTCTCGCGCGGTGCCGCGCTCGCTATCGGTATGCGTTCGGGTGTGGATGGTGGTGTTGTCGTTGGTGTACTAGTAGGTGTCGAGTTTGCAGTGGCGGAGGATGTGGAGCTCGCGGTAGACGCTGAGCTCAGTGAGCTGGAAAGCAAAAGCGACGAGGACGATCTTGTTGTCGATTCGGTCTTGTCTTCAAGGTAGAAATACCGGCTGAAGTCTTCTGGTTCTGTCGCGCCCTCTTGGTAGAGCGCCAATTGGAACAGGTTGGACAATTTGAGGTTGATTTCAGGCCTGATAATCCATTCTTGGTTGGTTCTGTTTACTACACTCTCTGTTATATATCGTTAGCCTGTGGTCTCCTAACTTTTGAAAGCTTGCTATACGTAAAATGTATTCTACGTTCTTAATCGATACGCCGGTCTTCGGATCTGCTTGCCACAGTATTATAGAGACTGCAGTACCGGCCGGTGCCTCCGTCCAATACACCGTAATCTTTTCGCCTATAGTGTAGTTGAGTGCATTGCTCATGTCCAGTGCGACATCAAGCGATGGTGGGAGGATGAATTCCATGGGCGCTGGGACATGGACAAAGGTCCAACTATAGTAGCCCAAGATCCGACTAGAGCACGACCAAAAGAAGAACACGTCTGCTGGAAGATGAAAAGATGGTAGAAAGAACTTCGGGTCTGAAAACGTCTGTGAGCTTCAAGCGAGTGCAGAACAGGCTACCCAGAACGAGGTAAGCACCTAAGATTGAAGCAGGCGAAGTGTCGGAGCGGTACCTCAAGCAGTCGGCGAGAGTCTGAGATTGCGCCTGTGCAGTGACGCCTGAGGCTTACGAGCTGACAGTCACGACGGCAGCCTGGAAGTGCTGGGCGATTAGAAAAGTCTGCGGCGTAGTGTGCTTTTCCCATACCAAGACGAGTTTGTCATGGCTAGAAGCGTGGCGCTGGAGGTCATCGGTCTGCGCACGAGAACTCCTGTTGATCAGCGTTGGAACTGTTATCTCGTGCATGCGGCTGAGCTTGGGATATGTCTCTCAAACGACGTGTCACGGACGATGATCGTTACCTGTCGTTGGCACTGATCGTTCACTGGTCTTCATCGCCATCCCTCATGAACCATTACCCTAGGGGCTTTACAATCGGGCTGAGGCATATCATACCCTTTCCATCATTGAATGACAGGACACAACCTCACCAGCCGTCTGGGGCCAAGACCTGTCGTGGCCTTAAGTATCTGCATGTATACGCACCGTGGGGCGTAAGGCTGCGGATCCCCGAAATGAGCAACAAATCCTGGTAGCCAGTAAAACCTCCGTCTTTGGTTGAGGAATGCGGATTCTTTGTTGCGCACGTGGCTGAATATGCTGTACTACCTCTTGACACCGAACGTTTTCGTGGGGTCCATGGCACTGGGTCATCCGCGCCATCTATTTCCGGAACTGTCAAGGATTGTCTAAGACAAAGCCTAGATTTGCGTTGGTGTCTAGACTGCAAAGACTCAAATGTCAGCGGTCGTGGTTCAGCCTCATGAAGGTCGATGTGGATAATGAAGCATCTACATCCGCTCTACTTGGACACATTACAGCAAGCTTTCGTTCGGCATTCTGCTCATTCAGTATGTTAGCAAGGCTGCAATTCAAGTTCGTCAGCTATCAGTCGCTCTTTGCCTTGTGCGTCCTTCTTCTCATATACCAGATCTACACCATTCGCTCCGCCCACGATGACATCGCCCTGCCCATCCAGGAAACCGTCCAAGCGCCTAAGTATGAAGGCATACCGAGGGTTATATGGTACAAGCTGGGTCCTCGTGGCCTCTCGGAAGAAGCCCGAAACTGGACCGATAGCTGCATCACGTCCAACCCAGAGTACGAAGCGCACTTCATGACAGACGAAAGTAGCGACGAATATGTTCGAACTGCATTTGCATCGAGGCCGGATATCGTCAACAACTACCTTGCGCTTCCAGTACCTATATGGAAGGCGGATCTGCTTCGCTACTTGTTACTCTGGGATCAAGGTGGCATCTGGTTCGATCTCGACGTCTCCTGTGAGAACATACCCATCGACGACTGGATTCCACCGGAGTACAAAGCGAACACAAGTCTGGTTGTGGGCTGGGAATTCGACCATGGGTGGCCAGACAATTACTTGCACCAGATGGAGATATGGGCCATCATGGCAAAGCCCCGGTCACCGCATCTGATGCAGGCGATAGATGACGTTTTGGAAGAGCTGGCTAAGAAGACCGCCGAACATGGCGTAGCCGTCGAAGACACTACCATGGAGATGATGGGAGATGTAGTCGACTTCACAGGCCCAAGGCGCCTGACGTATGCGGTATACAAGAGTCTGGGTGCCATGGTGAATCGCAATCTGGCGGGAAGTGACGTGGAGAAGCTTCTGCAGCCCAAGCTAGTCGGAGATGTGCTGTTCATGCCCGGTCGCTCTTTTGCACCGATGACGAACAGATACAGCGCTGAAGAGGAAGCTGTACTATCACCACAGTTAGTGACGCATCATTACGCTGGAACGTGGAAGAACAGCCACGGCGGCGAGCGTTGAAAGGTCAATTCGAATCGTACTCCAAAGTCGCGTCGGTCTGTTGTCGGCTCAGGCCGGGGTTTTGGTCCGCCATCGCCATCAACAAAGGTCGCTAATAGGCAACAATCCGTAACATCGATGCGCGTGTGAGACGGGCGCAGGAACTTCTTCAAAGGTCGATGCCGCAGCTTGGTTTCCAACCCCCCGGGCCAGCGCTTGAGGGATCTTTCGACCTAGCGCGAGCTAGCATGAATGCAGCTACCTAGGTAGGTCAGAACCTCCTACGTGCTTCTCTACCTGGGTATCACTACGATACTCACAGTCTTCATTGCGAACTGGTTATGGAGAATGCAATGTGATTTCATGGGATAAGCTACAGCAGCATCAACATTAGTTCAGAAGTACAATCTCCCATACACCCACCTTCGTGACCCCTCGCTCAAAAAATCCAATTGCTGCCACGAACCTGTCCCGCATCTCCATCCACTGCGTAATGAGAGCGGGCTGACAGTAGAGCTCGATTTTCTTCACTTCCGCCAGCTTGGGAAGGCGGTGTAAAACATCAAGCCAGTCGCAACACTCTTTGTGAAGATTTCTTGAGATCCCTGCATCTTTGTCTGAAGCGTCAATATTGAAACCTATTTGGAGCCTGATGACGGCATCGGCGATGAAGCCTATCTGCGCGGCTGTTACACGTAAACCGGACGGGGTATCATACTGGCGGGCTTGGGTAGGAACTTGCGAGCTTTGTCCAGCCATGATAGGTTGATGTGATGAAGGTTCGGTGAGACGCTGAAGAAGGGGCGATGTGGGTATTTATGTATAGCCGATATGATTGCTGTCTTTACCAGCTGATATGACCACCGCGGTCTGAAGCCATGTGACGTTTGTTGTAGCAAATTCAAGACTCCTGATCACCGAACGGATAGTTAAACTTGAGGAGAGCATTCAGTCCACCGACCCAGTGGTCCTCAGCCATGTCTTCCTTGCCACTTGTGCCACGCACGATGCTAGGAACACCACCTTCCCAGCCCCGCGCGTCTCGTTTGACCTCTTCCCCACCTATGCGGACTTCCATACCCGTGCCCAGTTTCTCTGTAATGGTATTTCCGTCGATGCTGACCTCGACTTCGCGACCACGGTTCTTCTTGCCTAAGCGCAGTGTGATTGGCGTCTGAGCTGGCAGCACCAGTGGTCTGAAGGAAAGCGATCGGGGGCAGATAGGCGTGAGGCATATCGACGGTACGAGGGGGTGTACGATGCTTCCTCCAGAGGACAACGAGTATGCCGTGGATCCAGTAGGCGAGCTGATGATCATGCCATCAGCGACTGCCTCGGTCAGGAAGCGGTTGTTGATGTAGACGTCGATGATCTTCAGGTGCGGGCTGGAGCCACGGTGAAGCGTGACCTCATTCAGCGCGTATGTGTCGCCCTCTCCTTCGATGCCACTGATTCTCTTTCCATCAGGCCCGAAGACGCCCACCTTCAGCCTGTTGCGCAACAAGATGCGCGCTGTTCTGTTGCTTCCCATAGCCTTGCCTCGTATGTCGGCGTAGCTCAGTGGCTTGTCCAGAGGGTCATCGGGCGATGTGGGTGGTGTGGGTGGAATCGTCCCGTGCGAGTCGGAGAGGGTAGCGTACGTGTCTGGCGCGCCGCTCATGTACACCTCCCGAAAGGCTCTCTTGTATTCCCTGAACTTGAACTCGCCCAAGAAGCCGATGGTGCCCATGGCGAAGCTCAGTACAGGAGGTACATTCTCTGCATGGCTAAACAGGCTGCTAGCCCTCAGCAGCGTGCCGTCGCCTCCAAGCGTGCAGACCAAGTCGGTTTTATCCGAAAGGTACTGCGGCGCACCTTGGCTCTGCTTGTATGTGTATACGGGGAACGCAAGCTGCTCGTGAAGCTCTTGGGCAGTCTCGGGATCGAAGATGACGTTTATCGACGGGTAGGTGGAGCGTATGTGGGACGTGAATTCTACCACGGACTCGGTGATGTTCGGTGTGCGCTTCTTCTTGGTGACGAGGATATTCCGCGGTGGGGACGGCCATTGCAGGCTTAGCAGGGTATTCGAGGGCGACTGTACGTATGACGGCGTCGTGCGCGAGGGAAGCTCTGAAATCTGCCTGATCTCAAGACGTCGTAAAGATGAAGAGAAGCTCCGTGCCTGGGCCGGCAAAGCCAGGAGGCGCCATGGCAAGACGCGATGCGGCACAAACATATTTGGAGGGTAGGAAGCTAGGGCGAAAATGCTAGGCGAAGCTGTGCGCAGAGCTTGGAGGGGTGAGTGGGCGCCATATGAGCGGATGATGACGAGTCGAACCGTGGTAGGATGGCGCCTGGTGGGATTGCATGCCAGACGGCGAGGAGTGAATGCTAAGGCGCGGAGATAGTCCAGGCGCAGCGACTAAACTCCATAATCACATGCAGCGGTGGAACATTTGAAGAGGTGAAAGTTGCGAGTGAACGCGTCCGGATATGACTAGCGCCCGCTCCAGGCCAGCTAACGGGTGGGGTGAACCGCCGTGCTGTCATCATGCTCGAGGGAAAGCTGCGGATCGGCAGCACCAAGTTCCAGCGCCCGGAGACACGATGCGCGAAAGCTGCGGCCTGATTACTCCCTCTGCTCCTCTACACCACGCTCGCACGCCCATTCACCCCCAGGCGCCCAATGCAGACGGCAGCGCGCTGTCCCACTCTCCCCCGCCGCATGTCTGGGCCGTATCCGTAGTTCCCTCGTCCGCCTGAGCATCCGCCCACGCCCGCCTGCGTGCACGCGCACTCACACTCTCTCTATCTATCATATTCCTCAGACGTGCCTGCATACTCCCCATGCTTGCCCACACCACGAGCATCATGTCCACCACAGACATCCGGCAGCGCAAGCCGCCCGCATCGGTGCCCGTCATCGAGAAGCTGAAGGCGCAGCGCACCAAGACACCCTCCGCGCCAAACCTCCCCGATCCAACCCAACACCCAGCCGGCAAGGTCAAACATGGGCCTGTCGTGCAGTTTCTGCGCATGTGTCTTTTTGCAGCGTACTTCAACGGCAGCATCATAGCGTTCGTATACACTCAAGGCTAATACCACCCATAGGATACTAACGTCATGTCTCAGCATCGCCATCACCCAATATATCGGCCTGCCGCTTTACTTCTACAGCAAGGACCTCTTCTACGCCTGGATGGCCATGACCAAGCAGCACTTCAGCATGACCGTCACCACCATGACGTACTGGTGGGCGCCCGTCACCATGCGTGTCAGTGGAGACGAGAGCATACGAGGACAGATGAGGAAGAAGGAGGATGGACTGCTCGAGTGCGACTTCCCAGAAAGGCTGGTATTCGTCTCGAACCACCAGGTACGGTTATACAGACAACATGCTGCAGAACAATGAGCTGACACCTACTAGATCTACACTGACTGGGTCTACCTCTGGTGGATGGCATACAGCGCGTCCATGCACGGCCACCTCTACATCATCCTCAAGGAGTCGCTCAAATACATCCCAATCCTCGGCTGGGGCATGAGGCTCTTCGGCTTCATCTTCCTATCCCGCAAGTGGTCCACGGACAAGGAGCGCTTCCAACATAGGCTGAGGAAGCTGAGCAGAAGTCACGATGGCCCACTATCCGGCTCCAAGGGTCTCGACCCCATGTGGCTTCTCATCTTCCCCGAAGGCACCAATCTTAGCAAGAACGGCCGCGCTTCGAGCAAGAAATGGGCAGAAAAGAACCAGATTGAGGATCTAAGACATGCACTGCTGCCGCGAAGCACAGGGCTTTCCTTTTGTCTGCAAGAGCTGCAAGGCTCCGTAGACTACCTCTACGACTGCACAATGGCATACGAGGGCGTTCCGTAAGTCTAGCCTACCGTCCGGAATCTTCAGACACTAACACACAACAGCGCCGGCCAATATGGCCAAGACCTCTTCACCCTCTACAGTACCTACTTCCAAGGACGCCCCCCAAAGTCCGTAAACATGTACTGGCGCCGCTTCGCCATCGCCGACATTCCCCTCCACGACGACAAGCTCTTCAGCGACTGGCTCCTTGCCCGATGGCGCGAAAAGGACCATCTGCTCCAATACTTCCTCGAAAACCAGCGTTTCCCAGCCGACGAGGGCGAGACACCCAATATCAACGGCGGACCACCGCTCAAAGGCGCTGGCTGGATCGAGACAGACGTCCGACCGAAGCTGTGGTACGAGTGGCTACAAATCCTCGTCCCGAGCGCCGCGCTTGCGCTCGTGGTGAATGTATTCCTCAAGATTGCGAATCTTGTAACGAAAGTGACGGGAGCAAAGTCATGAAATCAGAAAACTCTTTACTTGGCGGTAAACATGTTGTTTCGCAGTGTCTGGCGCGTGGTCGTTTGTGTTATGTAGATCGGCTTTGATACCCTATATTCATCTCTTCTCTGTCCGTCAAATGAGGGTGTACCTCGTGGTACTCACGTAATCCTTCTTTGGGCCCTTGACATCGTATCGCACTTCCCACCACATGTCCTCCGTGTCCCCGTTGACAACACCTGCTCCGAATGTCCAACTAGCCGTATACAAATCCTCGGCACAAAGATGCGTTTCCTTGTTCTTGGCTTTCACCTCCTTTCCACTCGCCTCTAAATTACCCATGTCGACGAATGACCCCCCGACTCCTTCCCCGTTTCTCCCCACGCCATCCTTAATATCCGCGCGCGGCATCTTCTCATCGTCGAAGAAGCGGACGGCGATGTAGTCTCCTCCTGCTTTCTCGCCTGTGCTTTCTGGTGTCGACGTTTTGAGTTGGTACACGTATTTCCTGCGTGCGTTGAACTTGAGACCCGTGTCTGTTGCAAACTCGCCTTCTTCGGCATAGAGCAGAGTTGGTGGAAAGGAGGCTGGTAGTTTGCAGGACGTGAACGTCGCTGTTCCTGTCACTTTGCCCGAGGGATGCGTCGGTAGGGTAGAGCGGAGTTGACGGGTGAAGCTCCATGGTTTGTCGGGGGAGTTGCGTAGGTTTTCGAAGATGGAGGTAGGCAGCGAAGGAGAGCTGGGCTTCTGCTTTTCGGTCTCGGAAGAGTCGTCTGTTTGTGGTTCTTGTGGTAGGGGTCTTGTTTCTCGGATTGGTATTGAGGTGGTGATACCAGTGTCCGTGCCGTTACTCTTGGTTTGCAAGGAAGCTTTTGGATCTTGGCTTTCTAGCAGGATGGCATTGACGCTTTGGAGTGTGCTTCGACTTGGGTTTAGCGCGGGGTTGCTTGTTGTTATCCAACTGAGCCTTTGCTTGATGAAGGCTTTTCCGATGGCACTTGTCTCCTTTGGCGTGCTCGTATCTATCGCTCCCTCCTCGTTTGTGTAGAGACATAGTAATGCTAAGGCGGTACCGACGGATAGATCCTTGCCTGTTGGGCAGCATACGAGAATCTTTCCGGTGATTGGTTCTGACAGGGACGAGAAGAAATTCAAAATTCGGGGCAGTTGAGTGCGGAGGTCGCGCGAGCCCAGTTTGCCGGTTTGGCATTTGAGGTGCAAGTAGTGTTTGACTCCGGCGTCTTTTAGCATCGAAGGGGCGAAGGGCTCCGGTGTACAACTGATTACAACATCGAATCCGTCGAGCTTCATCTGGTCACTAGGAGAGATGTACAGTCTGGACGTTGGCTTGATCAGACTTGCGACCGCGCTACTACCTCCGTCTTCGTTGAGCAATCTTTCGATCAGAGCCGGCGCATCTTCCTCGCTCGTCTTCATCAGCACGTCCTTGTTCTTCCAGAAGACTGTCGGCGTGAGTCCATGAGACCATGCTTCGTGGTCATCGGCAGCACCCTGGATATACCCGCTTTCCGATGCCTCCGCACCACGTACTCGTCGCGATGCTGTACAGAGCACGATCGGGTGAAAGTCGGGGAAACAAGGCGGACTATCCGGAAGAGATGATTGCTGTGTTACCCAGATTGGTCGCAGGGGCTTTTTCAGCTTACTGCGAAGGTCTACGATGTTAGGTTTGCAGATATCCTTGTCTCGATATCAGCGAATATGTGCGGAAATGCCTAGATAAGACACGCACCAGGAATTGTTGCACAAATCCGTCTATCCTCTTCTCCATTTGCGCATGCTCGCTTTCTCCCACGGCTTGTGGCGGCGTAAACAATCGCATCTCGTCTTTCCGAGGTGTGCCGAATACAGCCCTGTTGATCACACAGCACCATGTCGGGATGGTTTTGCTCAGCGCGTCCGGCATGCTCTTGCCCCTCCTCGTGCTGTCCACAACCACGGCGCCGCCAAACTTTTCCACAATATCCAACAGTTGCAGATTCAGTCTTCTCAGACTGAAGCTCCATTCGCCCATGTGACCGTCCGTGCTCTTGAAGTAGACAGATCCAGATTTTTGAGTTGGCGGAATATACCAGCTTCCACAACGTTCATTGGCTATGAGAGGTAGATCGTAGGCAGATGCGACTGAACTGACGAAATCGCTGTCGGAGATGATTGAATTAAGGCGGTTGTGCGTTGATAGTGTTGAGCGGCGTAGAGAAGAGAGGGTGCTGGATAGATTTGGTGTGTTGGAAAGGTGCGGAAACAGGATGTCGGTTTCTTTCAAAGGTTGAGACATTGTAGTCGTGAGCTCTACCAATCTTCCAGGCGTAAAGTTGAAAGTGTCTGCGCGGGTGGAAATAGAACGACCATTCACATTTGCATACCCCGCACCATCGCGTACGAAAAAAGGAAAGAAATGTTTTGGAAGGGTCTCAGACAGAGGGGAAAAGGTATACGTAGATCTCAAGGTTATCGAGGCCTATAAATGTGATTGAGCCTTCAATATCGCGTTCAGGAATTGGGGATGCAAGATGGGTGTTCGTGAGGGAATGACCACAACAGCGCTAGTCCAAGAAGGGATTAGGGATAAGGGTTCAGAACAAAATTCGTTCCGAGCGAACATGGTAGGCAGCCTGTGGATACTTTTGTCTACCTATGGTCTTGAATGACTGCTAACATGATACATCCACCGTCTAGTCTTGTTTAACAAGCGAAACAGGCGCGATGTAACTCTTCCGTGCGCTGACGAAATAGTTGACCGTTGCAATGATAGCCATCGCGCCAAACATAAGCGCCGCCCAATTCATGTCCGTAGCCGAAGGGTTTGGCACTATCGGGAAGAATGAGAAGATGAAGGAAACGACCAAAAAGGCAAGAGCAAGGTCGTTGACGATGCCTCCAAACTTGCCCAGGCTCCAGCGTCGAGGGAGCAGAGGCTCTCCTCGCCAACGCTTCAAGCGCACACATCCAATCGATATGATGTAGGAGAAGATGAGAGCTGCGTTCGAGATGGAGACGATGGCGTTCAACGTAACGTCCGATCCGAAGTTGATGCATGCGAGCACGAGCGAGGATCCGAGACAAACAAGTAGCGCGTTGACGGGAATGTCCCAGCCGGCTGGCACTCGCTCGATCCATGCAGAGAACGGAAGTCCCCTGTCGCGTGCAAATGCCCAGATCTGGCGCGAAGAAGCAGCAGTAACGGATACGGCTGCAAAGAAGACGAGGATGACGAGAAGAGCACCCATGACCTCAGTGCCGGCGATAGAGCCTGTCGCATTGTAAACGGCCTGAAGTACAGGCTGTCCGGTCGGCGATTCGAGAACCGAATCAAGAGCACCGCCGCACATTACGAAGGTAATCATCTAAAATGAGCGTATGTAGTCAGTATTTGCCTCTCATCCAAAGTAGTCCAGGCGTGCTTACCATGATGCACCCGAAGATGCCGTTGAAGAAAACAGCCCACATCATAGCTTTCGGAAGCACCACGGAGGCGTTTTTCAACTCCTCAGACATGTGCGCGCCCGCGTCTGGACCAATAAAACACCACAATGGGGTTGAGAGGCCAACCAGAGCAGACACGCCCATCGAGCTCCATTCTCCACCATTTGTCCAAGTGGTGAAAACTTCTTCCGCTGGAAGACGCTCCGCCATGGTCCAGAATAGAATCAGAAACGCGAAGAAGGCAAAGACATGCAAGACTAGCACAACACCTTCAGCGAGGGGAAGATGCTGCGCCAAGAAGATGTTGAAACCGATCATGAGGAACAGCCAAAGCATCATCAACAGTGTGACATGCCATAGTTCTCCAATCTGGGCGTCAGGGTACGCGAGGAGGACCATTCCGATGACGAGACTCGAAAGCATTTGTGCACAGGCGGGTATCCCGCTGACCCAGCCGACAGCCGCAGCCCATCCTGAACATGGTGTCAGTACGAGACTTTAGATGCTTAGACCATTCAACTACGTACCCACGATGTAACTAAGGGACTTTTGGAATGATGGCGGAGCGAACTCGCTGACCCAATGGTATTGTCCACCGGCAGTTGGGGCCATGGAGGCCATCTCGGCAAGCGACGCAATCATGGCTAGGACGAACACCCATGTGATAATCATCATCCAGATGACTCCTGCTGTGCCTCCATTGAATAGCCCAAAATAAGCTGAACTTTGCTTATACTTAGCAGGGGATAGATCGACACAGGAACAAGAACTTACAGTAGAGCACTTTCCCATGTTGACTGTAGGACAACCACGAACCCAATGATGGAAATCAGGCGAAAATTTCTCTAATTGAACACTTAGTAGAGTTCCTGCATATACGTCGCAATAAGGGCTTACCCGGAGTTCTTGTTTCTTGCCCATCCGCTGCATGTCCTCGGCGTCGTGGGCTGTGCCTCCCATAGCACTGGCATGCATCCTACCCGCTTCGCCGGATCCATTGCTTCCTGTGTCGTACTCCTCTGCATTCACAATCTTCGATTCTCCGACGACTGCCATGGTACAAAGTACGTGACTACAGAACAACGGCCATCAACGGAGGTAAGGGATGTCCTGAAAGAAGAGGGAGGTGCAGTGGGGGAATTCGTCCCAGACGCTGCTTAAGCGATCTAGATGCAAACTTTACAGCCGTCACTATACACGTTGATTGCAAGCCGTGCCTAGAGCTAGGAACTAGCTGCCGTTCTTGGGCCCATCACCGCTTTATGTGGCGTGCCATTGAGGTCGTGACAGGCTTTGACGAATCAGCCATGAGTAATTAAGGAGATGGCCTTGGACGAGCGGCTTGAAACTACAGGGCTCTCGAGCCGTGCGCATTGCGCAAGGACACTAATGCATGATATCCGTGGGGGCCTGTGCAATGTCTTGTGTTGGTTCATGTACACCATACCATGTATTCATAATAAGGCGACTCAAGCGTAAGCTTATCAGGTACTGGAAAGGTTCGATTTGTTGATGCTCTTTGACCGTCGTGCATCATGCTATTGGTGTCGCGAGGCCAAATAGCCGACCGGTGACTCGTTGATGGAGCATGCAGAGGGTATGTGTTATCGAAGGGAACATGGAGAAGGACCCTCCCAGGGCCGTTCCGTGGCCACCATAAACACGCCTCGCCCGTAATCAAACAGCCGAGGTGTCTATCGTCCAAGCTTGCTCCGCAGCACCACACACCTCCCGGGGCCCCGAACCGCGCACCAATCAACACGTTCGCTGTCACAACCTGCATCTGCGTGCTACCGTGCTTTCATCGTCAAAAAGGCTAGCTACAGCCTGGTGGTGTCGCAGATCGGCGGTCGTAGGAGTCTGGCATGGGCAGGTGCGCAAATTCTCCTCTGTCAGAGCGTCGAGAGGTCGAGGAAAGCAACTGTAGGTAGTCAACTTGATCACTCTTAGCTACAAGAGTTGATTAGCTGAAGTACAGCAGTCTATGTACGATCAAGTGCCGAGCGGTAAATGCTGCAGTCAGGCACGCTGTTGAGAAGCGATAAGCTCTGGCACGTCACGGGGCAGCCTATTATTGACAAGGTTCAAGGCACCCCGTAATGACCTCTCCGATCTACACCCACTTCAGCGCATGCAATCAGCAACAGGAGGGATGCACCACATTCTAGCCAAAGAGCGCTACAGGTTTGAAGGATTTAATGCCTATCGGAACCCGATCCCAGCCATGAGTTAAATGCGTACGAATGGTCCTGGGAGAGCCGCAACACGGTCCACGCGCCTGCTCAAGGGGTGATGTGATACATTCACTGCGCACAGAACAAAACAGTTCCCAGCTGGTTTCGCCGTTGGACAAACAGCGAAGTTCGAGTCAGGGTACGGTGATAAGATGAGACGGTTGTCCGCGCCGCAGCTTTGGAGACGACGCCACGACCCACACGGGTGTGCTAACGCCCTGTCGTGGGAACTTAAGGCTACCGAGCAGTTCTCGCGTGCTTTTCACGAGCAGTATCATGGCGGATCATGACGAGGAAGCAATCGCACGAGGCCCAGGACGTGCAGCTACGTTGAAATTCACCATCAGTCTCTGCTTATGCTACACACTATGTGTAGCATGCCTTCGAGGTTATATTCGATGGAGAGCTTTCAGTCTCGACGATCTGATCGTGCTAGTATCAGGGGTAAGTACATCTCGGTGTATTCATAACAATTTTGAGCACGACGAGAGGCCGTTACTGACAATCATGCGAATAGGTGTTGGCGCTTAGTTTCTTTGGTGTCGTTTTTGCGTCCATCTCTACTGGACTCGGGCGCCCTATGACCGAGCTGGCTACTCTCTCATCCGCTATGGAGAAACTCAATAACTACGCAACGGCTGGTAACATCCTATGGGTCATATCCCTATGCGTCTCTAAGATTGCCATCGTTGCCATGCTATTGCGCACGACACAGACGAGTTTCCACAGAAGATTTCAGTACGGCGTAAGCGCCATAATCGTCGCTCAATGTCTCACATCTGTCCTCCTTCTGAATGTCGACTGCTCGGCCCACCGTGTGCTTGCGTGGGACATCAGCTCCGTGTACTCCGAATGCGCCCAGAGTGAGCGACGATGGGTTGCTCTCACAGCTCTGGACGTCATGACCGAGGTCCTCCTGCTCTTCCTGCCCATTCAGTTGGTGTGGGGTCTACGTATGGCTTTCCGAACCAAACTCATCGTCATATCGTCATTTTGGCTCCGACTACCGTACGTACCGCTCGCCAGCAGTGCTTTTGTATTAGCTGATCACGCGATAGAACCCTAATCTTCTCTGCTCTTCGCCAAAATGAGATACATCAACTTACGACTACATCTGATGTCTCTCTCACGGCAGCCACAGTGGTCATCTGGCAGGCTGTGGAACTATCATACTCTCTAGCGGCCGCGACGCTCGCTGCGCTCAAGCGGTTCACAGAGTCGCTCAACACTGGTTTCGGTCATGGCGAGCTTATGCGGATTCATGCCCCATCTCAAGGATACAAGCTGTCGGGTCGTGGTGTTGCTTCAGGGAAAGCGAAAGCTTCACGCAAACAGGCATCTCGCCCGGATGCGCCTGAGATCTCTATGGACACGATGTCGTCTGACACGACAGCTCTGCCCCCATCTAGATTTGAGCCTCGAAGCGCGCAGATGAAACTGAGGCCTGAAGCACTCCAAAACACAGCGACAGTCTCGTCAGCACCGCAGAACTTGGATTTAAATAATGGGCGAGTGGACCATACAAGCTCAAAAAACAACACCATACGACAAGATATCCAGTACTCAGTTCATTATGAACAAGGCACCACGATGGACAAACATGGGAACTGAAGAATCGCCACTCCTTATCATGGTACCCGATCGAAGGGAAATGGCAGGCTGAAGGGCTTTACTCGCGATTGCATCATCGCTTTATGCAGTATACTATCGCCTGGATTTGATGCTCTCACTAGGGCTTACCGCCCGTCGCTTCCCCCTATGGGCCTGTATGCGGAACATCTGCTCAATGCGTTGGAAGGGTTTCGACTGCGATGCGACAGCGAGATGCGCCATCATGTCTGCGACCTCAGCAATCCGGATATACCGTCACCCAGCAACGTCCGCCATATCCTGCATAGTCTGCACGAAAACCTCGGCCAGTGGGCTTTATTTACACTCAAGATTTTTTCCAACGCGGAAAATACATCCAAAGTCCACTTCCCAGAAGACGAGCGCCTAGGGACGATCTGTCGCCTACTTATATCGCGTCTTTCAGACTTCATTTGTTCCACTGGATCAACCCTCCAAATACAACAAAGTATGACGAGACCTGGATGGCAACACTTGAGATACGCTCTCACTGTCCGCAGAACCTTGACGCGACGCAAGGCAAGTCATTCATTAGCCGAAATTCGTACATCGGAATGATTGTAGCCTTTTCTTCTTGGTGTTCGAGCAGCGATACGCGATTTATATTTGCTGAGATGATTCAAGCAAGAGCAAGTGAGAGACTTGGAAAGTATCGGAGACGGGAGCCATGAACGTAGAAATCTAACGCCAGTCAGATGCCGGCATCTAGTGCCATGGATGCCTGCCTCTCAACGGCCACGTGATCGATCGCAAAAGTCGGTAGCATCAATATCGAATGGATATGGATATATGGCTGATATCCAGATGCGCCTTCGCAGGGGTACGAAGAGGTCTCGTCGGATCTTTCCGCAATTTGAGTGAGGTCTCACCGCCGAAGCGTGGATCGCAAGAGGCATCGTGATATCTTTGCCCACCCTTCTCAGTGAACACAAATCTCTCAAAGTCTGACTATCCTCTCGAGAATTGCAGACGTTCACACAAGCTCAGAAATTCTCCTCAAGCGCAAGGCTTGCGAGGCAATGGCGTGAAGCTTAGGTACATTAGATGGCCTCCATATTGAGACTACGCTGGAAGGGGAATAGGCTCGTCATTAGCGTGGGCAAGCTTCAATTACCCGACCACTCTGGCATCTGCGAACGCGAAGCTGGTCACTTACATCAACCACTCACATCATCCTTTCGAGCGTCGCTGTCATCACTATGTATCAGTGCCAGAGTCTCTGTTACCTTCACTCTCTCACAACGCGGTCCGAACCACACAGCTAGCTGCAGCAGCGGAAGTCGTGCGCCGATACGCATGCCGTGCGCTCACAAGACCAGACAGAAGTGGTCTGCCGTCTTCCACTCGTATAGCACGAGTAACGAGATCAAACCCGCTAAGATGTTATTGGTAGCACCAGGCTCCACTCGTATCATGCCATCGTGTACCAGAAGTCGTCCAGTGCAGCAAAGAAGAGTATATTCAAGACTATTTGACACGAAGACGGTCAATCGCAATGATATCGCGCACCTTCAGGCAGCTGCTACGTATCGTGCTGTCCGTTCGTGTTCTCATATGCTCATTTTAGGCAGACGCGTATACCCGGGAGTTCCCCAACCCTCATCTTCCAGAAGCCTACCGCAAGCGCTCGTCCTGCCTCACACGACCTCCAGACCAGCATCGCAAGTCGGTAGCGAGGCTTGGCTGTATTATCGACCTGGTCTCTCGTTCGTCATAAACTCCCATGTGGAGTGCATCAGGATAAATGCACAATTAAAGAGCCTCCAAGATCGACCTTCATCAATTTCGACTGTCATGTGTTCATTCGAGCCTTTCGAGAAGCTTTCTAGCCAAAGATTTCCGGGCTGCCTTCGTGTACCTGCTTACGTTTTACATCGGGCCGAGCCCAATCAACCCCCAATACAGCGTTGTCGGGGAAGAGGGCTCGCGTCATTTTACTGCAGATTTGTTGATCACTGGTGCATTGCCAAAGAGTTTATGGGCACTGTGGATGCTGCGAGGAGTTCATCTGCAACAACAGTCGGAAGACGGTTCTCCATGACCAGCGTCATATGACCCGATGAGCTGTCCCACAATACTAAACTCTTTCATATCTCGATGGGAAGCTTACGGGCTACGTAGATGATGTCGCAAACTGCCAATCATCGTCATCACGAGTGAGGCTGAGGACTAAGATCGCGGGGTAGGAGACCCGAACAATAAGCACCCCCGCAACCCCAATACGTCTCATGTAAACATTCATTTATCTACCCTGTAGACAGGGTCCAAGCGGCTGGAGACCTATCAAGACGAATTTGAGCAACGAAAAGATAATATGACATTCGGAAGTTTGGAAGATACCCAAAGAGAGCATCCCACTGCATAATCCTAATGGCAGTCTCATGCGGCGGTAATGTCTTTCCACAAAAGAATTCTTCATCCAAAGCTGATAGCTAGTAAAGCAACGCCACCTCAAGAAACCCGGCTTTTGCCTCCCACTCAGCTGGTGCTATGTCAGTGGACCCCTACTATACTACCATGCCGCCATTGATAAATCTTCATCTAAGCCTCATATCTCAAGCGCTGATCGCACAGACCCAACCCAGAAGCTAACGTCCGCAGTCTCCGGGCCTGTTTCCTGATGAGACGGTACCTCAGTGCTGAGTTGGCGCCATACTAGCAGCATACGATCCAACGCCGATATAAGAGGCTCCCACTACCCCCAAGGCTTCCAGCACCAACCCAACAAAACAACTACATTCAGACGTCAACATGAAGGGTCTTTTCTCTTTCGCCGTGGCCTCGGCCATCACTGGCGCTTTCGCTCTCCCATCTCCCGTAGAGAACGGCCCCATCACTGCTCGCCAGGCTGCAGCATGTGCCACTCCCGTTACTCTTTCTGGCAACCCCTTTGCGTCCCGATCCATCTACGCCAACAAGTTCTACTCATCCGAGGTCGTTTCTGCGGCTGCTCAGATGACCGACACTGCTATGGCGGCTAAGGCTCTCAAGATTGCTGACGTTGGAACATTCTTGTGGATGTGAGTCAATCTGCTCGTCCTCACAAATCTCTACTGACAGACAATCAGCGACACCCGTGAGAAGATCTCCGTCGTCGAGGATGGTATCAAAGACGTCCCCTGCAACCAGATTGCCGCACTAGTTATCTACGATCTGCCCGGTCGTGACTGTGCCGCCAAGGCCTCCAACGGTGAGCTTGCTGTTGGCGAGCTCAGCGTCTACAAGTCCGAGTACATTGACCGTAAGCGTTTTATCTCTGTTGATCACAGCCTTTACTAACGATACGCAAGCCATCGTTGCCATCTTCAAAAAGTACCCCAACACCGCCATCGCCCTCGTCATCGAACCCGATTCGCTCCCCAACTTAGTCACCAACTCCGACCTCCAGACCTGCAAAGACTCCGCCTCTGGCTACCGCGACGGTGTCGCATACGCTCTGAAGCAGCTCAACCTGCCCAACATCGCCATGTACATCGATGCTGGTCACGGAGGCTGGCTCGGCTGGAACGACAACCTAAGTAAGCACCCTCCCACCCCCTCAATCCCATCCCATCACTAACAACCTCTTTCCAGAGCCCGGAGCCAAAGAACTAGCCACCGTCTACAAGGCCGCAGGCAGCCCCAAGCAAGTCCGCGGCGTGGCCACCAACGTCGCGGGCTGGAACGCCTGGGACCTGTCTCCAGGAGAGTTCTCCGGCTCCTCGGACGCGCAGTACAACAAAGCGCAAAACGAGAAGAAGTACATCGAGCTCTTCTCGCCCGAGCTCAAGTCCGCCGGCATGCCCGGCCAAGCCATTGTCGACACGGGCCGCAACGGCGTCACTGGCCTGCGCGAGGAGTGGGGCAACTGGTGCAACGTCAACGGCGCTGGATTCGGTGTTCGCCCCACGAGCAACACGGGCTCTTCGCTTGTCGACTCGTTCGTCTGGGTTAAGCCTGGTGGTGAGAGCGATGGTACGAGTGATAGCTCGGCTACTAGGTACGATTCTTTCTGCGGTAAGCCTGATGCCTACCAGCCCAGTCCCGAGGCTGGTCAGTGGAACCAGGCGTACTTTGAGATGCTGGTTAAGAACGCTAAGCCGGCTTTGTAAGGCGCTGGCTTTACGTCACGTCTCATTGGAGGAGGGCATGAGGTAGTTCAAGGACAGGGAGTGGTGCTACCTTGTATATAGATTGATCGGTCGGTGGGAAAGAAGTCGACGGGTGGAAGTTGCGGTTCGAAAACTTCGCTTCAACTGTTTATACATCAGCGTAGTTGCGGACAAAGAAACAAAACTCTCGTTTGATCAACCTCCACACTGGCATCTTCGTGTATGGAGGGGTAAACTAGTAAAACACAGAGTCACATTGATGTTGTCCAGGGCGAGAGTCGTCAAGGTTGTTCATTCAACCATCAAGACTACGTGCAGTTTTGACTAGTAAGATGTAAATTTACCCAAAAGAGTGCGCCTAACGAATTTTGCCCCTTCCCAGCCCATGTATACTTTCCAAAACTCCGCGTGCGCGCTCACAAACCAAGGCATGCTCGCTCGCTCAAACCCCATAAAACGCCATGTCTTCGCCGCGTGATGCATCGCAGTCCAAACAGTACTCTGTAACGCTAGAGTCAAGCCGTGAGGCTTTCCGTATAGTGTAGCGCATATCGAATCGTTCAAATCATTCATCTCCAATCCGCTCTTCGTTTCTATCGTCTTGTGAACTTGATGTGCCCTCAATGGAAGAATGCTGTCGGCTAAGGGATCGCTCCAAATCGCGTCTTAGGCGCGTGATAGACTGTTCATCGGAGTCGTTCTAAGACATCCGTCTTCTTCTGAAAGGCTCTTCTTCTTCCTCTTCCTCCTTCTCTTCGTTAACTTGCAGCGTTAACCACGCAGCGACCAGAGCGCAGATACCGCCAAAGCGTAGCACCCAGGCTACACTCGTGTCACCTGACGTGCCCCTAGGCTTTTGTAGGAGCTTGAACATGATGGCACTGACAAGTGTCGCGATGACCTGCGGCGCTGCAATGGCGACGTTGTGGATACCCAACACAACACCAGCAGAATCGGCGCCGGAACCGTCATCCTCTCCTTCAGCGATGAGCTGCGATTCGCGGTCACGAGGCTTGATGATACCGCGACGGATGGCGTCTCTCTTGGAGATCTCAGAGGAGATGATGGCGAACGGTGCCCAGTTGGTCACACACCAAGGAATACCAATGGCGCCGACAAGGACTGTAGCTCCCAACGTACTACGAACAAAGAAGGTGAGGACCATGAGGACGGCAAAGAGAATGTGTGAGATGAACCAGGATCGACGGAGAGTGAGCGATTTGACTTGCAACGTTTCCAACGATTTGGCGATCTTCTCCATAGTTGTGTTTGGGTTTTCCCTGCGTGCTGGACCTAGAGCAAAGTAGCCAGAGCCACCCATGGAATGTGGGGTTGTCGGTGTCATAGGCGTTGCCGGGGTTATTGGACGGTCGGGTTCTGGGGCTTGGAACGTCGGAGGGATGACGAACGGCAGGATGACAGAGGAGAAAAAGGTGGTGATAGCGAACACCAAAAGTGCTCTGGTGCCAATCCTGGTACCGCTCTCCAAGATCTCGTCAATCTTGCCATCTGGCAGGTGGGGGTTCTCCTCAAAGTAGGGATCTGCATAGATTTCGCCAACATAGGTAGTGATGTAGAAGAGAAATGGAAACCATCCAATCCAGGCAAAGAACTGCACCATGCAGACCTTCTTGATCTGGGGCGGGAGTTTCTTGACTGAGCGCGCGAGACCCCTGAAGAAGGCCATGACACCTTCCTGCTGCTCGGCCGGTGCAGTGTCAAATTGGGGATCGCGTTCCGAGCAGGTTGAGCAACTGATGCCAACAGTGATGGCCATGACAAACGAGGCGATAGCGCAGAGGACCTTGAACTGTGTGCCTCCGAGCCATGGAAGGTAATCTGGCAGATTGATGTAACCAGCTAGGTAACCCAAGATGTTGCCAATACCAGCCGAGCGCATCAGCCATGCATTGGCAGACTCCTGCTGATGGGTAGGGGCCACGTCGACGATGTATGCTCGCACACCGGCTTGGATGACGTTGATAGCGAAATCGAGCACGTAGACGAACAAGACGGCGAAGAGCATGATGCACGTCTTGACCCCAGACGACTCTGGGTCAGCGCCGAAGAGGCCTAGGAAACCTCCGATGATTTCCCTTGCCCAGGCGAGGACCATGAGTGACACGATGGTCGCAGCCGCACCGCCGATAATGAAGGGTCTCCGCTTTCCCCAGCGCAGACGGCAGTTGTCACTCTTGAGACCGACATAGGGCTGAACAAGTACTCCGGAGAGAGGACCGGCAATCCACACGAGAGCAAGCATCGACTTGCTCAGACCGAGCGATAGTAAGTATGGCTGCGTACAGTTAGCATAGTTCGAGGTCGAGGTGGGCTGCGGTGGTCCGACGGGTCATGCATGCATGGCTCACACGACCTCAGTGCCGGATCTGCATGCAGGGTCCATGTCGTCCTCATGGAGATTTGCAGCGAGAAAAAGCACTTACCGATCCGTTGGAAGTCTCTACGGACCATCCTATTTGCAGGCCGAGGCCTCCAAAGGTGAGCAAGAACAAGAACCAACTGCTCTTTGTCTCCTCGACCTGTGATTCGCCCATCCAGTCATCGTCATCGTCGTCGGGCGACAGGCTCTCCTTAAGGAGCGGGTCGTTTTCGGAGGACATTCTTTGGGGGATGATGGTGGGCGAGTTCTCGTGGATGAATTCGACGTGGGTGTGGCCTTCAGTGTCTGGTCGTCCACCCATGAGCGAGTCGCGGCCAAAGGAAACGAGCTTGGGGCGTGGCTTGGGGCGGGCGGAAGTGTCGATTCTGGAGGGAGGAGAGGCACGAGGTGAAGACGAGCGCGAGTCGCCGCCGTTGGGCCGTGAGGACGACATGATGGGGCGGGTGGCAGTCGCAACCTGATGTGGGGAGAGTGCGTGGAGTGGCCTGCGCGGGCGACGTGGTCAGCCCTGGTGGCTTACGGCTCGCTGTCAGGGTCGGCGAGATTGTGATTGGCAGCAGGCAGGGTGGGCAAGTACGAGGACGCGAGGATGCGCGGTGGAGAGATGTGGTGAGAGACAGACTATCAACAAAAGGCGAGTGGCGCGGTGGGACTCAGGCCATGCTCCAAAGCGTATCGAGCGTGAAAGAGGCGCTAGTGGGACCGCTGGGGCTGCGGCGGCGATCGATCTCGAATCTCGACCAAAGTTCACAATCGGCGCTGCTCAAAGGGACGACGGAGGGGCGGGCAGCAGGCAGGTCTATAACGGGCGGGGAGTCACGATCAGGTTCGAGGCGGTGTAGGTCATGTGGGTGCCAGCCGTGTGCGGTAGGCTTGGTGAAGGGTCTAGCAGGTCTTGCAGGTGATTCTGGGTAGATGTCATGCAGGCGTACTAGCCAGTGTGCGTGCCATGACGTCGCCCCATGAGCGGTTCTGAGACCCTCGTCGATGGCGCTAGGCCCAACCAAGGCTGGTGCTCGCTGGAACGGCAGCCGAGACATGGAGACACCTGGACGCTGTGCGAAGGCAGCGACGCGTCTGCAAGAGCCTCACCAGCCGCCATATCGCATGCCATATCGCCAGCCTCGCATCGCAGAAGCTGTTCCACGCTGCCACACCTGCCTCCAGCGCGTCTCGCCCTGCCCGGACACGCCCGACGCCGCTCCGCCCTCGACTCCTTGCGCAACGTTGCCCCAGGCCCCGTCCCATCCAGGCAGCCCCAGGACCAGCATCCAACGCCCAGCAGCCACCTGCAACTTCGACATACACGCCCGCAACCCCCGCGCAATCCTCCTGCGACACCCTACACACTTCCGCTGTTGATGACCGCCCGGCCTTGAGTCCACCATGGCGTCAGTAATGGGCTGGTGGGCAGTCGGCCAGCTACTCAGTATGCGCCCTCGACGCTTCAAGTCCGACACGCCCGGCATACATACTGACTGTTGACGGCAGAGCGCGATGCATCCGACGCAGACCCGGACGGTCAGTTCCCCGCTCCACACACACACACACGGCGATCCCATCTCTAATGCGCGCCAACAGACGAGCCAGAGGCGGGCCAGAAGGAGATATTCACATCGTGGGCCCTGTCCATCCTGATTATGCTCCTCATAATCGCCCTCTTCACGAGCTACATACTCCACACGCGGAAGATCCAGGCCGTCCATGAGACAGTCCTCTCTATTTTTGCTGGTACGTCGTTCCCACACCACCCTCCGCGGCTGCTTGGGCCCTTCCGCACGCTTGGCGTCCGTTGAGACAAGCTCGGCGTAGTGTGCATGGGCAAGGCCACAAAATCCGATCACTTGCAGCCCGAAGCCCATCACCCGACTAATTGTGGGGTAACCTGCAATATCCACCTGCGATGTCGCCTAGTCCATCTCGTAATCCAATCGCGCTATGATGCTCGCTAACGCCCTTCAGGCATGGTCGTTGGCCTGCTGCTGCGCCTGACAGCAGTCGCTTCCGTCCGAGATGTCGTCAGTTTCGACTACCAGATGTTCTTCAACTTGCTCCTGCCTCCCATCATCCTCTCGGCTGGCTACGAACTCCACCAAGGCAATTTCTTCCGACACATTGGAACCATTCTCACCTTTGCCTTTGCCGGCTCTTTCATATCCGCCCTTGTGCTTGGCATCATCCTGTTCCTGTGGACCAGGATACCTCTCGATGGCTTCAAGATCAACTTCGTCGAGGCCATGTCTGTTGGCGCTACCCTCTCGGCCACCGATCCCGTTACCATTCTTGCCATCTTCGATACGTACAAAGTAGAGCCCAAGCTATACACCATCATCTTTGGCGAGTCCATTCTTAACGATGCTATCGCTATCGTCGTCTTCGAGACTGCACAGAAGTACAAGGACGGTGCCGAGTCTCTGGGCTTCATGAGCCTCTTTGAGGCCGTAGGCATTTTCCTCGGCGTCTTCTTCGGAAGTCTGTTTATAGGTGTCATGGTCGGCATTGGCGTGTCTCTGATGCTCAAGTTCACCTATGTTAGGCGCTTCCCCAAGACTGAGAGTTGTCTCATCATACTCACCGCATACTTGACCTACTTTCTGTCCAATGCCATCCATATGTCTGGTAAGTCTTCACCAGCTTCCGTCTGCGGCCATCTGCTAATCAGCCTGCAGGTATCGTCTCTTTGCTGTTTTGTGGTATCTGCATGAAGCATTACGCTTACCACAACATGTCCAGACGGACCCAGTTAACCACCAAGTTTGTCTTCCAGGTCACCTCCCAGATTTCGGAGAACTTTATCTTCATCTACCTAGGCTTGTCCCTCTTCACTGATGACAAGCTCGATTACAAGCCTCTCTTCATCTTGATTACCGTATTCGGCATTTGCGCCGCTCGCTGGTGCGCAGTGTTTCCTCTTTCAAGGCTCATCAACTCTGTCACAAGATATCGCCAGCGCCGCCGCGGCGACGAAGTTGCGGAAGAGATTCCTTATCCTCACCAGGTTATGATTTACTGGGCAGGTCTGCGTGGTGCTGTAGGTGTTGCGCTTGCTGCAGGTCTCACAGGTAACAACGGCGACACACTGCGAGCCACAGTTCTTGTCGTAGTCGTTCTGACTGTCATCATCTTCGGCGGTACCACTGCACGCATGCTAGAGATTTTGGGTATCCGCACTGGTGTAGTCGAAGAGATTGACAGCGATGACGAGTTTGACATTGAAGTCGTTAATGGCGGCACCTACACACGCAAACAGGGTCAAGCTTATGGCAACACTCCTCGTCCCGGCCAAAATGGCTTCTCACTCAACAATGTCAACGGACCCGACGCTACCTACTCTAGCGGATCAGTTAGTCGAAGTAGTCCACCCACACGACCAAACGGCGCCATGCGACGCAACTCGAGCCATCCACGTGCTAGAGACGGCGCAGACCAAAGTCTCCTCAGCCCAGCTGATAGCGGCTCTGCTGATGAAGATGACATCGACCTTGACCTTCCTCCCAGCGCACGCCGCTCGCCAAATCGCGGGCCGTCGCCATTAATGGGCGACCCATCTCCGTACCCGACATCAGGCATAAGGCCGGTCGGCTCTGCAGCCGAGGGCTCGAGTAGGGTTGCGACTGCCACAGGTGCAGTGAAGCAGCTCTTCAACGAGATCAGCCACGATCCTGCAAACGCCTTCAAGCAGATCGATGACGGCTTCCTCAAACCACATCTGCTCCTAGACCAGGGCAAAGGTCCAGGGCCTGGTAATGTTTGATTGTATGAGTAGACGGATGGGAAACAAGCATTCGTGGCGTTTGAGTCATCTTTGGGATTAGGAGCTAGCGACTTTGATCGCCTGGCGCATAGCGTAGCATGACTTGTTGAGTCATGATGGAGCGCAGTCACCGCTACTTCGGTTCTCTGAGTCGAACCGTATTTCATGTAGACTGAAATCATTACACACATCACGGTGCATGGAGAGAGCGAGTTCGAAATCGAATACCAACGATATTCACTTTAGTAAAGGAAGATTGGGAATCAAAAATACCTCATAACGTCCTGATTTCTCCAAACCGAACACGAGAATAATAAAACAACACAAGTGTCTCCAGAGCCCATTGCCGATTTTACCCACCACCCACTTGCCTTCTCTATGGATCAACGATGAAATCAAGTGAATGGCGTTATGTATTCATCCTTGATCAAGAGATCACGACCTTCCTAAGGTCCAGGATACCTGTCAAACCTAATGCAAGTCAGCATTTTGAGCTTTTGGATAGGGAAATGTGAGTGGACAAGTGACTTACCTCCAAATACGCGCACGCATATCGCCACTACCGGTAGCGAAGACGCCTCCTGTGGGGCTGGGAGCTACGGAAATAACTGGAAGAGGCAACGTTAGTAACACGATAGACGCGAAGATATATCAAGCTTACCGGAGTTCTTGTGTCCCTGCAACATGAGCTGCGCGACACCAGTGTGAGGGTCCCAGAACTGGACACCGCGGTCCTTGGAACCACTCAGTACCCAGTCACCGTGTGGGGTAAGGGCAACGCTGAGCACAAAGTCCTTGTGGCCTTCGAAAGTGCGGATGCACTTGCCGGTTGGTTGGTGGCCGCCTGGGACGAAGCGGTTGTTTGTGGATAGCTCCCACATCTTGATCGTCTTGTCGAGACTGCCACTGACGAGCCTGTTGCCCGAAGGAGCAAAAGCCACACTGTAGACACTATCCTTGTGACCGTGCTCGCCTTCGAGACGGACGACAAGCTGGCCGGTCTGAATGTCCCACACGCGGACGCTCTTGTCGAGAGATCCAGCGGCGACGTAGAGGTTGTCTGGGGAGATGGCCACGGTGGTGACACCGTCCTCAATGGAGAAGTTGGACACTTGCATGTTGGACTCGAGGTCCCAGAGACGGACACTGCGATCGCCACTACCGGATGCAATGATCTTGCCGTTCCTGGCAAAGTCCAGGGAGTAAATGTCCTGCTCGTGTCCAGTAAACTGGTGCTTGATGGTGCGGGTAGCAATGTCCCAGACCTGGCTCAATGTTAGTCATGATTGATAGAGCGAGTCAGGATTAAACTTACCCTAATGACCTTGTCCTCAGCACCGGTTGCAAGGTACTGGCCGCTGGGACTGAAGCAGACGCTTCGGATGTACAGATCGCCGTCCTCGGGCAGGCTTCCATCCTGAAGATGCGCGACAGGGTTTCCAGTCTCGACATCGAAAATCTGGGCTGAGCGGTTGCAACCTGTCGCAACCCACCTTCCGTCCAAGCTGAAGCGTACGCAGCAGACGACACTTTGATGGGGTAGATTGTGGATCAAGTCAACATCAAGCACACGTCTTGAACGAGGGTTGAAGACCGCGAACCAATCGCTGCCCTCCTTCTTCAGGTTCTCTGGCAACTGCTCAATGTCTAGATCAGCCAAGACGTTGCTCTGGCTGAGAGGAATGTGGTTGGGCGCCATCAAGGCACTCGGCTGCTGATGGTGGGGAGGAGGAGTCGGTCGCGGGACTTGAGGCGATCCGGGGTAGGGTGCAGGGTTGTTCTGCTGAGGAGTGGCGGGATTGGGTGGGCCGTTGGGGGGACCGCGGGCAGGACCTGGACGCTTAGCACCAGGTGAGGCAGTGGGCTGTGGAGGCTGACCATAACCTGCGATGTGTTAGCCGAGACGATGGCAGAAGCATGAAGTCTTTGACGCTTACCATTGACAGATGGACCCTGCTGGTAGCCACCAAAGTGCTGTGGCGGACCAGGAGCAGGGTTCAGTCCTGGGGGGCCTTGGGGTCCTCCCAGTTGTGGCGGCATGCCATGGCCCTGGGGCGGCTCCTGTGGAGGAGGCGCCAGACCCGGACCTCCTTGGGCAGCACTGCCTGCCATTATGCCGCCGAACAGGTTACTAGGCCCGTGGCCGATCTGAGGCGGCTGAGGCTGCGAGGGGCCGTGGTGCTGCGAGTTCTGGCTGGGGCCGCCGCGAGCCTCGAGTTCGCGCTCCAGCTGGGCGATGCGCTCCTCGTATCTAGCACGGGGGTCAGCATCCAAAGCGCAGCCTGAAGGAAGCTGGGGGTCGTGGTGTGTGTGGGCGACGTGCGGAAGGTGCTTACTTTGCTTTCATCTGGTTGTGTGACTGCTCGAGCGAGTAGACCTTGCCGCGGATCAACTCAATCTCTTGGATGTGGCGCGTGACTGCAAAGACTAGTTAGCAGCTGTGAGCTCCATGCGACAAAAGACAGTCGAGGCCATGCGCAGAAAGTTTGCTCGCCCGGTCCTTGGATACCGCACGGCAACTGCTTCCCTTCGCGGCTGGATAGCATGTGCAAGACTCACTTTGGCCTTCGGCATCGACGCTGCGCTGGGATTCGGCTTCAAACTCGGTCTTGATGTTGTCGAGCAGCTCGTTGAGGCGCTGGGCTGGGCCCGTCTGGGGAGGCATGACCGCCCGGGGAGGGTAGTGGTTCATGCTGGCGGCGGGGTCGCGCGTCCGGGAGAGGGTGCGAAGATGGGCTGGCCGTCTGCTTCGCGTTGTGCGCTATTGAGAAGCGAGCAATAGGGCGCGGTATGCGACGACGTCGGGTGGGAGCCTGGCGGTCGCAAGGCTGTGGGCGCACAGCTGGCACGAGCTATCTGGGCTGGTACACGTCTACGGGGCCGGCCCTCTGGTGGGCGCGACGGGTGTCGGATGGATAAACGGTGGATGGGGGCAGATAGGGATGCAAACGGGTGAGATGGTGTCGTGGCTGTGAGATCGCTGAGGTTTGAGCGCAAGATGGGTGGGTCGCCGTGGTTGGTGCTTTTGCTTGGCTTGCACGGAGGAAGAGGCGTTTCAAATCCGGCAGGCGGGAAACATGGCCATCTGGAGCGCTTGCGCCGACATGGCACCAGTTCCGCTACGACTAGCTGTTCCCAAGACGTCGACATCGGCATGTGCATCCATGATACTCTCTTTTCCACCCCCAAACTTGCATGCCTCCGCCCAAGACTCTCCCCAGCATCCCTTCTCCCATCCGCGTCGCTCGCTCCGCTCCACCCCATCCAGCCGGACCCTTGTGCTTGCTCGCGCTAGTGCTGCCGTTCCCGCCGCGCTACACTGCATCGAGCCAAGCTGCATATCGCACGTGTTTGTCCTCTTTCGGCCGCGATCGCTTTTCTTTCCCACCTTACATCAGCACTCACATTCGTACACTCAGGCGGCCTTGTCCACACAATGACTTGCCACCCCCACGATGCTTTCTTCTTTGTTCAGCGATAGCGGGACTATCAGGCCTAGTCCACCTAGCGGCAGCGTTTGAGTAATTGAACTACACGGAAAAAGTGTTGCATGCGCATACGGGCTAGTGATCGTGGCATGAGCATCACGATGTGTTCCAGCCAATTATGCATCTATTTCATTACAAGTGTCCTCGGAAGATCGACTCTGCATACATCGTTCGGTGTTTTTGTGGCTTCCAGAGTCATGCAACTTGTTAGAGCCCGAGACTAGTTTTCGTCTTCAATGCTGCATTCCTCCTTCTGCCCGCAGCACCACCTGTTCACACTGAACAACGCCGTCCCCCATTTCTGGTTTACGATCAGCGCTGGTTTCACAGATAATCACGATGGTTACACGACTACACGACGCGTTTGGCGGCTGAATTATACCCATGGCACGGGGCCACTCTACCACCCCCGCGCTGCCGGTGGTACCATGTCTGATTCGCCCCAGACAGCCACAGAAAACTCGTTCATGTCAAACGACGCACTCACCCACTGCATCGAGAACAACACGGCAGATCCAGCATCACGGTCCTCCTCGTCGTTGTGGCCATTGTGTCATGGCTACCCGACGAAACCGTAGCTGCTAGCCCTTCCATTCGTAGTTACGACGCGTGGGAAGTCCCTAGCGCTGTCGCGTAAGCCATCTCGTGCGGAATGCTCACCTCACCAGATCTCGTCCCGCAACCAGGACTATCGTCGTATCACGCCATTCTCCCGTGTATTTCCCTTTGCCTGCTGGCTGCCACGCCTAACACGCCTTGTGATCTTCCGCCTTCCCAGTCACCGCTTTCAACGGCCAACGCCATGCGTTCCTTCAATGCGCGCCTGTCACTCACTGGCCGCCATCAATCGCCACTTATACCCGGTGTGATGTTCATGATGCGCTTAGCATGCATGCAATCGCCATGAAAGCTTCAATGGCTGTGGCAATCACCGCCTACTGCATTGTGAAGCCCCCATGCTCGCCATAAAAGCTGCCTGCCTGCTTCTTTCCAATACAAATCGACATTCCTCCTCCCCATACATCACTATTGATTGCTATTTGCTATCAATTAACTAATCACTACCTCAACTATCATCTTCCGTTCTGTTCAGACGCCCTCCCACACTAGTGTTCATCATGTCGCTACACGGTGATGAGATTGCCGAGCAGCGGCCCACTTACGGACGTCTACCGACTGCCGAGCGACGTCAGATCAGCATCAGGGCGTTCAAGTCCTCGGATTCACTCTACAAACTCAAGGAACAGAAGGGTACCCTTGAGGCTGCTGTCGAGGTCAGTGCTACCATTCTTTAATTGCAACCCTTTTGATTAACATGTGGACATGGCAGCCCCTTTACGCAGGTCTTGCTGTCGCTCAGTCTGACGATGGCGAATTTCGCTACTGCATTGCGTTGCATGATGGAACCTATACCATTAACTGCGAGAGCAAATCTCTGGAGCTATCCGGAGACGCAGGCGAGGGCAACTCATCGAACGAATCATCGCGAGTTGGATCAGGAGTCTCCACACCCATGTCTGTAGGAGATGTTTCCGAAGCTCTGTCAAAAGCCTTCATCGGATTTCTCAACGACTACCGCGAGGAGAACCTTTCCAAGCCCATGGGTGCTACTCTGACCACGCAACTGGCTACCTTGAGTCCACACCTGGCCGTACGCCTATGGACTGAACTAGACATCATACCATTCATCTTTCCGGCCGACGCCAAAGACAAGGAAGAGCCATCGATACCCCTAGATCAAGAAGCCGAACGCATGGCGAGAAAGACAGTGAAGCAATTCAACGTCAAGGGTGAGTTACCCGTTCAGATGGGTCATCGTCGTCAGGTTTTGGTTGACCTCGACAACCACGTGCACATCGCCGAGCGCGAAAGCTACGATGCTACTGTCAGGATGGACACTACAGGGGCTGCAACGATGCATTACGCCAATTCGCTCAAGAAGAGAAGGACCAAGATTGCCTTCTTCAACAGCACAGCACAAGGCGGAGGTGTCGCTCTCATGAGGCACGCTCTGATGAGATATCTGGCTCTTCTCGGTGTCGACTGCAAATGGTACGTTCCATACGGCAAGACCAACATCTTCAGGATCACCAAAGACAACCATAATATTCTTCAGGGTGTCGCCACAGCGGGTGAGCGTTTGACCGAGGAAAAAATGGCCGATCTTGATGACTGGGTCATCGAAGAGGCTGATAAGTGTCGTTGGGTCGAGCACGGCGGCCCGCTCTCATCTCGCGAGAAGGGTGGTGCCGATGTGATTATTGTCGATGATCCTCAGATGCCGAGCCTTGTCAAGATTGCGAAGGAGCGAGACTCCAGGTACGTACTCCCGAATTGCTTACGAGCTCATCCAGGATATCTCTTCATACTAACTCTATCCTCTAGTCGCCCAGTCATTTTTCGCAGCCACATCCAGGTCCGAGCTGACCTCGCTGACGAAGCAGGTACCGCTACCTCCGAGGTATGGAACTGGATCTGGAACCACGTCAAAGATTGTGATGTCTTCGTCAGCCATCCCGTGCGAGCATTCGTGCCCGAGGTTGTAACCCCAGAGAAAGTCGGGTACCTGCCTGCCACTACTGACTGGCTAGATGGCCTGAACAAGCACATGCACCCCTGGGACGAGCAGTATTACATCCACGAGCTCAAGGTCCAGTGCTTTTCAGCTGGTATGCGTCAGCTCGCTCATCCGGATCGCAAATACATCGTCCAAATCGCTCGCTTCGACCCAGCGAAGGGCATCCCAGATGTACTCGCATCATACGCACTCTTGCGCAAAGTGTACATGAAAGATACGCCCCTTGTAGACATCCCCCAGCTCGTCATAGCTGGCCACGGTGCCGTCGACGATCCAGATGCTACACGCATCTTCAAAGAAACCGAGACCGCTCTCAACGGGGAGTTCAACGAGTTCAAGGACGACGTCATCATCATGCGTATCGGACCATCCGACCAGATGCTCAACGCACTCATGTCCTGCGCTCATGTCGCCCTCCAGCTCTCCACCCGCGAAGGCTTCGAGGTTAAGGTCAGCGAAGCGCTCCACAAGGGCACACCTATCATCGCTACTCTCGCTGGTGGTATCCCTTTGCAGGTTCGGGATGGAAAGTCCGGCTTCCTGGTCAAGCCTGGTGATCACGACGCTGTTGCCAAGCACTTGTTTGATCTCTTTACTGATTCGGAACTTCACTCGACTATGTCGGAGTATGCGAGTAAGCACGTTAGCGACGAGGTTAGCACGGTGGGCAACGCGCTGGCTTGGCTTTACCTGGCCGATGAGCTGTCCAAAGGGGAACATGTCGCGCCTGACGGCCGATGGATCAACGATATGGCGAGGGAGAAGGCGGGTATTCCGTATCAGAAGGACGAGGATATCTTGGTGCGCGATGTGAGCTTGACTAATTGAGTGTGGATGTCTTGGAGATTCACTATAGATGGGCGATGAGCATGAGAGACATGTTATGTAGTACTCTCGTCAGAAGCTACGATGACCAGTCCGAACTCACGGTTGACAGTTCCAGATTAATCTCATAAGTAAGCAAGCACTGTACAGAGCGACAGACAATGATGTGTGCTCCTGTTGGAGTAGAGATATCACCTTCAGTAATGCTTTTGTCATTGAAATTCCAAACCACAGTTCATATCACTTTTGTGTTAACTTTTGAAATGACCCCTGCTTTCTCAATTTGACTTTCAAATCTTTCACATGCTTGCTTTTGTTCTCTCTTGTCGTATTATCAAACCGATGTCCCCTGCGTGCAACGGTATTAGACTTGCATCCATGACGAGCTTTCCTATCATCTCCCTAAATTCCTGACCCTTGTACGCACCGAATCAGAGTTCATTCAACATCTGCACGTGCTCTTCCCATTCGCTCTTAGACAGATCGTGAACTACGTAATCGGCAGTCCTCCAGTTGTCTAAGCGGAAACCTTTGTTCGGTTGTGGGCTGATTATAGCATCGATGCGACGACTGACGCGATGATCTGCAACCCGCCGATGCCCATAATTAGGGCGAATACCGAATTCCTGGCACAGACCCACGAAACAATCACGGGTGCGAGCCCGACTCCACCCCATGCTGTGATAATCCAGGTCGGATGTCGCAATGGTGACTTCGACATCAACAGAAGAAGTATCGGCTGGGCGTAAGCGAGCGATTTCCGCGAGGTACGAGCTGCAAGTGTAGACGAATTGCCACTTGGCGTTGGAAGATCTAGCACCAGCGCGCGCATCTTCAGGTGAAGTGAAGAGGCAGAGATCCAAGTAGTGCTCAACACAATTGGCCCCTGTCCAGTCCAAGCGAAATCGTACTGGCTCCCCCAACATTATCTGGAGTTTCTGAGCAATGATAGGTGCAGCTTCTTGATGGACGAGGCGGCAGGTTGCCAGGATTGACATTGGCAGAACGCGTCGGTACATGACTATTTTACCGTTGCCTTTCGAAGGGTCTGCAAAGAAAAGGTATGTAGTCAGTACATGTCTCATGTGTACTTTTTACAGCTAGATCTTACCGTCACCTTGTTTGATGAGGAGGTTGCCGGGGTCGTATCTTGTCGTGGGGTTCCATTTTTCTTTCCTTGTCGCTACGTCGATGGCTTCATAGACCATACAGCGTAGCTCAGCCGGGAGATCGAGGAAGCGGAATGGTCGATCTGACATGGTGACCGTATGCGAAACGGTGGATTGTTGAAGTTGTTGAGAGTGAAGGTAAGTGGAAGACGAAGTGTGTGAGAGTGAGGTCAAATTGGCGTTTGAAGAAGAGAGAGAGAGAGAGAGAGAGAGAGAGTAGGTCGCGATAAAGATTTAAGTATCGGAGCCGCTAACGCGTACGGTGGGTGACGTGTGGGGACGGGCCTCAAGGTGAGAGACGATAACGGAAGGTGCGCCACGTGCTGGAACCTCAACTTCAGAGTCGCGACTGCATGGTTCCAAGTGATGGATCAGTGCTGGGCATCAATATCACTCGCCTAATAACTAGCTAATGTATGCATCCAAGATGCAACACAACTACCCGTCTTTCCCTCAGCGCAAAGCAAGAGCTACAAACTTTTCATATCGAAACAACGACACGCATCCCACTGACATCCACGCAGAACTTAGATATCAGCCACAAAATGAAACCCACCCCACCTATCGCGAAACAGCATACCACCCGGCCTCCCATCCCTACCCTGACTAATCCGCTTCTCCAGCGTCCAATCACCCTCTTTAGTAGGATCCCACATCTCAATAGGACCAACCTCCCTATCCTCAGCATCAACACCATCGACCGCATGGCTACGCTGTTGCTGGTAACGAACATACTCGCTGAAGCGGCTTAACACCAGATCGCCACTGCTGTCACGAACAGGGAGGGCCTGGTTGGGATCGGGTGTGAAGCGCGCTGCGAGAGGAGACTCAATGGAGCAGGTACGAGGAGTACCGTGACCAGAAGGAAACCCGAGACGCGCTTCGATGGAACTAGCTTGGCTGCGGGGTGTCGAGGCCGTCGCTGTACTGGTGCTGCCGCGGTTGCTGGAGGGGAGGACCATACGTGTACCGCTTTCGCGCATGAAGGCTAGAGTCTCCTCATCGAGACTATCAGGACGGGGAGGGCGCGGAGGTGGTGGTCCGGGACGCTTTTCGAAGGGGACCGTGACGTGGTTTTCTGGGATGGGTGGACTGCAGAGTTGTGCCATGAGCTGAGGACGGGAGATTGAGACGCTGCGGTTTTGAGTCTTGACGAGAGACGCGCGCGATGTGCGTGCTGTTGACAGTGATGTGAGGCCAGGAAGGCGTGCTTTGGGGAGAGGAACGCTAGTAGGTATCTGTGGAACAGGCGGAGGCGTTGGTGACTGCGTGGAGTCGTTGTTCTTGCTGCCGCCGAAGAGACGAGAGCCTAGAAGAGTCAACATTGTGTTGACATTTGCATGAATAGCGGAAAACATGCCTTTTTCTCTAAGTAATGCGAAGTTGGGGCGTGACTTTGATCTAACCGGCTCTCCACCGCGAGCGTGTTTGTGCTCTGGAGTGGCGGAGAGGCTGCGCGAAGCTGGCGGAAGTGCCGGTGAGCTTGTTTGATACTCTTCCTCTTCCAAATCCTCGTAGTCGGGTAGGTTTTCAAAGCTATCGCCTTGCTGTCCTAGGGTGACACGCGTAGCGACTGGGGAAAGTGGCGTGGACGGGTTGGGATTGGAAGGCAGAGTAGGCAGTGGCTTGTTTAGCTTGTCGTTCTTGCGTCCAAAGAATCGCGATGCTGCACATGTTTTTAGTGTGTCTCCACCTACATGCGAAGCAGTGACTTACGCTTTTTCCGCATATCCACGTCCTGAATCCCGGCGTCAAAGTCGATGTCCGAACTGTCGGCGATAGCGGTCTTCTCATCACGACTTGGGCTATCTCTGAAGAAGTGCGACGCTATCTATATGTTAACGCTAGAGCTTTTGCGGTTGTGGAGCGAGAGTGAATCCATCCCGGGCTCAACGCTGCCTATGGGAGAGAATAAGAGCCTACCTTTGCTCCGAAGACTCTTCATCCTGACCAGTTGCGGCAGTTGACAGTTACGACAATTCGATTTTGTGTTAGTACGTAAGGTCGGGTGAGTGTTGCAAAGGTCGCGTGATTGCCTGCAAAGAAGAATTAAAGCGATCGAGCGGGGGTGTAATTGGTGGTGCGTAAACAGGCGCGAGAAGACAACTGGAAAATGAACCTGCGCCCACTGGAGGTGCTCACTCAGGGTAGATCGCGACAAGTGCCAAGCAGCACTGGCACGTGCCGCTAGTGACATGAGATGGTGAAAGTGAGAGTTCACTCCCGTGATGAGCCGAAGGCAGGGAGAACCCTCGCTCGCCCAGCAGTTAGTATGCCACCCCATGCTCTTGTCTGGGTCATATACTTCTCTTGCAGACGGAACAGATGACGTGGAAATCAAAGTCAAACGAAGAAACAATATAGGGAAGCAGCTCACCATCACGAAGTCGTGCCGAACGGAAACCTTGTTTGGACATGAAAACTTCGTGCCTCCCGAGGGAGACACCGAAGCCGAGCATCATGCCCTTATATTTTTTTCTTGATTTTTACTTGTGGTTTGTGGTGATGTAGTGATAGTCGAGTTGAGTCGTGCCTGGATCCAGATCATGGACAGCAGAGAATTGTCGGAGGAAGCTCACTTCTCATAGCCAGTCGAGACATTCCCTAAAGTGCCTATGCACCAGAACATGAAACATGGTGCAAGAAAACGCCTGATTTCCAGCTCTTCAAATCCCATGTCCATGCATCCATTCATGAACAGTGACAAAAGAAACGCTTGCGCTGGACCAAAGAACCGGAGACGACATGCCCGTCAATGCTCACTACTTCCACGAGAAAGATGGCCACCAGCCATTGATAACGCCATAAACTCCAAATGAAGTGACAATACAATCATGAACCATAAACATGGAACAAATAGAAAATCCATATAAACAAGCGAATGTAGTGAGCCCAAACCATGCCCAAACATGGCAGGTCTCGTAGAAACAACGACTACCTGACGCTGGACTCGCCAGCCGGGCTGAGGTTGAGCAAGCGTTTGAGATCCTGCTCCAGAGACAACGTATTGGAAGGGGTGGCGGTTTTCATGGGTGAGGCACCAGCAGTGGCAGCGGGGGCTGAGGTCTTGCGTTGTTTAGCAGCGACTGATGAAGGTACAAAGGACATCATGCTGGTAGGGGCCTTCGGAGCAGATGCTGGTGGAGCATTGGCCGCCGTATTTCCAGTCCCACCCATATTGCCTCGTTTCTGATAAGTGTCGGGGCGAGGCTGTTGTGGCTGGTGTGGCTGCCGACCAGGCGTCTTCCTGCGGTTGTTTGGACTTTGTTGATACGATTGTACATGGGGTGCTGATGGTCGGGGCCCGTTGGCAAAGCCTCCGTTGCCGTTGCTTGGCTGATCTCGGGAAAAGGCGTTGGGGTCCATCATCTGAGTGGGAGGAACAGAAGGAAAGCTCTGGAAGTTGCCCGGTCCGACCATAGGAGACTCAGCCGAGATCTCGGTACGAAGACCTGAGTTGCGTTTCTTTGCAGAATCGCCCTTTGCGGCTTTGAACAAGGGAGAAAGGTTACGGTTGCCATAGAAAAAGTCGGAGTCTTGGTTCGGCGGTGGTGCCTGCGGTGTGGTGGGTCCAGAGGGATTTTGGGGAGGTCGACCATCATGGAAAGGCGATGGTGTGTGGCCTATCATGAATCCTTGTGAGCCCTGCGCATCCGGTCGAGGCGGTGTTGCAGAGGGCTTCTTCTGTGACATTGAGAGACGGTTCAGTAGGTCGTTCATAACATCATTGCCGTTGCCCTGCTGTTGCATATCCTTAAGCTGTGGAATCTTGGTGGGATCTGTAACGGAGCGATGCGAGGCGGGCGAGGCTGCTGGTGGAGGAGACATGTGTGCGTGCTTGCTTTCCCCGTCAAGCTCTATGGGAAAGACGCCATTCATCGAGTGTGACGAATCATGCTTCAAGTGCTGTGGCCTGGAAGTATCCATTGGGTTGAAAGGTCCGTGGGAGGCTGGGCGTCCATGGTTGCCCTTGGCTCTCTCAGCTGCATCCGCCTTGAAAAGCAGGTCCAATGGAGATTGTTCATTACGAGGAGGAACGGCCACCGGGGCGCGGGAAGGAGAAGCAGAAGGACTTGGAGAAGCAGAATCGGAACTATCTTCGGGCGGGGGTGTTGGTGGACCAGCACGTGTCTTGGCCGGCACAGAACGAGAAAGAAACTTGGGTATAGGCAGAGCAGAAGGAGCCGGAGAAGCATGGAAGGTCGGGCCGGCATAGGCGGCCTGGATCTTAGCCGGGGTAGCAGACGGATTGATCGGAACAGGCTCTGATTCAGGAGGAGAGAAGACGCGGTCGATGGAGGGATGGGACTGGTTGGGCTTCCTCATGTTGCGCGGTCCAGAGGGCATGTGCGCGTCCTCACCTGAGTGGGACGCGCCTTCCGCGTGGGCGAGCTCAGCAGGCACCTTGCTCGGGGACGCTCCTGCTGCATTGTGTTGGTTCTGGCTGTAGCCATTGTGTGCGCGGTTGCCTCGCGGTTTGCGTTGCGACTGCCGGCCGGCGTTGGCATGCGCTGCCTGAGCTGGGCTCTGCGGCTTGCCCCGGGGAGCGCGTGGAGAGGCCGTCGTCTGTACTGTCGACATGTGAAGCGTTGTCTGTGGAGTTGTTGTATTGTGATGGGGGTGGGTTATCTGGTAGGGCGCAGGCGGACGCTCTTGGTTCGTGATGAGGTAGTGGGTTGGATGCGCGATGACGCGGTCTGTGTCTTTGTCTGATAAGGTGGGAATGTGCAAGGGTTAGATGTTGAAGTGATCATATCCAGATTCGCGGGGTATAGATAGGCACGCGCCGTTGGGTGAGATAGGGCGAAGAGTGAGGGTGTTGTGAGCAGAGTCGGTCGCATCGACGGTGAACGGCGCGGAGGTGGCTGTGATCCAACGAGGCTGATCTCGGCAAGGCGCACTGACGGTTGCGGCGGCGTAGGGCTGAGAGGTCGGGTTGGGTATGATGGAAGCGGGAGGCTGTCGGGCGCCCGTCTTTGAATCGCGAGGAGCGGTGGCATTATGGCGTTTGCTCGTCCGGAGGGTATTTGGACGCTTAGCGAAAGAATGTGCATTCCCTTTCACCTGGCACCTCGTCCCAAGGTTGGTACACAGGGCCTGGCCTTGGCATTCGGGAGCTCGTAGCTGGAGCCTGACGCCTGCACACTGCGCCTTCACCTACAAACACACTGGCAGCGCTGCAGCAAAACTTCGCCACCGCCATATAATCCCGCGAGCTGCACGTTGTTCCCTTTCAACTGCAACCGCCCGTACACCGCCTACCACCGCGCTGCGTCAACCCCAGCAGCTTCCACTCCAACCAACTCCCCGCGCACCCCACCACCCCGATACATCACATAATCATGGCGGATGTCGACATGGCAGACGCGCCCCCGGCGAAGACCAAGACCGGCAAGGCCAGTGCTGCAGAGGGCGACAAGAAACGTTTCGAGGTCAAGAAGGTCGGCATCACACGACAGAGGGCAGGACATAGAGATTGAAGCTAACATGACGCAGTGGAACGCGGTTGCTCTGTGGGCTTGGGATATCGTCGTCGACAACTGCGCCATTTGCCGTAACCACATCATGGACCTCTGCATCGAGTGTCAGGCCAACCAAGCCTCCGCCACCAGCGAAGAATGCACAGTCGCCTGGGGCATCTGCAACGTACGCTCTCTCATGACACTACACTGACCCGCACTAACATATGACAGCACGCCTTCCACTTCCACTGCATTTCACGATGGCTCAAGACCAGACAAGTCTGCCCGTTAGATAACCGAGACTGGGAGTTCCAAAAGTACGGCCGATAGACGCTCGCAATGCCGTGGAGAGATTGGTTTCAGCAGGGACAAACATGGGTCTTGGTTTCATTCGGACGTCCGGCGTTAGTAGGGCCTTCACAAAAGGGCTATGAGAGCATGGAGAAGTAGCAGCGTAGGCGGTCATCATCGTCGAATCAGATTCCATTACGATCGTGAAGTGTTCTGACCATGCGACCCCCTTCCGTGTACCAGCGCGACTATCCGACTTTCTGCCCGTCTACGTCGATGTTGTACTGTGATGTCGCGTTGTGCGGCGGGAGCCAGTCCTCGGGGTTCTTGTTGTAGAAAGGCCACGGGGGTACGACAACGAGGAATGTGAGCGCGGAGCCGGCGAGGCCAATGTAGAGTGCCATTCGAATGTCTTGCTGCAGGAAGCCAACGATGAATGCGATGATCTGTGTTGTCAGCTTGTTGAAGTGTATCAGGCGGGCGAGGGACACATACACCAGCCGCACCAAGCAGGACAGTGCTCAGCATCTCTGCAAGCCGCTGACCCTCAAAGTCCTGGTCGTGTTAGCACATGCATCAAGTCAGGTAGCGGCGTCGCTGTCGCATACAATCTGGCCCTCGACCGCGTCGCGCACCTGCTCCAGAAGCTGGTCGGCCATGGTGATGGGGTATGCTGGATGGCCGAGTCGTGATCGTTGTATTTGAAGGCTAGGTTGGTGAAGATCGGGAACGGATGTCACTTGGAACTCTACTGAACGTCTAACGGGCCTAACTGTCTCGGAGAGGTGGCATTACCACGAGCCGGGACATCTCGAAGGCAGGGGTCCGCAGCCGCACTAGCCTTCACTAACGGCGCCTCTTGATTTACGCCCAACACTGACGCAACAACAGCATTTGGTACCTGGTTCGCCATCCAGGTGCGACAAGAACCTTGGTCAGTTAGGCCGCGGAATGTGCGGCACCACTTTCACTCGCTCTCTCCACAGCGGCCGAGTTCTCGATCAGTCACATGCATGACCGTTTGTCGTTCTCTGAGCGCGCCTGCCCAATCAGAGCGGGCCAGTAGGTTCCGTCGCTGCACAAGCTTTTTCCTTGACCCATCGCTCAATCGCGGTATTTGAGTCCCGCACCGTCCCTTCAACAACACTCCCACCGTCCCCTGGACTTCCACCCACCGCACTTCCCATCGACTTCCAACCGCCTCACGATACCAACTGCCAGCAGTCGCGATCGCGCACCCTCCACCTCTCCGGCTCTTATCTCCGTGGACCGCCATCCACCACCGCGACTGATCGCTCAAGGGGTCTTTGTTTTTGCAACCGTCCCCTTACACCGCACCTTCTGACGCTACGGCGTCCATATACATACAAACCACCAAGTTGGCGGGACTCTACCTCGACAAGCTTTCCTTCATCCGCCCCTTGCTCGGCACAAAGGCCTGGGTATACGGCGGCGACCACAAGCCACCATAACTCGCCCTAACAGCAAACACATTCATTCGCTACTGCATCACCGTCTCTACATTTCTTCCTATTCCCACAGGGTGTGGAAGTCTGGCTACTGGACTCTGTCTCCCATCGGCTTAGTGTAGGGGACCACCCTACGCGAAGCCATCGTCAAGTTGAGCGCGCCCTAGAGGTGAGCGCTCACAAGCGACTCGCCCGCTTCTGTGGTTCTTGCGCTGCAAGAAGTCGCTGAATCCACCAACAACCTGGCTTAACCAAAGCATACGACATCTGATTCGGAGTCCTACTCATCGCCGCCTGAGTCGCCAATATGACTGACACTCCGAGATCCGAGAACCAGACGAGGTTCAGCACCCCGGTGTCTGACCTCGACGACCACCGCCACCAGCCCGTATCGCTCCCACGAGCCGATGCCACCTCACCCCCTAGGTCGCGCCGACCAACTTTCGCAAGCGTCCAGGGCCAAGACCGACCCAATATACTCCTCCAAGTCAACGAGGCCCTCGAGGCAGACATCACTCGGCGCGATTTCGAAAGCGCCGTCGTAGACGATGACCAACACTTGGCTCCCGATGCCTACATCCGCCGCGGTTCTCTGGCGCACAGCCCACAGGCCCGTCGAGAGACATTCAGGCGCCCGCGCGACCCGGCAGTCGAGCGCCTGACTAGGAGCAGGGCTTCGTCGACCACTTCGCGCTCCGTCTCTCCTCCCAACTCTGTCGACGCATTCGCCGGCCCTAGGCGTCGCGACCGTGCCAACACCCTCCAGAGCCATGCTGGTTCCGAGCTCGAGCTGGGGTTGAACAGGACGCTTTCTCGCGGCACTGCACGCCGTCCGACAATCAGCGACGAGCGTCCTGATGAGCTGCACAACGTTGAAGTTGCATCTGCACACAGCTCAGCCGAGGAGGATGTGTGCTTCCCTGTGGCCGAGGATACTGGCAAGACTACCAGGTTCGACTACGAAGAGTTGGAGGAGTTTGTCGCAGAGGCTCAAGAGAAGACGCCCATCGGCCAGCCTCTGCGTCACAAGGCGAGCACCGCTTCCAACCTTTCCACAAAGCCCAAGGTCTTCTCCGATCTCCGCCCCAAGTCCAGCCAGTCAGGAACACCCAAGACAGACAGCGACGCTTTGAGCCTTAAGAACGCGGACCCTGCGATTCAAGAGAAGCTCGCCGAGGAAGGTCTGTCACACGTATTCGCGGAGAAGCCGGCGCCAGAAGTGAAGCTCAACCGCTGGACGTTCTTCTCGTCTGAGTTGGACGACACGATCCATGCTGCCGAACTGGGCGGCCTGCTTATGCCCGGCGAACGCTTCCGCGATCTGTTTGACACCCCATCAGACGGCGGCGTCTGGTGGCTCGACATGGTCAACCCTACAGAAGAGGAAGTCTTCGCCATCTCCAAGGCTTTTGGCGTGCACCCTCTTACCCGTGAGGATATCTGCGTCCAGGAGCCGCGCGAAAAGGTGGAGCTGTTCCATCAATACTACTTTGTCTCTTTCCGTTCCTTCTTCCAAGCCGACAAGGAATCGGAGGAATACTTGGAGCCTGTCAACTTCTATGCTGTCGTGTTCAAGGAGGGCATCCTAACTTTCACTTTCTGCGAGAGCCCACACACGTTTTCTGTGCGCAAGCGTATCAGCCGTCTTCGCGACTACATCAACCTCAACGCTGACTGGATCTGCTACGCCCTCATCGACGACATTGTCGACAGCTTTGCACCTGTCATTCGGGGCATCGAAGATGAGGCAGATGCGATTGAGGATCAGGTCTTCACTGCGCGCATTGAAGATTCTCGCGCCATTCTTCGATCGATCGGCGACTGCCGTAAGCGCGTCATGCAGCTTCTGCGTCTCTTGGGCGGCAAGGCAGATGTCATCAAGGGCTTCGCCAAGCGTTGCAACGAGTCGTACAGCGTTGCTCCTCGGGGTGACGTGGGCATGTACCTCAGCGATATCCAGGATCACGTCGTCACTATGATGTCCAACTTGGCTCATTTCGAGAAGATGCTCAGCCGCGCACACTCCAACTACCTTGCGCAAATCTCGGTTGATCAAGTCATTCAAGGCAACGACAGCAACGCTACGCTTCAGAAGGTTACGGTCATCGCTACGATTCTCGTTCCGCTCAACTTGATTTGTGGTTTGTTTGGTATGAACGTCAAGGTTCCTGGTCAGGATGGCAGCCTCGGATGGTTCTTTGGCATTATTGGTGTTATTGTCCTTTTCGTTGCTGTCTGCTTGGGGGTTGCTAAGAGGATGCGTTACATTTGATTGAATTTGTTGGTTGGTAATTCTCTGTTTTGTCAGTTGGACACTGTCTGTCTTCGTTTCTCCTATGTTTAGTATCGTGGTTTTCATTCAGTACATGTATTAACGCCAGCGCTGGTGTACCGGAGGCTGTCATAATTCGGGTCACGTCATACACGATCATGTCGGCATTAGATATACTCTAGATTAGAAAAGTATTGTTCTCGTCGCAAAGCTTTTTGCTGCCAGCACATCGCCTGAGTATGGAATTGGATACATATGTGATGATCTCACAGATCGACAACTACGTGTGGCTTTCGGTAGAAGGTAGTAAGAAGCAAACCACACAAGCCGAAAAAGAAGGCGCGCATACCCTGTACAATGAGCCATGAAGCTAGGGATTGGCGTACGCGAATAGACAAAGCAAAAGAATGCTTTACAGTATTGTTTCAGGTGTCGATAGTGCCCATGATGACATCACATGAAACGGCATGCATTGGTAGCGCGTGCTTATACTACCTTGCTCATACGCTCACATGACATCCAGAGACGCGATGATAGATGGAAGCGTAGATAAGCCGCAACTCTGTGCTATCACGCGAGCGGCCAACCTTGGGACGCATCCAAGGTGACATTCCGTACCGTTCCTATTCGTTCCGAGGTCGGAAGGAACACTGCCAAACCCAGAATGCGCGGCATACAAGGCGCCGAACAGCAACTGTGCCGATGATGAAAGAAACGTGGTGACGGTGAGCCCCTGCAGTCATGAGGACCAAGTAAGGAAGGTTCCACTCGTTGTCCGCGAGTTCGGAAGCGGTGACTTAGGCTCCTGCCGAGGGGCGGACTAAGTGATCCTTGTTTCGGCGAGAGCATTCGATCATGCAGCGCCTCAGCCGACCGACTCCCTTAAGTACAAACTCTCGCCCTTCCGCCGCTCTCTCACTCCTTGCACAAACCACCAGGACGTTCTCTCTACCCACACTCTCACTTTTACACGTAGACAACACCCAACCGACCGCCTCGGCGAATACAGTACTGTTCCTGCACCCCCACGAACACTACACGCCTCAGCAAGGACCCCGGACCGAGAAGGCAACATGGCGGAAATGGCGCAGCGGATACTCATGAACGAGTTCAAGCAGCTCAGCAAGGAGAAGTGGACAAACATCGAGGTGCGTCTTGGTGACATTCCCTCCAGAGTCACAGTCCTAGTGGCGATGCAGGAGCACCGAGCTAACCACGTCACAGCTCATCAACGAGAACGTCTTTGAGTGGAGTGTCGCCCTGATAGTCATGAACGAAGAGTCCATGTACTACGGCGGCTACTTCAAGGCCAAGATGACCTTCCCTCGCAACTACCCGCATAGCCCGCCAGGTACGTCACTGCCAATACGCGGTTCCAGGGATGGAAGGAGTCGCGAAGCGCAGGGCAGGAGCTAACAGTTTACCAGATTTCAAGTTCATCCGCCCGCTCTACCACCCCAACATTTACCCCGACGGCCGCCTATGTATCTCCATCCTCCACCCACCCGGCGATGACGAGATGTCCGGCGAGACTGCCGCCGAGCGCTGGTCACCCGTGCAGCGTGTCGAGACGGTCCTGATATCCATACTCTCTCTGCTTGACGATGCCGAGGTTTCCTCACCCGCTAACGTCGATGCGGGAGTCATGCTGCGCAACAAGCCCGAGCAGTACAAAGAGATGGTCAAGAAGGATCTCGAGCTGTCAAAGGCAGACATCCCCACGGACTTTGTCATGCCAACGCACGAGACAGCGTGGAAGAAAGAGAAGGACGAGGGCGAGTTTGACATGAGCTGGGAAGACAGCGATGCCGAGAGCCTGGACTTTGGTGGCAGCGAGAGCGACCCGGACGAGGACCAAGAAATGGATTCCGACTTCGAAGGCGATGACGATGATGCTGAAGATGATGAGGACGCCGATACCCCCATGAAGCGCTAGACGTTGCCCATGGACTGCAACTCTGAGCCCCTCATCATGCGAATGTCTCACATCCGCATGCCAGGGCTACTTAAGGGTGGGTCCCCAGCGTCTGAAGACGATTCGGGTTCTGACACCCTTATCCTTGTCCCTTCACCGACAGTATCACCTACCTCAACACTCCTCTCTTGGTCATCATCCGATCCGACAGCCCCTACTCCATTTCCCCCTCACCCCCGTCCAACGATATGGTGGACACTCGCGCACTAGGAACTGCGCATCGCCCTCTCACCCCCTTGCCCAACTTTCCATTCCTCGGTTTTCTTCCACGTCTTCATCATAAGCGCGGCGTTCGGTTTCGGCATGGTATTCATGGCGTTACGCCTGCAACGGGCTTTCACGCCTAGGGTTCGGTCACGGTTAGGACGGCATCTACACTGCATAGGAACGGAGTTCTTGAATCATCTTTTCATCATGCGTGGCATGGCTACTTTGGGCTTGCAATTGGCGGCGCAGTGGCTGCGTATGAATGGCCGTAGACTAGGGAATGCATGAATTACATACACATTGGCATTTGCAATCTCTCTTGCGCGATGCACACACTTGAGTTGACGCAATACCAGTGTACATTAAAAGGTTAACTGCTCCACTTCATCCATTCGCAGGCCTCCGGTAGAGTACAAGGCATCTATTGACCCCAATGTCAATTGCTTCCCTTCTATGAATCCTGAAAATCTATCTTATCCTTACTGACCTTCTCAAGCACCGCAGGCCAGTCCCTAATGTCGACTCTAAAGTAACTAAACCCCGACTTCTGTAAGTGCTCAGTGATGTGAGCTTTGTTGACGCCCTTGCAAAGCGAGTCTGGACATAAAGCATCCTTATCAGTTCCCAACTTATCACACGAACGGCAAGACCACGTCTTTTCGGTAGTATTTTCTCCGGGAACCCAGCCCTCTTCACTGAGTCGTGATCTGAGGCCTTCGTCGGGCGGCGGATTCTCGCTCAAGTGGTCGCGGACGTTCTTGGCGGTAGTGATGATATCAGCGGGGGATGTACTTGCTGGTGGTACAAGAAGATATGTTTTGTGTTCCGACACTGATGTTCCATCTGGCATCTTGATGCAGTGTCTGTGGGTGACTTGTGGTGGAGTCACTGGGGAAGACGTCGGTACAGATGGACTGTACTCTAGAGGTGTAGATGTGAGAACTCGGGTTTGATTTTATGTTCGATGATTGGTGTATCAACTGGTGGGAACGGTGCTTGTAGAGCGCAGTATGAATGTAGAGGTATGCAGAACCGATGAAGAAGTTGCTGCATAGGCATATATACTAGCGATGACTCGAACTTGTATTGGTCCGTGGGATGTTGTACAGTGACCATCATGACATGCCCAGGCTTCTGGAAGACGGTGCGTGGGTTGTGTCACCCTTTGAAGACATCGTAGCATACACTGGACTCTCCAGTCTGACAGTCATTTCATGGAATAAACACTCGATGGCTCACCACCCGATGCCCATGGCATTCCTGACTCTCTCCATAGTGCTCTCGGCGATTCTCTCTGCTCTTTGCGCTCCTTCTTCTGCATGCCCTATAAGCTCCTTCTGATCTCCACTCATCAATTCCTGGTAACATTCTCTTGTATCCTTGATGCCGAGATCAACGGTATCGGCGACCTTCTCCTTCAGAGCGCGCATGCTCAGACTTTTCAAGTCATTCGCTAGATCTTCCGGCGACACAGCGAGCGACTCATCGAAATGATACATCAAATCCACTAGGTTTGACACACCCGGTCTGGTTTCGCGGTCATAACTCACTCCCTCTATGGAGTCTGTCAGTGCCGTCTTCAACTTGGCATGTATTTCCTCTTTTGAGTCTGTTATCAAAATGCGACTCTTCGGTTTCGGGTAGCTCTTGCTCATCTTTTTTGTGGGCTCAGTCAGGCTCATGACTCGTTTGGCGGGACTCAGAAGTGTTTGTGGAACAGTCAAGAGAGAGTCTGACTCCGAATAGACGTGGTTAAAGCCACTGGCCAGCTCGCGCGTGAACTCGAGATGCTGTGCTTGGTCTTCACCGACTGGAACGTGGGTCGTGTTGTAGAGGAGGATGTCGGCGGCTTGCAGGACCGGGTACGAGAAGAGACCGAGTTTGAGGGCGTCTTTGTTGTTGGAGGGATCGAGAGGGGATGCATTGGATGGGAGGGAGAGCTTGCTCTAAGACAGTGTCAACATCATGCCTCCTAGGTCTACTTTCGCGGTTGTATACCTTCCACTGGGTCATCCGTCCCAAATAACCCATGCTTGCACCACAACTTAGGATCCACATCAACTCTGCATGCTGCTTCACGCTACTTTGCGCAAAGATGATACATCTCTTCGGATCAAGTCCTACTGCCAGCAAACTAGCCAGCATCTCTTTCCGCCATCTTGCCAATTCGCTCGGATCTTGTTTTATCGTAATCGCGTGCAAATCGACTATTGAGAAAAGAAGCGTTGTATCCAGAGATGCCTCATCTTGCAGCTTGACCCATTGCCGCAGTGCGCCGAGATAGTTTCCAAGATGCGGTACGCCGGTGGGCTGGATCCCCGAGAATATCACCTGCTTCTGGTTCTTGCCGGCATTCTGTCTCGCTGGCGAGGCGATGGAGTACTTGCGCAGGCAGCCTGAGCATACACGAAAAGGTGAGGGCGCTGCACGCTGCAGCGGTCGAAGTGAAAACATTGAAGTCAGGTCGTTGTATCAAAATCGGAATCGCGGTTGCTCAGCCACCAGAAAGCGCGGCCGGGGTCTTGTAGCGTCGTCATTGTGGCACTGCCGCCCGCCAACAACCACTCGACTGCGCCCAACCACGGCCTCCTTCTCCATTCACGCTACTCTCCCCGCAACACCACGACTACCACCCACGATCCCAGACCTCACTCACCTCACTATACATACCGTCGCCCGGAAGTAGAGGGACTACAGCGCAATCATGTCTTGGACCGGTAAGGAGCCCCTCGACGATCATCCAGGAAGCCGCCGGCTCACCAGACGCAGGGTTCAAGAAAGGCGTCAATCGCGCGACGACGCAGGTTCTTATGAAGACTGGCCAAGTCGAGCGCACAAATGACCGCGACTTCGAGACTGAGCAGCGGTACGCTCTCCAGCACACCAGATGCATACTTCATACAAGAATAAGGCATCCCACCGTAATACCACGACTAACATGACGCCAGCCGGTACCGTACTATGGAGACCGCCGCGAACAAGCTGCAAAAGGAAGCAAAAGGCTACCTCGACTCTCTGCGCGCCATGACCGCCTCACAAATGCGCATCGCCGAAACCATCGACGCCTTCTACGGCGACGCGGGCACCAAAGACGGCGTATCGCGCTCCTACAAGCAAGCCGTTACCGACCTAGACGCCGAGACGATAAAAGCCCTCGACGGCCCCTACCGAACAACCGTCCTAGACCCCATCCAGCGATTCTGCTCCTACTTCCCCGACATCAACGCCTGCATCACAAAGCGCGAACACAAGCAGATGGACTACGACCGCATGCGCGCGCAAGTCCGGAAGCTCACCGACAAGCCTGACAAGGATGTCACCAAGCTACCGCGCGCTGAGAAGGACGAACAACTCGCCAAGGCCGCGTACGATCAACTCAACGATACCCTCACAACTGAGCTGCCCCAGCTCATCGACCTGCGAGTACCATACCTAGACCCCAGTTTCGAGGCGCTGGTCAAGATTCAGTTGAGGTTCTGTGCGGAAGCGTACTCAAGAATGGCGCAAGTGCAGCAGTATCTGGATGCGAACACAAGAGATCAGTATGCACAGGGCGAGCTGGATGCGCGGGTGGAAGAGGTGCTGCAGGAGATTCGGGACTTGAGTATTGCGGGCACTGTCTAAGAGCTGGAAAGGAGAACATGTTTTTCCTGTATCGTACATGGTAATTTCTGTGGCGTCAGACTCGTTGGTTTTGCGGCATTGGTTGGGTTGCGTAAGGACAGACGATGGAGTTCAGCAGTGCCTCCACCTCCCTGTAACCATTGGCTTTATAAGGCGCTCGATTTCATGATGATTCGTTTACCTCCACTGCGTCATGCCGCACTGACATGCAAAATGAATTGAGTCTTCAGACTTACTCTTCGTGACAGGAAACGCCAACAGGTTACGGTGAAATGGTTTTGTTCAACGTAACTTTTCTGACTCAGAGTCATTGGGTCCCCGTCTAGAGCCAGTAAAAGAGTCAGTCTCTGCCACAGACGTGTCTCACTCCATTCCTTTCTCTTATGACAGCTTCGTTGACACATATTGGTAATATAAATTGTCTGCCGGATTGGTCTTCTGATTGGTATCCTACACACATCCACCGCACCAAGCTCATTGGTGCAATATCCTCATTTGGTATCACGCAATCTACTCTTTCAATGGCCCGCTACAGTGAACCAGAATATCAGGAGGATCGCTGGAATGAAAGACCAAGATTGTTGCGATCGCCTCCACCCGGAGAATATCTACCGCATCGACAAGGGAGATATTCCTCCCCTTCACGAGAAGCAAGCCGGATGCGATCACAAGAAAGATATTCAACGTCCCCACGATACAGATATTCACCGCCCTCGTCCGAAGATCATCCACCGTCCTCACGAGAGAGATACCGATCGCCACAGTCACCGAGATCCAATATCGGAGACCCGATTTCAAAAGATGAAGCTTTCGATTGTGTCGACTGTCCAGCCCTATTTAAAGAAGATAAAGTAGAGACGACTTATATGGGGCCTCATGACCAAAAATGTACCACATGTGACCGGCCCAAGAAGTGGAAATACTGGAGATGCACGACATGTCGGTGGACTTGGCGAACGACAACGCTCAGATGTGAAACGGGGGCTGGGAAAGGAAGCCGGCTGCAGTGTGAGGGACTCAGCCCCGAAACCCCCTGGTTTCTGCTCTTTGCGGAGATGAGAGACGAACGCAATGCACTGGCTAAGCAAGTCGCAGAGTTGGCGGGGAAGGAGTACAAGCCCAAGAACTTTGAGCGCGAGCTGGAGGATCTGGGTATTGTTGAGAAAGATGGAGATTTTGGCGAAGAGGAAAAGTTGCTGTTGGAGTGGAGGGACTGACCGTTCTGCCGTCTAAACATCAAACGTCATAGCATGAAGGTTCAGGAGGAGGGGAAGGTGAAGCAGATTGTTATAATGTAGAGACTAGATCTTGTGCAAAAATGCACTTAGTATTGCACCGCAAATACGGCCACAAGCCATTTGTGCGTTCAGCTGATTGCACCTGCGGTGACGCTTTTGAATATATGCTTAAGATGGAGTTTTTCCGGTCCTGTTACAAGTCTCTGCGATGAACTTGATATCCTTAAACACCTTGGTGAATGGCTCGAGATGGCCGTTGAATACATATGACGCGTCAAGTTCAGGCTCCTGGACACCTTCCGACAGTTCCACAGTGACATCCTTCTCCCAGCCATCCGCATAACGAGCCTTCTCCCTCTTGACGCTCACTTTGACACTCCTACCATCCACCTTTTTGACTCTACCAGCAATTCGAAAGCAGCACCCGCTGCTCGGTTCGACAGTCTCCGGATCCTTGAGAACGTCGAGACTCTTAGGCCAGCCCGTCAGAGGGGAAGACCCGGTAGCAAGACTTCCACTGAAGCGATAGTGCCCGTATACCAGAGGCTTCAGATTCTCTGCCCACACCGTGTCCTGACCAGTAATTGTAACGTAGACTTCAGTGCTCAGAGGAGATTCCCACGGCCAACCACATGGCAGTATCTTAAAAGGATCGAAGTCCGAGCCACCCATTCCGAAGTCTGTAAAATTCCGCTCGACGCGTATGACCGTGGCAGTGAATGCTATGTGTATCGGACTTAGTCTCTTGGTGAAATGAGAATCGTCCAGCGCCTCTGCGAAGTCTTCCAGTTTGACAGTAGGTGCGTTTTGATGAGACGCGCTGACAACGGCCCGATCGGTCGCTTCCCAGAACCTGCAGCTGCTGCTCCGTTCGTTCATCTTGATCATGCCTTGATTCGGAACCATGGCCTCGTATTCGTATATACTGGGACCACCTGGCTGGTCGTTGTCCAGAAGTCGTTCTAAGCTTGAGTTTCGTTCCAACCAGGATTTCGGTAGGTCGCGCAGACCAGCTCTCAGGGCAGGATTGTTCTTAAGTATATCGTTCCGACCTATCATCCCCTTGAAGACGATGAAGTCTTCGATATAATCATAGTCTTCATCGTATGCTTCTTGTATTGTCTTGCCTTTAAATTTACCGAAGGTGAAACGGTAGGGGCCGCGGCTCTTGGGTGCTGCGCGCGTCTGGGTACGTCGCTTCTTTGAGGACTCGGCATTGGAGGATGCGGCTGGTTGTCGCTGTCGCTTGACGCCGGAGCTCATCGTGGGTATCAGAAGAAGTCGTTCGCTTGAATACGAGATCGCAGAAAGGCAAGAGGAGAATTTTGCAGCATTAAGTTCGGACCTGGAGAAGAATAGTCAAGCGCTACAAGCGAGGGAATCTCGATCGCATAACACGGTATGCATATGAAATTGTGCCGCAACTTAAGTAAGGGTACGCGGCTCGAAGTTACGCGCAACGCGTCGGCGATGTAGAGCACCTGCACGACGCGTGGCTAAACCACAAACAGTGATACGCCCTGGAGAAAGCAAATGGAAAACGAAGTCGCCAAGGAGCTTTTGGTCAACACTTGAAGACACTACCGCGACACGATTTGACCTCGAGAGGGTCGCATGCGGAGAATGAGACTAGTCGTCCTCCCATGTGCACGGCTGTGACAGCCGTTTGAAAGTGGGGGCTGACATGGCCCGAGCGTGTGCTGCAAGGATCCCTGAACGTGTCACGGTGATTACCATTCTACCTGCGTCACCTACCTTCCACTCGTAAATTGCATGTCGTCCCTCAATGTGCGACACTTCGAATGGAAATCCCGCGCTGTAATCGATGATGCTTCGTGCTGTCGTTGTAGCTATCGCCTCAGTGTGCTTGCGAGACCATCAAACAAGTCGCAGACACCAGCCCCAGCTATTTGCTCTGGTGTTTGAACAATGAAGACATGATGGAAACGAGGAGCGACCTAGCCGGTGGCTTTAGAGCTTTATCGAAAGACTTTCTCAACTCGCAGTCTAGTTCCCTGCGCGAAGCCATGCGGAAGAGGGGGATTCATCCCCATGACATCGCGGACGCTCTCTTGGTAGAGGGACAAGATGATCACGGGAACCTTTGGAATATCACAAAATGGGACAGGGTAATCGCACAGAACGTGGGCCCTGAGTTTGAGCAAGTCAACATAGGAGGCTCACTGCCGACCACGATAATGTTCACCGGCACCATCGTCAGAGTAGAGCAATGTTGGGCCGACGAAGGCGAAGACGGCCTGATGACTTTCACGATACTGCCATGTGGCTTTCCCCGGAGCGAAACCATCAAATGCCACTTCATCTCTTCAGCTACTGCGCCCTTGTACGAGGAATTGCCAGATATGCTCTATAAAACGTATAAAGTCATCGGCAAGTTCTGCAGTCCCGGTCTCTACAGCAGCATCCACGACATCAAGAGCATCGAACTGGCGAGGAATCCAGAACCTGCTAGTCTGAAGACTGGCATCTGCTGGAAGTTTGAGGGCCGCGTCACCTATACTTGCATCAAGCCTTTGTTCGAGTCCGTCTTAGTCACGTACCTTGAGGTTGATCGTGATGCACGATTTCCTGTGTACGCCAAATTGTTAGAAGGCGCGCCAATACCAACAGTCGGGAAACTTTATCGTGCAAAGGGTATCACAATCCCGGAAGACGTCAGTGAACATGGTCTAGGAGAGACCACTTATTACGCTAAATGGCTTGAAAAGCTTCCGGAGCCTAATCCTAGCAAGGCAATCTAGCACAGACACTGATAAGCGAGCAAATTGAATTCTGTGGGAAAAGAAGAGATGACATCTTCAAAAGTTTTATTAATGCCCTAGGGTGGGTTTCGTTCGCATCTTTCTGGAGGAGAAAATATAATACCAACAAAGCATAACCTTGAAAGAAACACGAGCAAATTTGTGCCACCCATGTCCGTCCCGATTGAAAGCGTATCACGAGCACCTTGAACGCTCTTCAACCTTTTCACACCCCCTTCTCAACATCCGTACTGTAATAGATCCTTTCCATAGTTCCCTAGCGCATTATGTCCAGTCCCGCTCCCAAGCTTCTTCATCAATAACACCCTCGTAGTAGACTTCAACAGGAGGTTCTCCCTCTTCCCATTCTCGTGGCTCCCGCCTTACATCGTACAGGACGACGCTGTGCTTGCCATCGTAATCATTTTCCTCTCCAATGACAGAGTATTCTTCGTGGATGTCCTCGGTAGAGTCCATACAAGGACCGACATGCTGTTGCATTTCAACTCCTACGTCTTTGAAGAAACTCCGGAAGAACGGAGTTTCTTCAATCGGAGCATCTACCAACGCGACATACACTACGATAGCATCGTTGGACAATCGGGGAAAAGATAACGAAGGAGCCTTCTCAGGATCGTGCCGAGCGAAATACATGGCCGCGGAGTTGGCAAAGTTGGCAATGACCTCGCATGCTCGCTCGGAGTATTGGTGGTATGGCCAACCCGTTTTGCCATATTGGTCTGCATCCGATTTCCGCATGATTTTGTCCACCTTCTTTACGCTGACTTTCTTTGATCTGGCTTCTTCGCACACTCTGCAAATTTTGCTGATAACCTCACTGTTACCGTCCATTTTATCCCATGACCGTTCATTAACGATGATACGGGGGACTCGCATTGCTTGCGGGACTCGCTGTGCTTCAACGATAGATTTCATCAGATGTGCAGCCTCCGCACAAATTGCTCGACACGTGAGATGAATGGGCGTTATGGATTCGTAGTTCGTGATGGCAACGTATCGATTCACGAATCGAAAGCGACGTTGGCAATCTGCCGCATATTCGTAGATCATAAGACGCAGCTCCTTTGGTAGATCGAGGAAGCGGTCAAATGACCGGGGCCGACGTGGATTTAGCGCAAGTTCTTCGTAGTACTCCCGTGTGTCTTCGTTCATGTCGTCGCTGTTGCAGGTATCGGAGTGTTCTTCCTCAGAGTCGGACGATGTTGAAGGTGTATCGCGCATGGCTTCAGACCAGATTGCATGAGCCTCAGAACGGATTGCATCAGTCTCAGAACGGATTACAGCAGTCTCAGAACGGATTGCAGCAGTCCTGGAACTAATTACAGTGGTCCCAGAACGGATTACATCATCCCAAGAGAGGGATGCTTCAGTCCTAAAAAGGGATGCATCTCTCCAAGAAAGAGATGTAGCACCCCAAGAAAAAGATGCATCATTCCTAGAAACGGATGCAGCAGTCCTGGAACGGATTGCAGCAGCCCTGTAACGGATTGCAGCGTTCTTAGAACTTATGGCAGCAGTCCTAGAACGGATCGCAACAGTGGTGGTTCTAGAGTTTGAGTCGTTGTCGGAATTCGAGTTGTTGGAAGTCGAGTCGTCGGAAGTTGAGTCGTCGGAAGTTGAGTTGTCGGAAGTTGAGTCGTCGGACATCGAGTCGTCAGTAGAATCCTCACTAATGGTTGCGGGATGGATGGCGGTTAGGTGTCTCAGGAGGAGCGGTCAAGTCCCCTGATGGAACCCAGGCGGCTGTCGCGAGCTAAGGTCATTACATAATCAGAGCCACTCGGGTCTTATTGGTGCCAACCTAACAAGCCAATTTCCGGCCCCACAATCCCGAGGTCTGAGGAAATCTGTAATCTTGGCTCATCAGCGCGGCACGATGCCTGAGGCCATTGAATAAGCGGTTCACAAACCTATGTATGCCTTCTTAGCGCCCGTTCGGTTGCAGTCTGTGTAATGATGGTAGATATTATGACGACACAATCAAACACCGTGATGACAGGCATGAAGTTATCCAACCTGGCTTATTGTTTACATCTAAGACGAGTTAATCTGCACTTTTCTTGGACTCATGATGAACAGGAGTATGGGGATGCCGTACACGATCTAGCTGCCAAAGCCGAGTGCGTCTGGGACAAACGTTAGTTGTTTGACCGCAATGTACATCCCACCACTAAGGATCGTAGGCAATGTAATGTTGCTGAGTAGGATAGCACAACGGTATCCCAGTCGCTACGGATAGCCAGCAACTTCAGATCCATCCATGATAGCGTATGGTTCTTTAGACAACTCTTGTACTTGAGTCATCAGGAAAGTCGCCGAAGGTTCCTTTCCGTAAACATGAATATGAGACCTTGATTGAAAATGGTAATGAATATGTAATTGGTTCTAGCCAGAGGGCTCGCCCAGACTCGGTACATCATATTATTGCTCGCAAGCGATTCACCAAAACCCACTGCCAAAGACCACAACTTCCTACCCGATTGGTTCCCTTATGGGCAAATGATCATGAAACGTAAGGATGCCTGCCTCTTCTTTCGTACGTCAACCCTGTCATGAACGCTATCCGTAGCTCGTAAACCATTGTCCATGCAGCGTTTCCAAGCTGCAACAGCCGCACACCTTGAGAAGCTGGGTCTCTCATGCACAGCAGAGGTTATATCCCGAACTTCGTCCTTGTCATTATCGTCTAGCCGTGCGACTGCCAGAAGAGTGTTATGCTCGCGACTGCTCTACGAGGCATGAGGCTTGCCAGCTGAGTCGGCCTTGGCACGGAGGTCGGCAGCGGTGGAGCCTGTCGCGGAGAAGTAGCGCGAGAAGACGGGCTGAAGGAATGAGCGGAAGACGATCTGGGCACCACTAGGGAGTGTAAGCTTGCATTAATGTGCGCGACGGGGCTGCTACATACGCAGTCTGGGGAAGAGACATCCAGAGGATAAGGACAAACTTGAAGGTGTAGTAGAAGGCTGCGGACGTCAGTTGCGGATCATGCAGACGATCTGGCTGTACTTACGGAACCAGTAGACGGCGTTCACAGCGCTCTCGAAGACGGTCAAGAAGGCAAAGGTAACCCAGTACTGCGGCATCACATTAGCCCCATCCCAAGTTTATGGTGGACACAATTTGGCCAGCTGTCTTGCCAGCGATAAGAAAGCGGGGTACACATACAGTCAACCACTGGGTGTCATCGACCTTGCTGGCGCTGAAGAGAGCCTCGAGCGAGTAGTAACCGGGAATGATGAATCCAGCAATGTTGACGAGGAACTCTCCGGCAATGTTGAAGAAGATGAGGAAGAAGTAGAGACCAGCGAGACCAAGGATCATGTAGACCTTGGGGACCGACGTCTGCTTCTCAAAGTTGTTGAGTGCGGGGTACTTGGACAGCTGGAACACAACATCGTCAGTAAACGTGGCTTCATATCAAAACCATTGCTTTTCCTGTCGGAATCGTCGGGACAAGGCGTATTTTGACAATTGTGCCTTGTGCAGAAGCGAGAGCGCTTACCTCTTTGTCGAGCTGCGACAGCTGGGCCTGGGCTCTATCCTGGACAGACATGTTGAGGGCTGTTGGGAGGTTGGGTGTGATGGGTTGCGAAAGGGTGGGATGCAACGGGTTTTGGTTGAAGAAGCAGAGGGGCTGCAATGTGTTCAGTAGGTAGGGAGGAGCAGGAACGTGGAGCCTGGAGATTGTGGGATGGAGGAAGTGGGCTCGTCATCGCTAAATACGTCACCGCCTTTCACGAGCCAGCCAGAACGCAGCAATGGCATGCCGATGAGACAAGATCGCGTGCATCGGTCCAGCCGTTCGACGAAGCCGTATCCCGGGCGTTGGTAATGTCGCATTCACCTGTCTCTTTTTCCTTTACATTGGCAATTAGAGAGTAGTGCGATTGCACGGGCATTATGACGACTTGCACGTGACCGTTGAGGTCCAAGCGCGCCGGCCAGTCTCCGTTGCTGCAGGCGTGACCGAGTTCAGACGGAAGCGTAAACATCCAATTCCTATCCCACAACAAACCCGCTCGAGGGCGACCGACGACGCCTACGACCCTTGTTGGAGCCGGATATTCTTCTGCGGAGCATTCTACCACGTTGGTGACATCCTATCTGCCGGAACAACGTGTTGAGCTAGTCCCTGGCCCAAACAAACAAACCCGCCAGCCCCGAAAACAGCTGCGACTCGAGCTACACGCGAGCAGCGCCATCAGCCTACTCACGACACCTTGGTCTTCTTGGGATTACCGTCGCGTACTTTAGACACTCTGCCGACTGTGTTGCCGCCTCCTCAGCGCCGTTGCCATCGCATTGTTTTGGTGTAAACATACGGAAAATCTGCCAGCCGGCGTCCGCAACATGACCGATATCCGCCGGTCACGATCGAATACGTCAATGTCTACGAGAAGCAATCGTCCTCTTTCACGCGCGTCGACGACGAGCGTGCATTCGTTCGAGCAATTCCAACAACCGCAGCAACCGCGGCCCAACCAATTTCCCCAGCAGCCGCAGTATCATGCTCCATTCACTACCAGTGAAGCGCTACAGCCTGCATTACTCCAGGCCGCGCAACAGGTCAGCGCGCAGGACCAGCTTATCAATATGAGTCTAGAAAGTGTTCAGCAGTATCTTGGTTACCCAGCCGACCCAACCGCGTCTCACCCTCAACCGAACGGTCAGCCCGCACAACCCGATCACCATGCCTATCAGAACTCCCTCTCTCAACATTCACAACATTCGCAACAACACAGCTTCATGGCGCCGCCGATGGATACGGAGGACAAGAAAAAAAGGCCGTCGACCTCAGGTGCCGCGACCAACGACAAGGAATTGCGCCAGCTGCTCAACCAGAACGAAGGCCGCAACCTCAAGGAGGTCGCAGCTGAGGTCATTCAGAATGACAGAACATCCAAGGCAGAGAAGTCGAAACAACTGTTCGCCATGTTATGGTAGGTACTTCGCCTCCACGCAGGAACAGTGCTAACGCGCCCCAGGTTACAGTCTGTCTGCCGTGTTGCGAAGACGTCAGTGCCGCGCAACCGCGTCTACTCCAAGTACGCAGAGCGCTGCGGCACCGATCGCGTTATCCCCCTGAACCCAGCATCTTTCGGCAAGCTCGTTCGCGTCATTTTCCCCGGCATCCAGACCAGACGCCTCGGTGTTCGCGGAGAGTCTAAGTACCATTACGTCGATCTCGAACTCATCAACGACAACGACAGTGGCGAAGAGGCACGTCGGGGCAGCAACGGCCCTGCTGCCCATCATGCTATGAAGCGTCAGGCTTCTGGAACACCAAGACTCAACCTTGAGTATGTGCCTTCCACAACTTGGTGTGTCAATTGCTAACAGCTTCAGTGCTATCCCCCGGTTACCTGCAGACAGCGCACATTTTCCACCACGAGAGGCACGCGTGGAGCCGCAGAACACTTACTACACTCCAGCCTCGTCCCGCGGCGTCTTGTTCACCGACATCTACTCGTCCAATTTCTACCCATCTCACGCGCGTACCAAGACGTCGTACGAGCACGAGCTCAAGTTTCCAACGCCAGATATCCTTGAAGCTCCAGATGCTTTCGTAGTCGAATTGCCAGACATTAAACCCTACTTACCAGCGCGTACCGATCCCGATTCCGCCGATAATCTCGTCGCCATGTACCGCTCACATGTCGTTTCGCTGGTCGACTCAGTGCGATACTGCAAGGAGAAGCAATTCTTCCGCCTCTTTGGTACTTTCCACGGGACATTAACTGTGCCAGTGCAGAAGTTGTTCGCTTCGCCCGAACTGGCTCCATGGATCAAGGAGTGCGACTGGATGATGTACCAGAAGATGATTCGCAACGTTTCCCAGCTCACCCTTCAGGTAGCGCCACCGGCAGTATTAAAATTCCTCGATAACGTTGCAAAGACGTTACATGCACATATTGCCGCAAAGTTCGCGCCGCTGCCCATACATGTACTCGAAGCAAAGCTGGAACCCGCTACATTGTTCGCACATCTTCTCCGACAGATGCTTCGTGTGAATTCTGCTGCACACGCAGCAGCCGTCATGCTCACCGCAGAGAGCCATCGCACCCAGATGTTTGCTGACTGGCTGGAGCACGTCAACATCAAACGCATCATTGCCAACGAATTGCCCGCCTCCTGTGCGCACGAGGAGGTTTACAACATCCTAACTACCGAGATCCGCTCGATGCTAGGCCCGCTACCACAAGAGATCCAATTGCCTTCCGGTACCATTCATCGCGCAGCATATCCCGACCCACCCGCAGATCCTTCAGAGTCCGTCATCGATCGTATCGCAGCATTCTTGACACAATTGCCGTCCCGCTTTCCTGGCGCACACGCTCGCACGATCATGCACTGCATCAGTGCGCTTGGTTCGGCCGCCATACGCGAGATCACCGTCGAGAATGGAATCAGTTTCCAAGGTTGGTGGCTCACCAAGGTCTTCGTGGATGAGATGGCGCAATGGTTAGCATCACTAGGTGGTTTTCTAGGTCATTCCCCCCCAGACTGGAGCTCGTCCAACTACTCGCCTGTAATGGGTGAATCCCTCAATGCGGCCATGACGAACGGTGGCAGCGGCAGCAACAACGAGAGCAGGTATAGCAGCCTGGAAGCCGACTTTGGACCAGATCAATCCTTCATCTCCAACGCTAGCCATGTCACCATCCAGGACAATGGGTCAAATCAGGAAGGTGAGTTTATTCATTCACAACTTAGCCTCACATGGTAGTTGACTAACGCAAGATCATCAGTCAATGCTGGACGATTTACTCAACCATCATCACAATACAACATGAGCTTTCAGTACGAGTACGACATGAACACTTCCCAACAAGAGCCAAACCATGACGATAGTGGTATAGGCCTCGGCCTCGGCGTACAGGAAGACGGCATTGACGCCAAGTTTGCGTCTCATCTATCTTCAGCTCTTTCGCAGAGCGTCAGCTAGTCTGACGTCCCTGTCTTTCAGATATTCTGATACTTTTGCCCATGCGTTTATGACGCCTCTGAAGTCACGACTAACGACGAACCGTGCCCGACATGGCCTGTTAATATCTCATAATTCTTTGTACTTTAGGATTGCGTACGCACTCACGGACCGGTGTTTACGGGAATAGTTCGGCGTTTCCATCTTTGCATTTTGGGTTTGCAATACAGGCGTTTGGAACGATATACCGCCTCTATGGCCTGGGTCCGGTGTTAGATGCAACTCTGCGGTTCCTCTACGCAGTGTTGAATTGAATTGAATTGTTTCATCGTTACAGACGTTCACAACCGCCTTCCACAAGAGCTTCGCGAAACTAAGGCTCACCCCTTTCGCCTCTGAAACGATAGGTGGAACAAGTGCATAATGCTGTACCAGCCTCTTTAAGTTCGATTGATCACGTCCTGTCAAGACCCAGCGGAATTAGAAGGTACTTTCTCACAGCGAGATTTCATGTCAGCTAACAGCACAAATGTGGTCACCGCTAACACCAGACGGCCTACCAAGACAAACCTCATCTCCGTTTACTCCGTTAGACCTACATCGCCTGTTCCCGATGTCTGTCCTACATGTACTTTGTAGTTCCTCTCCCGTTACACTCGCTGACATAACCATCTGACCTCTGAAAACGGTCAACATCGGCACTCGACCGCCGCGGCTAACGCAACCCGATCAAAATGGCTCGTCGACCTCCTCAGTCGCCTGACCACACTGATCTACAAGAAGGAACTCGATCTCTGATATAAAATCGTGTGTCGATCGTGACCGGTCGTCGCACGATGATGGATCACACGATGGACTCTCACCGCTCGTTCATTGGGTTTCAGGAGTCGCGATCACCTTGGCACAGAGTCTTTACCTTTCGTTCTGTGGCGATATGTTAGGATAGGGGAAAGATCACTGCAGTTGTGCTCGCGTGGACACTTTTAGCAAATGCAGCCGAGAAGCGCAATGCATCATGATAGGAGACAGGACGGGACTGTTGTGTAAAGTATGATACAAATGTAAGATTTCGTTACACGGAAAGGATCCCTGCTAACGGTAGCCTGTGTGGCTAACAAGCACTAGAAGACAACAGAATATTTACTAAACCCCTTCATGCGCGGCGCCGCGAGCATGAGTAGACACCACGACACTCCTACTGCCTGCCCCGTGTCCTCCTTCTCCTATGGTTCCACGTCGCGCAGACGTCCTTGTTGGCACTAGCATCCAGTCCTGCTTTGGAGGTGGGTACCCAGTTCTTGTAGATCAGGTAGCTGTAGTCCCATCGTGGATCGTTGAGCTGTGTCCTCCACGTCCAGAAGATCCAGCCCTCAGTCTTCTCATACAGTCGCTGCTGGGCAATGAACCAATCCTTGTAGAATTGTGTTGTGGAATCGAGCTTCCAGTCAAACTCGGTGCTGTACTCGTTGTTGACGGTGAGACTCCATTCTTGGACGATCTTGGGGGTGTCGCCGTCGGTCAGGCGGTTGTCAGTGTGGCATGTGTAATACATGTAATCGCCCTGCTTGGCGTCGGCATTGATCGCCGTCACAGCTCCGCCGACGTAGTTGTGATCGTCAAAGATGACCTTGGAGTCTGATGGGAGGTTGGATTTGGGGTTGCCGGCGCCCCATAGAGAGTCCATGAATTGGACGTGAAGACGCTGGTCGTCGGGAATCTTAAGAGAGTTCTCGGCGTCTCGGACAGCCTTGAGGGCTTGTGGGTAGTACTTTTGCGTAAGAGTGTCTTTCTCGGCTTGGGGCATACCGCCCTTATCACGCGATGTCTGCGGCTCGTTCACGACTTCAATGATACCGACTGCGGCCTTGTATGAAGGAGTGTTGTGAATACGCTTGGTCATCCATTCAAGCCACTTGGCTGCGCGGTCGTAGTTGGCTTGTGAAAAGAATCCTGGAAGATACGCTTCAGGGAGACACTGTGGTGGATGTTAGAGTCGAGTCGAGGAATACTGGAGTGTTGAAGGCTTACCTGTCCAGTAAATGCATCGCCGACCTTTTGCGAACCGGGAGCGCCGTGGAGGTCAATAACGACGAACATGCCCAGTCCTGCAGCCTTGTCGATAATATCGTCAAGATACTTCAGATTCATCTCGGGGAAGTGCTCGCTGCTATCCACTAGGCTGTGAAGACTCCAATATCCAATCGGAATGCGAATTGTGTTCAAACCAGCATCGTGCATGGATTGAATCATGCTTGGTGTGATCCAGCGAGCGTAATGAGCGTCGAATGCATCATTCGCTTGAGACTGTCCAAGCTTGTTGACACAGTCAAACTCGGAGCAGGAGTCACCGCAGCCCATCTCTGACCACTCTTGATTCATCATCCATGGTTCCGAGAGTAGCCATCCACCGAGGTTGACTCCTCGAATCTTCGGACTAGGAAGATCTGGGGCACGTTTGCTCAGGTCGCCGGTGGTGCGGTTGAAGGCAGCAAGATCGCGGTCCGCGGGCATCCATGCCTGTGCGCCGGCCGCGAACAAGCAAGCCAAAAGAGACGAGCTCTTCATTGTGAGGAGGATGCAATGATTGGTTGCAGTAACGAAGTTGCTTTTCCCAGCCTGAAACGAAAAAGGGTGCCTGGAATGGAGCTGCTGGAATGAATGTCCAGTTGCTTGACTGTTACACTGTGCGACCAGAGGACTATTTAACTTATTCACGGGCCTTCAGCTGATCGTACTAGACGGCACGTAGTTCACTACATCGTGAGTCTCCAAGAGGCAAATTGCGAAAGGGGCCCCTAGCTGACGACAGAGGCGCAGCCCAGTCACCCAATCCGAGATACTTCACCGGTCCCGCGTTCAAGTTGATGGAGTCGCTAGCCCCCAAATGCAGTCTTCTGTCCGAAGATCTTTCGAATAACCTGTAAGCCACTCTAGTACACCAGGGGTAGCGTTCACGATGTCGTACGAGAACATGTAATGAAGTCACATCGTCCATCCGCGTTTGTGTAGACTAGTCATGGTAGTAGTGAAGTTGATGCATAGCACACTGTTAGTATGATCAGGCGGCCACGGGTTCTCTGCAAGGTGGATCGAAACGGCTCGCTGGCTGGGGGTTTGCCTCGTCGCCTGACACCATGGCAGCTTCGTAAGATTCGGGGAGAGTATGAGGGGCTAGAATATATTTTAGTATTTGGACAGTCAGCGACCTACTTTAGGCCATATGAAGAAGGAGGTGTAATAAATGTTTTCCGGCTAGTCCCAAGTGCGAAAGCCAGAGACTGAGATATAACTCTCATTCGCTGATAGCAGGAGGAGTGGAAATTACAAGGGCCTAGCCGAACCGAGGCGGTCTCAGAAGAAGAGGCGGAAATAAACAAGTCCAAGAACCGAAGGCTTTCGAGCAGTTGGCCCTTCACCCTGACCTGCGAAGCGGCCCGGCGCGCGGATCCTTACTCGAACTGTCAACACACCCCGCTAGTTCAGACTCCTCCGACTACTCTCCATTCAGGTAGAAAGTCTGGGGACAGATGCATACTGGAGGCGTGACCATGTTGTTAACGCGATGTGATGACGTGCGAAACTTATCGTCTCTTCTCAGCCTCGCAACTGGGTTACGTCTGCCTTGCTGACCATCGACCCCATATGCTTACCATGAGCCATCGTATTCGGTCGCCGGCACTGTCCTTCCGCGGCGGGCCGTTGTGGCGTTAGGATCCTGAGAAGTTCTCGTATTTGCGGTGGAGAACACATAGTTCAGCAAGCCATGTCTGTGGGAAGGTTGCCTTATTCGCAGCTTAACGGCTGCTGCAAGCCGTCCGTCAGCCGGGTATGCAAGCTTCCTGCAGCATCGTCCGGAAACGTTCGTTCTTGACTTCAGCCACATATTGTTAGTTCCCACGGCATGACTGGGGAAGAATGCTTCCAACTGCCTCGAATCAGCTCAAGTCTCAAACGCGCTTTGGTTGACGATTTTAGTTTCGAGTAACTTGCCTAGGAGTCATCTTCACCAGTCAGACCTCTGTTGCGGTCAACAAGGTAGTCTAGAGTCACGCGCCTACAGGACCTCCTCCGTGGAAAGGTATCCGGATCGCCATGGTCGTTGGCCCCTAGCGTTCATCAGCGGTCTCGTGTTCGCGTTGTGGGGCGTAAAGATGTCGAGCGTTGGCCTCGGCAGATTTGCAGGTGTATCAATACCACCCTTTCGCAGCGTCGCGTTAGCCGCATCAAGGGTAGTTATTTACAGTGACACGGATGGCCCCTGCAGATGGGCGCTTGGGTGGATTTCATGGGGAAAGCAAGGCTAATCAGGCAGGTTGGACGTCCCTGCGCTGTGTGACGTCACTTTGCTTTTGGTTAGAGCTTTGCCGATCGAGACCGAGCCGAATTTTGAGGTCTCCCTCCACGTGTTCTGGGGTAATCCAGATACCTGGTACGGGGATGGCGAAGTCGATCAGGGAGCGAACTAATATAATTTGTAAACGTCGGGCATCATTCGACGACACTTTACGCCGTCGGACTGCGACGGTTGCGAGCGTCCTTCAGAAATACTTAGGTGATCGAGCTATCGTCATCGTTCCTTTTGTCCAGGAGTTTCATCATGAGTTATCCATCTGGGGTGTCGGTTGGCTTTATTTAGCTTTCTTGCCACACTCCCAGGCTGTTACTACTGAAGGGGCTGAAGATCAGCAGTAGTTCTTATTTCGCTCGTTCACAATCTCCTACCGATAGTGGTGATTTTGATATAGATCAAAGAACAACGCAAGCGATAAAGAGTCTGGTGGTGCTCCTGGACTAGGCTGATCTCCTTTCTGTAACGTCTTTGATAATTACTAGCGCTCAATTTGCCATCATCATTAAGAGTGCGAGACTAATGTTTGTCGTCCGCTTGGAAGAACGTTGACGTGAATAACAAATGACTCGAACAAACAAGACGACGAAACGAGGTAGTATACGAACTGTCACTAGAGTACACAGTATTTTTGGATGTTTGTTCCGGATCTGGGCATATGAGTCGAAAGGCTAAATCCACTTTTCATGGCTGTCCAGTGTTGTTGCGCCGCTCCTTCATTGTACAGGAGACTGATGTCTGGGGCTTATTGGCTAGTCTGATACTGTAAAGGTTTATTGGTGTCTGCTTTCGAACAGAAGTGTAGCGCGCGGTATCTCGAAAGTTTGCGATGACAAGATCATGTAGAGTCTCGCGCTCTCGTGACCCGGCCGATGCGCCGGAGAGCAAACCCACGACAGATATATGAACACCAAGGGCTGCAGTAATGAATAAGACAACTGTACCTTGACTGCTTACCAAATGGCGCAGTCAATGCGTCGGTCTACTCTCGTGGCGATACCCCGCTCGAGTATATAAATAAGCCTACCATCCGGGACCAAATTGAGTCTCTAATACACAGAATAATCGACTGCAAGTGCACTTACCGGACTTACCCACAGTTCTACCAAGTCTACCTAGCGCGTAAGTATTCAGTGGGTTTCGTTCTTCTTTGCAAGAGCTCATCAAGGACTGCGGAGGCTTCGATGATCTAAGTGCGCAACCCACGCCCTTCTACTACACACCGAATCCTGCCTCACTTCACCTTCAGTATACGTACGCCATTGGAAAGATTGCTGATAGTATCCAGGACATGGCGAACACTCCGTTTCCGTTCGAAAGACTACCAGCCGAGCTGCGCACTGCCGTGTACAAAAACCTCCACTGTACCACAAAGTACGCAATAGCGCGACGAGACGATATCAGAACGCCGGTGATTGTCGTCAGATTCTCTTATATCGAACGCGCTATAGTCGCTGTGTCAAAGGCAATCCGAAACGAAGCTGAAAAGGTCATCGACGAGGAAACCCAGAAGTGTGGCCCGGCTCAGCTCATCGCAGACTGCGATTACTTCCACTTCGTCCCTGAGGTCCTTGCCGATATTCGAAACGCGCGAACAGGCTATGTCCCACCGAACATGGGACTGGCCGATGACGAGCGTGAGAATTTCGACACCATATTCACCCGCAGAAACCTGGTCGAGCAAGTTCGGATGGACGCGGTTATGTATCAGATGTGGACGCGCCTCGCAAATCTATATCTCAAGACGAACGAGCGAATCGAGGTCGGTGTCTGGATTGGGAACGATGCCGCTTGCGAGAAATTTGTGGAACTCCTCCCCTCTGCCATCGACGACATCATCAACCCCCGCTGGGACGCGTCCGACTCCGGCATGTATCGTCCCAAGTTCGCGGTGACAATTGAATGCTCAGAAGAGGTTGACGCAGATGTGGAAGACATCGTTCAGGATTTCAAGGATGCGCGTTTCGAGGTTAGCGAAGACCTGGAACCGGAAGAGATGGAGTCAAGATGGAGCCTCAAGACCTTTGACGGAGTGTTTGAAGAGAAGGAGCTGTCGAGTGACGAGTCTAGCGAAGATTCAGATGGGGAGTTGGACTAAATCGAGGATGAAAGAATGGGTGTGGATTAAATGTGAAATTGGACAATGCGATAGATAGAGAAAACTAGATGGGCTACCAGAGTTGATCTGACGTCTGAACATAAAGCCAACATCCATGGATGGCTACATTTGACTTTTGACATAAGACACGCTGTCTATTTATCGGCGGTGAAGTGTGAGTGGTGAAGATGAGTCTCAAAGGTTGGAGCTTGGCAGGTGCCAGGCAGCTACCGACGCCAATCCACCTAGCTCCCCGACGTCCACCAACCACCTGCATCCCCCACGCAACTCCATCGGAATCGCGATCGCTCGTCGCACGCGACTACTACAAGGCGCGTTGTATCGCGCGAACGGCCTCTCCAGAATACGCCAGCTGTATACGATATCGAAGGAATGTCGACCTTTGTCGCAAACAGCTATGCGCACCTGCTGCATACAGTGCAATCTCAGCAAGAACGACCACCGTTACTTATAAACACGGAGACTTTATGAAACCATACCATTGCGACATGCAAGCGTTGCGATGCATCATTGCCAGCTGGGAATAGCCAAGCGCAGTGGGTTCCACTCGCCCGAAAGTTCGGCGAACCGGCATCAGCGCGACCGCATGAAGGACTGCGTACTCAAACATCATTGGCCATGGCGATGTACCCAACGAGCAACACTTTGGCTCACGACAACTCAATGATTGTAGTATCCTATCTGTCGTCCTCTTTAACAGCGGCAAACGAATCATCGACATTCCCGCTACCGGGACATGCCGTAGCATGGGAGGGAAGCCCCTATCCGTCCCACATAGACCAGCAAGTCCGTTCGCGCCGCCGTCGTTACCCGTCACCGCTCACGCTGCGCAATATAAACATATCTGTCTGGCAAACCTCCATCAATCAGCGAATCAACAATTCGCTTCAAATTTGAGCAAGATCTCAACAACCGGGCTTGTGGTTTAGTGGTATAATACTCCCTTAGCATGGGAGTGGTCCAGGGTTCGATTCCCTGCAAGTCCATCTTTTTGCGCTCGTCGCCGTCGCGGGGTGGCTGTATGATGCCGCCGGCGTTGATTGCTGAAGATGAATTTTCGATTTTTTTGACTATGTAAGTGGATTGTGCGCACGAAAACATTGGTTGAAGGAGCAAGTGGGCAAAATACTACTCACAGTCTTACGACGCACGCTGTACTTCGCTCCAATTCTGGGTATGTGATATAAGTTCCGGTACCAATCGATTACCTCCACCGTTGGGTATGAATTCGCATCACGTTGGAACGATTTTACAGTCCACTTGCTACTCGAAGCAATACAGGCCCAAGGAAATGACATGGCGATTGGTGTTTGAACGAAATTGCGCGACTGGAAGCCAGCCATCAGTCGTGCAGGTGCTTCAAAGTGCTTGTTAAAGCTATCAAAGGGTCTCAACATGCTCAGTACACCATGGCTTTCTTCCCAAGCGTTGCATACGGCTCAGCGTTGGAACATTCGCGTGTTCGTGATGGTATTGCTGCTGTGCAAAGCACTCACAGCGGGTTCTGGCAGCGCCATTGTTACGCAGCTTCTCGAGCGGACCTCGGAGTGAATTGTGAGACCATGAACGTTCGATCGGAGCAACTGTGCTGCGACCCCGAGTCCAAGAGAGGCATTCTACTCTCCAGTTGCGGGAGTTTGCTAGGATACGAAGGATGTTGATCAACATCGGACCTGAAAACGAAGCGACTATCCCCCGTTAGGAGTATATTGATTACTGACGAGTAGCATACACTCGCTAGTTTGTCTTGCAATCATTAAACCGAGTTTTCGGGGGACCAACTACGCACCAGCGAGACACTACACCATTCGGCCGAAAACTCGGCCCTCCCTCTCGTATAAGAGAAACAACATGGCGGTACAAATGTCATCACAAGCACTTAGCAACACGAATCCTTTCAATCAAATTAACATCAAATACCTTGTCTCTATCCATTCCACCGAACACGTCCCCATTGCCCAAAATGGTCAAAATCGCAATCGCAGGCGGTGCTGGAAGTAGGTTTCCCGCGGATCATACCCACCGGATGAACTAACATCTTTCCAGACGTAGGGCAAGAGTGCATCGATGCTCTTCTCGCCACGAAGAAGCACGAGATTGTGATTTTCACACGCAAGGTCATTACCACGTGTCTCTCACCTTACTTGATTCTGACACATCTTCCAGGATGTCCCCGCCGAGACTACCGACTCGCCCGTCAAACTAGTGAAAGCCAACTACGAAGACGTGGCTGAACTGACTAGTCATCTACAAGGCGTAGACGTAGCACTATCTTTCATCGCGCCACTGGACCTGCAACAAGGGGTTACCTTCCAGGAGAATCTCATCGATGCCTCAATCAGGGCTGGTGTAAAGCGTTTCGTACCCAGCGAATGGGTCTCGTAAGTCATTGCAATCGCCCACTCTTCTGCGCTTGCTAACCATAATCTAGATCCACCTTGGAGCACACGCCGTGGTATTCGTTCAAGGACACGATACGCGAATACCTAGCCGAGATCAACAAAGACAGAAAAGTCATCGAGTACACTCTTTTCCAGCCTGGTCTCTTTTCCAACTACTTAACCGTTCCATACAAGTCAGCCAAACATCTCACGCCGCTCCGGATGATTTACGATTTCGAGAATCGTAGGGCCATCATGCGAGAAGGCGGGGATGACGATACCATCGTCTTGACTACGGTACAAGATCTCGCCGGCGTTGTCGCGCGGGCAATCGATTACGAGGGCGAATGGCCGGTCGTGGGCGGCATTCGAGGCTCGCGCATCTCCATCAAGGAGCTCATTGCTCTTGGCGAAGAAATAAGAGGTCAGTCCTTCGCCTTCTTCCAGCTCAGATGAGCCGTGCCGCTGTCTGCTTGTTTACTAATAAGATATCACAGGTGGACCCTTTGCCATCGAAAGACTCTCCAACGAGGACTTGAAAAACGGGAACTGGACTGCCTCCTGGTTACCGGAATTTGAACATAATGCCGTCCCACCGGCGATGGCTGGGGAGATGGCAAAAATGGTACTGATTGGCTTCACTAAGGCTTTTGGGGCAGGTGCCTTCGATGTGGGAGATGAATGGAACCGATTGTTGCCCGATCATGAGTTCACGGATGTGAGGACGTTTTTGCGCAAGGCATGGGAGGGGAAGCCGTGATAAGACAGTCGAATGAACCATGTTGCGCAGCCGGTCTTCGGGTAATGCGATGGCGTAGACTAACTGCAGCAGTAGTAAGTTTCTAATAGCGAAAAATGTACTGTCTCTACTGTGTAACCCGTCCGGAGCTTTCGTCCGAGATTTCGGCCGAATACCACTACCCTACTGCACCAGCGACTCTTGTCACGTCCCTCCCCAACCTCCTTCAACACACAATCGAATATGCACGCGTCCCCCTCCCCTTCACCTGAGACTAACTCCCATGAAGATGAAAGAGCGGCGAAGCGGCGTAAAGTACGTAAAGGTACTCAAAGTTGCTGGGAGTGTAAGAAACGGAAAGTCCGATGCATCTGGGCATCACCCACCAAGTCCAAATGTAGTAACTGCGTGCGACGCAAGACAGACTGTGTTAGTCAGGAGTTTGCGGATGAACCGAATGAGAACAAGAGAGGAGATGCTGGATTAGAGACGCGTTTGGGTCGGGTGGAGACGTTGCTTGAGCGACTTATTGGATCGTCGACAGACAGGCGCCACGACATTGCTGACGAGTATCCGGGAGATGCAGACCTGGAGAGACCGAGGAGCGTAATAGTATGTGTAGCGTGCTGGGGTCTATCCTACATTCATCTCTGACACTCACAAGGATCACACAAGAAACATCAACATCACTTCATCCGCCTCCCCAGAGACCACATCAAATATCACAGATCTATTGCAACAACCAGAGCCAGCACTTGGCGATATATACACTGGCATATCCCGAGACCTCGTCGCAGCATGGCCCACAGCCCAAGATCTCGACTACATCTGCAAGCTCCCTGTCAGCATCTCCACGCACATGCACATGAAATTAACGACATCCTCTGCAAACCTGATGAACCAGGTTCCAGATAGCCCACGAAAGATATTGCAGCTACCACCACCAGGATCGCACCCAGTATTGATAGCGCGGAAACTCCTTCTACTCAGCAACATAGTGCAGGGCGCACTATCCGATGACTGTATACCCAGAAGCCAGCGAGAGCATCTCAGTAAAGTCATGGCTCATGCCATGGATACAGCAACGCGACTGGTGACCTCCAATGACGAGCTAACCGCCTCTGTTGAGGGCGTCGAATGCATCATGATCGAAGCCATTACCCAGAACTACGCTGGGAACCTACACCGCGCGTGGCTGACTGTGCGCCGCGCCGTTGCCGTAGCGCAGATGTTGGGTCTGCATCGTGGTAATGCTAAACGAGCTTCTATCAAGCTGGTGGATCCCAAGACGCGCGAGAGCCTCGATCCAGACCAGCTGTGCTGCCGTATTGTGGAGATGGATCGTTACCTCTCGTTGACACTGGGTCTGCCGCAGTCTTCGCTGCAGACAGTCGGGCTGAGCGCTGAAGTTATAGCAAAGTGCCATCCGCTGGACCGCATCGCGAGGCTGCAATGCGTCATTGGCGATCGTATCTTGGCGCGTAAAGTAGGAGAGCCGCGCGATGTTACGGAGAAAAGGGTCCGGGAAATTGATGACCTGTTCAGGGAGGTGACGGAGCTGATGCCGTCGGACTGGTGGCTTATTCGAGACTTTGACAACAAGGACGGGGGCGATTCGGATCCGATGCATGAGGTTGTAAGGAATATGTATCAGCTGTCGCACTTCTACCTCGTTATACGCCTGCATCTACCGTATGTTCTTCGCTCGTCGGGCGACGATAGGTGCGAAGAAAGTAAAGCGACAGCTGTGCATGCCGCCCGCGAAATCATGAGTCGATATATCGCGTTTCGCAACTGGAAACGCGGTCCGTATTATTGCAGAGGAGTCGACTGTCTGGCTTTCGTCGCCCTCATGGTGTTGTGTTTGGCCCATATCGATTCGCAGAACCAGTCGATGATTCGGCACAAAGCACTTTTCGATCATAGTCGTCCGAGCGATCGCGCTTTGATGGAGCGAACGGTCAAGGTATTGGGGGAGAGGAGCGACGATGCTCTCGCCACGAAGCTATCGAATATCATACAGTATCTTCTCGACGCCGAAGCGGCATCGGCAAATGGGACTGGCTACAACACTTCGGCTAGTGAGACAGACGATGGGCTGGCGACGGAATTTGATGGCCAGTTCATGGACGCTGAGAAGGCGGTCTTGCAGCTTCACCTGCCGTATTTTGGCACCATCAGCCTACAGCGCAGGCTAGCCTCCGATATCCCGTTGGCTGAGGAGATGCTGTCTATTCAGGTAGCTGACCAGACACAGTCATCACTCACGGAGTGGGACAATCGGTGGTCGTTCCTTGATTTGTCGAACGATGCGGAGGCGCTTGATGACTGGACACTGCAGAGCATCAACGAAGGTCTTTTCGGGGGACTGCTTGGCGGGCTGGGAGACGTGGATTTCGACCCTGGGCTGCCTGCAGATATATAGAAGCAAGGGAAATCCAGACGTGCTATGTTGCAAAGCACAATAGAGATGTTCCAAGTCACGTTCGTACCCTTCTCTCCTGCTATCTCGCTCATTGAAGATGAATAGCACCGCTTTATCTGCCATAAGAGTGTAGCCAGGGTATGCTTTTCGGAGCTTTCACTACATCGTTCACAGTCGCTTGGTCGAGGTCGTCCATTCGCCCTCCTCCGATTCTCTATTGACTGCAGCGACGGAAGAACAGAGAGGCAGGCGCGACAGGTGGGATATTTCGCCAAGCAGATACACTATATCAGGCCTAGCGCATCACGTAAGGAAGGTGCGAAGTACAAATACGTTCAGCACGGCAAGCGCAAATAAGGAAGAATATTAACAGCTGAATCACTGCAATTTAAATTAGACTGACTGCAATCTCAGTCAACAGATTGCTGCATGTACAAATGTACATTCTCGAAACTGTTCAAGCAAGTCCTCATGGACATGGTATCCTCCAAACCATAGCTCTGACTTGTAGAGCAATATTTTAAACGCCGGAAAATGCAATGAAACAACGCCAGTATACGTGGATGGAAATCATGCTCGTCGTTTGCCGATACGGCCGGGGCCGCTGGGACGTCCACCATTGGGCTTCAGTGCGCCCTTACCTCGTGAAGTAGGGAAGGAGACCTTGTTCTGGGGCTTGCGTCGCAGTTGTTTCCGGGTCTGGCTCTTGTCCTTGGTCTTGCGCGAGCTCGAGCTCTTCGCAGAGGTGGCGGTGCCGTCGACGTCCATATCTAGCAAGTCAAAGTTAGCCCTTGATTCTCACTCTACCAGTGCGGAGGAAGCGGGTCAAAGGCGAATTTGAGATGGCCGTCATCGGTGAAGCCCAGGATGTCTGAACACAGGCCTAGGTGGAAACACAGATTCCCGAGTTCGCAGTCCTCTTCTGCGAGGTCGAGTGGGCTTGCAGAGGGATCGGATAGGGAGCGTGGCATGGGGACAGTAAGCAGAGACGAACCTTTGGGCAAGTCCTCCTTGGCGGCATCGTCGGTGGTGTTGGCTGGGACATGATTAGAAGGTGCATATGGTGGGAGACGGCTGGGCGACTCACTTTCTTCGGTTTCCATCTCAGTCCTCTCGGGCTTGGGCTGGGCAATCGTCTCGAGAAGTTTGGCGTGCAGGCGCTCGGCGCGTGCCTGCTCGACAGGGCCGAAAACTCGGGCGCGCAGCTTGGTGCGGTTCGCCTTTTTGCTGCTTGCGCGTGCGCCTTTGGCCATTGTGTAGAGAGAGTGACGGGGAATGTGTGGGTGAATGGGTGTTTGGGCGTGTGTCTTGGTCACGTCGGCGGCGGCTGGTGGGGAAAAGTTCGAGGAATTTTGGTGGCAAGGCGTTTGGCGTATCAAGCCAGGCCGGCCCGTGCCCTGGTCGCGTTCTTCGCCTAGTTGCAGGTGACGCTGACTTCGGTATATCCCAGCTGGAGATGCGCTCGCCGCGAGAGCCGCCGCCTACCTCGACGGTCGAATACTAGAAAAGTCGCATTGCGGCCTCTGCTCGCCTGTTTGCTGCTCCGCGACTGTCCCGCCCGCCTGTCCTGCTCGCTCTGCATTGCCGCCGGGGGCTTGGGGAAGTTGCGACCAACGCCCGTCCGACTCGACTGCACCTCAGATAGCCGGATATCGCCCTTCGCTGCCTTCACCTCGCCCTACGTCACCCGCCCGAGAGAGAGTGCCTGAGATAGCCCGCCCCAGATGCCTTCGCGAGCAAAACTGAACCGGTAGCCCTTGACCTCCCTCTCCAACACCGCCAGCCTCTCCACCGCGACGGCACAAAACCATGGCGTCGAGCATGCAGCAGATGGCTGCCACCATCACCGAGCGCTCCAAGACACTCATCAACAACGACCTCAAAAAGATTCTCAAAGAGGAGGGCACCTCGCAGACGGGCAACAAGGCCGCACTGCAAGCGCGCGTCATTGGCCGTAGGTATCTCCGCTCCCCAGCAGCACGGCTTGCTGTCGCCGCTCACCTGCTAACTTCACCCTCCCCAGTCATCGCCAATGCCGTTGCTAGGAGCGACACCGACCTGCTGCGGCGACTGCAATACCGCGTGCAACACCACGGCGAAGCGCCTCCACCAGCCACGAGCAGTCCCGTCGCCTCCTCGTACTCGCAGCCCCCTCCGCCCATCGCAAACGGGTACAGCATGGCCAACGGCTACCAGAGCAACGGCGCATACCAGCCATACCAACAGCCTCAGCAGCCACCCATGCCGCCACGCCCGACCTATTTCTTCAAGGAGAGCCCTTTCTTCGAGATTCGCGAGCTGATACTGAGTAACATGTCTCTGGACGCTTCGCCGACGCACCGTGCCACCATATCGCGTAACCTCACCCTCAACGAAAGCCAGTCCGGACGCCTAAAGACAGACCCATCTTTGCGCCTGCTGCTCTTCTCTGCGCTCGAACAGCCATTGGCGCCCTTCTCGCGTCTCGATATCGCATTCCCATCTCAAATTGAGGTCAAGGTCAACGACGACGAGGTAAAGGCCAACTACAAGGGTTTGAAGAACAAGCCAGGCTCTACGCGCCCCGCCGACATTACCGACTTCGTCCGCACCAAGGTCGCCAACCAGCGCAACAGCATCCTCATCACCTACGCCCTGACTCAGAAGGCAAGTCGGTCGGAGGTTTCTTATCCCATCAGCTCCCAAACGTGACTCTGAGCTAACTCTCAATGTAGAAGTACAACCTCTTCGTCTACTTGGTCAGGAAGTACTCGGTCGACGAGCTCACACAGCGCATCAAGAAGCGCCACGTCATCACGAGGCAGTCTGTGCTCAATGAGAGTATGTAGTGGCCTTCGGCAGCTAACGTCTCTCACATGACTAATGTTGTAACAGTGATGAAAAAGGCCAATGACCCCGACATCGAAGTTGGCTCGAGCGTCATGTCGCTCAAGGACCCCATCTCTACCCTGCGCATTGTCACCCCATGCAGGTCGACTGTGTGCACACACAATCAATGCTTTGACGCCGACTCATTTCTGCAGCTCCAGGAGCAAGCTCCCACATGGACATGCCCAATATGCAGCAAGACCATATCATACGAAGGCTTGGCCGTCGACCAGTACGTTGAGGAAATCCTCAACAAGGCCCAGAACACGGACCAGGTCACCATCCAGCCAAGCGGACAATGGTCGACCGAAAAGGATGAGAAGCCCAAACAAAACGGGCACAATGGGCATCATGACGATAGTGATGATGACCTCATCGAGATACCAGATTACCGTATACAGGCCATCAAGACCGAAGCTGCGCCGACACCCACTTCGCTCAGCACCCCTCCACTGCCTTCTCGCGAGACATCCACAGCCCCCCGGTCTGGCCAGAAGAGAAAATCCGAAGTAGTGGATCTGACCTTGAGCGATGATGATGAGCCAGTAAGACCAACGAAAAAGGTAGCGTACACTACCCCCAATAGCCTTCCTGATCCGCCCCGTCGGTATCATTTACCTCCCCTCGGCAGTCACTCTGCCCATAGTCGTCCACTGCCACCAACCTACCATAGTGGGTCTGCCAGCATGCGTTCTGATTACTCCCGGCCTCCATCTACACCTCCACCACGCCATGGGTATCAATCCTATCGACCAGCACAGCCTGCTTCGCGGCCTAGCTATCCTGGACAGGGTACTTCCTCCTACCCTACCTACCTGGGCTCTTCTTCCCCTTAATTACATGTTGCGCGTTCTTGTTGTATCTTCCACTCATGTATGAGTATTGTTCATCCGCTAATACCACCTCGGGATCGCAGGGCAGAATAACGGGGACCAGACGAGGTAGCACATCATCCACTTAGGCCGTTCACAATATTGCGGACCGTTGCGGACCGTTGCGCCACGTGGCGGGCATTCTGCGTAGGCTGATGAAGTGAAGCTCTCTACATCATACACTCATCTCTTTCCTAATTTGTCAAGGAAACTTAGCGCGAGGCGTTTGGGGGAGGCTGCATTTCATGACCATCTATCTACGGCGTAAAACACTGGTTGGGGGCATTGAGGATACCACCGCTTGGGAGACTTGCATGCATTTCGGGAGCTTATACCAGCGACCTTCTGCAATGACGAAAGGAGCAGAAGTCGCGTTCGGAGAGGACTGAAAGGAGGTGGCGGTTCATGTACGATCGTGTAGCAGTGACGCCTTTTGGCTTCGGCCATACTAGACAGTTACCAGTATTACCGTGGGTGCTGTCAGCAGTTTCCACTTTCCTCTATTTGCGCTTACGTATCATACACCCCCACGTACTCAGTCCAGCGGTTCCGGCAAAACACAAACAACATTCTCCTCTTCCCCGTCATCCCCAACCCTCTGCCTCACCTCCCTACTCTCCAACTCCACATCATCCACATCCGGCTCCTCCCCCAAGCCATCCACCACCACCTCACCCTTGTCCTCAACCTTCCTCCTAACCTGCGTATCAAACAACGCACCCTTATCAAACAGCCTATCCGACTTGACCCCTCCCTTCCTCTTCACTTTAACCTCCCTTATCCTATACGCAAAAACAAAGTCCTCCGCCCTCGTACTCTGCTCGCTCGTCCCGCTCTTCCTCTTCCAATTCCCCTCCGGTCCCACCGAAATCGGTACCCCAGACCACGCTGTCGCATCCACACCCGCATGCACATAGACACCTCTTTCCTGGAGCCGTTCCCTGGAAAGCGTAGTTGACGACGCTATCATAACACCAGTGATGATGTAGATTTTCTCTCTGAATCGGTGCTGCGTGATGTAATCCCTAACATCCTCATGCCTCACCACGTCTTCCAGAAACGCGCGACTGGGCCGAAAAGTTTGCGTTGTCATTTTTTCGACTTGCCAGGTTTGGGACACGGATTTATCATCGCTGATGCTTATGTCTGCGCCGACACCGAGGACGCATTCGAGGAAGGAGGTCCAGATGCCGAAGGTGGTGGATTTGGATTTGGTGTGCGTGCCGCTCCAGTTATGTTCCGTGAAGGTGCTTGTGTCGGTTTGGGGCGGCAGGGAAGGGAGGTGGAGGGGTTCGTCCGGTTGGGATGGGGAGGGGATGATGGCGCCGAGGCGGATGGGGCCGTCGGGGGGACTAGGACGTGGTGGGGTGAGGAAGTATGTGGGTTTGGGGGTAGCCATGGTTTGTGTGATACCGTGAGAAGGTACTCTTGAGGCGTGTTGGCGCTGTTGGCGACTGTGTGATGGTAACCAGGCACCATATATATAGTGAAGCGCTAGGTGCAGATGTACTAGACATGAGTCGAAGTATGCATGGTAATGCAGGGTTACGTGTGGATGCATGACGTGTGGGGCTGAGCAGCGCATGCAGCTACTGTCCAATCCTGGTGGGCTCACTTCTGCACCGAGCAGCGTCCACTACAAAAATTCAAAATCGGCTTTGAGAGGTCGTAACAGATGCTTCGCTGATCAGAGCTTCATGAAGAGCATCTTCGCCATGCCTTGTGTGCGAGGGACAGACTATCGTGGTTTAGCATGTGCAATTTAGAGACTGAGAGAGGAGAAAATACCCTTTCCCTATGGCTGCCGCTAGAACCAGACATCGAATCAAGCTCTACTCTAGGGTGTCTTTCAGGGCGCGGTGGTCCTCGACTCTTCCTTAGCGTATAGTTTCCATCTTCCTCCTTTCTAAAAGTTGCTGATCGATGCGGATGTTTAGAAGGCCGGGAAGGTTCGACAGGAAGCTGGTAATATTCCTGGGCAGCCTGAAAGTATGCCTGGGGTGCCGCTTGGGGTGCCGCCTGGGATGCTGCCTGAGGTGCTGCTTGCGCGCCTGCTTGAGAGGGTACTGCTTCGTATAATACTTGTGGTGCTGCTGTCTCATGTTCGAGGGCCTGGAGTCGAGCAGGTTCTGGGATATATCCCCGATTATATGGTGCAGGAGGAGCCTGAAGACCAAATCTTGTAGCTATTGAACGAACTGAAGGAGCTGCTGCAATAGGTGGTGGACGCCGTATCACACCAGATGATGGGCCAGGTGTTGGACCAGATGTTGGGCCAGGTCCTGGACCAGGTGTTGGACCGGGTGTTGAACCAGGTGCCGAACCAGGTGGTGGACGCCGTATCACACCAGATGATGAGCCGGGTGCTGGGCCGGGTGCTGGACCGGGTGCTGGGCCAGGTGTTGGGCCAGGTGTTGGACCAGGTGTTGGACCGGGTGCTGAACCAGGTGGTGGACGGAATGGTGAGGTCACTACTGGAACTGAGCCACGGGCACTGGGTGGTGGTCTAACTGGAGCAGGAGGCGGCGGTGGCGGCGCTCTTGGTGATGATGGTGGGCTGCGTGTGGAGGAGCTTGTGGAGGAGCTCTTGGAGGAGCTCTTGTTACTACCATTGCGTCCACGACGATGGTCGCAGCAACAACACCATATCAGTAGTAGCAATATCAGTAGACCAAGAAATGCTCCAACGAATGCTCCTCCAATAACTATGCTAGATGGTCGCGCAAGAGTAGGGCTGACAGGGCCAGTTTCCTCGACGGCCGCTACGGTGGGGGTCCAGCGGCGAGCAACGGCCGGAGACGCTTCAAGCACACAGACGACGTGCGCTTGCGATTGATCTGAGCATTCCAATGGCGGTGCTGTCAAACATGACCGTCTTTGAGGCGCAAGCTTGAGGGCGGGCATGTGGGAAGCCTAGTTCGCATCGTGATGAAGGCTGAAGCTACACAGCCTGCCCAAGGTACAAAGAAGCGCCGAAATGCGAAGGCTGGCTGCTATCGAGATATGACTGTGCCGCAAATCAAGGCGGGGCGTGGTTCAAACCGGTCAGTACACCCGGCGTTACGCTGAGCATCTGCATATCCGCTTGGCCCAGGTTGGGTATGCAGGCGAGCCATCATCCTTCAGCCCCCACCTCGCCGCAGCCCGGATGACTTCGTGCGGCCCGCAGAACGGCTGAGATCTCTTACACATCGATAATGCGCCCGGATTGAGGAAGCACGCAAATATTCCCTCCTTATCTTGCGTGCCAAGTTACCAACCCTTCGAGCATTGCGCCAGGTAGGGGTACGATCGAATGAGCCTGACTTCGCACGACGACAGAACACTCGCGGACGGCGTCGCCACCTTTGGTTAAACGTTACGACGCATCTTCGGATTAATAATCAAGAACCGATACGGCGCGAAGACGAGTGAGGAGGAGTGGCGGAAGGCCCCCCTCCTGAAATGACGCTGGATGACCAAATCAACAAACTCATTTCTGAGGGCGAAGGACTCGAGATCGGAGCTGAAAATGAAGGTCAGACTTTGTACCCAGATATAATCACAATATGGGAGAAGGCAGTAGAGCTCGCCGAACAACACCACGGGAATCTTGGCCAAGAGACTTTAAACTTACGTGAGCGCCTGGCCGACAGCCTTACCAAGGCAGGGAAGTTCCACAGGGCGATATCGTGCGAACTGAAAAATGAGCACTGGACTCTCGAGCGTTACAAACAGCTTCAGGGCCCTTCTCGTGCGATTAGCGCCCCAGCACAGGCCGCTAAAGCAAGTCACCTGGAAGCTCAACGACGAGTTGCGAGGACCTACTTACTAAACAAAGACTATCCGAATGCGGTCCAAAAGTTCCAAGCGGTGGTTGACGATAAGACCACACCGAAGTCAGCGGTGCAAAGATGTATAGATCGAGTCGATCTGGCGTCGGCTATGTATGCGTCTGGTACAGATCGCGACATCATGGGAGCAATAAATCTCAATATAACGACCTTGCAAAGAGCGGAGGCGAGTCTAGGAAAAGACCACATCGAGTCCGTAAAGGTCAGATACAACCTGGGCCGAGAGTTGCGTGATCTGAAGAAGTACGACGATGCCCTGGAGAAATTTAGCCAGGTAGTCGACATCCTCCGTTTGAAATCATGTAAAGCCAGATCGTCGCCTGAGTACCAAGATTATCTTGGAGACGCAGAGATCTCGCTCAAGAACTGCAAAACCAGGGTTGACCGACAGAAAGAAAAGGCAAGACGACAGGCTGCCTCGGCAGCGGAAGAAAGAAGACAGAGGGAGGAGGAGGTCAAAGTCCAGGAAGCCGAGAAGACGCGTCTACAAGAGGCTGCAGAAAAAAAAGAGCAAGCTAAAGCACGGCAGCTGGCTGCCTCGGCAGCGGATCAGAGAAGAAGGAGAGAAGAAGAGCTCAGAGTAAAGAGGGTTGAGGAAATTCGAATTCGAGAGGCTAAAGCTAGAGAAGAGGAGGCCGAGCGAAAACGGTCTCGAGTGGAGAAAGCCCGACAACAGGAGGCTGAACGAATACGGTTACAGAATGCCCAACAAGAGGAGGCTGAGCGAGTACGGTTACTAGAGGAAGAAAGAAGACGAAAATTGAATGAAGATGCAAAGAGGCAGGCAGCTGAGGAAGCGCATGAGCAAGCTATGAAGGTCCAACAGGAGGAAGCGAAAGAAACACAGGCTCGTAAGGAAAAAGATGAGGAAGAGAAAAAGCGGAAACAGGACGAAGACGCAAAGAGGGAGGCAGTACAGTTAGTACAGTTGCAAGAGGAAGAAGAGAAAAGACGAAAACAGAACGAGGCTGCAAAGAAGGAGGCAGCTGAGAAGAATCGAGCTCGAGAGGCTAAAGACAGGCAAGAGGAAGCTGAGTCAGTACGGTTACGAAAGGAGGAAGAGAAACGACTACAAGAGGACGAAGACGCAAAGAGAGAGGCCGCTGAGAAAGCGCGCGAGAAAGAGACGGACGCCAAACAGGAGGAAGCAAGAAAGATACAAGCGCGCAAGGCAGAAGACGAGAGAAAGCATGAAGAGTCTGCGAGGCAAGCCACGCGCGATAGAGAGATGACGGCCAAAAGGAAACAGGAAGAAGAGGCCAAGTCGATCTTGCAACAACTGGATGCGCTTGCAGAAACTCTAAAAGGGCTCGAGACACGCAACAGCGAAGAGATGGGTGAGGCTAGTACTGCTGTTGAGGGACAAAGTACAACACCTAGGGAAGAATGTCTCCCCCAAACAGTGCTATCGGCAGAGTGTATTGCTCCGAAACCCACCGCAAAGTTCGAGGTTCCAGTTGAGAATCAGATGCTGGGATGCAGCAATCGATATCCGGTACGCACAATACAATCCGAGCCAATCGTGGAGCGATCTGCCGAGACGGAGAACGTGCCTGCAAAAGACCACATAGTCCGCACCTCGATGTCCTGGTTAGGGAGGCAGACGAAGCAGTTTGTTGACCTGCTTGTTCCAACAACTCCGCCGTGGGCCTCGACGCCCACCTTAAACACCCCAGAGTTTGTTGCATTGATGGAAGGATCAAAACGAGAAAAGAGCATGTCTGATGCTCAACCTTCGATCGAAACGCAACCTGAGCCTCATGTGCGATCCGAATCTGTTCCAGTCATCCGCGCAAAAATATTCGAGGCTGAGAGAAGAGATGCTTTCGTGCCTGGTGGATGGCATCACGATTTTGATGAACCAGGGCCCGTTTCCAAAGTGAGGAAAGTACGTTCCAACGACCTATTGAGCCAAGGTAGCTTGCGAGTATTAGAGACGGGAGACGCAAAACACAAGCGTGCCTCATCCGTTGGCGATTTGAAGAGAAGCGTGCCCACATCGCTTATTACCCCCATCATAAACTGGACTGCTCAAGAGTAAGTGTTGCGATACTTTGGATGTAGAACATCTCATTAACGACGCATAGTGAGGTCATAGCCGACAGTTGGTTCGAGAACCTGCGCAACCATGCACACGTCTTGCTAGACAGGTACCAAGATGACTCCTTCAAGCAGAAGAAGACCGAGCGACGTGTAAAGATCGCTGTACTTGACAGTGGAGTTGCGAAGAGCACTTCTCGAGGCCCAGTTCCGCCGCTGATGAAGAGTCCACGAGTAAAGCTAGGGAAGCAACTGGATCCGGCCCTGCCCTGGAACTGCGATAGCAAAGGCCACGGTACCCATGCCGTTGGTGTAATCCTCACTGTCTGTCCATACGCAGATGTGTATGTGTACAGGGTCTGCGAAGGTAACGAGGCGATCGACAGAAAGTACGTGGCGGAGGCCATTAATGACGCTGTCGAGAAGAAGAAGGTCGACATCATCAGTATGAGTCTAGGCTGGAACGAGGACAGTGATTACGAACTTCGAGCGGCGATTAGACGTGCTAGAGCTAGCAATGTTCTACTCTTCGCGGCGAGCTCAAACGAAGGCATCCGAACGAAAGCCGGCATGTCGTATCCAGCTCGAGCTTTGGAAGTTATTGCCGTCGATGCAGCAGATGTTCATGGTAACCCGTCCAAGTTCAATCCTCCACAACTCAGCCATAAAGCCAGATTTACTGCCCTGGGCGAAGCAGTAAGGTCCACGTACCCTATACACCTTCCTTCTGAGGATCCGAAGGAGGGGTGGAAGAGAATGGTAGGAACATCCTGTGCCACTCCCATCGCTGCCGGCATTGCGGGACTAGTACTAGAATTTGCCCGTCAACGGCCGCTTTGCTTCGAGCCTGCCATCGAAGCCTACCTAAGGTCCGTAGAGGGTATGAGGCTGATCTTGACGAGATGTCTATCGCGCAAGTATGCGGAAAGCTCGCCCTTCAACCACCTGGATCCGACGAATTTGTTTCGTTGCGACGAAAGATTTAATGACGGAGGTGGCTTTTTCGAATATGGGTCTCCGCGACTGGAAGCAGCGGGCCAGATCGTGTTGAAGCTGAAAGAAGAGTTCTCATCAGACATAGGGACGCAAATGGCGACGGAACTCCATAGAGTGTGGGCCAGAGGCGCTCAGAGCAGGACAGAGGAAGATTGAACGATGTTGGTTGTTCCAAGGAGCAGTGAAAACCATGAGGAAGGGTCCAACGCGTTCGGAACGCGCTAGCGGCCCTGGCACGCGTCATTGCGTAGGAAGGTCCTTGTACTACTACAGCGTCTAATTCAAGCTCAAAACAATAGGTTCAGGACAATACACCACCTCAAAACATCTACCTCCTACAAATCCATATCTGCACTGATAGGATATGCAGATAACACCGACGCTGTTGTGACCCAATATCATAATGCACGATGCGGAACTGAGTCAGGCACCCGCCGTCGCAGCTACCTACGTGGCACCTCAAAACTGCTCGAGCCAAGATTCCCACTTACGAACACCACCAGCACCGCCGCGTATCTGACGTAAAGTTAGCGGTCGAAAACGAGATGGAGGCCCTTGCACTCACGCGGCCGTGGCTGCGAAGACCTCGGATCGCTTCGCAGCAGTGAAGATACTAACGCTTCCAGCGAACAACAACATAAATACACCGATCATGATCAGCTTCGTTGTGGGATTATTGACATAATACAGGACCAGAATTGCGACGAAAAGCAAGACGACCGCGATGACAACGCTGACGATCGTCACGAACCTCGCAATTCTCTTTTCTGGTACGTATGCCATACCATTCTCTCTTCTTTCTGCCTTCGCATTCTGCGTCAGCTCGCCATTCGGGTTGTAGATAATGGATTGTACGCACAAGAAAGAGGACCGGAAGATATTGCTGCACGAATGTAGTGACACGGTCTTCGTGTGCGGGTTGTTTTAAGAGAACCAGATCATCGTTTCTTTCATACAGGGTAGCACTATGGCCCCCGAAAATCGGATCTCGGTGATTTGCAATCTTGTTGAAGCGCGTTGAGGCATGATGGACAGCGTCAAATGTGCGTATTGGAGGCGGTCCAAGTTGCGCCATTTGGCTTTCCGACAGCAGTGCCTTTCCTTCGACATTCTCAGCATGTTATTTGAGAATCTGGGCTGGCATCAGGTATTACTATACTCTTTCATCTTCTTCCGTATGGTTTCCATCAGATCCATTCGATTTCGTTGTTTGACGTTCGAAGGGTCGTTTGCAGCATTTCTGAACGCCTCCCAATTCATGGCACATCTTCCGGTAGCTAGATCATTATTCTCATATCTTCGATCCTCGCTATCCAACTGGTCCTGTTGGCATACAATATCAGCGGGTCGCCACGAAAAATTCGAACCGATTTCGCGCGTACTTGCATTGCTTCCAGTTCTACCAGTTCACTTTGCAGGTAAAGCAGATTACGCACAGCGAGTCTGTCGAAACGTCTGAAAACCAAAGACGTTCGATCCAGGTCACTCGAGATATCTTCTGCAAGTGAGGGATATCCATCCAGTGGCCGCACGACACTATGGCGCGAAGTCCGCATTGTGGTCTTGTCAAGTGTTGCGGCGATGGAAGTTGCGCGGCACAAGGACGTCCTGAATCTGCCTTGCTGGCAACGCAGACCGGTGAACAACCCTGCATTGCATATGCCAAGCGACGTGCCAGCCAGCCACCACTTTCGCCCACAGACAGTAATCACCTCGTCGCATCTTTGCGATCTTTACACGTACCGGTATCCGCAGCTTTGGTTTTGACAATACGGGTGCGGTGCCATTACCTTTGGGGTTCACATAAACATACAAGCGTATTCACGAGTTTCAGTTCGTAACATGATACACCCATCCCCTTACTGCTGCTGGCTTACGCTATGTAAACAGTTATTGTCTCTCCAAATTCCGTCAACTTCTGAACCTACGGCTACTGAGCCACATTGCGAAAGATTCGACTAGCTATCGGTCCACTGTATTCCGTCGGAGGAGCTCCCTGAGGGCTACAAAGAAACCTCAGACAAGGTACGGCAGCACCGTTTAAATTTATTAGAAGGCAGATGCTTAATGTATGTTACGCAGAGCTGATATTGTGAACTCCTCTGGTATCGCGAAACAGCCAAGCCAAACTTCGGCACCAATCAAGCCTCAGTCGACTGGATTTCTGGTACTCACACGGAAGAAAGCAGGTCTTCTAGCCGACTGAATGGTATTACGCCTGGCATTTGAGCAAATGGTACAAAGTGTGGTGGGAGTCACAAGGAAATGGCGGATACTTTGATCTGCACGAGTGCTGGCGTCGAATCCTATGATTGGCCTTTCGAGGACTTCTCGAATAAAGATCCAAGAGTAATGCAGGGTCAATTGATCCAAGCGTTGGATGAATTTGATCTACGCTTGTCAAGAGAGGAAGCTCAGGATTTAGAACAGTATCGTCGGTTGTCACGAGAAGAACTTAAAGAAGAGGAAGCATGGGTGCAAGTGATTAGACTTGGGGGAGTTCTTTCAAGGGTCCTCGAATCAGATGGAATACGTCGTGAATCCGAAGCAGACTTGTTAGCAACCGTGGCAGAGCAAAAAGCTATAATAGGTGTAAAGGATACCCGCGTGCCAGACGAAAAACTTCGCGAATCCGAAGCAGACTTGCGAGCAATCGCAGCACAGCAAAAAGTTGTAAGAGCTATGGAAGGCATCTACGTGAAAGGGCACCGTCGAGGTCTTCCACTACTTTTCGAAGCCCATGGTGGACTGCAAGAGATCATGACCTGCTACGACACCGGAACGCATGATAACCACATATCTCGTGCCAAGGCAATCGAACTGGGATATAACATCGAGCCGATTCCCGACACTGAAGCAGGCTTCCAGCTCCCGAATGGCAAGAACATCAAGGCCATGGGTCAAATCGTGGTAGCGGTTCAGTTCGCTAAACGGGTAGAATCGGAAGCATCATACATACCCTGTCGTTTCAACGTGTTCGAACGCTTGGCCCTACCGGTGCTCATCGGCATGGCCTTCCTCCGAGCCACAGAGACCATCACCAAGTACACCTCACGCATGGTAGACCTACCCGGAACTTGGAAGCGCTCGCTCCGTTTGTATTCGTTGGGAAATGCGACAAACCAGGTTTCGTGTATCATTGAGGGGCGAAGAATCTTAGCCGCTGCGGACACTGGATCTGAAATCGCCTTGATCAATGGCACATATGCTAGAAAACGCGGTTTTATCATCAGAGAAGGCTGCGAAGAGCTTGAGCTTGCTGATGGCTCACTTGAATACACCAGCGGGTTCGCATACGCCAGGATTAGTGTGCTGGATCACAGTCACTGGGAGAAGAGGTCGACGTCGATATCTGCGTCGAAATGGAAAGCGAAGCCAGGATTGAGACCTGACTGGTTTCGCTTCCATGTTCTGGAGTGCCTCCAGCTCGACGTGCTCCTGGATGAAAGAACAAGCGATGTCTTGGATGTCTTTAAGAATGGCTTCATCGAGTTCATGTCGGATGCGCCTGACGTTGTACCCAGCATATCTCCAATTATCCACCTAGGCTCCGTGGAAGCTTCTCTTGCACGGGCGAGCGACAAAGTAAGCAAAAAGACCAAAGAATTGAGCAGCTCGATCCGGTCACAGTGTACCTCAGCATTCTCAAAGCCAGCATCTTCGTCTAGCGCTGCAAGTACAGGTCAGCAGAAGCCCAGCTTTTCTTCACCGTCTTTGTGTTTGACCAGCCGCAGTGAGTCCAACGGGACCAAACGATGCTACGTCGCAAGCTCGTGCCAAGCTGATACCTACTCTCATCAGCCAGCTAGATCAAGCAGAAAACCGCCGGCTTGATCAGATGGAGAAAAGAGGCGCATCTGCTACGGATGACGCACAAAAGCAGCGATATGAGCTTGATCGGAAAAAGCTTTTGGACGAGCTGCGGGGATTGAATGGCACACAAGTGCCTTGAGCAACTTGCACCCCTGCGACTTGCACAGAATGTAATTGAAATACCAATCTCTAGACCCCAGTTTAGCTGCTTTAGATAATTGCACATATCCCTTACCGCCGCCCATTCAACATCCTCCCCTCCTCATCCCCCTCCTCCAGATCACTAAGTTCAAACTCCTCCGCATTCCTCAAACTCTCCTCATCCCCCTTAACCTTCCCCCAGCCCTTCTCATCCGCAGGATTAGGAAACGGCTCCGCACACCCCCGATTGCGCAGTGCCGGATAATACCTCCTATACGTATAATGCGCCACAGCCATACCCAACACGGACCCCACACTAACATCATAAACATCGTGTCTATAGTCTTCACAACGAGAAATCGCAATAAGCGCTGCGCCAAGCAGAGGTGCGAGAGCGAGGAGGACGCGGGCGAGGTCGGCGCGCGGGCGGTAGACGTGGCATTGGCCTGCGATGAAGAGGGCGAGGTAGCCGAGGCCGCTGAAGGAGAAACTACTATGTCCGCTTGGGAAACTGCGCCACCCGTCGTGTAAAATGTGATGATTCGTCTCGGTGCAGACGTCAAAGGTCACGAGTTGGTGTGCGGGCGTGCCAGGAGCGGGTTTGCATCGAGCGATGAGATCGGGGCGGGGACGACCGACGGCGTTCTTGATCACGTCGGTGATGAACATGGTGAGGATCATGCTGATGAACCAGCCGAGAATTGTAACGTGCGCTTTGTGCGTTCCAGGGCGCAGGACAAGGGCCCAGGCGATGAGGACGCCGAGGGGCACGGCGCCGGCGTATATGAAGAGCCAGGAGACGGGGACGCGTTCGTGTTCCGCGTGGGGGTAGTTGATGGCGAGGTTGTCGAGGAAGAACATGCGGTGGAAGGGTTCGGCGAGGAATTGTATCTGTGCCTAGTTTGTCAGTCTTGCTTTCTTGTTGAAACCTTGAGGGGTTATTCTGGTATTGTGATTACGCACCACTATGTACCCGCATACTAAGATGGCAATGCCAACATAATCCGAAGCATACGAGCGCTGCAGTTGTGTGTTAGCTATCTCTATCCATGCGTAAACCACGCCTCATTGTGAATTCGCTCACCTGCCAGAAGCGCGCGGCCGCGCCTAGGAAACCAGGCGAATTCAACAGCTCATTGGAATTGAGCCTGTGTGTTGGAGCAGGCATGGTCGCGTGGTCAGCACGCGCGCATGGCAGTCGAGGTTTGGCAAGCGTCTTCGGAGGTGTGTCTTCAACTCCGCAAATGCAGGGAGAAACGCGCTAGTGGGGGCGGCTTGCGTCACTCAAGGTACACGCCTAATGTAAACACCATGCAATATTCCTACATAGACTATATCAATCTCGAGTTCCACAATAACTATGCAAGACGCAAACGATCCCATCTCAATATCTACCTGCTAACAACATCAATACGTAGAAGCCAACATACCCAACCTCCCCCCATCAACCACAACCACACTCCCATTCAAATACCCCCCAGCCCTTCCCGCCATCCACAACACCGCGCCCGCAATATCCTCCTCCTTGCCCGTCCTGCCCTCGGGTACAACACTCCTATCCACCTCCCCATTGGGTCCCTTCTCCAACGACCCAATAATGCCCATCGCGAGCTCTGACGGGAAAATGCCCGGTGCAAGTACATTACAACGGATACCGTAAGGCACAAACGCCGTAGCCATCATCTTGGTCATATGCGTAACAGCCGCTTTACTGCTGTTGTAGGCGAACGACGCGCCGGGTAAACGCGAGAAACCGCCGATACTCGATGTCGTTATAATTTGAGAACGGACATCAGCGTGCGCGGTTTTCCTGCTGTTTCCCGCGTCGAGGAGCGTGAGGAAGGACAGCGCCGTATAATATACCGCCGTGTTGTTCACCGCATACGTGTTGGTAAAGTCGGCCATGGGCGTCTCGAGCGCGTGTGCTGCGTACTCTGCGACTGACGGCGCGGCGCATCCTGGTGCTGCTTTGAGCGGCTTAGGGCCCATGATGCCTGCGTTGCAGATTAGGAGGTCGATGTAGCCTGTTTCGGTCTCGACGTGCTTTGCGATTGAGAGAAGAGATTTGCGTGAGGTGACGTCGCCGGGTAGCGGGATGACGGTTTCTGGGTTGATGCTTTTGGCGGCCGAGTGGAGGACGTCTGGACGGCGGCCTACGATGTAGATGCGGTGGGCGCCATTGGCTGCTAGGGCTTTGGCCATCATCAACCCGATGCCTGATGTTGTTAGAGGAGTGCTGTTCAGTCTGGTATGTGGATGGGCTACCAGTTCCGCCTCCTGTGACGACGGCTACCATGCCGTTGACGTTGAAGAGCTCGTTGGCTGAGAGGTTTGTAGACATCTTTGAACGTTTAAGGGTAGAAAGCTTTGCGAATGCGGCCTTACGGCGTCGTTACTTGAATATATGTCATTGCTACGGCTCCACCTTCCGAACATGATGATTTCTGTACGACCAGCGTGCTTGCCGTGCTCGACTGGGATGATGGGTGGTGACTTCCCTTTCCATCTTCCTTGGCAGGTCATCGATGCAAACTCAATCACCCAAGGATGGATTCTGTAAAGTGAAAGCCCATTGCGTCGGTGACATACGAACAAGCGCGGTATCAGTCGATGTGCATTATAGCGGAGATGTTTTCTGCAAAGTAGTCGTGCCTCATAATACCGACATCCAATCCACATTACCACCTTCCCCAAATATGCGAGTATCGACAAACACATCAGCCGATCACTCCCGAAGTCACTTCTCCGCGTGCCAGCTTTTCCTAGCGGTAACCCACTTGAAGCTTGCACACCACCCCTCCACCTCCCCTCGCTCTGACCGCTCAACATAATCGTAAATCTCCTTTTGCGCGACCAATATATCAGCTCTCAACTCCTCCGCCGTCCAAACCCTTGTCTTACTCCCCCACTGCGTCAACAGCCTCAAGCAAACCGGCTCAAACATCTCCATACCAAGCACAAACATCATCTTGCCAAGCGATCGCTGCGCTTCGTCCTTTGGCCATTGCCCGACTGGCACGTTGACTTGGGTCGTCTGGACGTCTTCGAAGCCTGCTTCTTCGAGATAGGTGTGGTGCATGTAGAAGAGGCCAAGTGGACGGCCAGATTTGAATGATGCTTCCATGAACGCCACGTAGAGTTTCCGTAGGGTAGGCATAGGTATGTTTGCTGCTGTGATCTCTCCTGGGCCCATGGGCACTTGGCCGAGATCCCAATCTGCGAGTTCGATACATCCACCGGGTGAAAGGCTCTTGTAGATCTCGGCATATACGTCTTCCCAGTGCGTAAAAGAGCCCTTCATGTTTCGTAAATGTATGAGCTCAAAGGAGTCGCTAAAGTGCCAGCCTGGTTCAGGCTGGGGGGTAAGTGTTGAGAGATCAATAGTCAAATGCTCCTCGGGCGTAGGCTCCCTTCCTTGCTGACTGAGATCGACCGTTGACTTGGGCTTCCTCAGCGCGTCGATGGGAGTCCGATTAGCCAACTCATTGGCTAGATCTAGAGTAGCGAGCTGGTTGATCAGCTGGTCGACATCCATCTCTTTTCCCCAGACGTCAAGGTCGTCCAGCTCCCATGTCACCCTGGCATCACCCAACGTGGCTTCGGTGGTGTCTATATCCCATTCCGTCATGTCAATTCCGACAACCTCCGCGTGCGGGTATTGACGCGCCATGGCAACAGCCCAGTGACCTGGTCCAGTGCCCAGGTCGAGTATTCTTCGGGTAGTAGGCAGTAATTTCGCAGTGGTAAGCTTGCCATGAAGTGCTCGGACGAAGATTTCATGCTGTAGAGACAAACGATCCTGCTCTACAAAGTCGTTATGCTGCTTGTATACGCATGGCAGGTAGTACGTTTCATTGCCGTACGTTCGTCCATTTTCATGGAAGTATTCTAGATCGTCGGAAGCTAATGTGCGGACAGAGCGACTGTCGAGATAGGCGTCAGCTTTGTATACCGTGCGATGGTATTTGGTGGCTGATCACCGGTAAGGCTACAGCAATCGTTGTTGATCCTTGGAGACTGCCGAGTGGATCTACCCAGGTGCCCCAACGACCACGTCACAACGCAGAGTGGCAAATAACTGCAAGAATAGAAGACAGCAACGTACTTAGACTCGATCGACGAGATACTCTCCGAGTCAGCCCGTCGGCGTTTGAGTGGAGCGCCTGTGAGAGGGGCAACCACGTCGCCGGGTGGTGGCTGTCCCTCGTCCATGGTCTCGGAAAGCCGATGCAAAAGATCTGACAGTTCTCGTTAAACAAACAAGACAAGAATGACAGGTAGACGGAAGAAGTAGAAATCATTCGTCTCTTGGGTATGTGCTGCATCCGTAGTACCCTAGCAAACGGGTGCTAAAAGCTGAGGTTCTGCATGCTAAGCGATGGCCGCTTGATGCTGGGGGCGCGTGGGTACTGCGTATACGGTCTACATGTGCTGGACCGTAAACGGAAACGGGCGACTTACGGCGAGAAGATCTGCAGGCGGTAGAGGAAATCGCGCTATGTGGGTGACGGACGCGATAGTTGATGGTACGCGGGCGACCGACGTAGACGTGTTGCAGCACGTTAGTAAGAGGTGGTTAGGACCGCCAATACCTCTGGTTGCTAAGGATTAGGCCTCGACCGATGCTCATAAGACTCTGAACAGCCACACGAACGGTACGCAGCCTCAGCTGCCCGCTGACTTCTAATCATGTTGGCTCTGACACGGACGAATTACCAACCCAGCTTTAGACAGCAGGCTATCTATGTTCGACCTTCGGGCGGAACGATTGACGAAAGGATGCGCTGATACTGAGTCAACCCGTTGGCGACATGAATGCGTCCATCGCTATGTTACAACGCAATCTCCGGTTCGTGCTACGTGTTCGCAGGTGTTAGCGCGTAGGAACCCAGACCCTGCTGCCGGCTTGCAGCATGTCACAAAAGGTCGTAGCACAAGTCCAGAACCAGACTGAAGCAGCCTCTTGCTGATACTACCGCGGAGAGCAGAGTCCTAGACGTCTCAGCTGGGCTCTAGGCACAGACTTTTGGCGCCGGGCTTTTTGACGGTGCGGCCATGCTACCGGCGCCAGCGGAGCGGATCCAGTAGATCGTCAACCGGACTGCCGGGAGTGAATGCACCATCTTGTAGCCTTTTGCACAATGTGTAGGGCACATTTGCTTCGAGGCCTTTTGCTTTGCTTCATCTCATACTATCCTCCACGGGAGCTTTTCACACCTAGCACTCAGAGGAGTAAGCTCGACGCGGACGAGTCATTGCTGGTCACCTTTGATCCTAGCAGATGCAGCGGGTGTCGCCCGATGTATGTACGAACCAGAGAATCGACGGGTTGGCGACCAGGGATGCCAGGCTATCAAGCTGCTGGTGCTGGTAGGAGTAATCTATCTTTTGTCTCCATCAAAAACCATACATAGTAAGTGATAGACAGCAATGACCGACCAGCCTATCGAGGAGCATTCCAGCTCTGAAGTCGGTCGGGCGATCCTGCAGTAAACGGGAAAGGTGCCGGACAACCCGGATCCCGGGAGGTGCAACCAGAGTGAGGCTGATTTGCAGGCCCCCTACTCTTTCTGATGCGCATCCGTGCCGCGTCCATGTGTCCGAGGGGAGTTTTACATAGTGGGTCAGAGTAAGCAGGAGAGTTGTTTGTGGAGAAAAATGTGAGACTGAAAGGAGGCGCGAAGTGCGGTGTGCTAAAGTATTGAACGCACAGTTGCGGCGCGGGCGAATTACACCTCACGGTGTGCTACACGGAAGGAGCGAGTGACAACATTGGCAAGCGGAATACGCTGGGTTTTTCCGATTCAATATCGAAGTGACGTCAATTCTAATACACAGGCTACGTTTCTCATTAGGACGCAGTTCTTCTATAGACATGCTCTATACAATCAGTCGACCTCTTGGCCCTCAAACTTGGGTAACCGTGCGGCAACATCTGACCAGGTCTCTTCACCCCTCACGATGTTCGCAACGGCCTGAGCAATCTCCTCGAGGCTTGCGCGCACTTGGCCAGTAGTGTCTCGGTCTCTGAGTGTGAATGTGTTGTCCTTGATGGACTGGAAATCGACGGTGATGCCGAGAGGTGTACCAAGCTCATCGTTACGCTGGGACGTGTTAGACTCTGATCGAGGATACAGGGTAGACGGAGTACTTACGGCATAGCGCTTGCCGATTGAGGCACCGGAAGCGTCGACGCGGTTGGAGACACCAATCTTTCGCAGTTTGTCCTTCAGTTTCCGTACGAACGGATCGAAGTCTGGGTTTGAACTGAGTGGCACGATGAGCACCTTGGTCGGTGCGACGGCCGGAGGGAAGGACAGGACAGCCTTGGCTTCGTCGTCCTCACGGGTCCAGTAGACATGTTCACATAGAGCCTGGATCAGTCAGCAAGGTATGCATAGCCCTCAACGCATCGGTACTTACGTAGAATATGCGGCCAATACCAAATGACGGCTCGATGACGTTTGGTGTGTATTCCCGTGTGTGTTCTACTCGGGTCTGCTTCGATATGGTGATGAGCTCCTTTGGTACCTCGACCTTGCCATCACCAACTTCAGGAACGTCAATGACGATCTTGCCCTCCTTCTCTAGGTCTAGAGATAGCTTCTCACGGAGATCTTGCGACAGTGCTTCGATGGCCGCTTCGACAGTCTTACCGTCCTTCTTGAAGGTGGGACCGAACTTCTTCTTGTCGAGTTGGCATTGCCACTCTTCAACCTTCTTCGGCTCCTTTAGTGTTTCACGGACAATAAGAGGTGCACCGGTCTTCTTCATGTGGACTGAGAGATCGTATGCGCTACGGTCAGCACAACCGACACACTCGATCCAGCCGTATGATGTGAGCAGCTCAGCGTCCCAGCAGTCGGCGGCGTAATGGGCCATTTCATTGGCCATGTGCTGTCTAAAGCGAATCTTCTTTGGGTCGACGCCGAGCTTGAGCAGGAACAGCTGGATACGGGCCAAGAAGTAACCCAGTGTTTCGTTGTCGACCAGACCCGTCTCGACAGCCTTGCCAATCTTGGTGGTCTCAACAGTGGTCTTGCCTGAAAGCTGTACGTCCCGGTTGAGCAGCTCAAGCTCAACGTCCTTGACTTCCTCGAAACGTGGATGTTTCTTGCCGCCCTCTGGGTCGACAAAGTGCTCGATCTCAGCCATTAGGAATTCTCGCACACGGAGCAGACCCTGTCGCGGGGAAATTTCGTTGCGGAACGACTTGCCGATGGAAGCAGAGGCGAAGGGCATTTGCTGGTTGTTGTGATCTAGCAACTTCTGGAAGTTGACGAACTGACCCTGGGCGGTCTCGGGACGTAGGTATGCGGGCAGATTGGACGAGGGGCCGATGGAGGTCTGGAACATGAGGTTGAATGCGACGGGCGGTAGGAGTTCGCCGTTGGTAGCGGGGTTCTTGATGTCGTACTTCTTCATGAGAAGGCCGAGCTCCTCGCCGTTGTAGTTGTCAATTTTGGCCAGCACCTCCTCAATCTCCTTGACCATGGAGTCCTCAAGCTTGACGGCCGAGATGTTCTTGACCTTCTTCTTTTTCTTCTTGGGGTCCTCCTCCTCGGCCTCAATTTTCTGACCGCGTGCCTCCTTGTCGCCCTTCAACCTGGCCTCGAGAACCTCTTCGACCAAGTGATCGGCTCGGAAGATCTCGCCCGTCTTGGGGTCTTTGCACATCCAGTCGGCGAACTTGTCCACGTGGCCGGAGGTCTTGAGGACCTCGTGTGTGGTGAGGATGGTGGGCTCGACCTTGAGCATGTCCTCCTCGAGGACGAAGTGCTCGCGCCATATGTCGACGATGTTGTCGGTGAGGGCAGAGCCGGGCGGGCCGTAGTCGTAGAGGCCGGCGACACCACCGTAGATGTCGAACGAGGGCGCGTAGAAGTATTTGTGCTACAATGGCTGCTGTTAGCACAATTGGACAGTGTTTGGGCCGTTGCACTCACCTTCATAAGCTGCTCGAAGGCAGCGCGCTCGAAGGGCTTGCCCTTGTGGGTCGTGGTATCGCTCGGCATGGCGACGTTCTTCCGCTGGGGCAGGGTGACCTTGTATCGCAAGAGGGGTGGTGTGGACGAGAAGTGCTTGGTGGGATGAGTCGGCGGAGGTGGGGCACGATATTGGACGGGCCTACGTAGAGGCAGACGCGCAGCAAGTTGGGGGACGCGCACTGGAATTAGGCGGCGCATATACTACGGCTCCTCTCTTGCATGCGACAAGAGAACACTAATGAGCGACGCGGTCTAATGTACAAAAGGGCTACAAACTTCGGGCACGGAAACCAAGAAAAGCGATGCTTCGAATCTCGACACGCCTGAGGCTCTGCTAATGTGTGGCGCGCCAAGATTGCGGAAAAGCACAGGCCGCGGCTCCACCGAAAAGTTGAGCAGCACCGTCTTGCGAACTCCACGGCCGTTGTGCGACACATACCAGACCACACACTCCGATACGGACCAGTAACGTGACCCCGCTCCAACATGGCCTTCTCCAAGAGCCCCAATGTCGCCTCTGGGATCAAGCCCAAGAACAAACTGCGCAGACAGGCGGCGCATCTCTCCATCAAGAAGGCGCGCGAATCAGAAAAACGAGACGCGAGACTCCGTCGCAAGCGCGAGGAAGAGAAGAACCCTGCGCTACGAGAGGAGCGCTTAGCACAAAACAAGCCTGCGACCATCGACGGCAAGCGAGTATGGGACGAACCAGTCGGCGACGAAGAAGATGCGCTGGGTTGGGCCATTGATGTGGAGAGACTGGCAAAGAGGAGAAAGGTGGAGCAAGAGGAAGCGGCACAACAGGACGGCGAGGACGGTGAGGACGAGGGCATACTAGCGAAACTGAAGAAGCGCGACCAAAAAGCAGGCGGAGCCAACTCGGACGACAGCCAGGACGACGAAGCAGACAGCATGCTCGACGACTCCGAATCCGAACCGTCTCTCGACTCCAACGATTCCGACCTAGACTCCGACGCCGCCTCGTCCAAACCCGGGAAACGCGCCTCCAGTCCCAGCGCCACATCCACAGCAACAAACCTCGAACTCTCGCCCGAATTCCTCAAGCAAAAGTTCCCCTCGATATTCAACCCGCGCACCGACGACCCGCAGATCCTCATCACAACCAGCATCAACTCGACGCTCCACAAAGAAGCCGAAATCCTCACCTCCCTCTTCCCCAACAGCACCTACATAAGACGAACCCAGCATGTCCACGCGCACAAATACAGCGTCAAGGAAATCGCCGGTTTCGCCAGCGCACGCGGCTACACAGCCCTCGTCATCCTCATGCAAGCCGAGCACGAGAAGAAGCCCGACGGCCTCGACATTGTCACCCTGCCCGACGGACCTCATTTCCACTTCTCCCTCACAAACTGGGTCGAGGGAAAGAAGCTGCCCCGCCACGCAAACGACACCGGACACTACCCTGAGCTCATCCTGAACCAGTTCAAAACTCCCCTCGGTATCCTCACAGCCCACCTCTTCCAGAACATGTTCCCTGTGAAACCAGAGTTGGAAGGGCGCCAGGTCCTCACGCTGCACAATCAGCGCGATTACATCTTCGTGAGGAGACATCGCTATGTGTTTAGGGATAAGCGCGAGACTGAGAAGCCTATTGTGGGGTCGGATGGCAAGCCGCTTCCGGGTGTGGAGGATGTCAAAGTGGGTATGCAGGAGATTGGGTAAGTTCTACTATATCTTCGCACATGTTATTGGGAGTAGACTGCTAACGTAAATGGCCAGACCGCGAATGACGCTCAAACTCCGCAGAATAGATCGCGGTATCCAATTCAAGAGTGGCCAGGAGTGGCAATGGAAGGGCCGCATGGAGAAGCAGAGGACGAGGTTCAATATGTAGATGTCCCACACTGGAGAACTCGTCTACAACAATTTTCTCGCTTTGTTGCAAGCAAATACTATACTCTTTTGCACGATTCGTTGGTGATATCTACGCCAGCCCCGTGCTGGGAATCGACCAGGACACTCAATATATGTCACGCGCATGTCTGTACAAGTGGTGGATGAATGCAAGAATAACATTAACCATACGATCTAGTACGGTCCGCACTCACTGCACACTAACCCGGGTATCGTACAATATAAGCCACCCCGTCCGATTCCCTTTTTAAACCACCCCAAGACGATGATAATTCCTCTCAACCTTTTAATGCGCCCTCCTCGTTCAAGCACTATGTGGCACGCCCGTGTTGCCGCCACCTCGATAGCCAGTCCAAGAATGACCTCCGCGACCGCGATGATTAGAGGGACCAGATGAGTGACTGTTGTGCGATCGGCCACGACGATGCCGTCTCAAAACAGGGTTTTCGGGATAGTAATATCCCTCATGCCAATGGCCACTGGGTAAGCGATTGTGTGGCTGACGAACAAGGCTCAGCCTTGGAAAGGCATTTTCGGGATACTATCTTCCTTTGTCAAAATGGCCACCGGCACCATGCGAATTGTTGCCTGGCAAAAACTCGCTGTATGACAAGTCACCACGGCCTGGGCTCAGAAGGGGAGATTTGGAAGACTCTCCTTCATTCCGCAAATGGCCACTATCCTACTTGTTGCCGTAGCCGCCGTATCCGCCCGGGGTCATCATGCCTGTGGGTCCAGGAGTATTCGACGCCAGACCAGCTGGGTGGTTTGTGGGTGTGCTTGGGCCGTCGACACCGTGCCTTGCGTTTCCGGGATAGAAGGTGTTGTTCACACCTTGCTGGAAGCCTGTTAAGCCTTGCGAAGCCCCCTGTGCGGCAATGACAGCTTGTTGCGCTGTTGCGCTGGCTGGTGGTCCGACACCAGTGAGACCCCACATGTGGCCGCTCATCTCGTCGGGAATGGTTCCGTCGAAGATCTTCTTTTTCATGTCCCAGAAAACGACTCCTGTCAGCCATGCGTCGGATCCTGCTGTATGTGAGTTTCCCACACGCTGGCAACCGAGCTCATCGGCGAGATCTTGAAGGCCGGACTTTGTGCCTAGATTGTTGAGTATATTGGTCGCAGTCGATCCGATAACACCGCGCCGAACAAGATTGTTCGCATGTCGCCAAAGGTACTTGACATCGAGTAACTTGGGGAAGAAGACATTGACGAGCTTGCGGTACGTATCCTCATCCTCGGGTAGCGATTGTGAGGTGAGCATCTTGAGCATGTATGCGAAGTCGTAGCCACTATGAAACGATATCCAGTTGACATCTTCCGACAGAGTCATGCCCGATGTGGTGAGTAATGAACCGAACTCGACAGGGTCGATGCCCAGCTCCTTGTGCTTTTCGAAATCGGCGCCAGACTTCTTAAGCATCTGTATTGACTCCTCGTTGTACATGTCATCTTCGAGGGAGAACTGGAAGTTGAAGGACCATGTGCATGGGCAGACGACGATGTTGTTTGCATGTCGCTGCAACGATTTTGGCTTGTAGTTTAGGTCTGTAATGTCGAGATGCGATGGCGGGATGTCGCCTTGTACGTTGAAGAGGGTGACGCCGAGTTGGATGATCTTGAGCAAGTCGACGTTGCAGCGCACGGTTTGGTAGTGATATGAGGCTTTCGAGTTGAAGTCTCCGATAGGCCGCGCGACAACACCGGGGAACTCGGTGTCCTATTCAGAGAGTGAGCATGAAGTCCATGAAGGAGAGGGAGAGGTAGAATGGAAACTACCCCATCAAAAGAAGACGTTGCGCCACCGTTGACGGCTGACTTTACACGCATCAGACAAAGCTCCCAAGCAAGAGCTGTCCGACCGGCTGGTAGGAAAATGGCATACTGACCATGCTGATGTAGGGGTACTGGTCGATGAGCGAGCGCAGCATGTCCATCTCCTGGTGCAGATTTGACCGCCAGACCTCCCGTATCCGCTGTCCTGCAATGCCTTTAGCGCCGTCCTGACCACGAGCAGCATTCTCTTGTATTTGCGCGCCGTGGGCAAATCTCATACGCGCTTCATGCCCGTCGAGTCCTGTGCCTCCGCCTGCCCCGCCAATTGCTGCTGCTGCCCCAAGCCCGGCTCCGCCCAGTCCACCACCCAGCGGTGCATTTGATTGGAAGCCGCCCTGGTGCTGGCCGAAGAGGTTCAGATTGTGTGCCTGGTTGCCGCCGCCGAAGCCTCCATGTTGCATGTTCTGCTGCTGGTGTTGCTGGTGCAGCGGTTGTTGCTGCTGCTGTGGTATTGGGCCCGAGAGATGCGCGAAGGGATTCGAGAGGTTGTGACCGGGGAAGCGGCCCCCGTGAGGCGGCATTGTGAAGCTGCTGTAGTGGTTGCGACGATTCGCGTGTGCGTGGGTGAGGTGGATCCCGTGGATGTTCGTGCAGGTGACGGAATGATGGATCTTCTTGGATGCCTAGATGAAGCTCGCGAAAGTCGTAGGTATCCTCGGGCTATACGAACGCGTGTGGGGTGGTGATAGCGATGAGGTGCGGGCGATGTGTGAATGGTGTGGGGAGAGCAACCGCAGTTGACGACGTGCGGAGGCCGTGCGTATGATCGCTCGCCGCCAAGACATGTCGAGATGCGACTGACGATGGTCCAGGAACCACCGACGCCAGCTTCCACAACCGCCTTGCCTCACACCAGCTGCTCACGAGGCTCATAGAGTACGTAAGCAAGCAATACGCGCTCAATTGATATGTTTTTCTCTGCGCGCAACAATTGCTGACTATGCCAGCTCCATCACCATGGCACCACGCCCCTCCATCACCGGCTTCGACCCCAAGAAGTTCGCTGCTGCTTCTGCGAACGGTACCAAGGGCGACCCATGGGCACGATAGTACGCTTTATACCACGGACATGCCCCATCCCACACATACTTACCTTCCCAGTGAGCAATGGCGATACACCGGACCCTTCACCCGCTTCAACCGCTTCAAGGGCTCCTTCCCCGGCCTCGGCATAGCCACCGTTGCATTCGCTGGATACCTCGTTGCCGAGCAACTGTTCTTCGAGGATAAGGGCCACCACGAGGAGGGACACTAAGAGGTGGTGTTGAAAGGAAGCGCATACAGACAAGGGCGTACCGGTTGCTTCAGGCTTCGTTACTGCGGGATTGTACATATGGAATAACACACAGAACGAGCAAACAAAACTTTCATCATCTCCGGTTACCTTGTTGAGTTGCTGGATCGCTGATGGACGGCGACAGATGCCAGTGAGGTTTGGGCTCCACAACACGTTCAGCTGCCTGGAAATCTTCGCAGGACATATATCACAATAAGGCACGGAGAGCCGTATGAACCAAACTGACCTCATCAGCTCGTCTATGTTCCGCAGTTGTGGTGAAGCCCACGAAGCGTACTCCCACTCGGCCAAGTTACAGGACTAGGACAACGCGCTAACAATCGCAGGATGGAGGCTGAGTTATCAAATAAACATCTTCTCCAAGGCTATCGATCGCGCGATTCGTAACCGCAAGTACGCGAGAGCTTGCTGAATTCTGGAAATGTCGTGGAAGCCAAACGCTGCAGATATCCTGGACGTTACGCGAAGGATCATATACATGAAAACCGCCATATTTTCCAATCTAGTGGTCTCGGTAGTAACCGCGTTGTTTTGATGTCACTCCTCAATCGGCGATCGATGTGTACGACTAGTCCTCTCCCCTTTTTCATCGCAGCAGGGGAGTTGTCTTCGAGACGGAGCTCACGACTTACCCTTATCAAAGAATGTGGTATATAGTGCGCATTGATACACTCATGACATATCACCTATAGCCCGAAGTTTCCCCAACGAGCACGTCAGCCTTACTTTCCACCCTGCGCTCACATTCGGTCTTAGTATCCGAAGATCACCACTCTGGGTTCGAAGGGCCATCAGTGCGAAGAAACCACGGCCTCACTCGCTTGCCCACAGCAAGGCGATCACGAGCGCCAGCAGCAAGCGAGCCATCGTCTCCCCGGCCTGTTCGTCCCAACAAGAAGACGGTCGTCAGCTCGTCCTCCACTTCCCGGCAGCCCCTCAGGTTCCCTGCGTTGGTAAGCAACAACGACATACGAGGTACGCACACCGAAGACGTAAGTATACCCAACTGGAACCTGCCGCATCCCCGCCAGTGTCTCAGACGGCCAGACTCACCACTCGGCGCCTCGTCATACATCTAGAACTTGCATCTCAAAACCATATCGAACTCGTAAGCCCTCAGCGCTCTGATCTCAAACTCACCACACACTCGGGACACGGGAGATATGTTCACGACAGGGGAGGGGTAGGGCAGGTAGGGGGAGGCGAGGGTTCGTGTCAACGTCGAGAAAACGGAGCGAAAGCGATCATCCAGTCGGTGTAATACCACGGCTTCTCTTCGGTGCACGCGGACTCGCGCAACGGCGCGCACGTTTTTGTACATGCGTGCTGTCACTTCTGTCACTTTTTCGGCCTTGGGGAACGGCTTCATCTAGCCGTGTGTTCGATTGGGGTAATGTTTAAGTCGTAGATCTGTTGCTTGATTGGGAGGGTCAGCCCGTTTGCGGAAGTATGGTTGCGACGTGGTGCTTGGGATGTGCCGTGATCGGCGCGGCAGGCATACACGGAGTTGTAACATGGCATGATGGGTGCTCTTCAGAGCGTGTGCGGAGGTTAGGGGTGGTGTGGTCTTCGGCCGAATTGTAGGGTATGGCTGTTCACTTCTTGGCTTGACCACCACTCACGCCGACTCACCGTTTCAGCGCTACAAGCTTACCGCATGGCCCTGGTTCGTGCAACAAGTTGATGAACAAGCAGACTGCGTTCTCGACGCGAGGTGTACTTCGTTGTGTCGTCTAGACTATCTGTCTCAGTAATACAGTGGCGGCAAAATAAAGTTGATGAAAAACCTCCTAGTATGGGCGGAGCGCAGGGTAGAATCGGTGTTCTGGAACCGTCTTCTATGATGCTTCTTCTACCAAGTCCACAGTTCTATCATTCTCTCATGTAAAGATACATGCGTTGGCATGCAAGTCACCTGATTTCGACATGTAAAGCAAAACCATCCGGGCCATTTTGCTTATTCTTTCCGCCGACACAGACTGGCCTGGACACGGTGTGCCAGCATTTCGATCGTACCTGCAGCTTGAGATTACCATCGTGCATGTTGCGATGCTTGCCTTGTTCGCAAACGAGATTAGGCTCGTATGGTGGCTTGTTGTATATATTTGCTTTTCTCTACTGCATTGACCAACGGCAGTTGTAGGCATTACAAGAACATTAGTAAACTAGTCTCGATCCTTGCGAACTAGAAGGAGCGCTGATCCGTCATAGGAACTATTCGAAGATGCACACGTTAAGGGCTTCGTATTCAATTCTGTTGGACGACGATGTCAAGTGTGATCGGATTTTGACTTCAGCATCCCGATGTATGGCCTATTCGACGGAATGAACTAAACAAGCAAAAGGCGGTCGGCACTTCAGCCCAGTTCGACTACAGTATTATGTTGTTCGGTGTGCGCGACACGCATGGCGTCTATACCCACATGGTTTCCAGGGTTATGAAAGATGACCCTTTTGGCCCCTTCCTCACCTGCCCCTTCGAGGGACCAGCCGAAGAGGAATGTGCATCACGGGACCGCTGTGCGTCTAACGCTTTGACCAGTGATGAAATTTGCAGTTCACGCCACGGGGCGGCTCATAGTGGTGTTGGTGGCCCTTCGATCGCCAGCCGAAGGATTCTAATCCATGTTTCACGGCCCGTGAGCCACCAGCGCACCCCTAAGAGATGAGCCTGGCACAGAGAAGATGTCATTGCTCTCTCTCTATCGGTACTATGTTGAAGAGCGAGACAGAATAATAGCAATTGGAAGATAGCCAATGAGGCGCCAATGGTACACACTCGGTGTTGGCTGGCGCATTCTCTGTCGGTTCTCACCACCACATGACCCATTAGTGCTGCAAAGCACACGTGCGATCAAATGCGGCGTATGAACACAAGAGTGTTCGTTTTCAAGGTGGCCCCGCTCTTGTCCAGCTGTTCACGCCCCCAATGGCATACTATGGCTCTCAGAGACTGTTTGCATCCGAACTTGCTCAAAAGCCCAAAATCTAGGCGTCAATGAGAGGGTAAAAAAGGTTCCTGGTCTCCTGAACCCAGGCTGGAGCTTTGTTGAACAGTGGTGGAGTTCCCGTCCATGCATATTACCCCTCTTTTTTTGCAAGTCGCCCATGGAGAAACAAAATGATGAGCTGCATGAGTACTCGAAATGATCCGCCCATAAGTTGTTGACTTCAGAGTACGTGTATGACGAGACGATATGTAAGACGTGCCGTGACAGCATTCCGAATCCATGTATCAAAGAAAATTTTGATGTTGCGTAAGGTTCAGGACTGCGGGCCGGAACTTAGATAGGCCGTTGGGAGTATTCTTGCATGATGAGCTTGACGCCTCCATTCAAGATTCGAAGCTGACGGTCGTCTGGACCTCAGATTCGTTCCACGCTCACACCATAGAGAGGCTAAAGTGAGGATTATCGATAGACTGCTGTACCTAAACAGTGGTCGCTTACCAGATGTGGGAGTTGCTCTTCAACCGACAACCAGGTACCTAGGTAGTTCTACCTGCAAGGACTTTCTTAGAGTTAAGCGAATCTTACGTCCCGACCGGAGCTTGACCGCGTTTTGGAGTACTCGCCGGTTGACCTATCAGGCTGATGGGACAGGTGCTCGTACTTTTGCATCCGCTGCTATCTCCACAAAATGTGAGATAAAGTTCGATAGATCCGCCAGTGCCCCGTTGCATGAAAAGGCGAGAGCGTCTATTGTTGAGACGGGTACGACTGTGGCTGCGTTTGCCCGCCTCGAACCACCGGGATGGAGGTATAGTATGTCCGCCAGTTGCCAAGGTGGGCAAGCGAAGACGCCACATTCACTCCATTGGTGGGATGGTTCTCAGTTCGGAGTTATCCACTACAGACCACATCAGCAGTTGTAAAAGAAACATTGGTACAGATGGTCTAAAACATTGAACATGAAACAAGAGTTGCTGAATCATCTTTCAAGGTCTTTCAAGAACCGGCTCCAGACGTTACAGGCAAATATGAAACGCGATACCGTCAGGGAAAGCCTAAGGTTCCGGGTCGATCTCCTACAGCTGTTGGAATTTCAGTACAGCGAGACCGTGGCTACCGCTGTCAATAGCCGTTGCATCCCGTACGCCTTAATGGTGAAACCAAAGTATAAAGCCTAGCGAGGGCGGATCCGGAGGGCTTCCGAGTTGCTGTGTGCATCGGCTTTGTTGAACCCGCATTCGGCTTTGTAGCAGATGTTCTTCAGCTTGCAAATTGCCCTAGTTAAAGTTGAATTGGGGAAGACAACTAGGTGGGGCTCAGCTAAAGTCTGCCGGTGGGACGAAAAGGGTTAGACGGCAGGAATTGCGACCTGCAGGTACAGGAAACAAGGTTCTAGCATGGACAGACCTCCGGAAGATGCAAACCTGAACACGTCGCAGTAGAGGTACGAGTTGTACCGTCATTGATCTTTGGCAGTGCCAGCATGTTCCTGGAGAAGCTCGAATTCACTGCCCAATGCCTCGAAACGAATAGAAAGTGGAGCGAAGACGAACACCTATAATTGGACTCGATGAGGTAATTCCTGTGTGCAAACGGTCTCCATGAAAGCGGACTACGGCGCATGGATAGCCACCTGGGCGTGTGGATACACCGGTGAAGATTGTGTCCGGAGGTTCGGGCGCCGAGCCTAGCACATAGGAGCCCGCTAGAGGGGTTCTCGTGAGGAGTAGCGCAGTTGTTATGCAGCCAACGTCATCTACACAACGGGGAGGGGACTGATAGGAGCAGCTCGTTGGAGCGCAGAGGTGTGGTGCGTAAGACGTGGGCCGCCGGTGCGTGGGAGCAGCAGCAAGGTGGAGGTACCGAGTAGTTCTCGCCGATCTGTGGCCAGCCGCCAGCGACCACTGCAGGAACAAGGGGAACCACGCAGCGGCCAGGAACCACTGGAACTATCGAGACTAGAGACGTGTTCAGCTCCGGCGTCGGTGGGAGTTGGCGTGCACAGTCGTGTGCACAGCTGTGGTGATGGTGGAGGATGTTCCCGAGCACCTGCGGGCGTTCTTTCCAGTCCATGGGCCTACTTAGGTAGGCAGCCTTGGCACAACAACACACGTGAGCACGCTTTCACCTCCCGCCTCGGGGAAATCACAGGCCGACGACCGGCTACCCTCATGCATCTGCACAAGAACCTCAACGACGGTAACACCATCATCGGACATTTTGACATCAGTCGGTGTGCTCACATTGCGTCCATGCAGCTGGTGTAGTAGCTGACGGCCCACCACCCCCACACGGCTCACGCCTCAAGTATTGGATCTCATTACAGGCGCATTTCCCAAGAAGAAGAAAGCGTAGAGATAGGCGCTCGTCACACATGTTTGTGGAAATCTTGGATGGAGCCGTGGTACAGCGGCTGATGCGAGGGCCTACAGCCCTTACTGCTGTTGTACGCGACTGCATCACAGCATGATACGAGCAGAAGGACCGTGTTACAACACCGCCGTACCCAGAACCGTCGCAAGCTCAAGGCTATGCTACGCTGGCGGTGCGACTGCGCCAAGGTGGCGCTCTGTGCATGCTGAGTCTCTTGGGGACAGCCAGGAAGGCACATCAGAGGGGTCTCACAACTCACGATAGCCAGCACCCGGCCATCGCTGTCGTGGGGCTCTGAAACATGTTTGGAACTTACCGGGCCCGAGACATCACCACATGGACTTTGACCTCGACGAGGGCTGTTCGCGATTTCAGATCGATCCGCCCACGAGCCCTGTGTAGATTGAGACGTCTGAGTGAGGCGGGGTATCGAGTCCTTGGACACATCGTCGGCCATGGTAGGGGCTCTCTTCGGTTGTTTCAGGTTCCGCCGTCTCACGAGCGAAGATCTGCAGATGGGACGATGCTCTAGCCTCTCGTCTTCTGCTCGGACGCTTATCGCGATCCCTTTCTGACAGTTTGATTGTTCCGCGCCAGTACACGACGACGACATGCGTCAATACTTAGAGTTGCGCTTCTTGTCGACGAGCTTAGCCACAGATCCAGTCCAAAGTGGCAGACATGTTGATGCTTAGGCCTTATGCATACCCATGTGCCCCCAGCACCAGGCCTAACCCTGCACGCATTTGCGCCGTGCCCGCCTGAAATCGCGAACCGGCATATTCGGCACTAACAGCACAAATGCTGTACGTAGCTGCCAAAATCATACCCTCCCCGACTGAGGATACCCGCTCGTATTGTCAGCACAATTTTACGCGTGCTGTGCTACGAAAGCTTCGTTGTCTGCGAGCACAGCAGCGAGAGCTTACCTTCCCAGCCACGACACGTCTTTCGACGCGTTGCCAAATCCTCTCGGATGCACAACAACATACGGCCGACATTCCAAGCAAATTGGACCTCACGGCCTCGTAGCATAGCGGGCCTGGACGTGGTCAGAGCAGATATGCAGCAGATTTAACCGTTTATTTCGCTGCAACGTCCAATCAGCGCCCGCTATATCTGCCCCTGCAACGTTATATTGCGCAGGCCGACCTGTCGGGCCGCGTTCACTTGCGCGCTCATCGTCAGTGGCTCACGAGCCTTGTGAAGTCGGGCATCCCCCGTCTCCTGCACCCCTGTTTCCGTTATCCCCCAGCCACTAACAGATGCTCAGGCGCCGTCGCTCAGCGGCAGATACCCATGTCTTTCTCTCCTGCTGGCGCGCAGCGAGCCCTGTCCTGGCTCGTCCTGGATGTCACTAACCTGGTGGAGCACACTGAGCACCTTCCATCTTCTCCACATACTCTCCGCTGCTCGTCCAAGCCGGCCATGTTCCTACATAGTGAGATCATCCCTACATTTGCTGTTACTTTGCCGGCCACAAAGCTTCTTGTTCCCGTGTCACGGCATGCAATACTGCGGCATATGCCAATGATCGCTCTCCAGCAACTACAATCCTTACTCGAATCTTTGCTCGGCTACCTGGACCGTCCACCACTCCCTCTCATTCGCAACCACCGCTTGTCTCACTTCGGTCTGTGCAGTTCGCCAACCTTTACTCGACCCTAACTCCCTGACCGCATCCTCGTGTTATTCCCACACGGAGGGCAGAACCCCTTCATCAGCCGTTGCCCTGCAGTGGTCCGTGTTCAGGCTCTTACGTTCTCTCCTCCCCTGCAAATAAGTTGTCTACTTGACCAGGTACGCATATATTACTTTGGTTGCTATTGCATCTCAACTATACCTCTACCCTCATTTGGCACGCCTGGATCCTAGCCTTGGCCCAAGTTCAATCATCTCGCCTCGTCCAACCTCGATCCCTCCAACTCAGGTCTTGTGTACCAATGGCAAGTCGTTCGCATACATCACTAACGCCTCCAGCAGGCGTATAACCCGGGCATCTGAACTCACAACATCCGAGCTCGCGTGCGCGCGACAGGTTTCCCCAGATCATCTCATCAACTTCAATGGTTGTTGCCATAACTACATCTGCCGGCCACTTGTGGGGACCTGCACACGCCATACTAGCATTGCTCGGTTCGCGTTGCTTGCGTTAGGCTTTATTTTTCTGGGGTTCGTTCAGGCTCCCAAGCCATGTTTTCGTTCCATAAAACCGATGCCTCCCGGTCTCGACAGTCATCCGTCGACTCTCAGGCCATTGGGCCTACCATTCCTACCGCAAGTTCAGACTTTTGGTCAGAGCAGTACTCCACGCATTCAACTCATCCTGGCATGCATTCGCCCGAGCAACACAGAGCCCATCCGGCCAGACGAAGTTCCGTGTTCAATCTACGGTCTAGAAGCAATACTGCGACATCTATGACCCCTTCGCTGTTGTCTCTCAGCCATTCCGAGATGGCTGATCATGAAGCTTCTTGGCATGGCTCACCACCTGGACATCGACACACCAGCAACAAGAGTCATAAAGAGTCTACCGGATCTAGGAGGTCGTTGTTTCGCGGGAAGAAGGGCAAGAGGCTGAGCGAGACGCCCATGATAAACGTCGATGAGTTCGAAGGGGACGTCAGCGAAAGACGATCATCAATCTTACGGAAGGGCAAAAGAAGCGAGGATGCTAGTAAGTGATTCTCTTCCCTGATCCAAGGCCCTCTGCTTATCGTGACAATAGGTGCGAGTCTGATTAGCCGTATCTCGAGCCCATTCGACTTTCAGCACCTTTCTCACACCGACCGACATCAAATATCTGCTCTCGAACAGCAGTTGCCCGTCACACCATCCGATGACGTCCATTTCAGGAACTTCTCTTCTGAAAACCTGGCAAATGGAGAAGAGAGATCCACGTCTGCTCTAGGCTTCACATCTCCCCCTCGCAGCCCAGAACCTCGTCACGATTCCGAAACTGTCCCCCACTTCCCAATATCGCGACGACCCCTTCGCCTAGCCCGATCTATAGAGAGCTTCTCCCAACCTAGCCCTCGGAAACATACGCACACATCGTCGATACAGTCGCCTCATCTTCCCTTGGGACCCGCCTTCGGTACACCTGAGTTCGCGTACGAAGAGCCTGCTTCTGGTCCGCGTAGGTTGTCGCGGTCGAAGCGAGAGTCGGGTATCTGGGACTCATTTGCTCTTTCTGCTGTGTCCACCCCGGACATACTACCTGAGATATCAGAAGATTCGTACTTTGGCCATGCAGTCACGACGCCTGATGATTCAGCCATTCACGCAACCACACCGCCATCCTTTAGTCCCAGTCTCGCAGATGTTGTCGAGGAACCAGAAAGATTCGTCAGCCCAAGACCTGCACCACAGCCCCCAATGAAGTCCCCGACTTCGCCAAGATCGCCTTACTTTGGATCGTTTTCCTTTCAAAATCCGCGGTCTCCCGTTACCTCTAGATCACAGGGTAGAGGTCAGTCTCCTGCTTCACCAAGGGCAGAGCCTTCAGCTTCACGACCCTCATCGCAAATGTCTGACACGCTGGGCTCATTCGGCATGCCGAGGAGGATGTCCATTCGAAAACCTTATCAGCGTCGCCAGTCAAACACATGGCGCGCAATAGAGGAGTCATGGGAAGAAGATGTCGACTATATCTACGACAACGCTCTAGAAGCTGACTGTGACTTCGAGTGGGATCGAGTATCTGATGACGGTGTTCGCTGTTGCGACACTCCCTCTGCTGAGCAAGCCAATCGTCGCAACTCCAGAATCACTTCCGCTGATCGAGAGCGTTTCGCGTCTGACAATTTCCGCTCATCTTTGCTGGTTCCCAGCACATCGAGTGTGCCAGAACTGGTTCCGACTTCTGCGATATCCACATCCACCCTCAGCACTGGCCTGCCACCGACACCCTCAGGATTCTTCCATGCCAACCGTTTCAGCGGCGACACTGGCTTCATGCTAAGCCCGTCCCTTCTTGTCCCGCAGGAATACAAGGATACACGAGAAGTCACATATGAGGACTTGCTTGACGAGTACGCCGCGTCCGACCGGCATTTTCCAATGCTCGACGCCGGTCGAAGCACGACGAGCTCGGCGCGTAGCAGTCACGTCCGACTAAGTAGGCGAAGCTCTTATGACAGCAGCCTCATGTCCTCTTCTCAGAGCTGCGGTCTTTGGAGCTCCCCTGTGAGGCGCTCAGCAAGCTCTGCCGGCAGTGTCCCAGAGCTGATTCCGTCCCGTCGTAGCCGCAAGTCGCTTGGCTTCAGTCTTGCAGCTGATCAGCTTTCAGAGCAGATTGCGTTCCTTAACGAAGACAAGGAGGACGATGACATTACGCCACCAGGGCGTACCCTGGAAGGGCGAACATTCTTCGCTTCAGACGACGAAGCGCCTCAAGATGAGGAGCAATCTCGCAGCTCCATTGAGACCGAGCTCAGAGCCTCGCTTGATTTGGCTCGACGTGGCTCACAGCGTGCCAATCACTCTACTGTCGAAGAGGAGCTCAAGTCGTCGCTCGACCTTGCGCGCCAAGGGTCGCAGCGTTCCACCCGTGCACCAGCGCGCCAGCACAAACACGCCCTGTCTGAAGGTGCCGCCAAGTTCCTTTCCGTCTCTGCTCCGAAGGAGGATCAACCAACCAAGCTACGTAACCGCGCAGCGACCACCGCGCAGTCTCGCTCCCCTATGTTGTCTCTCTTCCCGACACCCCCACGCAACATATAAAATACTTCGCAGATGTAAATCAAGCCATGACCATCAGCGACCTCACCCACGACGCACACAGTAATAACTCCATCCACCCCGCGTCCCTGAATCGAAGCCCAGGAGGCTCATGAAGCATGGCTGGCTATGCTTCATGTCACGCTATCAACGACACACAATTGCATTCGATGTACATATTGACGAGTCATGTTCTCTCCCATCTTACATATCACTAGCAGTCCCATCATTGACGGAAGACTAAAAGTCGGAAGGTCTCTTTTTAGTTTTGCGCATTTCGGGTTCCTTTGCGTCAGCTTTTCACCAGCTCGCTTGCATGCATTTTTCGGCGCACCTTTGTCTCATTACATAGACCTATCTTGCCATATCCGCGCACAAATTATCTCCTATGTTACAGAGGAGAGGAAACTTTCGCAAAGAGCGCGAGAAGTAATTACTAGCTGTTTTTGGAATCATCACACTCGACAGTTGTCACAGTCGATCTTGCTCTCTTTTTGAAAGATGCTTGCGAGCGTTGCAGTACAAATCAAATAAAACATTTCAACACTTCTACATTTGTGATATTCAACGCTTCTGCCTGTTACTTGCCCATACTCAGCTGCGCTGGACCACGTAGGTACATGGTGCGTCACCCTGACATACACAACTCCCTGTGATTTCGTCGCCACCGTTTCGACGATCCACAGATCCGACCCTTACGATCCGCGCCGCAGCTCTCCATCGGATTCGCAGGCCCGCCCTGCATGAGCTTGTCCGCCCGCGCCATTGGCGTAGTACATGCAGGTTGGACGGGAACTCAGGGAAAACCTTGGAAGCAATACCGTCACTTGAGCGCGACGCGACGTCACGTCATCAATATGAACGCGCGCAAGCCTGAATGAGCAACACGAGGGTTTCGCATAGCCGCGAGAAGACGTCCAGTGTAGTTCGGATAGTTCAACACCTGTTCCCCTGATAGAGCATGGGTTTGAACTGGTCAAACGTGAACTGCGCAACGGGACCCGTTCTCCAGTCTTTTGTCGCGTGCTTTCCATCTATGCCGTGTTACCCAGAAACTCATTTGGCTACGAAATGGTGCAGATTGACGCAACGCCGCAATTAATGTTGGCGGCTGCAGCGTATAGGCGCATGTGGCGAGACGCAGCGCGTCGTCCTGAAGGGGATGTAAACAAGTGGGTTTCCCGTCTCAATTGGTTACGGGGCCGATGCCTCGAGGCGGACTTTTCGCAATGAAGTCGCCCAAAGAGACCGGTGTCGTGCTACCGAATGACTAACGACAGACACATGCAGTGGAGATTTTTGTGTTGGTATCGGAGGTGACTTAGCTGTTGGTGGGTCATCGGCGTCTAGCCCTCTAAGGACCTTTGACGGTTTTGGAAGCCATCAGATCGATCAGATAGTCAGTCCACAGCGGACACGCGACCGTTTGGGAAAGCATGTTAAAAATGGTTACGATGACCGCGGCGTCAAGGGCTTTTACCCTGCACTCTGTTCGTCTATGCACCCGCGTATCGCAGAAACTGGGGAGGCGAGCAGCAAAGCGCACATACTGATCTGACAAATACCATGTCCTTAATGTTGGGGTGGTAATAGTAAGGATACTGAAATGGGAAGCAGTCCGGGAACGATCCACTCTATCCACATGGCAGCTCCACCAAAGCATCCATTTTGAAGGTGAGTACTGACGAACTTCTGCTCACCGGAGCATAGACTCGATCCGGTCCTCTACCTATACTGCCGCTCCATGCGCAACCAACCGCGCCTAATACCAACAGATTGCAAATGCAGGAACCACATCGTTCTCCATCCGAACCCCGGGACGAAATGCGCGCAAGTCCATAGCGATACCGAACCGAAGACGATCGTCCGGGTAAAGGTCTTCAGAGACCCCGGCCACATGCAAGTCAACTACCAGGGCATACACACGGAGCGGGACGTTCGTTATAGGTCCTGCTATGGGCCAAGGCGTAGAGAGTGTGTGGCTCGGGTAATAGAGAGGTCGTTTAGAATTAACCGTGCCGCTGAACGTGCTCGAAGCGAAGTCGGTTGTGCTCTTACATGGGACCTGTGTTTTATGTGCTCCGCAGGCATCAGTAAGCGTGCGCATGCATATGCACGTGTAAGCGACTTCAGGATGACATTGTGACGAATCGAGGGTAGAAGCGCGGAGATCGTCCACAAAGAGACGGAATGACTAGCCTGAATATCGTTCGAGATGCTGTTTCATGTGCGGTGGAACGTTCGTGAGGTTTTCTGAGGCATTCGTTCAGCCTATGCGAGGTGTATGGACTTCGCCGGTTACTCTTTTGATCGACAGCTTGACTTGCATTGCATCTGATGAGTTGTCTTCGCCCAGGGCAACCACGACGATCGCGCCAGTTCCAACAACTTCTGTATGTCTCTCTAACTTCCAGCTGGCTTTAGTGTCGATTTGGATATTGGTCCAGCTTGAAGCAGCTTCTGTGCGATGGTTATACAATAGTTTGTAATAATTAAGCCATGAGTGTTGGTTTCCAGCAGCTGAACTGATTCAACAATGAGTATCCAAACATTGAGGCCGCGCAGCTGTGCCGCAGTATGATGGTGGAGTCGCTACGATTGATACTCAATGACCTGCCAACACACCATATCGCACCGGCCACATCTGTACGCCCACTCTTCATGACAGCCTTCCAGGATTACAACATCGATGGGGACTCCGTTTTAATGTCTGCTCGAATGCTAGGCCACATTACGAGCTTGCAGTCGTGCTTTCTTTGCGTTATTCAAGTCAGGCTCGTAGCTTCATCCTCGCTAGTAGACCCGTCTCTGCGCAACTCACACTTATCATCATTCCTTTTCACCTAATAAGGTGAGGGTTTGAGGCAATCGTGTAAGAAATAGACATGTCGCACTGCAAACCTTACACAGACATCAGCTCTTGTCATCAACAATCGACCCAACTTTCGACAGATTGGGATCGATAGGTCTTATCCAAAGATAGCGGAACGGGTAGTAAGGTAGCCGGCGGGATGTCGTTCAGCTTCTCAAAGACGTGTGTCGTGAGTGTCAGAAAGGTGGAAGTGTCAACTAGTTGCGTGCTGCATCTGGGCGGTCTTATCTCCGATGTCGCATACGTCATCAGTGGCCAACACTTTCGAGACGCGACACTCTGCCTTCATACGCCACAATTGCCATGTGGACTGCGCCTACTACTCGATATATCTGGAACCCGAAATATCACTTCTGGCCACAGTTTGTGCCCTTCATTAGACTTTGCACGCCCTCTCAAGTTCCTTGGTAGACTGCGAAACAAGCCGCGCATCATGGCCTTCCGGATGGGCCGCTTTGTACCTGGGCCTGCCCGCTTTGTACCCAGGCCTTCACGCCTCACACCGCGGCGTCTTTTGTTCATCACATCTGCGGGCATACTTTTCTGGTTCTTGTTCTTTAGCTTGACCCCAATTACCTCTCCGCTTCCGCCTTATACCGGACCCCATGAGGTAGGCATACTGGATGTTGAGACAGAGGTCCAAAAGAGAACCATCCATGATGCGATACTGAAGGCGACTGGGGAGAAGGCTTTCCAACTGGATACGTTGGCCATCACCTTATACTACCCATCCTCTCTGCCTCTGGCGCCGCCTAGCCAGCGACCATGGGCACGACCGTGGCTTCCTCAACCTGTCTCGCTTATTGGCGAAGGCTATGCTCGCCTTGCCGGAGTGTCGAAATTATCTTCGGTCTTCACCTTCGGCCTCTGGCTCCTTGGTTCAAGCACAGTCATTCCAGGTGTCGTTGATGCACCAATCCTTTCCAGTGCTGAGCAAATTTTGGGCGAAGATGGTAGTGGTGCAGGCGAATTTGGAAAGATCATGAGCGCAGCAGAGCAAGAACATAAAGAGTTAAAACGAGGCGACGGTCTTGGAAGTTTGCCCTGCGTTGTCTTTACGCATGGCATGGCAGGAATGAGTCAGAGTTATGCACACTACCTGGGAAGCATTGCAAGCCACGGCTACGTAGTCGCTGCCGTCGAACACCGTGACGGTAGCGGACCCGGTACCATCGTCCACCATCCTGATGGTACGGAGCGAAAAGTCTGGCACATGAAGCTCAAGGACCTAGAAGCCGATCCGCCGATGACCGACCTCGACCTCAAGGCCGCACAGCTCAACTTCCGTGAAGCTGAGATCAGCGAAACCATCAAACTCTTTGCGCAACTCAATGCAGGTGACGCACCGGTCGTGAACCTCAAGCCCGATTCACCGCGGAATGCTTTGCCTGGCTTCAAGAACCGCCTCAACCTGTCAGCAGTCACAGTCGGAGGTCACTCATACGGCGCGACGGGGGCTATGCAAGCACTGAAATCTGCCGGCTCAAAGGCAATGCCTATCAATGGTGGTATTGCCTTAGACCCAGGCAAGGGATCTGGACCCCTGAACAAGGACATCGACGTACCGATACTGGTCATGCAGAGCGGAGAATGGACAGAAAAGCAGACGGCTTTCTACGATGAAGGATGGCACTTTGAGGCCGTGAAGAATATCATCGATAACGTTAAGGAGGGGTGGTTCATGACCTTGTTGGGTACCGCTCACCCGTCTTGTACCGATGCGCCTCTTATCGTTCCTTGGATCATGAAGATGGTCACCGGTACGACGCTAAGTAGCAAGGTTGCTCTCAAGGAGTACATCGACGCTTCGGTCGCCTTCTTAGAATACCTGCGGACAGGCGAGAAGAAGGGGGTTTTGGAGAGTGGTGTCACGAACGCTGGAGGGCCTTTCACACACGATAAACCACATGGTAAAGTCCAGGGCCCGGACGGCGCTGACTGGGAGGTTCACACCGTTCCAAAGTCGGAGTAGACTGCGCATCTTTTTGTAACACTATAATACTACAGCAAGTAAACGTGCTTTATCCACCTCTTTGTGCGTGACCGAGCCTTAAGCTGATCCACTCTGTCTCAATGGTACCTACACCAACGACCGCCCATTCCCTAAGCTCTCCGTAGCCATTCTGCCACTCAATCATCAATAAAAGCGAAGAAAAAACAAGTCATACCACTGGCAGGCAAAGTGATGCACTGTAGTCCTCGACGCATCCCAACCACGCTTTTCAGCCATCAGGCGCATATTCACCAGCTGCGCCTGTGTGTACAATCGCTTTACCACGGGTGATGCCTCAGCCTCAACAAGGCGACACGTGCGCAAAATACCTTGATCAATCCGAACCCAAATTCCAATCGAATTGCGCGGTGGTGACGAATTATCAGTACTGTGATACTCAACTACGACTTTTGATGAGTTGGTGAGGGAACCAGTAGTGGGGAAAAGGCACTCACTGAGGTGCTCATATATCATGAGTCGTATCTCGGTCGGGAGATCAAGTAGCCGGAATGGCTGGACCGTCTCGTTGGTCGAAGTACGAGACCGTGGCTTTTCGATATATAGAAAGCGATTCATGATCTCGGGATAGAGGCTAGATTGAATGTTGGGTATTAGAAGGAGGGAGAGTCTGGTATTGAGGTTGAAGTAGTGGTTCACTGAGTAGATTGTAAAGCAGCGCACTTGTGTTTTCATTACGGATGTTCAAGCGCTAGGGTCATGTGTTCAAAGCGGAGTGGTGTGTTAATATTCATCTCATACATCCATTAGTCTCACTTGCCCCACAGCCCAAAGCCCTTACTGCCGCCTCTTGACCTAGGCTGCTGTTTCTTCTTCTTCTCAGGTTTCTCTAATCTCTTACAGCTCACATCCGCCTTTACCATCATGAAACTCTGATCGAAGACATGTCCATTAGCATTACCGCATCGTTCGAGTGCAGGCGCAAGTGCCAATTCTACTCGCCTGCCCTTTGCGCTGCCATTGACGCCATATCCACCACTGCCGTTCTCGTCATCATCTTCATACACGTCCTCCATTTCACTGTCGTAGAACCCGTAGCCCCAGTATTGATCCTTCTTACCGCCAGTGAATGTAACGAAGCGATAGTCGGCGAGCTGGCGCTTCATCTTCAAATCTAACGCAACAGATGCTGAAATGATGGTACCCAGTTGTTCCTTCCCTGAACGCAAAGACTGTGTGGACCAGGGCCGTAATTTGCGGCGCATGCGACTGCAGAAACGGGATATTCGTTTTAGGACGGGCGCGGCATCGAAAGTGGGACGCCATTTGCCATCTACCTGAGGGACTAGGAGGTTTACGGTCATGGCTCGCCATTGGTGGTATTCTTCGGCTTGGGCTTCGTTCTTAACAGCTGTACCTTGTTAGCATTGTAATCATTAGAGATTCACCGGGGGCGGGGTAGCGTACCCTTGCGCAATGTGTCGTTAATCTCGCGCAGCTTCCTGTCTCCCAGTTTGCCTGCCCATACATATCCACTGCCCTTCTGCCAGTTGTTGAATATTTTCTGCTGTAGCTTCATCCAAACGTATGCTTGGATGAGGAGCGGCCGTTCCTCTGGGTGCTTCAGATACGTCTGGTAGTTGTCCGTGAGGTTCCCAAACAGTTCCTTCGCTCTAGTGAGATATGGTCGCTTGCTCGTGGCTTTGATGGGTCCGCCGAAATACTCCTCACTCCATACTCGTATCTCATATCGCAACGCGAGTAGCTCTTCAATCAAAGTGTTCTCTTCAGATTTGTACACGATCGAACGTTTTGCAGGCATCCCATGTGGACCCATGCTCCTCCTCTGCAGCTGTTTCCTCAGCGCATCTCGCTCTTTTGTGACTTGGTAGTACCGCTGTATGAGATCATCTTGGCTGTTACCCCTCGACGCGTCTGGTCGCGATGGGCTTTTGGGCGGTACGAGGGGACTGATAGTCGCGCTCAGTCGTTGCGGGCTGCCCAATGCCGATGATTCGTCGGATGATGTCTCGGCCGATGTCGCTGTAACTTTCTCGAATTTGAGCGGTGGTATGTAGGGCGCCTTCCGTCTATGCCTGGGTATCAGGACCTCCTCGTCAGACCATTCGTCTCCGACTTCGGGGAATGGATAGCCTTCTTGCTCCATTACAGGTGATTCAAGGGTCGATGCAGATTGCGGTTCTTCAATAACTTCGGCGGAGGGGCAGGTCAGTTTGAGCGACTTGAGGGTAGAATGGCGGACGTCTATGAATGCGACTCGGTCAGCGCGCTATATCCCAATAGCCCCAAATGCCCACACGCACCAGGAGATAGAGTCGCCATCTCAACAAAGACTGAGCATGTTTGCCCTTCTGGTATGCGCTCAATGTTGATCCCGCGAGCGGTGAAGCCTCTTGGTAGTCTATGCTGCTATGCGTCCGCGCAGTCTCATCTCAGATCAGCTTCGGACAAGCTCGCAGCGGGGCCGGCGATGTTTGTGGCCTTGGGAGAGTAGACGGAATAATCTGGACGAGTTGACGGGCACGCCCTCAGCAAGGAAGATGGCATGGCGCAGGCAAGCTTTGCTGCTATCTAGCCCAGCCTCGCCGCGAAAGGCAGCCCTGGCGGTTCAGCATGAACCACTAAGAGCGGGCAGACGACGAAACGAGCTGCAATCACACCAGTGACGTGTGACGAAGTGCATGCAGACGGCGATGGGTCCACGATTGGGTGAAAATGAGGAGGCTGTCGGCATCTTCGCTTATCTAGCGTGCGCCTGTCACCTGAACCGCGACGGGACGACTTCGGGATCCACCTGAACCATGTTCTTGCCAGCAACAACATGTCTTTTCGTGTTCACGACCGTCTGACACGACATATTCACGAACTCAATTCTGCTGTCATGGTAACTTGGCAATATACGCAATTTCCGACGCGCCAAAAGCACAGCGCGCAAAGGCCGCTCGGGCGCTCTAGAGGACGATAACAAGCTCCATCCTGGAGTACCAGAATACCTCCGGCCTCCGCATTCTCCACACTGCACATCACCAATCATCTTCGGCTACCTTCCCTAGTACCTTCCCCAGCCCCTTCATTGCAGTAGAGCAGCAGTCACCCCATCCCTTAGCTTCAATGAGGTCCCTGTCTTTGCCCAGCAATTCCCCGGTGGTGGCTCGTTAACCTTAAATGCCACTGAATTACATCTATCACCCCCGGCTTGTAGGTAGTTCCAATTCGAGCAAAGCGCAAGGCATGTATTGAGGTCTAGGACGAAAGCCTTGATCAGTGTCCGCCCGTCGGTGTCAAATCCACAATGCTTGATGAATCCGTATTGTCCTGGATTGCCCGAAGGTGCCCTGGGTGTGAACGATGTACTGTTACTGGCTGGGCAGTCCGTGGTTACGAGGGAAGGGGGTACACTCGTGGGTTTAGAGGAGGAGAAGCTCGGTGGTCCGGAGGACGTTCGATCACTTGAGCCGCCTGTGCTGGGCAGAAGTATAGCGGTTGGCGCGCTGCTCACACTTTAGTATACATTTACCAATGAGTTTCTCTAGGCATGGGGGAACTACCTCTGCACAGAAGATGGTGGCGCATTTTTCCTGTTCCCTTTGACTGCTAGAGAGCCACCTACAGCTCCACCCACAGACGCAGCGATTACGACAATGCTTACAACGACCAATATGGACCAGAAGAGCCACGGTTTCAAACCTCCGAACGATTTCGACTGGTTCTCTTTGAGCGTGGGGTTTCCCGCAACGACATGTTGATAAACCCAGGCTTCCTTCCCTTCATCTTGGTGCTCCACGGCGTGCAGGCCTGATCCGACCACAGGGAGACCACCTCCACCACAAGGTTCCGGTAGGTTCTCGCACTCGATGTGTCTCGACATGACGCTGTGAGTAGTCTGAATGGGCTCAAGATTGTCTGCCTGCTGTTGACCTTGATCTTGATCTTTGAACGAAAATCCCGTAGATGGAAAGAGCTAAATAAATGTCCAGCATCTGTTGAAGGTGTTCGGATTGCATGGGTTCAATTGGTAAAGGCATATCTTATTATATGGTTGCGTAAAAGCGCTGGGTGTGTAACAGATACGATGCCACATAGGGGCGGAAATTCTAATATAATGTGAGATACGAATAGAACTGAACAACATTGCCTGAGAGCAGTTATACGATCACACGACGCAGCTGTCTATTTACATCCAATAATCTTATATGGAAATGGGGCTGGGAAGGGTGAACCTGAGGTATGCCTCCAAGGCTGACTGCAAGTATCGGATGGGGCGGTTTTTCCAAATTTGACCTGGTCCGAGAAGACTGAGACGTTGCTATCCTCACAGTCGGTTTTCGTTCCAAATTACCCTCTCACTCTTATGAAGCATGTAAATCCAGTAAGGAGGTCCGGAGATGCCTCCATTCCAGCGCAAGTCAGCATCCCGCTGGTTCTTATTGAACTGTGGACGATAGCCGCCTCTGCGCTGCCTGTAATGAGCACATTTTTGTGGATCCCAGTCTCTAATTTTTCCCGTGCACCCAATGCATCTGAGTAAATAAAACTGTAGCCGGTAGATCTATGGTAAGTGTTGACGAAGCGCAAGGAGTACGTGAACTAGGAATTAGGAACTCCGAGGTCACAAATTAAGCTTGCGCTTTCGGAAGCGCGATGTAACTTGAATGGTGCAGGGCAATCGAAAAGCACGGCCAGTCACGACAACTGGCCGACGCCGTTCTGGTACCTAGGTATCAACTGAACGAATCGAATATTGCAAATAATTCCTTCCGGTCAGCGTGCTTATTTCTGACCGTCAGATTTTGTAGCTGAAAGCAGTTATCACTGGGACAGGACGTTAGCATGTGATACTATGACGACACAGGGTCCACATCCAAAGCTGGACACCTCGAAGCACCCTTAGGCCGTCCACGGGAGTGGCATATGAAACTTCCATGCATGTACCGAGGTGTCTGCTGTCAACCTTGGAAAGCATTGGTCGGATAGTTCTCGGAGGAAGATTGTTGATCGTCGCTAAGGCCCAAACGGGTAACGGCGGCCCGTCAGCTAGCGGGGCGAGAATCGCAACGAACACCAAGGCGCGACGGAACCAATTCCTCCCCGGGGGCCGATCCACCCTGTCGAAAACTTCAAGACTCTCATGCAGACTATCGCAAACCGTCCCCGAGCATGGTAGAATCGAAAGTCGGCATATCGTCTAATTCGCCGGGCTCAGCAAGCAAACCCAGCGGAGGACGACATCGCGTCATCTCCTCTTGTTTGACATGTCGGCGCAGGAAAGTCAAATGTGATCACGTACATCCAGTATGCGGTTCTTGCATGCGAGGAAGTCATGTGTGTACCTGGACAGATCAAATACCGGCATCCACTACTACTGGAAGGATTTCGAAACCCGCGGCTGGGGCCACTGGAAAGACCGGAAAAGGCAGTGACGTGCAAGCCCGGTTAGACAGACTCGAATATCTTTTAGAGAAAGCTGTTGCGGGACAGGGGGCGAAATCCACGGCATCCGTACGGTCCAGTGTTGAATTAGACAGGAAAGAAGTGGAGGCGCTGACCCCATCGTCGAATAGCCAGACTTCCCATGGAGGAGGAATCGCTTCTGATGGTGGCGACGGGACCCTCCTGTTGAATGATGGGCAGTCTCAGTTTGTCTCGTCTCTGCATTTTGCATTACTGGCCGATGAGGTGAGTGCCGCTTTTCGACATGACAGAACATATCTCCGAGTTGCACCGAGCGAAAGCTACATTCATTCTTATTGTATTTCTCTGTTTCTAGGAATATTGAACAATACTGATTGAGCTTTAGATACAAGACATCAAGGCCTTGCTTGGTGATAAGACCGACGAAGAGAGGAAGGAAGTGCCGCAAAGCAGTCTGGTTGACCTACTTTCCCTCGGTCGCGCAGGAGCCGGATCAAATCTAGAAAACCTGCTACCGAGCACAAAAGAGCACCGTGACACGCTGCTGGACGTCTATTTCGCAAATGTAGATCCTATGGTGAGAATTACCCATAGGCCAACGGTGATGCGCAAATTTTCCACCTACAACAACGAAGCACATCCCATGGCCTATGCCATCTACTTCTCTGCGATCAACTCTCTGCCTCCAAAGGTAGTGCACAACAAGTTTGGCGAGACAAAGGAATCACTCCTCGATCGATTTCAGCTGGGTGTTGAGATCTCACTGGCTCGGGAAAACTATCTCACAACATCGAATCTGGAGATATTCCAGGGATTTGTATTATGGTTGACATGTATTACCAGAGAAGAGGATATGGGTAAGTGCAATAGATGCTTATGATTCTGCAACGCTCACACACATAGCAGGAAAAGCGTGGGTTCTGATAGGCATCGCATTTCGCATCGCTTTGAACCAAGGCCTGCACCGTGATCCATCGTTATTCCCGACCGGCTCCATGGACGCTCTGACTATTGAGCTACGTCGGCGTATGTGGCATCAACTAGGGCACTTGGAGTTCCGGGCAGCAGAATGCAAAGGGCAGGAACCGAGCATCACCGAAGACTTCTACACGACGCTATTTCCACGAAACATCAACGATGAGGACCTTGTAGATGGCGCAAGTCCCGGTCCGGCCCCGTATGACGAACCGAAGCTTACTACTATGACGTTCCAACTTGTCCGGTTCAACGGCATGCGAGCTCTACGGCGTATAGTTCAAAGCACTTACCGCCTTGAACGCCGCATGCTGGACTCAGGACTCCATGGAACTGCTCGTCCTGATCCAGCACAAGAACTCAGAGATCTTTATGAGCAGATCAAAGTGATGCTCGACGAAGTTCATGAAGAGAATCAGCGAAAATACTTGCATAACCTTAACCCAGAGGTACCAATGGAGAGGCTGACGCTGGGACTGGCTTCACTGTTGGAGTGGCGTGCCTACTTACTGTTTTGGCTTCGGATGCCGCGTGCTTACCGCGACGTAGTCTTTTCGGACGAGATCCGCCGATCGTACGTTCCAGTCAGGGCCCTAATGAGAAACAACAATGGCTGATAATGCTAGGATCTTCGAGAAGTCAGTAAACTGCGTCGAAACACTAAACGGAGCGGCAGCCGATGTCGATGCTGCTCGCTTCCAATGGCACATTGGTCCGTAACCCCGACAATACCTACCCAGTGAGACACAAGAGCTAACTTTCAAAGGAGGAATCGCGTCTTTCCAAGCCATCATGCATATCCTATCAGAACTCCGCAACCCCCTCTTCAACGCACCTGACCGCCAACGCGCTCTAAGAGCCCTCCAGATGTCTCGTATCCTCCGCGAGAACAACAGCGCCAAAGCATGGCAAGCAGTCAAAAACATGATCGACAAGGCCGTCTCCGAACACAATCTCTCGCCAAGAGGGCCGCCGCAGCCATCGACTACCTACGTCAGCCAACCCATCGTGCCTTCCATTCCCATGCCGCTGAACAACAACGCACCCAACAGCAACACGGGCGTTTATCCGGCAATGCAAGGCATCCCAAGCTACGCCTACCAAAACCCGTCTGCAGCTTATAACCAACAAAACATGCCAGGGCCATCTCAACCAGAACCCATGCAGACTCAACCCGACTTGCTGCAGTCCATGCAGTCTATGCAAGACAACGCGCCTTGCTGGGATGACATCAATCTCAACAACATCAACAACATCGTAGGCGACGTACAAGCTAGCACGGATGTAATCCCCGACTTTGATTTCGTAAGTGACCATGACATGATCAGGTAGACGGGGGTCGATTGGCTAACAAAACCAGGGTTTCTGGGGCGACCCTTTCAACTACGAAAATGAACCTGCAGCCATGCCGTTGCAAGATGGCTACTTTCCTCAGTGGAGTGGGGGAATATGAAGGCAACGCACCAAGTCGCACGAATAACTTCATTCACAACTCCAACCCAAAGGACCGGTACCGCAGCGCGATCATTACGTCCAGGAGGGGCTCTTCCCTAGGTAAGAGCAGACGACGAACATTCACTTATCATCTTCGCCAATCACTCTACTCTCAATAATATCTGCCACCGACGCATCATATGGTTCCCTAAACTCCCATGGACGATGCCGTTGTTCGCAAGCGAACCGGTGACCCTTATGGCGCTGTCTCGGTGTTCGACGCGAGTCGGACATGGGCTAAGGAGACCTAATCCACCACTCTTGCTGTTCATGTGTTGTGTTTAGTATGGCGTTTGCTGGAGGTCCGCCCTGGACGACGGCTAGAACGGACGGATATGTGCGTGTTGGCATAGAGCTCAAGGCTTATCAGGGTCAGGCGTTTGATAGATCGAACATAGAGGAGCGGATCTTTGTGATAAGGTCAGCTGTAGGAGTCGAACATCAAGAAAGCATCCGATTACATGGACACGTAAAGGCAAGCCGCATGCAGTGTGGTTGTACAAGCCGTGGAATTAAGTTGGCGAAAGGCAAAAGCATCAGACGTCCATGTTATACAGTTAGCAAGCGCATAGTCGCTCAACCAAGTTCGTACGTAAAGTGCGAGCGAACCGAACAAGCTCTATCAAGAAAGACAGCTCCCATGCACACCACATGCCTAGAAACCCCGTAGAAACGGCACGCCAGCCCATCTACTCGTCCTTGACACCACCACGGCCCGCACGCTCAGCAGCCTCAATGCTCTTCTTGTCCGTCTTGATCTCGCCACCGCTCATGGCGCCCATCATACCGCCAGCCGCCTTCCACGGCCTAGCGAGGTCGCCGGTTGCCGGCTGGCCGAAGAGGTGGACCTTGACGAGGTTGCCTTCGAACGCGCCCTTGAGGGGGATGATGGACTGAATCAGGAGCGGGTTGGTGTACTTGAAGTAAAGGTGCATAACGCCCATCATGCCGACACCCATCAGCTGGGCCTTGAAGAGCTCGCGCAGCTTCTGAAGGTCGTAGGCTTTGACGGTGGTAGCGACGAATTTCGGTTCTTCGCCTGAGCCCATCGGGGCCGGCTCGACGTATTTGACAACGGTCATGTCTGTGGTTGTTTTGTTAGTCGCTGTGTCGGTCTACCCCGGGCTCTTCTTTCCACGCACCATTCTTCTTGTTGATCTGCGCCTGCACGTAGAGGTAGATACCCGCGATGATCAGGTTGGACACGATGTAGAGCGCGCGCACGCCGTTGAGGACAGTCGGGTCGTCGAAAGGTATCTTCTTGGAGATTTGCATAAATCCCAGGATGATGACCAGGTTGGAACTGCAGTCGAGTTAGCAAACTGTCTTCAGCACTGGGCGCAGTGGATCTGGCGTACATTTGCGGGCTGATGGCCATTGTGACGTTGGAAGCGGATTGTTCGGGCGAAGAATTGAAGGTCGCTTTCGCGATCGTTTGACAAGAAGCTGGGGGTAGAGATGTGGTTGCGCGGAACGTGGGTGAGAGGTTAAAGACAAGCGGGCGACTTTTGTGGTGGGCGAGGGTCACGATTAGCGCGACCCAAGAGGCCAGGTTGTTGCCCGCCGCTGGCTAGCCCCAACAGGCATTCACCCTTCTAGTCTTATCTAATGCCTTCTCTAGACACATAGGGCGAGAACGACACAGAAGTCTTGGTGCGCGTCACGAGTATAGAAGGTGCACAGGTCTATGATGGAAGATTGAGAAGGCCATTCGCGCCTTCTGATCGTTCTGATGCAGGGTATCTCATCTATAGTCCCCAACATGCATATGCCATAACAAATCCAATATCAAGCCATACTCTGTATGTTCCAATGACGCCGCGCTAATGATTCAAAACTCCCTCGCCGGCTTCGTAGACACCCAATCGCGAATCGGTGTCGCGGCGATATGCAATGCAAACAACCAACCAACAAACAGAGAGGAATTTCTCCCACATACACAAATCCTGCCTTCCTCACATCACCAGACATTCGCGATCCGGCCTGTTCTTGTCCTTATTCTTCCCTTTGTCTAGGACTGTACCAGGTTCCCTACTCTTGCTCCTCCGTCTGTCTTTCTTCTCCTTCTTACTCTTGCTGCCCGACAGACCTGCTTCTTTCTTCTCTTTGGCTGGAGAGTGGCCCTGTTGATCGTTCTCTACGCTCTTCACTTTTTCAATCACAATGTGAGGCTCGTCGCTGGAAGCAGCTTCAGTCGTAACCAGCTTGTCCTTGCTACCGCGTCCCGTTAGCCTCGATAACGTAAGAGACAAACGAGTCTCGCCGCTTGGACTACCTGGTCGACTTCTGTTGTTCCCAGATAACCATATTCGAGAGCCGCGCCGGGATACGGACAAGAAGCTGCTCTTCTGATCATCTGGTGTTTGCGGTTCAGTTCGGCCACGTAGGCTGCCTTCGCCATCCTCGATCGCGGTGCTGCTGCGCCGATTGCTGGACATGCTGGTTCGACTAGCTGGCTCGTCTGTAGAATTGGATTCAGTATGCGGATCTTTGGTGTTGAAGTTGTCGTTCTCTACACCGGCTTCGGCATCCGCGGCTGTTGTAGAGGGCAGGGAAGCCAGCGTTTCTCGTGAAGGGTCGACGGACGGAACTCCTGATTGTGCTTCTGCATATGTGGGCGGATCTCCCCGGGAAGCGAGCTCTTCATCAATAGGCTGTACTTGGTAAAAGAGCAGATACGGTGACTCTTCTCGCAAGGCTGTCTTAATGTCAACTTCAGTCACCCGTTGCGGCGAGAGATCGTCAAAGCGTATCCACTTTTCCAGCTCTTCCTCCGGATCTGATTGCGCGGTGCCAGGTCGTTCGCGAGCGTTGGCACGGACAAGCGCAATATAGTGGCCAGAGTCGACTGACACGCCCCGATGACAGACGACAGACTGGAGGACAAGTTTGAAATTGCCAAACAGCGGACCTTCTTCTTTCATCCGATCATCAGAGATGAAGTGAGGTAAACCGATATCAAGCGGAATGTCGATATATGTATTCAGACGCTTTGGAGCGCCGTGCGGCGTCATCGTATATCTCTTCAGGCAGATGCCGAGAACCGGCCGCTTCACCGAGAAGTGCGCAGCGACCTGAGCATCGGTCTTTGGTACATTGTCGGTATACCAGGGGATGAGACTGAAGAACTGCCAAGCCGGCATGAGAATCTCCTTCTTAAGTAGAGAAGCTGATCGTGGTCGGCCGCTGGAGCTGTTGTCCAGCATGTCCTCGACATGCTTCTTCTCGTCAAACTTGTTCGTTTCCTGTGACTGACGTGTATATCGCTGGCTGAAGATACTATCAGCGCGTCGGCGGCCTTGTAGATTTGGTCGCGTGGGAGTTAGTGGTGTGCTTGGCTCGTAAGTCATCGGCGTAGAGACGAGAGGAGTCATGGAGCCCTCCATCTCCATCGTCTCTATATGTATTGTCTCATTCTTCTCAGGATCCTTGTCTACAAATTCTTCGTCTTTGGACTTGATGGATGCTATCGTATTTTGCCGTTGCAGGTATCGCTTGACCTCGATTCTGTTGTTGAAATAGGTTTCCAAACAGTCTTCCAATGTGACAATGTGGTCGCCCTCTTGTTCTGGAATGGCGACTTCGAGCAGCCGTTCGTTGACGAACTTGTGGTCATCTTCCTTGTCTTCACGTCCGGTGTGGTAGATGTCCATCTTGAGGGTGAGTAGCGGCAGCTCGAGCGCACCAGTGATGAAAGTGAAAGCTTCCGAAGCGTCTTGTTGACGGACCTGTGCAGCATCTTCCCATCCGCACTTGGCAAGCGAATCCTGGAGGTGCTTTGTCTACAATGTGTATTAGCCACGGAGGAGTTGGATGACGAGGTAGGTCGTACCAAATCGACCTTGATGAGCTGACCACTCCTCAAGAGATTGACCCACAAGCGCAAGACAGCCGCCAATTTCTTCCGTGGCTCATCCTCAAAGTTGTCGTACAACATGGCCTCAAAGCTGTCGAGACGCGCGAACATGGCAAACAGCAGTGCGTCCAGATAGCACGTCACCATGTTCCGGTTTATGGCGCCCAGCATGATCACGTCAGGACTGAAGTCCTTCAGCTCGCCTTCGAGCGATTCGTTGGCGAGCACTAGAAGATCGTAGGCTTTGTCGATGTCGTTGGGATGCCAGGCGAGGGCATGTTCGGCCTGTTCCTCTCCCATGCTGGTTATGCCGGCGCCTTGTAGGCGTGAAAGGAGCATCTTGACCTGCAGCCGGTTAGCCAGGTTGCAAGCAGCCTCGTCCCCCCGCGTACCTTCTTCTCGGACTCATTGTTCGCTGGCGGTCTGGGACCTTCGCTCGTGAATATTCTGTAGAGGTCGGGCGAAGCATTGGTGGATTTGGACTGTAGAGACACATAGTCAGAAGAATGCGATGTTGAAGGTGGATCGGCGTTGGGTGTAAGAGAAGAAGCACGGCATGGTAGCTTCTGGTGTAGAAATAGAAGACTATCCTCTACCGATGTTCGCAGTACAAATGGGAGCTTGTGGTACAGCGTCTCGATGCCGGCAGACAAGCGCCGCTGGCAGCTGGGCGAGTCTTCCGGCAGCGCAACGGCTGCAGAGCATAGCAAAGGACTGAGAGAGTTGACAGAAGCGAAGGAGCTCAGGCGTACTTTGGTATGGGCGTGCTTGGACGCGCGCTTCTCATGATGCTTGTCGCGCCGGCTGAGAAAGCGTGACATGCCGTTCATGGTGGTGGACGGTGAAGGCGAGACCCATTCAGTGAAGGGAACGCGACAGTGGGTAGCGGGGCAGGCAGCGAGCTTGGGTCCGGTGGTGGAGGAAGGTGCAGACGAGCCCTGAGCCCGGTGGTCGGTGGGGAAGCGAGCGGGTGTTTGGGGGCTGGCTGGCGGCCGCTGGGAGTTTGTCGGTGAAAGCGCAATGGTGACGCGCGGTCAAAGGAGCGGCCGACAGACAGTGACCTCAACGCAAGATACAAAAAGAAAGATACGAGCGCTGCATGTCCCCGATGCCGATCAGCCGCATTGTCGCGAGCTGACGTCCGACCTGGAGCAGTGGCAGGTGCGGACGAGTGGGGTAGCCCTATTGGCTAGCTGCGGACCCTAGAACCGCCCATCCCTGCCCGCCCTCGCGTCTCGCGTATAGCGTATTCCGAGGAAAAGTCCGTTCGAGACGCTGTCGCATGCTGTGAGGCCCGTACCCACGACGACGCCGCACCACACACCCATGGCACTGCGCGAGCTGCCACTTCGTACGGCCACGGCCCTCTGCAACAGCACCAGACCCGCCATCCGCGCGGCTGTCCCCCTGTGCCGCCGCAATGCCTCGTCCGAAGCAGTCCGAGAAATTGAAGACGCATCATCATTCGAGGTCCCGCCGCCATCGCAGGAACTGGCAAAAAACTACGACCCCGTAGCGCGGAGTCGGCTGCGGAGGAGAGGAAACAAGCAGCTGCCGCCAAGCAGGTACGGGCGTTGAAGCATGCACCAGCAGACACACAGGCTCATACATACCAGATACCAATACCGATCCCCTAAATACTACCGCGGCCCTCTCCACCCCCACCAGCCACCTCCCGAGTCGGATCCCTCTTCGCGACTCTTCCAGCCTGGACCCTTCAGCCTGTCCCGTCTCGAGCAGACCTACCAGAGCAAGATCGCGTCCGATCTCCTCACCCTCACATATCAGCACTACCCTCCCGGTTACCGCGCCCCCAAGACGGAGCAAAGACTACGAGAATGGACTGGCGACTCCCCGTACTTCAAGAATCGCCCCCTCAGGCCTCCACGAGGTAAGGGTGAGGTACTCCGGCTGCTTCAAGAGCCCCGCACTTTCCGCAACATTCCCAAGATCACAGGCGTCACAGTCCACTCCATGGTGCCCGAAGCGCAGGAGAATAGCGGGAACCTGCACGTCGCAGGTATGATCCTGCAGGCCATCAGTAATGTACGAGCCGTGTCGCACAAGGCGAGACACAATGTCGTTGGGTGGGGCTTGCGTGCGGGCAGATATGTCTCGGTGACGGCCAAGATGGAGCGGGAAGATGCGGAGCACTTTCTGACAAAACTCATCGATGTGGTCCTGCCAAGGATCAAGGAGTGGAAAGGCGTACCAGGTTCGTCTGGAGACGGACACGGTAACATGAGCTTTGGTCTCACCCCAGACCAACTTGCCCTCTTCCCGGAAATTGAGGTCAACTATGATGCGTGAGTCTGCTGTCCTCTGGTAATCTGTGCTCCAACTGACCAGTTCAGATACCCACCAAAGATGATTCCCGGTTGCCACATCACCATCCAAACCGATGCCACCAACAACAAGGACGCACGTCTACTTCTCCAATCCATTGGAATCCCATTCTACGGCAAGCTCAACGACTAAATGTAGATATCTGATTATTGTGTATAAACCGTGTAGAACATGTAAGAATTATATAAGTCTTACGATACATTGCAAGCATCGCATGTATCCATCCCGCATTTTGATTCTGTCGAGTCAAAGACAGACCCTGGTACACCGCGCAACGAAGAATGAGAATAACATGGACGGTTGTAGATTTGAGCTAGATGAAGCACAAAATAGGACTCTGTCTAACCATCATGTATACCCGCCGCGAATGTCTTACTATTGCGAAACATGCACTGCAACATGGTTGAATGTTGAGGACCGCGGCTTGAAAACCTACACCGCGAGGAACACCATGTTCAGAAGCACAGTACTGGGATACGCAGATCAAGCAGAATATCCGTATACTCCAATGTTCGGCCTCTTAATCTCGACATGAGACTGCAACCTATCGGGATGTGCCCTCGATAGACGAGTTATTTTCGTGAAGTTGTCGGGCGCGGACGGACCCTGGCACGAGATTTTAGGTTGGCCAAGCTCCCCCGAAGAACTCCCGCCATGTCGCAGCTTCGCTCAGACCGCTAACCACCACTAAACCGACCCGCGATACCCTCCAAAAACCCCAGAGTTGCTTCCGTGACCACCATACCCGTCACGATGCAGGCAATCCGGCAACCCATGCGCTCTGCGCTCTCAAAGGCCGCTACCAGGCAGTATGCGACCGCTTCCTCGCAGTACGCCGAGACGATTAAGAACCTTCGCATCAACGGCGACACCAAGGTCCTGTTCCAGGGCTTCACGGGAAAGCAGGGAACGTGAGTGCGACTGCAAGAGCGCGTGGTTGGAAGAGGGGCTAATGCAGGACCAGCTTCCACGCACAACAAGCCATTGAATACGGTATGCGCAACGGACCCGCTGATATAATCCTGTGAGGGGGAGGACTGACAGGGCGACAGGCACAAAGGTTGTTGGAGGCACAAACCCCAAGAAGGCGGGCACCGAGCACCTTGGACTGCCCGTCTTCAAGAACGTAGCAGAGGCCATGAAGGAGACTCAGGCTTCCGCTACTGCCATCTTCGTTCCGTACGCCATACCCCACAGCCGCATACAGACCATGCGATCTAACAGACTTGTAGCCCGCCAGTCGCTGCTGCCAGTATCGAGGAGGCTATCAACGCCGAGGTTCCTCTGATTGTGACGTAGGTGTACACATCAAACTCGGATACTTGGAAACTTACAACCGACAGTATTACTGAGGGTATCCCGCAACACGGTATGAACTACAGACATGGTCAACGAGGCACATATACTGATTGACGCAGACATGGTCCGCATCACAGACATGCTCAAGACACAGAACAAGTCTCGCATGGTTGGTCCCAACTGCCCCGGTATCATCGCTCCCGTACGTTCTTTGCCTACCTCTTCCAGTCGGGATGTGACGTTGACTTGAATAGGGTCAATGCAAGATTGGTATCATGCCAGGCTTCATCCACAAGCGCGGCCGCGTCGGTATTGTTTCTCGTTCCGGAACCCTCACATACGAAGCCGTCAACCAGACCACCCAAGCCGGCCTTGGCCAGTCACTCGTTGTCGGTATCGGCGGCGACCCCTTCTCCGGAACCAACTTCATCGACTGCCTGAATGTCTTCCTGAAGGACGAGGAGACTGACGGTATCATCATGATTGGTGAGATTGGTGGTTCCGCCGAGGAGGATGCCGCAGACTTCTTGAAGGAGTACAACACTGCCAACAAGCCCGTTGTCAGCTTCATCGCTGGTATCTCTGCACCGCCAGGCAGGAGAATGGGTCACGCTGGTGCCATTGTTAGCGGTGGAAAGGGTGATGCCAACTCCAAGATCACCGCGCTTGAGGCCGCTGGTGTCACTGTTGAGCGCTCCCCCGCCAAGCTAGGATCAACTCTCTACGACCAGTTCGTCAAGCGCGACTTGATATAAGCAGTCATAACGATGTTTCATTGAACTGCTTGAACGTGCCGGCTTGCATATTGCGGCTGCTGCATTAGGTCCATTGTACATTTTAGTCATAAGAGCAATCCATCGTGTGTGCATCTTCAGACCATATCCTCTCTAATCATGGTTTGGCTTGCTATAAAGGTTCTACTGAGTAATGTGCAGATATCGTGCTGACGTGCATGCAGCCCTCTTTTCACATGCAGATCCTGAACCCTGCTTGGGCGTGACCCAAACTAATCATTTTCGTCGAGTTCCCCGCAAACCTCCGAGCCGCATCCAATTGACTGCACTCTGCAATCGCAAACACAGCAACAGCATGTCGAAAACAAAGACCAAGCGCGCCCGTCGCGAGCTCAAGCGCGAAGGTGAGAAGAAGATCTTCGCGTTCCACAAGAAGAACGCGAAAGCAGCGGCCGACTCCAAACCCACGGCAAAAACTCCAGCGAACAAGAAGCAAAAGATGAGCGCACCAAACGCAGCAGCAGCATCCACACCTGCAACGACGCCCGCCCACGCGCAACCCCCAAAGAAGAAGCACAAAATTCCCTTCGGCGAGTACGACCACATACTCCTCGTCGGCGAAGGCGACTTCAGCTTCACGCGCTCCCTCGCCATAGAACACGGCTGCGCAAACGTAACGGCAACGAGCTACGACGACGAAGAAGATGTCCACAGCAAATACCCTTCCTTTAGAGAAATCCAAACCGAACTCTCCTCCCTCACACCGCCCGTCCCCCTCCACCACGACATCGACGCTACAAAACTTTCCAGCTACAAACACCTACGGTGTAACCGCGACGACGACGATGACAACGACGAAGAAGGCTGGGACACAATCGCCTTCATGTTCCCGCACACAGGCGGTCTATCCACCGACGTAAATCGACAAGTGCGCGCCAACCAAGCCCTCTTGGTATCCTTCTTCAAATCCTGCCTTGACACCTCGAATCCCAAACGGCGGCTACAAATCCTGCGGAACCAGGACGATAACAAGAAAGGCAGCTCGCCCCAGCAACCCATCCGCCCTTTCCTCCGCATGGGCGGCCGGATTATCGTCACGCTGTTCGAAGGCGAGCCGTACACGCTGTGGAATATCAGGGATCTGGCGCGCCATGCGGGGTTGAAGGTGGTGGAGAGCTGGCAGTTTGATTGGAGCCAGTATCCGGGGTATCGCCATGTTAGGACGCTGGGGGCCATGGAGACGGGGTGGAAGGGTGAGGATAGGGCGGCGCGCATGTTTGTGTTTGAGAAGATTCCGCTCGTGGCAGATAGCGATGAGGAGAAGGAGATGGCGAGGCAGGCCAAGGTGGGCAGGGGTGGGCGGCTGCCGAGTCAGAAAGAGGCGATGAAGAGGGCGTTGGACGAAGATGAGGAGGATGAAGATGACGAGTGAGCTGGGGATGGGCGGAGACGCGCACGGTTGAGCAATACCTCCGACACGGAACAAGTGCATGCTTGCGGGCGAAGCGTAAAGTGGTCATTGGACTTAGGAACAACACCCAAGGCCTTGAGGTCCTTCCCATCTACACTTGAAAGAATCAGGTACGCCGACCCATACCGCGCCGAGCAGATTCCCATACCAAAACACCACGCTATACCGGACTATCATACAAATGCCGCTAGAAGAAAGAAAGAGAGACAAAACATCACATAACATAAACCTTCCGGACCTCGCTCTCAGGCCACTGCTTGCCGCTCAGTCCTTCTGCCGGATCCCTCACGAACCCCTCTTCCGTGCCAACCTTCTCGTTAAAGACGCGCAGTCTCTCGGAGCCGTAGATGCGATGGTTGGGCAGTACTACAGGACTGTCTTCAACGATACTCTTAGTGTGGAGGGCGTAGGGAACGTTGCGCGCCAGCTCGTTGAGCTCGGTACTACAGATTGGGCATACGGTCGTGGTAGAGGAAGCGGCGTTTGTGGAGGAGGGTGTGTAGGCGGAATGGCAGGCGGGTGTTTTGAGCGCGGAGAGACCGGCGCTCAAGGCGACGTGGAGGAGCGGCCGCGGGGGCAGGGAGTAGAGGGTGTGATGAGTCGCGACGAAGCAATCGGCTAGATGCGACCACCGTGATGCCGAGTAGAAAGACTAGAAGGAATATTAGAGATAGGAACCATCAGCAGTCTGGGGAAACTCACAGCATAAGGTTCCACCTCATCCCACGGCCTATACGCCAACATGCCCGCCGCCCTCCTCATCAATTCGAAATCCCCACTCGTACTCAAATACTTCTTAGCATGCGCCCTCGCCTCCATCAACTTCGTTTCTCCACCTCCGCCCCCTATGCTGACTCCATGCATACCATCATCTTGTGTCTCCAACCCATCCATACCGCTCAACCCGGCCTCGTGTCCCTGTCTCACCAACTCAATATACTGCTGCAGCCTGAGCTCGAACTCGAGCAGGCTACCCCCCTTCTTGAGTTCTTTGCCATGTTCCTTGCACCACTCAAGCGCCAACGTTGTACTCATGCCTTCCCGTAAACTCTTCTCGATTTTGTGACACGCAACGAATGCATCCACATCCACGAGCTCGGTGATTCCTTTGCTCTTCGCCAGACACGCTGCGCTCTCTGCATACCCCTCTCTTAGCAGGTAATCCACGAGTAACCGGCTTAACCGCGTGCGTGACCATTCATCGTATTTGACGTCGACGAGGCTTTGCATTTCGTACAGGTCTTGCAGATGTTGTAGGCGCGCTTTTGTGGAGCGGTGGATGCGCGCTTCTTCTTCGTGGAGGGTTTCTAGTTTGCGCTTGAGGTTGTGCATCTTGCTTATCATGGTGTCGAGAGAGTCGAGTGTGGCTTCTGGGGAGGCGTTCTTGGAGGCGGCTTTGGTGGCGGCGGTTAGGGATGTGGTGAGTGCGCTGGACGAGTGTTCGATGACGCGTTGGGCGTTTTTGAAGTTGCGCCGCGACAGCTCGTAGGGCATGCGCAGGAGTGGTTGGTCCTGTGATCGTGTTAGCAGGTAATACGGTATGTCTGGGTAGACGGGAACGTTTTACGAGGAGGAGATGCGACTCCGCATTGAGCTTTGTGCTTGTGAGCTCCGCCATGGCGGGCAGAGAGCGAGTGGAAGGGAGGAAAAGCTTCGTGTAAGAGCTGCTGGATCCCGGATTGTCGCGGTTTTAAATAAACACAGCGGGAGCGAAGGTCTTGAAGAGTAATGGTATGAGAGTGGAAAGATGGGAGGCTTGGTGTATATGCTTGAGCTCCACTATCGCAGTGGAAGCTTGCGGGGGTGCTCGCTCGTCACAGCTCATAGCTCACCAATAGGCACGTGCCGAACATGTACCTACCGATAGCCACATATCCGTTCTACGTAGCCTCAAAACAGCTGTCTGCACATCCTTCTTCTCGATTACACGCATGTCAAACGTCCTCTGTCCACCGGAAGTATCATGTACATACACGCACAAATACATCATCACAACTATGCGCACGACCCTTAGCATCGCAAGCAGCGCCCAAAATATGGAAACAACAATACATGCTTCTATGTGATATCATTCTGATCGTAAGGCAACTCTAAAACTCCTCTAAGACCCAATGCATCATAACGCATAATCCAGATGCCTCTACCCATGCAGAACGACACTGACGCAGGAAGCGATGAGCTGCCGGCCTACTGCAGAGGTATCCTGAAACCTGCTCTAAGGCCATTACTTTTGTTGTACCTGCGTTCCACAGCTCGAAGGACGCATGCAACTTGCGAAACTATCCCCAAAATCCGCTTAGAGAGCACCAGTCGACGCCATCTTCTTGCGGAGATGGTCCTTGTACTCGCCAATTGTTCCGTCCCACCTGCGGACGGTCTTGTGCTCGCACACCATAATGTCCTTCGCGATCTTGTCAAGCAATCTATCCATTGTTAGCAGGCTGATCAAGTAGGAGAGTTAGATTGAACATACCGGAAGTCGTGGGAAACAACAACGACACCACCGCTGAAGGCGTTGATGGCATCCGCCAAACTGTCAATAGTAGGGATATCCAGACCGTTGGTAGGCTCGTCAAGCAACAACATGTTGGGTCCCTCAATAGCGAGCAGAGCGAAGACGATACGTGACTTCTGACCATCGGACAGAGTGGCCATCTTCGATGTCTGTGCCTCACCAGTCATACCGTAGCGACCGAGCTGTTGGCGCCAGTATTGAAGATCCTGGCTGATGTGGTGGAACTTGTCACGGACGAAGTCAAGGGCAGACTTGGTGAGGTCAAGCTGTTCAGCAGAGTGCTGGCTGTACACACCGAGCTTCAAGTGAGTGTGGCGCGACACAACACCGGATGTGGGGCTGAGCTTTCCGGTGAAGATGTTGAGAAGGGTGGACTTTCCAACACCGTTGGGTCCGACAAGAGCTGTTCGAGAGTCCATGTCGACACCGAAGTCCAGGTTCTCGTACAGGTTGTCCTTTGCATCTCCAGAGTAAGAGAAGGTAACGTCGTCAAGCGACAAGACAGGTGGGGGCAGCTTCTCGACGTCGGCAAAGCGGAAAGTGAAGACACGGTCAACGGCAACGGGCTCGATCAGACCATCGGCCTCCATCTTGTCCAAAATCTTCTGGCGAGACTTGGCTTGTCTGACCAAGTTGGCGTAAGTACCAGCGGAAGCAATGAACTTCTTGATGTGCTTGATCTCGTCTTGCTGCTTCTCGTAGGCCTTGGTCTGGTTGACCTCCTGCTCGGTACGTGTCTTGTGGTATGTGTCGTAGTTACCTCCGTAGTAGAGGAGCTTCTTCTGACGCATGTCGATCATGTTTGTGCAGACACCGTTCAAGAAGTCCATGGAGTGGGACACGAGAACCAGGGTGCGCTCCCACTTCTTCATGTACTCCTCGAGCCACACACAGGCCTCCAAGTCCAAATGGGCAGTGGGGTCGTCGAGCAGCAGCAGGGCGGGCTTGACGAACAGCGCCTTGGCGAGCGCAACACGCATACGCCATCCACCAGACATGTCCTTTGTCTTCTTGTTGATGGTAACCTTGTTGAAACCGAGACCGGTAAGAATGAGGGATGCGCGGGTGTGGAAGGTGGACGGGTCCATGTCTTCTTGACGCTGGTATAGTGTTAGTGGCGTGCCGCACTTTGATGTGGCGTGTACATACCTCGTAGATGTCGTCAAGGAGGGGGCTCTCGGGGCCGTCCTTCTCAAGGATGTCCTCAGCCAGCTTCTCGAGACGGGCCAGCTCGTTCTCAGCCTCGCGCACAACCCACTCCAGGGCACCCAGCTCAGTCTTGGGGGCACCCATGTTCAGCAGGTAGATGTCGATGTGCTCTGGGAAGGGGAACTCGCGCTTGTCGATGGCCTTGAGCAGGGTCGTCTTTCCGCAACCGTTCTCACCCAACAGACCGTATCGGCGGCCGTAGTTGATCTCGAGGGTGGAGTCGTTGAAGAGGACCTTTCCGTGGAACACGAGCGATGCAGAGATGATCTTGACATCGCGCGACTGCTCGAGCGAGGCGAGCACACCGGTGGTGACGCGGTCGGACAGACCGTGCTTGTCCTCCTGCATGGTCAGCTTCTTGACCTCCTCGTTCAGCTCGAGGTCCTCGGCCTCGTCGCCGTTCTCAGAGTTGGCCTTGGAGGCATTCTTGGAGTTGGCCTTGGACGACAGCTTGGAGGTGGCCGTCTTCTTGGGCTTCGCATCGCCGTCGGCGGCGCGCTTCGCCTGGCGGGCAGCTTTTGAGGCGGAGACCATGGTGTCTTAGTGGTTTATGGGTGAAGACTCTGGGGTGGTGGAGGGAGGAGGAAATTTCGTAGGGTTGGGATCAACGTCAATCTGTGCCCCGCTAAGTCTCTTATCGATAGGTGTCGATACCCAAAGGTTTCAGTTTCGCGTCCTGTTCAAAGCGCGACACTCGAATGTGAAAACGAGTGGAGTGATGAAGCGCTGGAAGTGATGTAGAAAAAGAGGATTTGAGAGTAAGAAACGGCCAGGGCTGGTCAAACAATGCGACCCTGTGAATCAATTTTCTTACTTGTGGCGAAGGCTGCGCACGGCCAATGAGCGCTCCCCCACCATCATCATAGGGCAAGTAAGGCGCTCAACGCTCGAGGCTGACACCGCTACATGCATCTTTCTTTAGGATAGTAAGTCACCAGACAGGTAGCTAGGTCCAGATCCGGGCGAAGCAAACAGTGTCTTCGTATGTATTCTGTACGAATATGTTTTCTATGTCTCCAGAAGTCCCGCCATGTGCCCCTCAACGCAAAAGTACGCCATGCGCATCTTCCTATGTATATTTAGGTATGCGATGAACATGTGCTGCTCAGATCCCATTTTCGTTCAAAGTTACGAAACGATGAAGAGTATCGTTAGTATTAAGCATCACCTGTGTGGTTGTTGAGCATTGTGGATACCCCACGAGAGAGCGATGATCGTCATAGTTCTTATCTTCACCAGCCTCAACAGCGATAAGCGCCGTCTATATACCGTGACTGCTCCCGCTGTTGCTCGGCACCATAGTGAACTCAGCACTGCTCCTTTCGCTATCCGCTTCTTCCTTTTCTGAATCTACTGTTTTTGCCTCCTGGTCGACCCTCTCTCGTAATCTTCCTCGTAACTTTTCCAGTACTCTCGTCTCTTCCGCGTTCAAATTCAAATCGTCTGGCAACGTAATCCTGGCGCCGTTGATCTCAATTTTGTGCCTCTCGCAGTCATAGTGTTGCTCCTTTGCACTCTTCTTTCGTTCTAAACCGCCCGTCGCATCTGGCACCACCTCTTCATCCCCAATCTTCACTTTCTGCAGATCCAAAGGGGTCCACCAGTATATCGGAAACTGCCTTTGAATGTTGTTGATGGCCAGCCCAACTGCAATCATAAGAGTAGTGCCCCACAGAACGAGGCCGACGAAGTACCAGCCCATGGCTGTGATGACAGGGTCTGTTGCTGCAAGCACCGCGGATGCGCCGCCCGGGGGATGCACAGTATTGGTCAAGAGCATGACGGCAGACGCGCAACCGCATGCTATAGCGCCTGCAATCCATCGTATCGAATCGTATTCCGAGTGATATTGGAACAACTTCGATATGCCGACGCCGATGAGGGCAGAGATTCCATGGCCGAGGAGGGCATTGCGCGGTTGGCCGAGTGGCGAGCGTATAGAGTTGTACTCAAGAATCGCAGAGGCACCCTGTGTCACCAGTCAGCACAACAGATCACGCTCGTAACAGCAACAAGTAACATACGAAAGAAGCGATCAACGCTGGCGGTTGATGCCATTGTATGCTGTCCGTATTATTGAAGACTGCCGCTACGACCGCCAGACCGCAGAACGCGCCCAACAACGACCAGAACGCTCCAAGTATGTTCCCAACATCTTGACGCGTCTCTCTTCTATACCCAAGGAACCTCGACACCGGCGTCGGAAGCTTGTGCAGCGGTGAAGGAGGAATGATGCGATTGAGGTAGCGATCGATATCAAGGTCCCATTCCCTGGCTGCAGAGAACACACTCATACTGACCAATGTAAACACAAAACAAACAAAACCTTCCCATGCGAATGGATAAGTAAAACAGAAAGCAGATCAACAGCTCAAAGAGATTAAAGTTCAATGGCCCCGGGAGCGGACCGTCAAAAGCACGAACTTGCAACCAAAGTCCCTCATCGCGCAATTTATTCCCGGATCCAGCTGTCAAACAACGGTACTTTGTCCGCTCCTGCACCATTCGAATGCGCAAATATGCCTATTTACTCTGACGTTGACCTTGCACATGCGCGACGATCTGAGGTAAAGGTCCACGCGCAGCAAGTTGGGCTTTACGTAAAATTACGTACCACAAATACAGCTGCAACATGGCTTTGTGAACATCTCCTCGGTTCCGCGGATGCGATTCTGTGTATTGGAAATAGAGTACTGAGATGTTTTTTTGAGCGAAGGAAGTTTATTGTAGGTAGCTAGATGGTCGCAGGAGCGATGGGACGACAGTTAGAGGGTAAACCTTACCCGCAGCCTTCTACCCAAAATTGAGAATAAAAGGTAAAGGGTTGCACACCTGCCATATCCATCGAGCTGCGCGAGCTATCGCAGTGTATGAAATTGTACTCCTTACCGTACCTGCAAGCCGCCGTGGCAGTTGGACGAGCTGTGGCATCCCTGCCATTACTACGCTAGACGGCAGCTTACATGGATCCCACCTGAGTGTATGGACAGCACACACGACTAGGAGAAGGCGGTAAATCAGAAGCTCTGAAATGCACATGTAGTAAAATGCATTCACTAGACAGCGTACTATACTGTGATGTAAACGGGTATAACTCTACTTGAAAAGGTATCGAAAGGTACCGAGGCGCTATGCATCGTTCCGATCGTTGAACTGCGCTCCATGTCTGTAACGCCTGTGGTAAAACAAAAAAAAGTGTCTACCGTAGATCGATCGATCCCATGCGTCGCTGACCGACAAACGCCTCATGGATAATGCGACAACCCGAAACCCCTGTCATCTATACTCCTGTGAAGACGTGAAACTGCTTCTGCGACTAGGTACCACGGAAAAGGAACTGCAAATCCTCAGGGCTGAGGCGGTCCATGGCCACCTTGTCGTTGTTCACGGTACCAGCAATCATAGCGGCCTTCTTTTCTTGCAACGCGACCATACGCGACTCTACACTGTCCTCGATACAGAGGCGAGTGATCACACAAGGACGACGTTGACCGATACGATGGCATCGGTCGGCAGACTGCCACTCAGCTGCTGGGTTCCACCACCTGCGTCTTATTAGCGTTCTGTGGAAAGATATGGCAAAGATTAATACTTACGGGTCAACGATGAATACCCTGGATGCTTCAGTAAGGTTGAGAGCGACGCCACCAGCCTTGAGGGAGACGAGGAAGACCTCAACATCCGGATTGGTCATGAAGTGATCGATGCTCTTCTGGCGCTGGGCAGGAGTCATGCTGCCATCTAACATGACGGTATTGAAACCGGCACGACGCAGACGCCACTCAATGAGCTGCAACATCGACGTGAACTGACTGAAGACGATGGACTTGAGTGTCTGCTTCTTGCTCCGAAGCTTGTAGAGGTCGTATACCAACATCTCAATCTTGGTGGAAGAAGTCCAGTTCTCCATCTTGATGCGGTTGATGATCGACGTCTTCTTGACTGAGTCCTCGTCTTGCTCAAGCTCTGGCTGTTCAAAGTCGATGGACAGGGCGATGTGGCAGCGAGGACAGTCTGCGTCCGTGCCAGAGGCTTCGCATGTATCCATGAAGTCCTTGATGCAAGCGCGACAGAACTCGTGACGGCAGTGAGAACGTACTGCGTCCTCGGCGGGCTCATCGCAGATATTGCACACGTAGACATTACCAGCACCTTCCGCCGCATTCTTCTTTAGCAAAAGATCGGGATGGTTGGCGACCTGTCGCATTTGCATGATAAGACCGAAGATGTTGGCGTAGTTGTTGAGCATGACACCCTGCGCAACGTAAGTATCGAACTTGCGGGCGGAGTTCGACATAATCGAGGTTGAGAAGTCGCGCTCCACCTCACTGAAGAACTCTTGGTGGATAATGATGTCCTTCATCGGCAACTCCATGGAGTTGGTATGATCGCGCTTCATACGTCGTAACATGATGCGAGCAGTGATCAAGTGAAGCTTTGTCAAGGCCTCTTCGCGGAGCTTATGGTCATCGCCAGTGATTGGGTTGAGCAGCTCCTGGTTGAACACTGAGATGTGCTCAGAAGCACCGTGGTTGCAGGCAACACACATGTGGTCATCGTCGGTGGCCCAATGCAGCTTCTCGCACTTGCATGAACGGCAGAAGTAGTCCGCAAATGGACGAACTTCCAGGAAGCGAAGAAGTGAGAAGAACTCTCCGATGCGATTCTGGACTGGCGTGCCAGACAAGCACCACTTGTAGTCACCAGTCAGCGCAAAGCAAGCCTTAGCGACACCGGTGTTGCGAGACTTGATACTGTGCGCTTCGTCCAGGATAAGGCGGTGGTAGTGGATAGCGTGGAGTGGCGATGCCTCCTTGACGATATCCTCACCGCGGGACCATCCTTTGGTTTCCTTGCGATGCAGCGATTCCAGAGAGTTGTACGAAACCATGATTACGTCGTAGGACTTGAGCTCCTTGATCGACATCTTCTTGCACTTGGCGTTCGTGCCATGGTATACCAGAACCTTGAGCTTGTTGTTTGTGTACTCGCGGATCTCGTTGGACCATTGCATCAGAGCAACTGGCGGGACACATACGAGCGTCGGCTGCTTTGCAGGGTAATCAGACATGATCAGGGAGACAGCCTGGATAGTCTTGCCCATACCCATCTCATCTCCGAGCAGCCCACCCTTGTAGTGAGTCTTCTCCTGCCGAATCATCCAGCTAAGACCCTCAAGTTGAAATGGCTTCAATCGTCGGGTAATAGACTCTGGTTGCTCTGCCTGCTGAACCTCCAGGACGGGGATGTCCTCCAGAGTCTTCCACATGGTCTTCAGCTTTGGATGCTGTTGCTCTGCTCGCTCACGGTTCATGGCCCGCTTCCGCTCCCACTTGTCCGCGATGTGCGCATACCTCGCCCGACGATCAGTCGCTTCGTCTTTGTCGCCGCGGGTGAGCTTCTTCTTCCGGCCTCCAGATGCTTTCGGTTGGCGCGCCGCAGCAATCTTCTTCAGACGGTCACTTGTCGTCATCAAAGGCTCTTCATCGCTGTCGCTAGCCATTGGTGTCTCGACATCGTTAAGCAAAGACTCGGCGTCATCCACATCATCAGGACGAAACTCGCCGCCGTCAGACTCCTCGTCATCGAGAAAGTCCTCTTCCTTGAACGTTGCCTTCTTCGCACTAGAGCGTGCAGGACGACCACGCTTTGCTGAAGACTGAGCCTTGGCCTTGCCTTTGCCCTTGCCTTTGTAAGATGGTGCTGACGACAGAACAGCTGTCATTGAATCTGCGTCGTCATCGCTGAAGACCTCCTCGACCTTGGCTTTGCCCTTGCCCTTGCCAATGTATGAGGGCGCCTTCTTGCGACGCGAAGGCGCGATGGGCTCATCCTCGGATAGCATGTCCTCATCGTCCTCGTCCTTGATCTTCTGGCGCTTGCTGTGTGGCGCATCCTCATCGTCCTCCAACTGCATTTGTGCAGCGATCTCAGCGTCCATGTCGAGCGTCCAGTTTTCGGAGTCAGATTCGGAGTCTGACACGGCGGTGCGAGATCGTTTGGATGAGGTGCTCTGCGAAGGCGTCGTAGCGTTGTTCAGCCGACTACGGGCGGGCTTCTTGCCACGACTGACTGACGCAGCTGGCGTGGTCGAGATGCTGGTTCCTTGTGTTTCGTAGTCTGAGTTCTCCAGGGAAGGTGAGGCGGTTGAACTCTCTTGTCCTGCTTGTTGCGCGTTGAGCCCTGCTAGCCGTCCGCGAGTGGCGGGCGCCTTCTTGGACTTCATGGCGGGGACTCTAACTTCTTTCAACACGCGGCGGGCGCTGGCGGATGATTGAGGCACCTCGGGCTCGATAGTTTCGCTCTCGTGGTCGGAAGAGTCGGGGATGAAAGATCGAGAGGTACGAGGGCGCGTCTGTTTGTGGCGACTATCAGCCAGGGAGGAGTCTACCAGGGCTGTAATCGCATTAGCGCAAGAATGATGCACAGCATTCACTTGTAAGCCAAAGCGAAGGCCAAAGTCAGCCTGTACATACCAGTTGTCGGCGCTGGGGAAGGCGCGGTGGCGACGTCATTCGCGACACCAGTCGACTTGCGGGTTGATCGCCGGGGCGCCATTATGATGAATTGGTGAAAGGAAAAGCAAGTGAAAATGCGACAGAGATCGAGGAACGCGCAGCGAACACTGATGAACGGATTGAACGAGAGACTGTAACTTCGACGGAGGGGTGAGATGACAAGAAGCACTAATTGTCGAAGGGTAGATACCCCTGGCCCTTTTGCGCCGATAGCCCGTCGCGCGTTCACGCCTCAGGTGGCAAATTTAGGGACAAGGTCGCAGAAAAGCTAGGATTGCAGGGCTCCGTAGAGACAAGTGCGCAAACGGCGTCGGCTGTGCAACACTGTCTCGGAAATGTATAACAACCACTGCAAGCTTGTCATGCAGGTGCGATGTGGGTGGGGAAGACGCGTCGCGTGCTGAAGACGGTAGCACGTGATCGATTCCAGGCTGCCATCTCATCCGTTTACGGACTAGCGCTGAATGTCCCGCTGCAAGTCCGAAGACGCGTAAAGCAAGAAGATCTGCTATACTTTCAATAGAGGTTTTCGACTAATCAACAACGCCATGTTCACTTCAGAAGATACCTCCACGCATGCCCGGATCACGCGCGAGCCATCTGGTGTCGCCAAAGAACATGACCCCGACGCTATACCTCTCGCAACGTTCCTTCGCTTCATGGATCTTCCCAAAGACATCCGATTCCTGATCTATGAACACCTACTCAATCGGCGCATCAAGCCTTTATCTTTTGCGGACAAGGGTGTTGCCTATGAGGTGGTCACAATAGATCCAGCAGTCGCCCAGGCGTCACGCCAGCTTAGGGACGAAGCACGAGTGGCGACGCGTCACCAGCGTCTTGGTGGACCGCTTGTAATCTACATGATCAGATCATTTGAGCGTGTGGGAGATCTTTCTCGTACACTATCCATGGCTTACGATTCTGATCAACAACATATATTACGAAAGCGCATTGATGCATCTGCATTCGAGCACGCGGATGTGTCCGACTCGGTTTTAGAAAAGCCCATCAGATTGCTCCATCAATTTTTTTTCTACTCTCCTACGGGGAAAAAATTCTTCGGTCGTCCACCCTCTGAGCGGAAACGGGCGATATTGCTCACTCGGAATTACTTCGAATTCGCTGTGAGGAAGCTACGGCACAACGCTCACGTAGAATACCGGTTCTTGATAAGGGCAAACAACCTTACACGTATGAAATCTGGTAGCAATCGAGCACAGCCCATGCACACGGCTATATCCAAGCAGGGAAACACACGATGCAATTTTGTCTTGGTACCCGACAGTCACGCTACGCAAGATTCTATCACACAAATAGAACTGTCACCGGCTGGCGATTGTGTGCCCACGGAATTGGCTACACCTAAAGAACTCGCCTATATGCGGACCATAATATCCCAACTCGGAAGAGCCCGACCAACACAACCTGGGCTGCGATAATGATTCACGGAATCTACCCAACTTCCCAGTTACAGGCTCAATGGATCGCATCCCAGATACGCCTTGCGAATTGGCATGTGGCAACAGAGCAGAACCTCGACGCATGGCGGGAACCTGATAAGGTTGCTTGTATCTGATTACTAGGATGGCAAGCAAACAGAACGCCGAAGAAAAGGAGCCGCTCTCATGACTGCACACAGAGACCGTTCGCAGTAATTATGGGATATTCAGATGGTGGGAACGGAGAAGAGTTGTTCATAGATCCAGCGTTGGATGTGATCAGTATCAAAAGATTGGTTAACACTACAAATCCACAATTCAGCAATCTATGCGATCGCTACAAAGGCATTCAGAGTTCCCAGGTTCCACAGTTTCCAACTGGAGACCTAGCGTGTGCGAATGAAGCTATGCCTCCTCTTACTCAGACTTGCATCAGGTCATAAAGCCAAGGTCCAGCCGTGGTCAAAACGGGACAAAATAACTCACATCATCACGAAGACTGTGTGCAAAGCTCTCAGTAGTAGTTGTGGTAGGTGTGGCAGTCGTGGTTGTCGTGGTTGTCGTGGTAGTCATCGTAGTTGTAGAAACGACCGGTTCGCCAAACGTCGAGTTCCTGCTCTGTCATGGCCTCCGATTGCAGCTTAATGTTCTTCGCATCAATAGCACTCTCTCCATACATTATCCCTATCTCAGCCCGTGACGGAATAGCATCGGGTGGCGGTGTAGCCGTAAAGATCACAGTCACTTCAAATGAACGAACGTCTTCCGGGTGAGTATTGGCTCTTCCCGTAAGTAAGTAGCGCAAATCCCTGTCGCCTTTTACTTTCCCGTTTGGGAACAGAACTCTTAACTGAAAGTGTGTCTCTTTGCGCATTCTTAGCACACATAGACGATAGACTTTCTGGAGCGTTGTATCGTCGAATTCAGTAAGTGGGGACGTCTTACTTTCGCAACGCGTTTGATCGATACTCTGAACACGCATCCTCAGTTGACGGGTCGGTATCATCTGCGTAAACTTGGAGAGTTCGACAGGCATGCCGGCGTCGCCATGGTTCTCTTTGGACAGCGTATCCAAGTGATGACCCGAGGTGAGAGCTTCTAGAAAGCGCAGTGCAAACGTGCCATGTCCCTCCACGGCGACAAGCGTGATAGGTTGCCCCGGGAAGCCGTTGCCGAAGTAGGCTCTGATCTCGTCGCACAGAAGGCGGTTGACTAATAATAGTGCTGTGGAAGGCCTCAATTTGGTATACCAGAGGCAACGGTGGTCTCCAAAAATCGATACCAAGTGACTCTCGGGCTGCAAGTAATCGTATACTAATAACCGGATGTCTTTGGGAAGATCGAGGAAGCGGAAGGCATCAACGATACTGTCCATCTTGGGCTCTGAGGACAATAGATGAGGAGCTTAGGTATGCCGGCGTGGATGGGGTCCAAGAGCTGATGGGAGTCGTTCAATGTGGTGAAGCCAGGTTTCTAGTCCATTGCCGTCTTCCGTTATCGCGATGATGGTACAATAAGTTATGTTGTTCAGCCTAGTGAGACATGATTTCTGTATTCAGCTTCGAAGGTAGCGCGAATTGTGATGGCGAGCCGTTCTATGAGGGTTTTGCGGCGTCGATGGGGAATGGAATGAATGTCGATGTTCAGGAAGTTCCCGGTTCACCTGCATCAGATGCGACGCACGGACCCACGCGCATCGGCAGGCGTCGCAAGACATGACGATTCCAGGCTCAGGCACCTCATCCAGCGCCGCACCATCGACGTCGACCACCTCTCAACCCCATCTCCTCCTACGACATCCTCTACACTACCGGTACAGGTAGCGAACCACTCGACGATACCACGATCGCAGCGCCGCCACCGCCGCCGATAAGCTACCCGCCGACGCGCGATACCGAAGCTCCAAGTCGCCCATCATGGTGAAGCCCGTTGTTTCCGCGATGAATGCGTGGACGTGGTACGCGCGAAACAACCTAGGGAAGAAGGAATAGCAAGGAAGCTAACGGAGTGCCAGCATCGTCGTGTCTCTCTTTGCCATCGTCATTCTCTCCACGATCGGAGCTCTGTTCAAAGTACGTCTGCCTCGCGCCCATGGTTCCGACAAGGACGAATCCCTTCGAATTCACTCTATCGCGACGGTTATGAGAACTGTAAAGCGGAACTAATGCTAACACGCAACTCGCAGGGACACAGCGGCACCGTAATGGGAGGACATGAAGACCCCGAGGATGGTGGCGCAGTTGCCGGCGCGGTATTCGGTGCCGTCTTCATATACATTGTACGTTGGAATGAAAAGAGGGTATCGCACTTAGCTAACGTCTTTCCAGGGCTTCTTTGTCTTCTGCGGCCTGCAGGCCTTCCTCCACATGCGCGAAAGCCGTCGCGGCGCGATAAGCCTGTCATAATCTTGAACAGGATGCGAAACACGACCGAGGGGTAAGATAAGACGCGGTATCATCTAAAGAATCTTTGAATGCGACGATGAAGCATTAGGACAGGCACGCGTCATTGCGCCTGTGGAGGGGAGGCAAGGGGGCAATTGTACATTGTAATATGAGACACGGCGTTCAGCGGGCACAGACAGGTTCATACATTTCCGTAGCAAGACATTGGATTAGCGTAATATATGCTATCTGTACATGTGCATGAGCCCTGCATATCTGTCAAGTGAAGCATCAGGTCCGATCCATGCACGAACGCCAAAAAGCGCCAGCCACGACGTTCCCATCTACCAGTCCCTCTCCCACAGCGGCTCGAGCGTCTTGCTCATGTACGGGCCGTCAAGCCAGTAACCCAGTTTGCCGTAGTAACTCCGCACTCCAACACCAGAGATAACACTGATCTTACTGCTTCCATGCTCTTCCCTGGCTATCCGCTCTGCCTCCTCCATCAAAAGCGTACCATAACCTTGATGCTGGAACCTCTTCGGGTCCCTTGCATGTATAGGGACAGCAGACCCGTAGACGTGCAGTTCGCGTACCAGCGAAGAGGGCTGGCCAGTCAACTCTGGCCGGAAAGTGTGTTCTTTCGAACATTGTCGTAGACGAAGCAGGGCGATCAAGATGTCCTGTTTCGGGTCTTCGTACGCAAGGAATGTTTCCCAACCGCCGTTAGCCGTATAGTCCCGACGTACCAATTCGACCTGATCGGGGCGGATCTTGTGCTTCACTTCGTTGATGCCGACTTCGCGCGTCCGTACATCGCGACACGAGGTACCGAAGTCCTTCATCCTTGCCAGCGCCAACTCTCGCAAGTTACCATTCTCAACACCGGATGTGACAAGCGGCATGGGGATATCGCGCTGCACACGGTAGATTCGCGTCCATGGCGGTACCAGGGCCAGAATACGGGCAACGATATCGATGAGAGCGTTTGGGGTGTAGTTCTTGTATCTTCCTGTCCGCCAGAGTTCGTAGAGTCCTGTGCCGCGGATGACCAGTGTAGGGTAAATCTTGAGCCCATCGGTGCGGAAGTCTGGATTCGAGAAGTACTCTACGAACTGATCGAGATCGCGCTCCATACCAACGTTAGGCAGGTCAGGCATCATGTGCGAAACCACCTTGAATCCGGCGTCTTTGGAGAGACAGAATGTTTTCGCTACGGCGGCGACAGTGTGGCCTCGGTTCGTGTCGCGCGCTACATCTTCGTAAAGGGACTGTACACCGATCTCGAGACGCGTACATCCATATCGCAACATGGAGGAAAGATGTTGATCCAAACAGTAATCTGGTCGTGTTTCGATGGTGATACCAACGCACTTTATGTTACTCATCTCACCGGCGGCAACAGCCTCGTCAACGTCTTTGGTTTGATATCCCGAAAGCGCGTTGTGTAGTTGTGAGATGAACTCGTCCCGATATGACTCTGGTAGTGACATGAATGTGCCGCCCATGATGATGTACTCAACTTTGTCGACACTGTGACCGAGCGACTTGATCTGGTCGACTCGTCCACGAGCCTGCTCGTAAGGATCATAGCGCGCTCGGATAGCGCGCATAGATGTTGGCTCGTAACCTGTGTAGGACTGTGTTGAGTACTCAAAGTCGGAGTCTGGACCTCCTGGACAGTATACACAGATATTACCAGTGTAGGCAATGTGTGGGCACCGGTGAGGTTTGCACATAACCGCCACCACTGCAATACCAGAGGATGTACCTACAAAGCACATCAGTCTCACAATTCTTATGCGATGTAGTTGAGGGAAACGTACGGATCGGCTTGGCGATGAGCTTCGGGAGGATATATTTCTTGTAGTGCTCAGGCACAGCCGCGATAATGGCCGTGAGCGGAGGCTGGCTCTTAAGGTAGTGCTTCTTCGCGATCTGACCTCGTAGCGAGTTCAGGTTCAGATCCTTCTTAGGTCTAGAACCGTCGGCCTGGGATTCATAGTCCTGAATGAGCGCTGAGGCGATATCTGCGCACGCACGCATGTAACGTTCATTCTCGGGTGGCAATTTGACATTCTTTGGTAGCCTCCTCTTATGCTGCGTCTCTGTCACCGTCATAGTCGCCATGGTGGGCAGATTTTATTGTTTGGTGTTTGCGGTTCACAGATGGCGAATCTTGAGGACTCAGACTCTGGATATGGAAGTCACGGGTGGGGGTGGGATTTATTCGGAGCTAGGTCGCTCCTGTACTAGTGTGATCGCTTCAACTTGCCAGACTTCAGCAACGCTCTGAAGGTCACTCTCCCACGAACTCACTCATCTGCCCCATCGATGCGCGCCCCGAACCTCGACCTGGTCTTATTAATTTGTTTTCAAATCCTTGCATTCGTACCTATGGAGCACGAATGGCTTTGCTAGACCCGTGATTCATGATGGACTTGCCATTACGTTTACTTTCATTCGTTCACACGAGGTGTCCAGGCCATGAGCTCCATTCACTGGGCAGGACCAACTCTCATTCTAAATTACTGTCGCGGAGACACCGATTAGAACATGTGAAAATAGACAGAATCCGGCGCGACTAACAGAGACAAAAACAGACGAAGAGAAAACAGCTATACAAGAGGTGACCCAGAGGAAAGCTACTCACGCACTCGAACTCCTTTTACGGTTTGGACTCTCTTCACGTACGACCCGGATAGATCCAATCACTGTGCAAACTTCCCGAATACATACACTCAGAGATGTATATACTGAGACTGACCAGACTAGCCTATTCCTCCTATCTTGGTAGTTACGTGCGAAAGTAGTGACCTGATATGTTCGACGCTATAAAACCCTGAGAATGGTACACAGTCAGCAGCCGTAGCATTTGCATTGAAAAGCTTTACTAGAAATCGGTAAACTAGAAATGTCGCCCTTACGCCCTTTGCAAACCATGGTACTACAGTACTAGCTTACGACTCATCACCAAGCACCTGATGACCTCGGAAGTTCCGAATACTCCAGACTTCCCGAAGGAGCGCTCTTTTTTGTTTCCACCACATCCACTCGTCTCACAAGGTCTCACGACTCAGTCCACACTCATAATAATACGCAATGGGGAAGCGCAAACCCCACCCCGCCGGCCGACCGCCAAAGAAAGCCGCACCCATCGAAGAAGACGAAGAGAAAGGAACAATCTACTTCTACATGCCCAACGAAAAACCCTATGGCATATTCTGCCAATGGCACCCCAGTCCCTTCAGCATCCCCATTGCATCACTGCAATGGCTCGTTGATCTCGCACCACCACCACCACCACCACCACCACCACC